>NC_057851.1:171542392-172869248 GCF_015237465.2 Chelonia mydas
TTGCATAATGACTTAGCCACTCCCAGTCTCTATTCAAGCCTAAGTTAATTGTATCCAATTTGCAAATGAATTTCAATTCAGCAGTCTCTCGCTGGAGTCTGGATTTGAAGTTTTTTTGTTGTAATATCGCAACTTTCGTGTCTGTAACCTATTTCCCCTTGTTTTTTCCTACCCCCCTCTCCCGCACCTCCTCAGACATTCTTGTTAAACCTTGGATTTGTGCTGGAAATGGCCCACCTTGATTATCATACACATTGTAAGAAGAGTGGTCACTTTAGATAAGCTATTACCAACAGGAGAGTGGGTTTGTGTGTGGGGGGGAGAGAAAACCTGGATTTGTGCTGGAAATGGCCCAACTTGATTATCATTCACACTGTAAGGAGAGTGATCACTTTAGATGGGCTATTGCCAGGGGGAGAGTGGGGTGGGGGGAGGTATTTTTTCATGCTTTGTGTGTATAAAAAGATCTTCTACACTTTCCACAGTATGCATCCGATGAAGTGAGCTGTAGCTCACGAAAGCTTATGCTCAAATAAATTGGTTAGTCTTTAAGGTGCCACAAGTACTCCTTTTCTTTTAACATATTCATGGCTACTAAGGCCCAATATTGCAAATACACGCAGTGAGCAACTTTAGTGAAGTCAGTGGGACTATTCCTGTGTGTAACATTACACAACTGCTTGCAGGATTGGGGCTTAAAACAGTGGGTACATAATGACCAGTGTTCCCATAACAATTACAATTTTGCATAACTGACATAATGCTAAGAACAATGAGAAAAAGTACTGAAAAAATATGAGCTAAAATATGCATACTCTAAGTGAGAGTCTCCACCATGTATCTCTCTGTCCCAAAGATGCTACTTTTTCTCTTTCCTTCTCCAAGGTCTGTTAAGAAACAGAGATTAATTGAACAGCATCCACATATTTCTACAATTGTTCCTTTAGGCTGAATATGACAGTTTATAACTTATAATTATACTTTGAGATATACATTCTATCTAAACTGTCATCCCAAACACATAACTTCATCACTTGAGACAGAATTAGCTTATGTTTAAAGATTTCTTTTAGAGTAGTTCTGTGTTAAACTAAATGTTATTTTTAATTGAACGTTTTTGTATTACCGAATCGTTGTAGGAACTTTCCAGTTATATGGTCTGAATTAGAATGAAAACTATCTGAGTGTCTACTAAGACATGAGAACTCATGATGGGAAGAGAGTTTTAAAATGGGTACAACATCTGTGAGCATAAAGGAGATTACTAGCAGAATCTCTTTGGTAACTTATTTAACTTTCCCAGTGGCAGAAATGAGATAACGGTCAACCCAAGGATGATAAAAATGTAGTGGAGGGGAAATCTCCTTGTCCATACTACAGTTGAAACCATGTTAGTTAAACAACATGTTGTAACAGTGCTGTGGGCATTAGCTGACCTATTGTCTGAAAACCACATTATAGTTATGTTATAAGCCTGTACTATAGACAAGGCCCTTCATTTCTGATTTTTACTGAAAAATTCCTGGGTTTTCCGAAAGCTATTATTGGGAGGTATTATTACACTGATTATATTAAGAAAATCCAGGTAGATGTGTTCATTAATAATAAATTAGTCTAACTATAAATGCAAGGCTGTCTGTTAAAGTAAGGCAATATAGTGGGAGACACACACAAAAAGCTGCATGCACGTGCGTATGTGTCTGTTACTGCTTGAGTCCTAAGGGAAAAAAAAAAAAAAAAAAAGGGCTAGAACTCCCTGTACACTGCTCCCCGCTCAGGAAAGACAATTGATGGCTCAGTATCTGGAGCCAGGTCAGAAGTACACTCACTTTTCTCTATTTATTCCTCCCCCTCCCCCGTCTTCCCATCCCCCAGTATTTACCCAGAAGACGACAAAGTTAATTGTTTATGCAAATTTTCACCCATTTTAAAATTTTTGTAATAAACATTCAAATTGCCATAGAATTTTTTTAAAAAAAAGCTGAAAACGAAGGCTATGGAGTGCCTACGGGGTGGGGGGGCAGAGGGGGAGGAGAGGCAGTCTAGCTCGGCTAGTAGGGGGAGAAAAAGGTACCCACCCACACTGTTCAGAGGAGCTGTGCTACCAAGAGCTGTTTTCAATCCTGGTTGCTCTTAGTACGGTTTTGACTTTAATATGGGCTGGCTTGTACAGACACACAGACTGATTTTTTTCAAAGGAGCCTAAGGGGAGGTAGGTGCCCAAACCTGATTGAAATTCAATGGAAGGTGGGTCCCTAATTCCCTTTGTCGTCTTTGAAAATCCCAGCCTTACTGGGCACCATGCTTCTCCACTATTTAAAATGAATTTGTCTTGAAGAGTTTTTATACCACCAATGACATTTTAAATACTATTTGTTGAGAATCTTATTAAACTCATTCACTTTTTCTGCATGTCCCACCACTGCCGACTGCCAAACTGTTTCCTACCTGATTCCTTCCATAAAGCTAAGGTACCTGTGACTGCATGAGTCAGTAGTGGGGGTCCAACTAGGATGCTACAAACAGTGGATTGGGAAGTTGTTAAATGACCCAGATAGAATAAGCAGACTGATTACAAAGAAGCTTCTGTTTCTATGCCAATGCCTTTGAAATAAAAAATAAGACAGAATGGTGTAAAACACAGCTACTTTTGGCTTGACTGCGGCTTTGACCTTGAAAAACCCATCTTATTATGAGTTTGAAGGATGTGCTACAGGAGATCTTGTTGGGATGGGTGAAATTCATCCCTGTGCAGAGGACTAGAAAAAGGTCAATACATCACTGAAGTCCCACTTAAGCCCTCAGGGACTTCAATTAAAAAGCTAGGTATTATTAATTTTTCTTCAATGGTGCATATGCACCAGGGGGAGGGGGAAATTAACCCTTCAGTGCCCTTCCTGAGAGGGAAGGAGGAACTTGGAAGCCTGAGTTCCTAATTTTGGCTGCCTGGTGAGGAGTCATGTGGAGGAAGTGGTTTCGGCTACAGCTAGTGAGGATGTCATAGGCATTGCTGTACAAGGCCATTTGCCAGTCCCGTGTGGGAAGGGATGCACCAAGCCTAGGTCTGCTGCTCAAAGCAAACTTGAGGGAGAGGGAGAAGGGGCATTGCAACTGTGGCACCATGAGCCTGCTACTTAAGGAATTTGGGCACTGCCAAGTCTGAGACAGTTTCTGCCTGGCCAGCTGGTTGACTGCTCCTAGAGCCAAGGCAGAAGACAAAACAGAACAATGCCAGGCTGGTCATGGAGAAAAACCTCTTAGAAGCCAAATAGTCACTCTACCTAGGGAGTCTGAACTGCAGAGAGAAGTGCAATTTATCCACTGTGTCAAATGAGGAGGAGTAGAAACTGCCCGTGTCCCCCAGTGCAAAGTACTAAAACTTCCTAGGCCACTTTAAAACCCCCAATGGGATTTCCCTATCAACCTCTTTAAAAGAGGCCCCCCACTGTCATCTCTATTACCCCTATCCCTTTAGACTCATCAACTGCTCCATCCCCAGAGGGTGTCACTCCCAGGGAGTGTTACTCGCCCTATCCCAGACACGAGAGCCGGTCCTCCCTAGCTCACTAGCTGCCCCCAGGCTTAATACTCCAAGTCAGTTCACACAGGTTCCCCTGCTGTTCCCGTCACTATTATATCCCTCAAAAAAAAGGGGTGTAACAGCAAAGTACCTTTTCCAGTAGACTCTCAGTTTCCTCCTCAATGTTAATCCCGGTTTGGGGGGAGCGTCCACCCAACATCTTCCCTCAGTGTCTATATCTTTCCTGCCTCCATAGTGAGGGCTACTACACTGAAGGGGGAGCAGCAGGAGCCTGAGGTAGCCTTACTAGGCTGCTTCCTATCCTACTAGCAGCCCTGTTGCTAGGAGATCACTGTTCTGTGCTTTGACTGATCATTTGTGATCTTATCAACTCTCAGGCCTAGTGTGGGATGATGTCCACAGCCACCCCTCCTCCAGTTATGCTGAAGGAGATGGCTGTCAGCAAATCCCTGGAAGGACAATGCAGGACAGCGAATAGGCAAACACATCCAAGCTGCCACCCCTCATCCTCTGGAAGCGAAGCCGTCAGTTGATATCCAATTTCAGTTGACAGGGGCCATTGTGATGTCACTCACATCATAAACCCCTAACAAGAGGCTGGCTTTGGAAACATGCAGTGCCATTACACTTCTATGAAACACAGTTGTACTTAGCTTTTTAGTTTATTCCATTGCCATCTGTTCATGACACCCTGTATATACACCGCCTGCTCTCCTTTTATATATCTTGACTCCTCAGCTGAGTTGCCTGTTTCCATCTCACGGATTTTTGCTAGCTTTCTTTCTAAGCAACGCATCTTTTCAGGCAGCTCTGCATAGCTAGTTCTCTTTCATGGTCCTGAGAGCGCCTTTTTGTACCTCACTTTTAAATATTAGGAAAATGTATCCATGCTTACCAGCAAATGTCCTTTATTCAAGTAATAAGGTCCACACATCTATTACAATGGGGTACTTCAGCCTGCTTGACAGCTGGGGGTGGAACCAGGTCAGTCAGCCACCACCTCCTTCAGATTTCAAGGCCAGAAGGGTCTATCGTGATCATATAGTCTGGCCTCCTGTATAACATGGGCTACAGATAGGGTTGGCAACTTTTGACTCACAAAACTGAACATCCTTGCCCTGTCCCTTCTCTGAGGCCCCTCCCCCACTTACTCCATCCCCCGTCCCTTGTTGCTTGCTCTCCCCACCCTCACTCACTCGCTCCTTTTCATTGGGTTAGGGGTGGAGGTGGGTGAGGGCTCTGGTATGGAGCCAGGGATGAGGGATTTGGGGTGGAGGGGGCTCCAGGCTAGGGGGGTTGGAGTGCAGAAGGCGGCTCTAGGCTAGGATGGATAGGTTGGGAGGGGGATCAGGGCTGGGGCAGGGGTGTGGGAGGGAGAGAGGAGTGCAGGCTCCAGGCACAGTCAGACAGCTCTGCACACTGCCCTGTGTGCATGTGCCACCCTCACAGCTCCCATTGGCTGTGGTTCTCAGCCAATGGGAGCTGCAGAGCAGCACTTGGGGTCCAGGCAGTATGCAGAGTCCCCTGGCTGCTCCTAAACCTAGGAGCCAGAGGAGGGTCACGCCACTGCTTCCAGGAGTTGTGTGGAGCCAGGTCCCAGCTGGGTGGGTTCCCTGAGTGCCTGGGGGGTGCTTAATAGGCTGCTGCATGGTTGCCTAGTTTACAGGGAATTTAGACACCTAGTGCTGTCCTGGGCTTGGGCTAACTCCCATGTAGATATACCATGATGGAGATAATACATTAGACAGAGGTCCTAAAATTTGATAACTGCCAACACCCCTGCAAGGTAGGGAAGTACTATTATTCCCATTTTATGATGGGAAATTGAGACAGAGATTAAGGCCAGGATGCTCAAAAGGTATTTATGCCCTTAGCTCATTGAAATGTTAAATACTGAGGATCTGTATCACACTAAGGTGTATCACACTAAAAGTAGGAACACCCTGTGTATTAAGAAAGTCCTACAGGTTTTTAAGCATGCTGCTTCAGTTAGTCAATCAGTACCCTCAATAATTTAGTTCCTTGCCTTGTTTCAAGCTCTTTCAGGATATGTATACACTTTTTACACAACAGCCATTCATGGGTAAACTAAAAGCATGTAAATTACATTGGTTTTAGGTAATCATTTCACCTGCTAATGTTACACAAATCCAAGGCGTGGAACGGAAAGGAACAACATCAAGTGCCTTTTTTCAAGACTATGTGGCAGGAGGAGAGCACAGAAAGCCACATCCACCTGCCTAGATGATGGTGTAAGTACTGAGCGAATGGGGCCCTCAGCTATTACTCCTACCCCTCTGGGATGAGAGCCCCTCTGCCATTACTGCTGTTCCAAGTGGAAGATGTGATGCAGTTGAGAGTAGAGCTACATGGTGCCTTCAGTGTTGTGGTACATGTAGGGTTCAGGGTTCCATTAAATTAGTCCTTATCCAAGTGAAATGACTGTGTCCTGCTTACTTGTAACATCTCAACTTTGCTAATGGCTACAATCCACAATCATGGCCAATCTGTAGAACAGGACTTCTCTTAATCTAAGGCCAGATATTTCAAAAAGTTACTAAGTCTAAATCTTAACCCTAAAGTATTTACAAGCACATGTGCTCTGGAGTTTCCTTTTGATAAAATTACTAGTCTCAATATCTTGAGTATTGACAAAGTCCCATCAGTCGCAAGGAAAGCAAACAATTTTAATTAGGTCAACTACAGAGTCATCCATATGACAGCAGAAAGGCTTCAGATGGTGGGCAGGGAGTCAGACCATAGCAACCTGTTTTATTAAAGTTTCAGCCTTCCAGACAAAATATTGAAGAAAGTCACAGAACTACCTGGAATAGTTTCTCCAAATTTAGGATTAACATGATAAAAATGGTCACTTTCCCCAAGACACTAGTTCTCAGCATTCTTTACAAGTCATTTTAACAAATATCTAATCCACTCAGCATGCAGATCATGATTTACTTGTAGAGGTTATTAATCTCATTGTAGAGTTGTCAGTCTAATACCATAAATAATACAAGGATACACAAACAATATGGGTAAATTGAAATTTTTTTTTATTGGAAAACAAATATACAACTTGGAATGGATTTGAGGCAAACTGTGCCATAAGCAGATTCTTTTGAAAATAAGTGGCTAAACAAAGTTTAAAAAGCATAGTAACAGGAGAAAATGTTTTTTCCGGTACAGGACCAGTAGTACAAAAAATAGTGTACGAGTACCTGGATAATACACCCGTTTTGCAATAGTGCAACTTTTAAGTTTCATATTGTTAACTATCAATAGTCCACGCAGAGTTAAGGCTCCACATTTCAACATGCTAAGTTTCCTAAAGAAAGCTACTTTAAACAGGCATAACCCAGATGTTCCCTCATTTGATCAACTCCAACTAACTTTAGATGTGCAGAAGGGCTTAAATATCCAGAGTAAGCCACATGCAACATTTGTTACTTTGATCAATTTTCCAAAAAATTATCAGAACAATGACAGTAAGATAAAGGGAGAAAAACATGGAGGAATGGAATTCTAATTACTATACATGCATATTCTTTTGACAGTAAGGGAAAAACCTTTTACAGATAAGTTACAAACAGAGAAGGCAAATAAACAATTTTGTACAAGAAATTTAACACATTCTGTACAATCTCTTCACTTTGCTGTCATCATTTGTACAAACTCTGCAAAGGAAAAGAAAGTTGTATTAGTATCTTACAAACTAAGTTCTTATGCAATTAGACTACAGGCTCTCAGAACAGAAAGGAATCCCCCCCTACACCAGTGGTTCCCAAAATGGGGTTTGTGAACCCCTGGGGGTTCATGAAATGTTGCAGGGGATTCTTGGGAAAAAATTCCCTAATGGCAGACTGAGCTGTTCATCAGGACCCTGGGCCGTACAGGGCCAGCAGCCTGGAGCCTTCCAAGAGCTAAGCAGATCAAAAGCAAGCAAATCTATCACACTGATGAGATTTAAACTTCAAGACTTCTTATATGAAATAGAAAGGGAGATGGATATTTTTTCCTGGTTTTAAAATTAAATAGGATGCTAGTGTTTATAAAACATGAAGAATAGTTTAAGCTTTGTTGTAATGTGCATTGTTTGCCTAACTGTTCAAGACCTGAATGCTTGTGTAGGAGGAACTCTGAGTTGGCTTCTTAAATACCTTGATGCTGTTTCACATAGATCTGATACTCCTAATGAATGTCTGAGATGTCTCTTGCAGGAAGGTGTTTGAAGTTAGGCTATCTTCTCCAGCACTCTATTCCAGGAGAACCCTGTGACCTGCATATCAGCATATCATTTGCTGCAGTTTTAGTTCTAAACTTACTGGGGGTTGGCTTGTCCCACTAAACATACGGACATTTGTGGTATTGAGTCCCACAGCGTTTTGGGGCCTTATCTTACACCTCATACCACAGTTAGGATATATTTCTAGCAGACCTCTAGAAGGCCATAATTAAGTCTTCAGAAGGTTTCTATGACAGATCTTTAGCAAATGCTTAGCAGCTGCAGATATTTGTCTGCTTTGAAGATACTTCCACTCTGTACAATACTATTGCCCTTTGTTTTACTATTTTACCCAACCAGCTTTGATTATTGGGCAAAGGCCGCTTTACCAGTCACTTTCATAGGAGACGGATTGTTAACTGCCATGAAATACAAAATTGAAATAACTAGTTTATTGTGTTTGCACAGAAGAGGCTGCAATATGGACCAATGAAGCAGTTGACAGTTTAGGGGTGACTCGATAACAGTCTAAATATTTACATCAAGAACCCATTAACTATTTTGTTTACCAATACAGCAAAGATATAACACTATCCAATGGCTGAAAGTTGAAGCTAGAGAAATTCATACTGTGCATTTTTGACAGTGAGGGTAATTAACCATTGGAACAAATTCACCAAGGGTCTCGATGGAGAATCCATCACTGAATTTTTAAATCCAGACTGACTGCTTTTCCTAAAAATATGCTCTAGGAATTATTTTGAGGAATTTCTATGACATGTGTTACACAGGTCAGAATACACCACCACAATAGTCCCTCCTGACCTCAGAATCTATGAATCTTGGTCTCACTGACCTAGGGATGAGCATGCTGATGGGATGGAGTTTGAGGGCAACTGGCATGCTCTTGGGTATTGACTAGCCACTGAGAAGCACACGGAGAAGGAGCCACAAAGACTGCTGGAAGAAAGGGGACCTGCTCTCCCAAATGAGCAGCACACTTCTCTTTTGTTAGGGGAGGGAAGAATGGCAGGAGAGGTGGAACAGGATATCAGTTCCTAATTGCATGTGCTTTCTTCATACTCTGGTCTAATTTCTCTGCTTCAACTTCAAGGGAGGGGACTAGCCATTCATAAGGGGGAAGAAAAGGAAAGAAACCCAATTACTAAAATAGAGCTCTCAGGGTCTAGATTTTATGTATATAGTGAAACATGATTTATTTGGTCCTGGCCATCAGAGTGTGCTTAATGTTAGCTGCCCTCTAAAAATTTGCCTTTTTGCTTCAGAAAAAGTGGAACCTTTTCTGTGAAAAACAGTCTCAGATGTAGAGAGAGTACAAGGACTAGTGCTAGACTTTGTCAAAATGGAAATAACTGGCTATATATAGGATTGATAGTTGCTTGTTTCTGTAACTCTGTACACTAATTGCTAGAAGTCTAAATGGTTGTTTGCTTACCCTCTTTTACTGCAATATAAATTGCAGTAGCAACTTTGGACCCATTAACAGCATGTCTATAACAACTTAAATGGCTTCTCACTCCAAAGCCAAAGCTTAAGATATACAGAAAGGTGTGTAATCTTAGCTGACTAGAAATATTAAGGACTGTTACAACTGAAGGATTTGATTCTTTTTTAGGTGTCCATAAAGACTCCCTTGGTTGCCCTAGAGTTGAGCTAGAAATTATCTGTGGACATGAGATCAACTAGGGTCCTTACAATATGTATAATTCCAAAGGATAAAGTGAAATCCTAACACTATGCAGCTTCATTCCAAACAATAGTAACCCTTTGGCACTATGAACACATGATCAAGCACTCAAATTTAAAATTTTCATGGATTTAACAAGTAAAGAGTCTTGGGATACCAGTGAGCAAGGAACACAAACCTGGTATAAGTAGGTCACTGCTGTACTATTTCACATGAAATGCTTTATATATATAATTTGTTAAGTCTAGAGTTCTTTAGAGTACAGGGTTTAAGGAATTTTCTCCTCAAATTGAAGACATTTAACTAACTTTGCAGGTGTAAGAATTCAGATTTAACTCTTGACTAAAGACTTCAATGGACTAGATTTCCTAGTATGGTTTTCAGATGAATAGCTTTAAATTGGGGCAGAGCTAAATACAATATGTGTACAATCACCAGTTAAACTCACCTCACTTGGTACAACATTATACTGGAGGGAGCTACTGGTTCTGGTTGAGTTAGTTTTGGGAAGGATTTTGAGACACTGCATTAGTCACCTGAATTTAACAGGTCTTTATAATGGTTCTACTGCCATCCTTCATCTCTAGAAGTAAAAGCAGCAATAAACTGGTATCTATAATTGGGAGCCAAAGAATCACTTATGCAAGTATTTGAGGAGCTGGAGTGATTTAAATTGTACCAAATATATACAGTTAAGTACCCTTCTCCATAAAAATCCCTACATTGAGGAGATATTTCCTACATAAACATAAATTCTTGTAATCTGGTGTAGATGAATGAAGCTTGACTTCAGCTGAATACTTCAGGTCATCTTTATCCACCAAGTAGCTCCTCAGATCAGAAAACAAGAATGCATTGTTTCTAGTGAAATTTACCTTCATAGTTTACTTGACCATCACCATCAATGTCTGCTTCCCTAATCATCTCATCAACTTCTTCATCTGTTAGCTTCTCTCCAAGATTTGTCATCACATGGCGAAGTTCTGCAGCACTAATATAACCATTTCCATCCTAAAGAAACAAGTTTAAACTGTTTAAAGAGAATTTCAATGTGAACCAAATAATCTCTGAAATTACTCTACATATAGTACTTCCATTCTAGAGAAGCTCCTACTTCTTGTCTAGAAGAGTCGCTAATTGCTCTCTCCATCACATCACCACTTCCAGAGGGGAAGTGACCATGTCAGATTTGTTTTCAGTAGTACCTCAGTAATTCATAAGTAAAAGCCAAAAAATTAACTGTACAACTAACTTAACATGCATATCATATCAGCTATAACATTCAAGAAAATCTAACTGGTCTGGTTTGATGTTTCCTCTATAAACAATTATGTACAAGCAGTAAGTTGTTGCTGTTCTCAACCCTACTTTGATATTGTACATTCATAAGTATAAGGAACAAGCCATTGTTTGAATTTAAGCAGTTTTTAGTGCATCTGAATATATCTAAAAAAAATCCATGGAGTTGCAGCCAAAGTGTTTCGTACTGCTGAGAGCCTGTAAATTTATGGAAGCTAGGATATAATTTGCAGCTTAGAACAAGTATGTGGACCATTTAGATAGGCACCCGAGTGCCTTACTGAAGTATCTCCTGAAATTTGTCTACTGCGTGACACTCCTGAAAGGGATCTCCCCATGTACATTAAGTGTTGTAACATGCCTCCCAATGAAGTTTATTAAGATTTCACAATCATCCCAAATAGGAGTAATTTCCCATTGACTAGCACCTAAAATATGTCCAGGCCTTCTATTTGTTACATGAGAGGATCATCCAAAGTCCAACAATAGTGGCAATTGGTAGTGACTAGGTATGATCTTACTACTGTATATAGAATTTCTAGACTAGTCATTTGGGATTTAGTAGTAAGAGTTATTTGGAAGCTGTTTTATTCAATCCCTCAACTAACTTGCAAACCTTATACGATACTTTAGTACCTTATCGAACACACGGAATGCTTCTCTAATTTCTTCTTCACTGTCTGTATCTTTCATTTTTCTTGCCATCATTGTCAGAAATTCTGGAAAGTCAATTGTGCCATTGCCTGCAATAGAATTAATTCTATTATTAGTAACACATTTAAGAAGTTTAAAATTCAACAAATTGCTTCTTAGAAAGCTTACCATCAGCATCTACTTCGTTGATCATATCCTGTAACTCAGCTTCTGTGGGGTTTTGGCCAAGTGACCTCATCACTGTCCCCAATTCCTTTGTTGTTATAGTACCATCACCATCCTTGTCAAATAGCGAAAAGGCTTCTTTGAATTCTGTTTGACAAGACAAGAGATTATTAAAACCAACTTAATTTGAAATGACTAATCAAAAAAGTCAAGATGTATCACCTGTGATCAATTACAAACACTTATGGTTTCCTGTTTTAGATTAGGCAGGTTATTAGTTATTTCAGGCACTGAATTTAGTTTTCTAGAATACTGAATCTAGAGCCCTTGCTTTGAGGAAAATTACTCGAGGGCATTCTGTGCCAAAAAATTAAATCCTGCAAATTTTTTAAAATAAATGTGGCTGCTCCACCATGGCATTGGGGAGCACAGGGACACAGACTCAGCAGCGACGCTGCACCCAACACTGACACAGCCCAAGGACCAGGCCTGCCTCAGAAACACCCCAGGGCTCTGCCCCTCCATGCGAGGTGCAGGCAGGCTCAGTCTGGCAGGGTCCAAGTGTGGAGGGATCCAGGAGTGGGTTGATAAGGTTCTGTGTGAAGCAATCTGGGTGCAGGCAGCTCGGTGGGGGAATCCAGGTGCGGGGCAATCTGGCTGCACAGGGGCTTGTTGGGGGGTTCTGGGTGCAATGTTTATGGGATGCTGCAGGGGGTCCAGGTGAAGATGGTTTGGGCTCAGTGGGGATCCACGTGCAGGTGGCTCATTGGTGTGGTCCAGGTATAGGGGGAATGGGGCGATTCTGGGTCCAGCAGGGTGAGGCTCTTTGGGAGGGTCTGGGTATGAGGGGGTCTGGATGCACAAGCATTGGGTGGATGGGGGAGCAGCTCCCCGTACAGTGATCTCTCTACAGCTGAGGAGTGATGTGTGCAGGGAGGGGCAGGGGCTACAGAGTTTCCTAAGGGAGAAATCTGGGGATGGGTCTGACCCAGACGCTGTGCAGGGGAAGAGGAAGTCCCATCGTCCTCAGCCCAGCCAGGACTAGAAGCTGAACCCGGAACAGGGTAGAAGCCACCAGCTGGGTCTTCCCCAGTCCTGCCCTCTGCCCCAGTCATTTACCTCTCTGGCTGCCCTGGGCACGCAAAACATACTGCTGGGGAGGGTCATGACCCTGCTCTTGTGGCTTCCCCATCAGAAAGTCATTTTTCTGCGGGGAAGCAAAGAAATCTGCAGGGGACAAAATTCTGCATATGTGCAGATTTCCCCCAGGAGTAGAAATCTCCCAGCAAAGTCTTTGGGTCTACCAGGCTTACCTACAGAACAATTCAATTAAAGTTTGAAGTAGAGCATAGTAAGTCTGAGAAAAGCTCTTAAATATTTGCTGGAGTGAATTTCAACTAGAACTGGAAACCTTAAATGTAACTAAATCCTTCCATTCATAAAAGTGGAAGGCCATCTGTCAGTACCTAGTGAGCATTCTCCCTAACTGAAGGAGGGGTTTAAGAAATGTGCCTATTTTTCTAATATGAAAGGGTTAGCCACAGATTAAAGTTTAGTATTAAAACTAGTAGCAGTGAAAATTAAACAGTTTCTATGGAAATGAGTAAGTTTTCCAAATTTGTTTGATTAGCCCTAGCATTAGTGTATTCTATACTCCATCTTAGCCAATTTCTGGATGGCTCTACTTTAAAATTCTCTACTTCTGCTGATCTAAAGGAAGCATGCTTGAAGTGAATAAACCCTATCAAGTCCACTTGTGGAGGTTTAACTGGTAAGTCCTGTTACACAAGATACTCAGAAGCAGTAGGTTCAAGCCATCTCTTATGATGAGAAGCCAGAGGAGCCTCTGGTACTTATGCCTAATTCAAAAACAAGTCACTTGAGTTTTAACTCAAATGTAAACCAATGAATTATAAAAATGAAAAATGCATCATGATGCAATCACAAAAGGAAGATGGCCACCTAAATCAGGACATTCTTGTTAAATATTTCAGCATTTGACTTTGGTCAAATAGATGGTCAACTCACATTATTTGACCCACTTGCCAAACAACCAAGCAAGGCCATGTTTAAGACTTTGACCATCAGCACCATAAGTCACTAAACCACAGGAATGATTTGAAAATAGAGTAGACAGGAACAAAAGATTGACACTTCATTAGCAGCCTTTTCATATACTACTGTACAAAAGTGCTAGTGATGTTTCATCTACATTATTGAAGTAGGCAGTTACAGCTATTTCAGCTACAATATCCTAGACAAAAGTAGCCTTTGAACAGCAACCTTTCATCCTTAAGTGAAAAAAATTCAGAAGTATTTGGCTCTTGTACACTTGTAGAATAGTTACAGCTCAATTTCTGAGTGCTTAGTTGCACTTTACTCTTCACTAGAAATATTAATCAATCCACTCAGGTGGTTAAGTGCAATTGCGAGTATTTCCAGGAGGTATTAATTTGCTCCAGTTCTAGCACTGCTCAAAGTAAGCCTTCAGAGCCCTAAAAAGTTGTAATTAAGGATCAGTTTAGAGACAAATGCCTCTCTGCTACCTGAAAGCACTCCCGAACACCAAGTACATTCCCCAAGGAAGATTAGTACAAGAAACACTGTTTGGCTGTACAAGCCAGTAATGAAGCTGTTGGAGTCCATACCAAAGACCATCTGCCTTTGGCAACAGGCACCCGATTTAAACTTAAGTGAAGTTTTACTACTAAATTCACATTTTCTTTGCATGAAGCTGGTTTGAGCCTTAATGACTAAATTATGAAAATTCTGCCAGCTAAGCATAAGGCAGGCCACCTCCCCAAGAGGCGGTAGCTAGGTCAACAGATAAGTTCTCCCAGCCAAGCAAGTGCTGTCCACACCAGGTGTTAGGTCAGTTTAACAGCATCATCCAGGGGTGTGGATTTTTCCTCTAAGTTTCTCAACAGGAAGTATTCCAAGAGACAGTTTTCGCTTATACACACCCATCTGCAGTAGTCACAGTAAGTTGTGTTGTCAACTACTTAGATGACTTTGGGCTAGTCTATTATTAGACTATAAAGCACTGCTGCAGCTTAATGTGGCTTGTGTGGTTGCAGCAGAGCACTTGGAGAGAGCGAGAGAGCGCGCTCTCCCAGAGCTCTTAAAAAACCAAACCACCTGCACAGGGGGTATAGCTACCAGTGTGGCTTCCACCGCTGGTGTACTGTCTACAATGGTGCTTTACAGCACTGAAGCTGTGCTCAGGAGTGTGTTTTTTCACACCCCATGAGCGAGAAAGTTGCAGCGCTGTAAATTGCCAGTGTAGACAAGCCCTAAGACTAAGACTCATACACTGCATGCTGAGAACTACTGCCTTGGGATATTCAACTGGGGTACATGTACACAAAGATCTTCCAGAGGGTTCATCAAATCATCTAGGTATTTTCCTAGTTTTACAACAGGCTACATAAAAAGCACTAGCAAAGTCAATACAAACTAAAATTTCATACAATTTGTTTATATACTGCTCTATATAGTATACACTGAAATGGAAGTACAATATTTATATTCCAATTTTATAATATGATAAAAATGAGAAAGCAGCCATTTTTAAGGTAATAGTATGACTACACATTTATGTCCGATTTTGTAAGCAAGTCACTTAAGTGAGGTGAAACTTGGGTACACAAGACAAATCAGACTCCTGAAAGGGGCACAGTAGTCTGGAAACGTTGAAAGTCACTGTCCCAAGGCACTTTTGTTAAAATGTGAATTAAACATACTTTTACTGAAGTGAGCAGTCATATGTTAACAGAAAATGATCAGTAGTGCACTATAACAGGGTTTCTCAACTTTTTCTTTGAGCCCCCCCTCCCCCCCCCATTATAAAAACCTCAACAGCCCAGCTGTGCTGCACCAACTCCCACCTCCACTACAGCAGTGATAAAGTCTAGGAAATAGGACCCTGAACATGTGTAAAAGCCTGTGGATCAATGGTGGGAATAATGATAAGTACGAAAATGTTTGAAGCCAGTGTAATCTCTATAGAGCAAAGGTATAAAACAGCACTGTAAGCGTAAGTGGGCAACTACATTCTGTACCAGCTGTAGTTTCCAAATGGTCTTTAGGAATAGCCTCAAGTAAAGCACATTACAATAGGTCAATTTGGAGATCACAAAGCCATGGCTAACTGTGACAAGAGCTGCATCACAGAGAGAAGACAGACTCCTGGCCAGGTCTCATACATGAACACACATTCTTGGCCAATACAGCTACCTGGACTTCTGGAGGCACCTGTGGACCTCACATCTAGCCCTTGTGGCTGTGTAGACAGTTTCAAAATGTGACCCCAGTGCATCCTAAAGCATCAAAAAGCAGAAGGCAAATAAAAATACCAAACCTATTTTTACATAATCATTATTTTTGCTACCACTTTCTCAGTCTTCCCCCAAAACAGAGTAGGCTTGGCAAGCTGATCAATTGACCAGTCAAATATTCCAGCAAGAATGCCCTGATGTAGGTTGTGCCTATGCTTTGGATGGCACCATGATGCAGTCTAAGTGTCCTGATCACTCCTTTCACTACACACTAATGACATCTGTTGAAAAACGATGAACCAACTGAAAGTTAAGTATCTTGATTTTTCTAATAGATTTGAACCAAACATTGCATGTGGGCCTGGCATACAAATACACAATGCACATGGCCATTTACAAAGCACATTAACAAGTTAAGACAGTCCCTGCCCTGAAGGTCTTGCAATTTAAGCTAACTAGATAAACATACAGACGTTAACTCAGAAGGGAGTGGAAAGGGTTTACAACCACAAAGGACCTATCTACACTTAAAACGCTATAGTGCTTCAGTGTACACCAGAGGACCTCCAACTGTGAGATGCGCCCCTCTAGGCAGGTACGTAGGAACATTCGGGGGATTGCGGCAGACCAAACCTGGCAAAGGAGCACCACCCAGCCCTGCCCCACCCATAGCTTTGCTCCAGCCCCGCCCCAACTTCCGGGTCCATGCCTGACCCTGTCCCAGCTTTGGTACAGCTCTGCACTTGGCCAGTGGCCCGGCTGCCAGTCCCCACCGTGGCCTGCCCACAGCTCCGTCACCCCCAGCCGCCGGCCCCAACTCTGGCCCCTAGCCACCTTACCCTGTGCCCTACCCCAGCCTGCTCCTGATCCTGGCCCCGAAGTGGGGAAAAGGGGACATGACCCTCAAAAGTTTGGAGGCCACTGGTGTAGACATGACCTATGTCAGCAGGAGTGGTTCTCCCATTGAGGTAGGTAGCGCACCCGAGAGGCTGTAGGTAGGTCGATGGAAGAATTTTTTGTTGCACTAGTGCTGTCTACATAGGGACTTATCAATGTCACTTAAGGGTGTGGATTTCAGACCACTGAGCGATATACCTGGGTCAATCTAATTTTCAGTGCAGACCAACCTTAAGCCTCCTCCCCAACACAGAGAAAAGATGCACAGCCATCAAGCTGCTTGAAGAGCTGCCCAACTTCCTACCTAGCATACAAGCATTTAAAAATGACTATAGTGTTATGAGTTTTATTTTCATTTAATTTTTCTTTTGTAACTTCAGTCCTGAACATTCATATTTAAATACTAACCTAACACTGCTAAAGAATGAACTCATTTAAGAGCTTCACTTCATTGTGTTCATTTTCTATGCTAAAGGAACTCAGTTAAGCCTAATTACAAATAAGTTACTTAAGTACAAGGCTATGGCTAAGCCTATTGCAGACCATAAAGTCTTGCTCTGTTACTATTCTAGGATATTGTTAGCGATTTAAACTTTGATCATTTGACAATGTTTGACCCATGGTGGATAAAAATCTTTTTTTAAAAAAATCGGACTTTTGCTAAAATGCTTTGAGGAAAAACTTATCTAAAGATAGTTTTAATTAAGATACATTATAGCTCAACGATCTCATCATGGAATAAGGATGATAAATTCTAATTCTATAGAATGAGACAATATATTCATGTAATGTTTAAGTTTTGTAAATAAGTTCCAATAGTTCATGGATTAGGGACCCAATCTTATGGGGTTCCACAGGCTTCTCTTTACATTATTTAGGTTAATCTTTCTAGCTACCCAATGGGACTCAGTGCTCAGTCTAGAACAGGGGTGGGCAAACTACAGCCCACAGGCTGACTCTGGCCCCTCAGGGCTTTGGATTGGGCCTGCAGGATTGCCACCCCTGTAGCACTGTGGGCCCCGCTCTGGGAAGCGGCTGGCACCACGTCCCTGTGACCCGGAGGGGGGAGCTTCGGGGGAGGTACCCACAGACAAGTGCAGCACACAGAGCCCTCTGTGCCCCCCCCGGGGGCTGCAGGGACATGGTGCCAGCCGCTTTCCAGAGTGCACTCCAACCACCTGCCCTAAATTCATGGCCCTGCAAGCAATTTCCCCACCCAGATGTGGCCCTCAGGCCAAAAAGTCTGCCCATCCTGGTCTAGAAGATACCATCAGAGATGCTTAGTTTTGCAGTTTGAGAACTGTGGATGTGTCTCCAGAGGGAACATGCTTGTTAACAGCAAAAATGTTTTCAAATAATTAAATAAAGAGAGGTGAGAAATAAGACCTCAACTCTATTGTGCCTCTGCAAATTTGAGTACACAGTCAATCCCTTACCACTCTCTAAAAGTGCAAAGTTTCAGAAAGTTCAATGAACAGAAGATTATTGGGGCGGAATAGATCTGGACAAGAATAAGTCTGGAGATAAATGTGAGAAGCGAGGGACATATGCTTGTTTTGTTAAATTATGTTTGCTGTTGAAGAAAAAAAAAACCCAGGATACTTAATATTTTAGTTAAAGAAAACAACTTAAATGTCTGTCTCATGATGTTCTCCTCCTAATACAGGATGGCAAGAAAATCCTCTAAATATTAATGATTAACCTGTTGAATTGGAGATAGTTCACCTCTCAGTGACTTCATAAATATCTGCTTCAATTACCTTTGGTAAATGAAATAACCAAACAATCATTCATTTTCTGATATAGCTGTAAAACTAATCTGAGAAGTTTTCAAAATAAATCACTGTTTAAAAATGTATATAGTGTGTACCTTCTAAAAATGAAACCTACATCTTGGAGTTGTGAAGAATATGTATTAAGGTTATAACAACCAACAAAAATGCACTTTTATGTAGAAAACCATGATTAAATGGAGTCTTCCCAACTAGTGTTTTAAATCAAATCCACCCTGGTTTGACCAATATTTGACAAGTCAACTGTCCAATTATTTTTGGACAGTCAAATACTCAATTAAGGGAAAGTAGCAAGTTAGTTTATTGTTAGGACAGCTTCCTGAGCCAATTCCTAATCATCTCAGACATACTAGTACCCTGTCCTCCTACTGGACAAGGTAGCGGTCGTCTCCACTAATGGACCCACACACTGATCCACAAGGTATTCAGGTGCCTGATTCCTAGTTTTAGGCTCCATAAGCCTCCCACCAAAACTGTAGGTGTCTAAACTGACTAAGTTCTTGGGGTCAGGGTTCCCTAGGGGATCTATGTTTGACTGTGCATGTGCACTGCTGCCTCTCTAGGTGCCCAGAGGACTAGCTCCTGTGCAAGCCCCAGAGATTCAGTTGCCTAAGTTGCATGTGGGGCCTAAGTAGGCATGCTCAGAGGCTGCCCACTGGAGCAGGTACCATTCAAAATCTATGCATAGGAAAAGGCACCACCTCCACACTTTCTGCCTGAGGGGGTAATTGAATCTGGTCTCCCACATATCAGGTCAATGTTCTAACTACTGGCCTAAAAGAAGGTGGGCACTGCTACCACCTCCCCTGGTGGAGGTGGTGAGTTAAGACACCTACTTCCCTTTTATCTTCCTTGGCAAAGAGCTGCCTTCTGCAAATTGCAGCCCAAATTTAGATGACTATCTCCAAGAGAAGGATAGGGCTTAGAATATGTCCCACTCATCATCATCTACCATTGGATGGCTTAGGCATCTCTCCACCTACTTTGCTGGCTTTTAACTCCTGTTCAAAGGCACCTCTCTCTCCCCATTCATTGTAGAGGGAAGCCTAGGCATCTGAAACTCAGGCTTTGTGGACCTCAGTGTTGTTTTCTTGATTTTCTAGGGGTTGTAACTCCTAAGTCCCTTTGTCGATCTGGTCCCCAGTATCTCCTTCCCAGATTGGGTCAGCCAAGAAAGATAGCTCCTACTCAGATGTGGCATGCTAGATAGGTAGACCAACTATTTCCAGAAATTAGTTAAGTTTGTTCCCAGAGTTTCTGCCACTATTCTTGTTGACCTCTTCCAGCTAATAGTCCAATCCACATATCATCCATGAAGCAGAAAGGTAACTTGTAGTACCAAGCAGTAACTTCAGCATAAATTAAGACCACATGGCTCCACCAAGCTGTCAAAACTCTGACTAGTTATACCTACTGTGACTTCAAGTGCTTTAATAAAGCCAATAACTTTTCTAAACAGCCATGAAAAAGTTTCAAGCTTTCTCTATATCACTGTGAGACCTAACCTCTGCCACTAAGGCTATGTCTACACAGGCAATTGAATGACAAAACTTGTGTCTTTCAGAGGTGTTGACCTTCCCCTCCCCCAAAAGGCAAAAGTTTTGCTGTGACAAGTGCCAGCGTGAACAGCACATTGTTAGCAGGAGTGCTCTCCTGCTGACAAAGTAAATGCCGGGGGGGGGTTTGGGTTAGAAATTTTTTTGTCAGCAGGAGAGACGACAAATAGTGGCTACACTGCATGACTTTTAGTGGAATGGCTGTAGTGACACAGCCATGTCACTAAAAGCTGTGTAGTGTAGACATGACCTAACTCTTCAGAAGCCTTCCTCCATCTACATATCACAGGGACTTCAGGATTAAATGTGGGCATCACTATCAAGTTATTGTTGAATCAAGAGGGGTCAACTGGACTGTCTCAGCACAATCTTCCAATGTGAAATCCAAGTCTCAATACTAGTATTTTTGGGTCTCAAGCCACCTGGTATAATACCAGTTGTCCTAGTCTAACATAGATGAAGACATTTGTTGAATAAGCTGCCACTTCCTTCACTTGTCTGAGAAGTGAAGGTTTGAAGAACCCACGCCCCCATTGCCATCTCAGATGCACTGAAGTACGTTTACTACACAATGCAGTTACTAGTTGTATGCCACATATTCAGAGTGCATCCCAGATATAAAGTTTTGGGAAATAAAATTGAAGTGTCAGAACCACAATTTCAATCCAGTTTTTATTCCCAGGCTGTGCATTATCTTCCTGAGAAGATCTCCATCAAATTTTACTCTCAAGATTTAACAGTGTGCTTAGACAGCCACACTTATGTACAGATAAATTTCTCCATTTGGCTAGAGAATCTGCACTGGGTCTTCCACAAGTGTCTTTTCTTGCATCAAGTACATTTTTAAATGCTGTACTGTCATGGAAATACCAGTAACACCATTATTTCCCCCATATTACTGACTGCAAAAGAGCTGTCAAACAAAAAACCCACTAAAAGTGTACTCTCAGACAAATGTGAATTTTCAAGATGAAACTAGACAGATCAAATGATGGAAAGATCCTAAACACCTCTAGATCCATTTCTTTTTCTCTTAGTGCACCAATAGAAGCTTATCACTGACATGCATGCATAATCAAACCTGGCAGACAAAGTGATGTAAACTAAACGGATTATGTACATGTTTTACATGCATTACAGAATCAGTAACTTGACATGTCTGACTGGCATAACAGAACCTTAGACATGAACATGTTAAAGCCATAATTGACCTATTTTTCAAACTCTCTACTCCAATACATAGATCTCAAGCGGAGCTGTTTTTTCACTTTTAGACTTCAAAGCCATCAGGCAGTCGGCTGTCCAATCAAATCAACACAGGGCTGTCAACATTTGCATTATCCCTGAAACAGGGTCAGATATTGACCTTTCTGTGTCCTCGCAGAGGTCACCAGTACAAAGACTACTACAGCCTGTAAGAGGACAACTGAAGCCTTAAATTAAGCAACCAGTAGATATGATAAGTTTTGTTTGACAGACTCTTTAGCAATAAAACCCTTAGAAAGTTGAAAGATGTAAGCAGCTATCTATAAAGCCCTGAGGCTGAATTTGATTGATCTTACTGCCATGGTACCTATTTTACAAGCATTAGATAAAACTTTAGACTTTGATTTCTGAAGTCCATAAGTCAGTTTAACTTCCAAAAATTAGCAAGAGTTTTCAGACTTCAGCATAAATACACAATACAGTCCCACTGCTCTTCAGTCTCAGAACTGTGCTCAAAACAAATGCTGAGAGGATACCTAAAGGTTTGAGAATATAAACTGTGCTAGGAAAAGGGTTACTTGCATCTAAAATTTAATTTTTCTGAATATGAAATTAATGCTTAGGAGCAATCTTAAACATGGGTAACAGTGATTTGTTTATACTTAGGACTCAAGACTAGACTTCAATGTTTATTTTGAACATAAGCATCTTTACATTTAATTCTAATACCATGTAAATATACTTTTAATAGCAGGAAAGTACTTCAAAATTTAACAGTATTTGCTGAAACAGTATGCCCTATTCAAACTCAACCATTAACAAGATCTGCATTCTGTATAGCTAGATAACCCAATATAGTAATAGATGAAGACTAAGTAAAGTCCGAGTTAGTTCATCTTCTGCAAAACCAGCAATAATCATGAAAGCCACCTGCAACCCGATCCACAAGCAAGTAGTGAATGTTTATCTCAGGATGTGGGGGAGTTTAATCCCTGGACCGTACTTTTGAAATTCTTAGACCCACACTCACTTCAAGAGTAACAGCATTAAGCAAGAAGTCTCCACACATAACTCCTGCTTTTTGCGTATAGTGTAGCTTCCCCAGCTAAAATATTATGCAAAAGAAGTTAAAATATTAGTTCTTATGCTATCTTGAATTTGCAAATGAGCAACAAGGCAGCAAGACCTGCTAAGCAATTATTAGTAATAAGTAGAATTCTCAGAGTTCATGAGATCTTATATTTGATGTTACAATAAGCACCGACAAAGCTTGGTTACACAAAATAGGCACCTTTCAAGATGAACAATAACTAGTGCTTTACTTTTAGAGATGTACATACCTTCACTGACACTGAAGTAAACATTTTACAAAATCATTAATGTTAAAAGGAAGAGTTAGTAAATACAGAGCCAAAGTAATATTTAAAGCTTTATAACAGTTAAGGAATATGGTGCTCTAAATCATTATATTGAGGCTATCACAAAATAGGCCCAATTTAACAATGCAAAGTAGGACTGAAAGAACAGGCTTCCCCATAATAACAAATAAATATTATGGGGTCTGAACTGTTTTCAAGGAGAGAATTATTATTCAGAATCTCAAAATTAGACAAACTGATTTGTATCCAATGTTATCTGAAAGGAAAGCCAAGTCTAAGTTTCACTTGCAAACTAAAGATGGCAACTTCTTGTTTGTATTTTCTATATTTAGAGACAGGGATGCTTGAACAATTTGTATAGTGAGGATGCTGAGAGCCACTGAACCAAACTGTAAGCCCTATATATAGTGGAAACCACTTCAAGCCAGGGGGTGTGGCAGCACCCTAGTTCCAGCACCTGTTTAGACATTTAACTTACTCATTATGACTTGCCACATGAACTAAGATCAAATCAATTCAGTGAAACTTCAAGTGTACGGGTTTTTGTTTTTTTTTTGTTAGTATAGCATCTCAAAACTCACCTGCAATCTGCTCTTCTGTCAGTTGATCAGCCTATAATAGAAAAAATAATGTTATATTCCAGCAAGAATACTTATTTGCAAAAGCATATTCACTTGTGAATCTCTGTTCATTCTTAGGTATCTGAGCCTCAGTGCATTTCAATGTTCCAGCTTAGTCCTAAAGCTACAGGAGCGGATTCAAAAAATAGTCTGTTAAATTACAATACACATCTTGACTACAGCAGGACTAGTCACTATTTTATTTCCTAGGTTGTTAAAATACCAGCTAGTAATGACCAAATACTGAACAGGGCTGAATATAGAGCAGTTAACCTAGGTAAGAGCATACATCCAATTACTAGACTCCTGAGCCATCGAGTCCCCTCTAAACAGTGTTTAGAGGTATATCAGTATTATCAACAGTGAAGACATAGGAATTTAGTCTATAAATTTAATATGTAAGGTCTGTCCATTGTTCTCTTCCAAGTTCCATGCTAGGTTCAGATGCAGACTAATGTATATTTTGAAGAGACTAGAAAAGCCATCACTAAAATAAAATGTTTCCTAAAACAAATGATCTTCATGTGTCTGTTGAAAGCTTCCTATATGAAAGGCTGGTGATCAAATAACCAGCTTGTACTGAAAGTTACTAGTGATATTTGTATCCAAAATGGTTACAAGATTTTTTATCTTACAAGTTTGATTAAAACAGTCTTAAATTTTGTATTTTAATACCTTTTGACTTTTGTCTTAGGCACCTGAATCTATCCTGCATTACAGCCTGTACAACTCTGCACCACTATTAGTTTAAAGTTGCACACCTATAAACCTTCAATTAGTTTTAGTGTTGGGGCCTTACAGTTTTCCAGCAACAAGGACAGTGTTAAAGCCAATTTCAAGTAAGTTCCCCTTTTGACAGAAAGCAATGGTATGAGGAGTTTAGTAAGAGTCTTTAATTTTCAAAAATAGGTGACCTTTAAATAAGCTTCAGACATTATCAGCATTCAGCTGAGGTCATCCTGTTCCAACTTTAAGGAGTATTTCTAGAAATTTACCCATTAAAATTCCATTGACAGAAGATTAACCTAATAATCTGCAGCTACTCTAAACACTTACTTTTGTGGCAGGCTTGCAGTGTTCATCCCACACGTAAGTGGGAAAAATTAGAGGGAATTGTTATATGCACCATCACCTTCATACTGGTACACGTAACATAATTCATGTGGTGGGGGTGGGGCTGAGGAGTTCAGAGTTTAGGAGGGGGCTCCGGGCTGGGGTACGGGCTCTAGGGTACAGCTGGGGATGAGAGGTTTGAGGTGCAGGAGGGTGCTCTGGGGCTATGGAGAGAGGACTCCCGCAGCAGCAACTGGGCTGCGAGGGGAGGATTCCTCTCTGGGGCTGCGGCCACAGGATAGGCGCCCCTCCCCTGGCAGGTCCGGGCCACAGCTAGGTCCAGGCCTGGCCACCCCAGCTGCAGCAGGTTGAGTTAGGTTCAGTTGGGGCCAGGGGAGGGGAGCTCCTCCCCCAGCAGGTCACCAGGCGGGTTCTTTAGAGATGTACATACCTTCGCTGACACTAAAATTAACATTACTGTTCTTTTAAACATTTTACAAAATTACTAAATACTGAGCCAAAGTAATATTTAAAGCTTTATAACAATTAAGGAATATGGTTCTCTAAATCATTATACTGAGGCTGTCACAAAATAGGCCCAATTTAACAATGCAAAGAAGGCTGCTGTGTGGCCCACCCAACTTACAGGGAACTTAGCAGGCTTCTGTAAAAATTTGAGATTTCAGCACTGATTCTCTTCTCCCAATTTTTATTGTGACCACTCATTTAGTGAAGCTGATCAAGCTAGTCTTTCAAGGCTAGTCTTAAAACTAAGAAATGGGAGGACTACTGCATGACATTAGAGTTCAATGTTGCCATTATTCTCAAACTCATTTCACTTATGAGAAATAAGATCTTTGTCCAGGGAATCATCTACTCCATCTATTGCTGGAAAAGGAATGAATAGGTAATTTACAGAAAGAAAAATGGGGAACAGTTTCATGTATTCAAATTTTTATTTTGAAGAGTGACATTTGTGGAAACAGGGGTTACCGAATTTGAATATTCCATTTAATTATTATTAATGAATTTGCCCAGCACTTCAGGAAAATTGGGCTATGATACAGATTTAAGAGACGTGGCCTACAAAGTAAATGGACGATGCAGTAATGACCACAGAAAAAAATATCAAAAATAGCTGTTCATTGCATCCATTAAGTCACCTGTGACCCATCCCACAGCACTGAATTAAGTCACACTACCTCAGTTTGGCAGAGTAACAGACATGTCCACTATTTTATAAGCTTCTCTAGCTACAGATGCAAAAAGCTATACAGACTTAACATCAGGTCCAGTTTTTTTAAACAAAAAGTGTATTAGACAAAATTTGGACAGAATCAGGCAGTCATCCAATTCTTACATGGCATACTTTCAAACACTGCTGCATATTGTAGTGCCAGTCAAGTTTATAGAAAACATCCTTGCAAAATTAGAGCTGTCTGCCTTTAGAGTGTCATTCAAAGCTCATACTACAAACAAGCAATACCTTCCCAGTTACTTTTATAGCTCAAACAGACTGGAGCAGACGTACCACAGTTCTGTTAGAGGATTTATACCCATTAAACACTCCACAAACAAGTTAAGTAGTGAGCATGTCACTCACTAGTAAACAACAACAAGTCAGTACCTGGGAGTTTCTAAATCCTATATATTGTTCACAAATCCAGCTCATTTGTTGAGCGTTCCCCTGTTCCCTAATTTAAAGATTCCCAAGTACTTCCTACCTCTGAAAGTGACCCATGCAAATCATCCAATAGATCACTAGCCAGAACATTTATCCTGCTTGTGGCAGTACTTGAAGTGGACAGAAGTTTTGGAATAAGAGGGAGACGGTCTATTGAAGCCTCAGATGTATAGTCACAGAAAGTAAAACAAAAAGAGCAACAGAATTGCATTGTGGGTGGGATAGGACTGAACAAACATCTGTGGAAGAACCCAGCTCTGCAGGCACTGCTGCAATAGAGCAACTGAAGGTGAAGTCAGCAAGTCTGCTGCTATATGTCCCCACAAGCCATTCCAGCCAATACAGCTGAGAGGCATATAGCAGAGGTTATGCCTTCAGTTCTGAAGCTGTAGTAGCAGCTACAGAAATAGGACACTACCACAGTTGCCTTAGAAAACTTCCCAGTGCTCATACTATGCACTGAGGCTCATATATAAAGACTTTAGATTACTCACACCTTGCTTCAGGAACACCTGTTTACCCATCGGATGCATCCGATGAAGTGAGCTGTAGCTCACGAAAGCTCATGCTCAAATAAACTGGTTAGTCTCTAAGGTGCCACAAGTACTCCTTTTCTTTTTACGAATACAGACTAACACGGCTGTTACTCTGAAACCTGTTTACCCATCAGTTTGTTCTGAAGGTATAATCTGACCAGCGTGGTCAAGGATAGTTTCCTACCCCCCACTGGTAACTGGAAAGCCTTCTCCACCTGACTTTTCTTCTAAAATATCATCTTTTAAAGAATATAATTGCTTAAGTTGATCTGTATGACAAGGGGATGATTTTTTGTTTGCAATCAAAAACCTCCAACTTTTCAAATATATTTCAACACTCCCTGAAATATGTTGTTTCCTTAAAGTTTTGTTCCAAATTTACAAGCTAGATTGCGGTATCAAATTAAATCTTTTCTGTTAGGTTGCTGAACTGCAGCTCTAATATTGAGTGCCTATCTGTGGTCAGGTGATTAAAACAGCAACTAGAGAGCTTAAAGCAAAGACCTACAGTACTAGTTATACAGTGCAACTCCTGAACAGTGTATGCACCCTCTAGAGGTACAACTGTGTACTAGTTAAGTCAAACCTTTTGACTATTCCTATCAATAGCTACACAAGAGGACTAGCCATCCTGTGCAGACTTCAACAGTTCTAAGCTAGTTCCACAGCAGGCAGTGGAGGAGCCAAATCAGAAACAAAAGTTAAAGAAGCCACAGAAACAGATGCAATTGTATTCCAGAACCTAGAATTTAGGTGAAACACCTGTTAACTATAACCAGTGCTGACACAGTTATGCTGCTAGGATGCACAAAATCAGCAACAAGATAGCTGGATTGGTATATAATTACATATATGTTGTCACAACTTGAGTTGTGGGCAAAGCATTATGCACAGTCTAGTACATTCAATTTGAATAATCATCATTCTCCAGTTTAACCAAGTCTGGTCTGCTGGTATTGACCACAGCCATATTGAAGATGCCACCATGTCCCCTGGTCACACCCATCTCTATATTAAGAACTTGCTTGGCTCTTGCAAGCTAATCCAGTTTTGGTTTCGTAGGAAAAACAGACTAACAAGACAACGTAAGCATTAAATTCTTTCGTTGCTATATTGAGAACCTATTTCTGATATACAGTATTTGTTTTGGTATTTGTCCAGCTCATCTAGAGTAGTGGCATAATCTGGAGTCTTGTTAAACTGGCATCTTTCCCCACCAAAAGGGGATACTACAGTTACATTTTAGCCAGCACCCTATTTTAGGGGACTGGCTTAAAAATCAAACTGATACTCTGAAAACAGCTACTGAAATAAAAAGGACTCCTTTGCACTGTAAATCTAAACTTCCCTTTAATGGGACGGGCAGTAATAGGCACTTACTAGTATTGCTTTTTCTTACTGGGCAAAGTACTTCTCTCTGGACGCATCAGAAGAGCTACTCACTCGCTCCAGGAGCTGGTCCGGAACACTCGACGCGAACAGATCCGGCGGGACTCGTCTGCTCGGGAGACGAGCAAACCCGCGGCCGCCGAGAGGAGCGTCCGGGTGGAGGCCGGCACCGAAACGCAGTGAAAACCCTTCGCCACAATAAGAAAGCTCCCGGCGCGAGGGCTGCCAGGCGAGCCCGCCCCGGAGCCCTGCGCCAGCCTGGGGACAGATGGGGCGGGGAGGCAGCCCCTCCCCAGCGCCGCGGCAAGCCGCAGGGCTCCGCGGTGTGTTGCCAGTGCTCGGGGACGGCTCCCCGCAAGTCCGGCCGGACAAGCTCCAGGGGCGCGAGATGCGGCTAGTGCCGCCGCTGCCGGCTCCCCACAGGGGCCTCTTTCCACGAGAAACCGTTATTTGTCCCCCCTCCCCGCCCCCAAGCATCATGGCGCTCACAGCCAACTGACCGGACAGTTTGAATTTTGAATCGGCGCCGGCGCCACTCGCTCCGGGCGGGAAGGTCGGACCGCGCGCGCGAGTCGCCTCCTCCCCACAGACCCCAGCGCTGCCCCGCCGCCCCCTTTCTCCACTCCCGCCCCACTCGCCGCAGCCCCGCTTCTCCCCCGCGGACCGGGACCCGGAGCTAGCCCGAGGGGACCCGCAGTCCACCCCACCCCCACGCACTCACCATGGTGGCTCGGCCTGGCGCTGGGGGGTGTTCGAGCTCAAAACGCTGTAGCTAACCACTCGCTACCTATCCACTCCGCGGCTCGCCTCACAGTCACACTGAGCCCAACCCGCTGCCCAGCAGTGCCTCATAAACCTCCTCACGCCCCTCCAAGATCACTCCGCGCCCCCACCCCCGTCGCTGGAGTAGGAACGAGTTCCGGCTCGCCGCCCTCCTGCCTACAAACCCTGCCCCCATCTCGAATCTGAACCCGCGCTGTCCCCAGGCTCCAGCGGAGGAAAGCGTCGGACACGGGAGAGCAGGAGGGTTCCTCTTGGGGGAACGACGGGAGCAAGGGCGAGCATGGCGCTACTTTTCCTGGCGGAGGAACATTTAGGAAAGTGTATCTCTTGCGCTGAAGAAGAGAAGGAGGGCGCTGATTGGCGGGTTCGTACCTGCAATGCGTCACTTCGGACATGCACAGTCGGGGCTCGAAGCGACGCCCTCCCGCGGCACCGCCTGGGGGGCGGGGCTTGGCGCCTCCAGGGCGGGCGGCAGAGCGGGGTTTGGGGCGGTGGTAGCACAGGCAGAGCAGGGCCAGCTGGGCCCTTCGTGACTGCATTGCGGCTCCGTCCTCGTCCCCCCCCGCCCCGGTGCAGTTGCTATGGCAGGAGAACTCGCTGCCTTCCCTTCCCTTCCCAGAGAGCCAGGCTGTAGCTGGTTGGGCAGGGTGTGTCGGGCCCACAGCTCTCGTCGCCCACGCAGGCCTCGCCTGTGCATTGAACTTCGGTGGTTCTCGATACCTCACTCAGGGCTGGGAGAAGTGGCGTGCCCTGTGCTGTGTCCTTAGGTCGACCTACACCGTGGCAGCTGCAGCCAGCACCTCTCCAAGGGAGTGGATTCACTGCAAGGGGAAAACCTCTCGGTCTCTAGCAAGTGGCTACGCTCCGGTGTCATAGCTGCAGCTGTGCTGGTGGGAAGTCCAGAGAGTGAGTCTTGCAGTTACCTGTCTCCTGCCCCCTTGAGGTGAACGGAAACAGCTTCTAGGTCGTGAAAGCAGTGTTTTACTTTAGACTCAGGCAAATATTACTACATCCCTTATGCTTGATTCACATTCTCAAGCGATTCACAACCATAAAGGCAAGAAACTTTTTCCCTTCTGATGTAATCACATGACTCCAAGGGTTTGGGCTGCAACAGTGACTAGGTTTTAATTGCGGGGGGGGGGGGGGAATGGAGTGTGGAGGAGGACGCATAGAGTTAGACACTACAATAGTAAAAATGTGCTAGATGGTATATACTAATGTTCCCATCTTTGTCACAACTGCCAGTGCTGGTGAGAGAGTAAGATTTTTAAAAATTCTAGTATAGATACAGCCACATGTGAACCAGAGAGAGTCTCCTTCCCAGTTGTAGGCTAGAGGGGTTCTCCCACACTGAATACTCCAAAGAAGTTCTCTAATATGCACTGTGAAGTAGGGACAGCCCCTTCCCATCATGACCAAAAGGGGCCCTCTCACATATAATCTAGAGACTTCCCCTACAAAGTCATTCTGAAAAAAGCATCCCAGGGAGTACCATTGATGTAAAATCCAGAGATTTTCCATTCACTGTATTTTAAATAGTTTCCCCCACACAGAGTAACCAAAAGGGAGTCTCCCCTCAATGTAGTGCAGAAAAAAATGTAGCCCACTCTATAAATCAGAGATTTCACCACTAGAAATAATGTGTGTAATGACTCCAGCTCCTCTCCCTGAATTGTGAATGAGATTTTCTCTTTCTTTCACATACCCTGTGGGCTTGTACTTAAGGATGATAAACAACGTAGTACATCTAAATTCAAATCTCAGCTTTTATGGTGGTTCTTTTTGTAATTTTGGACAAGTCACTTGAGTCAAAGCTTTCAAACTTGGGTGTTAAAAGAAAGGCAGGTAAACCCATATTCACGTACTTCTGCAAATAGAATCTCTGAAAATCAGGTTGAGTATCTGTAGCTTCCACTAAAGCCAATGAGACTTGTGGGTGCTCTGAATCTCTGAAAAATCAAGCCACTTAACCAAGTCCTTAAATATGTAGTTAGTTGTACTAGGCACCCAACTTTGAAGTTGCTTGCCTACGTTTAAAAACTTTGTTCTTAACCTCAAAGAAGGGAATGATATTGTATATCTATATAGCTTTACTCTGGGTATTGTGACAGGTTTCTGAGTAGCAGCCGTGTTAGTCTGTATCCACAAAAAGAAAAGAGTACTTGTGGCACCTTTAGAGACTTACAAATTTATCTGAGCATAAGCTTTCATGAGCTACAGCTCACTTCATCGGATGCAGTGGAAAATACACTGGGGAGATTTTATATACACAGAGAACATGAAACAATGGGTGTTTCCATACACACTGTAATGAGAGTGATCAGGTAAGGTGAGCTATTACCAGCAGGAGAGAAAAAAACCTTTTGTAGTGATAATCAAGGTGGGCCATTTCCAGCAGTTGACAAGAACATGTGAGGAACAGTAGGGTGCGAAAATAAACATGGGAAAATAGTTTTACTTTGTGTAATGACACATCTACTCCCAGTCTATATTCAAACCTAATTTAACGGTGTCCAGTTTGCAAATTAATTCCAATTCAACAGTCTCTCGTTGGAGTCTGTTTCTGAAGTTTTTTTGTTGAAGAATTGCCACTTTTAGGTCTGTAATCGAGTGACCAGAGAGATTGAAATATTCTCTGACTGGTTTTTGAATGTTATAATTCTTGACGTCTGATTTGTGTCCATTTATTCTTTTACGTAGAGACTGTCCGGTTTGGCCAATGTACATGGCAGAGGGGCATTGCTGGCACATGATGGCATATATCACATTGGTAGATGTGCAGGTGACCGAGCCTCTGATAGTGTGGCTGATGTGATTAGGCCCTATGATGGTGTCCTCTGAATAGATATGTGGACACAGTTGGCAACAGGCTTTGTTGCAAGGATAGGTTCCTGGGTTAGTGTTTTTGTTGTGTGGTGTGTGGTTGCTGGTGAGTATTTGCTTCAGGTTGGGGGACTGTCTGTAAGCAAGGACTGGCCTGTCTCCCAAGATCTCTGAGAGTGATGGGTCGTCCTTTAGGATAGGTTGTAGATCCTTGATGATTCGCTGGAGAGGTTTTAGTTGGGGGCTGAAGGTGATGGCTAGTGGCGTTCTGTTATTTTCTTTGTTGGGCGTGTCCTGTAGTAGGTAACTTCTGGGTACTCTTCTGGCTCTGTCAATCTGTTTCTTCACTTCAGCAGGTGGGTACTGTAGTTGTAAGAATGCTTGATAGAGATCTTGTAGGTGTCTGTCTCTGTCTGAGGGGTTGGAGCAAAAGTGGTTGTATCGTAGAGCTTGGCTGTAGACAATAGATCGTGTGGTGTGGTCTGGATGAAAGCTGGAGGCATGTAGGTAAGTATAGTGGTCAGTAGGTTTCCAATATAGGGTGGTGTTTATGTGACCATTGCTTATTAGCACTGTAGTGTCCAGGAAGTGGATCTCTTGTGCGGACTGGTCCAGGCTGAGGTTGATGGTGGGATGGAAATTGTTGAAATCATGGTGGAATTCTCTGTGTATATAAAATCTCCCCACTGTATTTTCCACTGCATGCATCCAATGAAGTGAGCTGTAGGTCACGAAAGCTTATGCTGAAATAAATTTTAGTCTCTAAGGTGCCACAAGTACTCCTTTTCTTTCTGGGTATTGTGAGGATTTAATTAATTTATATAGTTTGTACATAGCTTATAAATGTATAGTATTATACAAATACTATTACTTTTATTATTCCTATTGTGTAACCCAGAGTGATTGCTTTTCATGTCTGTTAGGAAAAGAGACTATTCGCTACTTCTGTGTGAACAAGAGAATTTACCTACTCTCTGATCTCTTTGGCTTATAGGCCCTGCTGTCCCCCTGGAAATGGGATGTACTTCAGAGGGGTCTTGGATGACCAACCTATCAACTAAAATCCTGTGACTTTTTCCCTCTGAACAATTAGAATAAATCCCCAGGCCTGCCAAATTCTCAGAATGAATGCTTCCTGTATGTTATGTCTCTGTTCAGTTCACGCAGCCACTTATTCCCATTTTGGCTAGGTCCCAATGTAACAAAGTAGTTTCATGCTGTAAGTCATGTCTGTCTGCCAACAGCCCCAAAGGGGTGCTGAGAATCACCCCGCTGCTAAGGTGTGCCAGAACACTTTTAGAAGAGGAGGGCTATGCCTTTCCACTTTTTATTGGGTGGGAGGGGGCAGGGTCTTAGGGGGAAGAGGCTGTGTTGGAGCCGGGCCTCTGGGGAAGGGGGGTGCAGGGGCAGGGCCTCGGGTGGAAGGGGCAGCACAGGGGCAGGGCCTCAGGGAGAAGGGGTGGCATGGGGACAGAGGTTTGGGAGAAGGGGCGGTGTGGGGGGGCACGGTTCTGGTACCAGTGGCCCCCCCCCCCACTATTAGGAAGCTTCCGCCGCTCCTGACACGGTTTGTCCCAATAGCTCAGCTCCTGCTCTAGGGCTAGGAGTAAGGTGGTGACAAACTCATTCTGTGGAGGGGGCCCAGTTCTATTTTTAAGCTTGGTACTTGGTATTTATATTTAAGACTACAGCTAGTACTTTTCTCAATACTCATTGGATAATGCGCTGATGTCAATGGAAAGACTGCATAAAGATCAAGAGTAGAAAATCTGTCTAAGGCCGTGCCTCTCAACCTTTACAGACTACTGTCCCCCTTTCAGGAGTCTGATTTGTCTTGCATACCCCCCAACTTTCACCTCACTTAAAAACTACTTGCTTTCAAAATCAGGCATAAAAATACAAACGTGTTACAGCACACTATTACTGAAAAATTGCTTACTTTCTCATTTTTACCATATAATTATAAAATAAATCAATTGGAATATAAATATTGTACTTACATTTCAGTGTATAGTATATGGATCAGTATAAACAAGTCCTTGTGTGTATGAAATTTTAGTTGGTACTGACTTTGCTAGTGCTTGTTATGTTTCCTGTGGTAAAACTAGGCAAATATTTAGATGAGTTGATGTACACCCTGAAAGACCTCTGCATACCCCTGGTTGAGAACCACTAGTCTAAGGTATTTATATGACAGTATCTGAACTTCTCACAGTCTTTAATGTATTTATCCTCACAAGACCCTCATGAGGTAGGGCAATGTTATCCCTATTTTACAGGTCAGGAACTGAGGCAGAAATATACTAAGTAATTTGCCAAAGGTTATGCAGGAAGTTTGTAGTGGAGCAGGAACTTAGATCCAGGTCTAGGGCCCTAACCACTAGACTATTCTTTCTGGATATAGGAAATTTTTCCCAGTTATTATATATTCAGTACCTTATTGTCACATTTAGCATCCCTCAGAAAAAAAAAAGATATGTGCATGGATAGTGTCACAGTTCAAGCAACTACTCTTGTATTTCCCCTCTGTGGTCCACCCAGGGCACTCATTCTTGGCTCCCGGGTCCTCAGCTGTCACCTCTTTTAGGTAGAGATCCATGTTTCTCACTCCTGCTGGGTTTTTTCAGGCTGCATGTTTCACTGCCTACACTAGAGACTAACCAATTTATTTGAGCATAAGCTTTCGTGAGCTACAGCTCACTTCATCGGATGCATCCGATGAAGTGAGCTGTAGCTCACGAAAGCTTATGCTCAAATAAATTGGTTAGTCTCTAAGGTGCCACAAGTACTCCTTTTCTTTTTGCGAATACAGACTAACACGGCTGTTACTCTGAAAACTGCCTACACTGTGATAATCCCAGCAAGCCAGACTACCTAAACAGACTTGCATTTGCACTTTGCTTTCTCTCCAAAAACTATGAATAGCTGTAATAGGCTGCAATACAAGTTATCACAAGCTCTTTATAAGCAAGCACATTTATTCTTAAAGTGAAAGCATTACAGAGAAAATGGATTAAAAACAATAAAAACCTGTTCACATACTAAAAGCTTACTAGAGGTCTCCCCAGTGCCAACATGGGGATCTGGTAAGTGTCAGTCCTTCAAATCCCACAATGGGGGTAGTGGGGATAGGAAAGAGGAGGTTCCCTGTGGTTACAAGCTCTTAACTGTCTCAGATTCAGAACTAGATCCACCATGAATAGTTTACACTTTCCTTTATACAGTTTGGACCCTTAATCTTGGCATTATATAACAGGTGATCAGCAGACAAAGGCCTGCTCCTCAGGGTATAGCTTTGAAAGGCTGGGTTTTTGCATAACTGGAGGTGGGGAATTTGTGTGTACTTTTTATATAAGTTCCTTTAGTGGATTTTGTTGTCTGGGACTACACAAAACTAAGGGTATGTCTACACTACCCGCTGGATCGGCGGGCAGCGATCGATGCAGTGGGGATCGATTTATTGTGTCTAGTCTAGACGCGATAAATTGACCCCTGAGCATTCTCCCGTCGACTCCTATACTCTGCCACCATGAGAGGCGCAGGCAGAGTCGACGGGGGAGCGGCAGCAGTTGACTCACTGCAGTGAAGACACCATGGTAAGTCAATCTAAGTATGACAACTTCAGCTACGTTATTCACATAGCTGAAGTTGCTTAACTAAGATTGATCCCCCCCACAGCGCAGACCAGAGCTGATACATAATATAGCAGGATGCTGTACATGCCTCCAAGATTTAATTATAATGTTCTTGTTTATATAGTTTGTGTACAGGTTATAGTTATCACTTTAACAACCTTAACTAGTCCACTAACCTTAACTTAATGAAGATTTTTAGAGTAGGAATTTCCCAGGTTAAGAAAAAACTATACAAGAAAGGAGTCCCTACTACCTCGGAGCTCCTTAAACCCTCACTATTTTTATAAACAAAGCAATTATGGCTGAGATAGCATAACAAACTTTTTTTTTTTTTTCCCTCAACTTTAAGGAATTGATTGAGAAATTCTTACATCCAGTGCACAGATCCTATAGATGTGAGCATATTCAGCTATTTAAATTTTTGAAGAACTTGGGAGGATTCTGGGTCATAGCTAAGAGCTTATTGTGTTTAAATGTTAAGTACTTTAATGCTTTAAGTTTTCAGTACATAAATCCATCTGTAAATTTTTTTCTGTAAACTGTATGAGTGTGTTTAGATTTCTATATTTGTGCTTGTGACGTTCCCCTCTGGTGTTGTTATCTGGACTGGTGATCTGCTCAGTCCCTCCAATCCTTGACTCTGGGAGCCAGCCTTACCCTGCTGTGCTGTGAGAACCCCCAATCCTGCGTGGTTCACGCACAGCCTTTGGCATGTAAACTGCTCTTTGGATTGTGCAACCGAATGACACTCGCCAATACTTCCGGTCCCAGACACCACCCTAGGAACCTCCATCTAGCAGTGTTCAGTTATGCCTGCTGGATGCTGCAAACTTATATGAGTTCATCAGTTTAACAAAGAAATTGATATGTACCAGGCTTGTTATCCCAAGGGGAGTCTCTGACACACTTTAAACCAAATGCACTGCTTCAGGTAGAACAAACAAATACATTTATTAACTGAAAAGATAGATTTTGAGTGATTATAATCACTCAAAATCTAAGTCACATTTGGTCAAATGAAATAAAAGCAAAACGCATTGTAAGCTGATCTTAACACTTCCAATGCCCTTACAAACTTAGATGCTTCTCACCAGAGGCTGGCTGCTTGCTCTTCAGCCAGGCTCTCGCCTTTCATCAGTGCTTCAGTCGCTTGGTGGTGATGGCTGAAGATGGAGGTGGAAGAGAGAGGAAGAGCATCACATACATCTCTCCCTTTTATCATGTCCTTTCTTCCCTCTTGGCTTTGCCCCCACCCTTCAGAGTCAGGTGACCATTACCTCATTGCAGTCCAAAACTGACCAAAGGAAGGGGGGTGACTCACTCGAGAGTCCAACAGATCCTTTGTTGTTGCCTAAGCCAGTGTCCTTTATTCCTATGAGGCTGGGCTGAGTTTGTCCCATACATGCCCTGGTGAGGTGTGAACTGCTTCTGGAGAGTTTTTGCCTGGGCTTGCTTTAAGCCATGAGGACACATTTTCAGCTTCATAATTATATACATGAGGTTACAACCTATAAGATTACTATAACAATGCTCAGTACATCATGAGACTTCCGAAGACACCCAACATGACAAACTTTGCATTAGATACTACACAATCATATTATAAGAATGAACATGGGGGTGCTCGGTGTTCCCGCAAGCTACAGAACGTCACAGTGCTCATTTAGGAATTTAAGATATTTGTGGATAGAATTGTTATTTATTTTAGTAACTCACATTCTTGGAGATCATTGCCTCCACCAACCCAGAGTATAGGGGAAACATGTCCATTATAGAACTTTCTGGATAGCAGTGTTGATTGTAGCTTGTGCACATCCTGTCAGCCTCAAATGCATATCTTTACCAAGTTGGAGGCAATCTTAAACTTAGTGGAATGTGCTGTAACACCTCTTGGTACTGGAATTTCTGTCAAGAAAGTATGCATAGCCTAATCTACTTTGACAGTCTCCAGTTGGAAACTGACCGACCCTAAGTAGTATCCCTATGAAGTATGAATAACATGGTTATATTACAGGACAGTTTAGTTCTGTCTAAATGGTAAAAAACAGTCACCTACCTGTCATAACTGTTGTTCTCTGAGATGTGTTGCTCATGTCCATTCCATCTCAAGTGTGTATACTTACCACATGCACTGGTGCTGGAAGTTTTTCTCCCCAGTGGTATCTGTAGGGCCAGCTTGAGCACCCTCTGAAGTCGCACACATACGTGCTGGTAAAACGGGTGCCACCGCCCATAGGCGCTGAGTTTCTAATCTGCTGGGTGGTGCTCCCCCTTGGCTCTGCCCAGGCTCTGATGCCCCTACACCTCTTCCCCCAATGCCCCCCCGCCCCTCTTCCTGCCCTCGCTCCTCCTCCCCCCCCCCCCCAAAGCGCCTCCAGACACTGCAAAACAGCTGATCTGTGGCAGATGGCAGGCACTGGGAGGAACTGATTGGCAGGGCCTGCTGGCAGGCAGGGAGGAAGCACTGGGGGAGGGAGAGGCGTTGATAGGGAGACTGCTGGTGGGTGCTAAGCCTGTGCCGCTGCTTCCCTCCTTCAGTTCCTTCTTGCCAGAACTCCAACAGTCATGGAATGGACATGAGCAACACATCTCAAAAAACAGTTACGAGAGGTAGGTAGCCATTTTTCTTCTTAGAGTGCTTGCTCATGTCCATGCCATGTCAGGTGACTCACAAGCAGTGCCTCTGAAGGTGGGCAGGAGTTCACGGACGTGTGGATTGTAACACTGCTCTGCCAAAGCCAGCATCATCTCGGGCCTGCTGAGTGATGGCATAGTGGGTTGTGAAGGTATGGACTAAGGATGTAAAATTTTAAATGGTAAGCATTAGTCTTACCGTTTAACCATTAACCCCCGGTCGGCCAGAGCAGACCAAGGCCATCTCCCTTTAATCGGTTAACCAGTTAAATGATATACTTTTAATTTAAATGGTTAACTTTAAATGATATTTACATCCCTAGTATGGATGGATGACCATGTTGCTGCTCTGCAGATATCCTGGATCTGGACACGTGCCAGGAAAGCTGCTGATGACGCCTGTGCTCTTGTTGAATGAACTGTCACTATTGGCGGAGGTGTAGCATTTGCTTGCTAATAGCAGATATGTGATCCAAGGCAAAATTCTCTGGGATGACACTGGGAGTCCCTTCATCCTCTCAGCCACTGCAATGAAAAGTTGAGTAGATCTACGGAAGGGTTTGGTTCGCTCTGGGTAGAAAGCCAGGGCACGTCTGACGTCCAGAGTATACAGACACCTCTCCTCGGTGGAATTGTGAGGCTTTGGAAGGAACGCTGACAGGAAGATATCCTGATTGACATGGAACTGTGATACCACCTTTGGCATGAAGGCTGGGTGAGGGCACCAGCTGGACCTTGTTCTTGTAGAACACTGTATAAGTGGGTTCCCCAGGTTAGAGCCTTAATCTCAGAGACCTGTCTCACCAAAGTGATGGTTACAACAAAGGTGACCTTCCACGACAGATGCAGGAGAGAGCAGGACACCAGGGGCTCAAAGGGAAAGCCTAGAAAGAAGCAGGTTGAGGTCCCATTGGGGAACTGGATCATGGATCTGCAGGAAGTCTATTATTCAGGCCCTTAAGGAATCCAATCGCCATTGCATGCGAGAAGACAGATCTGCCCTGGATGTGAGGGTGGAAAGCTGATATGGCTATCATGTGCACCTTGATTGAGGAGTGTGCCAGACATTGGTGCTTTAGGTAAAGAGGGTATTCCAGGATGGATTGTAGAAATGACTGAGCTGGAGAAAGATTCCATTTGGATGCCCAGGAGGTAAAGCACCTCCACTTAGCCAGGTAAGTAGCCCTGGTGGAGGGTTTTCTACTTTCCAAGAGAACCTTTTGGATCTGTGTGGATGATTGGAAAACAGCAAATATAGTGCCCTTCTTTAAAAAAAGGAAGAAGGAGAATCTGGGGAACTATAGACCCTCACTTCAGTCCCTGGAAAAATCATGGAGCATATCCTCAAGGAATCCATTTTGGAAGCACTTGGAGGAGAGAAAGGTGATCAGGAACAGTCAGCATGGATTCACCAAGGGGAAGTCATGCCTGACCAACCTGATAGCCTTCTAGGATTAGATAACTGGCTCTGTAGATATGGGGAAAGCAGTGGATGTGATATACCTTGACTTTCGCCACAAGGAGTCTGGTGGCACCTTAAAGACTTGACTTTAGCAAAGCTTTTGATACAGTTTCCCACAGTATTCTTGCCAGCAAGTTACAAAAGTATGGATTGGATGCATGGACTATAAAGGTGGATAGAAAGCTGGCTAGATAGTCGGTCTCAATGGGTAGTGATTAACTGCTCAATGTCTAGTTGGCAGCCGATATCAAGCGGAGTGCCCCAGGGGTTGGTCCTGGGGCCAGTTTTGTTCAACATCTTAATTAATGACCTGGATGATGGGATGGATTGCACCCTCAGCAAGTTTGTGGATGACAACAAGCTGGGTGGAGAGGTAGATACGCTGGAGGGTAGGGATAGGGTCCAGAGTGACCTAGATAAATTGGAGGATTGGGCCAAAAGAGCTTCAACAAGGACAAGTGCAGAGTCCTGCACTTAGGACAGAAGAATCCCATGCACTGCTACAGGCTGGGAACCAACTGGCTAAGCAGCAGTTCTGCAGAAAAGGACCTGGGGATTAGTGGACAAGAAGCTGGATATGAGTCAACAGTGTGCCCTTGTTGCCAAGAAGGCTAACGGCATATTGGGCTGCATTAAATAGGAGCATTGCCAGCAGATGGAGGCAAGTGATTATTCCCCTCTATTTGGCACTGGCGAGGCCACATCTGGAGTATTGCATCCAGTTTTGGGCCCCCCACTACAGAAAGGATGTGGACAAATTGGAGAGTCCAATGGAGGGGAACAACAATTATTAGAGGGTTGGAACACATGACTTATGAGGAGAGGCTGAGGGAACTGGGTTTATTTAGTCTGCAGAAGAGAAGAGTGACGGGGGATTTGATAGCATCCTTCAACTACCTGAGGGGGGGTTCCAAAGAGGATGGAGCTAGGCTGTTCTCAGTGGTGGCAGATGACAGAACAAAGAGCAATGGTCTCAAGTTTCAGTGGGGGAAGGTCTAGGTTGGATATTAGGAAAACTATTTCAGTAGGAGGGTGGTGAAGCACTGGAATGGGTTACCTAGGGAGATGGTGGAATCTCTATCCTTAGAGGTTTTTAAGGCCCGGCTAGAGAAAGCCCTGGCTGGGATGATTTAGTTGGTGTTGGTCGTGCTTTGAGCAGGGAGTTGGACTAGACCTCCTGAGGTCTCTTCCAACCCTAGTCATCTATGATTCTACGTGTGGAGCAGGCATATTCCTTGAGGCTTAGCCATGCAGCATCCATGCTGTTAGGTGCAGGGAGGCAAGGTTCGGGTGCAACAGCTATCCGTGGTCCTGCAAGAGTAGGTCCAGGTGGTTCAGGGGCGCCTGTGGGGTTGCCACCACTAAGTCCATGAGCATGCCGAAACAATGCTGGCGAAGGGGGCATGGTGGAGCTACCACAATGACTCATGCCTGTTCCCTCTTGAACTTCAGGAGTGTCTTGTGAATGAGGGGGACTGGCAGAAAGGCATACATGAGGTAGCTTCCCCATTACAGGAGAAGGGCATCTGAAAGCAAGCCTTTGTCGAAGCCATGTAGAGAACAAAACCGTTGACACTTTGTTTTGTTTGGTAGTGAACAGGTCCACCTGGGGTTTCCCCACTTCTGGAAGACGGTGTGAGCAACCTCCAAATGGAGGGACCACTCGTGGCAGGAGAAGAAAGACTTGCTGAGGTGATCTGCTAAAGCATTCTGGACTGCTGGAAGGTGCACAGCTTCCAGATGGAGAGCATGCTGGGTAAAGAAGTCCTACAGGTGAAGGGACTCTTGATAGAGGGCTGGCGACTGTGCTCCCCTGTTTGTTGACGTAAAACATTGATGGACAACACAGCATCAATACCTGTACCATTTTTCCAGATAGCTGGGGAAGGAACACTTCACAAGCCAGGCAGATGCCCCCGAGTTCTCTGATGTTTATATGTAACAGCTTCTCTTAGGACCACAGGCCCTGGGTCCTGAGGTGCAATAAGATCACCCCACCCCAAGTCCGACGCATCCAATACCAGGAACCCAGTAGGTCATGGAGCTGGAAACTGAACCCCTTTTTATATAGTGCGGTTTCAACCACCGTACCAGGGAGGTAAGAGTTTGTGGTGGGATTTTGAGGATCTTGTCCAAGTGATGACTGGCTGGGAAGTAAAGTGATGTGGTCTGAGATGCAGTCTTGCATGCTGAACTACATAGGTGCATGCTGCCATGTGCCCCAGCAGTCTGAGGCATACTTGGGCTGTGGTGAGTGGAGACTCGGGCAATCAGATCTGACGTTGCTTGGAATCTCTCAGGAAAGCTCCGACTCTGATAGAGTTGAGGACTGCCCCGATAAACTCTATCCTCTGTACCAGGACCAGCATTGATTTTTGTTCATTTATCAACAGACCCAGTGCATGGCAGGTGGCTTGCATGACCGCAATGCTATGTTGGACTTGTGCCTTTGAGTGACCCTTGATGAGCCAATTGTTGAGGTACAGGTAGATCTGAATACCCTGTTGCCTGAGGTAAGCTGCAACTACGGCCGTACATTTTGTAAACACTCTTGGTGCTGTTAGGCCAAAAACAGAAACACTGCAAACTGGTAGTGACTGACCACAAACCTTTGGAATCTTCTGTGGCCACAGAAGACAGAAATGTGGAAATATGCGTCCTCTAAGTTGAGGGCAGAATACCAGTCTCCAGGATCCAGGTAGCGGATGATGGAGGCCAGAGAGACCATGTGGAACTTCAACTTCTTAAGATATTTGTTGAGGCCTTGTAGGTCCAGGATGCATCATAAACCCCCTTTGGCCTTCAGTATGAGGAAGTAATGGGTGTAAAAACCTTTCCCCCTTCAGTTCTTTGGGAACTTTTTCCATGGCCCCTACCTGTAGGGGGTCTTGTACTTCCTGAATGAACAGTTGCTTGTGAGAAGGGTCCCTGCAGAGGGATGTGGATGGGGGATAGGAGGGAGGGATAGAAATAAATTGGAGGGTATAACTTACTGCTACAGTGCTGAGCACCCACTGGTCTGATGTTACAGTGGCCGAGGCAGGGAGGTAGGGCAATGGACAGTCCAAAAATAATAGGGAGGTTGGATCCTGGCTGAAGCCTGGGAAGTTGCCCTTGGGCACACCATAAAAATGCCTGCTTATATCCTGGGGAGTGATGGCTAGAGCCTGACTGGGTCGAAGCGAATGGGTATTGAAGGAAGGGCAGGGGCCTGAAGTGCCTCCAGGGTCTATAGGACTTGGCCCTGGGTTGGCTCCTGAATCATTGAGGCTGTTGAGGCGTGAAGCACTTCCTTGAGGCCGCAGGGGTATAAAGGCCCAGAGAGCGCAGAGTGGCCCTAGAATCTTTTAGTCCATGCAGTCTACTGTCAGTTTGATCTGAAAATAGGGTGGTGTCTTTGAAGGGGAGGCCCTGGTTGGACTGCTGGATCACTGCGGCCAGGCCAGAGGACAGCAGCCCCAATGCCCACCTTATGGATATGGCCAATGCCATTCTTCTAGCCACCGAATCAGGTGCATCAGTCAACTTAACTGTGTAGTGTAGACCAGCCCTTCGTGATGATCCCATTCTGCTTTTAATTTAGGTTTTGTTCAGCATCTCCTGCTCTAAACAGCTTGAAGCCAACCTACAATAATGGTACTACTGTGGTTGATGAGCATACATACAGACTAACATGGCTGCTACTCTGATATTTGGCTTATGTTGACCTAATTATGTCAGTGTCTATACTACAGCCTTCCTCCCACGAATGTAAGTGCCCTACTACACTGACATACTAACTCCACCTCCACAAGTGGTGTAAGGCTTATGTTGGTGTAGTTGGGGTGAGGCAGTATCTGTAGTCACTGTCTCCTTTACATTGGCTTTCTTGTCAATTTCACAGCTCCTGCTGTGAAATTGACAAGAAAGCCCCTGCTCCCCTAGGGAGCTGGACCAGGCTCCTGCCTGGGAGCCAGCGTGAGAAACCTGGGGGGCTTCCCACACTACTCCCAGCTGGGAGTCAGGCAACCTTGTCAATTTCACGGCTGGGTGAGCTGCCTGGCTCCCTGTGGGGAGCAGGTGGAGGGGTTGAGAAGCTATGGCAGCTGGTCCCTGCTCCCCAGTGGTGAGAAGCCCTGGGTGGCTTCCCCCCTATGCCTGGCAGGGAATGAGGTAGGGGGTGAGAAGCCCCAGGCAGCTTCCCCCCACTCCTGGTGGGGAACAGGGAGCAGAAGGAGCCTGTGGGTCAGCCAGGCTCCTGGCAGGGAGCTGCCAGCAGATCTGAGACACAGGGCTCTCAGCTCTTCACAGTGCCCCTCTTAGGTTGGTGAAAACACTCTCGGTCAGGACGCGCAGCACCGACCCAAGCAGGGTAGTGTGGATATGCACCACTGCAGTGGCTGTAAGTCAACCTAATAAAGGTTGACTTACGTTTGCAGTGTAAACATACCCTTAGCAAAAATGCACCAACGTGTCTAACAGTAAAACTGCCTTTTACCTAGTTTGGGGATCTAGCCAAATAATGCTTGAAGAATTTGACAATTTTCCTTTTTGGAGGGGAGAGAGAGAGAGAGAGAGAGAGAGAGAGAGAGGGCTGAAAAAAAAAAATGAAAAGCTTTTCTTCAAATTTCTGAGGAGGGTTGGTGGTAGTTGCTTTGCATGTGCAACCTCTTTATTCTAGCATTTGGAAAATGTAGCTATTCTTTTCTCCTAATAGTGTAAACAAAAAAGATAGATCAGAATAATAGTTCATTCCTAGCAAAGGTTATAGTTTGAGGCAAAGTAAGGCTTAGAATAGAATGATTGTTGCAACCTGAACAGTGACAAATGCCTCAATAATAAAAATACAATATATATAATATTGTTTTTCTTTACTTCTGTTGCAGGGATTAAAATCTCAAAGTATTTTGTACAGTTCACATAACAGACAGAGGAGCACAGGACCAATTTACTGGGGGGAAAATAAGTTTGATTAAAATTGGTGCAATGTGACGCACTGATACTTAAGCATGATGGTGCAAAAGATTAAATTTTTTTTAATGGTTGCATGGGGTGCAGTGTAGTTACTGCAGAAAGAACCTGTACCGACTAAATTATATATATAAAGCCTGTGTGCTTTTTTCTCCTACACTGTTGCCTGCTCCACTGAGAAATTAAAACCTCCCCATCTTTTCTTATGCTCTAAAGACATGTACTATAAGTGGGGTTTTTTTAAAGTATTGAAAAAGTCATGTTCTAGAACATTCTGAACTGAGAAAGCCAGAACTAAGAAAAGGGCTGTATGGGGTTCCCAATTCTGTAAGCACATGCTTAACTTTGCTCATGTTACCTGTTCCAATAACTTTAAGTACATGAGCAGTCCAATTGACTTTAAGCATGTTCATAAGTGTTTGTAGGATCAAGAGCTTAGTAGTTGAATCATTACATGAAAGAGAGTAATGTAGCTAATTTCTTTTGATTAACTCTAAAAACTAGTAGTGTGTGACCAAGCAAAATTCCCACCAAGCCACAAAAAAAAAAAAAAAAAAAGGGTGAAATTATGGGAGGCATGTAATGGAGGCTGGGGGAGGCTAAGTCTCCCCTAACTCTTGCTGCCAGGAAGGGGGGGCAGTGGTGGATTTGGGGCCCCTGGAAAAAGTTTTCCCCCGCTATGGCCCTGGGGCTGGAGGAGCTCTTGCTCCCCACTATGGTCCTGGGGCCATGGAACAAGCAGGGGTGGGGCTTCAGGGGAAGAGGCAGAGTTGGGGCAGAATGGGGTGGGTCCATAGACGGGGCCCATGGACAGGGCCTCGGGTGGAAGTGTCAGAACAGTGGAGGGGCTCTGGGCTCAGAGCTCCAGCCACGGCTGAGAGTTCTGCCGTAGTGCTGGCCAAGGCTGAGAGTTTGACCCCAGCTGGCACAAAACTGAGTGACTGGGAAACAAAATGACAGGTGAAATTCAATGTTGATAAATGTAAAGTAGTGCACATTGGAAAATATAATCTCAATGAAACATACAAAATGATGGGATATCTTCGGACCACAGAAGGTTCCAGATCACAAGCCCTGGTTCTCATGGGGGACTTCAAATCAGCCTGACAGCTGCTGGGAGAACAATACAGCAGTGCCCAAAACAATCCAGGACATTTTTGGAGAGTGCTGGGGACAACTTCTTGGTGCAAGTGCTGGAGGAACCAACTAGGGGCCGTGCTCCTCTTGACCTGCTGCTCAAACAGGGAAGAATTGGTAGGGGAAGTAGAAGTAGGTGGCAACCTGGGCAGCAGTGACCATGAGATGGTCAAGTTCAGGATACCTGAAAAAAGGAAGAAAGGAGAGCAGCGGAATACAGACCCTGGACTTCAGAAAAGCAGACTTTGACTCCCTCAGGGAGCTGATGGGCAGGATCCCATCTGATGGGCTAATATGAGGGGGAAAGGAGTCCCCCTGTATTCTAAAAGAAGCTTTATTGAGGGTACAGGAACAAACCATCTCAATGTGCAGAAAGAATAGTAAATATGGCAGGCGACCAGCATGGTTTAACAGTGAAATCTTTGGTGAGCTTAAACACAAAAAGGAAGCTTACAAGAAGGAAATTTGAACAGATAACTAGGGAGAAGTATAAAAATATTGCTCGAGCATGCAGGGGTGTAATCAGGAAGGCCAAAGCACAACTGGAGTTGCAGTTAGTAAGGGATGTGAAGGGTAACAAGAAGGATTTCTGCAGGTACATTAGCAACAAGAAGGTGATTAGGGAAAGTATGGAACCCTTACTGAATAGGGGAGGCAACCTAGTGACAAATGTAGAAAAAGCTGAAGTACTCAATGCTTTTTTTGCCTTGGTCTTCACAGACAATGTCAGCTCCTAGATTGGGCAGCACAGTATGGGGAGGAAGTGAGCAGCCATCAGTGGTGAAAGAACAGGTTAAGGACTATTTAGAAAAGCTGGACATGCACAAGTCCATGGGTCCAGATCTAATGCATCAGAGGATGCTGAGGGAATTAGCTGATGTGTTTGGAGAGCTCTTGGCCATTATCTTTGAAAACTTGTGGCGATTGGGGCAGGTTCCGGACGATTGGAAAAAGGCAAAAATGTAGTGCCTTTCTTTAAAAAAGGGAAAAAGGAGAATCCAGGGAACTACATACCGCTCAGCCTCACCTCAGTCCCTGGAAAAAAAAATCATGGAGCAGGTCCGCAAGGAATCCATTTTGAAGCACTTGGAGGAGAGGAAGGTGATCAGGATGGATTCACCAAGTCAGCATGGATTCACCAAGGCAAAGTCATGCCTGACCAACCTGATTGTCTTCTATGATGAGATAACTGTCTCTGTGGATATGGGGAAAGCGGTGGATGTGATATACCTTGACTTTAGCAAAGCTTTTGTTGTGGTCTCCCACAGCATTCTTGCCAGCAAGTTACAAAAGTATGGATTGGATGAGATAGGTGGATAGAAAGCTGGCTAAATCATTGATCTCAGTGGGTAGCGATCAATGACTCGATGTCTAGCTGGCAGCTGGTATCAAGTGGAGTGCCCCAGAGGTCTGTCCTGGGGCCAGTTTTGTTCAACATCTTTATTAATGGTCTGGTTGATGGGATGGATTGCACCCTCAGCAAGTTTGCAGATGACTAAGTTTGGGGGAAGAGGTAGATACACTGGAGGGTAGGGATAGGGTCCAGAGTGACCTAGACAAATTGGAGGATTGGGCTAAAAGAAATCTGATGAGGTTCAACAAGGACAAGTGCAGAGTCCTGCACATAGGTTGGAAGAATCCCATGCACTGCTACAGGCTAGGGACTGATTGGCTAAGCAGCAGTTCTGCAGAAAAGGACCTGGGGATTACAGTGGACAAGAAGCTGGATATGAGTCAACAATGTGTCCTTGTTGCCAAGAAGGCTAATGGCATATTGGGTTGCATTAATAGGAGCATTGCCAGCAGATTGAGGGAAGTGATTATTCCCCTCTATTTGGTACTGGTGAGGCCACATTTGGAGTATTGCATCCAGTTTTCGGCCCCCCTGCTACAGAAAGGATGTGGACAAATTGGAGAGTCTAATGGAGGGGAACAAAAATTATTAGAGGGATGGGGCAGAACAAGGAGCACTCGTCTCAAGTTACAGTGGCGGGAAGGTCTAGGTTGGATATTAGGAAACACTATTTCACTAGGAGGGTGGTGAAGCACTGGAATGGGTTATGTAGGGAGGAGTTGGAATCTCCATCCTTAGAGGTTTTTAAGGCCCAGCTTGACAAATCCCTGGCTTGCATGATTTAGTTGGGGTTGGTCCCGCTTTGAGTGGGGGATTGGACAAGATGACCTCCTGAGGTCTCTTCCAACCCTAATCTTCTATGTTTTTGTTATATAAATTGGCTATCACTCAGCCATTTTTTATTATAGAATATTTATTATATAATAATTGGAGTTATTGTGGATAGCTTTCTGAAAACATCTGCTCTATTCACAGTGGCAATCAAAAAAGCTAAACACAATGTTAGGAACGATAGGAATAGACAATAAGTACATATCATAATACCTCTATACATAAGTGCCAACTGCATGGGTGCTCCAGGACTGGAGCACCCACAGAGAAAAATTAGTGGGTGCTGTTGGTGTCTCTCACTTGCTGGTGTCTCTCACCTGCTGGCTCTCACTGCCTGTCATCGCTGTCTCTCACCTGCCTGCAACCTTGCTGACCAACTCCTCCCCCTCTGTGCCAGCGCTTCCCACGCACTTCTAACAGCTGTTTCATAGTGTGGAAAGCTCTGGGAGAGAGGGCAAGAAGCAGGGATGGGGTGCACTCAGGGGAGATGGCAGGGAAGAGGCAGGACAGGGACTTGGGGGAAGGGTTGAAGGGCAGGATTGAGCACCCCTGGCTAGAGAAGGGCTACTAGGATGATCTGGGGAATGGAAAACCTGTCTTATGAAAGGAGACTCAAGGAGCTTGGCTTGTTTAGCCTAACCAAAAGAAGGCTGATATGATTGCTCTCTATAAATATATCAGAGGGATAAATACCAGAGAGGGAGAGGATTTATTTAAGCTCAGTACCAATGTGGACACAAGAACAAATGGATATAAACTGGCTATTGGGAAGTTTAGACTTGAAATTAGACGAAGGTTTCTAACCATCAGAGGAGTGAAGTTCTGGAACAGCCTTCCAAGGGAAGCAGTGGGGGCAAAAGACCTATCTGAATTCAAGATTAAACTCGATAAGTTTATGGAGGAGATGGTATGATGTGATAAAGATCAGTTAATTGCCAAAATCATGTTAACTATTCATGGTAAATAGGCCCAGTGGCCTGTGATGGGATGTTAGAAGGGGTGGGATCTGAGTTACTACAGAGAATTCTTTCCTGGGTGTCTGGCTGGTGAATCTCGCACACACGCTCAGGGTTCAGCGGATCGCCATATGTGGGGTCAAGAAGGAATTTTCCTCCAGGGCAGATTGGAAGAGACCCTGGGGGTTTTTCACCTTCCTCTGTAGCATGGGTCACTTGCTGGAGGATTCTCTGCACCTTGAAGTCTTTCAACCATCATTTGAGGACTTCAGTAGCTCAGACATAGGTGAGAGGTTTATTGCAGGAGTGGGTAGGTGAGATTTGGTGGCCTGCATTGTGCAGGAGGTCAGACTAGATGATCATAATGGTCCCTTCTGACCTTAATATTTATGAGTCTAGAGGGGAAGTTGGCGCCTATGCCTCCGTATAAATCCATGGTATTCTCACACCCTGAATACTGTGTGTAGTTTTGGTCTCCCCATCTCAAAAAAGATTTTTGAAATGGAAAAAGTAGAGAAAGGCAACAAAAATGATTAAGGGTATGAACGGCTTCCATATAAGGAGAGATTAAAAAGACGGACTTTTCAGCTTGGAAAACAGATAAGGGGGGAATATGATAGAGGTCTATCAAATCACGAATGGCATGGAGAAAAAGTGTTAATTATTCCTTCACATAACAAGAACCAGGAGTCACCCAATGAAGTTAATAGGCAGTAGGTTTAAAACAAACTAAAGGAAGTATTTCTTCACATAGACAGTCAACCTGTGAAACTTGTTGCCAGGAGATGTTGTGAATACCAACAATATAAGTGGGTTAAAAAAAAATTAGATAAGTTCATGGGGGATAGGTCCATCAATGGCTATTAGCCAGGATGGTCAGGGATGCAACCCCATGCTCTGGGCATCCATAACCTCCGCTTACCAGAAACTGGGAGTGGAAGACAGGATGGATCACTCAGTAATTGCCCTGTTCTGTTCATTCCCTCTGAAGCACCTGGCATAGGCAACTGTCAGAAGACAGGATACTGGGCTAGATGGACCATTTGTCTGACCCAGTATGGCCATTCTTACGTTCTTAGCTGCATCTGTATTCCCTGCCATGGTCTATCAAGGACACTCACTCTTAGGCTCCTGGTTCTCAGCTGTTACCTCTCTTGTGCTCGTACCTCTCCCGCTCCTAACTGGGGGGTTTTCAGGCTGCATAGTTCCCTGCCTGTACTGTTATTCCCTAGCAAAAAGTCCCTAAAAGGCTATTCTCTCCAAAGGCTATGGCCATGTAATTGCCCAGTTACAGGATACCACACATGCATCCCTTTACAAGGAAGCATATTTATTCTTAAGGATTAAAGCATTACAGAGAAAAATTAAAATATAAGAACCTAAACACATGCTAAAAAGCTTACCAGAGGTCACCCCAATTCCAAACCTCATGCTCTGGCAGGTGTCAGTCCTTTCAACCCTTCCCTAAGGATTGGGGTCCCCGCTCAGACAGAAAGTTCTCTCTGTTTGCTGTATCAGAAAGAAGGACCTGGGTCAGTTTAAACTCAGGCTATTTATCCAAAAGTCCTTTGTCTGTTAGGGCATGACTACGCTTGTGAGTTAGAGTGCATTAAAGCAGCCCTGGCCGCCCTAACTCATGACACGTCCATACTGGCAAGGCACGTAGAGTGGTCTGACTCAGCAGCTGGAAAACTCCTGGTAATCCACCTCCATGAGAGGCATAATGCTTGGTGCGCCCTAACTGGAGCGCCGCAGCACCAGTGTGGATGCCCTGGGCTGTTAGCGTACTCTGATCGGCCTCCAGAAGTGTCCCACAATGCCTGTGCTAGCCACTCTGGTCATCACTTTGAACTCTACTGCCCTGCCCTCAGGTGACCAACCATCAGATCCACCTTTTAAATTCTCTGGGAATTTTGAAAATCCCCTTCCTGTTTGCTCAGCCAGGCATGGAGAGCTCTCAGCGAATCTTTCCAGGTGACCATGCCTCCACACGCCAGGCCATTCCCAGTATGGAGCAATGGCGAGGTGCTGGACCTCAGTGTTTGCGGGGAGGAAAGCTGTCCAGTCCCAGCTCTGCTCCAGCTGTAGGAATTATGATACCTTCAGGCAGATATCAAGGGACATGATGGAAAGGGGCCATGACCGGGACGCACTTCAGTGCAGGGTTAAAGTGAAGGAGCTGCAGAATGCCTACCACAAAGTCCGTGAGGCAGACCGCCACTCCGGTGCTACCCCCATAACCTGCTGTTTCTACAAAGGGCTGGATGCAATACTTGGGGGCGACCCCACCTCCACTCTGAAGACCATCATGGACACTTCAGAGTCCAGTTCAACAAGGCAGCGGCAGCAGCAGCAGCAGGAGGAGGAGGAAAGCAGGAGTGAGGGTGCTGAGGAGGAGGAAGACACCCCAGCATCCTTAGATGCATGCAGCCAGGAGGTGTTCTCAAGCCAGGAGGAAGGTAGCCAGTCTCAGCGGCTGGTGCTTGGGGAAGGACAAACACCAGAGGACGTGCTCGGTAAGTGGCTTTTATTTTGGGAAGGAAGTTATTCGGTGCAGGCTCTAGGGGCGAGGAGGGTTAGGGCTGCATGCATGCCTAGATGCGGAATAGGGCGTTGATGTGCTCTCTCACATCGCGGTAGTCCGCCTCAGTGATTTCTTCAAAGGTCTCATGCAGAAGCTGTGCAATGCGCTTGTGCAAGTTCCTTGGGAGTGCTACTGTGCTCCTTGTCCCAGTCAGGCTAACATCTCTGCACCACTGTGCCATGGGGGGGAGGGGGGGGCGGCGGGAACACACCATTGTTGCACACTGGCAAGCTGCATATGGGCCAGGGTGGAAGCCACATTGTAGTAGAAGACCCTCCCTTGCTTCCCAGGTCACCATCAGCAGTGAGATATCTTCCAGGACGAATTCCTGTGGAAAATGTGGGGACAGTGTTCAGTATAGGGGCCCCCTGCAGCTGTTGGCTCTCCTCAAGGTATAGAACCCCAGAGGACAGTATGGCAGTGAAACAATCAGTCCCCTTCAACTCTGTGCTTACTCACCAATTTGGGGCTCCTGTGGGTTATGTGCGCTCTCTTTGGGACAGGCAAATTCTGCTCTTGTTTAGGCTGTGCTTGTCTTTAAGTATGGGCGAATCATTGCTCTGTCTGGTGTAAACAATGCTGCCTCTGTTAAGTGTTGCATTTTGCCTTTACAGATGTAACCTTGAGATCTCAGCCGTCCATGTTATCACCGGCCACAAGACTCCAAAGAATTAGGAAGAGGCCATGTAGAAGCAAAGAAGACATGCTGCATGAAGTAATGCAGCAGTCCCTTCACGATAATCAAAAAGTGCAAGAGTGGAGGGAGAGCAAAAGGAGGTTCCGCCAGCAGAATGTGGAGTGCCGGCACCAAAGTGGCTGATAAGCATTATGGAACGCCAAGCAGACTCATTCCAGGTGCTCGTAGTCATGCAGGCGGAGCACTACCATCTGTCCCCCCTCCCGCAGCCCTTGTCCCAAAACTCTTTCCCTTGTGCCCCTATGTAACCTCCAACCCACTTTACCTAACATCTGGGTTCTTATCACCACCAGCTGCCTCCAACACCTGTAGCTGCACCACCCAGCCCTGCAAACTACTCTTATCCACTGCACTCAACCCCCATCACCATGCAGTATAGCCATCCTGAAGTGCAGCACTCCAGACAGGAAGGGGAGTATGAAAACAGGACATACTCAAATCTGTGATTGAGCCATTCTCCACCCCACCCTCTTGCCTTTTCTGTTTCCCAAACAGTTGTGTTTCTTTTCAATAAATGGCTTTTTTGGCTTTGAAAACATTATTATTGTATTAATTAAAAGATACTTTAACCCAGGAAAGCAACAGGCACTGCAAGTCAGTGTAGCAAACAGATTCCTATTAACATTGGAACCACTGTACTTCACTCCCGTGCAGGGCACCAAACATTACTGGTGGCTTTCAGCCTCAAATTGCTCCCTCAAGGCATCCCTAATTCTTGCAGCCCTGTGCTGGGCCCCTCCAATAGCCCTGCTCTCTGGCTGTTCAAATTCAGCCTCCAGGTGTTGAGCCTCCGAGTTCCATGCCTGAGTGAATCTTTCACCCTTCCCGTCACAAAGGTTATGGAGGGTACAGCACACGGATATAACCGCGGGGATGTTGTCATCGGCCAGGTCCAGCTTCCCACACAGAGAACACTAGTGGCCCTTTAAATGGCCAAAAGCACACTCCACGCAGTCATTCTGCACCGACTCAGCCTGTTGAACTGCTCCTTGCTGCTGTTAAGGCTCCTTGCGTAGGGTTTCATGAGCCACAGCATTAAAGGGTAAGCGAGGTCTCCAAGAATCACAATTGGCATTTTGACTTCCCCTACAGTGATCTTCTGGTCTGGGAAAAGAGTCCCAACTTGCAGCTTCCTGAACAGGCCAGTGTTCCGAAAGTTGCGTGCGTCATGCACCTTCCTGGGCCAGCCTGCGTTAATGTCAATGAAACGCCCAGGGTGATCCACAAGTGCCTGGAGAACCATAGAGAAATACCATTTCTGATTAACGTACTCGGAGACTAGGTGGGCTGGTGCCAGAATTGGAATATGCATCCCATCTATCGCCCCTCCGCAGTTAGGGAAATACATTTGTGCAAAGCCAGCCACGTCATGCACGTTATCCAGAGTCACGGTTCTTCTGAGCAGGATATGATTAATGGCCCTGCAAACTTGAATCAACACGATTCCAACGGTTGACTTTCCCACTCCAACCTGGTTAGCGACCGATCAGTAGCTGTCTGGAGTTGCCAGCTTCCAGATTGCAATAGCCACCCGCTTCTCCCCAGCGGGGCAGCTCTCAACCGCATGTTCTTGTACCACAGGGTGGGGGCAAGCTCATCACCCAGTCCCATGAAAGTGGCTTTTCTCATCTGAAAATTCTGCAGTCACTGCTTGTCATCCCAGACTTGCTGGATGATGTGATCCTACCACTCAGTGCTTGTTTCCCCGAGCCCAAAAGTGGTGTTCCACGGTGGTAAGCATGTCCGTGAATGCCACAAGCAATCTCGTGTCATATGCGTTACACAAGTTGACATAGTCAGACTCCTCACTGTCAGTTTGTCGCTTAAGGAGTAACTCGACTGCCAAACATGACATGCTGGCGAGACCCATCAGCATATTCCTCAGCACTTTGGGATCTATTCCCGCAGAATGAAAGGGAAGACAGAGCGTGAAGTACAAAAATAGTTGAAAGATGGCACCAAACGTGGACGGAAGCACAGGGGTTGCTGGAATGCAAAACGATGCATCACAGGGCGTTGGGACAGGACCCAGAATGCCCCGCATCCCCCACCCCTTCCCACAAGCCACAGTGCCAGAATGGGAAGAGGTGCTCTGTGGGATAGCTGCCCATAATGCACCGCTCCCAATGCTGCTGCAAATGTGGCCATGACCGTGCGCTTGCAGCTGTCAGTGTAGGCACACTGCAGCGCTTTCCCTACTGCTCTCTCCGAGGGCTGGTTTAACTCACAGTGCTCTACATCTGCAAGTGTAGCTGTGCCCTTAGTCTCTGGAGAATCCAGTCTGAACCACTATATATGAGCCTCTCCAGGTGTTAGCTCTCTGGAGGTGTTACAACCTGAGTGAATTTGCCTAACCATCCTCCACTCTTCTTAGTTCCTGGAGGGACGTAGTCCCCCTTCCCTGTGGAAATACATACAATCCCTGGCCCACAATGCTATAGACACTTAATACAGATCTCTCAAAGATATGGCAATTTCCTGCAATATCTGTCAACCGTTTCCAATTTCTCTAATTCCTTGCTTCCAATATTATTACACCATGACTTTTCATTGTGTTACACTACTATAACAAGGCAAAAGTAGTCAGTGAGGTTTGAAATGACAGGAATCAATTTATAAAGGATTTAAAATGCATTCTATTAAGATAGCTTAGCAAATATGTCAACTTAGATACATATACAGAGAATGTTTACAATGTCCTACATATTCACTAGACTAACATTTTTATATGGTATAATGCATATTACTTAGTATTTAGATGCATTTTAAAATGCATCTGTGGTATGCCTAAAACCACAGCAGCTTTGTTAATTATTTTCTGAAATATGCAATGTTGTTGTAGCTGTGTTGGTCCTAGGTTATTAGGGAGACAGGGTGGGTGAGGGCATCTTTTATTGGACCAACTTCTGTTGAGGGGGACAAACTTTTTAGCTTCTTGGGACGCAGCATGGAATAGGCCATCCACATACCCAAGAGAACATGCTTCAATACAGAAATAAAACCCCCTCGAACCACACACCGCTAGTTGTCACCTACCACCCCACACTGGAACACATACAGAGTGTCATTAAACAATTACAACCCATATTCAACGGAGACCTCATGCTGAAAGAAATCTTTTCTGAATCTTCTCTTCTGGCCTTCAAACAACTCCCCTGTCTCTCCAAGCTCATTATCAGGAGCAAGGTCCCCACAGACCAGGGCACGCCAGCCACTGCCAGAAGAACAAATGCATAACCTGTAGACATATCTCCACTACTACAAAGATCAACACCCCCAAAACACACCTTTCAAGATCTATGGGTCCTATACATGCCTATCACAATGTATGATGTACCTCATCTAGAGCACTAAATATTCCAAAAACAACAATTTTCGTGAAATGAGACAATCACTATGCTCTCGAATGAACTCGCACAGAAAAATGATAAAAGACAAGACAAAAGCACCGTATCACCTGTAGGTGAACACTTTTCACAAAGGGATCACTCTATAACTGATTTCTCAGTCCTCATTCTCAAAGGAAACCTGCACAAAAGACAAGCCTGGGAGCTTAAATTCATAACTTTGCTAGACACTAAAAATCATGGACTGAAGAGACACACCGGATTTATGGCTTATTATGACACTCTCCCGCGCCCCCATGATTGGAGAGGTGTTAACGTGCCACAAATGGTCCCTTGAAATATGCGTTAGCTACTTATGCTAAACAATCTGTTCCACCTTGTATTTAGTTTTGACACTGACTACATTTCCCAGACTTGAAGAGCTCTGTGTAGCTCAAAAGCATGTTGGCTGTATCTACACTGCCACTTTCAGTGCAAAAAGTTTAGTCATTCAGAGGTGTGAAAAAACACCCACCTGAGCAACAAAAGTTTTAGCAGTGAAAAGCACCAGTACAGACAGTGCTTTATCCCCAGGAGCTGCGCTCCCAGCTATAAAGCTACCATTGCTCATTCAGGGTTTTTTTTTAAATTGTTGGAAAGCTCTCCCCTCGCAATAAAGCATGACTACATTGCCCACATCAGAGCGCTGCCACGGCCACACTGTAACATGGACAGCGTAGACATACCTTCTCTCACCAACAGAAGTTGGTCCAATAAAAGATGTTACCAACCTTACCTTGTCTCTCTGTTCAGCAATTATTGCTCAGCTAACCAGCGGGGGTCACTGCTAAGTGGTAATGTTGATTGAACCTGAAAGTCTCCCTACAGGTACCTGCTTCCTCATCAGTCTCCACCACTGTACTTCAGGCACTTCAGGCCCCCTTTTCTTGGGGTGCTGCCCCATAGCAGCACCCCCACACTCTGGGTCTTCCCTCCCAGGGGAACCCCCTCTCCTTATACCCACCTTGCCTCAGTGGCTACTGCCAGTCATCATGTAGCCCCCTTTTTTCTGGGGCAAACTCCAGTCCGTAATGGCCACTCATCCTTGACAAGGGGGTTGGACCTGCTGCCTTATCTAGCCCCAGCTGTTTCCCTGCAGCCCCAGTACCTCCTTAGGCCTTCCTGCCAGGCCTCAGCCCCCTGGCTCAGCCTGCCCCTTCCCCAGAACTGCTCTGTCGAAGGTACCCCTGTCTCTCCCAGGCAACCAGATCCTTCTCTCTCCAGGGCTAGAGTGAGACTCTCAGCTCCCTACTCACAGCCCTCTTATCAGGGTCAGCTGTGCCAGCCTCCCTCAGCTGCTCTCACTCATTCTATCCCAGGAGCAAAGTAACCGCCCTGCTACACCCATGTTAAACATTTTAGAACCTTTTTTAATTGCCCTGAGGAAATTTGTCAGGCAAACAATTCTATAATACTATTGTTTTTAAAAGTTTTCTTGTTGCTGAGGGAGCTGTGCTGCTGTGAAAGGTGGGAGGCTTTAAAGAAGTAGCACCAAGGCACTTTGTCCCTAAGCTAGAAAAGCAATGAAATACATGTTTGAAGTCAGTAGCACTTCATGCTGAAAGTTAAGCTTGCGTTTAAGTACTTTGCTGGAGTGGGGCCTTGGACTCTGTAGAAATGGCCTAACCTCCAGGAATGCCCTGGGAGATATGCAGAATTTCACTCCAGGTTTTAGGACATCTGCAGGATTGGTGGCACATATCCCAGATCCACCACATGGGAGGCAATTTCTGTCACTTTTTCAACAGGATGAGTTAGGAGAACTCAGGGATTGTAATTCAGGGAAGGGATGAAGGTTCATTGCTCCCATTCCCATGAGCAGCTGCACAAAAATTAGACATGATATGACCCTTAAAGTTGTTTGCAAACTGGTGGTGCCTTCCTCCTTGGTTATGGCTACTAAAGAGCATTTATGTTTAAATGGGAGACCAAATGAATAGATGCTTTTGTCCCACACCCCTCCTGTCTGCAATCACAGAACCCCTTGCACACAAGGTTTATTACGAGCTAAAGTGTGGGGTACCCTTGCTGAAACATTGGCAGCACATCAGTGTTCACAGCTGTAGTTCCTGCCGCTTGCTTTTACCAGTGACAGCTAGGGACATGCAAGGAAGCATGGCCTCCCTCGGAGATGGATGGAGGGACAGCTGTGAGCCCCAAACCCCCTCGCCCCCCAACTCCATATTTAGAGGTGGGACACCCATGCCTGCCCAGCCGGAAGCAGAGGGGCAGGACAGGAACTGGAAGTATAAAAGGCTGGCCTTCCAGCTCAGTTGGAGAGGAGCCATTAGAGGTGAAGGATGTCTCTCACCTGCTGCTGGAGCTTGATACTTGACAGCAACTACTGCAGCACCTGAGAGCTGGAGGGGCTGCCAGTCGCTGGAGACATCAAGGAGTTGCTGGGGCTGCTGTTAGATGTTTACCCCAGTGAGACAGATGATGACACTGGAACCCAGGTAGCCCCCTTGAATAGGGGTGTAGGAAGTAGCCCTGGGAAGCTGAATCAGGTTTGGCTGTGTTGCTGACTGATAGCCAGTCAGTGTGTTGTGGCTGGATTTCCCCACTGACAGACCACTCTGCCACCGTTAGGGCCCTGGCCTAGGATGCAGTGGAGTTGGGTAGGCCTGTGTCCCCTTGCACCCCACCCCTGGGGTGGCAGCCTCCCCATCACCAGCCAAGAGGCCTGCATTTGTTGGCAGTCTGCCAGAGCCAGGACCCCTCACTGTTTGCTGCCCTGCCCTGTTTGAGGGTCTGGGCTAAAAGACTCATTATTTGCTCTGTCCTGAATACTGGCCAAGACTGCCTAACTGCTTGCAGCCTCACCCTGCCGGTAGGATGGGGCTTATGGACACTGTTGCTCTAACTGTATGGTGCCCAGTCCGGTCAGATGACCAGGGCCCCCAGCCTCAGTACTGGGTTATCCTGCTGAGTGACGGAGACCCCAATGCTAATTCCCCCCTGGCGAACTGTGCTCTTCCAGAGGACTTGTAGAGAGGGTGCATGGCCTCCTCCCAGACAGCTACGACCGCCTTACAGACAGGAATTAGAAGATTCACTTGACTTTGCTTGTCCAGTGTTCCCAGACTAGCATGAAATTGCTGAGGTTAAGATTTATGATCATTTATATAAACTGAGTGAGTCAAGATTTTTAGTTAATTCCTTGTGTTATCTTTTACAGCAATACCAATAGCATATATATATATATATAGAAAACTTTTTAGAAAGTAACTCATTTCACTTTAAATTGCTTCCTTCCCCCCTACCCAGCCATCCCCTTTATTATCCACAGGGGCAACTTCTAACTTGAATCATCCTTGTGTAAATGAAAAGTCAACACTTTTGTTTGCAAAGCAGGTTTAACAGCTGTATTTCATCTGCTATTAATTCTGAATCTATTGAACTTCAAAAGTAATGAATTCCATTACCAATAGAAGAAGTCCTTGTCAGGCCAAGAGTCATTTCCCCCCCTCAGAACTTACAGAAAGCTATCCTAAATCTTTCCTGGCAGGGATTTTTGTTAATTTGTTCTGCAGCTAATAAGATCAAGACCTCGAAACAGGAAAGGCTGTAAGAGCTCTTCAAGCTCCTTCCAGAAGTTTTTCAAGATTTTTAAGTTTTCTTAGCTTCAGGATAAGCAAAAAATCCAATTTCCTCCTCTTTCTGCAGACTTTACTATCCCATAAATGTGCAAGTAATCCCACAAAAGGAAAAGCAAAGGGTATTTGGAGGCTTCAGGTACCAAATCTGATTATATGTGTCTTTCAGGTATCGTGAAGACGAGTAACACTATTTAATCAGAATGGGAGAATATTGGCTAACTTGGCTCAGTCTCTTCCTTTGTCTACATGTGAATGAAGAGCTTGTGAAAGCTGCCAGACTGCTTGCCCTGGAAACAGAAGTCCCCTATCCACAGAATGGGCAGTGAGGGGAAGCTTTTACCTAATCTACGTGCTTCATGCTAGATGTGGAGGGACCACCTCAATGGGTCCATTTTCTGTGTGCATTCTTCAGTGACTGGCCTCTTTACTTCAAGGTTTCCAGTTGTAAAGGTGGTTTTTGTGATCTGCTCATGTGTCCACAGGAAATGGCACCGAGAACTCTAAAAACTTCCTGGAGACCACCTGACTGCCTTCCGATGGTAGAAGTTTGTAGTTAGTACTAGCCTGGGCTGGCTTCAGACTAGCAACCTAGAGGTGACTAGCTCTATTTCTCATTCGTAATCCTCCAGGTCCAATGATTTTTTTTTTTTTAAACTGGGGTCTATCAAGGGACAGCAAAGGAGCACAACTCCCACACCTCTGTTAAAAGGGAGTGCTATTCCCCTAGAGTTCTCCCCTCTTATTGCCCCAGTACAGATTACATGATATACAACTGATGTGTTTGCATAAAAATATAGATTGTGAATTGAAGAACTCCTTGGTATGTTCCATCTGTAGTGGTGGTTAATACATATAAAGTTTGATTCTTCTTGGCCTTCTGGTTAAGATCCGTGTAGCTGCAAGCCCCATTCAAGAGCTTGGCAGCTGCAAAACAACACCATCCAAGATCGCCTGACCAGAGCCATCCTGCCACCCATGGGGAAGGTTGCCGTAAACTCCACCCCCAGAACTGACAGCTAACTGTGACCGGACATTGTCATCTCCAACAAGGACCGGAAGAAGATCATGGAATCATAGAAGATTAGGGTTGGAAGAGACAATGGACAACCAGCCTAATTCTTAATTACTGAGGGATATATTTTGCTTTCCACAGCCAAATCTCTGTACAACTTTTCATGAGTGATGTACCCGAGTATTCGGATGCTAATCTCTAAACTGTATTGTTAAATCTATTCACCTAAACTTGAGTTATTATTGATTATGTACTCTATCCACATATACAAAGTTAGTTTTTAAAAGTCATATGATACATAATCTAAGCACTATATCTAGATGTACAAACACTCTTATCCCAACCTAAGTATTTAATTTTTTTTTAACACTAGCTTTAATAAAAATTTTAAATCTTCTAGCAAGATACCATGGACCTCTTTCTCTTCTCACACCATTGAAGTCAGTGGAATTACCCCTGATTTAAAACAGATGTAAATGAAAGGACAGTCCCTTGTATGGGAATGAGCTCACTGAACTTTACTAGTTGATTGAGTAACAGCTGGCAGCCTGAAACACCCCACCCTGTCAGCCGTTGTTGACCCTGCTGAGAAAGCATGATGTGGGTTCTTTAGAGACCAACTCTAGGGTGTAGACTGAGGCTACGTCTACAGTATGAAATTATTTCAGAATTATTCTATCCAAATTTTTGGAAGCGATTTTATACATTGGGTCTTGTGTGTCCCCACTAAGCGCGTGAATTTGGCGGAGTGCATCCACAGTACCGAGACTAGCATTGAATATTGGAGCGGTGCACTGTGGGTAGCTATCCTGCAGTCCCCACCACCCATTGGAATTCTGGGATAAGCTCCCAGTGCATGATGGGACAAAAACATTCTCGCGGGTGTTTTTGGGTGTGTGTCGTCAGTCGCTCCTCCCTCCATGAAAGCTATGGCAGACAATCGTTTTGTGCCTTTCTGGCATGCAGATGCCATACTGCTTTCAGCAGACGGTGCAGGATGGTGCACTGCTGCTCTCCTGCTACTATGAATCCACCTCACATTTCCTCTCATCTTCCTATGTAATCTCTATAATATCTACTCTCTCTTCCTCGTCGACCGCTTCCGCTGCCAACTCTGCTCAGCCATCGTGAACCGAGCAGCACAGCTTCCACCGCCAACTCTGCTCTCCCACTCTTACCGCACTACCGAGCATCTCCATGTTGTCTGCCCTGGACTCCTGCCTCCTTGAAAGCTACAGAACAAAACCATTTCCCCCCTTTTTTCGGCTATCGTGAACTGAACAGCACCTCTTCCACTGCCACTCTGCTCTCCTATGTTTCACGCCCTATTTCCAGGATTACCTGTGTAGGCGCCACAGCGTGGCAAGCATGGAGCCAGCTCAGATCTCCATTGCAGTTTTCACCATTGTAAATACCTCGCGCATTATCCAGCAGTACGTGCAGTACCTGCAAAACCGGGCGAGGAAGCAACGACAGCGCAATTACGATACTGATGAGAACATGGACATAGGCGTTCCTAGAAGCACGGCATGTGGCGACTGGGAGATCATGGTGGCATTGGGCCAGGTTCATGCCGTGGAACACTGATTCTGGGCCTGGGAAACAAGCACAGACTGGTGAGACCACATAGTATTGCAGGTATGGGATGATTCCCAGTGGATGAGAAACTTTCATATGCAGAGGGCCACTTCCATGGAACTTTGTGACTTGCTGTCCCCTGCCCTGAAGCGAAAAGACACCAAAATGAGAGCAGCCCTCACAGTTGAGAAGTGAGTGGCCATAGCCCTGTGGAAACTTGCAATGCCCGACAGCTACTGGTCAGTCGTGAATCAGTTTGGAGTGGGCAAATCTACTGTGGGGGCTGTTGTGCTGCAAGTAGCCAACACAATCATTGACCAGCTGCTATCAAGGGTAGTGACTATGGGAAATGTGCAGACCACTGTGGATGGCTTTAATGCACTGGGGTTCCCTAACTGTGGTGGGGCAATAGACGGAACGCATATCCCTATTTTGGCCCTGGCACACCGGGGCAGCCAGTACGTAAACCGCAAGGGGTACTTTTCAATGGTGCTGCAGGCACTGGTGGATCACAAAGGACGTTTCACCAGCATCAACGTGGGATGGCCGGGAAAGGTGCATGATGCTCGCATCTTCAGGAACTCTTATCTGTTTGAACAGCTGCAGGAAGGAACTTACTTCCCAGACCAGAAAATTACTGTTGCGGATGTTGAAATGCCTATAATTTATCCTCGGGGACCCAGCCTACCCTTTAATGCCATGGCTCATGAAGCTGTACACAGGCACCCTGGACAGTAGTAAGGAGCAGTTCAACTATAGGCTGAACAGGTGCAGAATGGTGGTAGAATGTGCTTTTGGACATTTGAAAGCGCGCTGGTGCAGTTTACTGACTCGATTAGATCTCAGCACAACCAGTATACCAATTGTAATTGCTGCTTGTTGTGTGCTCCACAATATCTGTGAGAGTAAAGGGGAGACGTTTATGGCAGGGTGGGAGGTTGAGGGAACTTGCCTGGCAGCCAATTTCGCACAGCCAGACAACAGGGTGATTAGGAGAGCGCAGCAGGGCCCACGGTGCATCAGAGAAGCTTTTAAAACCAGTTTCATGACTGGCCAGGGTATGGTGTGACAGTTGCATTTGTTTCTCTTGAAGTTAGCCATCCCCTATATATATATATAAAGCATTTCATTTCATATATATATGAAAGGAAATAAAGTCACAATTGTTTAAAAACTGTTCTTTATTATTTGCATTATTACACTGAGAGAAATGAGAAGGTGGGGGAGGGGGAATTTGGTTAGGGGGGTGGTGGTGGAGGAGGAGGAGGAAGAGGGAAAGACAAGTCCAGAAACCAAATCAAAATTTAGGATATGCTTGTGCAGTCCTCTGGGGTTGAGTGTGTGGGTCCCCATAGCCTCCCCCCCCATGTTCTTGGGCTTCTAGGTGAGGACGCTATGGAACTTGGGGAGCAGGGAGGGCGGTTATACAGGGGTTGCAGCGGCAGTCTGTGGTCTTGCTGCCTTTCCCGCATTAGATCCACCATACAGCGGAGCATGTCAGTTTGGTCCCCCATGAGCTTGACCATAGCACCCTGCCTGCTCTCACCACGCGTGTCCCTCCTCTCTTCACGTTCACTGAATGCTTTACACGATTCCACAATAGTTTTCCTCCACACAGTCTGGGAGGACTGCATGAGCTCAGCGAACATGTCATCCCGAGTTCGTTTTTTCCGCTTTCTAATCTGGACTAGCCTCTGGGACGGAGTAGATAGGGGCGTTGAAACATTTGCACCTGCTGTGGGAGGCGGAAAAGGGAGGGTAGTATTTTAAAAGATACATTTTAGAGAACAAAGGGGACACTCTTTCTCAGTGAAACAGGCAATTCATAGAACATGTGCTGTGTACTTTCTGTACAAGGTCACATTTTGCCTCTTATGCTGAAGTGCCTGCCACTTTGGTGTGAGTAAGCCATCAGATATGGCCAGGCAACAGAATTCAGCTTGCAGGCAGCCATGGTAAGCCCTAGGGGCACGCGGGGTTCTGCTTCTTCCGCATTCATTTAAATGCTTTCAAACTGCCGGGCCCCCTTTCCCATAGCAAGCAATGCCTGGTGGGTTTTCCATATAAAAGGATGGCCTGTGGGCTCTCTGAGATGATTGCTTCACACAACTCCCGACCCCCAACACCCACCGTGTGGCTCCGATGAGGCTCTGAGCAGGGATGAGCCCTTTAAACTAAACATGAATAGTCCAGTGTGGCTGGGTTTCCCCCCACCCCCACCGCATGGCTTCGATCAGGTTCTCACTTACCAGAAGTGCCTTCTACAGGGTCACGGTCTGGGAGCCCTCCTTGGGAGTGGGGGGAGGCTATTGGCTCCAGCGTTAAGAATAGTTCCTGGCTAGGGGGGAAAACGGATTCCCCACTTGCTGCCTGTGCACTGTCTTCCTCCTCCTCTTTGTCCTCCAATAACTCATCCTCCTCGCTCTGTGCAACTCCCCCCTTGCAGGTGTCCATGGACAGTGGTGGGGTAGTGGTGTCGTCACCCCCCATAATTGCATGCAGCTCACAGTAGAAGCAGCATGTATGGGGCTGTGACCCAGAGTGCCCATTCACCTCCCTGGCTTTTTGGTAAGCTTGCCTGAGCTACTTGAGTTTTGTACGACACTGGTGTGCGTTCCTGGAGTAGTCTCTTTCCATCATGGCCCTGGAGACTTTAGCGTACGTATTTGCGTTTCTTTTTTTGGAACGTCGTTCTGCCATAACAGCTTTGTCTCCCCAACATGCAATGAGATCCAGTACCTCCCGTTCAGACCATGCTGGAGCTCGTCTGTGAATCTGGGACTGCGTGGTCTCTTGTGATGGTGGACTGTGCTGATGGTCACCTGTGCTGATGAGCTCGCCACGGTGACAAAACAGGAAATGAAATTCAAAAGTTCCCGGGGCTTTTACTGTCTACCTGGCTAGTGCACCGGAGTTGACACTGTTGTCCAGAGCAGTCACAAGGGAGCATTCTGGGACAGCTCCCGGAGGCCAATAACGTCGAATTGCATCCACGTTACCTGTAACCCGGAACTGCGATCTCGATTTTAGCGCTACTCCACTTGCCAAGGTGGAGTACAGAAATCGGATTAAAGAGCCCTTTAAATTGAAAAAAACGGTTTGGTCATGTGGACGGAATCAGTTTTATTTCGAATTAACTCAGCTAATTACGAAAAAACTGCGTACTGTAGACCAGGCCTGAGTAGTTAGTTTTAAATCGGTAACTTCCACAGCAGCAGTCAAGGCATGGATAGCAGGGGAAGGGGGTGGGTTAGGGACTGAGGATCTTCCACCAAGGAGATCCTCCCATCCATCCCCCTCACTGCAAAAGGGCTGTGTACAGCCCCTGTGGAGGCTACTCCAGCCACTGGGGTGGGGCTGGGGGAAAGGATGGGAGGCTCCCTCCCAGACCCACAATGAGCATATCGAGCCACCAGTTCCGCAGCAGAAATGCACCAGTTCCAGCAGGGACTCTTTGCATCTGTGAAAGAGGGGGCCTGATTTAGCCTTAAAAAAATTAACCTTCATGCTGAAGACATGAGTTTGAGTCCCAGTTAGTTTGTAAGTATATTAAATCAGCAAAGGGGTGGAGTGGGAGAAGTGTTAACTCTTAATATTTGGCTATATTAAAAATAATATTAGCTTAATGTTTAGGCTATATGTAGATCAGGAATGGGGTCAGATTCACTGACCGAAAAGGGTGGGAGTCAAATCTCATCCCTTACTAAGTTGTGTGTAAGTTTGGGATGCTTGTCCTTGTTCTTACACTATTTTTACTACACAAAGACTGCAAAACTTTCAGGATCTTTCTTAAACAGTAACGCAAAATAAAAGGAGTAACTAAAATTTGACGAGTCTATAAATGACAGTGTTTTGCAGAGATGGACATTGCAGCAGCTGAAATGCATAATCAGGCCATTTGGTGGCCGACATGCCAAACCCGCAGAAAAAAATGCAGAAATTGGGCTTGTTTTTGGCTTAATTGGCTTGTGAGTTGCTTGTTGGCTAGTTTTTGCCTTGTAGCTTGTTGCTGCTTTTTTTTTTTTTTAATTGGCTCCCAGCAAGCAGGAGCAAGTGAGGGAGAAGCGGGAGACAGTCAGGGGTATATAGCGGGCCCACCACAGTCCCAGACTGCACGCTGAGGGAATCTAGTCACATAGAGTGTTGGAGTTCTTAGAGATTAGCTCGTTTTGGCCTTGTTTTGAAATGGGATTAGCTTGATTTATTTTATTTTTTTGGTTTACTGTGAAAGTTGGGGTGCTTATTTACCGCGTGAAAGTTGGCAACTGGGTTTGGTGGTGTTGAAAAAATTAAGAGGCACAATACAAGTCCTAATAAATACAAGGAAAAATGAGGTGGAAGATCAGGAAATATATGTGCAGATTAGCTAATGCTCTAAAAATGGCTATGAAATTATCATATGGGATTTCAGTTAACCTAAAATTAGACTCTCCATAGCAGAAGAGTAGTTATTCTTGTGATTAGTTTAAAAAGAAAAAGTAAAATATTTTCCTTATGCAGTTTATGTGGAAACAGTTCAAACTTGGAATTTAAGCCCAGAATACATTTATATTTTACATGTGTGAAAAATGATAGTAAAGTGAAAGTAATGGGCTATATGGGTCTATAATTTACAGAGAATTAGGAAAAATTATCAGAGTTGGAAATTATAGAAGAGTAGAAAGCAAACAGGAAATCCAGAATATACAGTCTATGTGCATTCCACTAATATATAAGGCAAGTTGTAAAACTGTTGTTTGAAAAGCACTCAAAAAAGGATTTTGCACTTTTCTTGTAATCCATATAAATCCTATTAAAATAAGAAAGAAGGTAAAGAACAGAATCCATTTCTAAAGTAATGTGAGGCATTGCATATAGGAGATGGATAGGCTGAAAAATGTCACCAGTAATATTCAAAATGGATAGAGTAGGTAGTGTAGCATACGTGTTGTGAGAAAGAATTCCTCCAATAAAGCGGGATGCCTGAAATGCCACTTAATTTATTCCATTTCAGTGTGTCACACAGATGAAATACTAACACTGAGCCATGCAAGGCAGGAGGAAAGACAATTACTTTTCAAATGACACACACAGACTTAGGGAGTCAGGACTACAACCCAGGTCCTTCAGTTCCTTAAGTCATGTCTACACTACGAAATTAGGTCTAATTTCTAGAATTCGGTTTTGTAGAAAGCGTTTTAATACAGTCAATTGTGTGTGTGTCCCCACACAAATGCTCTAAGTGCATTTAGTCGGCGGAGTGCGTCCACAGTACCGAGGCAACCGTCGACTTCCGGAGCGTTGCACTGTGGGTAGCTATCCCACAGTTCCCGCAGTCTCTGGGTAGAAATCCCAATGCCTGATGGGGCAAAAACATTGTCACGGGTGGTTCTGGGTACATATAGTCAGGCCCCCCTTCCCTCCCTCCATGAAAGCAACGGCAGACAATCGTTTCAAGCCTTTTTTCCTGGGTTACCCAAGCAGATGCCATACCATGGCAAGCATGGAGCCCACTCAGCTCACCGTATGTCTCCTGGGTGTTGACAGATGCAGTACTGAATTGCCACACAGCAGCCGCTCATTGCCTTTTGGCAGCAGACAGTGCAGTATGACTGGTAGCCATCGTCAACGTACTCCAGGGTGCTCTTTTAACTGACCTGGGTGAGGTCAGGGGCACCTGGGCAAACATGGGAGTGACCCAGCCAGGTCATTACCCTTTTAAGTTTCATCTCATGGTGATTCAGTCCTGCCTGCAGCCCTACTGCACCGTCTTTTAAGGAACAGCCAGGAGCCTATGATGGCCAGCAGTCATACTGCACTGTCTTCTGCCGAGCACCCAGGAGATGACAATGGCCAGCAGTCATACTGCACAGTCTGCTGCCAGCAAGATGTAAAAGATAGATGAAGTGGATCAAAACAAGAAATAGACCAGATTTGTTTTGTATTTATTTTCTCCTCCCTCCCTCCGTGAAATCAACAGCCTGCTAAACCCAGGGTTTTGAGTTCTATCCTTGAGGGAGCCATTCTGTTTCTCCTTGATGCAAAGCCACCCCCTTTGTTGATTTTAATTCCCTGTAAGCCAACCCTGTAAGCCATGTTGTCAGTCACCCCTCCCTCCATCAGAGCAATCACAGACAATTGTTTCATGCCCTTTTCCCTGGATTGCCCGAGCAGACGCCATAGCACAGCAAGCATGGAGCCCGTGCAGCTCACCGCAGTAGTTATGACCATTGTAAACACCTCGCACATTATCGTGCAGTTTATGCAGAACTGTTAGGGGGCTTATTCCTTCACCCGCTTACTTCCCTGGTCCTTCTCGCATGAACAGAGAGCAACAATACCCGAAGTCCAAAGGTGCAAACAATTCGATGTTTATTGGGGTGAACTTCCAGCAAGCATGATTCCAGTTTCCTTCCTTAGTGTCCCCTTTCCCAGCTCTGACACCACAAAGCCTTACCTGTGTCCCTGTTCCCATTCTCCCCCCATAGCAAAACATGATTCCAATTTCCCCACCCCCATTCTCTGTTCCCATTCCCCCCCCTTACTTCCTGATTGACTGCAGACTATATAGTAAAACTTGAGTTCTGCTTAGGTATAGCTTAACCTATCATTTTACTGAAATTTAACCAACCAATTCTAACATATTGTAACATGATTATTTAACCAATTATATCCCACCACCTTAATTAGTTTACACCCGGCAAAATTAATTATACAGCAGACAGAAACAATCACAGAACCAGACAGAGATTATACAGACAAACAATAGGGAAATGGGGACTACAGTGATAGAACAACACAGAAATGAGGATTTCACATCCCAGCTATTGATAACCGAGTTCTTGCCAGACAGGATGCTATCAAACTAAGTTTCCTTTTACATCTTCTAGGCACTTCCCTTTGACTGGAGGTGATAGGCATTATCAGGACAGGATTGTATTCCTAACAGCCCAATAGCACCTTATTTCAATGAGACTAGTTTGGAATGTGAGGATGTGACTGTTCACTTCTCAGCTTATGGCTGCCTCTGCTGCTTAGCCAAAGGCCTTAGCCTAAGAGCAGGCCCTCAGACTGTCACAGTAAGAGAAGGCCCTTACACCGGCAGACAGTGATTTTGATTCTTTCTTTTATACCTCTATAACTAGCTAAGTGATAAGAATACACCTAAATTCTTAGAGTATAGACCTTTACAGACAGGCCTGAATATCTATATCCTAACAAGAACCAGCACCTGAGAAACCAGGTGAGGAGGCGATGGCAGCACGGTGATGAGGACATGAACACAGATTTCTCTAAAAGTGCGGTCCGCAGCAATTTGGAGATCATGGTGTTAATGGGGCAGGCTCATGCCATGAAATGCTGATTTTGGGCCCAGGAAACAAGCACAGAATAGTGGGACCACAAAGTGTTGCAGGTTTGAGATGATTCCCAGTGGCTCCGAAACTTTCACATGCATAAGGGCACTTTTATGGAACTTTGCGACTTGCTTTCCCCTGCCCTGAAGCGTAAGAATACCAAGATGAGAGCAGCCCTCACTATTCACAAGCGAGTGGCAATAGCCCTGTGGAAGCTTGCAATGCCAGATAGCTACCAGTCAGTCAGGAATCAATTTGGAGTGGGCAAATCTACTGTGGGGGTTGCTGTGATGCAAGCAGCCAACGCAATCATTGAGCTGCTGCTATCAAAGGTAATGACTCTGGGAAATGTGCAGGTCATACTAGATGGCTTTGCTGCAATGGGATTCCCTAACTGAGGTGAGGCTGTAGATGGAACGCATATCCCTATCTTGGGACCGGACCACCAGGGGTACTTTTCAATGGTGCCGCAAGCACTGGATCACAAGGGACGTTTCACCAACACCAATGTGGGGTGGCCGGGAAAGGTTCATGACGCTTGCATCTTCAGGAACTCTGGTCTGTTTAAACAGCTTCAGGAAGGGATTTACTTCCCAGAGCAGAAAATAACTGTTGGATGTTGAAATGCCTATAGTTATCGTTGGGGACCCAGCCTACCCCTTAATGCCCTGACTCAGGAAACCTTACACAGGCACCCTGGACAGTAGTCAGGAGCTGTTCAACTATAGGCTGAGCAAGTGCAGAATGGTGATAGAATGTGCATTTGGACGTTTAAAGGGTCGCTGGCGCAGTTCACAGACTCGGTCAGACCTCAGCGAAACCAATATTTCCATTGCTATTTCTGCTTGCTGCGTGCTCCACAATCTCTGTGAGAGTAAGGGGGAGACATTTATGGTGGGGTGGGAGGTTGATGCAAATCGCCTGGCCGCTGAATATGCAGCCAGACACCAGGGCGGTTAGAAGAGCACAGCAGGGCGCTCTGCGCATCAGAGAAGCTTTGAAAATCAGTTTCATGACTGGTCAGGGTACTGTGTGACACTTCTGTTTGTTTCTCCTTGATGAAAACCCACCCCCTTGGTTGCCTCTAAATTTCCTGTAAGCCACCTACCCTCCCCCCTTCGATCACAGCTTGCTTGCAGAGGAAATAAAGTCACTATTGTTTAAAAACCATGTATTCTTTATTAATTGATTACAAAAATAGGGAGACAGCTCACAAGGTAGCCCGGGTGGGGTGTGGGAGGAGGGTAGGAAAAGGCCACTTTAAAACTTCTGGAATGACAGCCTTCTGTTGCTTGGGCTGTCCACTGGGGTGGAGTGGCTGGGTGTCCGGAGCCTCCCCAGCCCCGCGTTCTTGGGCATCTGGTTGAGGAGGCTATGGAACTTGGGGAGGAGGGAGGGCTGTTAAACAGGGGCTGCAGTGGCAGCCTGTGATCCTGCTGCCATTCATGAACATCCACCAGACGCCGGAGCATGTCCGTTTGATCCCACGGTAGCCCCAGCGTTGCCTCATGCCTCCTCTGATCTTCCCGCCACCACCTCTCCTCACGTTCATCAGCCACTTTCCTATACTCTGCTATTATGTCCCTCCACACATTCTGCTGAGCTCCGTCAGTACCGAATGACGGCATGAGTTCAGAGAACATTTCATTGCGCGTCCGTTTTTTTTGCCACCTTATCTGAGAGAGCCTTTGGGATGGAGGAGGAAGGCTTGAAACATTTGCAGCTGCTGGAGGAAAAAAAGGGAATGAAGTATTTAAAAAGATACATTTTACAGAACAATGGCTATACTCTTTCACGGTGAACAACACTATTAACATTACACAGCACATGTGATTTTGGTACAAGGTCACATTTTGCATCTTATATTGAGTGCCTGCAGCTTTGGTGTTAGAGATCACACATGCAGTGCTGGGCAACAGAATTCGGCTTGCAGACGGCCATGGTAAGCCATAGTCTTTTGGCTTCTGCAACCTTCATAACTGTAGCGCCCTCCTCTCCCTTACCAAGCAGAGCACATTGAGCTGGCCATTTAGTGCTGCAGTTTTCGTGTTTAACGTGCAGCAGCAGAAACCAAACTAACCCCCCATCCAATTCTCTGGGATGATTGCTTTACTCCTCCCCGCACCGCGTGGCTGGTATCAGGGAAGATCCCTGTTAGCCAAACTTGAACAGCTCAGCGCCAATGCCTCCCTGCCCCCCCCCCACCGCATGGCTAACTGCGGGGAGGATTTCTTTTCAGGCACAGGCAAACAGCCCAGTAGGAATGGCCACCTCTGAATGTCCCCTTAATTAAATTCCCCTATTTTAACCAGGTTACCATGAACAATATCACTCTCCTGAGGATAACACAGAGAGATAAAGACCGGATGTTGCTTGAATACCAGCAACCACCAGGACCATACGCTGCCCGGCTTTGTCATGGAATGATACCAGACTATTTGCTACTAGCATGGCATAGTAAAGTGTGCCACCATGGAGGATGGAATAAGGCTGCCCTTCCCAGAAACCTTCTACAAAGGCTTTTAGAGTACCTCCAGGAGAGCTTCATGGAGATGTCCCTGGAGGATTTCTGCTCCATCCTCAGACACATTAACAGACTTTTCCAGTAGTTGTACTGGCCACGAATGCATCCCAAGTCCTCAGGGCTACTTAATCATTAAAAAATGCTTGCTTTTATAAAGTGTGTTATATTTTAAAAGGTACACTCACCAGAGGTCCATTCTCCAGCTTGGTTGGGTTGGGAGGGTATTTCAGTGAGGGTGATAAAAAGATCCTGGCTGTCGGGGAGAATGGTATGCTGTGTGCTCTCCTCAAGCTCGTCCTCCTCCTCCTCATCTTCCCCATCCACAAAATCCTCAGGCATGGCAGAGAATACCCCCATCATCGGCGTCCACGGACAGGGGTGGGTAGTGGTGGCGGCCCCGCCCTAGAATTGCATGCAGCTCAGTGTAGAAGTGGCATGTCTGAGGCTCTGTCCCGGAGTGTCCGTTTGATTCTTTGGTTTTCTGGTACACTTGTTTGAGCTCCTTAAGTTTCACATGTTGCGTCCCTGCTGTAGCCTCTGTCCCTCATGGCCTCGGAGATTTTTTGAAATGTTTTGGCATTCCGTCTTTTGGAACGTAGTTCTGATAGCATGTATTCCTCTCCCCATACAGCGATCAGATCCAGTACCTCCTATTCGGTCCATGCTGGAGCTCTTTTTTGATTCTGGGACTGCATGGTCACCTGTGCTGATGAGCTTGCCTGGCCAAACAGGAAATGAGATTCAAATGTTCCCAGGCCTTTTCCTGTACACATGGCCAGTGCATCCGAGTTCAAAGTGCTGTCCAGAGCTGTCACAATGGTGCACTGTGGGATAGCTCCTGGAGGCCAATACCTTTGAATTGCATCGACACTAACCCTAATTTGAAACGGCGATGTTGATTTCAGCGCTAATCCCCTTGTTGGGGAGGACTACAGAAATTGTTTTTAAGACCCCTTTATGTCGAAAAAAATGGCTTAGTTGTGTGGATGGGTGCAGAGTTAATTCGACATAACGCTGCTAAATCCGACAAACTCATAGTGTAGATCAGGCCTAAGAGGCAGCCATCTATTCACATGAAATAAAAGGAAATCTTTTTATGCAGAAGGACTTTAAACAGGTAAGTTCTTCCAGTTCTTTCCTCTGCCAAATGCCATGCATGCACTAAATATTTGGCATGTGTGATGGGCTTATTATCTGCTGACATCATCTGCCTGCTTAACCACATAGGCATCCAATTAATTAATGCTCGAAATACCCAATCCGAGTCAGAGCAGATTAATAAATCTCTGTCCAAAGCTGCTTCATATAAGGTGGCTAACACAGCAACAACTTCTGCCGCTTAAGTAGAGTTTTGCATTACAGTCCCTTGGAGCGTTCTTCCTGTTCTTATTTGGAGAGAGGCATACCCTGCCCATGGTCTGCTTTCATGGAAGTTGTAGCTCCCATCACCACCCAGATATCCCTGTTGAGTTTTTTTAGCAGCTTTATAGGCGGTCTTTGATAAGAAAGGTGACTTGCTCTCATTTGTGTCTTCGGATGAAAGAGGACACTTGTGGTCTTCTCCAGATGTAAACAGGGAGTACAGAATTGTGGATGAGAACTGAGCTTTCTCCACTTGGACATCTTTATTGAGCAGGCTCAGAGGCCAGTTCACCAGCTGTGGGTTTGATACCCTTCCTTCATTTATTCTTCTAGACAGGACATAGCTGACTGGAGTGTGTAGTGTTCTCAGGACTATGGGAGACATCCCGACTAGATATTCCCAGTGATTAATTGACCAGACTAGAGCTAAAACCTCTCGTTCACATGGAGAGAACCCTTTTTCCACCTCACTCAAAAAGTTTTAGAGCCAAAGATGACCAGTCTAAGTCCTGTGCCACTGTCCTGCATTAGGACTGCACTGAGTCCATTCTTTGTTTTCGCAGTTTGCAGGATAAAGGGTTTCCCTGGTTGCGGGTACTCAAGTGTTGGTGCTTGCATAAGGGCTTGCTTTAATTTACAAAATGCCCTTTTCTCTGCGTCAGTCCAAGTCCACTCTGTCCTTTTCTTCAACAGATTATAGATGGGGTTTTCCTGGTTCAGAATAACCCTCTATAAAGTCGTGAGAAATGAATTTCTCATTCAGCCCGATAAATGAATGTAGCGCAGTAATGTCCTGGGAGGGCAGGTAGCTTGCTGATCAACTCAACCCTTCCATCATCTGCACGACGGTCTTGAATGGCTAGCTCCATTCATAAATAGGTTACCTTCTGCTGGAGCATCTGCGCCTTGGTGGGACTGATTAGGAATCCTGTCTCCTGGATCCTTTTCAGGATAACCTCTAAGATTTCCAGATTTTCCTTTCTTGTAGGTGTTGCACTAAGGATATTGTCCAAGTAGCTTATTATTTTGTCTTTACCTTCCAGATGTTCCCACATTTTTGCTATGTTTTTGTGGCAAAGTGAGGGTGAGTTATGGTGTCTTTGTGGGACATGGGTGAATGATAGCTGCCTGTTGCCATAAGTGAACACAAACTTATATCAGCTGCCAGGATGGAGTGGGATGGCAAAGAAGGCGTTACTGAGATCAAGAATGGTGAACCACTTGGCACCTGCCACAATGGCCACCATTATCTCTTGGAATTTGGCAACTACAGGAGTCATCCTGCATGTTACTCAGTTGAGCTCCTTATAGTCTACCATTAACCGCCAGTTAACTTTATCGGCTTTTAACACAGGCCATATGGGGGTATTACATACACTTTCCAATTCTACAAGTACCCCTTGACCTAGGAGGGATTGGATGGTGAGTCTAATGCCTTCCTCTGCCTCTCGGGAGTACTTGTATTGTTTCTGTGGTCGAGGGTCTGGACCGACTACCACAACTTCTGTGCTGATTTTTCGCACATTGGAGTTTGTCCTTTGCAAAGGCCCCTGAGTATTTGTTGGCAGTGTGATGACAGCTGGCTCCCACTCAGGGATGGTTAGCCTTGCAGGCGCCTTCAGGGCAGCAACTTGGTGTGAGGCAGGTATTACAGTTCTTCCTCCCGTGTCATAGGCTTGTGTTAGCACTTTATTGGGCAGGTCAACGATGACATTCAGCTTTTTAAAAATGTTGATATCCAAAAAGCCATGTCCATCAAGTGCTTGTACCCCAAAAGATGTTCTTGTGGTCAGGCTGAAGAAATGGTAGAGCACTCTCTCTGCCATTATATCCCTCCAACATCTTCATTTCTTGAATCAGAAAACTCATGATTTCTGGAGCTGCTCTAGAACAAATCAGTGAGAGTGTAGCACCCCACCCCTTTAGGTAGCTTCTTTACCCCACTGGTATCTATCATCCAGGCTTACTTTGAAATTAAAAAAAAGGAAAGGATGATAAGTGTGTAAACAAGTAAGGGGTTTATTAAGAAGGGAAGCAAGGTAAACAGAATAAAATAGCTTGGTGGTTTATTCCTGACGGGCCTAAAGCCCAGATCCCACAACCCCCTTTACAAAACTATGGGCATACAAACAACAAGAGTCAACATTACTATTCCAAAGGACAGGACCCAGGTGGTATGACATGCCGTTTTAAGATTTGCTTCTGTCTCTCCAGATCCGGACCTTCTACTGTGATGCCACTTGAAGTGGAACCACAGGAGGAACTCGGATCCTTTGGGAAGATGGAGCTGAACCAGGTAAGATACAGATGATGGTGATCTCCTGCTTTCCTTGGCCTTGATGGTCCTCTTGCCTCTTGCAGACTGCGCAAACCAAACGAACACGGGCTGCCTCTAGGATGGACAGCTCTGAGGGGAGGGTGACTTCCCCTTAAATAGCCTGGCTATCTCCGGGCAGATCAGCCTAAGATCAGGTGATCTTTTCCCGCCTTTGAGGGTTACCAGGTAAGTTAAGCCTACATGGCAACCAATTAGAAAAATAATACTACAGAAAGGGCACCAAACTAATTGGAGGAGAAGGAGATAAACATGGAGGGAAAACAACAAAGATGGCTAAACCCTCCAACAACCCCTTCTCCCCTTTCCTGAATTTGCAGCCCTTTCCCCATTTTAGGGAATGATTTAGCTTTAGTCAGTGGTAGTGAGGTGGCAGATCCTGGGAAAGATCTGGGAGTTTCAAGCAGTTGGAAGAGTCAGTTAACTCGTTCAGGGTGTGAGCTGAAACTTCTCTGGTAGCAAAATCATTGTGTTGTTAACCCAGCTGTTGGAGTGAGTTGCCTTCAATATGGTAACATGCCAATGATGATGTTTGTATAGTGTAAAACATTACTGCGCCATCTTAGACTCCATTTCTGTAGAAGGTCCCTTTTCTAGATAGTAAAAGTATCTCACACATTTGAATCCAGAGCTATTGCAATTTATTTTTAAAGTGAATACAGGTGTTGGTGAACAGTGTGTGTCAAACTGGCAGCACTAGAGCCTGGAGTACTCTGCCACACCATGACTACTGTATAGGCTATGGTAGAAGCTTGCAATAACCGCTGTCCTGTTAATATGTATATTCTGTTCTGTAGGGATGATTGCAAGGATTTTATCGTTGTCCTCACTGTTGAAACTGCTTCACAGGAAATCAATTGCTAAATGTTTTTGTGTGTGTCCATGTGACAGGTTTCAATTGGTCCACTGAGCCCCTAGGGGGCGATGGAGAGCTATGGTCCCACAGGCAGGCCTTAGTCACACCTTTCGGGTGCTGGGTAATTAGCGGAAAAGGTGTGCCGGCACGAGTCCGCGGCGCGCCCCTGAAGCCCCGGGGCGGGGGGGGCGCCGGCACGAGTCCGCGGCGCGTGGTTCTGCTACCCAAGGCGGGTTGGCCGGGGTAGGGGAACGCAGGCCCACCCAACTCCACTGCGTTCCAGCCCAGGGCCCTGACAGTGGTGGGAGGTGAAGGTCCCGCCGCTGGGTCAGCAGGGGGCCATCTGCTCCCCGCTGACCAAATACACCCACCACACTGTGCAGTTCTGCCCCTGGGCTACTTCCTACCCGGTCTCTCAAGCGGGCCTCTCCGGTCCCTCCAGCTCGTCCAGGTATTCAGCTGCTGGCAGCTCCAGCTCCCCCTCTCTGTCGGGCTCACGCTGGCCCGGGTTACAGCCTGGCCCCCCCAGGTCCTCCGGGTACTCAGCGGTTGGCAGTCCTGGTCGCCACAGGCCTTCCTCCCGGTCAGGTTCCTCCTGGCCCAGGGCCTCCCCTGGGTCTGCAGCAGGGTTTGGAGGGAGCAGCCTGTGTCTGTCTCCCTCCCTGGTGCTCTCCTCACTGGGTAAAGGGCCACGCCCTTTGTACTTCCTGTCCCACCCCTCCCCTCCTGGGGATTGGTGTAAGCTTGGTCTAGCCCCGCCCACTCAGGCTGAGAGGGTGGCTCATTACCCTCTGGTTCGGAGGGAAGCCACCCTGGCTCCCCACAGTCCACTATATGTCCACTAGAAATTGAACTGAGTTAACCTTTCAGTTAGTAATAACTTTCAATCATTAGCAACTGTTTTGGAGTCAAATAAGCAACCTAAAGAAAAACAGTTCCTACTATATTCTATTACCAGAGCAGTGGCTTTCTTGCATGGCAGCACAAATTCTTTAACTTCGCACTTAAAGGGGAAAAAAGGGTATTACTCACCTACTGCTTATTCTCAGGAAATACAACTGGGAGCTTCACTTTAAGGTGCCCTCCCCAACTTCGGGAAATCAAATCACTTATTAGTTTTCACGGTGATGGGGTACGGGGGGAGGGAAGCATAACACTTGATGCTCTGAAGGGGTGAAAAGGCAGAGCACCTGAAGTGGTGCATTTTCCATGGCTGGGGATGGTTGATACCCACAAACATCTAATGGGGGACTTTCCAAATGCTTCACTGCACAGAGTCCCAGGACAAGCCTGTGATCATGTTTAAAGCTTTTTAATACGGAGTCACTACCTTACTCATTAGCAGTCCCCTGAGCTAGCCACTCCCTCATTACAAGATCAACAGTAGTGCCCATACCATTCAAATATTTAACTGTCTCCTCAGTTAGACAAGGACATCTTTAAAGGTACCTGAAATAAAACTGAGCAACTTCATACATTTCCATTAACGTAGACATGCAATTTCCTTCAAGATAGCCATCTGATGTAGTCTAAAATTTACACTCCAAATGTCACCATGCATTGCCCTTCATTTAAAATCACTACAAAAATATTCTTCTCCATCCCACGTTTTATTCTCTTGCTGCTTTTGCACAAATCAAGTCAAGTTACAATTTTTCTCCAAATGTCAAGAGTCCTCTTACAGAAAGTCCTCTTCTGCTTTGAGGTTCTTGTCCAACTAATTACAGAGCTCTTGTCAGCATTAGGCACTTATGCCTTCAGCACTGTGCAGGCATTCTCAATGGTCAACTTTTCCTGACATGCTTCATACAAAATTAGAGATGGGTCAGAACTGATCTCAAATCCAGCCCCCTTTGCTGGGGAGGAAGTTCAGATTTGAAGCCCCAGATATGGAATTTCTCCAGTGTGTTTGGTTTTCTGTGAGATTTGGCATTTGGAAGGAGCTTATTTTTATTTTTCAGAGCTCGTGCTGGGGGTAAGCTAAATAGGCAGCTGCCTAATTTTTATTGCTGGTTCCTACCCATATGCCATTCCTGACTCCATCCCAGATGGGATATTTTAAAAGGTGCTTCTTTGCACCACCACCAGAGCTGGGAGCTATCACTCCAGCGTGTCTCTCCCTGGGACAGCTTCAGTGGGGGACACAATCTGGCTCATTAGGAGCATGTCCCTCTGCCACCAGGTTGTAAAGTGACTTGAGGTGTAGATTTGTCTCTAATGCCTACCCTGTTCGTGTTCTAGTTTGGATGCAGCTGAAATCTTGTGGACTGAAATCCCTAGTGTGGCCATTCTCACGGTACCAGAAATCTCAGAGGATCAGTTGGGCAGACTTTAACATAGTCAGATGTGACTCGTAGCCCTGCATTAACCTCAGACCCACACATCAACCTCATCCATGATCTGAACTCTGCCTCCTCAGTGCATCTCTACACAAAATAGTAGCAATTGTTTCTCCTGTGCTTTGAGAGAGTCCAGGCCTCCTTGTTCTTCAGCAGGATTTTTGGTAGGCACCCCTAGTGACAGCAACACTTTGGCCTCCTTCAGTTTGTAAGTAAATTCTATTTACTCTGTTTTCTAAAGCAACATTCTTTATATATTGGTTACAGGTGTGGGCTGAAATTACTAAATAATGCACATTAAGTGACAGTAAAGGAATGATAGCCATCAAGTCTCTGTCTGTTGGATTTGATATGTTGTATGTTTTAAAATGTATTTGAATGTCGTTCTCTGCCAGATAAACACTTGATGTCATCAAACTTGAGAGCAGAACTTGGGCCATTGTTTGGAAAATGGCAGTCTCCTCCCCCTCTGCAAAGTGAAGTTAGTGCTCATGAATGTTAAGTTAAGACTCACATCTCTGGAGCCCAAAGTCCTCTGTATAATCACAGGATTAATTCAGCATGGACAGTGGAAATGCAAGTTTCCCCACATTATACTGCCAATAATAATAATTTTACATATCTGTAGTACTTTTAACCCCAAGCAATCCTAAAACACTGTGCAAATTTTATATTACCAGCAGTAGCTTTACCCGCCAGTGAAATCCAGCTGTCTCTGGAGAGTATTGTGGCAACCAGATTAACATCTCACAGGAACACTCCATAGCAGTTTAGAATGGAAAATTAAGGATAGCCTACCCAATTTAAATTGGGAAAATTTACTATCCCTTTTGTAAATATAAAAAAATTGCATAGGACAACCTGTACAATCCTGACTTTGGCATTTTCTAACTTTACAGTGCTTAACCATACAACTTTGACATTCTTCTCTTACTGTAACTTTTTGAATGGACTTTCTTAGCTTGTTTGTTGTGGTGTGTTTTTTGTTTTGTTTTTATTTTGTTTTTATTAAAGGGAAAAATATCCATGTCCGAGGCTTCAAAGCCCTGCATGCTTGCAAATCAGTGTTTGAAGTTAATATTCTGGAACTATTTGGCTAAACACCACCTGATCCCAGCTACTTTTGAGTGAGGTGTTGATCAGAATTTCTCACCTATAAACACCCAGTGAATCATCAGTAAATTACCTTGCATTAGTTAAACTTACGTTAGGACTGTCATAATTAAGGGACAGTCATAGGCTGAGGGCTTCTCTAACTGGGGTGCCATGCACTGGCTGCTGCTCGCTAGAAGTTCCCTAGTGTGCACTGACCTCCCATTGCAAAGCAGAGTAGATCAAAGTGCATTAGGAGCTTTTAGTGTGTGGCAGCAGGGTTAGGGTGACCATACGTCCCGTTTTGCCAGGACCATTCCTTTTTTAAGCCCTGTCCCAGCCGTCCCAACTTTTTTGGCAAAAGAGGGTATTTGTCCCATTTGCGCTTGCAAACTGATCAAGTTGTTAAGAGTAAATTGGACAAATGCCCCCTTTTGTCAAAAATAAAAGGGGTGCAGGGGGAAGATTGGGCTGGGGGGGGCAAGGAAGGGTTCCAATGTGTGGATGGGGGGGCAGGCAGGGTTCCAGTGAACAGCCCTGGCCTCGAGCATGGGGCTGGCAGGGTTTGAGTGACCAGTGACAGTTGGGGGGGGGCACCTTGGGTGAGCGGCTGGGACCAGCCCCATGGAGTGTCCCGTTTTCCCTTTGGGAAATATGGTCACCCTAAGCAGGGTCCATATGGATACTTAGTGTGCAGCAGGCTAATGTACTGTAGATTTACGCTGCAGCTCGCTACGCACTAATTGTTCACCTAGACAAGCCCTAAATCACTTTTCTGGAGAATATCCAAAGAACACAATAACATGTCCCATTGAACAGAATGTACTGTAATATTTTACATTTATGTAGAACTTGTCAATCTAAAACACTTTACACATAGGCTAGATTGTGGCTGGTACCTGTGCAAAGTGCATAAGGGAGAGGAAGAATGCAAGGAGCCCTCCAGGTCTGTGCTGACGACAGTTGCAGTCTCTCTATTCCCCAGAGCACAGGAACTCCCCCTCCCTTTTAGTGCTAGCCAGGAAGACAGGTGGGGAGAGGCAGATAGGCTCTTGGTGCCCTGTGCATGGGAGTGTATACAGAATTACAGATGTATTTCCTCTGCATGGTAAGGAGCTCCAGGAGGCACTGGGCTGCCTTGAGGAAGGAGCCGTTTTCAGAGATTTGAAGCCATTTTTCTGAGAGGCACTTCAGTATCATAAATGAGAATGGGTTTTTCATCTCAGAGCTGGCTTTTGTCCTCAACCCTGCCACCAACTTCCTGTGTACCATTAGAAAGTGATTTACTCACCTCTCCATGCCTTATTTACCCCATCTGTAAAATGGCAGTAGAAAGGGTAGAAATTCAGTCCAGCACTTCCCGTTGGCCCAGCACTGAAGATACAGCCCAGGAGAAGGGGGTCAAAGATAAGTAAGCCTCCTTTGTTCTTTCAGAATTGTGCGCTGCTATGGGGCCAGTGTAATACTTGGTATAAATCAGAGCAACTCAGGGCTGCTCTAATTTACAGAAGCATTCAAGAGTTGCTTATGGACTGTCTTTGCAGTCCAAAGCAGCTCAGGATCATCCACAGTTTTCTGCCCCATGACCCTGTACTCTGCATCATGGCTTGTAAGGGGACCAAAATATGGCTGCGTATGTCAGCCCTATGCTGTGCCAGAGGAATTTTCTCCTAGAGTCCCTTACAGAACAGTTCTGGTCCCTGTATATTACTGGAGTGGCACAGAAGGGCTAGGCTGGGAGACAAAATCTGTCCAACTGATATGTACTGTGACAAAGTTCCTTCTCTACCTTGGTGGGTCTTGTGCTTATTGGTGGATTTGCTCACCTTGGAGCTTCACGGCAGCCCTCAGCTTGGCCGTTTTTCTGAACCCACAGTCCAGGTCAATTCCTCCTGTGTCTGACCAGGAGTTGGGAGGTTTGGGGGGAACCTGGGCCCGCCCCCTACTCCGGGTTCCAGCCCAGGGCCCTGTGGAATGCAGCTGTCTAGAGTGCCTCCTGGAACAGCTGTGCGACAGCTACAACTCCCTGGGCTACTTCCCCATGGCCTCCTCCCAACACCTTCTTTATCCTCACCATAGGACCTTCCTCCTGGTGTCTGATAATGCTTGTACTCCTCAGTCCTCCAACAGTCCACGTTCTCACTCTCAGCTCCTAGTGCCTCTTGCTCCCAGCTCCTCACACAAGCACCACAAACTGAAGTGACCTCCTTTTTAAACCCAGGTGCCCTTATTAGCCTGCCTTAATTGATTCTAACAGCTTCTTGATTGGCTGCAGGTGTTCTAATCAGCCTGTCTGTCTTAATTGTCTCCAGAAGGTTCCTGATTGTTCTGGAACCTTCCCTGTCATCTTACCCAGGGAAAAGGGACCTACTTAACCTGGGGCTAATATATCTGCCTTCTATTACTCTCCTGTAGCCATCTGGCCCGACCCTATCACAGTACCTATATCCTAGGGTTGCGTTGAGAAGCTTCAGTAAATAAAAATCTAAGCATCAGGAGCCAAACTGTAGCCTCAGTTACACCAGGCTCAAGCAAGTGTTTATTAGTTCCTCACTTTCAGGCTCACTAAATCCACTCACACATGTATTAACAGTAGCAGGGAAAGAAATGATGATAACTGCAACATCATAAATGCCCCCAAATGTCTATTTTGTTCAGCTTCTGACCCATTTGGTTAACTTGCCAAAAATGTGGATAGGATAATAAGGATGAGCTATAAGAGGCACTCTGAAAAAAGTGCATAGTGTATGGCACACAGATAGATATTCACAGATCAAATAAAACTTGGCATTGTAATTTGAAGTCAATGGACTGCAAAATTGTATTTGTTCTAGTTGGGTAGCATACTTGCTGAGTTCCAAGCTACTTACCCTTTACTTAGGAGGATGGTTTGTACTGCAAACAGCTAGGACGATTGTGTAATAAGATTTAGCATTTCCATTTTCAAAATAATTTACAAATATTAAAATTAATCTCACAATGTCCCTGTGAGATACAAGTAGTATTATCCCGCTTTTACACATGGGAAAGCTGAGCCTGAAAGATTAAATGACTTGTCTGAAACCATGAACTGAGTCAGTGTTAGAGCAAGGATTAGAACTTGTAAATTCCTAGTTTCCAGTCCTCTGCTCAGGCCATTAGACCACACCTGTCTCAAAAATACCTATCATTATTTGTATTAAAAAGCAAGCAAATCAGTGGGGTAGGATAACAAGTATAGTAGAAGGGCATAACTAACCTCTGGTTAGTTGAAACTCTTGGTTAACCAAAAGGTCAGTCACATCATGGAGGGCAATGAATACCGTGCATTGTTCCTCCCTCTTGCCCCAATCCCACTTTCTCAGAGTGGTTTCTCTCTCTCCAAAAACCTTAGGAAAACAAGAGCTCCACTGTAACGCCGTTAGATTTGTCTATTTCAGCTGTGCGATGTGGAATAATGAAAAAATATTGCTATGATGAGTATCATATCACAGTCAAGATGTCTATGAGATCTTTGGCTGAGTAATAAGATAAAAGGCAGATTTCCCACCCCTCCCATTCTGTGATGTCTTCATAATGAATGATTCATATTACTGATGTAAACAAATAGTATTTTATGTACCTTGTCATTGATTTACACTGTATATAATTACTATACAGAGGCCCAAGCACTAGATCTACTTGAGCTGAGTTTTGCAGGATCAGCCTCAGTGTTCTTAGAATGTTTTTATTCAGTTTCACCTTAGTTCAGTAGTTACTCAAGGTTTAAACTCCCCCCATAAAAAACCCAATCAGAATGCACTACACAAAAGCAATCCTATCACTTTCAGGGAAAAAAATATTTATGAAATGGAAGACAAATCACCAAAGAACTAGGCTGGGGTGGCCCTCCCCAAGCTGCATACCACAATCTTTAGAAGCTCAAGAGCCAGGGCGCGCCTGCCAGGGCTCGGGGCTTCAGCCCTGCGTGGAGGGGGATTTGGGGGCTTCAGCTCCATGGGAGGCACCTGCTGGGGTCAGGACTTCAGCCCTGTGGGGAGAGGGGTTTTGGGGCTGAGGCCCTGAACCCTGTGGGAGGCCCTGCTCCTGCTGAAGCCCCCAGCCCTGGCAGGTGTGTCCAGTGGGGCTGAAGCCCTGAGACACCCCTCCCTGCTTGGCAGAAGCCCTGAGGTCCTACCCCACACCAAGTCTGGTAGGCAGAGAATGGGAGGGAGTGTGGGGAGCTTCGCGAGCCGAACTTTAACTGTAAAAGAGCCACATGCGGCTCGCGAGCCATGGTTTGGCCACCTCTGCTATGGAAAGTAAAGGAGAAGAACCAGCTAATGACAAATGCATCAGATGTATTATTTCTTCTAATGTCAGGTTTCAGAGTAGCAGCCGTGTTAGTCTGTATTCGCAAAAAGAAAAGGAGGACTTGTGGCACCTTAGAGACTAACCAACTTATTTGAGCATGAGCTTTCGTGAGCTACAGCTCACTTCTAATGTGTTACTTCGCTGTTGAAAAAAATGATTTGTCCTTACAGGAGTAAAAGACCCTGTTCAGATTTGACTCACATTAGCACTAGCAAATCTACCTAAGCCCTGACAACATTATTCTTATGCAATTGATCTGTACATTAAGGGCAAGATCCTGGTCTCATTGAAGTCAATGGCACATCATCAATGAGACCAGAATAGAGCCCTAATTTTCTTATGTACCTGTCTGACTTTTAGATAAATAAAATACTACAAGAACTTAAACTCAAAGCAAAAACTCATCAATTTGGCGATAAGGATTTTTGTTATAGACTGTTGCATTGATTTAAAAAACTCTATTGTTATGTCATGCCTCACAAGTGTAACTGATTTTAAGGGATGTCATTCACTTTAGTCCTCCAGATACCTATATTCCACACCAACTTGGAGAACCCTCACTTTTTTTTTTATTAAACTCTCTGCATCAGAAGTAAAGAATGAAACTGCTCATAGAAAGTTACTGAAGGAAGAAATCCCACAGAATTTAGTTTTCTTGCATCAATAATTTTTTTGTTCCTTATTTTGGAACCTTGTCACACATTATGTTCCATATTTGGGCCTTTGCAGGTATGAGTAACATAGTCTTTAAAAACAGTCAGTCTGTATTCAACTGAACACTTTTCTGGTTGACCACTGCTGCATTCAATGCACGTTATACAGGTAAGAAGATAGTGACATCTAAACTGAGCACATTTTCCTTTTCTTGATTTGAACAGTGATCCTTGCCAGTTTTGGTTGGATGTATTCCTGGAGGTTTCATCACATGACATAATCTTTAATTAAAGATTAATCTTTAATTTAGGGCTGGCAACCCTATGCTTGAGGTCACACTGTGGTAACCGACTTTTTATAATTTACTTGTCCAACATACTTCTGAGGAGGAGAGCCTGTACTCATGTATTTAAGTATTGTGATGCCCTTGGAGGGTCTGTCCCAATCCCAAAAGGTGCTCATTTTATCTGCCACTACTGTCCAATTTAAATGATGCAGTTTATGGAAATAACTCTCCAAAATTATGCCTTAGGAGGGGTATGCTACAGGAAACAATTCTTAGAAAATAAATACCAGATCTCTCATTGATTTTACCGTAGGAGAAATTTGAACTACTAGAATCAAATGTGAAAAAAAGATGCCATTATTAAATATATATGAATATACATTCTCTTGATTGTGGAAATGATCAGAAGAGTATTGAATTTAATAAATTCTTCTGTGATGTCATCTCTTATACGTGAACCTGATTAAAGAGTAGAGGATAAAAATCTATCATTAACTATGTGTAGGCATAGATCAGTCTTGCATTAATTTCATTGTTCTTTACTTAAAACAGAGTTCTTATTTTAATGTTTATATTATTACTCCTTTTTGGCCAGAGTTAGTCCATTTTCAGGGTCTTGTGGGTTGTTTCAATTAGGGGGAGAAATTGATGATAGAGTCAGATATGTCTTTGGTGCAATCCTGTTTATTTACAAAGAAGGAATCAAACAGCAGGAGCCAGTTTACTTTCTCACAGCTCAAGCCTCTTCCAGACAGCACTTTACTCAAAAGCTCTTTCTCAGCTTTTTTTCAAGGTCACGCTGCCAGGGCTTCTCTGGCTGTGTGTGGGGCTTCTTTGTTCCTTCTCTGTGTGCTCCTGTGATGTTTTTGCTACTTCACGCACACACGCATGCACACATGTGTGCGTGCACACACACACACACACACACCTCTCTCTCTTTCCCCCCTCCCCACATCCTCCCCAATGCCATGGGGCCCTGCTCCTCCCATTCCCCCAAGGCCCCGCCACCTGGTCTGGCCAGAATCTGGGCCATGGTAAGAGCTGCGCAGGGAGCCTAGACTGCTGTGGGGAGCCCTGGACCATCCAGCTATCATGGGTGGTGCACCGTGGGGGGCAGGGACATGGGCAGGAGGCTGCTCTCAGGCCCCCCTGGTCCTCCCGCCCAGGGCAGGTGGAGGGCCCAGGGCTCCTCCCCGGGCTCCTTGGGAGGCTCTTGCTACAGCCTGGGGCAGTGGCCCCCAAACTGTGGGGTGCACTGCCCTAGGGGAGCACTGAGGAATGCTGAGGGGGATGCCGTGGGGCCAGGATCAGCTCCCATGGGGGGTGGATGGGAAGGGAGCACCACCCAGCCCTGCTGTGCCCCCAGCTCCGCTGTGGCCCCACCACAGCCCTGTCCCCAACCCCAGCCATGGCTCCACACCCAGCTGCGGGCCCACCTGCACCCCACTCCCGACCATGGCCCCTGGCTCCACCGCAGGCCCTGGCTCCTGCTCCCTTCTCTGGCCGCACGGAGTGGGGCATAGACGGGGTAAAGGGGCTGTGACTGAAAACATTTGGGACCTCTGGCCTAGGTTGACCATACATCCCATTTTGGCTCCGGACATCCTGACATTTTTGGCAAAACTGAGCATTTGTCCCATTTGCTCTTCCCAGCTGATCACCACTTGGCAAGAGCAAATGGGACAAATGCCCAGTTTTGCCAAAAAGGGTCTCGGCCAGGGGGGTGGGGGTTGAGGAAGAGGCTCAGGCCAGTTCAGCGCAGCAGGAGGGGAGAGAGATTCGGGCCAGCTGGGGCGGGGGGGCAGGGGCTAAGGCCTGCTCCACGCAGGTGAGTGGGGTTAGAAAAGGGAGAAGGCCTTGGGCCAGCTCGGCACAGGTGGGTGGGGACAGGGGGGTGGAGGGGAGGAAGAGAGGCTCAGACCAGCTCCACGTGGTACAGGAAAAGGGGAGGAGCCTGGGCCAGGTCTGTACGAGAGGGGAAGGAAGAGGGGCCTCAGGCCAGCTCCGCATAGGAGGGTTGGTGGGAGGGAAAAGGAGAGGGGCTTGGGCAACTGGCTCACCTATCTCCACATGCGGGAGGGTGGGAGAACACACTATCCCTCCCACAGCTCCGTCTTCCGGCCTGGCCGGGGGCCCTCAGGGAGAAGAGAAGCAGGGCGGAGGAACAGGGCAGAGAGGTCAGGGGAGGAGGAGCAGGGGGTGGAGCAGAGCCAGAGTTCCAATGCTCCTGTGGGGGTCCCCAAATTGGTTGGGGCTCCTGGGCATGGCCCTGTCAACCCGTGCGGTAATCTGCCACTGCACACACGCCCCTTAGATTCAGCCCATCATGAAACCCTCTACCCACATAGTTCGGAGTCCTAAGTGGCCTTGCATGTGGCCTGTGTTTCAGGTGATGGCTCCTGTTGTTTCTGCTGTCTATCAACAAAGGGGCATTTAATTGTTCCCTCATTTAGCCTGAATGGAAAGCAGGTGTTACGCCCACCAGCTTCAATGAGGTTTCTCCCAACCCCCAGCATAACATGAATATATTCTGGAAAAACAACAAAAATACTTGGTTAGGGTAGTTTTAAATTCATAGATATTAAGGTCAGAAGGGACCATTATGATCATCTAGTCTGACCTCCTGCACAACGCAGGCCACAGTACCTCACCCACCGACTCCTGCGAAAAACCTCTCACCTATGTCTGAGCTATTGAAGTCCTCAAATCATGGTTTAAAGACTTCAAGGAGCAGAGAATCCTCCAGCAAGTGACCCGTGCCCCATGCTACAGAGGAAGGTGAAAAACCTCCAGGGCATCTTCCAATCTGCCCTGGAGGAAAATTCCTTCCCAACCCCAGATATGGCGATCAGCTAAACCCTGAGCATATGGGCAAGATTCACCAGCCAGATACCCAGGAAAGAATTCTCTGTAGTAACTCAGATCCCACCCCATCTAACATCCCATCACAGGCCATTGGGTCTATTTATCACAGGCCAGTGGGCCTATTTATCACAGGCCATCCACCCCTCATCACCACTTTCTCTGTGTTTAGAACTTGTAACCTGGAGATTGTTGTTTTCTTGTTATGCACAACGCAGTTGGTTCATATGCACCAGCAGCGTGGACTTCTCCAGTACTTCAACAGTCTTCTCTGAACTGGAGCCACTACCTTTTGGAGGAGCATCAAGATGTCCTGCAGTTGCTCAAGAGCATGAATACCAACCTCAGGGCAGACTGGTAGGAGTCAGGGCACAAACCACAAATTGGTTGTGAGTTTTATAGTTCGATTTCACCAACCAACCAACAAGTGTAAACTCCTCAGGCACTGTAACAGCCTTAACATGGAGTCACAGACAACCTCCATGGGTACTCTGATCTGTCTTGCGGTTGCCACCTAGGTAAGCCTATCTTTGTGATAGGTGGTCTGTTACAGCATGAGTCATGACACAAGTAATATTCAGGTTACACCCAGTCCCACAGGACCAGTCACTTACCCCAGGTCAGTTGCACTTTAGATCTCACACTAAAGACAGCACTTGCATTCAATCCTATAATAAACTATATAGAGATTTATTAAATAGGAAAAGGAGCCGAGAGTTATTTACAGGGTTAAAGCAGGTGAACATACACACACAAATGAGTTACAATGTTAAGTTTCAAAAAGTAAGAGAATCTTCCAGCCACAGGGACCCCCCTTGCCCAGATACCCTCACCCTCCACCCCCAGAGCCCAGCCGTGCCCCCCTGCCCAGCCCAGACATCCTCTCCCCTCCCCAACCCAAAGCCCAGGGATCCAGAGGGAGAAACAGCCTGATGCTCGATCCCAGGGTTGCACAGAGTTTCCTGCACACTGCTGTCTCCTTCCCTCAGGGCATGCTGGGAACTGCAGCTGTCAGGAACCCTCTTGCTCCCTCCCTCTCCCCCAGCAGTGTCTTCTATGTGCAAGCTGGGCTCTGCCGGGTCCAGTGGCCCCTAGTGACAGCCAGCAGCACTGCAGCCCATTTCTGTGGGGGAAAGGAAATTCTGCATGCATATTAATTTCTGAAAAATTCTGCATTGTGCAGTGGTGCAGAATTCCTGCAGGAGTACTTCTTGTTAGGGGTTTTTATTCCCTTCCCCACTTGTGCTCTGACCTGCAAACTCAGCTGATGGGAGGAATTCACTTGCATGACTCATCTGCATGGGAGGAGGAGAGCAAGCAACACAGTCTTTTGTCCTCTTCAGTGTTCCACCTAGTCCGTTTGGTGTTGCTTGATCTTCCCTGTTGAGCAGGACAGAACACCTTTTGTTGGAGACCAGCATTCCACACTAGTTAACGTCTCTCTCCTGTCTGATGATCTACACAGTTATAGAGGCTTACAACACATATGCTCAATTATCTTATAATATGAGATACAGATGTTAGAAGTGAGATTAATGCATGCAGCAGCAACTTAGAAGCATTCTGTAAAGTCTAAACACAAAACACAGTCTTATAATTTTAATACCTATTTTAACAAGATGACACATGGGAGAGCTGGAATGATTCCAGCTATGTATTTGTCAGCGTTCAGTTGAGACATGGGGACCTTGGAATGAGCTGGCACCTGGTCTGCCAGCATCACAAGGAGTTCATTCCTATGGCCTATATGGTGCTGGACCTTCCTGCTGACACTGTCAACTAGGATATCCATTATTGCCCATTGTGATGATGTCTTTTGGTTCACTTGTCCACTAGGAATTGAAGTGAGACCACCAAAGATGTTTCACATGGGCCACCGAGTGGTAACAATTCTCAACCTTACTTACCCAGACTGGATCTGAATTCTTGTACAGTTCCACATCCCTTTGCCATCCTTTACAAAATGGCAATGCAAACATTGATAGTGGAGGCAAAGCAACGTATTCTTGGTTCCCATCAGTATGACTGTGCAGAGAGAAATATGTACGGTTATTGGAAAATAGGGTATCTGTAAAGCATGCTGAAGCACAGGCCTGTCAGCACGAAGCATTCAGCAGGACAGATGTCTGAAGGAAAAGGCATATTGCTTTTTAACTGTCATGCTCATGGGCGGCGAGTGGAGCCCCCCTTTGGGGAGGCTAGCCCCTGGCTCTGCCCCTTCCACCCATGCCCTCTCTATGTCCGGAGCACCGAGGCCCCCTGGCCCCCCGCAGCTGGAGCCACAAGCCTCCCCCACCCTAAGAAGCCCAGAACATCCCCCTCCCGTCAGCCGGAGGAGCCCCGGGCTGGCTGAAGCCACGCCATGCCTCCCCTACCTGGACCCAACCCATGCAGGGGAAAAGTGGGTGTTAGAAGGCGCTTTTGATATGCCCCATTCAGGTTCCGGGGCAGCTGAGGACGTGGCACATGCCTCCTCAGCTGCCCCAGAACCTGCATGGGGCATAAAAAACAAAAACTTTGCCACCAAACCCTGCATCTGGGGGTCTGGTGGCTGCGGCAGCACCAGGGAGAGACTCCCCGGGCCTCTTATACGCACCGCCCATGGTCACACTTTTCTTTTTGGTTTTTTTTGGCTCAGTGGCATCGTGTTCATTAGATAGCTTTATGTCTATCGGAAACATGTACACAAGGTTTCTTTGTATTTCAGTGAAAATTCACCAGCTGGTGTTTTCTGGGCCAGATCCTCTGCGGGTGTTAATTGAGATAGCTCCCCTAACGTTTCCATAAGTATGCTACATCCTTGGCTCAAAAATAACCAGAAAATTGCTGCAAAGATCAAAAGCATCAGTATAGTAAGAGTAAAAAGGGCCATTGAAGCCAAAGCAGTTATGCCAGTTTGCACCAGCTGAGGCTCTATCCCGCTCTCTTTTCGCCTGGAGCCTGACTCTCTGTGCTCTGCACCATGAGTAGCCATTTGCACCAGTGCAAATCATATTTGATATTCACTTTGCAAAGCAAAGGAGAAATTGGCGCATGGTAACTTGGAAAGAAGAGAAAATCGGTTTTTGCTTGATGATTGATATTTTTTCCATCGTTTTACTGAACATTTTACAGCTGAAGAAGACAATAAAATAAATAAATAAATAAATACCCAGCTTTTACATAGTGCTCTTTGTCAGTAGATCTCAAAGCGTTTTGCAAAAGAGGTCAGCATTATTATCCCCTTTTTACAGATGCAGAAACTGAGGCACAGAGTGATGAAGTGACTTGCCCAAGGTCACCCAGCAGGCTAGTATCAGAGTGGGGAATGGAACTCAGGTCTTCTGAGTCTCAATACAGAAATAAATAACTAAAGAACTGGCCTCCATTCAGCACTTGCACACTCAGCTCTGACTACAGCAGGGACATTTTCTAAACATTTCTGTTGCAAACAGTAATTCCGCTCCACCAGCATTAGCAATATTGGTGAGTCCTAGTGGGTTGCTGCCTGAAGAGGTTTAGATGACCATGTTAGAAGTGCCAGTGGCAGCCAGCAAACCATCTACATCAAGGCTCCCAACAGCACTAACACATGTGCAGCTGGACTGGGATTAACAGCAACAACGGGAGTTTTTTCAGAAAATGATCCTTGTGTCAACAGGAGCATAAGGGAAACAGCCAGCAAAGACAGCAAGATAGACAACACCACTATGAACCAAAGAAAAGGTGCTCCATATGGCTGACAGAAAGGCAGAACTGTGGGGGACCTGTTTTACTTTTCTTTCTCCACTAACTCTGGAATAGAGCATGCCACCTTCAAATGGGCCTAATTTCCACTGTATTCTGAAATCTATAATAAAGCCATTGACACCTGATAATACAATGTTATTCCAGTAGAAAGAGAGTTTCCGTCTCCAAAACTGGGGTGGGTTTAGATATGTAGCTGTTATGCATTTCTTATTTGTATGCTGCACCTTTAAATCTCCAAGGACACTGCTGTCTGCAGAGAGTGGCAGCCATTTTGTTTGCACTTTAATGCAGTTTGTCACAGAGATGCACATTTGTGTTCTCTAATAGAGAGCTTCAGAGTTGCAGTAGCTTCTATGGGCGCTACATCCTCCATCCTCCACAGGGAGGAACAGCATGGATCTACCAGCCCATTGTGTTCTGTCCCCCAACTTGTCCCCCATGCTGAGGTGCAGGGAGCCCACATGGAATACAGTTCAGTGGATATAGACCACTGTGAGGGCTTACTAAATCTTGCCTTCCATAAGCATTGTACATCCACCATTAGATCCCTCACTTGTGGGGTTCCACAAGAATCAGTTATCTCTCCCATCCTTTTTAACATCTACACGTAGCCATTAGGTGAACTGGTCATATGACATGGACTCATGTGCTGGAAATAAGCAGGTGACACACACCTCTACCTAGCCTCTTCCACATACAACTACACCGTTACCACTAAGATGGCCTAGTGCTTGCATGAGATCAGCTAATGGATGAAGAACAGCTAGCTGAAGCTAAACCTGAGCAAAACAGAGGTGACGCTGGTGGGTGCAAGAAAGTATTCTGAGGAGTTTGCAGCCACAGTGCAGTCCCCTTTGGTTGCAGGTTCACATCCACCATTGGTCAGTTCAGTTCATATTCTAGAGTACTCTTGAATTCTTCACTGACGCTGAGCTCTCACATAATAGCTGCAAGTAATGCTTTCTATAATTTTTGCTTAGCTAAGAAACTCCATCCCATTGTGGCAGAGAAAGACCTGGCCTCAGTTATTCATTCCTTCATGACCTCTTAGCTGGACTATGGCAATGAGATATACCTGGGCATGAAACCTTCAGCAATTAAGAGGCGCCCACTAGCACAAAAAGACCACCATCCCATAGGTCTTAGAAGCCACCACCACAACCGTGGGCCCCACCACCCTCGCTAACACCCGCACATAGGTCTCCACCTGAGACGAGGCAGACACCAGGAGGCACTTGACACTGTGCTTCCTGGTTAGGGTGGGAAAGGGGCCCTGGCTGCCAGGGATGGAACTGGAGGCAGTGGCCTGGAGGGATGACTAGGTGGCGGATTGAGGAGCCATGGTCACCTGGGCGTACACTCTGGGGGACGAGGGAAATATGCCCCCAGAGCTGGTGGCAGGGACAGCAAGGGAAGGGGAAGGGCAGGGGGTTGTGGCCGATGATGAGGCCATGGCAGAGGGGGCCAAAGCCCCATCTACTCCTCCCTCTCCCACTTACAGTCTATGGCAGGGGTGGGCAATAATTTTCACAGGGGGTCACGCCACACATTTTGGTAAGTCTTCACGGGCCGCACATTTCTACCATATTAATGGAGCGGGTGCGGGTTCTTGGAGGAGTTTGGATGCAGGAGGGAGCTCCGGGCTCGTGCAGAGTGTTGGGGTGCAGGCTCTGGGATGGAGTTTGATGCAGGTGGGGGCTCCGGGCTGGGGTGGGGGATTGGGGTGTAGGGGGGGTGCAGGGTCTGGGAGGGAGTTTGGTGCAGGAGGGGATTCTGACCTGGGGCAGGGCTTTGGGGTGCAAGGTGCAGGCTCTGACCAGGAGGCACTTACCACAGGCAGCTCCCGGATGCCAGTGCAGGCTGCATGCCATGGCCCCACACTGTTCCCGGAAGCAGTTGCGCCAGCTGCTGCTGTCACATCTCTGCAGGCCCCTTGGGGGGCATCTGGTCTCCATGTGCTGCCCGCACCCACAAGCACCACCGCTGCAGCTCCCTTTGGCCAGTTTCTGGCCAGTAGGAGCTGTGAGGACAGTGCTTGGGGCTCGCAGAGACATGGGCATGCAGGGGCACACAGAGGGCACGCAGAGACATGCCAGCAGTAGCCAGCATCTTCCCGGAGTGGCGTGGGGTCATGGCATGCAGGCAGCCTGCCTGAGCACCCTGCTGAGCTGCGGGACTTTTAGCTGTCTGGAGATTGCGAAGGGGCAGCCAAAGCACCTGGCGGGCTGGACAGAAATGTTAGATGGGCCAGATCCAGCCTGTCAGGGTTCCGTCCCAACTCTGAACTCTAGGGTACCAATGTGGGGACCCGCATGAAAGACCCCCTAAGCTTATTTCTACCAGCTTAGGTTAAAAACTTCCCCAAGGCACAAATTCTTCCTTGTCCTTGGACGGTATCGCTGCCACCATGAAGTGAGTTAGACAAAGATTTAGGAAAAGGACCACGTGGAGTTCCTGTTCTCCCCAAAATATTCCCTGCCCCCAAGCTCCTTCACCCCCTTTCCTGGGGAAGCTTGAGAGTAACCAAGGTGAGCAGAGACCAGACCCTTGGGTTTTTAGGACACTAAAAACCCAATCAGATTCTTAAATACAGAATTTTATTATAAAGAAAAAAGTAAAAGAAGCATCTCTGTAAAATCAGGATGGAAGGTAATTTTACAGGGTAATAAGATTTAAAATACAGAGGATTCCCCTCTAGGAAAAACTTTAAAGTTATAAAAAATAGGTATAAACCTCCCTCTTAGCGTAGGAAAAATTCACAAGCTAAAACAAAAGATAACCTAACGCATTTCCTTGCTATTACTTATCATTTGTAATCTTAGATGTTTATTTCAGATAAGGCTTTAGGAGATGTATTTTTCCTCCCCTGGTCCTTCTCTGTCCCGGAGAGAACATAAAGAAAAACAAAACAAAAACCTTCCCCCACAGATTTGAAAATATCTTCTCCCCTTATTGGTCCTTTTGGTCAGGCGCCAACCAGGTTATTTGAGCTTCTTAACCCTTTACAGGTAAAGGAGGGATTTTATGCTACCCTTAGCTGGATGTTTATGACACGCCCCCCAAATCACAGACGATGCTGGACAGCCTGCTCCACACTGGCTGTGATTTCTTCCTGGAGCTGTAGGAGAAAACAATTAATAAGACGCATATACCTCTAGATATACTACTGATTATATAAAAACTAACAATTTTTTCCACATTTCAAGGATGATTTTAACCAGTTGATTCTGGGAAACTTTCATGGGAGAGGGCATCAGCCACTTTGTTAGAAGCTCCTGAAATGTGTTGTATTTCAAAATCAAAATCTTGGAGAGCTAAACTCCACCAAAGAAGTTTTTTTATTATTGTCCTTGACGGTATGAAGCCACATCAGCGCAGCAAGGTCAGTTTGTAGGTGGAAACGCCGTCCCCAAACATATGGGTGTAGCTTTTCCAGAGCGCACAAAATGGCATAGCATTTCTTTTCACTGATTGACCAGTGGCTTTTCCTCTCAGACAGTTTTTTGCTGAGAAACACGACAGGATGGAATTCTTGATCCAGTCCTTCCTGCATTAAAACTGCTCCCACACCACGCTCGTATGCATCTGTGGTTACTAGGAATGGTTTGTCAAAGTCTGGGGCCCTTAGCACAGGGTCAGACATGAGTGTCGCTTTAAGCTGGTTAAAGGCCTTCTGACACTCTTCAGTCCACTGAACTGCATTTGGCTGTCAGTGGGGTGGCGAGTTGGCTTTAGTGCAGTACAAATCACCTGTAATACCCGGCCAAGCCTAAGAAGGATTGGACTGTTTCTTTGACTTTGGGACAGGCCACTTTTGGATAGCATCCACTTTGGCCTGTAGGGTGGGTTGATAGTTCCTTGACCCATCTGGTGTCCAAGGTAAGTCACTCTGTTTAGGCCTATTTGACACTTCTTAGCCTTAACAGTTAGTCCTACCTCCCGTATGCGCTCCAAGACTTTTTGCAGATGCTCCAGGTGTTCTGCCCATGAATCAGAAAATATGGCCACATCATCAAGGTAGGCGACTGCAGATTCTCTCAGTCCCGCTAGGAGACTATCTACAAGTTTTTGGAAAGTGGTGGGTGCATTTCGCAGCCCGAAAGAGAGCACATTAAATTCATACAGCCCAACATGGGTGATGAAGGCTGACCTTTCCTTGGCAGATTCATCCAGAGGTACTTGCCAGCACCCCTTGGTTAAGTCTAAGGTAGAGATGAACTGGGCACATACTAGTTTCTCCAGTAGCTCATCTGTGCATGGCATTCGATAGTTGTCTGGGCGAGTTACAACATTTAGCTTATGGTAGTCCACGCAAAAGCGTATCTCCCCATCTGGTTTGGGAACTAGAACCACTGGAAATGCCCATGCACTGTTAGAGGGGCGGATTACCCCCATCTGTAGCATGTCCTGGATCTCCCGGTCTATAGCAGTTTTGGCTTGAGGAGACACCCGGTAAGGTTGGGCTCTAATTGAGCGAGCATTACCTGTGTCAATGGAGTGGTATGCCCATTTGGTCCGTCCTGGGGTGGCTGAGAACATCGGCACGAAGCTAGTGCACAGCTCCTTGATCTGCTGTCGCTGTATATGTCCAAGGGTCATTGGGCCGTATTTTGCCCACCCCTGCTCTATGGTGCTGTTGTCCTGAAGGGGTTGGCAGTGTCTGTGGCTGCCTTTCCTTTCCCAGATATTGCACTCTTTTGCAGCACTTAAAGGACTAGTATCTGCCAGCCCCATCTCTTCTGCTTCTCTCTTGAATGGGCTGCCCACCCCCTGCAGTTTGCTCCATTGAGCTATTGGAGAGAAAGACACCATCCCTCAAAGGTTTGTTTGTTTAAAGAAAGAAAAGAGAGAGGATTTAATTGGTGGAGGCAAGGCCCTGGTAGCCCCTAGTGACCAGCAGCCACTGCATTCTACACGGTCCAGTAGCCTATAAGTGAAGGAAGGCTCCAAACACCTTTAGAGAAGGTAGGTCTTAGAATTGCAATCTGCTTTTACCATTAGAGGAATTAAAGTTATCAGCACTTGGAGGCACTGATACTAAATAAGTGACAGTTCTACACATGAGCCACTGTTATTTACAAATAATAGCTAATCTGAACCTAAAAGTCTAATGTATGTACCTTTCATTATATTGTACAGTACAGGCCCAATCTTGGAAACTACACTCATATCTACTTTAATCCTTTTTTTTTGTTTTCAGATTTACAGTGCACCCTAGTTTGTGAAGTATCTATCACCAATACTAAATAAATATCTGATACATCTTGATATACTGTATCCTCTATCAAGGGACTATATCCTACACTTGCAAGGAGATGGACTCTAACAGGACTTTTCTTTCTTTAATGTTCATACTCCTATAATCATCACAGTAATTGTGAATATTCAGCACTTGAGTTATTGTGTGGTACATATTCTAATTAGGGCTGTTGATTAATCGCAGTTAACTCACGCGATTAACTCAAAAAATTAATCGTGATTAAAAAAGTTAATCGCAATTAATCTCACTGTTAAAGAATAGAATACCAATCGAAATTTATTAAATATTTTTTGGATGTTTTTCTACATTTTCAATTATATCGATTTCATTTGTACACTTTGTATTCTGTGTTGTAATGCTCACTTTATATTATTTTTTATTACAAATATTTGCATTGTAAAAATGATAAACAAAAGAAATAGTATTTTTCAATTCACCTCATACAAGTACTGTAGTGCAATCTCTTTATCATGAAAGTGCAACTTACAAATATAGGGGTTTTTTGTTATATAATTGCACTCAAAAACAAAACGATGTAAAACTTTAGAGCCTACAACTCCACTCAGTGCTACTTCTTTTTCAACCAATCGCTATAAGAGAAACACTTTTGTTTACATTTACGGGAGATAATGCTGCCCACTTCTTAATTACAGTAACAGAGGGATAGCCATCATCAGCATGGATGCATGTCCTCTGGAATGGTGGTTGAAGCATGAAGGGACATATGAATCTTTAGCTCATTTGGCATGTAAATAACTTGTGACACCGGCTACAACAGTGTCATGTGAACATCTGTTCTCACTTTCAGGTGACATTGTAAACAAGAAGCAGGCAGCATTATCTTCTACAAATGTAAACAAACTTGTTTGTCTGAGCAATTGGCAGAACAAGAAGTAGGACTGATTGGACTTGTAGGCGCTAAAGTTTTACATTGTTTTATTGAATGCAGGGTTTTTTGTACATAATTCTACATTTGTAAGTTCAACTTTCATGATAAAGAGATTGCACTACAGTATTTGTATTAAGTGAACTGAAAAATATGATTTATTTTGTTTTTTTACAGTGTAAATATTTGTAATAAAAAATAAATATAAAGTGAGCACTGTACACTTTGTATTCTTTGTTGTAATTGAAATCAATATATTTGAAAATATAGAAAACATCCAAAAATATTTACATAAATGGTATTCGAGCATTAACAGTGCGATTAATCGTGCAATTGATCGTGATTAATCACGATTAATTTTTTTAATCGCTTGACCGCCTTAATTCTAATCAATCGCCTGCCATGAGGCTGAAAGCCAAAATGGAATCAGAAAAACACATCACATACAGTTCAAAAACTCTACAGATCCTATGCTTTCAGATCGAAATATTTGCCAACCTATTAGTACATTTCCAAAGGGAAGCAAAGACACAGGGATGGGAAGGATCCTGAGTTTATTTTAATACTTACTTTCCTTCTGACAATTTCACAGAAATCTAAGTGTTCAGATGCTATAGTTAGCATGTGTTTAAGTGGGCTCGTTCTGTCAGGACTAGCCCACGTTGTAATGCAAGGCGCTGTAGGTATGCATTGAAAATATCTGCAGAGGATGCTTCCCCACTGCTCCCACATACACACTACTGATAAGAGCTGTGCCACAAGCTGATACAGAAGGCCAGGAAAGGAGCCATAGATCTGTATTTGCACTAAACCCAACACTGCACACAACTGGTGTGAAGGGGCTGCAATTGCTATTCCAGCTCATATGCTGTGGAATGCACCTCAGTGAATGAAGCTTGACCTGGAAGGTATTTCACTGCCCCAGTCCCTCTGCACTCTCTCTGCTCACATCCAGCCTGACTACACAGGCTCTACTGAGGAAGAGTGGGTTTCACCCAGAGTGGATAAGCATGAAATACTTATTTGGTATGATAAGTTAGTCAGTGCAGCCCTAGGGTGTTCTAAACACCACTGCAGTCTATTCTAAGCATTCCCTTTGCTTATACATTTGATAATACACAGAGTCCTTCCAGTCCCTCTCTGTAGGAGTAATCTTATAAAGGCAACCTACAGGTTTCCCTTGTGAGATTTGGTTTCAGGGTTTTCTTGTGCAATGATGTACTTGGGTTTCTACTACTTTTAAGAGATAAACTAGTTATTAATCATGGGGAAGTCTGCATTCAGATTTTTACTCAGTACAAATGAAGATTAGAGAATCTACAGTTTAGATTGAGACATCCAGTGCATTGAGGGGAGGCAAATTCTGCTCCATCCTCCCCCATCCTATATTGAAGGGGAGGTCAGGATTTCAGGGGAACAGACGTGTCTTTTGCTCAGGACACACACAGGCCCTCCTGCATGCCACGCAGCACAATCCCAAAGACTCCCTGCACATCAGGGTGGAATAGTTGGTTGCAGAGGAACTCTCTGGCTGGGGAGAGAAGAAGTCTGTCCCTTCTTGATCCCTGAAGAACATACTGGAAGCAGCCAAGTTCCTTGTTGCCTCCAGTATTTGGTCCAGATGTGTATAAGGTATGTTTAAAAGAAGATACTAGGAGAGTAGTATACTAACATTGAGAAATAGCATTTTCTGGAAACTCTTTCTTGAAGCTCCTTCCTCCCTTGATTTCAGCACTGTCCTCTTTGTTAAAGCAGGTTTCACTTCTTCCCATTGAAGATGGTTGCAGGAAACAAGGCACTCCCTCATCCCAGAGGCTGAGGATGCTGTATACCAAACCCCACCTTCTGACCCAGGCAGCTAGGACTGGGAGTCAAATCCTCTTAGAGTCATGCAGAACATTGCCAGGTGGTTGCTCTAAATAATATTTTCCCTTGGGAGGATGTGGACAGGGCAGGGAGTACTTTGCTTCTCCAGTGATCTCCCCACCCTCAGGCCCAGATATCAGAGTCACTATCCCTCTGGTTGAAGGGGACAGGAAAAGACACCCTCCAGAAACAATCAGTGCCATAAAGGGCACACTGCCTCGGCATCCTTCTCAGCCCTCGCTGACTCCAGGGCAAAGCTACAAGCTGAAATGCAATCTGGGTCTCATGTAGCAATGCAGAATGTTACCAGTAGGCCACTGGGCTGGCCCAGAAATAGCATTTCTAGCAGAATAAAAATACCCAATTTTGACAGCCAGCACAACAGTTTGTGTATGTGTAATTCATTGCAAGTGTTATACATCAAGATGAGATTGCATTAGCAAATTCCTTTTTAGACAATCTATCAAATGAGGTCATACGTAATTTTAGCAATTTATCACTTAACAAGCCATACAACTGTTGAGGATGAGTACTTTGCTTCAGCACATTTAAACCTAATTGTCAGAGGAGAAAAGCAAGCAGATCTCAGAGGTGAGTTAGAAGAGCATCCTTCTGAGGATGATGTCTTCACTAAATCAGTGGTGCAATGCAGCAAGCAGAGTGGAAAGGGGACTCCTCTGGCTAAAGGTACAGAAAGCTGCTAGAAAGAGCTGTGCTGTCTGAATACTGCGAAGAGACACTGGCCAGGGAAACCTTCCTGAATGTAAATAGCTGTACCCTTAGGGGCAAATCAGGTTTTATGTTTGATCTAATATTGTCTTTTATTCTTGTCATGCTGTTTTAATTCTATTTCACTGTCATGCAAGCAGGTTTTAAATCTCTGAGACATTGGAAAAAAACATCTCTAGCCCATATCACAGCAGGTAACCAATTAACCCAATTATGATTTTTTTTAAAAAATCAATGACTAATTGCTCCTATATGTTGCCATCAAACATTTGGCTTTTATTTAATAAGTCACAGGGCTGAATAAATTAAGAGCTTGTTCTTAAGTTCTTCATATAACACCAAAGCTGTAAGACAATTCAAGGCCAATGAAAAATCCTGTTCTTGCAGGCTCTGATCAAATCTGTGATAAAACAAATGCCTTTATACACAGGTGGAAAACTGTCATTTTATTTATTTACTGTCATTTATATAAGAGCCCATTAGAGTAGGATCTGTGTGACCATAAATACTATAGCATTTTCACTGTTCAAAGCTCTATAAACTCATTACACCTTCCAACAGCCCTGTGGGGTAAATAACTATTTGCATACCCATTTTACTGATGAGAAAACTGATGCAGAGATGTGAAGCAATTTACACAGGCCACACTGAAAATCCTTGGCAGAGCCAAGGTTAGAACTCAGAACTTCCTGACTCTCACCCTGTCTCCAGACTCCTATGGGGCAAAACTTAAACTCCCCCCCTAAGGTGAATTGCGCTAAATTAATGGTTTTGCCCAGGAGATGGAATTGTTTTTCCAGGGAAAATAGTCCTTTATGGTGGAAGTGGCAACATCTGACACTGCCTCAAATTAACAACCAAAACCATTAGCTTTGTGAGCAAAAGCATAAGAAAACAGCTGTTAATTCGCACAGCACTACTAGCTGGTACCCATAGTCCTGATCTGCAACTCTTATTCACATGACTAAATAGTGCTTGGCCCTGTGCAGGAGCTACTGTTTGTCACAAGGGATGGAATCACTAGACTGAGAGTGTTGTAAAGCCACAGGAACTGGGCTCAGGGAGGCAAGGAGGGACATTCTGGGTGGATGGCCAATCAGAATGGTGTAGTGAGGAACCTCACTTGGGCCTGGTCTACATTATAAAGTTATGTTGCACTTGAGGCACATCTGAATATTGTTATGCCTATCCAGGATTACCCCTTCCTCACTCAAGTAGTGCGAATTCATGTCAATGGGACTATTTGAATGAGGATCAGACCCTATACCTGTAGGTTTAAAAAACCACAAACATTTTGCATGTGGGTATAAATACATTGTTCACAAAACAAATTCAGTGGACCACCCTAGAGACTGGAGTGCCCTATCCATGAAACAGGAACATACCAGGTAGCAACAGTATCTTCTGCCCCAGCTCCAACATGGAGAGACCTCTTCAGGGGTAAGAACATAATTCAAACTTCATGCCCATTGAAGCCTGTGGCATCCCTACCAAGACTGCCAACATGGATGTGAATTGGTGCCAACCAAGTTGTTAGGTTTTACAATATGGACACCTGTCCACCAAGAACTGGACTTGGATCACCCATTTTGCTCAGGTTACTAAACAACCTTCAGATTATAACTTTCAATCACTATTGACCTGATCTGGATGCAAAGTGATGACTTAGAGGTCTCATTATCACTCCTAAGCCATCCAGTTGCAAAATTTAACTACTGACAACATTTTCCAAAGAATTCCCAGCAGTCCTTTGTGATGCACAGAACTGCGTGATGTAACATACAGCAGCCAATAAGAATTTATGTACATATCTAATTTTTGTGTCTTCATTGCAAAGTCAGCCTGACAAGGTAAAACATACAGGTGTTCTTTGCCCATATTATTCATATTGCTCCCAGGCTTGTTGGAACATTGCCCTGCTTTGGGAAACATGAGAGACCTACATCAGGACAAAGGGGAGAACCGTCCTAGAGGACAATAAAGTTGCTAGGAGAAGCTTCTGCCTCCTGACATTTAACATGATTTCCTTAGTACAGTTCTATTACAGCTAAATGCTCTTCACTAGTACAGACCAACCTTGCCACGTAGCGGGATGCATTAAGTTTGGCCATATGATTGATAATGGATTAGGAGGCTATATTTTTATAACAGGTTTCAGCCAAAAATATCTCCCGGAAAAAATGAAATGTGAAATACCGATTGAGCTTGTTATCCGGTACAACAGGCAAAGGGATCCAGCCATGCCAGAGAGCGCTTCCTACTGTGCAAATCAAAATGTTAATTGAATACGGTCAGCATTCCTAGAGGGCTAGGACTAAAATGCAGCACAGGGACTATAGCGAGATACAACCAACTAGTAAAATATTCCCCAGTGGGGCCAGAGGGAATGCGGGGAGGACAGAGTCATGCCGAACCAGCACTTCAGGGGCACATGCTGCACCCTTTCAAAGGCGGGATTCCCACTCCAGCATGTATTTTCTCTGATCCTGTGAAGCAATTGTGGCGGAGTCAGCCAGAATTCTGGGGATCCCATGTATAAAAGTCCTGTAGACTTTAACAGGGCTAGAATCAATAGGGTACCATAGACTTTCTATTCTGTTCAGCCTATATCATCTATCTGGGTATTTAGCTGCTCAGACACTAGAGTGAAAGGAGCTATATAAAAGTTTAATAGAGAATGAAATCCTTTCTATCGATTTTTTGAACCACCTTAGATAACTCTGTGACAGGGACTGAATGTTTCATTAAATTCTGTACAATGCTCCAAAAACATAGAATGTTTCTCATTTCATTCTAAACTCGATAGGATTTTTCCAGAAGGGGCTCCTGCTGTAGTGCAGGTCCCTCTTCATTCCCATACCCTACCAGTAATTTAGAGCCACAGTGAGTATGTCTACAGTGCAATTAAACACCGGCAGCTGGCCTATGTCAGCTGACTCAGGCTTGCGGGGGTTCAGGCTGCTTGGCTGTAAAATTGCAGTCTAGACATTCAGGCTCAGACTGGAGTCCAGGCTCTGGGACTCTCTCCTCTCGCAGGGTCCCTTTGCCCAGGCTCCAGCCCAAGCCTGAACGTCTACACTGCAATTTACAGCCCCATCACCCAAAACCGAGTCACAGGTGTTTAATTGCAGTGTAGACATACTCAGTTTGGCCCCAGAGTTGTACATCTGAATACCAGAAAGTCATGAAAGGCAAGAGTTAATGTTCTGGTATTAAGAGCTCAATTCCGCTCTTGTTAAAGTTGCTGGGACTTTTGCCACTGACTTCAATTGAAGCAGGATTAGGCCCTTATTCTGCCACTTTGTACATAAGTAGTAGTTTTGATTAGTGGCTAGACTATTAAATGTATAACAGAAGATACAGTATATGTAACGTGACCAAATTAACCGTGTTGTGTGAACCACACAGTTGACAAGTCCTGTGTTCAAATTTGCAATCTTAATGTTGCATTAAACACAATTTTTGCATTTAATGTTGAAATCCTGTAATATCTCAGTATATCAGCATGAAAAGGGAAATCTGTACTTGTAAAGGACAGCTCTCTGTTTGTCTTCGTAACCACAACACTACATTTTATCTTAACAGTTGCCTGACTGTTTTGTAACTTTATCTTTACATATCATAAGGACGTATGCAAGAGTCTTACATAAGCGTATGCCCCAAGAAGTTGCTACTCAGCTAATGAAGAAAAGGAATGTTTGCAAGGTTGGAATATCTAGAAATATTTGTATGCCAAACAACTTTTTAGCCCTGTCTACATTATATAAATAACCTGGGGCCAGATCCTCAGATGATGTAAATCAGCATAGTTCCATTTAAGTCAATGGAGTTACACTGCTTTACACAAGCTGCGGATCTAGCTACATGTTTAAACCTGTTAGAGAACCATGTTTTATCGTCAGTATCTGACAGCCTCTCAACATGCATCTCTAACATGGAAACAAGTGGAAACATTTTGGAGATGTCTGTTGACAGGCTGTCATACTGCTGCTAAAACATGGGCTAACATAGATATAGATACCTCTCAGCACAGGCAAGAATAAACCATATTCTGACGTGTCTTTGTCAGAACCATGTTTAATCCTGGTCATGGCAGTTTAGATAGCTAGCGTATAATGCAATAGCAAGGGCTCAATTTGGTGAGAGTTGCATAGATAAGGTCTGCTGAATAGGGCCCTTATAGAAAATATTAATATATTCTGAAATGTAATCTTCAGCAGTGCCAAATTTTTTCCACTCTTCAATTCTGGTAAAGGTGGTCTTCCATTGCATGACCCACTGATGCAAAACACATTAATATTACTGAAGTTGGCATTTAAGCTTAAAATTCCAATTAAATGTATTGTTGAAAATGTCCACAGCTGCTGTGATTTCCATGGTGGCAGAGGAATGTGATCATGTAAGGGCCAAGATCTCAGCTCACCAACTGTCAAGCAATTTGTTGTAAAACACTTCAGTCACCACTAGTATTAGAAATTAATGCTGACGACTGCTGCATGAACCAAAGGAACAACTGTCTTTTGGAAAGGGTATATTTCCAGCTTCCACAATTAAATGTAGAACTGGAAAGGGTTTCATTGTGGCAAGAAAAGATAGTGCAGGGGTCCAACCAGCAGAGTACCACAAAGCAGAATTAACTGCAGATCAATGGAATCATGATTTCACCCCAGATGTTTGCTGTCAATGGGAGCTTTGCCATTTCCGGATTTCACCCCTAGACTCTCACACCTTGAGCCAAATAAGGCTGAGAGGTGTGATACCAAGCTGCTTCCTTTATTAAAAACAAAATCTGACAGTGCTTTGCAGTGGCAATCAGAAATACTGCAGTTTCTTATAGGGTCACTGCAGTATTTTGAGGCCACTGGTGGGGGGCATGTTATACCACTTTTTTATTAGTGTTAGGTAGGAATGAACATAAGGACATAAGAACAGCCATATTGGGTCAGACCAAAGGTCCATCTAGCCCACTATCCTGTCTTCCGACAGTGGCCAATACCAGATGCCCCAGAGGGAATGAACAGAACAGTTAATCATCAAGTGATCCATCCCTTGTTGCCCATTCCCAGATTCTGGCAAACAGAGGCTAGGGACACCATCTCTGTCCATCCTGGCTAATAGCCATTGATACACCTATCCTCCATGAACTTATCTAGCTCTTTTTTGAACCAGAGCAAGGAGTTCCACATGTTGACTGTGCGTTGTGTGAAAAAGTACTTCCTTTTGTTTGTTTTAAACTTGCTGCCTATTAATTTCATTTGACGATCCCTTGCTCTTGTGTTGTAAGGAGTAAATAACACTTCCTTATTTACTTTTTCCATACCAGTCATGATTTTATAGACCTCTATCATATCCCCCCTTAGTTGTCTCTTTTCCAAGCTGAAAAGTCCCAGTCTTATTAATCTCTCCTCATATGGAAGCCGTTCCATATCCCTAATAATTTTTGTTGCCCTTTTCTGAACCTTTTTCCATTCCAATATAACTTTTTTGAGATGGGGCGACCACATCTGCACGCAGTATTCAAGGTGTGGGCGTACCATGGATTTATATTGTGGCAATATGATATTTTCTGACTTATTTTCTATCCCTTTTTGAATGAGTCCCAACATTCTGTTCGCTTTTTTGACTGCGCTGCACAGTGAGTGGATGTTTTCAGAGAACTATCCACAATGACTCCAAGATCTTTCTTGAGTGGTAACAGCCAGTTTAGACCCCCACCCCCCGCCAACATTTTGTTTGTATAGTTGGTATTATGTTTCCCAATGTGCATTACTTTGCGTTTATCAACATTGAATTTCATCTGCCATTTTGTTGACCAATCACCCAGTTTCAAGAGAACCCATAGCTCTTAGTATTTGAGTTGGACCAACCCTCTGGGTTTCTGCAGTGATGCAGCTAAGTACTGGAATATACTGGAGACAATCCAGACTAAGGTAAGTGAAAGTTCTATTATGCATCAGCTACATTGTTAAGATGATGAGAGCCCTCACAGATATCCCATGCCTGGCTTGGACAGCAGGCAAGGGAGAATTCATGGTTGAATACCTGTGGCTCTCTCTGCGCAAAACAAAATAAAATGTAAAGTGAAGATGTTCCTTGATTTGGAAATTAGGATCCAAATTCTGTCTGGCTTTGCATGAGTGCCCTTAAGAGAAGACACAAGAAGCCCCATTCCCCAGGCACTGACATGCAGGACTGAGTTTGGCTTCTAGCAGTGAGGAGTTCAGTGAGGACTCCCATGCTGCTGCAGAGTTAACCAGGTCGGAAGGAAAAGGTGGGTGAGGTAACATCTTTTATTGGACCAGCTTCTGTTGGTGAGAGAGACAAGCTGGTTCAATAAAAGATACTACCTCACCCACCTTGTCTCTCTAAAATTCCAGGACCAACATGGCTACAACAACACTGCATAGGTCAGAAGGGGTATGTCTAAGCCAAACGGGAGCAGAGCTATAGCTCATAGGAGCACCCACAGAGAAAAATTAGTGGGTGCTTAGCACCCACCAGCAGCCAAGCTCCCCTCCACTCCCACCTGCCGAGGTCTCCCCCCCCACCAATCAACTCCTCCCCCTCCCTCCCAGCGCCTCTTGAACATTGCGGAACAGCTGTTCCTCGGCATGCAGGAGGCGCTGGGAGGGAGGGGGAGGAGCAGGGACAGGGCACGCTCGGGGGAGGGGGCGGAAAGAGGTGGCGAAAAGGTGGGGTGGCGTTGGGGCCTTGGAGAAGTGGTGGCGTGGGGATGGGACCTGGGGCTGAGTGGGGATTGAGCACCCCCTAGGGTAAATTAGAACCGGCACCTGTGCTGTAGCTCTCTCTCATGAGTGTAGGTAATGAAACAGCATACACCACCCTTCTGACAAGTGTAGCCAGCCATGCTGCTTAATAAGATCATCATGTTCCTGGTGTACTGACTTCCACACTCATGATGCCTCCCTCCACCACATAAGGTGCTCCTCATCCTGAGCAGTGCATGCTATAATTTAGCTCTTATGGGCACTGCAACCATCCAGGCAAGGACAAGGGAATATTTTAAGTTGAAAGGCCAAAGAACGTTCAGGAATCTGCTATAAAAGCTACAATTTAATGTACTAGGGAGCATCCATCAACAAAGTACACATAGCTAGTGCCATCAAATAATTAGATGTGCAGGGTCCATTGTGAACACGGCTTTTATGTGCACCAGCACAGCTGGGGATGATGTTTATAATACACTGAGCGATCTTATGCAATGAATGTATGTAGTCCATGAGCCATATAGCACAATAGTACTAGTTAAGCAGCAATAGTTCTGTATCTGTCAACACAACGCTGCTTGACCAGTCAAATATTTTTCCAGTGTATTTTTTTTCCTGCTGTGAAATAGCTGTGCCCATTATGCCTGCAGGAAATGTACGGTAGAACCTCAGAGTTATGAACACCAGAGTTACAAACTGACCAGTCAACCACATGGCTCACTTGGAACTGGAAGTACACAATCAGGCAGCAGCAGACAAAAAACAAAAAAGCAAGTACAGTACAGTACTGTGGTAACCGTAGACTACTAAAAAAATAAAGAGAAAGCAGCATTTTTCTTCTGCACAGTAAAGTTTCAAAGCTGTATTTAGTCAATGTTCAGTTGTACACTTCTGACAGGACAAACATAAGGTTGTGTTCAGAGTTATGAACATTTCAGAGTTATGAGGTGTTTGTAACTCTGAAGTTCTACTGTATGTCTCATTCATTAGTCACTTACTGTGCCACTTTAACCAACCAAGGAGAAAAAGGTTGAGGGTTATTTTTGGCCCTATAAAGTCTCAAGCAGCTAAATCAGATAATTCTGGAAACAACTGTGGCATTTTAGGTCTTTTAAAAGACTAAATCATCTGTCTTTACAGATTAGTTATTCTGTGATGTTTGGTTCTCCTTGTAGGAGGGAACCATGGCAGCTGCTACTGAGTCGAAGGGTAAGAAAAGCGAGACATTTTATGATGAAGTGGGGACAAATGAACAAGATCAGGTGCACAGCAAATGTTGAGTCATGGCTATTGTGACAAAAATGCAAGAGGCTATTACTAAATCACATTCACGCCCTGATGGAGTGAGTGGCCTCTATTATGATGAACAATGAAGATGAGCTTCTAGTTCTATGTATTTCTGAAGTCCCATATTTGTTTTATCCTTCCACTGCATCAGGTTCAGAAAACACATACAGGCTGCTACTGTCCTGGTTTAGTCTAAAGGCTCAGCTGCGTTGAAGTAGGATTGCTGATATGGCACTGCTCTGAGCCAGTGCTAAACCAATGCCCCTTTATTGTGTTGGAGGGTAATGGGCCTCTGCGGGTGCAGGCTTTCACATGAGACAGAAGAGAGGTCCTAGGGATCATGTACTGTCATTTTTAGACCACAGTGATCTCACTTACAGCAGAGATTTTAGTCCAGGTGTCTTGTCTTCCAAATTTCAATCAGGAGAAGAAAATTCTACCTACCTAAATCCCGTAGCAGCTTCAGTCAGACATACTATTTTCTTCACTTCCTGCTTTAAACAGGGCCAGATCAAGGCAACCTGGAACCCAGGCTCACAGCATGGCCTCCCCCACACCTTCATACCTGTGGTGGTAGGGGGCTCCCTTCTTTCCCAGAGACAGTGACATGGGGCTCCCTCTTCCTTCAGGAGTGGCTGCAGGTGCCCACTTCCCTCCAGAGCAGTAGGGATTCTCTCTGCCCCCCCGACCCCCCAGAGAGGCAGGTGTGATAGTAAGGGCATCCGAACCCAGCAGCCAGATATATGGACTGGGCACGCTGCACTCTTCTTCTCGGACTACACAGTCCTTTGCTAGGGTGGAATCAGCAGAGCCTGTTGTTAGAGGGCTTTCCCTTCATCCCCTCCCCTGGTTCTTGTCACGCAGACAGAAAGCAGAAGAGCAGAAGTCTGAAGTGCGGGCAATGCGATGTTTATTGGGGTTAGTTCCAAGCAAACATATCCATAGCTCTAGACGCCAGCAGAGTCTGTTTCCCAGTGTTCCATTCCCAGCTCTGTTGCTGCAGAGCTTTGCCTGTGTCTCTGTTCCCCATTCCCATTCCCATCTCCTCCTCCTTAGCAGGCCCAGATATGCAATGGATGCCTACAGTCCCACCCCTTTTGTACCCCATGGGAGGGGTAAGGCATTTCTTTGGTCTTTTAGTGTTTTATACCTCCCCCCCCTCCAATTCGCCTTTGCCCTTTCGGACTGCTTGCTTGACCCTTGCCTTGAGATAGGGGTTAAGGCAACCTTAAAGTGTGTGCTCATGTAACACTTTAGCTGCTCTTATTTGTTCCCATTGTACTAACAAACCTAGCTAACTAAGCAGAAGCAACAGACACAATGTCTTTTGTTCTTTGTTTACACATATTAGTATAAAAGTACCATAAAATCAAGCCCAAAATTCTATCCCAGGTTGACAAACAAACCTAACACCTGCCCCCGTCCTGCTACCCCCAGCAATGGGTAGTAGAATTAGCACCACATTGAGATGCACAAGGCAGTTCACCCCTTGCACAACTATTCTTCAGGCTGCCCGCAGACTCAGGCAGATGTCATTGTATAGTTACACTCGGGTCATGTTTTCAAGCTTTTCTTTGCTACTGGGAAGGCTTCTTTCAAAAATGAAAGCTTGGATTCCAGTGTAACCAAATGATGCCAGAAGCTGGAGCCTTAGGCATGGGTCTGTGTTATCTACGTCTTAATCTGGCTCTAGTCCTAAACAGTGGTGTTATGTAGCATGTGCATTCTGATCTGCCAACATTTCAAAGGTGGGAGGAGGGAGTATGGTTAAAATTGCGGCCTGTGGCACTATTATTCAGACCAGGCAACTGAAGGGAACACAAGCACCAGCAGCTTGTATGATTCCCTCCGTGCACATTGGCTGCTCTGTCCATCTCAAACAGGATTGGCTACCAAGCAGTTTCTCTTCACTCTTCCCAACAGGGACTGGCAAAATACCCTCCAAGATGTGGAGGCCATTGGGACGTGAAGAATTCCTCCCCTTCCAGCACAAGATAGAGAGTCATAGGGAATTTCCCTTCCCTCAAGAAATGCTCCCTTTCTCCACAGGGACAGAAAAAGGATGGATCGATCCCTCACAGCACTCAGGAGGGACGGAGGAAACAGAGGAATGAAAGGAACACATTCCACATCATATGACTGCGTTTACCAAGGAGCCAGACAATGGGTGTGTGGGTGCACATGCATAATGTGTGTGAAAGAAAATCCTCTGCTTCTGATCTTGTATCTAGGCTGAGATTTGCAAATGAGTTTTAGAGAATTAGGCATCCAACTCCCACTGAAAGACAATGGGATTTAGGCATTATATTATGCAGTGCATAACTGTATAGAGATACATACTTACATATACTAAAGATCTATTCAGCATATGTATCTACATACACATATACAGGGTATTGATACTGCATGGGATTTGTGTTCTTTTAGGGAAAGTATTTATCGTGACCAAAACAGATTGACAATCTCTGTAATTCAGTTGTACAAAATCAGACTGTTTGCATTTTTTAAATTATTTATTCATTATGTCATTCTTAAAGTTTCATTCATCAGCTGAAATTTTCTAGAGAGGTATTATTAATTTAAACAATTGTTACTCTGCAGCATAAGTTATAAGGTGCGGTCAGTCAAAATGGAATGGAAATGCAGCCGCACAAGCATATAGGAATTGTAAACAAATAGCGCTTTTTAAATTAACTTGCTAACCCTGAAACTGGTCAGCATAGCCCAGCAAGGAATCAGCTAATGCATTATTGGCAGTGAATGTGAGGTGTTTTTTTTCTGTAAGATATCACAATTTATATCGGGGTGGGCCAACTATGGCCCGGGGGCCGCATCCAGCCCTCCAGACATTTTAATCTGGCCCTTGAGCTCCCGCCGGGAAGCGGGGTCCGGGGCTTGCCCCGCTCCAGCCAGGGAGCGGAATTGAAGATTTGCCCCGCTCCGCCTGGCTCCCAGAAGCAGTGGCATGTCCCCCCTCCGGTTCCTACACATAGGGGCAGCCAGGGGGCTCCGCACGCTGCCACTGCCCCAAGTGCTGCCCCCACATCTCCCATTGGCCGGGAATCGCGGCCAATGGGAGCTGCAGGGGTGGCACCTGTGGACAGGGCAGCATGCAGAGCCACCTGGCTGCACCTCCAGGTAGGAGCCAAAGGGGGGGACATGCTGCTGCTTCTGCGAGCTGCTTGAGGTAAGCGCCCTGGAACCTGCAGTCCTGACCCCCTCCTGCATCCCAACCCCCCTACCCCAGCCCTGATCTCCCTCCTGCCCTCTGAACTCCTCTGTCCCAGCCCGGAGCAACCTCCTGCACCCCCAATGCCTCGTCCCCAGCCCCAGCCCAGACCCCACACCCCCAGCCGGAGCCCTCACCACTCCCACCCCCTGCACCTCAACCCCCAGCCAGGAGCCCCCTCCCACACCCTGAACCCCTCATTTCTGGCCCCACCCTAGAGCCTAAACCCCCAGCCAGAGCCCTCACCCCCTCCCACAGCCCAACCCCCAATTTCGTGAGCATTCATGGCCTGACATACAATTTCCATACCCAGATGCAGCCCTCGGGCCAAGAACTTTGCCCACCCCTGATTTATATGCTCTTGAGGATTTGTAAAAAAAAGTGTAAAAATGAGTAGTACAACCTATGTTGTACAGAATATTTTTAACGTACGATATTAACCCACATAATGGGCTAGATTTTCAAAAGTACAATTTGGAGCATACACTATCCTCAAGTTGTACCTGTGCATTGGGATGTGTGCATTCACAAAACTGTGCCTTTGAAAATGTGCCCCAGTATCTATAGTAGCAGCAGGTAAGGGCCAAATCCTGCAGACTCTTACTTCAAGTCATTCTTCCTCAAGTGACTAGTCCAAGCCAATCCACTGGAACTATGAATATGAGTCAGATGACTTGCAGCAATAAGAAGGTGCAGGATCAGCCCCTAATATAGTACATTTCCTGTATTTCATACCAAATAGATTGAGTATGCTGAGGTGATTTACTCTTTTATTTTATGAAAAAGAGATGGGTTTACCAATAACCCACTGAGCCATGCGCCCGAAACATTAAGTACATAAAAGATTGTTTCAAGGAGGAGGGAGAAAAATTGTTCTTCTTAACCTCTGAGGATAGGGAAAGAAGCAATGGGCCTTAAATTGCAGCAAGGGAGGTTTAGGTTGGACATTAGGAAAAACTTCCTAACTGTCAGGGTGGTTAAGCACTGGAATAAATTGCCTAGGGAGGTTGTGGACTCTTCATCATTGGGGATTTTTAAGAGCAGGTTGGACAGACACCTGCCAGGAAAGGTCTAGATAATACTTAGTCCTGCCATGAATGCAGGGGCTGGACTAGGTGACCTCTTGAGTTCCCTTCCAGTCCTAGGATTAGAGAAGTTCACAGCCACATGTGGATTTGGCACCTCTTATTAGTCATTTGGGGGGGAGGAATAGCTCAGTGGTTTGAGCATTGGCCTGCTAAACCCAGGGTTGTGAGCTCAATCCTTGAGGGGGCCATTTAGGGATCTGGGGCAAAAATTGGGGATTGGTCCTGCTTTGAGCAGGGGGTTGGACTAGATGACCTCCTGAGGTCCCTTCCAACCCTGATATTCTATTATTTGTATTACAGTAATGCCTAGAGGCCCCACATCAGATTGGGACCCCATTGAGCTAGGCATGTTGCATATGTTAAGAGACAGTGCCTGCCCCCCAAACATTTACAGTCTAAGGGAATAAGACAAAGGGTAAGAAAGGAAACAAGAGAGGTGAAGTGACTTAGCCAAGGTCACACAGAAGGTCAGTGGAAGAGTTGGTAACAGAACCCAGATTTGCTGACTTCCAGTCATCTCTCTTCTAGAGCAGTGGTTCCCAAACTTGTTCCCTCGCTTGTGCGGGGAAAGCCCCTGGCGGGCCGGGCCGGTTTGTTTACCTGCCGCGTCCGCAGCAAACCGTGGCCACTGGGAGCCGCGATCGGCCGAACCTGCGGACGCAGCAGGTAAACAAACCGGCCCGGCCCGCCAGGGGCTTTCCCTGCACAAGCGGCAGAACAAGTTTGGGAACCACTGCTCTACTAGACCACGCTGCCTCTCAGTCCTATCTCTGCTTATGGTGCAACAATCCAACAGTCCTATGAGACCAAAAATAAATGCATTACACAACATTAGAAAAACAGCAGAGCATTTTATGACAGAACCTGTTAAACAACAAACAAGACATTTTTTTAAAGTAAATAACATGCGAGTTAGTTAAAAAACCGGTGTGCTACATCCAAATGTATCAGCACAAAATTACGGACTAAGTGTTAATTCAAAATTGATTGTTTATGAAAAAAAACACATTCAAAAGGAAATTATTTTTCCAAAAGGATCATGGAAAAAGAAAAATCTAAATAATTTACTTCACTCCCTACTGAGAAAATAAAGGCAATTTGTCAGTTATAACACAGGCCAGTCTAGTGGCAACACAGCATGCTACCGTATGGAGGAGGATGTGAATTCAGGCTCTGAAATGAGAATGCTGCGCAGGCAACACACGCTGTCCCAGGGGAAGAGAAGGGGGCAGAGTTACTTTTACCTTGGCCAGAGAAGGAGGCACTCCTACCACTGGCACTTTTAGATTGGGTGTGAGTAGAAATGAGTGAGATAGGGGACTGGTTTGCCCCTTAAGGCCTGGAGGGCTGGGGCTAGCTAGCCCTAATACAAAATGGGTCAGACCTGGGACAGGTCAGGCTGATTGCCCTATGAAGAGCACTGGGCAGGGCAGGGCAGGAAAGTGTAGAGTGAAGGACTCTGCAGGGAAGTAGGAAGGGCCTGTGTGGAAACCTGGATGGAGTTTGGATGTCGAAATTGGGTGAGTGGCAGAAGGCTAAGCTCCAACTGGATGGATGGGACAAAAGAAGAGCTGTGGCTGTGAGAGGAGACACCAGTGTTAAGTATAAACTGTAGTGAAGGGAGACTTTATTTTTTATTTTTAAATCAGCCTCAGGCAGGGGGTGTTCTTATCCACATGAAATCCTGTGTGTACTGTTCTTAAAAGTCCTGCAAGAGAGGGCTAACAGGGGCAGACTGCCTGCAAAGTGACCCCTGGCAATGAGAGGAGCAAAGTAAGTTAAACATTTAAAATATCTTGGAGAAAGTTCTGCTCCCAATTACTCCTGTGCAATCACACTGAAGCCCATGCTAAGCACAGTTATTATTGTTTAGTGAGGCTACCTAGATGTAATCAAGGTCCTGGTTCCTTGGAGACAATCACTTTTAAAAAAGAAAAGGAGTACTTGTGGTACCTTAGAGACTAACAAATTTATTTGAGCATAAGCTTTTGTGAGCTACAGCTCACTTCATCGGATGCATTCAGTGGAAAATACAGTGGGGAGATTTATATACACAGAGAACATGAAACAATGGGTTTTACCATACATACTGTAAGGAGAGTGATCACTTAAGGTGAGCTATTACCAGCAGGAGAGCGGGGGTGGAATAAACATGGGGAAATAGTTTTTCTATAATAATTATAATTATAATATTATAATAGTATTTCCCCCCCACTGTTCCTCAGACATTCTTGTCAACTGCTGGAAATGGCCCACCTTGATTATCACTACAAAAGGTTCCTCCCCCCGCCCCCGCTCTCTTGCTGGTAATAGCTCACCTTAAGTGATCACTCTCCTTACAGTATGTATGGTAAAACCCATTGTTTCATGTTCTCTGTGTATATAAATCTCCCCACTGTATTTTCCACTGAATGCATCCGATGAAGTGAGCTGTAGCTCACAAAAGCTCATGCTCAAATAAATTTGTTAGTCTCTAAGGTGCCACAAGTCCTCCTTTTTCTTTTTGCGAATACAGACTAACATGGCTGCTACTCTGAAACCAGTCACTTTTAAGATTGGCACATCTATTGTACTTTTAACTATTGCCTTCTCCAGGATGCGCAGCATCACAAAGGACAATGTGGGGTGAACAGTGGGGATTGTTCCAAGAAAGCTGAGGAGATCTTTCACAATGGGCCCTCAAACACACAGAGCTGGCCCTATTAATCCCATATTCCTTCAGTGCTTTTTTTCCTTTGGTCCCTCATACTACTGCATTATTTATGAATTTCTTAGGGCCTGAGTTTTCAAGAGTGGTTTCTGACTGCAGGTAACCAATGGGAGTCACCTGATTTGCAGAGGTGCTGGGCACCTAAAATTCCAGCAATAGCCAATAGAAGCTGTGGGTGATACATGCATGATCCCATTCAGTTCCCCTCAACTTTGTGAGCAATATTCCCACCCCTTCAAAATCCACAGCTCAGCCTGCAGTGCTATTAGTGGGGCTTTGATTGGGTGGTACGCGGAGTCAAGGATGTGGGAGACTTATGCAAACATTTTTTTAAATTAGATAAGAAAACTGATTCATTGAGGCAAAATCTGGGTGACAAAAACAGAGTGTCCATTATTACAAACCGTATTAGAGGAAGGATGAGAAATATGGGTCTGATTGTTAAGTGTTAACAGTATGCTTGGCCTGCATAAAATTCTCACAAGCCTTCCTGCACACAAGGGGGAAATTCAGGACATGGTCCTCTGACCGGCAGACAGAACAGCTGGATATCAGCATTTGCCAGTGATTTTGAGCCACCTAAAGACTGGTATGGCCTTTGAAAAAGTGAGCGTCATACACCCATTGGCCATCTTCTTTCAGGAGGCTCTTCCAAAGTGGCAGAACACCTATATATGGTCTGTACATGGCTTATTCCAGCTCAGAGCTAGAAATGTGGTGTTGTCTTCCCTAGCCAGCAGGAGTGGGAAGTAGCTGAAGAGCCAGTGGGTGGGAGACCGTTAACTCCTATGCTGCAGCTCTGACCATGGGCATGGGGGTGCTCCTGCCTCCATCATCTCCTTGGCTTTCTGGAATCCATGGCTGTTGGCCTAGAAGTTGGACCCATTTTTGCACCTCACAAGGTAAAACAGGGGTTCTCTGCTTTTTCATTTGGCACATACAAGTGAGAAACTGGCCTGTAAGAGTCAGAGTTTAAGGTCAGAAGGGACCATTTGATCATATAGTCTGACTTCCTGTATATCGTGGGCCATTAAATTTCACCTAGTTACCCATCTACATTATGGCTGCTTTCTCATTTGAATTTGTCTGGCTTCAACTTCTAGCCATTAGTCCTTGCTATGCCTTTTTCTGTTAAAGAGCCCTTTAGTACCTAGTATTTCCCCCCAGGATAGTATTTATACACTAATCAAGACACCTCTCAATCTTTTTTGAGTTCAATCTTTCATTATAAGTCACTTCTTTTATCCAGCCCTTGCATAATTTTAGGGGCTCTTCTGTTCATTCTCTCCAATAAATTCACAACTGACAAATCCATTCTAAACATGTAACAGTGTGTCTCAAACACAGAGAAAAAAAGAAATTGGAGAAATGTTCAGCAAGTTCAATGCTCTACCCAAAACACAGTGCTTGTGTCTCAGGTCTAGACTTCAGCTGTTTTACTTTTTTCTTATGGCCAAATTCTGGACCTGTCTTGCATGGGACCAGAAAAGCAGAGGAACCATTGCAGTTCCATTGTGGAGGACAGACGCCACAGCCCCCATGTACTACAGAGCAATGCTTGGCCACAGCAAGTTCCATGAGAGTTCTCAGAGGATGTTTGGGGATAGAGAAGTAGCAGGGGCATAGCCACTGTCCATGACCACATGCCTCCACTGGCCACAATCCCTGCATGGAGGGAATAGGGTTGGATGGAGGCTCCTATACAACCCATGGGATGTAGTAAAAGCTAAAGAAATCCTGGTGCTCCACATTCTGCTGCCAGGTTAGAGGAGTAACCCAACCCCTGTTTAGGTCACCTCTTTATTTTGGCCACGATTACTAAGGACTGGTTTTCTATCTTGTTATGCTGTTACTGTGCATAGCTTTTTATTATTTTAATACCAGTGGCATAGCAAGAAGTAGCTAAAATAGTCTCTTCTTTGGCCTTCCCTACCAGCACAAAGAAAGTCATATATAAGGCCTTACCCCAGGTTAGTTTTAATATCTGTTTAAAAGTGATCAAATCATAATAACAAGGAGCATCCTAGGAATAGTACTTATTTCAAAGAATGCCAGTTTCCAATTACCACACTGCATATAAGGCAGAGATCAGCTTCAATTACATAACACTTTGCGGTTTACAATCTGTTGGGGCTCATTTCAAAGAGGTTTGTTTAATACTTTCTTCAAAGTGCCCTGATCTACTGAAAAAGAATGGGTCTTCTGTACAGAACCTTATTACAATGTAAGCCAACCAACAAAGCTAGGGCCAAACCCCAGACCTCTCTCAGGTGACATTCACATTGAAGAAAGGAATTGAGGGCCACAGAATTTGTTTCATGAAGGAACCCCTGATCTTCTACTAATAGTTATCAGTATCGATCCAATTCTCAAGTATGAGCACCGTAAAGAGACATGTGAATCCTACAATTGGAGGCTTATGCAGATCAGTCATCATTTACTTTCCTCTACGTGCGGGATCTGTACGTCCCATTTAGGTTTTCCCCTTTTGAAAAGTAGACTCACTACGGTTTATAGTGTAATTAATAAGGTTGCTCAGTGCTGCGGTGCACCAAGCCTTTTTGGTTTGTCAACACTGCCTGCAGAAGCGAGCCTCCCAGCCCAGGTTGATACACTTGGGCTACAGGGGCTTGTGCTAACGTTCTAGAAATAACTGTGTAGACAGCGCTTTGACATTATGGCTTGGGCTGGAGCTTGAGATCTGAAGCCCACCACTCTCCCTAGGCTTCAGAGTCCAAGCTCCTTCAAAGCGCTGTCTATGCAGCTATATTTAGAGCGCTAATGCAAGCCCCCACTAGCCCAAGTCTGTTATCCGTCACTGGGAGGTATGCTTGCACAGCCTTCGTAGACATACCCTTAAAGTACTCAATAGCATGCCAGGCATGCCACGGTTCAGAGGCAAGCACTGAAGCCTTAAAGGTGCTCGCCCTGGTGTGCCTCAGTAAGTGTCCATCAACCCTGCTAAAGCGAAACAGTATTTTACTTGGACTGGGAGGAAAGGGATGCGTTGCAAATACCTTAGGTACAGTGACTTAACCCGTTAACATTTGAAGGGCAACACAGTGATTCCTAGCTTGGCCACGGGGGGCACTCCAATAGAGGCCTATTTCCTGGTGTACCCTCTCCAATACACTGCCACTGAAGGCAAGCCTGTAACTCTGGCCACAATCAGTCTGTGATGTCTTGTTGAGGGGGGGCTGCAGCGCTTCCTGCACAGCTCCCAAACACACGGCAGCTAGACTAATCGGAAAAGCAGCATGAAACCAAAGGTATGGGAATGCCAGCAGTAAGAATAGCAGATGTGTCAGTGTTTAAAAATGAGACGGCATAATTTTCTGAAAGAGACAAGGTGGATGAGGTGACCTTTTATTGGACTAACTTCTGTTGGTGAAAGAGACAAGATTTCAAGTTCCACTGAGGTTTTATTCAGGTCTGGGAAAAGTAATTTTTTGATCATAGTTGACAGGCAAGTTCTCATAAAAAGGCAATAGATCCATTAACAAGGGAGACCAAGTTTGTCTCATGTTTGTGCAATGGAATTGGTACCAATAGGAAGTTTCCACTAAATCTTAGCATTAAGAATAGCGTAGTTAATTTTAATTAACACATACTTAAATTGGCAGTTGACCTCACATTGTAGTTGTTTAACCTACTGTATAATTGTGACATTCCCCTGGTGTTATCTGGACCGGTGATCTGCTAGGTCACTCCAATCCTCGACTCTGGGAGCCAGCCTTATCCTGCTCTGCTGTGAGAACCCCCATTCCAGGATTGTTTCCGCACAGCCTCTAGCATGTAAGCTGCTCCTTGGATAGTGCAACCGAATGTCACTAGCCAGTATCTCCGGTCCCAGACCCAACCCTCTAGGAACCTCCATCTTGCAGCGTCCAGCGGGCATAACTGGACACTGCAAGCTTATATGAGTTTGTCTTTTTAACAAAGAAATTGATATGTACCAGGCTTGTTATCCCAAGGGGAGTCTCTGACATGCTTCAAACCAAACGCATTGTTTCAGGTAGAATAAACAAACAGATTTTAAGTGATTATAAGTCAAAGCATAACAAGTCAGATTTGGTCAAATGAAATAAAAGCAAAATGCATTCTAAAGGTATGTCTACACTACGAAATTACTCTGATTTTACAGAAGTCGATTTTTGGGAACAGATTGTATAAAGTCGAGTGCATGCATCCACACTAAGCACATTAATTCGGCGGTGTGTGTGCACAGTACCGTGGCAAGCGTCGACATTCTGAGCAGTGCATTGTGGATAGCTATCCCACAGGTCCCACGGTCCCCGCTGCTCATTGGAATTCTGGGCTGAGCTCCCAATGCCAGATGGGGCCAAAAATTTGTCACGGGTGGTTATGGGTAAATGTCGTCAGTCAACCCTCCCTCCGTGAAAGCAATGGCAGATCATCATTTTGCGCCCTTTTCCCTGGATTGCCCGAGCAGACGCCATAGCACGGCAAGCATAGAGCCTGTTCAGCTCACCGCAGCAGTTATGACCATTGTAAACACCTTGCGCATTATCATGCAGTTTATGCAGAACCAGAACCTGAAAAACCAGGCAAGGAGGCGATGGCAGCGTGGTGACGAGAGTGATGAGGACATGGACACAGATTTCTCTAAAACCGTGGTCCCCGGCAATTTGGAAATCATGGTGTTAATGGGGTAGGCTCATGCCATGGAACACCGATTCTGGGCCTGGGAAACAAGCACAGACAGCATAGTGTTGCAGGTGGAACAGCATAGTGATGCAGGCTTGGGATGGTTCCCAGTGGCTCCAAAACTTTCGCATGTGTAAGGGCACTTTCGTGGAACTTTGTGACTTGCTTTCCCCTGCCGTGAAGCGCAAGAATACCAAGATGAGAGCAGCCCTTACAGTTCACAAGTGAGTGGCAATAGCCCTGTGGAAGTTTGCAACGCCAGACAGCTACCGGTCAGTCGTTAAACAATTTGGAGTGGGCAAATCTATTGGGGGGGTTGCTGTGATGCAAGTAGCCCACGCAATCATTGAGCTGCTGCTATCAAAGGTAGTGACTCTGGGAAATGTGCAGGTCATACTAGATGACTTTGCTGCAATGGGATACCCTAACTGTGGTGGGGCTATAGACAGAACGCATATCCCTGTCTTGGGACCGGACCACCAGGGCAGCCAGTACACAAACCGCAAGGGGTACTTTTCAATGGTGCTGCAAGCACTGGTGGATCACAAGGGACGTTTCGCCAACATCAACGTGGGGTGGCCGGGAAAGGTTCATGACGCTCGCGTCTTCAGGAACTCTGGTCTGTTTAAATGGCTGCAGGAAGGGATTTACTTCCCAGAGCAGAAAATAACTGTTGGAGATATTGAAATGCCTATAGTTATCCTTGGGGACCCAGTCTACCCCTTAATGCCCTGGCTCATGAAGCCATACACAGGCACTCTGAACAGTAGTCAGGAGCTGTTCAACTATAGGCTGAGCAAATGCAGAATGGTGGTAGAGTGTGCATTTGGACTTTTAAAAGCATGCTGGCACAGTTCACTGACTCAGTTAGACCTCAGCGAAACCAATATTCCCATTCCCTTGCATAATGACAGGTTTCAGAGTAGCAACCGTGTTAGTCTGTATTCGCAAAAAGAAAAGGAGTACTTGTGGCACCTTAGAGACTAACCAATTTATTTGTTAGTCTCTGAGGTGCCACACGTACTCCTTTTCTTTTTGCGAATATTCCCATTGTTATTGCTGCTTGCTGTGTGCTCCACAATCTCTGTGAGAGTAAGGGGGAGATGTTTATGGCGGGGTGGGAGGTTGATGCAAATCGCCTGGCCGCTGAATACGCGCAGCCAGACACCAGGACGGTTAGAAGAGCACAGCAGGGTGCGCTGCGCATCAGAGAAGCTTTGAAAATCAGTTTCATAACTGGCCAGGGTACCATGTGACACTTCTGTTTGTTTCTCCTTGATGAAAACCCACCCCCTTGGTTGCCTCTAAATTCCCTGTAAGCCACCTACCCTCCCCCCTTCGATCACAGCTTGCTTGCAAAGGAAATAAAGTCACTATTGTTTAAAAACATGTATTCTTTATTAATTGATTATAAAAATAGGGAGATAACTCACAAGGTAGCCCAGGTGGGGTGTGGGAGGAGGGTAGGAGGGCAGGAAAAGGCCACTTCAAAACTTGTTGAATGACAGCCTTCTGTTGCTTGGGCTGTCCACTGGGGTGAAGTGGTTGGGCGCCCGGATCTTCCCCCCCGTGTTCTTGGGCATCTGGCTGAGGGGGCTATGGAACTTGGGGAGGAGGGAGGGCAGTTAAACAGGGGCTGCAGTGGCAGTCTGTGATCCTGCTGCCATTCCTGAACCTCCACCAGTCGTCGAAGCATGTCCGTTTGATCCCGCAGTAGCCCCAGCGTTGCCTCCTGCCTCCTCTGATCTTCCTGCCGTCACCTCTCATCTCAATCGTCCCTCCTGTCCGCACTTTCATTGGCCACTTTCCTGTACTGTGCTACTGTGTCCCTCCACACATTCTGCTGAGCTCTGTCAGTGCCGGACGACTGCATGAGCTCAGAGAACATTTCATTGCGTGTGCGTTTTTTTCTCCACCTTATCTGAGAGAGCCTTTGGGGTAGAGGAAGGAGGCTTGAAACATTTGCAGCTGCTGGAGGAAAAAAAGGGAATGAAGTATTTAAAAAGATACATTTTACAGAACAATGGCTATACTCTTTCACAGTGAACAACACTATTCACATTACACAGCACATGTGATTTTGGTACAAGGTCACATTTTACATCTTATATTGAGTGCCTGTGGCTTTGGTGTTAGAGATCACACATGCAGTGCTGGGCAACAGAATTCGGCTTGCGGGAGGCCATGGTTAGCCGTAGTCTTTTGGCTTCTGCAACCTTCATAACTGCAGCGCCCTCCTTTCCCATGCCAAGCAAAGCCCGTTGAGTTGGCCATTTAGTGCTGAGGTTTTCGTGTTCACGTGCAGCAGCAGAAACCAAACTAACCCTCCCACCCCATCCAATTCTCTGGGATGATCACTTTACCCCTCCCCCCACCACATGGCTGGTATCAGGGAAGATCCCTGCTAGCGAAACGCGAACAGCTCAGCACCAATGCCCTCTCGCCCCACCGCGTGGCTAACTGCGGGGAGGATTTCTTTTCAGGCACAGGCAAACAGCCAAGTAGGAACGGCCACCTCTGAATGTCCCCTTAATTAAATTCCCCTATTTCAACCAGGTTACCATGAACAATATCACTCTCCTGAGGATAACACAGAGCGATAAAGAACGGATGTTGCTTGAATGCCAGCAAACACCGGGACCAGGCTTTGTCATGCAATGATACCAGACTACTTACTACTAGCATGGTGTGGTAAAGTGTCCTACCATGGAGGATGGTATAAGGCTGCTCTCCCCAGAAACCTTCTGCAAAGGCTTTTAGAGTACCTCAAGGAGAGCTTCATGGAGATGTCCCTGGAGGATTTCCGCTCCATCCCCAGACATGTTAACAGACTTTTCCAGTAGCTGTACTGGGCACGAATGCATCCCAAGTCTTCAGGGCTACTTAATCATTAAAAAACGCTTGCTTTTAAAACATGTATTATATTTAAAAAGGTACACTCACCAGAGGTCCCTTCTCCGGCTTGGTTGGGTTGGGAGGGTATTTCAGTCAGGGTGATAAAAAGATCCTGGCTGTCGGGGAGAATGGTATGCTGTGTGCTCTCCTCAAGCTTGTCCTCCTCCTCCTCCTCATCTTCCCTGTCCGCAAAATCCTCAGGCATGGCGTAGAGTACCCCATCATCGGAGTCCACAGACGGGGTGGGGTAGTGGTGGCAGCCCCCCCTAGAATTGCATACATTCAAAGTAGAAGCGGCATGTCTGGGGCTCTGTCACGGAGCATCCATTTGATTCTTTGGTTTTCTGGTAAGCTTGTCTGAGCTCCTTAAGTTTCATGTGGCACTGTTTTGCGTCCCTACTGTAGCCTCTGTCCATCATGGCCTTGGAGATTTTTTGAAATGTTTTTGCATTTTGTCTTTTGGAACCTAGTTCTGATAGCATGTATTCCTCTCCCCATACAGCGATCAGATCCAGTACCTCCCATTCGGTCCATGCTGGAGCTCTTTTTCGATTCTGGGACTGCATGGTCACCTGTGCTGATGAGCTCTGCACGGTCACCTGTGCTTGAGCTCGCCTGGCCAAACGGGAAATGAGATTCAGAAGTTCCCGGGGCTTTTCCTGTACACCTGGTCAGTGCATCCAAGTTCAGAGTGCTGTCCAGAGCTGTCACAATGGTGCACTGTGGGATAGCTCCCAGAGGCCAATACTGTCGAATTGCGTCCACCCTAACACTAATTTGAAACGGCGATGTTGATTTCAGCGCTAATCCCCTCATCGGGGAGGAGTACAGAAATAGATTTTAAGAGCCCTTTATGTCGACAAAAATGGCTTAGTTGTGTGGACAGGTGCAGGATTAATTCAATTTAATGCTGTTAAATTCGACATAAACTCATAGTGTAGACCAGGCCTAAGCTGATCTTAACACTTTCAGTGCCCTTACAAACTTATCTGCTTCTCACCACAGGCTGGCTGGTTGCCCTTCAGCCAGGCTCTCCCCTTTGATCAGCGCTTCAGTTGGTTGGTGTGGTATCTGAAGATGGAGATGGAAGAGAGAGGAAGAGCTTGGCAAATGTCTCTCCCTTTCTTTCTTCCCTCTTGGTTTTGCCTGCCCCCTTCAGGGTCAGATGTGCATTACCTCCTCGTAATTCCTGACTGACCAAGGGAATAGGGGTGACTCACTCGAGAGTCCAACAGATCCTTTGTTGCTGCCTAGGCCAGTGTCCTTTGTTCCTGTGAGGCTGGGCTGGGCTTGTCCCATACATGCCCTGCTGAGGTGTGAACTGCCCCTCTGTTTCTGAAGAGTTTTACCTGGGCTTATTTTAAGCCATTAGGACACATTTTTCAGCCTCATAACTACATACATGAAATTATAACCTATAACATTACTGTAACATTACTATTAACATTACTATAACAACAATGCATCATGAGCCTTCCGAAGACACCCAACATGACAAACTTTGCATTGGATACCACACAATCATATTATAAGGATGAACTTGGGGGTGTAGGGTGTTCCCCCAAGATACAGAGTATCACAATAGTGGTGTGCTGCACAATGAAAAAAAATGCCATTAGAGGTGGATCTCTGCCATTACTGATTTTGATTTCACCCTTTAATAAGGGTGTTTTCCTGTGTCCAATTTATGTTAATTTCCTATTACTATTGTGACCTCTTTTCTCTTGTTCCTGCATTTCCCCTTTTTCTTTTTAACTGGCCTTTTTGGGTGTTGAAAAGTATCTAGATCAGGTAAATAACATTTCTTTTCTTGTTTTCCTGAGACAGCAGGTGTGGTAGAAAAAAGGTATTTTGTCACGGTGTTCCTGTTAAAAATGAAATAAAGGGGCTTTCCATGAGACAGCCTAAGTCCGAACCTTTTCAAAGCAAGAGAATGGAGTCCTAGTCAGGATTTCATCAGTGCTAATCCAGAGGCAGAATGGGAGCCAAGTCATACAGTAGACTGCAATCTGAAATCCAGATTAGAAATGGGTCTCAACTGACCCTCACATCTCAAAAAACAGTGATGAAAGGCAGCCAGTACAGATGGACATGAAATTGTCATAAATGACTAAAAATGGCTTATGGTCCAGGAGGACTGGAAAGAATTACAGAATACTAAGTGAATTTAGGAAAAATCCAGTTGAAGTGGCGAACGAAAGGAGGATTGCATATAGTTATGTACATAACTGGGGCAATGTTTGAGCTCTGTTTTCTGTGACTACACCTGTAAATGTTTTGTGTAGATCCTTAGCTGGTGTAAACTGTCATGATTCCATTGAGTCATCACCATTTACACCAGCTGAGGATGTGCCCTGTGGAGTTTCTCTGCCTAGTGATTACAGGCAGTAATGAGGGCATGGCTACACTTGCAGATGTAGAGCGCCAGGAGTTAAACCAGCCCTTGGAGACAGCAGCAGGGAAAGCGCTGCCATGTGTTCACACTGTCAGCTGCAAGCTCAGTGGTGTGTCCACATTAGCAGCTCTTGCAATGTCACAGAGAGCAGTGCATTGTGGTAGCTATCCCAATGTGCAAGTGGCTGCAACGTGCTTTTCAAATGGCGAGGGGGAGTGGAGTGTGACAGTTAGTGTGTTGTGTGTATGTGGGGGGAGACACAGTGTGTTTTGGGAGTCAGAGAGTGAGTCAGCATGCTGTCTTGTAAGTTCAGACAGCAGCAGGGGGAAACCCTGACATCAGCCCAACCCCCCTGTCCCCACACAAGCCTGCCTCAGCTGCAGCAGCATTCCACAGTAATGGTTGCTTTGTCCTGGAGCAGATAAGCAGTCGGCTGTCAGAAACGGAGCTTTGAAAGGGGATATCCACATGCCTGCAGCCGAGTTCAAAACAATGACAAGAGTGGCCACTTGACTTCAAGGGATTATGGGACTTTTCCAGAAGCCAATCACAGCGCAGTAATGCAACACGTCGTTCACACTGACACCCAGGCGTTTCAGCCAGGGCACAACAAGCTCTATGCTTCTCGTGGAGGTGGATTACCAGGAGCGCTCCAGCTGCAGAGTCCAGGCGCTCTAAGTGCCTTGCCAGTGTGGACACCCCAGGAGTTAGGGCACCCGGAGCTGATTTAATGTGCTCTAACATGCAAGTGTAGCCAAGGCCTGAGAGTCATTTCAAGGAAGCTGATATAGAGTGAATGAGACATGCTATGTGGAGGCCTATACGTGTTTTTACAATTGCATTTCATCACCCGTTCTTTTTGCCGTGTTTCCTCAGACACAAACAGCAAAACATGCACTTTCAGTCTAGATGAGTTTTAGTTTCAGATTAAAGAAGGCAACAAAGAATGAACAAATATGAATCTCCAAGACAGAGTGTTACTCACTTTGGAGCAGCCTTAGCGTGGCCTCTCAGCACACAGCCACCTGACATTTAAAGATGCAGTATACAGAAGGGAGAATCAATCTCCCCTACATTTGAATTGCTACACACCCCACAAGAACATTTTGACACACGTAAGGAACAAAAGGACATTAGAGTCCCCTAAATCTAGCTGGGATAATTTCTCATATGGCTAAGTGCATGGAAACAAACCTTTTGGGCAAGGAAAGTTGTGGAAGAGCTTGAATACAGAACAAGTATGATTTTGCTGCATGCTTGATGGGGGAGGAAGATACAAAGAGCTTGTACAGATACACCTTAAACTCTGCATAACATAGAGCACAGCTCCACCGGGGACCTTCACTGAGGAGTGCAGGTGAGCCAGGGGAAAGAGAGGGCCTGGTTGTGGATTCACAGCTATGCAGATTCTCCTATCAAGCCACCTATGTAGGGGAGGTGCAGCTGAGCAGCCACAGTGATTGCAGTGAGAAGGGATCCAGGGAAATTCCAACAAATGGAAGGTGCATCCACTTGCCTTTGGCAGCCTTGTAGAAAATCCTGAAAGCCCTACTGGGGTGAAATGAAGAGAAACTAGGCATTACCTAAGCTAGAAGGCACAACAGTGGTGTTAGATTTTTTTTAAAAGGAACATATATAGATTACGTATGTATTTAAAGAAAATGAAGAGCTTGAAGACTTACTTCGAAGAGGAGGAGTTGGAAACTGCAAGCTTCCACAGACAAAATGTGAACACCAAAACCTGGCATGAATCTGGCTTTTGTAACAAAAAGCTTTTCCCTCCCACTGGGGCAGTGAGTCAAGAAGCATGCTGGCTGTGGTGAGCAAAGGTTGGTCACTGACCTGAATATCTTTAGTTTTCAGAAACTCTGTTGGGAACAAAGGCACTGGCATTACAATCGAGAAAAATCGTATTTACCGAGGATTGCTGCAGTCTGCATTGCAACTGTTGAAAGAGGTAACAGGCAACACACTTCAAGGGCCCTGCAGTGCATCAGCTTGTCTGATATTTAACAGCAGCAGTAAGACAATGACATTCCCTTATTGGCAGCCTTGCAAGCATTCTCTGAGGCCAAGGACTCAATGAGAATGAAGGCATAACTATCCAGAAGTGGGCCGGTATGGGGGACGCTTGCACTTTTACTGCCAGTGTTGTAATAGGTTTTTGATAAGTAGAGGACTTTGGCTTCCAGTTCCGGGGCCATCAGTCTAACAACACTCTACGGAACTAAACTCAGAAGAAAACATCTTAACCCTTGCTTCAAAAAGACCCCAAATTCCTACAGATGGTGGACCCTTCTTTCCATACTTCTCCAGGATCCCTCATTTGAGTCTCAAAGGCACCCCCATGTGACAAAAACTTAGCCATCCCTCACTTTTGTTTTTGAAAATTATTCACACTTTCTTTAGAGAATCATGCACTTGAGGTCACAGGAAGAGGTATTTACATGGTGGAAAGGAGTCCCATAGCATTTTATATTTCCTTCATGAATTATTGGTTAGCGTCCCACATTTTGGGCCCCAGCCACACAGTGCTTCCCATGTCTGGGCCTTGGCAGGTTGAGAGGTACTACTGGACTTGGCAGTTGGATGGACTCTGAACAACTGTTCCTGTTTAAGCTGCGGTGCTGAGTTCCCACAACTCCCACTAACTTCAATGGAAGTTGGCAGAAGTACTCAGCACCTTGCAGGATCAAGCCCTGGATGAACAAGATTTTATTCCTATCTGTGAAGGTTATTTACTGCAAGCCCCATAAAGTCAAAGGGCTGTCTGAAAAACAAGGTTATAGTTTTGCCCGTGTCTGTGCTATTGTGCTGGTAACTCTGTCCTGCCACATCCCATGCATGTATCATAAAGCTAGACAGGAAAGAAAGGTTATGGGAAAGCAGGGTAAGGGAAATGATAACATTATATCCATGACAGAGGCCCGTGCTATGCATCCCTATGTGCATCCTGTCTGAACTAAAATGAAGCTGGAGAGCAATAGAAAAAAGTAAAACAGCAACTTACTTATCTATGGGAGTGGTTAAAGTCATGGGTATTATAGCAAACAAAACCTCGCTTCACTGGAGTGAACAATGGTCTGGACTGAGTATTATCCAAAGCTAGTGATGAAGTTATGAAACAGAGAAGTTATAATGAAGTAATACTGTATTTTTACTGCAATTGAAATTCACCACTGTACAGGGGGCCGGCACAAAGCTTACGCACACTTAGCTCACTTCATCTCACAAAATAGGACTTAAAAGGAGCATAGACTACGTGCTGGCTCTCCGTGCAGGAGTGAATTTCACCCTATGTGAGGCAGAGAATGACTTTGGAATGAAGATCATATTTTTTAAATAAATAGATATAATATTTGCTTAATAAAACTCTGGCTCACAAGTTGGAGAACTGCCGCTCGAGATACTTCATAGGCTTTTTATAAGTGAGGCATTTCTTCCAGTCTGTGCAAGCCCTTAAAATCACTCATCATACCCAAAGGAATATACTATGCTTTGAAAAGGAATATGGTAGAGTAGAGTGGAGTACGTCTAAAACATCTGAATACTCAGCTTTCTCCAAAGAGAAACACATTTGTTTCTAATAACAACTGATTTAGGAGCCGGGCTAAAATACTCTATTGTGAGCCATACTTGTAAAGCCTACAAGAAAGATCCCAGACCAGCGTACAACTTCCTTTCTTCTTGGCAGTTGATACTCTGGTTGAAGTTCTGAGGGTATATGTCTCTCGTCTTTCATTCCCTGAATGAGGTTCAATACAGAATTGCTCAGCATGCAGAAACCATTATATAATTTAATTATATAATTTATAATGCAAAACTCTCAATGTTACATACTATCTAAGTCCCCGATTTAGCAATAAGCTCCACATGGGAGACTCCTGCACCTGTACAGAGCCCCACTGACTTCAAAACATACATGGAGCATTCTTGACTTCAGTGGGGTTCTGTGCAGGTGTCTGCTTATGTGGAGCTCATTGCAAGCTCAGGGCCTAGAAAAAAAATCAAAGTACAGTGTAAGTAAAAATATGCAGGTTACAAAGTGAGCTCTGTGTATGTCTTTAGTCAAAGCAGCAAGGCTATTAAAAATGTGAAGTGAAAAAGGCAAAGAAAGCAAAGAAAAGCTAGGTTTTATGCCCTGATGCTTTTCTGCCACTTCCACCTGTTCAAACTGAATGTGAAGAGGTGCAAAGAGCTAGAGCAGGAAGGCAGCATTCAGATTCAACTTACCTGGTTTCCATGTGAAGTTTACCTTTATGATCAACAGCTCTTACAGTCACAAAAAGGGAGACCTTGAAGTCAATGAGCCCAATCAGTTACTGGTGGAACTCCATTGAAGTCCCTAGAATTACACCAGGGATGACTTTGTCCCTTCTGGTCTAAGCACCTCAATGTACCTTACTTTTGGGTGCACTGCAGAACAGCAAATTAGCTGTCACTATTACTAAATTTAACCACTTTGGGGGATTATTTTGTGTGCATATGTTTTTCATTAGTTCTGTTTTTTCAGTTATGTTGTGTGATAAGATGAAATATGCAGACAGGTCCCGCTGAGAGCTCTGACTCACCCTCAGATTGTTATTGCCTTAGGCCAGCAGAAAAGGCAGTCCCTTCCTCATTTTTTAAATTTCTTGATGCTGGTGATAATGACTTTTGTTGATATAGCCATTTATATGGCACCATTCACTGGTGTCCTATGGGGTTTACACAAAACAGCATCAAGGGGCCAATCCAGCACCAATCTGTCAATTGAAAGACCCTCATTCTCTTCAATGGGCACTGGATCAGGCCCTAAAGCTATTAAAGTTCAATTTAAAAATATCTAAATTCTATGCTATATTCCTTGAAGAATGTCTTTTAAAATATGGGTTTAAACGTTTAGGTCTTTTACCTAGGTTATGGGGCAAGCTATAGGCCCACAGCTACTAGAGTAAAAGCAGGGACAATGACCACTCATACATGTCCCTGTGAACAAGACCCCCATCTCCTCCTATCTAACATAGCACGAACGATATATATTAGGCATCAGAAACTCAACAAATCATACAACATTGCCACACATATTTTACCAAGATAATAAAGATCAGCAAATTATGAGTTTTCAAATAGTACCTCACAAGGCATACTTTGTACAAAGATGATTACAGTAGTGTGCCAGTGGTGAATACAGGGCTACAGACCATCACAACGTGGCAGATATACGGCATGATTTCCTATCTCCATGGATATTTGACCAGGCTGTGTTCTGTCACCATAGTTGATCAATACCAGTATTGATTGGTGTTCAGCTCAACGCCATTAACAGCTGCCTCCTCAAGATTATCCGTCAAGAATTCTGCTTCAAGAACTTGAATTGACATTGACATTGTCATTCACGTTGGCTCAGTTTGGTGAATTGCTATGTTTTATGGCTGAACTAGTTCCAGCATGAAGCAGAACACATTGGTCTGGTTATTAATCCAGATAAAACTAAGTTTCTGGCCATTACCATCAAACAGCCTCCAGATCCAGATTACAACCAGATCAATATTAAACCTGTCGAATTGGACATCAGGCAGGTGGCAGCTGTCAAATATTTGGGCAGTGTCATAGACAGTTCTGGAGGATGCTCAAAAAACATGGATGCTTGTATAGCAGTAGCTGCTGCCATGTTTTGGGTCCCTTGGTGGTCTCTCTGGAGATGTCACATCAAGCTTGTCATGAAGCTGCCAACTCTTGTATGGAAGTGAAACATGGGCACTGAGAAAGGTTTGAAGAACATCAGATTGACATATTTGATTCTCATTGTCTCTGTCAGCTGCTCCATATCAAATGGCAGGATGAGATCAGAAACAAGGATATTCAAAGCCAAACCTAATAATTGCCTCCATCGGCACTGGTTCAGTTTTGGCTGCTTTCTTGGTATGAACATAAAAGTATAGAAGACCAACAAATAGTGAAAGGTGTGTATCAAGCAATGCCACTACATGGCCGGCAGTCACTTGGGCACCAAAAGCTTCGGTGGCATGACAAAATTACCAGTATGGGCATAAACTGGATATCCAGCCAGACCACCTTGCCAGAGGCGGATCTGGGTGGCACTCAATTTGCAAGGAGGCCAAGTCAGTTTGGGATTTGCCATAGAATCGTAGGACTGGAAGGGACCTTGAGAAGTCTAGTCCAGTGCCCTGCACTCAAGGCAGGACTTAGGGTATGTCTACACTACGAAATTAGGTCGAATTTATAGAAGTCGAATTTTTAGAAAGCAATTTTATACAGTCGATTGTGTGCGTCCCCACTTAAGACCATTAAGTCGGTGGAGTGCATCCACAGTACCGAGGCTAGCGTTGACTTCCGGAGCATTGCACTGTGGGTAGCTATCCCACAGTTCCTGCAGTTTCCGTCACCCATTGGAATTCTGGGTTGAGATCCCAATGCCTGATGGGGCAAAAAACATTGTTGCGGGTGGTTCCGGGTACATGTTGTCAGGCCCCCATTCCTTCCCTCCCTCCATGAAAGCAACGGCAGACAATTGTTTCACGCCTTTTTTCATTGGTTATCTGTGCAGACGCCATACCATGGTAAGCATGGAGCCCGTTCAGCTCACCGTCACGGTACGTCTCCTGGGTGCTGGCAGATGTGGGACTGCATTGCTACACAGCAGCAGCTCATTGCCTTGTGGCAGCAGATAGTGCATTACGACTGGTAGCCGTCCTCGTCGTCTCCTGGGTGCTCTTGGCCAGCCTTGGTCAGGTTGGTCGGGGTGCCTGGGCAGACATGGGTGCTCCTGGCAGATCTTAGTGAGGTCTGTCAGGGGCGCCTGGGCGGACATGGGTGCTCCTGGCAGACCTCGGTAAAGTCTGTCAGGGGCACCTGCTTATAAATAGGAATGACTCAGGTCATTTTCTTCTTTAAGTTTTGTCTAATGGAGATTCAGTCCTGCCTGGAATATTGGCAGAGGGATAGCTCAGTGGTTTGAGCATTGGCCTGCTAAACCCAGGGTTGTGAGCTCAATCCTTGAGGGGACCATTCTGTCTCAGGCTGCTCTCCCAGCCAGCAGCACCGTTTGCTGGTAGCCTACCCTTCCCTCCGTGAAAGCAATGGCCGACAATCATTTCATGCCTTTTTCCGTGCGGCCGCCTTATTGCTGTCAGCATCGTCATCCACCCGCCGCTTCCGCTGGCACTCTGCTCATGTCATACCATGGCAAGCGTGGAGCCCGCTCAGATCACTATGGCAGTTGTGACCGCTCTAAACACCACACGCATTATCATGCAGTATATGCAGAACCAGAACCTGCAAAAGCAAGTGAGTAGGCAACGGCTGTGTGGTGAGGAGAGTGATGAGGACATGAACACAGACTTTTCTCAAAGTACGAGCCCCAGCAATTTGGCCATCCTGGTAGCAATGGGGCAGGCTCATGCCGTGGAACACCGATTCTGGGCCCGGGAAACAAGCACAGACTGGTGGGACCGCATAGTGGTGCAGGTCTGGGACGATTCCCAATGTCTGAGAAACTTTCATATGCATAAGGGCACTTTCATGGAACTTTGTGACTTGCTTTCCCCTGCCCTGAAGTGCAACAATACCAAGATGAGAGCAGCCCTCACAGTTGAGAAGCAAGTGGCGATAGCCCTCTGGAAGCTTGCAACGCCAGACAGCTTCCGGTCAGTCAGGAAACAATTTGGAGTGGGCAAATCTACTGTGGGGGCCAACGCGATCACTGAGCTGCCGCTATCAAGGGTAGTGACTCTGGGAAATGTGCAGGTCATAGTGGATGGCTTTTCTGCAATGGGGTTCCCTAACTGTGGTGGGGCGATAGACGGAACGCATATCCCTATCTTGGGACCAGGCCACCAAGGCAGCTAGTACATAAACCGCAAGGGGTACTTTTCAGTGGTGCTGCAAGCACTGGTGGATCACAAGGGACTTTTCACCAACATCAATGTGGGATGGCCAGGAAAGGTACACGACGCTCGCATCTTTAGGAACTTGGGTCTATGGGAACAGCTGCAGCAACGGAGTTACTTTCCAGACCAGAAAATAACTGCTGGGGATGTTGAAATGCCTATTGTTATCCTTGGGGACCCAGTCTACCCATTTAAGGCCATGACTCATGCAGCCATACACAGGCACCCTGGACAGTAGTCAGGAGCTGTTCAACTATAGGCTGAGCAAGTGCAGAATGGTGGTAGAATGTGCATTTGGACTTTTAAAAGCACGCTGGCGCAGTTTACTGACTCGGTTAGACCTCAGCAAAACCAATATTCCCATTGTTATTACTGCTTGCTGTGTGCTCCACAATATCTATGAGAGTAAGGGGGAGATGTTTACGGCGGGGTGGGAGGTTGAGGCAAATCGCCTGGCCGCTGATTACATGCAGCCAGGCACCAGGGCAGTTAGAAGAGCACAGCAGTGTGCGCTGCACATCAGAGAAGCTTTGAAAACCAGTGTCATGACTAGCCAGACTACAGTGTGACAGTTCTGTTTGTTTCCTCGATGAAAACCCGCCCCCTTGGTTCACTCTACTTCCCTGTAAGCCAACCGCCCTCCCCTCCCCACTTTGATCACCGCTTGCAGAAGCAATAGTTATTGTTGTTTCAGATTCATGTGTTCTTTATTAATTTGTCACATAAATGGGGGGATAACTGCCAAGGTAGCCTAGGTGGGGTGGGGGAGGAGGGGAGGATGGAAGGACAAGGCCACACTGCACTTCAAAAACTTATTGAATGCCAGCCTTCTGTTGCTTGGGCAGTCCTCTGGGGTGGAGTGGTTGGGTGCCTGGAGGCCCCCCCCACCGCGTTCTTGGGCATCTGGTTGAGGAGGCTATGGAACTTGGTTATACAGGGGCTGTAGCAGCGGTCTGTGCTCCTGCCTTTCCTGCAGCTCAACCATACACCGGAGCATATCAGTTTGATCCTCCAGTAGCCTCAGCATTGCATCCTGCCTCCTCTCATCACGCTGATGCCACCTCTCCTCTCGCTCGTCCCTCCTGTCCTCGTGTTCATTTTGTGCTTTCCTGGACTCTGACATTGTCTCCCTCAACGCATTGTGCTGGGCTCTTTCAGCATGGGAAGCCTACACGAGCTCAGAGAACATTTCATTGAGAGTGCGGTTTTTTTCGGCTTCTAATCTTTGATAGAGTCTACCCACTGTTCTCTAAAATGTCTCTTTTTAAAGACTAATCTCCTTTTTTTCCCCTCCCACAGCTGCAAATATTTCAACGCTCCCCCTATCATCTCTGTCCCAGAGGCGATAGGGGGAGCGTTGAAATATTTGCAGCTGTGGGAGGGAAAAAAAGGAGATTAGTCTTTAAAAAGAGACATTTTAGAGAACAATGGGTAGACTCTTTCACGGTGAGCCAAGCTGTTAACATTACATAGCACTTGTGCTTTCTTTACAAGGTCGCATTTTGCCTCTTATATCGAGGTCCTGCCGGTATGGTGTGAGAGATTACATACGCAGGGCTGGCGGGCAACAGAATTCGGCTTGCAGGCAGACATGGTAAGCCACAGTCTTTTGGCTTCTTTAACCTTCCTAACATATGGGAATCATTTCAAACAGCAGTGCCGTCATTTCACATACCAAACACCCGTTGGGTTGGCCCTTTAAAATGGGTTGGCCATTTAAAAGGAGGGGCTGCAGTTTTCGGGTTAACATGCAGCACAAACCCAACTGAACCCCCCCCCCACACACACACCCACTCAATTCTCTGGGATGATCGCTTCACCCCTCCCCCCACAACGTGGCTAACAGCAGGGATGATTTCTATTCAGGCACAGGCAAACAGCCCAGCAGGAACAGCCACCTCTGAATGTCCCCTTAATTAAATTCCCCTATTTCAACCAGGTGACCATGAACAATATCACTCTCCTGAGGATAACAGAGATAAAGACCGGATGTTGCTTGAATGCCAGCAAACACTGGGACCATACGCTGCCAGGCTTTGTTATGCAATGATTCCAGACTATGTGCTGCTGGCCTGCCGTGGTAAAGTGTCCTACCATGGAACACGGAATAAGGCTGCCCTCCCCAGAAACCTTTTGCAAAGGCTTTGGGAGTACATCCAGGAGAGCTTCATTAAGATGTCCCTGGAGGATTTCTGCTCCATCCGCATACACGTTAACATACTTTTCCAGTAGCTGTACTGGCCGTGAATGCATCCCAAGTCTTCAGGGCAAATTAATCATTAAACATGCCTGCTTTTAAACCACGTATTATATTTACAAAGGTACACTCACCAGAGCTGCCTTCTCCACCTTCAAGGACCAGAAGCCCGGGTTGGGAGGGAATTGGGTCCAAGGTGATAAACAGTTCCTGGATGTCAAGGAGAACGGTTTCTCTGCTTGCCTGGTGTGCACTATCATCTTCCTCATCCCCAAAATCCTCATCCCTGTTGTGTGAGACTCCCCCCTTGCAGGAGTCCATGTACAGAGGAGGGGCAGTGGTAGGGGCACTCCCTAGAATTGCATGCAGCTCATCATAGAAGTGGCATGTCTGGGGCTCTGACCCCAAGCGGGCATTTGCCTCTTGGGTTTTTTGGTAGGCTTACCTAAGCTCCTTACGTCTCACTTGGCACTGCTGCGGGTCCCTGTGATAGCCTCTGTTCTTCATGCCCTTGGAGATTTTTTTCAAATATTTTGGCATTTTGTCTTTTGGAACGGAGTTCTGAAAGCACAGATTCATCTCCCCATACAGCGATCAGATCCAGTACCTCCTGTTTGGTCCATGCTGGAGTTCTTTTGCGATTCTTGGGACTGCATGGTCACCCCTGCTGTGTTTGGCTCACCACACTAGCCAAACAGGAAATGAAATTCAAAAGTTTGCAGGTCTTTTCCTGTCTATGTGGCTAGTGCATCTGAATTGAGAGTGCTGTCCAGAGCGGTCACAATGGAGCACTCTGGGATAGCTCCCGGAGGCCAATACCGTTGAATTGCATCCACGCTACCCCAAATTTGACCCAGCGAGGTCGATTTCAGTGCTAATCCACTCGCTGGGGAGGAGTACAGAAACCGGTTTTAAGAGCCCTTAATGTCGGAAAAAATGGCTTCGTAGTTTGGACGGGTGCAGGGCTAAACCGATCTAACACCGCTAAAACTGACCTAAACTCGTAGTGTAGACTAGGGCTAAGTATTATCTAGACCATCACTGACATGTGTTTTTCTAACCTGCTCTTAAAAACCTCCTATGATGGAAATTCCACAACTTCCCTAGGCAATTTATTCCAGTGCCTAACCACCCTGACAGTTAGGAATTTTTTCCTAATGTCCAACCTAAACTGTTCATGCTGCAATTTAAGCCCATTGCTTCTTGCTTTCAGAGGTTAAGGAGAACAATTTTTCACCCTTCGCCTTGTAACAACCTTTTATGTACTTGAAAACTGTTATGTCCCCTCTCAGTCTTCTCTTTTCCAGACTAAACAAACCCAACTTTTTCAATCTTCCCTCATAGGTCATGTTTTCTAGACCTTTAATAATTTTTGTTGCTTTTCTCTGGACTTTCTCCAATTTGTCCACATCTTTACTGAAATGTGGCATCCAGAACTGGACACAATACTCCAGCTGAGACCTTATCAGCATGCAGTAGAGTGTAAGAATTACTTCTCATGTCTTGCTTACAACCCTCCTGCTAATGCTGATGTTTGCTTTTTTTGCAACTGTGTTACACTGTTAACTCATATTTAACTTGTGATCCATTAAAATCCCCAGACCTCTTTCTGCAGTACTTTTTCCTAGGCAGTCATTTCCCATTTTGAATGTGTGCAATTGATTGTTCCTTCTTAAGTGGAGTACTTTTGTCCTTATTGAATTTCATCCTATTTACTTCAGACCATTTCTCCAATTTGTCCAGATCATTTTGAATTTTAATCCTATCCTCCAAAGCACTTGCAACCCCGCCCATCTTGGTATCATCCACAGACTTTATAAGGATACTCTCTATGCCACTATCTAAATCATTGATGAAAATATTGAACAGAATTGGACCCAGGACCAATCCCTGCGGGACTCCACTCGATATGCCCTTTCAGCTTGAGCCACTGTGAGCCACTAATAACTACTCTCTGGGAACAGATTTCCAATCAGTTATGCACCCACCTTATAGTAGCTCCATCTAGATTGTATTTCCCTAGTTTGTTTATGAGAAGGTCATGCGAGACAGTATCAAACGCCTTACTAAAGTCAAGATATATCACATCTACGACTTACCCTTATCCACTAGGCTTGTTACCCTGTCAAAGAAAGCCATTAGGTTGGTTTGACTTGATTTGTTCTTGACAAATCCATGCTGATTGTTACTTATCAAGTTATTATCTTCTAGGTGTTTGCAAACTGATTGCTTGATTATTTGCTCCATTATCTTTCCAGGTACTGAAGTTAAGTGGATTGGTCTCTAATTTCCCGGGTTGTCCTTATTCTCTTTTTTTATAGATTGGCACTATATTCATCCTTTCCCAGTCCTCTGGAATCTCTCCCATTGTCCATGACTTTTTGTAGTTAATCGCTAATGGCTCAGATATCTCCTCACTTAGTTCTTTGAGTATTCTAGGATGTATTTCATCAGGCCCTGGTGGCTTGAAGACATTTAACTTTTCTAAGTAATTTTTAATGTGTTATTTCCCTATTTTAGCCTTAGATCCTACGTCATTTTCACTGATGTTCACTACGTTAGACGTCCAATTGCTATTTCAGTTTTCACCTTAGGAAAAATTCAGTGTACACCTTAGGGACCTCTAGCAGAAGAGTTCCCACAGAGGCCTGAGCACACTTTAAGACTGATCTCAGTAGGTCTGGTTCCTAGTCAAGTGCATCCCTGGCTTGTCTTCATTTCCTGCACCTGGAGAGGTGGGGTAGACCAGGCACAGGGAAGGCTGAATCCCAGTCACTGCAGAGGGCCAGTTCAAACTGTGAAACCACCCCTTAGTGCACCTCCAGCACCAAAGCATTTGGCTCAGTAGCAAAGGAATGTTCTGTCATCTTTTAATTTCCTTATGAGTTCATTATAATGAAGTGTCATATTTAGAGAAGACCCTGAAAAAACTGCCAGATACTGATGTTCCAGTCTGAGGAAATTCAGATCTGAACCTAGAGTCTTACTTTTCAGTCTAGTCCGTGGCTCAATGATGGGACAAATCAAACCAAGACTGGGGCTCTCTGATCCAGCAAATCATGAAAGCACGCATTTAATTTTAAACATGAACAGTACCATTGAAATTGAAGTTAAGCATGCGTGTAGCCCCATTGAATACTCACATGCTTAACTGCTCTGCTGCATCAGGGCTAATGTGACCTAGATTTTACTCCAAACCTAAATTTTGAAAGTTGGGTCCCTCATTAGTCACATTACGGAAACACAGGGGAGGCTGATTTTTCAGAGATGCTGAATGTGGGCATGTCCAGCTGAAATTAGTGGAAACTGCAGAAAGTCTGGCACAATAAATGTAAAGAAAAGTTGCATAAGTAATAGACATGCAGCCAAACAAACAGCAAATAAAATCCATTACCAAGGAGAGCCTGCATTCAGAAAGAAGGCATTAACGGGAAAGTGCAGTTTTGTAAGATGTCTTTATTTGCCTCATTTCCATGTAGGCAGTCAGAATTATTTTTCCACGTCTTGGAAACCAACATAGGGATTTCCAGTCATTAAAACAATGTTGTCGGTTCTTTATTTCCATTGGGCTATATTCCATGCAGATTACAAAGACTCACTGATCAAATCCTCCTTCCCTGTTTTTAAAGCAGCTTTCCCGCTACTTCCAAAGTGGTGACATTTTAAAATTAAATTAAAAATTCCATCTGGCTTTTGCTATCTCTACATTTCTAAAAGTACCGTAGGCAGTGGTGTGCCACGTATGTATGTAACTCATGCATTGCATGCCCCAGGACAAGCTGTGCCCCTGGACCAATTACAACCAGGCCCTGAACCCACATGGAGGATGCCATTTTGTAGAACAAAATGGCGTCCTCCACACAGTGTGACCTTGAACGTGTAAGGGGACTGTTGCCCCCTTACTAACATTCAGTGGGGGTGTTTTAGATGCTAGCTCCCAGTACTAAAAAGGGGGAAGGGTCGATGGGGAATCAGAACCCTGAGACTGACAGCCCCCAGGTACAATGGGGAGAGGCCAATGCTCCAAGTCAGCCTGAATGACAGGGCGGGCAGGCTAATCAGGGAGTCAGGAGGCCAGGGAGGTCCCGTCCTCTGTGAGAGCTGGATTTGTCTGGGTCAGACAGAGTGGGGCTGAGCTAAGGAGAAAGCGGGGGCCCGAGCTGAGCTGGGCCAGATCCAGAGGGACCAGAAAGGCAGCCCAGAGAGAGCAGACCCTGTCCTGGGAGCAGAGCTGCAGCCCCAAAGCCAGAGGCACAGCCCAGAGAGAGCAGACTTGCCCTGGGAGCAGAGCTGCAGCAACCAGAGCCAGAGGGGCCCGAAAAGCAGCCCAGGAAGCAGGTCAGTGCTGGGCGCAGAGTCACAGAAGCAGCCTGCAGAGCGGACCTGTCCTGGGAACAGAGCTGCAGCAACCAGAGGCAGAGGGGCCAAAGAAGCAGCCCAGGGAGCTGGAGGCAGAGCAGCAGCAGCACAGACAGAGTGGTGGAGCTGGGGCAGGAGCAGTCCAGACCTGGGTGCGGTGAGCAGCTGGGGAGAGCGAGGGGGACCCTGAGCAGCAGGCCCAGCACAGGGAGACGCCTCAGCCAAGAGGCTCTGCAGGCCAGGCGTGGATCATAACCCCAACAGGGCGGGGGCGACACTGGGAAGAAGGGTCCTACCACTTAGAGCCTGAGCACGTGTGGCCACCACCAGAGCAAGTGTCCAACCCACAGCATCCCTGCAGCACAGCCAGGGCCTGAGAAGGAGGCCTGGGACTTACAAGGAACAGACTGAACTGCCCGGACATTTCAGAGACACTGTTTGTGATGTTCCCTGCCACAGAGCGGGGTGATGTGTTTCCTTTAACCTTTCCCATTTTTCCTTATTCTTTTTAAAATTAATTGTTGATTAAATAACTTGCATTTGCTTTAAATTGCATGTAATGGTCAGAGAAGTGCCCAGGGGAAAGAGAGTACCCCGGAGTGGGGGCACCCTAGCCCCTGTCCTAGGTGACCACAGCAGGGTTGGGGGGGTCAAGCCCCCCAGGAATCCTGGGCCCAGCCTTGTTGGGGTTACGAGGACTCTGCCAGACAGGAGAGTGGAAGGGGAGCCCTCAAGGGCAGGGAGGCCACTGGGTAAAGGAAGTGGGAACGAGGACTCAGATCCTTTCACTAGCCCACTTCACCGGGGTAGTGCAGAAGCCAGGAAAGTTCCCCACAATAGCAGGACTATTCCCCCGCTTACACGTGCGCAGGAGTAAACCTGGCCCCTCAGTCCAAACATAACCCTTATTGTGACCTGGTGCAAGCAGAAATGTAAAAAAAAAAAAAAAAGTTTAAAGGTTCTATTTCCTTTAAGTATGTAGAAGAATGTCTCTGCAGGGCTGCAGCTGCCAGCAATAATCTGTCCATCTCCGGAGATGGATAACTAGCCTGACAATGAGATCATATCCACTGAAATGACCTCCCTGCTATTCAGCTTGTCTAGTGTCAATTCTGTAGTCATGAATTCTGTAGAAAACGTTTTAGGGAAGGCAACAAAACGCTGGTAAATGAGAGTTGTTAGTGACCTGAATTATTTATGAAAAGAGAAATTTAGAAAAGGTCATTGTTTTAGTTATTTTGATAACACCATGTTTAATAATATTTTTAGAGAGAGCCAGAGAAGCAGATCATTTGCCTTTTTAAAATGTTCATTTTAAATATACTGTACCAAATCCTCAGCTGGTGTAGATCAGCATAGCTCCATTGACTTCCCTGGTCCAACACCAGTTTACATCAGCTGTGGATCTGGCCCACTGGACCTGACTCACCAAGGGTTACTCCAGTTTCACAAAAGCTTAACTGTACTGAACTCAACTAGACTATACTGGTGTTGATTGGAGTACGTCTGTGGTGATTCAGGTCCTTTGCATTTCTGGAAAAAAAAAAAACCAACCACGAAGCATCTTAAACAACTCAATCATTTCCCTTTGCAATTTAAGAAGAAAATAACCCACAATTAAGCCACCCAGCAATAAGTGGGTAAATGGACAGTTTTTTTGGGTCAGCAATAGGCAGATAAGCTCTTGCAGTCAGGTAAGATTTTGCTGTTGTTACCATTTTATCAGACTGTCTGCAGCCTGCCTTTTGGAGCATCACAGTGTTAAAAATATTTTTCCCTGAAGGTATTACCAAACTGCAGCAGATGTCACTGACTTAGCACTATTTGAAGGGTCTATTAAAAGTAATGTAATTAATTACTTAGGTTGTCATCACAGCGCTGATTTTCAGAGGCTTAAAATGGTTTATTATTTAGGGTCCAGTTCTGCAAAATGCTGAGCACCCTCAATTCCTATGGACGTCAGGAGGGATGAAGGGCACTCAGCAACTCAAGAAGCACTTAGCATCTAAGAGCTTGATCCTGAAAATACTTACTAGTAGGCCGGATGCTTACTGTTGGACATGATGCCATGACTTCAGTGGGACTTTGCCCAGCAGTAAGTATTTGGAGTATTGAGCTCTTTATTTGTAAAATCTTTGGGACAGGGACCATCTCTTTTGTATACTATATGGCACAACTACAACTTCTATCTCTAATAAAATATAAGAGAGCAAATGTTAAGGGAAAAAAAAATCTATAAGCCTATAGAGAACAAGCATGAATAATATACAACATGGGTGTCTGAAGAGCAAGTCTGAGTAATTTGGTTGTTTAACTAGACTTATAACATTAGAGGATGAAGGAGAAGCAGTAGATATGAATGTTTGGATTTTAATAAATAATTTGATATACAAAATCTTATTCTCAACATTAATTTAAATTGGCTTAGATATGAACGTGGATTGAAAACTGCCTAAGACTGTAAACAAACAAAAAAATCAATAAATTATTAATTTGCAATATATCAAAGAGGAAAGGTTTCCAGTGTGGTGCTCTAACATCAGTGTTTATTCCCATCTATTTCTCATCTCCGTTAATGAAATGGAAGAGGGGATAAATGGCATATTAATGACATTTGCCTATGGTACTAAATTGGGAGTTGTTTCAAACACCAGTGAGGGTAGAGGAACATTACAAAGGAATGTAGAGTACTTAGAACTATGGGTATAACATAATAAATTTACATGTAGAGCCTCATCCAAAGTCCACTGACATCAATGGAAAGAGTTCAAAGTGCCATGTCTAGAGTTTGGAAGAATGCAAATTAATCTATCTGGGGAAAGAATCAACAATACAGCTATTCCATTGTGGAAATCTGAAGAACAAGCTTGATGAAAGACCTGCAGTGATCGCAGACAGCAATTTAGGTATGACTTTGCAATGCAGTTTGACCACTCAAGAGGCCAATGCAATAGTGAGCTGCATATGCAGATGCATTGATGTAATAACGCCTCTCTGTAAAGCTTTGGAACAATAGGTATCTTATTACCAAAAATACTGATGAACTGGAAGATGTCCACAGAACAACAAAAAAGTGATTATTAGAGCAGGCTGAAATGGAATCATTTTGCAGGAATCTATTGATTTTGTCTAAATTTGATAAAAGTAGCAAATAGCTTTGTTTCAACAAGGTCAAAGCGCTTTGTTTCACTTTATCATTTTGACTATTTATATTACAATATACAATACATTAGGTCTCCCCACCTCTGGTGGTTATGGGCCACATTATCAGGCCTCTCTTTACTCTTCTGCTCGGATTGTGAATCTGGATGTGATGGGAAGAGGAGGAGTGCTTACCTAAGCAAGGAGTATCCCCACTGTGAGCAAATGGGCATCACATCACTCTGGGAACCTACCTAGGCATGTACATATTGCCAAAAATCTAGCCATGGCCCTTAGGATCACTATGCATTGTGTAGATAACTAGTAAAAAGAAAAGGAGTACTTGTGGCACCTTGGAGACTAACCAATTTATTTGAGCATAAGCTTTCGTGAGCTACAGCTCACTTCCAATGCATCCGATGAAGTGAGCTGTAGCTCACGAAAGCTTATGCTCAAATAAATTGGTTAGTCTCTAAGGTGCCACAAGTACTCCTTTTCTTTTTGCGAATACAGACTAACACGGCTGTTACTCTGATAACTAGTAAAGTATTTTATTTAATAGATTTATAGAAATCCATCCAGTCATATGCTTTAGCCACCCTTGATCATTTAAATACATCTGCTGCAGCAGTAAAATTTAAAATAAGCCAGGAGGCAAACTAAACCCACACTCTCCTTGGGCAATTCCTCTCGTTTACAACCATGGAAGGAGAAGGAGTGGAGCAGGGCAGGGAGAAAAGCTTTGCAATGTGTATTGAGAGTCAACGGATCCAGGCTATTTGCAAACCAAACCAGGGAGAGTGAATTCCATAGCCTCTGCAGATCGCAACATGTGAACTGGCACTGTGATCAGAGAATTCCAGTTCATTGTATTCACTACTGAGATTTGACACCATTGACCCAGAAAAGGGTGTGTGTCTCCCTCCTGAAGGATTAAAAACAGGATTAGAGAAGTGTCCAAAATGACTAAATAAGCTCACAGCATTGGAGTGATAATTTGAGCTGACAGGACACAATAATTGTAGTTATTGCTGAGCACTGAAGAAAGATGGGGAGAAGGAGCAGAGACTAAAGAGAGGAGACACACAGATGACAAGAGGATCTTGGCAGAGTCTGAATGGTGGTGCTGCATGGAGTTTAAAGATTTCAAATCAGGTATTTTTAGTAGTATTAAAAAAGTGTGTTTGCTAAATGTTACATTGTCTAAAGTCTAAGATAATTGTAGGAGGTGCACAATTACCAACACTGCCACCTAATAATTAGGCAGGGATTTGGGAAGGCACCTCCCTTTTGAAAACAGTCTGGTTATTCAGTGCCCCTGTCCCAAGGGTTTCCAATCCCTTCCCTCGAGAACAGAGTCTTTTGAGGGTCCAGTCCTTGAATATCAAGGCCTTTTCCAGCATGTCACTCACCTAGGTAAAGAATCCTGGTGTGGTAATATCCTCTTGGAGTGCATAGGGGAGCCTGGTCCCACCCTTTCCACCAAACACCAGTCCAGGGCCCAACGGTGGGCAGCTAGACCTGACTCCTTAGTGTGCTAAGCAGTTGCATTCCCCTGGACCAGATCCTACCCCAGTCCCCATAGGTGGGGGGTATAAGAGGCCGGGGAAGCTAAGCCTCTCCAAACAGCCGACTCGCTGCCTTTGGAGTGCGCCACAACCGAAAGGGTGGGTACCCCAGCCATGGCCAAGCCCACGCTCCGCCCCAAGGCCCTGGTCCTGCTTGTCCTCTTCCCCTGAGGCTCTGTCTCTTCCCGTCCCCGCTTCGCCTGTATGGGAGCCACCCAGGAAGGGTGGAAGATGTACCCACGAGAAGTGAGTAGCTGGCTGGTCAGCAGGCAGGCAAGGTCAGTGGGGGTGAAGAGGCATGAGTGGTGGGGTGGGCAGAGGAGGGAGCAAAGAGGCATGAGCGACAGGCAGGGTGGGTGGGAGAGGGGGCAAAGAGGTGCATGCATGCGCAAGCAGTGGTCAGCAGGTGGGTGAGCAGGGGGGTGAGGGGAGGAGGCAGAAGAGGTGGGCGGGGGAGCCGGGGAGGAGGTGAAGAGGCATGAATGGCAGGGGCTGAGTGGAGCATGGGCAGGGCTTCAGTGGGAGGAGGCTGAGCAGGGGTGGGCCTCAGGACGGGCCACAGTCCAGGCGTGTGCAGCCTCCCCAAGTGGAGGAGTCACATGCTGCCCGTGCCAGTTCCCCTTTTGTTTCCCAGAGTAACTCACTCTAATCAAGTCTCTGGCCTGCAGTCTTAGTCACCAGCATCTTCTCCATGGGTTTCACAGCAGACTCTGTGTTGCCAGGTCCCAGGCAATGAGCTCCTGGGTAGCACTTTCCTTTCTGAGTTCAGAGCAGCTCCCTTCCCCTGCCTCCTTCTAAGCTGCTGTGCTCCCCATTTGAAAGCCCCACCTCCAGCTTATGCAGGCTTTGCAGGTGTGGCTGGGTGGGGTCACCTGGGCCCAGAGCTGTTCCTTAACTCCTTACTTTCCAGTGTGGAGTTTGTACACCCTGTCACAATAATGTATATTGCGTTGGGAAAAGTCTCCTGGCAAGAAAGGATTAAGAGACTTTTGTGAATGGCAGGAACGCATTCTTGATGCTAAAAGAAAAGGAGGACTTGTGGCACCTTAGAGACTAACCAATTTATTTGAGCATGAGCTTTCGTGAGCTACAGCTCACTTCATCGGATGCATCCGTATGCTGTAGCTCACGAAAGCTCATGCTCAAATAAATTGGTTAGTCTCTAAGGTGCCACAAGTCCTCCTTTTCTTTTTGCGAATACAGACTAACACGGCTGTTACTCTGAAACCTGATTCTTGATGCTGAGGCCACTTACCTATCACATCATTTCTCTCTTGCTAAACATTCCAAGAGCCTCCAAAATTGAGCTCTCTGAGTGGATTTCTAACTGCTGAGAACTCAAGGGTGCTCTCAGCCAGGGATTGGGGCCTAAATCTCTCAGGACAGGGCCATGGGTTCATCAGTGTGTGACAGCACTGGGAGTGGCTCTATGAATAGTAATCTCTAACCCACAAAAGCAGATCTGCTCAACTATTGCAGTGTCTGCCATCTCAATAGTTTGTCTCTGGAAATCATCATAGAGGAGATAGGACTGGGAAAAAGCGCACACAATTGTATGCGTTGTGATCAGAAGCAGTTTTCATTCAGAGGTAGATTCCTACTGCCCTCTGCTGTAGCATGTTTATAAAACTCTTGAGAAAAGCAATTACTAGAATCTGACAAATATACTAGATATTAAACCCAAAGAACTACATTAAGAATGTGAAAAATGTAACGAGAGTCTAAAACACCAGGCTTTGATTTTTCCCTTGTTTACACCTAGCAATCCTTAAAATGTCTTAATCAACTTATTTGCAGTTTTATATATATACAAACAATTGTGCCCAAGCTGATGACTTTTCTGCGACATTTCAGCATGGACATTAAAAAAAACAACTTTAGCTATGTAGTACTGCAAACCTAGAGGTTACAATGGAAGGGCTGCCACAGCTTTAACTGGCAAAGTGCCATCTTTCAGCCCTTCTTCCACTCTTGGTTTTGAGAGAAGTTGATCCAAACCTGCCCCCTAGTTTTGGATCCAGTGGTCATTTCATAGTTACCAAGCACCTCCCCTCTCTGTAAAATCCCTGGGTAAAACCTTCTTCTTTTATAAGAGTTGCACTTGGCCCAATTTATATTCACTTTGCCCAGTTATAAATGATTATACAGAATATAAGGCAATGGAGGAGCAGATCTTCAGCTGGTGTACATGGGCCTCGTTCCACTGACACTACATCAGCTTACACTCAGCAGAGGATCTGACCCTATGTCTTTACAAATTAGGTAGTATAATCATAATCTCTAGGCCCAGTTCTGCAATCCTTACTTGTGCTGAGTAGCACTGTCCTATGTGAGTAGTTCCATTGACCCGAGTTGGACTACTCATGTGAGGAAATGCTAGTCAGCATGATTAAGTCTTGCAGAATTTGGTCCTCTGTTAAAAGACTAGAATGTGTTCTGTTTACTGACATAAATGTGCTCTGACAGAGAGCCAAGATACAGGAGCCAAAGCTTTCTCAGGCCTTTGGCATTTCTTGAAATAATTCATGTACTTGATCTTTCCTGGTGTGAAAGTAGAATGAATTATATTGGAATTATAATTCATTAAAGAAATGCTACTTGAAGGGTTTGTTGAAATATAGTTGTCAGGAAGAGAAACATTAAGGAGTGTGAGACAATGGGTCCTCAAACTAATTAACTTAGAGCTTCTACTGAGCTAGGAGATTGGTAAATGTTAGTATGCAAATAAGATATGTATGTATATTTGTCAGGTTCTGCTTTCTTTTGTCTCTTATGTTAAATTGGCTTTGGCTTAGCTGTATTAATAAGCTATCTTGCACCTCAGAGAGGGGCTCACATCTGGGTGCATTAGCAAAGCGCTTTGTTAATAAACAGAGTGGTCTGACAAATTATGTGAGTCCTGAATCTGACTTTGACACTGGGTTAGTAACAAGAGTTTTAGATCAAGCCTCTCAGAACGGCACACGGAGTGGACCCTCTTTCCCTTTACATAGGAGAGGATGGGGAGAGCACCTGCTTCTTTCTCAAACCCCTACCCCATGAGCCTCACAGAAGGTTTTAGGTTAGGATCTATGCAGGAAGAGTGGGCGGGTGTAAGGCTATATCATCCCTCACCTGCCCATGGAGTTTATCTTCTGATTAGGGCTGTCAATTAATCGCAGTTAATTCACGTGATTAACTCAAAAAAATTAATGGTGATTAAAAAAATTAATCGCGATTAATCGCACTTATAACAATAGAATACCAATTTAAATTTATTAAATATGTTGGATGTTTTTCTACATTTTCAATATTGATTTCAATTACAATATAGAATACAAAGTGCACAGTGCTTTATATTATTGTTTTTTATTACAAACATATGCACTGTAACAAAGATAAACAAAAGAAATACTATTTTTCAATTCACCTCATACAAGTATTGAAGTGCAATCTCTTTATCGTGAAAGTGTAACTTACAAATGCAGAATTTTTTTTGGTTACATAACTACACTCAAAAACAAAACAGTGTAAAACTTTAGAGCCTACAAATCTATGCAGTTTAACTTCTTATTCTGCCAATTGCTAAGACTAACAAATGTGTTTACTGCTGTCTGCTTCTTTATTTACAGTGTCACTTGAAAGTGAGAACAGGCTTTCACATGGCACTTTTGTAGCTGGGGTTGCAAAGTATTTACATGCCAGATATGCTAAACATTCGTATGCCCCTTCATGCTTTGGCCACCATTCCAGAGGACATGCTTCCATCCTGATGATGCTCGTTAAAAAAATAATGCGTCAGTTAAATTTGTGACTGTATTCCTTGGGGGGAGAATTGTATGTCTCCTGCTCTGTTTTACCTGCATTCTGCATATATTTCATGTTATAGCAGTCTCGGATGATGACCCAGCACATGTTCGTTTTATGAACATTTTCACAGCAGATTTGCCAAAATGCAAAGAAGGTACCGATGTGAGATTTCTAAAAATAGCTACACCACTTGACCCAAAGTTTAAGACTCTGAAGTACCTTCCAAAATCTGAGAGGGACGAGATGTGGCGCATGCTTTTAGAAGTTTTAAAAGAGCAACACTCTGATGCGGAAACTAGAGAACCCAAACCACCAAAAAAGAAAATCAACCTTCTGCTGGTGGCATCTGGCTCAGATGATGAAAATGAATATGTATTAGTCCATACTGTTTTGGATCGTTATCGAGCAGAACCCATCATCAGCATGGGCGCATATCCTCTGGAATGGTGATTGAAGTATGAACGGACATATGAATCTCTAGTGCATCTGGCACGTAAATATCTTGCAACGCCAGCTACAACAGTGACATGCGAGCGCCTGTTCTCACATTCAGGTGACATTGTAAACAAGACGTGGGCAGCATTATCTCCTGCAAATTGTAACCAAACTTGTTTGTCTGAGCGATTGGCTGAAGTAGGACTGAGTGGACTTGTAGGCTCTGAAGTTTTACATAGTTTTATTTTTGAATGCAGTATTTTTTACATTAATCTACATTTGTAAGTTCAACTTTCATGATAAAGGGATTGTACTACAGTACTTGTATGAGGTGAATTGAAAAATAATTTTTTTTGTTTTTACAGTGCAAATTTTTGTAATAACAAATATAAAGTGAGCACTGTACACTTTGTATTCTGTGTTGTAATTGAAATTAATATATTTGAAAATGTAGTAAACATCCAAAAATATTTAAATAAATGGTATTCTAGTGTTGTTTAACAGCGACACAATTAATTTTTTTAATCGCTTGACAGCCCTACTTCTGATAGCACAAACAATGAATGTGATGTTGGGTAAGTGATGTAGCCACTCTCTCTCAGCAGCAGCATCCAGAGACGCTAAGCATGTCCATTCACCATCAAGATGATAAAAAGGGTAGTCCATGATCAGATGGAACGTCATTTGTTCTTGAGCTCACAGGGGCAGGATGGGGAGCTCAAGAAGCCCCAACAGTAAAGATGTAAGTTAAATTACACAGGACTACAACAAATCCTGTTGTAATGAAGAAGGATATTAAGGTACATACGGCTGTTCTGAGGGGCACATGAGGGCTGATCTGCAGACCTTAGGGGACATAGATATGAGTTGTCTATCTGGCAAAATATAGTGTCACACCAGCTGTTGCCACTGTTCCTTAGAAAGTTCATGTCTGATGGATGCTGTGACAGGCTTAACTATTTCAGAAAAAAAGGGGCATCTTGACTTTAACTGGCATTTTTGATGTGGCTTTGAGATGAAATTGTGAAGTCAGCTGTCTTGATAGTTGGCTGTGCTCAGCAATGCTGCCAGGATCTTTCCTTTGCACCTAATCACCAGGGGAGCAATGCCAGCCAGGACCAGAAGATCAGAAACTGATGTTATCTGGGTCACATCAGTGATGGTGCAAAGGGCAGAGTTGATCCGTGAGTCTAGCTTGCCACAGTGATGACTAGAGCCCCATGCTGCCACACAGTATTGAGCAGGTGAGTGCCATAATTATGGTATTGATAGAGGTCCATAAAGTTGCAGTTGCTAGCATCACTTGACTGGATTTAGCATACGTCTTCTCAGTGAGTAGCTAAAAGGACAGAGTGATCAAGCTTTGTCCCCAAATGAGTAACGTACAGTTCAAAAACAGTTGGCGGATTGTTCAGAAGGGCCTACAGCTGTCAATGAGCTAACCCGTTGGCAAGATGGCAATAAAAGGACATTGTCTATAATACATTCCGTTTAAGTCAACCCTTCAAAAAATACTTGGCCAAGGTGTCAAGGTCAGATGACAGTCAGGACTCCAGCTCCTTGAAGGTCATTTTGGGGCCAGGCAGATGTTATCAGTGTACATGAACTTAGTTGCCAAGGTGGATGGCAGGTCAGCTGTGCAGATATTAAAGAGCAGCAGAACAAGTACTGTACAGAAGTCCATTGTTCCAACAGTGTGGGTGACTTGAACCATCTCCACACATGACAGTCACTGTTCTATTAAATTTATTTGAGCATAAGCTTTCGTGAGCTACAGCTCACTTCATCGGATGCATGTAGCTCACGAAAGCTTATGCTGAAATAAATTTGTTAGTCTCTAAGGTGCCACAAGTACTCCTTTTCTTTTTGCGAATACAGACTAACACGGCTGCTACTCTGAAACCTGTTCTATGAAAAATCACCTGAATAATAAACTCTACAAGTTTCATGTCTGGGACCACAGAGTGTAATTTTAGGACTAGTCCACAGTGCCCTGCTGTGTCCTATTCTGATGGAAGGTCAACAAAAAGAGTACCAATTTTTGTCCTACTTCAATGGCATCCTCAGTAAAAGATGTTAGTCTAATCACTGATCCTCAGCACAACAACCCTGTCAGAACCATGTCTGGTAATAATGTGAGTACAAGTTTATTAAAGGCAACAGTCCTTTAAGTACCACTCTCTTGAACAGCTTAAAAGTGACACTGACCAGAGTGATGGGGCCCTAATTCTTGGAGTTGTCCGCCTTCCTTCCAGACTTGAAGCGCCACTACGTGACCTTCGCCATATCTTTGGAACTGTACAGCATTCCAGACAAGCATTATAGAGTCTTAGCAGAAAGTTGCTACAGGGTGAACTCATGTGATGCGGGAACTCGCCATGGATGTTGTCAAGTCTAGGAGCCTTGTAAAGGTTTAAGAAAGAATCGCTGATTCCAGTTCCTCCATGCTGAACAGCTGGGATATGCTGGAGTCTGCTGAGAGGGTTGACTGACTCTTTCTGAGAGCAGAAAATATCTTCCAATCACGATCTCTGTTTATGATTACTGGTTGGCTGTTGGCCACAAGACAAGTTGCCACAACTTTTTCTGAGACACATGCAGGGCGTTTAGGGCTCACTTTTGCATGAAGGTGGCAAAGAAGGCCCCAAGCCCTATGGCTTGAATGCATGAAGTCCAGATTTTCAGCACATTCATACCACCTTTCCTCCTCTGAATACTAAGGTGTTCCATTAGCATATTACCGGCTTGTTTTATCCCCTCAGGCAGAGCAGACTGTCAGACTTTTTGATAGAGGTTGTCACAGACATTATCCCAGCAGGGGATATATGCCCTACAGAAACCACATGGAATCTATTTTCTAGATGCACTTAGCAAAGTCTCACAGAGGACCTTGTAAGGCAAGTTCACATCATCAGTCACATGCCACAACTCCCAGATGCCTGTTTCTTCTGTGAAGCAGTCCCAGTTGACAAGTCGGAAGTTCCATCTCTTGAATGTGTTTATTTCAGCTGCTGTTGTCTAGCCCAGCTATCACCATTAAAAGGGGGGTGATGTTGAAAGTGTGGGACGTTTCCAAGTGTATGCTGAGAGATGGAAAATGGAATGTGTACAGAGGTGAAAAGAAGGTCTGGTGATGATCCAGTACCTCAGTTGGGCTGAAAGGAAAGTATGAGACTGCTTGGGCCATAAAAGCAGGATGGATTGTTGTCATTTGCTTAGTCAACGAGCATTTCGCCGTCGGAGAATCAGTGGCATGGCCAACATTCGTGTGAGGAGAACTGAAGTCTTTGCACACCACTGCAGGATACAGAACAAGAGGAAATGGGGGTGTTGCCCACTGTTCAGAAGAGGGGGTGATAAACATTCATCAGATTTATGCCATTTCAAGTATGACATTTCAGGTGAAGTTGCTTTCCTCAGACTGTCCAAGTGCTTGAAACTTAAGTCCAGGTTTCACATGGAGCAAATTCTTAACTATCAATGATGAGTAGCCAGCCATTGAAATCTGACAACCCCTAATCTGTAATTGAGTGCTTGGTGGAATGGGTTTCCTGAAGCATTAAAACATCCATTTTCATATTAGTGATTAGCTGCTAAAGAACATCATGCTCAGGGGCAGAGACCTCCTCTATAGTCAGCTATCAGTTTGTTAGAGTGTTGACAGCCGAGTTGTCAGGATCATTGCCCCCACATCCAGTGTGGCTAATGGAGGATGCCAACCTGAAGGATCATGCTGTTTACCATGGAAGAGTAAAAACTGTGGGTTGCATTACTATTGCTGTGAGACCTTGCCATGCTGGGAACCTCCCATTAACAGGGCAGCCCTGACCATAGAATCATAGAATATCAGGGTTGGAAGGGACTTCAGGAGGTCATCTAGTCCAACCTCCTGCTCAAAGCAGGACCAATCCCCAACTAAATCATCCCTGCCAGGGCTTTGTCAAGCCTGACCTTAAAAACCTCAAAGGAAGGAGATTCCACCGCCTCCCTAGGTAACACATTCCAGTGCTTCACCACCCTCCTAGTGAAATAGTTTTTCCTAATATCCAACCTAAACCTTCCCCACTGCAACTTGAGATCATTACTCCTTGTTCTGTCATCTGCTACCACTGAGAACAGTCTAGATCCATCCTTTTTGCAACCCCCTTACAGGTATTTGAAAGCAGCTATCAAATCCCCTTCATTCTTCTCATCTGCAGACTAAATAATCCCAGTTCCCTCAGCCTCTCCTCATAAGTCATGTGCCCCAGCCCCCTAATCCTTTTTGTTGCCCTCCGCTGGACTCTTTCCAATTTTTCCACATCCTTCTTGTAGTGTGGGGCCCAAAACTGGACACAGTACTCCAGATGAGGCCTCACCAATGCCGAATAGAGGGGAATGGTCACGTCCCCCAATCTGCTGGCAATGCTCTTACTTATACAGCCCAAAATGCCGTTGGCCTTCTTGGCAACAAGAAGGCACACTGTTGACTCATATCCAGCTTCTCGTCCATTAATCCCTAGGCCCTTTTCTGCAGAACTGCTGCCTAGCCATTCAGTCCCTAATCTGTAGCAGGACATGGGATTCTTCCATCCTAAGTGCACGACTCTGGACTTGTCCTTGTTGAACCTCATCAGATTTCTTTTGGCCCAATCCTCTAATTTGTCTAGGTCCCTCTGTATCCTATCCCTACCCTCCAGCGTATCTACTACTCCTCGCAGTTTAGTGTCATCTGCAAACTTGCTGAGGGTGCAATCCTCCAGATCATTAATGAAGATATTGGACCGACCCTTGGGGCGCTCTGCTTGATACCGGCTGCCAACTAGTCATGGAGCCACTGATCACTACACATTGAGCCCGATGATCTAGCCATCCTTCTATCCATCTGATAGTCCATTCATCCAGCCCATACTTCTTTAACCTGCTGGCAAGAATACCGTGGAAGACCGTATCAAAAGCTTTGTTAAAGTCAAGGAATAACACGTCCACTGCTTTCCCCTCATCCATAGAGCCAGTTATCTCGTCATAGAAGGCAATTGCGTTAGTCAAGCATGACTTGCCCTTGGTAAATCCATGCTGACTGTTCCTGATCACGTTCCTCTCCTCTAAGTACTTCAGAATTGATTCCTTGAGGATCTGCTCCATGATTTTTCCAGGGCCTGAGGTGAGGCTGACTGGCCTGTAATTCCCCGGATCCTCCTTCTGGTTTCATAGGGTATATGTGGGGAGGAATGAACCCCATCCCCTGAGGGAATGATTGCGGAATAACCCCAAAGAGGGAGCCTCATGGAGTTTTCTCTCCCACCCCCTGGGGGTTTACTGTGGCAATTTGCCAAAGCAGTCAACATTTCACAGCTTTACTATGTTATGTTCTGCAAAGCCAGCCGAGAAGACTGCTGCCCTTGCTAACAATATTTTCCCAACCAAATTTTGGTCCCAGTTAAGGAAGGTATTTAAACGTGCATAGCTTTATGCATGTGAGTAGTTCTATTAATGTCAAAAGGGATACTGCTTAAATACCTTATTGAGTTAGGGCCACAATGTGAAACCTAAATGTGTATATATAGTCATGTGGATAGCAAGCAGCTTTAGGTAGCCGGATGATCCCTAAAGGTATATAGGTAATTAAAGGATACAAAATATATTGTACAACTGATTTAACATAAGCGTTTTTTATTGTTATTAAAAAGCCACGGTTGGGCCTTTGGCGGTTCAGTATCATAGGAAAAGTACTTTTGGTACCAGTTCCCCCTCCCACAACATAAAGAGACTACAAAGTACACTTTGTGTTTTAGTTTGTGTAGACGAATGGAGCAGCAACTAACTGGAAATAAAAACTGAAGATTATAGAAGGCAGTATGCCAGGCTGGTATGAAGAGTGCAAAGAGTTATTACTTGGAGAAAACAGCTACCATGACAACACAGTACAGAGTTGCCAGAGCACCAGGTGAAATCCTGATCTCATTGAAGTCAGTGGCAAAACTCCCATTGACTTCAATAGGATGAAGGTTTCACCCAGGGATTGAGGGCAAGTCTACACTACAGTGCTACATCAGTGCAGCTGCACTGATGCAGCTGTGCCACTATAGAGCATCTGGTGAAGATGCTCTATGCCAACACGAGCGCGCTCTCCCATCTGCTGTCAGCATAATTACTCCATCTTGGCAAGAAGTGGAAGCTGTGCTGGCGGGAGAGCGTCTCCTGCTGACATAGCACTGGTATGGACAGCACAAAACTTGCATCGCTCGGGGAGGGGTTTTTTTCACACCCCTGGAGATGTAAGTTGTATCAACTTAGGCTGTATTTTAGATCTGCCCTGAGTGTCAGAGTGGAGGGCTGAGATTTCTGGAGCTTTGAAGATGAACATGAGGAACTTGAATTTGCTGTGGAAGGAGATGTGGATCCATTAAAGGGCTTAAAAGTAGGAATGTCAAGCAATTAAAAAAATTAAGTGCGATTAATCGTGCTGTTAAACAATAATAGAATACCATTTATTTAAATATTTTGGATGCTTTCTACGTTTTCTACAATGTCAAACTTTAGAGCCTACAAGTCCAATCAGTCCTACTTCTTGTTCAGCCAATCGCACAGACAAACAAGTTTGTTTACATTTGCAGAAGATAATGCTGCCGGCTTCTTGTTTACAGTGTCACCTGAAAGTGAGAACAGGTGTTTACATGGCACTGTTGTAGCTGGTGCCACAAGATATTTACATGCCAGATGAGCTAAAGATTATGTCCCTTGATGCCTCAACCACCATTCCAGAGGACATGCTGATGATGGGTTCTGCTCGAGGGTGATCCAAAGCAGTGTGGACCGACGCATGTTCATTTTCATCACCTGCAGAAGATTGGTTTTCTTTTTTGGGTTCTGTAGTTTCCGCATCTGACTGTTGCTCTTCTTAGACTTCTGAAAGCACGCTCCACACCTCATGCCTCTGAGATTTTGGATGGCACTTTAGATTCTTAAATCTTGGGTCAAATGCTGTAGCTATTTTTAGAAATCTCACATTGGTATCTTCTTTGCATTTTGTCAAATTTGCAGTGAAAGTGTTCTTAAAACGAACGTGTGCTGGGTCATCATCCGATACTGCTATAACATGAAATATATGGCAGAATGAGGGTAAAACAGAGCAGGAGACATACAATTGTCCCCCAAAGAGTTCAATCACAAATTTAATTAACACATTATTTTTTTAACGAGCATCATATGAATAATGAGCATATTCATAAGAATAGCAAATATGGCAGGCGACCAGCTTGGCTTAACAGTAAATCTTCGGTGAGCTTAAACTAAAAAGGAAGCTTACAAGAAGTGGAAATTTGGACAGATGACTAGGGAGGAGTATAAAAATATTGCTAGAGCATGCAGGGGTGTAATCAGGAAGGCCAAGGCACAACTGGAGTTGCAGCTAGCAAGGGATGTGAAGGGTAAGAAGAAGGGTTTCTACAGGTATGTTAGCAACAAGAAGAAGGTCAGGGAAAGTGTGGGACCCTTACTGAATGGGGGAGGCAACCTAGTGACAGATGTTGTGGAAAAAGGTGAATGCTTTTTTTGCCTCAGTCATCACAGACAAGGTCAGCTCCCAGACTGCTTCACTGGGCAACACAGTATGGGGAGGAGGTGAGCAGCTCTCAGTGGTGAAAGAACAGGTTAAGAACTATTTAGAAAAGCTGGACATGCACAAGTCCATGGGTCCAGATCTAATGCATCCAAGGGAGTTGCAGAGCCATTGGCAATTGTCTTTGAAAATTCATGGAGATCGGGGGAGGTCCCAGACAATTGGAAAAAGGCAAATATAGTACCCAAATTTAAAAAAGGAAAGAAAGAGAACCCGGGGAACTAAAGACCAGTCAGCCTCACTTCAGTACCCAGCAAAATCATGGAGCAGGTCCTCAATTAATCCATTTTGAAGCACTTGGAGGAGAGGAAGGTGATCAGGAACAATCAGCATGGATTCACCAAGGGCAAGTCATGCCTGACCAACCTGATTGCCTTCTATGATGAGATAACTGGCTCTGTGGATGAGGGGAAAGCAGTGGACGTGTTATTCCTTGACTTTAGCAAAGCTTTTGATACGGTCTCCCACAGTATTCTTGCCAGCAAGTTAAAAAAGTATGGATTGGATGAATGGACTATAAGGTAGATAGAAAGCTGGCTAGATTGTCGAGCTCAACGGATAGTGATCAACGGCTTGATGTCTAGTTGGCAGCTGGTATCAAGCGGAGTGCCCCAGGCATCGGACCTGGGACCTGTTTTTTTCAACATCTTTATTAATTATCTGCACCCTCAGCAAGTTCGCAGATGACACTAAGCTTGGGGGAGAGATAAATATAGTGGAGGGTAGGGATAGGATACAGAGGGACCTAGACAATTGGAGGATTGGGCCAAAAGAAATCTGATAAGGTTCAACAAGGACAAGTGCAGAGTCCTGCACTTAGGATGGAAGAATCCCATGCACCGCTACAGGCTGGGAACCGACTGGCTAAGCAGCAGTTCTGCAGAAAAGGACCTGGGGATTACAGTGGACGAGAAGCTGGATATGAGTCAGCAATGTGCCCTTGTTGCCAAGAAGGCCAACAACATATTGGGCTGTATTAGTAGGAGCATTGCCAGCAGATTTGGGAAGTGATTATTCCCCTCTATTCAGCACTGGTGAGGCCACACCTGGAGTATTGCTTCCAGTTTTGGTCCCTCCCGCTACAGAAGGGATGTGGACAAATTGGATAGAGTATAGTGGAGGGCAACAAAAATGATTGGGGGCTGGGGCACATGACTTACGAGGAGAGGCTGAGGGAACTGGAGTTAGTCTACAGAAGAGAAGAGTGAGGGGAGATTTGATAGCAGCCTTCAATTACCTCAAGGGGGGGTTCCAAAGAGGATGGAGCTAGGCTGTTCTCAGTGGTGGCAGATAACAGAACAAGAAACAATGGTCTCAAGTTGCAGTGTGGGAGGTCTAGGTTGGATATCAGGAAACACTATTTCACTAAGAGGGTGGTGAAGCACTGGAATGGGTTACCTAGGGAGGTGGTGGAATCTCCATCCTTAGAGCTTTTTAAGTCCTGGCTTGACAAAGCCTTGACTGGGATGATTTAGTGGGTGTTGGTCTTGCTTTGAGCAGGAGATTGGACTAGATGACCTCCTGAGGTCTCTTCCAACTCTAATATTCTATGATTCTATGATCTTCAGCATGGAAGCATGTCCTCTGGAACGATGGCCGAAGCATGAAAAGACACATGAATCTTTAGCGCATCTGGCATGTAAATATCTTGCAACGCCAGCTACAACAGTGTCATGTGAATGCCTGTTCTCACTTTCAGGTGACATTGTAATTAAGAAGTGGGCAGCATTACCTCCCATAAATGTAAACAAACTTGTTTCTCTTAGTGATTGGCTGAACAAGAAGTAGGACTGAGTGGACTTGTAGGCTCTAAAGTTTTACATTGTTTTGTTTTTGAGTGCAGTTATGTAACAAAAAAATCTACATTTGTAAGTTGCACTTACAAGACAGTACTTGTATGAGGTGAATTGAAAAATACTATTTATTTTCATAGAATCATAGACTTTAAGGTCAGAAGGGACCATTATGATTGTCTAGTCTGACCTCCTGCACAATGCAGGCCATGGAATCTCACCCACCAACTCCTGTAACAAACCCCTAACTTATGTCTGAGCTACTGAAGTCCTCAAATCATGGTTTAAAGACTTCAAGGTGCAGAGAATCCTCCAGCAAGTGACCCATGCCCCACGCTGCAGAGGAAGGTGAAAAACCCCCAGGGCCTCCGCCAATCTGCCCTAGGGGAAAATTCCTTCCTCACCCCAAATATGGCGATCAGCTAAACCCTGAGCATGTGGGCAAGACTCACCAGCCAGACACCCAGGAAAGAATTCTCTGTAGTAACTCAGATCCCACCCCATCACAGGCCATTGGGCATATCTACCGCTAGTAGTCGAAAATCAATTAATTGCCAAAATTAGGCTATCCCATCATATCATCTCCTCCATAAACTTATCAAGCTTTGTCTTGAAGCCAGATATGTCTTTTGCCCCCACTGCTTCCCTTGGAAGGCTGTTCCAGAACTTCACTCCTCTTGATGGTTAGAAACCTTCGTCTAATTTCAAGTCTAAACTTCCTGATGGCCAGTTTGTATCCATTTGTTGTTGTATCCACATTGGTGCTGAGCTTAAATAATTCTTCTCCCTCCATGGTATTTATCCCTCTGATATATTTATAGATAGCAATCATATCTCCTCTCAGCCTTCTTTTAGTTAGGCTAAACAAGCCAAGCTCATTGAGTCTACTTTCATATTCCTCGGATCATCCTAGTAGCCCTTCTCTGTACCTCTTCCAGTTTGAATTCATCCTTCTTAAACATGGGAGAGCAGAACTGCACACAATATTCCAGATGAGGTCTCACCAGTGCCTTGTATAACGGTACTAACACCTCCTTATCTCTACTGGAAATACCTCACCTGATGCATCCCAAGACCGCATTAGCTTTTTTCATGGCGATATCACATTGGTGGCTCACAGTCATCCTGTGATCAACCAATACTCCGAGCTCCTTCTCCTCCTCTGTTAATAACAAGAATTTCTGCTATAAACTGGGGACGCATTACTTGGAAGTAATCCCTAAATGCATGACCTTGCACTTTTCACTATTAAATTTCATCCTATTACTATGACTCCAGTTTACAAGGTCATCCAGATCTTCCTGTATGATATCCCGGTCCTTCTCTGTATTGGCAGTACCTCCCAGCTTTGTGTCATCCACAAACTTTATTACCACATTCCCGCTTTTTGTGCCAAGGTCAATAATAAAAACATTATTTTTATTCCCCAAACTGATCCCTGAGGAACTCCACTAGTAACCTCCTTCCAGTCTGACAGTTCACTTTTCAGTGTGACCCGCTGTAGTCTCCCCTTTAACCAGTTTCTTATCCACCTTTCAATTTTCATATTGACCTTTCATATTTCATATTGCAGTGCAAATATTTGTAATCAAAAATAATATAAAGTGAGCACTGTACACTTTGTATTCTGTGATGTTACTGAAATTGATATATTTGAAAATGTAGAAAAAATCCAAAAATATGTAATAAATTTCAGTTGGTATTTTATTATTTAACAGTGCAATTGATTGCGATTAAATTTTTTATTAGTGATTAACTTTTTTGAGTTAATGATGTGAGTTAACTGCGATCAATTGACAGCTTACTTAAAAGCAGGACTAGCATGGTCAGAGAAATGATCAAAGGGTTATTCACTGCACGCTGCCTCCTGCTTGTTATCCTAGAGCTTCTTTCCTGGCAGTATTGCTTTCAGAGAATATGAAATCACGGTATAATACACAATCTCTCCTTCCAAGGTTCAGAAAATCCTTTTCAGTAACCCAGAAAATATTTCTTAAACAAGTGTCTAGAAAACCCCAGGTCTTAATTTTCCATGTGTTGAAAAAATGAGGCACGTTAGAGGTAGTTTTCAGAAGTGCTTAGCTTTGGCCCAACTCTGCTCCCATTTAAGTCAATAGAGTTTTGCCATTAACTTCATAGGATAGTCTGTTCATGTTCCTTGGTGCCTCCACGATTTCTCCCATGATTATTATACATGTAAAAGACTCTTATCCTAGATTTCTCCCTTTAAATCTTTCGTCTTACCCATTCCTTCGACTCCCTCCTAGTGCTCACCCACATGCCTACAGCAAACTAACAAACACAAGTTAAAAATAAACACATTCATATTACAACAACAACCAAAGGCAGCGTGTGAGGCACACACAAAAGCAGCTAACCCATTTATTTCATTCACTGCCATCCTGACCTCCCTCTTGTCCATTGTGTGGTCTCCCCACATCTGATCCAAATGCTCCTTTGGATCTGTCCTGTGAAAAGGGGAGCTTCTAATCAATTTTTTATAACTTGGTTAATAAGTGCCCTGTGGCTCTTAATCTAATTGCTAAGGCTTCCCAAATAAATTGCTGAGGCAAAGTAGGCTCAAGTCTCCATCTCAATGCTGGGGCACTGCGGCAACTTGGACTTATTAATCATTCTTTTGTAGTAGTAGCACTTAGATTCCCCCATCAGGAATTAGGGCCTATTGTGCTAGATGCTTTACAGAAAAATAAGATACAGTCCCTGCCCTGAAGAGCTTACTGTCTAATCAAGACAAGGTTTCACAAAGACAGGAGGACAATGGTAATGCTGTGATAAATTTAGGTGATTGCATAGGCTGACTAGTGCTCAATCTGAGCCCATCCCTAGTTACTGGGATAAATACAGATATTTCCTCGGCTTTTCCGTATTTCCAATCAGTCTTAAATTATGCAGCCTTAGAGAAACATTATGGAGGAGCAGTAGCAACTTCCCTCGTGCAGGTTGAACAGAGTTTTCTTCTTTAATCATTTGCTTCTGTAGATACATTGCTTTACTTGTCCTGACCTACCGGTGACAAAGTTGTGGACAAATATAACTACTCTGCAGCTGATTAAGGTGTGTGGTTTTTTTCAGATGTTACATATACCAGTCATGGGAACAGCATCACCTCCTGTGAAGGATATAAGATCTATTTAGGGGCCATAATCAGGACACAATTCAATGCTAGTCTCTTTCAGAAATAGGAAAATAGACATTACAGTGATGAGAGTTCTAGTAATACAAGGGAAAGGCTAGATCTGATATATGTAGTCTGAGATTTTCAAATCTCCTAGGGGTTCTAGCTGACCAAATGGGAACTGGGCATCCAATTACCTTAGGCAGCTTCGAAAATCTCAGCTGTAAAGTCTCTAGCTTGCCAATTTCTATTCCTTCCTGCATATATTGTACTGCATTTTTAAGTCCAACCCATCCATCAGACTATGCAATTCCTGTTAATGCACACAGGATTTAGTGCCTGATCCCAAATCATTGGCTTCAGTGGTTTGGCCCAGGCCCTTCTGCAGTTTGGCACACATTCAGAGGCAGGGTGCAGAGGGGAGCACTACCTATGGGTGCAATTCTTAAACCCCCTGACAATCACAACATTTTAAAAGGCTGAGTTAAATTTTCATGTACGTTACAAATAGAGCCTTGCTAATCAGTCATAAGAGCTATGTGAAATGCTGAGAAAGACTGCAGAACATAGCCCTAAGGCAGTAGTTCTTGTGCAAATGTGGGGAGATCAATATATATAAGACCTCCTGGAAAGGGCCAGGAACACTACAATAGTACACAAGAGTCACAAGCTCTGCAAAAGGCCACTCTCTTGTTTCAGAGTTAATTCTCTAGCTACTAACAAAACACAATGGAAGCCACTTAGCCGTTTGCTTGCTGTATGTGGGAGAATCTACTGTCCCTTTTAATAGTGCATGCATAGGATTCCTTATAGTGCCAATGGAAGTTAGATGTGTGGTGATGGAAGAATAGATTAAAGGACACATTTTGCTTTCAGCTACATCCATGCAACCTGAAGTCAAAGTACACAGAACTGAAAAGTAGGGTGGAGTGTATCTGATAAAATACTGGGTTAAGTCCCTACAGACTATAAAACCTTTTAAAGACGAGACTAGAGGATAATATGTGACTATACTGATGAGCCATTCTGCATGAGCAGAGGATGGAAAAGATAAACTATCAGCAACACCTAGGACTAGACTAGTATATCTAACCACTGTGCTTTGTGTCAGGAAATTCCTACTTCTGATCCCGATTCAGAAAAGCACTTAGAATCATAGAAGGTTAGGGTTGGAAGGGACCTCAGGAGGTCATCTAGTCCAACCCCCTGCTTGAAGCAGGACCAATCCCCAATTTTTGCCCCAGATCCCTAAATGGCCCCCCTCAAGGATTGAACTCACAACCCTGGGTTTAGCAGGCCAATGCTCAAACCACTTCTCACATGACTAAAGTTAAGCTATTGAGGTAGTTTCACCAGCTGCAGTGGAACTAATCATATACTTAAAGTTACTAAGCCCTGGTCTACACTAAGACTTTAGGTCGAATTTAGCAGCGTTAAATCGATATAAACCTGCACCTGTCCACACGATGAAGCTCTTTATTTTGACTTAAAGGGCTCTTAAAATCGATTTCCTTACTCCACCCCTGACAAGTGGATTAGCACTTAAATCGGCCTTGCCGGGTCGAATTTGGGGTACTGTGGACACAGTTCAACGGTATTGGCCGCCGGGAGCTATCCCAGAGTGCTCCATTGTGACTGCTCTGGACAGCACTCTCAACTCAGATGCACGATTGTCTGCTGTTGCTTTGACGCAGGGAGGGGCGACTGACAACATGGCTTACAGGGTTGGCTTACAGGGAGTTAAAATCAACAAAGGGGGTGGCTTTACATCGAGGAGTATTTCAGGCAGGACTTCACGGAGGGTTCCAATAAGAAATGGTGCACCTAAGTTATTGTTCTTATTGGAACAAGCAGGTTGGTCTGGCCTCTGATTGATACATAGCTAGATTTACCTCGCTGCACCTTCTCTGTGAGTGACTGCAGTGTGACCTAGATGAATGAGTCCCCTAGACGGGGGGTGAGGGGGGGAGGGGTTGCAAATGAGTACAAAACAAATCTGGTCTATTTCTTGTTTTGATAGACTCCATCTATCCTTTACATCTTTGGCTGGCAGCAGACGGTGCAGAAGGACCGCATGCCATCCACATCTCATGGCTGCTCGGCAGAAGATGGTACAAGAGGACTGCTAGGAATCCGTATCGCCTGCCTGCTCACTATAAGATGGTTCAATGGGACTGACTGCAGGACTAAAGAGAATGACCTGATCAAGTCACTCCAAATTTAGTCCCTGCCCCCATGTCTGCCCAGGTGCTCCTGATTGACCTCACAGAGGTGACCAGGAGCACCTCGGACATGACGATGACGGCTACCAGTCCTACTGTACCGTCTGCTGCCACAAGGCAAGGGGTTGCTGCTGCTGTGTAGCAATGCAGTACCAAGTCTGCCAGCACCCAGGAGACATACGGTGACAGTGAGCTGAGCGGCTCCATGCTTGCCGTGGTATGGCGTCTGCACGGGTAACTCAGGAAAAAAGGCGCAAAATGATTGTCTGCCCTTTCTTTCACGGAGGGAGGGAGGGAAGGGGGGACTGACGATATGTACCCAGAACCACCCACGACAATGTTTTAGCCCCATCAGGCATTGGGATCTCAACCCAGAATTCCAATGGGCAGCGGAGACTGCGGGAACTGTGGGATAGCTACCCACAGTGCAACACTCCGGAAGTCGACGCTTGCCTCGGTACTGTGGAAGCACTCCGCCAAGTTAATGCACTTAATGCACTTAGAGCATTTTCTGAGGGGACACACACACTCGAATATATAAAACCGATTTCTAAAAAACCGACTTCTATAAATTTGACCTAATTTCGTAGTGTAGACATACCCTAAGTGCTTAAGTGCTCTTCTGAACAGAGCCTAAATGGGTTATATTGCTGATTCTCATCTTATCTACATTGTGCTGGGATCCCGATCTAATGAATTGGCTAAAAGGTGAACCGGTGTTTTTAAAAACTGGATTTCAACACAGTCCACACTGTGTAGACAAAAAGAAAAGGAGTACTTGTGGCACCTTAGAGACTAACAAGTACTCCTTTTTTTTTTTTGCGAATACAGACTAACATGGCTGCTACTCTGAAACTGTGTAGACAAACTGTTTCAACCAATTTAAAATCAGCCCAGCAAAAAGTTTGGTCCCTAACTTGAACAAAACCCCTGAGGTTTTTCCCACTAGCCTCCAAAAGTGGGATCAAACACGATAGGCCAGCAGCATGGGCTCTATTTAAACTGATGTTCCTGGTTTCACCCTAATTTCTGGCTAATTTCTAAACTCACACACAACCACTTCTTCAGTATCATCACTTTCATTCCATTCCACTGTCTTAGGCAGCATGTATAGATGAAAAATCTCTGTATTTCATATAGTACATTTTGTTCTGTCCCTTAAATCCAAAAAATTAGTCCAGGCCCTACGAAGAGGCTGACTTTCTCCAACCCAAAGTAAAAGGCTGTCTTCTCCCTTTCACATTTCAATGTGTTGGAATCACTAGTTACAGAACTATACCTCATCAAATGGGATTAATTCACTTTATAATCTGACAACTTCTACTGGCAACAGACCTCACAGGATAGGGTGACCATATTTCCCAAAGGGAAAATGGGACACCACATGGGGCCAGCCCGAGGGCGTAGCTGCTCACCCGAGCCCTGCCTGCCCCCACCCACATGGGGCTGGAGCTGGCATCGCTGCTCACGCTCCCCCCACATTCCTCAAACCCCACTTTTTTGACAAAAGTGGGCATTTGTCGTGTTTTCTCTTGCCAACGGATCAAGTTGGCAACAGCAAACGGGACAAATGCCCACTTTTGCCAAAAAAGTCGGGATGGCCAGACATGGCTTAAAAAAAGTACTGTCCCAGCCAAATGGGACATACAGTCACCCTAATCCAGGGAGAAGGTTGCACTGCTGCAAAATAGTTACAGCTCTACCTTTGCAGGGGTGCTACAAGCAGACCCAAGGTGTTGCTGGCTAAGAGGGACCTATGGATAGAAGACGTAAGGATTTGTGGCATGCAGTCTACAATCCCAGCTGGCAGAATCCCCAAGCAGCTCTTGGCAGGAATTCCCTCCTCCTCCGGCAGAAACCCCTTGGAAGGGGAGGCAGCATAACCAGTGACTCCCCACTCCAGCACAAGGAGCCATGCGATGCGCAGAGGGGATATTTACACCTCCCAGTGTCAGGTCAGAATTGAAAACCTGCTACCGCTATGACCATAAGCAGTACAACCTTTACTTGTCAATGCTGAGTGCTGGTCAGCAGTTAACTAACCCAGAAGCGTCAGGAAGCACCAACAGCTTCAGGCTGATGAGCGCCTGAGGAGGGTAGTGGAACTCTTGAGGGAGGAAATGCCATCAAAAGGCGAATGAGCAAATTCACTCAATGTTTTTGCCAACGACATCCACACAGGACAGATTTGGCCCTTCAGCTGCAGCTGATAACCAATGTAGGAGTGGAGCCCAGAAAGGCAGGCAGATGGGAGATCTCCTCTGCACTGGCAACGCCTGCAGCGTACCTGGTTCCAAATGTATTGACTCCCATCCTTCCTTTGGTCCAAACCAGTGAAGTCAAGAGGGGGACACTGGCACATGGGCAAAGCAGCGCCTCCATATCAACTGCCCAGGCTATTGCAGCCACATCACATGGAGAGGACATTCCATCCTTTCTAGCAACATGGACACAACACGGAAGCTGGCAGTTACGGGTTATAAGCTCTCACTTGATTGGTGTAGAGGAGGGTGCCACGGGTTACCTTAGATGGTGGGAGGAATCACTGCATTTCAGTGGTCAGCCACTGCCCACCACAAAGCTGAGCAGCCCCCGGACAGTTAGGTGCTGACCCGCCACGCTCTGTCTGCTTCATGGGGTGCATGGGGCTAGACAAAAAGTTGAAAGGCAGATGGAAACCTTCACCTGGCAAAAATAAGAAACCAAGAACTTTCCAGCTTGGAAGCTGCAATGTCAGAACCATGTGTCCGGGATTGACAGATGATGACGATCTACAATACACAAGCAGCATATGGAAGTCAGCTTTGATAAACCGTGAGCTGTACAAACTCCATGTCGACATTGCAGCACTTCAGGAAACAAGACTTGCAGATGCTGGTTCTGTCCTAGAGGCCAATTACACCTTCTTTTGGCAAGGTAAAAGCAGCAAAGAAAATCGTCTGCACCGTGTTGGTTTTGCTGTGAGAAACAAGTGGGTAAAGCTCCTAGAAACACCCATTGAGAAGTCAGAGCGTATCATCTCACTAAAACTTCAGATGATCATCGGGTCTGTGAACATCATTAGTGCCTATGTACCGACACTCAAATCTACCCTGAGGAAAAGGACACATTTTAGGACTCTTTGCATCACGTCATCAAAAGAATACCATCAACTGAGCAACTTTTCCTCCTTGGTGACTTTAATGCAAGAGTCGGTGCAGACAACAACTCATGGCCAAATTGCCTAGGACATTTTGGCATTGGCAAGATGAATGAGAAGAGCCAACAACTTCTTGAATTCTGTGCCCAAAACCAAATGTGCATTACCAATTCATATTTTACAGGAAAAGAGCGCCACGACATCCACGATCAGGCCACTGGCAGCAATTAGACCTTGTTATCATCAGGAGGAAAGACCTACCCTTAGTGCTGATTGTGACACTGACCACTCCTTGATTATTAGCAAAGTGAAGATTACAGCCAAGAAACTACATAGAGTAAAACCTAGAAGCAAGCCCAAAATCAATGCTATTACCCCCGGAAACCACAGGAAATGCCAGGAGTTTGTGAAGGCTTTTGAACTTAGCATGCAGGGGTAGTCATTACCAGAGAAGGCAGAGGAATTTTAGGAAGATTTAAGAACAATAATCCATGAAACACGTTTAGCTACATTTAGGGGAAAGAGACCATCAAAAAAGGACTGGTTTGAAGAAAATGAAGAGGAACTATTACCTCTCATCAACATTAAGAACACAGCCTATTTGGAACACCACAAAAACCCAACAAAGAGCACCAAAGTGAGACTTCGACATGCAAAAACCGAGGTACAGTGAGCAAGCAGATGCTGTGCAAATCATTACTGGATCAAGCTCTGCGAAGAGATACAGACAGCCTGGGACTTAACTACCTTGAGTAGTTTTGTATCATCTGCAAATTTTGCCACTTCACTGTTTACCCCTTTTTCAAGATCATTTATGAATATGTTGACTAGGACTGGTCTCAGTACAGACGCCTAGGGGACACCTCTATTTACCTCTCTCCATTCTGATAATGGACTATTTATACTTACCCTTTGTTTCCTATCTTTTAACCAGTTACCAATCCATGAGAGCACTTTCCCTCTTATCCCGTGGCAGCTTACTTTGCTTAAGAGCCTTTGGTGAGGGACCTTGTCAAAGGCTTTCTTAAAATCTAAGTACACTATATCCACTGGATCCCCGTTGTCCACATGCTTGTTGACCCCCTCAAAGAATTCTAGTAGATTGGTGAGGCATGATTTCCCTTTACAAAAACCATGTTGACACGTCCCCAACAAATTATGTTCATCTATGTGTCTGACAATTTTGTTCTTTACTATAGTTTCAACCAGTTTGCCTGGTACTGAAATCAGGCTTATTGGCCTGTAATTGCTGGGATCATCTCTGGAGCCTTTTAAAAAAATTGGCGTCACATTAGCTATCCTCCAGTCATCTGGTACAGAAGCTGATTTAAATGATAGTAGTTCTGCAATTTCACACTGGAGTTCCTTCAGAACTCTTGGGTGAATAGCATCTGGTTCTGGTGACTTATTACTGATTAGTTTATCAATTTGTTCCAAATCCTTCTCTAATGACACCTCAATCTGATACAGTTCCTTAGATTTGTCACCTAAAAAGAATGTCTCAAGTTTGGGAATCTCCCTCACATCCTCAGCCGTGAAGACTGATGCAAAGAATTCATTTAGTTTCTCCGCAATGGCTTTAACTTCCTTGAGTGCTCCTTTAGCATCTCGATCGCCCAGTGGCCCCACTGGTTGTTTACCAGGCTTCCTGCTTCTGATGTACTTAAAAAAAAAATTGCTATTACTTTTTGAGTCTTTGGCTAGCTGTTCTTCAAATTATTTTTTAGCCTTCCTAATTATATTTTTACACTTCATTTGCCAGTGTGTATGCTCCTTTCTATTTTCCTCACTAGGATTTAACTTCCACTTTTTAAAGAATGCCTTTTTGTCTTTCACTGCTTCTTTTACTTGGTTGTTAAGCCATGGTGGCACTTTTTTGGTTCTCTTACTGTGTTTTTTAGTTTGGGGTATACACTTAAGTTGAGCCTCTATTATCGTGTCTTTAAAAAGTTTCCATGCAGCTTGCAGGATTTCATGTTTTGCACTCTACGTTTTAATTTCTTTTTAACTAACTTCCTCATTTTTGTGTAGTCCCCCTTTCTGAAATTAAAAGCTACAGTGTTGGGCTGCTGTGGTGTTTTTCCTGCCACAGGGATGTTAAATTTAATTATATTGTGGTCACTATTACCAAGCAGTCCAGCTATATTCACCTCTTGGACCAGATCCTGTGCTCCACTTAGGACTAAATCAAGAGATGCCTCGCCTCTGGTGGGTTCCAGGACCAGCTGCTCCAAGAAGCAGTCATTTAAGGTGTCAAGAATCTTCATCTCTGCATCCCGTCCTGAGGTGACATGTACCCAGTCCTTTTGGGGATAGCTGAAATCCCCATTATTATTGAGTTTTTTATTTTAATCTCCCTAAGCATTTCACAGTCACTATCACCATCCTGATCAAGTGGTTGGTAATATATCCCTACTGCTATATGCTTATTATTAGAGCATAGAATTACTATCCATAGAGACTTTATGGTACAGTTTCGTTCATTTAAGATTTTTACTTCATTTGATTCTATGCTTTCTTTCACATATAGTGCCACTCCCCCACCAGCATGACCTGTTCTGTCCTTCCGATATATTTTGTACCAAGGTATTACTGTGTCCCAGTGATTATTCTCATTCCACCAAGTTTCTGTGACACCTATTGTAACCGTGCCTCAGTGGGTCACAACTGAGAATGCCAAACTCAGGACAAACTGCTGAGAAATAGGGCAAACACAACCCAAAACTGGTGGTTATTCTTCCATAAGATATACCAAACCAGCAACAAAAGTAAACCTCTGTTTTACCACACTAGATAACAAGAAGTCATAAAAGCAGTTTCCTAGGGCATCCCAATCCTTGTATTACCACCAAAAACACTGGATTTAAAGGTGAGTTGTTCTTTACAACCAGTCTCATTAAGTAAAAGGTTCTTCTGCTCCCAAAGGACCAGCCACAAACCCAGGTCAATATATAACTCAGATCTTACCCAAAAATCATGCTGATGCCAATCCTTTAGTATCTAAAATCTAAAGGTTTATTTATGAAAAGAAAGAAAGAAAGGTGAGAGTTAAAATTGGTTAAAGGAATCAAATACATACAATAAATTCAAAGTTCTTGGTTCAGGCTTGTAGCAGCGATGGAATAAACTGCTGGCTTAAGTCAAGTCTCTGGCTTCTTCCAGATCATTGGAAGGTCCTCAGTCCATTGGTTAGAATGCTCCCGTTAGTATAAGTTCATGGTCCAGAGGCTGGAGCAGGATAGTGGCAAAATGGATGGGTTTCCAGGGCCTTTTATATCTTCTGCCATGTGGAAGGAACCCATTGTTTCCAACAAAGTCCTCAGCACAGCTAGTGGAAAATTACAGGTGACAAGATAGTGTTTGGAGTCACACGGGCAAGTCACATATCCATGGATGAAGGTCTGGATACAGTAGAAGCCTTTACCTAAACCTCAAACAGCACGTTTGTAGAACAGTCCATTTAGTGTAGATGGGTATCTCCCATGGTCCACTGTCGGTTAAGTGTTTCTTGGTGAGCCACTTAATTTGAATAGTCCTCCAAGATGTGTTGGGTAACTACCTTGTGGGCGTTACCCCAGGAGCAAACATTTGAAATCTATGTATAGAGCCAATATTTATAACTTCAAATACAAAAATGATAAATGCATACAAATAGCATAATCATAACCAGCAAATCATAACCTTTTCATAGACATCTTACATGCCACATTTTGTACAAGATTTGTTACAAATATATAACAGTGGTTGCAACAATGATCTATATGGTCCTATTTTAATCAGATAATGTCACATCTATTATATCAATATCCTCATTTAATATGAGGCACTGTAGTTCACCCATCTTATTATTTAGACTTCTAGCATTGGTATATAAGCATTTTAAAAACTTGTCACTTTTTAGCTGTCTGCTATTACATGATTAAATTGAATGGGACTATTTTTCATGTGACTGTTTCTCATCAGATCCTACCTGTATTTTATTATCTTCCATCCTCTCCTTTTTACTAGGACATAGAGAATCTCCATTGATAGATCCACCCTTAGGGATGTCTGAACCACGTGCTCCTCCGCACCTGTTGGCTTTCCCTCAGCCCTTAGTTAAAAAACTGCTCTATGACCTTTTTAATTTTAAGTGCCAGAAATCTGGTTCCATTTTGCTTTAGGTGGTGCCCATCCTTCCTGTATAGGCTCCCCCTTTCCCAAAAGTTTCTCCAGTTCCTAATAAATCTAAACCCCTCCTCCCTACACCATTGCATCATCCACGCATTGAGACCCTGCAGTTCTGGCTGTCTAACTGGCCCTGCGCGTGGAACTGGAAGCCTTTCAGAGAATGCTGCCATGGACGGCCTGGACTTCAATCTCTTGCCTACCAGCCTAAATTTGGCCTCCAGGACCTCTCTCCTATCCTTCCCTGTATCATTGGTACCTACTTGTACCACAACCACCGGCTCCTCCCCAGCACTACACATAAGTCTATCTAGATGTCGTGAGAGATCTGCAACCTGCACATCAGGTGGGCACATCACCATGCAGTTCTCCCGGTCATCGCAAACCCAGCTAGCTATGTTTCTAATGATTGAATAGCCCATAAGTATTACCTGTCTCTCCCTAATAACTAAAGTTCCCACCCCTGGAGAGGTATCCTCAGTGCGAGAGGATACCACAACATCATCTGGAAGGAGGGTCCCAACTATGGGATTATTTCCCTCTGCTCCAGTTGGGTGTTCTCCTTCCCTGAGACTTTCATCCTCCTCAACAGCACGGAGGCTGTCAGACCAAGGGTGGGACCATTCTACTGTGTCCCGGAAAGTCTCATCTATGTACCTCTCTGTCTCCCTTAGCTCCTCCAGCTCAGCCACTCTGGTCTCCAAAGCCTGTACACAGTCTCTGAGGGCCAGGAGCTCCCTGCACCGAATGCACACATATGCCACCTGCTCTTTGTTGTTGATCTGTTTTTATCAGGAGGTGTTTTGGGCTTTAAGTTTAAAGAAGTTTAAGGAATGTTAAGTGTATCTAGCCCCCCCCCCCCCCCCGCCTTCCATTTCCCCTCTAAACTCCCTTGCAAAACTTCCCCCGTTAGCCACTCCTGTTTGCTAGCTTCTCTGGTCACTTACGAGCAGGTTTTTTAAAGCCCTGGTCTTCCTGAGTATCCCCATCTTCTGGTTAAGGGTGCTAAAAGGCTTAGGGATCAAAGCCTGGTTAAGAAGCTCTCAACCCTTTCCTAGAAGGCTGTGACGCTCAGCACACGGTCCCCCAAACAAACAGAACACACAGTATATTTCAGTCAAGCAGCAAGCACATCACAAACACAAACACACACATTACAGACAACAAACTTACCCCAAGGGTCACATAATCGCTCCTCCTTTACCTGGAGAACTCCCTTGAAAAACTCCTGTTAGCCACTCCTGTTCGCTAGCATCCCAAGACCCTTCAATCACCTTAAATGCAAACCAGCTAGAAGTAGTCCAAAAGTTCAGCTATTTATGTTTTACAGTGACCACTGGATGAAGAACTAAATATTCATATTGGAAAGGCTGCCACCACCTGTAGCAGACTAACTAAAAGAGCATGGAACAACTCAAAGCTTACCATCAAGACCAAAATGCTAGTGTACCAAGCTTGTGTCATCAGCACTCTCATGTATGGCAGGGAAGCATGGACAGCTTTTGATTAGCAGGAGAAAAGGTTAAACAGTTTCCACCTATGCTGTTCACACCACATACTCAACACCAAATGGCAAGATAAAGTCACCAATGCAGAGGTTCTTCAAAGGGCAAATTTACCAAGTGTGACAGCTCTGCTCAACCAAAGATGACTGCACTGGCTGGGCCATCTGAGTAGCTTGGAAGACGAACGCATACCCAAGGACATGCTGTACAGGGAGCTATCAGAGGGAACAAGAACAACAGGACGTCCCAAGCTTCACTGTAAAGACACATGCAAGTGTGATATGAAGGAATTTGGAATCGATCCTGACCAGTGGGAAGCCTTGGCAAGTGATCAAAACAAGTGGCACCATCGTCTCCATCAGGATATCAAAGTCCATGACAGGAGTTGGCTCCTACAGCTTGAAGAGAAAAGAGCCCATAGGAAGCAAGCAGCTCCCAACTAAGAAACATACATTTGCAGTAACTGCCAAAGATCATACAAATCTTGGATTGGACTAGTCAGTCACATCAGACATTGCAAACCGTCTACATCATAGGCTGCAATTCCCACCATCTCTCTCAGATGAAAGAATGCCAACAAAACGAAGTGCCAGAGTCAGTGCATATGGCCCAGCAATAATCAGGCGCTGATGCCTCTTTTCTTCCTTTTTAACAACTTCATAACAAAGTACCCAGCTGCCTGGCTTTGGCCAATTGAACAGTTTGCCTTTTCCTGTTGGAAATCAAGTTCTCAGGGCTACCTTATCCATGGCCTCTGCATGTGTGTAGTCTTCCCCTTCCTTGCATGCCACAAGTGCCAAGGACAAATGCAGTCCCAGTGCTAAGGGGAATGCAGGCCAGGGAGGGAGCGTTTTCTCTATATGCCTCCAGACAGATCACCATGAAGGATGCAGGGATGTGGTGCCATCCCCCTCCGTTTCAGTGCACTGCGTTGGCCACTGCAGAGGGAAGTAGGGTACAACTTGCTTGCTCCTTATGTGTGCATCCTTGGAGCTGGGCTGTTCCACACCAGTCCCAACATAGGCCTGTGCTTTAAAGGTGTAATCTGGATCTCAGCCTCTTCAAGACAGTTTTCCTTTCACAACTATGAGAGGGCTATGGGCAGGGTGAATTTCAAGGTCTTTGTCTGCCCCACGTAGCCGTTATGCTAAGACAGGGTATGCAATGGCAATGAGCATAGGGGAAGAGCTGGTCTGAGGTTGCACCTCAGTGGACATTTATGGAAAAGCAGGCAACTTGCATGATGGAGTCACTTCTGCTCTGGAATCCCCTTGTTTTTCCTATTGTAGGAGCTTAGATAGCTGGCATCATGAATGAATCCACCAAATTCTACTGTGAAGGGCTTGAACGAGCTACCAGTAAAGCCAATGGAAAGACTCATGGGATCAGTTCATGAGCTGGTATAAATGGGATAGCTACCAACTGAGCATCTGGCTAAACCTTCACTGGATTTATTTATTGGGATGAGTTCGTAGAACTTCCCTATCTTACACAGAATTGAAACTCTAGGAAAGTCTACAGAATACACTGATGGGTTCCTTTCATTCAGGCTTCAGACTGCTTGCTACATAGAATCATAGAATCATAGAATATCAGGGTTGGAAGGGACCCCAGAAGGTCATCTAGTCCAACCCCCTGCTCAAAGCAGGACCAAGTCCCAGTTAAATCATCCCAGCCAGGGCTTTGTCAAGCCTGACCTTAAAAACCTGTAAGGAAGGAGATTCTACCACCTCCCTAGGTAACGCATTCCAGTGTTTCACCACCCTCTTAGTGAAAAAGTTTTTCCTAATATCCAATCTAAACCTCCCCCATTGCAACTTGAGACCATTACTCCTCGTTCTGTCATCTGCTACCATTGAGAACAGTCTAGAGCCATCCTCTTTGGAACCCCCTTTCAGGTAGTTGAAAGCAGCTATCAAATCCCCCCTCATTCTTCTCTTCTGCAGACTAAACAATCCCAGCTCCCTCAGCCTCTCTTCATAAGTCATGTGCTCTAGACCCCTAATCATTTTTGTTGCCCTTCGCTGGACTCTTTCCAATTTATCCACATCCTTCTTGTAGTGTGGGGCCCAAAACTGGACACAGTACTCCAGATGAGGCCTCACCAGTGTCGAATAGAGGGGAACGATCACGTCCCTCGATCTGCTCGCTATGCCCCTACTTATACATCCCAAAATGCCATTGGCCTTCTTGGCAACAAGGGCACACTGCTGACTCATATCCAGCTTCTCGTCCACTGTCACCCCTAGGTCCTTTTCCGCAGAACTGCTGCCTAGCCATTCGGTCCCTAGTCTGTAGCGGTGCATTGGGTTCTTCCGTCCTAAGTGCAGGACCCTGCACTTATCCTTATTGAACCTCATCAGATTTCTTTTGGCCCAATCCTCCAATTTGTCTAGGTCCTTCTGTATCCTATCCCTCCCCTCCAGCGTATCTACCACTCCTCCCAGTTTAGTATCATCCGCAAATTTGCTGAGAGTGCAATCCACACCAGGCTGGCTAACCTAGTGAGGAGGGCTTTACATAAAGCAATGTGAATGCTTGACAAAACATCTAGGGCAGAACACCCAGATTCTGGCAACACAACAGGGCGTGAAATGTGTTCACATGCCAATGGCCAACTTCTGGAATAGCTTTTTGGCACTTTCTCCATGTGTGAAATCCTGCCCTGTTAAGCGTTCAACTTTATTGAAACCAGTTGGGGCTGACTGTTTTGTAATGGAGAGGGATTTGACCTGCTAACTGGCCAGATCCTACCCGAGTGCCTGGGTTTCTGTTGATGGAAACCAGTGGCAAAAGGAAGCCCACAGAGGCAGGGAGGATGCTGCATCAGAAAGGGGATACTACCTCATCTCTACTGGGGATGGGGCATAAACCGGGAAAGGATGTGACCAGGGCACACCAAAGAATGCAGTGGTTCTGTGCATCCCCACAACAGAGACATGCTGCCAGTACCCTTAGGGAGCCTCTGGAGATAGTTAAGTGTCTTTCCCCTGGCAGAATCCAGAAGGAGGGCAGGAATCAGTATCACCACTTTTCCTCCCACAGAGTAAATTGTCCCTTTGGGTGGGGGACAGGCACTGTGTAACTTGCATCTCCTGTGCCAGCTGGGGTGAAATCTGGCCCTCTGCCTCTAACAGCAGCCCTAGGTGCTTTCAGCGGTCTACACGATCGAGGCAAAGCTCAAGGGGAAATGTCCAGAGCTCCCTTCATCTGATGTTGGTCCAAGTCAGCAACTGCAGCCCTGTTTCATGCTGCTCTTTTCCCCCCATAACCATAAACCCTGGGAAAAGCAGTAGTTTGACATGCCTGGTTTGATAATGACCCTTGACAGGATCTTGGTGGGTTTCCAACACGAGCCAGTCTGCAAATATTAAGACTTCTCAGGCAGACTCCAAAAGGGACTTAATTTAACATTAAACTAGAACAGGCTGATCCAGCATATAAAGGAACAAATCTTGACCCCAATAAATGGGCTTTGTATGGATATTCCCCAGGGGTATTTGGGAGGGAACCCTCTTCTTGATCTTTGAACACCAATGGAACCTTGTTTCTCCTCCATGGGGGATTTTTGTAGCAGGTCTATATAACTGTAGAATCAGAGCCACTAGCCAAGTCTGCCGCCAGTTCCATCTCCACCACAGCACAGACAGAGCCACATCTGGCACTGTGGGGGGAAGTGCATGGTCTATCAATGCCTGGGCCACCTTGCACAGTGGCACCACCTCCATTTCTTTACCTTTTGAGGCTTCCATGTCAACAGTATAGGATTTCTTGTGCATAAAGATATCAAGAATTCAGTATTAGGATGCCACCCAATATCCAGCAGGCTTATTTCCATCTGTCTAAAGGCAGTACCATTCAATTTCACAATGGTACAAGTCTACGCCCCTACAACAGACTATGACAATGAGCAAATTGAAGATTTTTACAACCAGCTCCAAAACATCATCGATAAGGTACACAAGAAAGATATACTGATTTTGCAGGGAGATTGGAATGCTAAAGTGGGTACTGATGCCCAGGCAGATTGGCAAGATTATTGTGGCACTTTCTGTAATGCAGTAAGCAATGAGAGAGGGCTGAGATTTTTGCCAGCTATAACAATCTGGTTCTTGCAAACACATTAGGAGCACATAAAGCATCCAGACGATCAAGGTGGCATGCACCTGATGGTTTACATCACAGTTAGATTGACTACGTCATGATGCAAAACCGATTTCATTCTGGCATAAACAGAGCTAAAGCAAGGAGCTTCCCCGGTCCTGATACTGGAAGTGATCACGACCTTGTGATGCTAAACTTTTGGCTGCAGCTAAGGAAAATCATCAGGCCAGAATCAAGTTTGACTTAGAAAGACTGAAGCATTGCAGAGTCATTCCAAGCAATGATCGGCAGAAAATTCGCTCCACTGCTTGCTCTACAGGAAGACGTAGAAACAATGACCAACAATTTCAATGCTGTAATGAATGAGGCAGCAATGGACATCCTTGGGAAACACCGTAGGAAGACAAAACCTTGGGTCACAAATGTAATACTACAAATGTGTGACATTAGAAGAGAACTCAAGAGAGATAAGAACAGCACTGAGGGAGCTGATAAATACAGAGCCATTGGCAGGAAGTTACTTACCATAACTTTGTAGAGAAGCATCTCTAAAGTGGGCAAAACAAAATTCCCCTTAATTTCATTCTGTGAAAGGGCTGAACTGTTGGCTGAAATGAAAAAAGATTCAGCCCGAGACAGATACCCTGCATGGAAAATTCAGCCTGAATTCAGGTGACCATATGTCCCGTTTTGGCGGGGACAGTCCCCTTTTTCAGCTCTGTCCGGGCCATCCCTACTTTTTCACCAAAGCTGGGCATTTGTCCCTGCTGCAAGGCAGAGAGCAGAGCGGCTGCTGCCCGAGGGAAGGGGGAGTGTCAGCAGTTGCCCGCCAGCAGAAGAGCAGAGAAATTTGCTGCTGGTGGACAGTGCTGCCTTCAGAGCTGGCCCCCCGGGCGGCATGGAGTTTGGGAAGTCAGCCCCAGCCCAGGGCGGTGCAGGGCTCTGCGGATCAGCTCCAGCCCCGGGAGGCACTGGGAGGGCAGCTCTGGTGAGCCCAGGGCCATCCTATTTTTACTTTAAGAAATATGGTCACCCTAGCCTGAATGGTAAAAGTTTTGGCAAAATTATAAACAACTGAAAACAGGGTCTGATAATAGAAAGTATTGGGCAACCTTAAGAGGCATTGCTACCTATGCTGCATATAATACACATTAGATAGTAACTGGAGACTGGAGACCATGCCTCCCGCTAAGCACAGATCTAGGAGCCGGGAACTCCTAAATTCTGATCCCAGCCCTCACAACAACTCTGCCTTTGGCCTCAGGCAAATCATTTGATCTGTCTCCTACAATCAGGGAAGAAAGTAAGTCTACGGACTTACCAGTATGGGGCTGGGCTGGGGCCAGCTCTGGCCCCTGGAAGGGGCGGTGCCTCGGGAGGTCAGAGCCAGCCCCAGCCCACCCTGTACTGGCAAGTGCCTCCTTCCCCTTTCCCAGGGTAATAGCGGCAGTGGTTTAAACGGCCCTGGGCAGTAGCGGCGGCCGGAGCCCTGGGCCCTTCAAATCGTCCCCAGAGCCCCGCTGCCGCTTCCCCAGGGCTCTGGCAGCAGGGCTCCAGGGACGGGGCTCCGGCCGCCACTACCACCCCGGGCCCTTTAAATTGTCCCCGGAGCCTGCTGGAGCCCTGGGGAAGTGGCAGCGGGGTTCTGGGGACGATTTAAAGGGTTAAAGGACGATTGTTAGAATGTATTATATATTTTCCTACTCCACCTAGTTTGTAGAGGTTGTACATATTTCACTTATTTACATACAGTTGGATGCTCAGACTGAAGACATAACTCACTCCACTAGGGGTCAGATTTCTCATAAGGTAAGGCCAGAGTTCTGTGCAAAAATGGTGTAATTGCACATGCAAATGAGGAAATACTAATTTGGGCCTGCAATTTAGGTAATCACACATGCAAATCATACACAAGCAAATGTGCCTTGGGTCTCCTTTGAAAGTCTGTCCCTCCATGTTTGTAAATAACTAGATCTTGAGTTTTTGAATGATGTGTTGTACAAAGACGTCTACATTCTCATGGGTATGTTAGATGAGAAGTCCACTGGTCAGTTAGAGGTGACTGAAGGCTTATCTACACAGGGACATCCAGGATAATTTATCTGAATGAATTAAAGATGTGAATTTGAACTGGACTAGTTGAACTGCATTAAATCCCTTTGTGGGTGCTGTTGTTCAGAATTAAAGTGGCCTTAATTTAGTTTCACTTAATTCACTTTCTATGATTCTGAATGAGGCTGCTCACACAAGGGTTGAATGCATTTTAACAATCCACTTCAAATTCACACCTTTAGTAATTTTGGATTAATTTCCCTGGATGTCCTTGTGTAGACAAGCACTAAGGGAGCACTGGAATAAATCTTTCATGGTGAATGTCTCCTTTAAGAGTTATCTTCCTTGCTGCTCCGCAAATGCTTTTACAGCCTTGTTGTGGAGTACTGGTGCCACCCTGTGCCTACCCTGGAAATCTCCATTCTCATGCAGATTACTGCATGTCTTTTTTCCTAAGAGGCAATGATCAGACTGAGTGCAGCTGTTCTGTTAAATACACCTCGCAAGTCAGTTCCAGCCACTCAGCAATTACAGAAATGGAGTAACTGTTGCTAACTGAGCCCTGCTCTACCTAAAACATAGGTTGATACAGCTACATCAGTCACGGCTATGAAAAATTGCACACCCTAAGCACCATAGTTAAGCTGACCTAACCTTTGCTGTAGATTCAGCTAGGTCAATGGAAAAATGCTTCTATCAACCTAGCTGCTGCCTCTTGGACAGGTGGATTAACCACATCCACCAAAACCCTTTCAGTTACTGTGGGAAGCATCTGCATGACGGCACTACAGTGGCTAGTTATGCCTTTGTAGCGCCGCTATCGAATAGACATACCCTGAGTCGTAGGCGCTGACTCTGTGGATGCTCTGGGGCTCAAGCACCCACTGAAAAAAAAGGGGGGGTGCTCAGTACCCACTGGGCCAGATTAATCTTTTGTGGGCCCCAGTGCCCGGACCATGGCCTCACCCCCTGCTTTGCCAGTGCTCCATCCCGAGGTGCCACCCCTACTCAGCCTCTTCCCCCTGTGGCCCCACCCACCGCTCCTATGGGGAGAGGGGGCAGAGAGGAGCACCCACCCGCAAAAACCAGAGTCAGCACCTGTGCCCTGAGTGAATCTTTCTGCCTCTTCATAAAGTCTGGCGGCTATATGGTAGGCCCTGGGGAAAAGAAGTTTGTAAGACTCTTTCGACTTCAGTGGAGGTTGGCTGTAGACATTTTTACCAGAATGATCAAGTCTTGCTATCACACTAATACAAAGTAACATAATACTCATAGAATCATAGAATATCAGGGTTGGAAGGGACCTCAGGAGGTCATCTAGTCCAACCCCCTGTTCAAAGCAGGACTGATCTCCGACTAAATCATCCCAGCCAGGGCTTTGTCAAACCTGACCTTAAAAACTTCTAGGGAAGGAGATTCCACCACCTCCCTAGGTAACGCATTCCAGTGTTTCACCACCCTCATAGTGAAAAAGTTTTTCCTAATATCCAACCTAAATCTCCCCCACTGCAACTTGAGATCATTACTCCTTGTTCTGTCATCTGCTACCACTGAGAACAGTCTAGAGCCATCCTCTTTGGAACCCCCTTTCAGGTAGTTGAAAGCAGTTATCAAATCCCCCCTCATTCTTTTCTTCTGAAGACTAAACATCCCCAGTTCCCTCAGCCTCTCCTCATAAGTCATGTGTTCCAGTCCCCTAAGCATTTTTGTTGCCCTCCGCTGGACTCTTTCCAATTTTTCCACATCCTTCTTGTAGTGTGGGGCCCAAAACTGGACACACTACTCCAGATGAGGCCTCACCAATGTCGAATAGAGGGGAATGATCACGTCCCTCGATCTGCTGGCAATGCCCCTACTTATACATCCCAAAATGCCATTGGCCTTCTTGGCAACAAGGGCACACTAAAAAAACCAAACTTTGAACAGCTCAGAAAATGGAATATTGGCTATTCTAAACAACTCCATGTAGTGAAGACAGAGTGGAGCTGCTTGGAAAACTTCAACAAACTGAGATGTTTTTTGACTCTTTAATTCTGTATCAGGATCAATTTTTCCTTGGGACACAATATTATAGAACACAACATATTTGATAATGCACTGTGCCTGATCGTCTCTTGCATACACCTGTTTTACACCATTCTCCATTGATTTCAGTGGGTCTACACCTGATTCAAACCAGGTGAGAGGAGAATAGGTCTCTGTGCATTTATTGAATTAAATGACCAAGTCGTTGCTTTTCTCATGTAAAGTCCAGATGCCCAGCATGTCTAATCACACAAGGGCTTACATTTAATCATGCCAAATGCACCGGGTTATTTGTATTGCAGTAGATACCGAGAGTTCCCAAATGAGATTGGGGCCCCATTGTGCTAGACACTCCACAGGGTATACAACAAGAGTCTGATCAAAAGCCTTGCTGAGGTCACAATGGGAGGCTTTCCATTGAGTGCAACAGGCTTTGGATCAGGCCTGCAAGGTGCTGTGCACCTTAGCTCCAGTCCAGTAAAATACTTACAGTTAAGTATATACATATGAGTAGTTCCATTGACTTCAGCCTACAGGAAATGAGTTGTGGTCTCAGTCTAGTTCCAACATGACTGGAGTCTATATCAAACAAGCACACACAAAAATCACTTCCTCATTAGCACTGTCAGTAGAAAGACAAGGATTGAATAGGCCTGGAGAGCAAATCCCTAGTGTGGCTTCTCCGGAATAGTGTGGAGACAGGCTAAAATACTGGTGTGGGGAAAGCTTCCATTGCAATTGCTACACATGACCTACAGATAAAGAGTACTCTGTCCTTCAGGGTTGTAGATCCTGCCTCTTTCAGTAAATGGGACTAAGGCAAAGTATTGGAAAACTGCCTATAGGATCTGGAATTTTAAGATGCAAGTTAGGAGTGGACCTTGCAGAGGGATCGAATGAGAAACACATTCTTAGCCAATATTAATGAATTGATTTCAGTGGCAAGGCACCTGCTTACTTCAATGCTGACTTTCTTACAGTCCTCCTCTAGTCACTGGGCATAGATACAAAGAAATCTGCCTTACCCCAGCTCTGATTCTGGACAAGACTCTTACAGTGGGAAAGAAACATTGGAACTTTCACTGAAGACCACCCTGTCCGTAAGCAAACCGCTGTAGTAAGTGACTGCTTTAAAATAGTTCTATAATTTCCAATGCAATTTTGAGTGTTCTGTAAAGACAATCTATATCAGACAACTGCTTTTTCACCAGTCCCTCAAATCTGTTAAGAGATGGCCTCCAAGCCATACAATTCTGAGCCATATAAAGACAGGAACCTTCCTAAAGCTGAGGGGAATTAGTCCTGGGGTCCTAACTGAGGCTCATTTCTGTGAGAGAGTCAAGGTGGGTGAGATAGTATCTTTTTCTTGGAACAACTTCCATTGGTGAAAAAGACCAGCTTCCAGTGTACAGAGAGCTCTTCTTCATGTCATTTCTATGTAAGTCAGGGGGTGAGTGCGGAGCTGTTGAGATGGTGTACGTTCTGGATCTACTGTAATGATGTAAAATCTACAGAGAGAGAATGGATTCTGCATCTGACAAACATGCGCAACAGATAAATATGAAGTAAAAACCAGTTACAAACTAACAGATTTGTATTTGTGTATGCCGTTTTATTTGTAGCCATGTTGGTCCCAGGATATTAGAGAGACAAGGTGGGTGAGGTAATTGTCTCTCTCGATTTTTATTTACTAAACTTTACAAGTCTTTGACCACTAGAGGGCATTCTTTTATTTTATAGCATGAAACTGACACTAATCAGCTTGTTTGCAGTATTGCTGTAGCCCAGACCTGAAAAAGAGCTCTGTGTAAGCTTGAAAGCGGGGCTCTTTCACCAACAGAAGTTGGTCCAGTAAGAGATATTACCCACCTTGTCTCTCTACTAACCAGGTTGTAACTTAAAACAATTGAGGCGAGAAGGTTTGGGATTGCTCTGGGTGCTATAACTCAACTCATTTCTTTATTGTGCCCTGGAGGTTCAGGGCACTAGCAGTCCACAGCTGGTCATTGCATGTCCTGGGTGAGTGTGTGAATATATAAAATGTGAAAACAAATGTCAATACAGCTTTGAGGGTGCACAGTCATGAAAATGAAACAAGGTTCCTAGAGCAATGTTAACTCAGTTGCTTTACACATCCTGTAGACTTGTGTATGAAATCTCTCTCCTGAAAACGGTCCTAGATTTGTATTCCTAGTTCTGCTAATTTAGGGGTCTAATTCAAAGCCCACGGGAGTCAATAAGAGTCTCTCCACTGACTTCAGTGTGACCTTTGGATCAGGCTTTTGTGACAAGGTGAAGCAATGGCCTGAAAAGGGTTAAGAGATCCCCACTGACCATTTGAACAGTATGTGGCCCAGGTCAAGATGGGGGCTCTTAACCAAGAGAGCCAGATTGCAGTCCTCCAGACTGGAGCGCTAGGAGAAGACCCGATCCCAGTTTGACCCCCGGGGGCTTTGGAGTGACAAAAGGGCACGGGCTGCATAAGCCTTCCCACATGTGGCATGCGAGTGCTATCGACCACCCCTGACCTAAGGGAGGGCGTGAAACTGGAAGGGCGTAAAACTGGAAGGGCCTGATGTAACTCCCACCAAGGAATGGGAGAGATGCTGGGGCATCCATGGGAATGTTGGTCGGTTCAAACTTCCCCAGGTCACCGGCTAAAGTGACCCCGCTCAGTTCAGTCTCGAAGGGGGGAGAGATGTGATGAAGTCGGACTGTTCTTAATGTTTCCTCTGAATATTGTGGGGATGCCTCAGTTTCCCCTATGCAGTTCTTAAGTATCTAGGTGGTGGGATAAGGGTGTATGATCATTGCAGAGCCCTAGAGGGCAGGTGTGTGCAGGGGTCTGGACACAGAGAATGGCCAACACCCTGTTTCCTGGCAACTGATGGCCTGGCCCTTCCCCCCTGCAAGGTGAGAGCTAAAGGGTTGGAGAACAAAGGAATCAGGTGACCTCCTGGCCCGGGGAAAGGGACAAAGCCCAGGGGAGGAGGGTCTGGAGAGAGTTTCAGTTTGGGGCTGGCTGGGGAGGAGCAATGAAGTGCAGACGTGGTTGTCTGGGTCACTGCCCCCCCAAAATGGATCCAGCTGAGGGATCCTGTTCTCTGCACTTACAAGTTCTGTTTTAGACCATGTTCCTGTTGTCTAATAAACCTTCTGTTTTACTGGCTGGCTGAGAGTCACGTCTGACTGCGAAGTTGAGGTGCAGGACCCTCTGGCTTCCCCAGGACCCGGCCTGGGCGGACTCGCTGTGGGAAGCACACGGAGGGGCAGAGGATGCTGAATGCTCCGAGGTCAGACCCAGGAAGGTGGAAGCTGTGTGAGCTGTGTGTCCTGAAGACAGTCTGCTCACAGAAAGGAGACTTCACCAGAGTCCTGCCTGGCTTCGTAGGGAGCAGTTCCAGAGCATCGCCCGGGGACTCCATGACAACTGGTGGGTGGCTGGGAGAGGTCTCTAAGGAGGAACAAGGATCCTGCTGGTGAAGGGGGAAATTTTTGTGGATTGGATTGGAAGGGGAAAACTTCTGTGCATTTGATTTATTTTGTTCTTTATTTTTAAACAATAAATTGTGCCCTGAGGCAACGGCCTTTAGAGGACTTGGGTGTAGTGTTCACTTCCCATCCCTGGCTGGGGAAACAGCCCAGCCATGTATAGCGCTAGACCACTCCCTGTTCAGTTTGCCCACTTATAAAAGGGGGATGGTGCTTACCTGCCTCATACACGTACTGAGACTTGACCACTCATGTTTGAAAAGTACTCTGAAATCCCCTGGCGGCAAGCACTATGGAAGTGTGAAGTATAGTTATATTTCCCTTCTCAGTTTTAAGCCCTTAGACTCAGCTCCCTAAGGTATTTAAGTGCCTAACTATCTTTTATGGATACAGGCGTTAATTATTTGCCTGTTTTCGGGATGGGCTAATTTTGTTAAAAGCTGAGAAGAGGGAAAATATAAGAATACGTAATATTTTTCTCTTTCTGGAAGAGGCAAGAAGTCATTCAGGGAATACAATCCATATGATCAGTGAACTTCATGGGTTAGCGAATGGAACATTACAGCCCTATACACCCTCTGAGCAAAGATTTTAATGAAACGATCACTAGTGGGAATAGCCGCAACATAAAAATGCCCTTGGGAACCACACCAGTAAATTATTCTCACAATGCCATAGACTTGCATGAGACAGATGGACATGTCCTTTCAGCAAGAAATTTACAATCCAAGGGCACTCGGCAGGAAGGACACAGCAATCTGCAGGGTTGGTCTCATGTTACACCTCACACAGAAGGGACTGTCAGAGGGTGCGCATGAGAGACTTGCGAAGGAAGAAGGTTCAAAGATAATGATATTTGTTTCATACATAGCTCACTGGCTTTAAAAAAAACACTTAATGGTGTAGTGTTTGCATTGTTTGAGAACAAAGTCTGTCGTGATGGCAGCGGTGGGGGAGGGGTTGTCAGGGTTGGAAGGCAGGACTGATACCATGACAACAAAACAGAGATTGTAATGAGACATCCACCTAACAGTGATACAAACATCACAAGCTCTGCCCTTCAGTTCAGCCCCTTTTCCCTAGGCTACGAATACCTTTATTGTCAGGCTGATCCCAGGAGAGTTTGCTGCCACAGTCTCTCACTGCGGAGCTGCTGTTCCCAGCACTGCTGAGAGGTAGGCAGGCTGCTGGAGACCGTGCTCTCCTCTAGACATGATTAAGGCTATGATTGAGTCACGGGTATTTTTAGTAAAAGTCACGGCCAGGTCACAGACAATAACCAAAAGTCATGGCCAGTGACCTGTCTGTGACTTTTACTAAAAATACCCCTAAATAAATCTCAGGTGCTGGGGGCAGGGGTGCTCCAGTGGACGCTGCTGCTCCTGGGGGTGGGGGTGGCCCAGGGCACTGTTGCTGTCGCTCCTCTGGGTTGGGGTGCGGCCCTTGGCCCTGCCGCCACCACTGCCTCTCCTCCAGGCAGTCCGTGTCCCCGCCGCCGCCACTCCTCCAGGCAGTCCGTGTCCCCGCCGCCACCGCCGCCACTCCTCTGAGCCGGGGGGCAGCCCGTGGCCCCACCACCACTGCCACCGCTCATCCAGGCAGCCCGCCACCGCCGCTGCTCCGGGCGAGGAGAGGCCCAGGGCCCCGCCACCGCCGCTGCTCCGGGCGAGGAGAGGCCTGGGGTGCCACTGCCGCTCCGGGGCAGCACCTGGGACCAGTTGCCTGGGATTGCCGGAGCAGCGGCTGGTGCAGCTGGCCCCAGGGCCGCCCCAGCTGCTCGGGCAGCCCTGGGGTCAGCCACACCAGCCGCTGCAGCTGTGGAAGTCCCGGAGGTCCCGAAGAGTCACAGAATCCGTGACTTCCATGAAAGACTCACAGCCTTAGTCATGATTAATCTTTACTTGCGCCTACCATCTTTCGTTTTCCCTTGCTGCTTGTCTGCTTCATTCCCCAGGCTGCATAACTGTGTGCACTAACACACTGGTCTTTCTTTGGCTAGGCCCCTTCCGTAGCTGGACCTGTTAGCAATTCTTTCCTTGCTGTACCTGTAAACTGCTACAGGTGAGCAAATCCAGCCTCATTGGGCTCTGCATGACTCTGGAGTCCACCCCCACAGAGCAATTTGCATGATCAAAGCCTAAAGCTCTTCCCTTCCTCTACCTGATGCACTCAGTTTATTTCATATTGCTGGCGGGCTTTTCCCCTGTGTGCCTCTGCTGTGTCCACTCCCTGGCTTGTTCAAAGAGCATTTAAAAAGGAAATTCCTCTTTTAAACACTCTCTCTTCTCTGCAGTGGAAATAACTTCCAATAGCTCTTGACAAGGGCTAATCAGAAAGGACTATTTCAAGTTTCTAAGGAAACCTTCCTTATCACCACCTCAGGTGGTTTCCTAGATGACCACAAGATGAACTGATAGACAAAGTGGGTGAGATAATATCTTTTTTTAGACCAACTTCTGTTGATGAGAGAGACAAGCTTTTGAGCCAAACTGAGCTCTTCTTCACCAACAGAAGTTGGTCCACTAAAAGATATTACGTCACCCACTTTGTCTCTCTATTATCATGTCTCAAGTAGGTAGAACACCAGCCCAATAGAAAGCAGATGCAATCATGAATTGCCCATGCCCACTGACATAACTTCTTATAAAAAGGGAAATAAGGACAACCAGGGGAATTACAGACCAGTCAGCTTAACTTCTGTACCCGGAAAGATAATGGAGCAAATAATTAAGCAATCAATTTGCAAACCATCTAGAAGATAATAAGGTGATAAGTAACAGTCAGCATGGATTTGTCAAAAACAAATTGTGTGAAACTAACTTGATAGCTTTCTTTGACAGGGTAATAAGCCTTGTGGATGTGGGGAAGCGGTAGACATGGTATATCTTGACTTTAGTAAAGCTTTTGATACTGTCTTGCATGACCTTCTCATAAACAAACTAGGGAAATGCAACCTAGATGGAGCTACTATAAGGTGGGTGCAAAACTGGTTTGAAAACTGTTCCCACAGAGTAGTTATCAGTAGTTCACAATCATGCTGCAAGGGCAAAACAAGTGGGGTCCTGCAAGGATCAGTTCTGGGGCCGGTTCCATTCAATATCTTCATCATTGTTTTAGATAATGGCATAGAGAGTATACTTACAAAGTTTCAGAGGGATAACCATGTTAGTCTGTATCCACAAAAACAACAAGGAGTCCGATGGCAACTTAAAGACTAATAGATTTATTTGGGCATAAGCTTTCATGGGTAAAAAACCCACTTCTTCAGATGCATGGAGTGAAAATTACAGATGCAGGCATAAATATCTGACACATGAAGAGACAGGAGTTACTTTACAAGGGGAGAACCAGTGTTGACAAGGCCAATTCAATCAGGGTGGATGTGGTCCACTCCCAATAATTGCCGAGGAGGTGTCAATACCAAGAGAGGGAAAAATCAGAGGCATATTGCTTTTTCATAGATGAACTATTGTGATCAAGGGAAACCAATACCTTCTTGTTCTTATTGATCCATTCTCTAAGTGGGTGGAAGAATTTCCCTTTAAGGTAAATACTGCAAACCACAGCTACAATTTTGGTGGAACAAATCTTATCTCATTGGGGACTCCCTGCTAGGGTTGAGTTATACAGAGGAACACATTTTACTGGGCAAGTGTTCCAAACATGCTTACAGCTGTTGGGAATGCAACAAAATGTGCACATTCCATATAGACCTTAATCATCAGGGATGATAGTGTCAACAAATCACACCATCAAATTAATGTGGAAGCTGGTGGATGTCAATGGATGCAATTGGGATACCCTGATTCCAATCATTTTAAGGGCACTCAGAACAACTCCAGCTGCCTCCACAGATCATACACCCTTTGAGGTGATGACTGGCAGAACTATACGAATGCCACCTTAATAGTATACCATTCAGCATGTATTTTTGACAAGTTTTCACACCCTTTTTATGGTTTATGTCCCACCCTCCAATCCCATTTCCAGTCATGTACATGTTTGGTGCTGTCTGCCATTTTGAAAAAAAAAATGTTTGTAAAGGGAATGTTAGGGGTGCTTATGTGCATGTGTTTCGACATGTTTGGCTGGGTTTTGAGAGAAAACCTGAAGAAAAATAGTTTATAAATAAAGAATAGAGTTGAGAAAAGCAAGAGAGCCTGTGTCAGCGAGCACAGGGCAGTGAGAGGGTTTTTAAAAGTGCTTTAGAGAAAAAGAGTTTTTTAGAAAAGAAAAAATAAAAAGAGTTATTTGGAAATAAATAAAAGCAAGAGATCTATTAAATAGAAGAGGAAAAATAAGGTTTCATAAAGAAAGAGGAAAATGAGGAATAAGGGCTTTAAAGAATGGAGATGAGGTTGTTTTAAAAGTCTATGAAAGAAAGAGGGGGAAATGACTAAAAAGAAGGTAAAGATTTCTTTGTTAGGTTGAGAGAAAATGTAGTGAGCACATGGCAAAGAGAAAGACGAGGAAGAAAGACAGCATATGGCAGAGAGATCCTGTTTTGTTAGTGAGCAGATGACAAAGAGAAAGATTAGAAGAGAGGAACAGCTTACCTGCGGCTGCCTCCAGTGAAATGATAACTATTCTGGGCCGTGAGCCTTGGGAACAAACCACTCCTCTCGGCTGGACCAATCAGAAGCTGATCTACAACTACGTCATAGAATGCATTCTTCCTGAACCAATCATACCATACCAAGTTTTTAAAACAAGAGCCATCTCCTCCCTCCCTCCCTGCCTTCCTCCCCTCCCCTCTGCTCCCATCTGTTTGAAGATGTAAGATAAACACTGACTCATCCTTCTTAATTATTTTGCTACCAGTGAAATAAAAGATGTTCTACTTCTCTCAAAAAATACAACAGCTTGCTGATTAAAGTTTAGATTTATACAAAACACACATACAAGAAAAATGGCACTAAGAAAGGAGCTTATACCAAAAAAGAGCTTACTTTTTAAATGTAAAAGGAAAACATTATATTTTACAACAAGGACACCTCTCCCCCTCCCCCCCAACTGTTTTGAAAATAAACCCTTTTCTTAATTCTTTTGCTAACATGAAAAAATTCTGGAAAGAAATTATACAAAACACACTATAATATGAAAACTCCCAACTGAGGGGAGATTACAATAAAATGTTATTTAAAACATAAAAATATATATTATGTAGGGCTTTCAAGCATTTTAAAAAATTATTGCAATTAAAACATTAATCACATGATTAATTGCACCGTTAAACAATAGAATACCATTCATTTTAAATATTTTTGGATGTTTACTACATTTTCAAATATATTAGTTTCAATTACAACACAGAATACAAAGCATACAGTGCTCACTTTATATTTATTTTTATTACAAATATTTGCACTGTAAAAACAAAACAAAAATGTATTTTTCAATTCACTTCAGACACGTACTGTAGTGCAATCTCTTTATCATGAAAGAGAAACTTAAAAATGTAGAATTATGTACAAAAAAACCCCTGCATTCAAAAATAAAACTATGTAAACTTTAGAGCCTACAAGTCCACTCAGTCCTACTTCTTGGTCAGCCAATCACTCAGACAAACAAGGTTGGTTACAATTTGCAGGAGATAATGCTGCCTGCTTCTTGTTTACAATGTCACCTGAAAGTGAGAACAGGCATTTGCATGGCACTGTTATAGCTGGTGTTGCAAGATATTTACGTGCCAGTTACGCTAAAGATTCATATGTCCCTTCATGCTTCAACCACCATTCCATAAGAATGCATCCATTCTGATGATGGGTTCTGCTTAATAATGATCCAAAGCAGTGTGGACTGACACATGTTCATTTTCATCATCTGAGTCCAGAGGTGAAAGTAAGCCGGTACACCATGCCGGACCGGACTGGCTTCCCCAGGCTGGTGATTTAAAGGGCCCAGGGCTCCCTGCAGTGGTCGGAGCCCCGGGCCCTTTAAATCACCTCCTGAGCCCCGCTGCTGAAGCCGTGGGGTAGCGGTGGCAGGGCTCTGGCAGTGATTTAAAGGGCCCTTTAGGAAAAGGTTTTGTCATGTAAAAAGTTTTATAATCTATTTTATGAATCCTCCTACACACCATTTGGCCAATTTTTGATGACACCTTATTTGCAAGGTCTATCAGCAATGCCATTGGGTCTGGTGTCTTTGCTACCTCTATCATCATTTTGACAACTTTGGTTACAGTTTTATTGGCCATGTTAAATCATTTCAGTTTGTAGCTTTGGGACATAATTATATTTAGGACCCATGCCACATGCAGTTTAGAAGAAATACATCTAATCTAGTGAAATATTTCTGAGTGACCCCAAAACATACAATCATGGCAGCGTTGACTGGGAGCATCTATTGTGCAGGCAGGCTGCACAGTTATCAGCAAGCTGTTCTTTCAAACAGTGGTAAATGGTGTTTACTACAATAGCCCTTATAACGGTGGTCATAACATCATCTTCACAGCTCTGCTGGTTAACTTCCTTACTTTTTAAAATCTTGCTTTATGTAAAAGCAGCAGGTGCATATCATGTTTATTCTTCCCAAAGGCCCGTTCTAGTCATCTTCTTCATACTCTGAAGATGTCTTTCAAAAGCTAAGAAAAAAAAAGTAGGTTTTAAACTTTGTTGGAATAATTTAAAAATAAAAAAGGCAAAAAATTAACTCATGCTACCTCAGTCACACTCTCATCTGAATCATCAGCATCCTCCCCAGCAGTCACACTGTTGGGAACCATATCAGCACCCTGTTATTAAACACAAACATATAGCTGCATTTAACCCCCCTTATTATTTTCCAGCTTTTTTTTTCCTTTCAGAATGCTCTAAACCAGCGTTTCTCCAGCTGGGGTCTGCGGATCCCTGGGGATCTGCGAGGGTACTCCAGGGGGTCCGCGAGCCCCACTCATCAATTCTTCTCCCTCCCTCAACTCCTTCCCCTCCCTTCCAGTGCCTCCTGCATGCCAGGGAACAGCTGTTCAGCAACGTGCAGGAGGTGCTGGGAGGGAGGGTGAGGAGTGGGGACAGGGCACACTCGAGGGATGGAGCAGGGAAGAGGAGGGGCAGGGGTGGAGAGGGGGCGGGAAGAGGAGGGACAGGGGTGCGGCCTTGGGGGTAGGGGTGGAGTGGGGTCAGGGCCTGGGGCAGAGTGGGGGAAGGGAGTGGGGTCCGTGAAAATTTTTAAATCAAAATGGGGGTCCTCAGGTTGCTAAAGTTTGAGAACCGCTGCTCTAAACTGTTTTTACCTCATCATGCTGTGTTGGCTCTACATCTGACGGCCACTTGCCACATACCTGGGCTGTGATCCTGTATGGTGCTGACTTGTTTATCTGTCAAAAAACGAACAACAACATTTTAAGCACATAATTGTAATAATTTCTTCATGACTAAAATCTTTCAGCTGCTTTACCGTAATAATGTCACCATCTTTTCATGAATCAGGGTCTAATGGCTGGCTCTCAGCTTCGCTATCCTCAGACAATCCCTCAGAGGCCATGTCCACATATATAGGCTCTTCTTCCACCCATGCCTATAAAAACCAAATATATTTAACCATAAATATAAAATGTTTATAATTTTTCAACAATTTGTTATAAAATACAGGCCGTCTTATCTCTGCCTTCAAGTCTGTTTCCTCCAACCGAGAGCAGATTTTTCCACACACTGTCCTTTTCCTCTTTTACAACCAGCAAAAGCCCCATAAAGTCTTCCTGGTTCTTCGGTTCAATTTCAAGCTGAAACACGGGGTTCAGCATAAGGGCTGTCTCTTTAGCAAAATATATGTAAATAGGTTGTCTCTTCTGAACATGAGCAGGGGCACCCAAAAGCAATTCGGGCTTCTTGGTGTCTGTGGGCATCTTGTAAAAGGATATGACTGCCATGAATAGGCTCCCAATGTAAAACCCCTTTTGCAAAAATGTTTGGTGTTATACAAGTCGATCAAACGCTCATTGGCTAGAGTTTTTCAAACAACCCACTTCGCGATCACTCATACCTATTGGTTCAACAACAAAAAAGCGAGTGCCCTGATTGGTTCAGGAAAATGCATTCTATGAGGCAGCTGTAGATCAGCTTCTGATTGGTCCAGCTGAGAGGGTGGTTTGCTCGCGATACTCACCATTTTGAATAGTTATCATTTCACTAGAGGCAGCCGCAGGGTATGCTGCTTTGCTCTCTCTCAGCCAGCTTTGTGCTCTGCTTTAAAACTAATTCTTTATTTTTCCCTCTTTCTTTCATAAACCTTTGAAACAACCTCATCTCCATTCTTTAAAGACCCTTTTCCTCATTTTCCTCTCTTTTTATGAAACCTTATTTTTCCTCTTTTATTTAATAAATATTTTGATTTTCTTTTACGTATTTCAAAATAACTCTTTATTTTTTCTTTTCTAAAATACTTTTTTTTCCTCTAAAGCACATTTTAAAACCCTCTTACTGCCCTCTGCTCACTAACACAGGCTCTCTTGCTCTTATCAACTCTATTCGTAATTTTTTAAAACTCTTTTACTTTACGTTTCTCTCAAAACCCAGCCGAACATGTCAAAATACATGCACACAAGCACCCCTAACATTACCCAATACAAAAATTAAAATGTATTTTTTCAAAATGGCTGACAGCACCAGAAGTGTACATGTCCGGAAACAGGATTGGAGGATGGGACATAAACCATAAAAAGGGTGTGGAAACCTGTCAAAATACATGGTGATGAATCCTATCGAGTGGCATAGTACTCATCTTTTATGGCATACCAGTGGGACACAGCTAGAGGGAGTCAAACTAGAGACCTATTTGCAGGCATTAAAGAAACATCTCAATGAAATTCACTTGCAGGTAGCTATTAAATTGGGAAGATTTAATCAGAAGACAAAAACTTATTTTGATTAAGGTCAAAGAGAGAACACTTGGGAAATTGGAGATCAGGTTATGCTGCTATCATATGCTGTACCAGAACACAATTTTTGTAACTGATGGACTAGTCCATATTATATTATGGATAGATTCAGTTCCTCTGTGTACAAAATTAGAGTAACAAGAGGAAAAAGAAAGGTAGATAAATTCTACCATGCCAATCACTTAAAGTTGTACAGGAAAAGAAATATTTCTCCACAGGCAGAGCAATCCAAGACGTTAACCACAAAAGAGAAAGTGGAGGACCGGACACAGACAGCTCAGTAGCAGGAAAATAAAATGCATGTCTTAACAACATTGATTCTGTATTACTTTAATACTGAATATGTTCAAATGGAACAGACTGTTCCAGTACTACAGGAAACAAGAATAACCAAGGCTAATCAGGATATTATCTTGAAACTAGACTCAGACTTGCCTATTGAGGCTTATAATGCAGTGACAGTGATTGGGGCATAAGAATGAATGAAACAAAGTCAAGGACTCAAGTTGAGTGCACAGCACCTATCAACTGAGATTTTCTTTGAATGGAACTATCAACATACTGACAATTTTGACCAAAATGTAGGATAACACACTGTTTACAGCATGGACTAATAGTACAACTTTGAAAATACAAAAGGTAAAAAATCATATGTCAGGTTTGTATAGTTAGCATTACGTTTAACATTAGATGGTAATTTATATTATGGGAAAAAATTTAATTAAATATCCAAAAATGTGGAGGAAAGTATGTGCATTATTTTCCAAAAAACCCAGTCTCTCAAACACTTCTTCCAACTGCTCATAAGTAGTACCAAAAAGTTCAAGGGGAAATAGGTGAGAAAATTGTTCTTGCATATAACATAGAAGAAAATGAGCAAATACCTTTTGTAGACTGGAAAAGAATCTCTCCCCAATAGAGGAATCCATGTGGGAAGAATGTAAAACATATATTACAATTGGAGATAAAGCCTCACCAATAACTGGTGGAATTCCATATGGAATATGAAAAACAAAACCAAATGTCAAAGCTCAGTAAAAATGTGGCATATTGACTATATAGAACCTAGATTGTGAAAATGAAGGCATGTATGAAGCCTGTATCTAAATTAACTCTCTGCGTAGTCTAAAAGTTATTATGAAATATTTTAAAGTTGAGGTACAGGCAATAGTAGTGGAAAAGGAAAAGTGGTTTGTAGGACCTTGTGGAAGAAGAAGTTACTCACCTTGTGCAGTAACGATGGTTCTTCGAGATGTGTGTCCCTGTGGGTGCTCCACTCTAGGTGTCGGTGCGTCCCGGCACTGGAGATTGGATATTTTTTGCAGCAGTACTCATTCGGGGGAAAGGTGTGCACAGGAACAGGCTCGTGCAGCCGTTGGCATCTCCTGTAGCACATGCACCCCCGACCGTGCCCTACGTTCTTTCTCTATCGCAGAGCTCGCCATGTGAACTCCAAAGTAGAGGGGAGGAGGATGGGTAGTGGAGCACCCACAGGGACACACATCTCGAAGAACCATTGATACTGCACAAAGTGAGTTACTTCTTCTTCTTCGAGTGGTGTCCCTGTGGGTGCTCCACTCTAGGTGCTTGTAGAGCAGTATCCCACTAGGGGTGGCAGGGGTTTGGAGTTATGTATAAGTGTGTGATGAGAGCACTGTGAGGCCAACAATAGAATCTGAGACAAGGCCTTGGGTGATAGCATAATGCTTTGCAAAAGTGTGCTCTGATGTCAAAGGTTGCAGCTCTACAAATGTCTATTAAGGGGACATTGTTCAAGAATACAATCAATGTCACCATGGCTCGTGTTGAGTGGGATCTGATGCCCACAGGGGGTTCTTTGTTATGTAGGTGGCAGCAAGTTTGAATACAGGAAGGGACGCATTTGGAGAGTCTCTGGGTCAATATTGTAGAGCCTTTGGAGTGCTCTACTGTAGAGACGAATAGTCTTGGTGACTTGCGAAATGGTTTAGTTCTAGAAGGCTACAGCCTGTCTGACATCTAGCATGTGTAACATTGTTTCTCGAGAATCCTTATGTGGCTTGGGATAGAAGGCAGGTAAGTGTATCATTTGGTTAATATTAAAATGTGTAGCCACTTTGGGCAAGAATTTTGGGTGAGGACATAACATGATTTTGTCTTTGGTAAATACCGTGTACGGTGGTTCAGCCATCAACGCTCCTATTTCACTGACATGTCTTGCAGACGTGATTGCCACTAGGAATGCGACCTTCATTGACATATGTAAGAGCAAGAAGGTTGCTAGAGGTTCAAAGGGTGGTCTTATGAAATATTTGAGCACAAGATTGAGATCCCATGGTGGTGTAGGTTGGTGTACTTCTGCGTACACGTTCTGTATGCCTGAGAGAAAGCACCGTGTAATTGCATGAGTGAATATTGAAGCCCCTTCTATCTGTTCGTGGAGGGCCGTGATGGCAGCCAGGTGTACTTTAATAGAACTTATGGCTAACCCCGTTTCCTTCAGTTCTAGTAGGTAGTCTAGATCATAGATAGAGGCACCATGGTCGCGTCCAGCTGTTTTTGCTGACACCAAAGGGAGAATCTTCTCCACCTGTTGCAGTATTTCTAGTGGTGAGGCAACGGCTATTTAGTAATATCTGTTTTACTTTCTCCGAGCAGTTCAATTCTCCATGTTGGAACCACACAGGAGCCACACTTTGAGATGGAGCGTCGCTGGGTCTGGATGGAGCATCAGGCCCTTGTTCTGGGACAGGAGGTCCATCCGTAAGGGCAGCAGTTGTGGCGCACAGACTGCTAGGCATGACAGGAACAGAAACCAAGTCTGGGCCATGTGTGGACAATAAGAATGATGTATGCTCTGTAGAGTCGTATCTTATGGATGACCCGTGGGATCAGTGGTATCGGCGGGAAGACGTACATGAGCGATGCGTTCCACGGGATAAGGAAGGTGTGCCTTAATGATCCCAGTGTGGGGCCTACCCTGGAGCAAAAGAGGGGACATTTGTAGTTTGTTTCTGTGGCGAACAGGTCAATTACTGGGTGACCCCATTTTTGGAATATCGTGCTGAGAACACTGTCGTGGATTTCCCCACTCGTGTTCCCGTGAGAAGTGACTGCTGAGGTTGTCAGCTGTAGTGTTTTGGCATCCCAGTAGGAATGACACTGATGTTTATATTGTTGCAGATGCACAAGTTCCATAAGTTCATGGCTTCTACACATAGCGAGTGAGACCTGGCTCCCCCTTGGCTATTGATGTAAAACATGCATGCCACATTGTCGGTGAGAATAGAGATTGAGGTGTGTTGTATGAGTGGGAGGAAGTGGCGGCATGCATTGTGTACCATGTGGAGTTCCAGGAGATTGATATGTAGTTGGGTTTCCGTCACAGACCACTTGCCCTGTACATTGTGGTGACGCAAATGGGTACCCCAAGCTATCATAGAATCATAGAATATCGGGGAGGCGTCTGTTGTAATAGTCACTGACAGGGAGTCTTGTTGAAAGGGAATCCCAGAGCATACATTCCCTGGTTGTGTCCACCATTGTAGGGAGAGGATAACCCTTGGTGGTAGTCACGCATCTGTTGAGAGAGTGTTTGCTGGGTGCATAGACCGTACTCAATCAGTACTGCAGACAGCGCATATGGAGTCTGGCAAACTTTACTACAAAAGTCATAGCTGCCATATGTCCCAGAATCTGAAGGCATGTCCTCACTGAAGTTTGTGGGCTGATGGTTACTGTGGAAATAAGTTTGGACAATGTAGTGAACCTGTGGTTTGGTAATATTGCCTTGGCTTGTATGGAGTCTAGGTCGCTCCGATAAACTCAATCACTGGGTTGGTGCCAGGGTGGATTTATTTTCGTTTATCTGTAGACCTTGCTGGTGAAACAGGTCTATTGTGGTCTTCAGCATGCCTTCCATTTCTTGTCGATTGGCACTTTTGTCTAGCGCTGGGATTACTGTGGCCAGAGTGACCATTTTGAACCTGTGGTTGCGTACAAAATCTGTTGTGTTTTTGGAGATCTAAGATTGGTCTCCATCCTCCTCCTTTCTTCTCTGTCAGGAAATATTTGGAGTAAAACCCCTTCCCTTGGTATTGGTGTGGTACAGGTTCTACAGCACCCAGCAGTAAGGGGTGGTCTACTTCCTGTTGCAGAAGGTACTCGTGAGAGGGACAGGGAACGGGAGAGGGGAGGACGGTTGTGAAAGGGATGGTGTAGCCATAATTGTATGATATCCAATACCCAATGATCTGTTATCACAGCCCAGACACAGTAAAAGGGGCGTAGGCAGTTACCAAAGTTGTGGGATGGCGTATCTGTTGGCGCTCGAGGTGTGGGGAGGTTGTGCATACCCTTGACCAATACTTCAAAATTGTGGCTTAGATGTAGATGGACAGGGCCTAGTTCTATGGAGCTCATTGTCTCTGAGCCCGTTGTTTGGGTCTGTTCTGAACGAAGTATCATGGTTGTTGACGGTTAAACAAGGTGTCTCGTGACCTCTGGTATGGTGTAAAGCATGGGCATTTGTCAGGCAGTGGGTGTACGCCTAGTGTACGCAGCACTGCTCGGGAGTCCTTCATGGTATGGAGTACGTCATCTGTTTGAGATGAGAATAGTTTATCCCTATCGAAGGGGAGGTCCTCCACTTTTAGCTGTAGTTCTTTCAACCGAAGCTTGCAACCATGATGTTCTTCTCATAACCACAGCTGTTGCAACTGTTCGGGCAGCTGTGTCCGCTACATCCATTGAGGCTTGCAGCGCTGTGCAGGCTATTATCTGACCCTCATTAACAACGGCATTGAGTTGAGGACGTTTGTGCTTGGGGAGGTCTTCCACGAGCTTCTGTAATTTACTATAGTTAGAGTAGTCATAATTTGCTAGTAGAGCAGAATAATTGGCAACTCTGAGCAGAACCGTGGCTGATGAGTAAACTTTACACCCAAAGAGGTCCAGTCTCTTGTGTTCTTTATCTTGTGGTGTGCAGCAGAAATGGGGCTGTTTACTGCGCTGATTGGCAGCTTCTACTACCAAAGAACAGGCTTGAGGGTGTGAAAACAAAAATTCCATGCCTTTGGCAGGAACAAAGTATTTCCTATCAGCCCTTTTGTTGGTGGGTGGTGCCGATGCTGGTGTTTGCCATATGGCCTCCGCAGGCTCCGTTATAGACTCATCCATGGGGAAGGTGATCTTGGCTGATGATGCCGGCTGTAAGATTTTTAACAACTTATGTTGTTTCTCCTGCACCTCATGTAAGGCAGTTTCTTGGCTGTTTGCTACTCTTTTGAAGAGTTCTTGGAATGGTTTCAGCTCATCCAGCGCCGTCAGGATAGACGGCGTCACCACTTCCTCTGGTGTGGAAGATGAGTGTGGGGCAGGTAGTGAATCATCCAGGTCTGCCTGTGATAGTATCTCTTCCTCTTCTATTTCGGTCTCAGGGGGGGTCAGATGTTTCTCTGAGTGGTAAGGAGGGATGTACTCTGAATCTTCTTCTGGCTGGGGAAGAGGGGGCAGAATATAGGTTCTAGTATGTGGCTCAAGGACCCCATTGTGGCCATTGCATGGGGTAAGGTGGCAATGGGTAAGGCCAGTGTTGTGCATACCAGGGCTGTGAATGCTCGGAGGGATGAGGCTTAGGCTTCATAGCATTCCATGTAGGTCTCCTCTGTGATGGGGATGAACGTTGGGAGGAGATGTGGTTGTCCTGCACGTCTGCTTCCTCGCCACTTTGCATGGAGAGTGGTGCAGGCGATGAAGGATGGTACTGTGCTATGTAGCTCAGGGAGTGTTCAGTGCTGAGCAGTGGTTACTGTGGTGCCAAAGAAACTGCTACGTCAGCATGATGTAGGAGTTGCATTGGTCCCGCCTGGGGGTTGTGGTAGACCGTTGGAGCGCTAACCAGTGCCGGATTCGGCTTGTTAGAAGGCATCAAGTCTGGGGTTGGTGCCAGTGACGGCAGCATTGATTGTGGTGCCGCTGCCCGTTTTGCGCTCCGCGCCAGGGTAGTCGGCGCCGTGGACGAGACTTGACATTTCGAGTCCAGTGCAGCGCACTGGGACTCGGCAGAGGTCGGCTGAGGGATGGTGGAGTGGATGAGAGGAGCACTGAGGGTAAAGACCTTGCTGACAAAGCTCTCTTTTTGTGAGAGTCCCTTGTTGGAGAGGTCAAGGCTCACTTCCTGATAGTTTTGGAAGTCGGAGCCTTATCATTGCTTAGGGATCACAGTTTATGAGACTCCCCAGAGGACGTCTCTTGCAGAGGTTGGAAGGATTTCTCCATCAGAAGCATTTTCAAATGGAGATCCCTATCACATCTTGCTCTTGACTTCAAGTTGCTGCAATGTATGTATTTCTGGGAGATATGAGTTTCTCCCAGACAGCGGATGCAGGATGCGTGCCTGTCAGAGACCAGCATCGATTCACGACAGGAGTCACACTTTTTAAACCCTGTTGAGCCTGGCATGACTTCAGTTAAGCCTCTTCCCCGCTCTCGATATATGAGGGTGGGAGTTAATTGCAGTGGTAAGCCGTAGAGCTATTCCTAAATGGAGAACTAAGTAATGAAAAAAAATTTTTTTTTAAGAAAAACCTCTAAGAGGAACTAATGAAACTGTGTAACTAAGTATAGACTTATAAGAAGTTCCTATGTAACTTGTAACTTTTTTTTCCCCAGAAAGTATCAAGGAGAGCACTGCTGCGGAGCTCTGTCTGCAGCCGAGGACAGTTGAGAAGCAACTGAGAGAACGGTCGGGGGGAGGGGGGGTGGCGCACTACAGGAGGTGCACGAGACAGCTCCTGTGCATACCCTTCCCCCGAACGAGTACTGCTGCAAAAAATCTCCGCTCTCCGGCGCAGGGATGCACTGACACCTAGAGTGGAGCACCCACAGGGACACCCCTCGAAGAAGAATATCTAGTTCTACAAGAAGGCCCTGCTAGGCGTCTCACTGCGATGCCTATACCAGGGGTATTGGTCAATCAAATGCAATGTATGCATATCTCTGTTGGGTTAAATTTATCTCATTGACAAATGAATGAATTTAGTTGTTGTAAGAACACTAAGGTTATGTCCTTCTTTCCAGTACTTCTTGTGGATAAGGTTACTGCTTATCAACAGCGAGTAAACTAGGATTTTGTCACAGGTATTTTTAGTAAAAGTCATGGACAGGTCACGGGCTTCCATGAATATTTGCTTATTGCCCGTGACCTGTCCTTGAGTTTTACTAAAAATACCCTCAGAGGGAGAGGGGGCGACAAATAGAACACTGTTGGGGCTTGCAGCTGCTCCAGCCCAGCCACTGCTCCTGCGGCAGGGGCTGACTGCTACTGCTCAAGCCCCAGGGGGGCTGACCCAACCCCAGCCACTGTTCTGGTGGCCCTGGGGCTGGCCTCCAGTCAGCTGTTCTGGCGGCCACTGCTCCAGCAGCCCCAGGGCTGACAGCTGCTCCAGCCCTACCCCAGAAGAAGTCACAGAGGTCCTGGAAAGTCACGGAATCCGTGACCTCCTTGACTTTTGTGACAGAATCGTGGCCTTAAAAATATGTACAAGATATTGCCAATGTAGGTTTCAATATAAAGATCAACCTTAATGAAAAATTAATCCTTTTGGAATTTTAAACAGTATTACAGGTTTATTTGAAACAGGAATGTCAATTTGGAATAAGGTGGATGTTGAAAGAATTAAAAAGAATATCAATTATGTGTTTCAGGAAGAAGCTAACAAATTAATTAATCCCATGTTAAAGGAAATTTATGGTTTAGCAATTGAAGAATGATTCATGGTGTATAAAATGCATGAAATAACCAAATTATTTAAAGAAGCTCAGATAAAAATTAGTCAATTGATAATATATAATAATAATCAGGAAAAAATCACTACATAGAAAAAATTATTTGTTCAGCATATAGTAAATATGTAATAACACTATTGATAATACTTTACAATTCTTAAAATTGAGAAAGGTGCCAAAATTAATTAGGAATAAACAAATCTTAATTGGCGTTGTCCACATTATATTCAAAAATATGGAGAAGAGAAAGTCAAATGCCAAATTAAGTGTCAAAGAATATCATTTGGTGCAATTAGATACTAGGGATCTGTGACACCACATCCATATTATGACATGTGTTATTTAAATAAGATATGTGACAATTCAAAATCCTTATATGTCTCTTTCACATTATCATTACCCATGTTCAATCCAAATAAGGATGTATTTAATCAATAAGCCACTGTCCACTCCATAGGTCACCTAGAAGACAGCATCTACAGGGAGCAAATGAAATCATCACCATGCCCAAACATGGAAAGTCCCATGGATTGCTTGTTACTCTCAAAAAGGACATCAATGGAACTGTAGGTGTAATGTGTTTGAGGTAACAATCATAGGCACTGATTCCATGGATGCTCCAGGGTTGGAGCACCCATGGGGGAAAACTGGTGGGTGCTCTGCACCCACTAGCAGCTCCCCACCCTGCCCCCTGCCCCAGCTCACCTCCACCTCGGCTTCCTCCCCTGAGCATGCCACTTCTCCCCCTAGCTCCCAGCGTTTCCTGCTGTGAAACAGCTGTTTCATGGCAGCAAGTGCTGGGAGGGAGTGGGGAGAAGGGGGAACACAGTGTGCTTGGGAAAGAGGCGGGGCCGGGGCGGGGCCGGGGCGGGGATTTGGGGAAGGAGTCCAATAGGGGCAGGGAGGGTTGGGGTTGGGGCGGGAACTTTAGGGAAGGAGTTGGAATGAGGGCAGGGCAGGGGCGGCGTCAGGGCAGGGCCGGGTGTTGGAGGATGTGAGCACCCACCGGCGCCAGGAAAAGTTGACGCCTATGGTAACAATCCCACTATGTGGCCAACTGGAAAGTGCCAATGGAACCTATTGAAAGTCAACGCAACACTGGTGTCATGTCCAGTGCAACTAAGTGGGGATCTCCCATGGAGTGGTGACCTAGGACAGAGTTACTGCACATTATTATGTAGTAACTAATCACAAAGAATTTTATTCTGGTCAGATTAGATATGTGGTTGTCAGATTAGATATGTGGTCACAAATCCAAACTTTTAAGCCACAAGTACCCATGATTATTGGACATACAACAATATCACCGATACCTATTTTTGCAAATGAGACTGTCATTTTTAGTAACCCAGATTATCAAGATTTAATTAAGAAAAGTACTCCAGTTTTCAAGCATATATACCACCATTAAATTTGCAGCTAAAACAGTGGTTAGAAAGGAAAAATTCACATTTAATTAAGATTAGTACTGACATGAATCAGGCAGAACAAGTACAGTCTAAAATTTTAAACAGTAGCACCCCAAATGAAGTATTCACCCCTTCTGGAGGGATGGAAATTGGGTGAAAGTGATGAATTTTTGTCCACAATATCCTCACTGCAGATACAATTTCTGCCTATATGGGAGGAAAATTTAGGACAATAAATAGAGAAAAGGTCTGTTGCGGGGCTGGTACACCCATCACCCTTTGGGGGTGAGGGAGGGGCACCTTACAGCCCCGTGGCTGAGTCTATAGGGTTGCATCTGGTCTCGGGGCTCGGTGGCCTAGCGGCCTTAGTCACTGGTGAGGCTCTTGCTATCAGGGCAGGGCAGCCTAGCAGCCAGAGTCACTGGCGCAGCCTTTGGGACCAGTGCCCTCCCCCTCCACTGGGTCCTATCCCAGGGTCCTGACAGTGGCAGAGTTGCCTGCCACCAGCCTGGCGGGGATCGTACTGCAACATGCCAAGCTAGTGTCCGGTTCTGCAACTGACTTCTGTGACGGGGCAAGGCCAGATGGCTATAGAAAAGTAGTGGGAGATAGATATATTAGCTCCAGGCTAAACAAATCCCTGGTACCAGGTTAAGTGAAATGGAGACTGCTCCAGGTCAATTAAGACACCTGGGGCCAATTAAGAACTTTCTAGAAGGCAGGGAGAATGCTAGGTTGATTGGGACACCTGAAGCCACTCAGGGGCTGGCTGAAACTAGTTAAAAGCCTCCCAGTCAGTCAGGTGGGGGTGCATGTCAGGAGCTGTGGATGGAAGTTGCACTGTTGGAGAGGCTGAGTAGTACACACCATATCAGGCACAAGGAAGGAGGCCCTGAGGTAAGGGTGAAGTGGAGCTTGAGGAAGTGAGGGCTGCTGTGGGGGAAGTAGCCCAGGGAATTGTACATGTCATGTTTCTAAAAGGTCAGCTACCATAGCTGATACTATTAGGGTCCCTGGGCTGGAGCCCGGAGTAGAGGGTCGGCCTGGGCTCCCCCCCCCCCACCTTTGCCCCCTGATTAATCACTGAGACTGGGAGACAACAGAGACTGTGCAAGGAAGGATAATTTCTCCTCACCTCCCTTGCTGGCTTATGATGAAAATGGCTCAGTAGATTGTGACCCTTGTCTCTAAAGAGAGAAGGGTTACGTGGAGGGTCACAGTGAGCCTCTGAGGCTAGCAAAATCCACCAGGAAACGCGGGACCCACAGAGGCAAGGACAGAGCTTTGTCACACTCCACACAAAGTTCCCCTGGGTCACTTCATACCTGATTCTCCGTGGCTTTCCCCCTTAACGTCTACATGATCTCCCCTCCTTCAGTGGCATCCTGAGTTTGGGGGTCCTGGTTCAACTCTGTCTGACTGGCCTTTGCATCCTGGAGTGCATTCAGTCCTTCTGCAGGAGCTGATAGCACACCTCCTTCACAGTCAGCTCAGACTGACCTGCTCTGATTCCTTTTATACCCTGGTTGCAGCTGGAGCATGCTCAGCAGAGCCAATGGAGCATGGCCTCCTTGGCCCGGAGAGAAGGATTAACCCCTGCTGCACCAGTGCAGGGCTGATACACCCCAACACAAGGTCAAAACCCAGTCTTGCTGAATCCAAACTATTTCCATTTCCCTTTTAGCTACTGTCACCTCAGCACTAGTATCTATAACTGATGTTAGAGAAGAAGGTATTTATGAAGATATGCATAGCATAAACCCACATCAAGTCAGAGAATCTCCATATGCTATTGAGAGGTCCATCAGAGCCTACAATATCTCTGAGGATGTGAGTATGACTACAGTTATAATTATTGCATAGATTTGTAATACAGATAAGACTTTGTACTTGTGATTGTGTCTGTGTCAAAGCTGTCCCTGCCAGTGTGAATGTCCCTCAGGGACCAACTGAAGCCAGCAATGGCTAGATCCTTGTTCTCCATCTCTCCATTACAGTCCTTCATGCATATGGATGGCCTCTCTCTCATTAGTGCCAAACAGCTCAAACACTTTGGAGACCTGGCTTGCCAAGTCAGCGATTCCCTGCTCTCCACCTGGGAATGCTGATGGAGCTGTTCCTCCACCTGAGCAGTCTTTTTCCTCTTGTACAGCAGCTGGGCTTGAAAATCATTCCTGAGGCTGGCCATCTTGCCTTGTAGCTCCCACAGCCATGGATCTGGCTTCCTATTCTCCCCCTGGACAGTCTGCAGCTTTCTCTCCAGGACCTGGCAGGTCAGCTGCTTGGTCAGCAGTTCATATCTATCCACTTGCAGTACCCCTGGCAGTTCCTTGTAGCCGTGCTGGATCAGGTTCATGCTTAGCACAATGGGGTTTACAGCACTATTATTCACATCACTCGCAATGATACCCTGGCAGTGAAGAGTCTTGGAGCCCACCTGGACATCTGAAACAATTTATCCTACATGAGAGATACTGAGCCCCTTCCCAGCAAGGAAGGGAGACCTCTTGGGCCCTGGGGAAAGGGCTGAGGATACAAGGACTGCTATAAATAGTATTGCTGCACAAAACTGCAAAGGCATTGGTGGAGGGAACCGAAATAAACAGCATGGTGTGGAGAGCCAACCAGTGGAGTCTGAGCAGGTTGCTATAATGCAAGAAGGCAGGAGCAGACTGTGCACTGCTACAGGTGCCATTTATAAAATGAAATGATTATTTATAGGAACCTCCCACACTTATTGCAGCCTCATTTAGCTAGAAAGAGCCATCTCTACCTTTCTCTTTCTCTGTATGCAAACTCACCCACATTTAAGAAGGGCTGATTAGTTTTCATGAACTTAGAACTCAAAAGGAAACTCTGCCACAGGCAAACATTATATTTTAAGAATTTGTATGGAATCTATACCCTGCACGCAGGTGAGTAGGTTCTCATTTGCAGTCAAGAATTAATCATTGCAAACTATAGGCAAAAAAACTGCAGGTAATACAAGTACTTGGTTCTCAGTAACATGTAACAGTTACTATGAAATGTGTGATTTTAATGAAAGTTAAAAGCCTAAATAGATGTGTTAGGAGCCTAACTCCTTTTAGTCTGGGAGCACGTGTAATTACACAACAAGTTAATGATAGAAAAGTAAGGGGGTGTCATTTGATTTGTAAAAAATTATGGAATCAAATTACAATGGTGCCAACCTCTGCGTCATGGCAGGGGGGTACTCACTGACCCTTACCCTGGACTCCCAAATCTAGGTCCTCCAGTGGGTGGAAATCTTGATAATACAGTGTTGTCAGAAATGGGTCCAGCTGGGTATCCTTCGAAAGTCTTTTCTCCCAGAAACACAATGGTACCAAACAAGACACACCTAGAACAATTATGTAGCTATATATTTGAGAAAATGTTTAAAAATCAGCAGTTTTAAATTATACCTTAACACAGCCATGTCAAACATGCAGCCCTCACAAACTTAAATTCTGGCCCTTGATTGACATTACAGTGTTATCAGTTAGTGCTCAGAACATGTTACTTGGTTAATTTTTTAATGTTACAGATTGCTGCAAATGGAAGGAGTGCTTCAGGTTGACTCACCATCAGCAAAAAGAAGTAGTTTGGTGGCATTGTCAGCTTTGCTTATTGTGCCAAAGAGTTGTAATGAGGCACTGGTTAAGATGTCAGCATCCAGCCAAAAATTACTGGAGTCCATCCACAAATAGTTTGCACACAGTTACATAACATGCATTACGTAACTAATTACAATCCCAAAGTAATTTGTTTTGTTTTGACTTTGGACTTCATCATTTTTAGGGATCAGTGGAGAGAAAAAGAGTACTGACTAGCTGTATCTTTGGAGAATACCACTACAGAGGACCTGGTTAAACACAATGCTCTGTGGCTCAGAAACTGAATTTGGCAAGGTTGGAAAGGAAGTACATTGAGCACCAGGAAAACATTGAAGATGCCAGGACAAATGCCAGGTATGGGCAAGTCTTTGCTGCTCTTTATTCAATCTGTCAGCACAGCTAATTAGAATTTGCACCTCACGGCACTGCAAGACTTTGTGAAATACTTTTCTGCTTTAGATTTAACCAACTATTCTGTGATAATCACCTGGTACCTCACTGAGCTAAGAGGTGTAGAAAACTCTGACCCCAACATATGGCAAGAATTTTGAAAAGGAAATTGGATTGTTAAAAGGTTGCCATTCCCTTCTGTGCATTTGATTCAGAGAAAGCCCTAGAACATGAAAACAGAGCAATCAAAATCATTGAAGGGTTGGTGGGCATAACACAGCATCCAAATGCTCTTTCTTGGTTTTTCCTGACAACCCCAGAACTCCATGGAATTTTGAACGAAATTTTAAATATGGCTGAGATGACTTAGAAGTAACCAAGAACCATCTAGACTCATTAGGTGTTGTTAAATGACAAAAGGGGTCACTGTTAAAGCTACAGGATGAACTTACTTGCACTGGCAACCCATTCGCTTATAATGGACCAGAGCATATTAATATCATGACAATAGCAGTCTTCAGATGTCAGTCAAATGGATATTTTGGGTCATGACTTATATGAAGCCTTCAAAACCCAAAGAATTATCCCAAACACCATCAATCTATGGGCTCCAATCAAGAAGAACAGACTAAAACTGTGCTTGAATGCAAAGAAGAAAGTCAGAGGGAAGGTGGCAGGTGTTAGGACAGTGCCAATTATTTTTATGAATTACTGAGATTGATATGAATGTAGTGAGGCTTGGTACTGAATTTGCTAAAGGATTCTGGGAGCTGGGTTCTCTTAGCATCAAACCATTCATATGGAAATTTATTGAGAGTGCTACAATTACACTTGTCATTGTTTTTGCGGATACAAACTAACATTGGCTACCACTCTGAAACAATTACACTTGAACAGTGTGGATTATGAATGGTTAACCAGAGGCGCTGTGTGTGTGTGTGTGTTTATTTCAGCTTGGAACTTTGGTCATGGTCAGTCAATGGCCAGTTCACTAAGTTAAATGGTGAACTTGGTACTAACTAACCAGGGTCAAAATGACCCCTTTAAGATGGCACCACACTAAGAGCTCTGGTGAATGATTGATGAGTAAGTACAGGTCAACTGATTTTTGGTCTCTTCTTCATTGTCCCTTCCAAAACTATTAATTGAAAAAACAAGTAATGAAACATCCACAGGGCATATTTCCAGAACTTGTGACTCCTTTGAAAACAAGGGATATAAGTACTAAGAATATCATATGTGCTGTGGCAGTTCCCCATTTAATATCTGAAGAGGTCCGTGACTCTGTAAGACAGAGGGTCTCAGGGTAGCCAACACCCTGCTGTGAGGGACTTTTGTAGGACTTTTGGACCAGAGGGCTTCAGGGTAGCCAAAATCCTGTTTTTCTGGGACATCTGACAGACAAAGTACTTGAGAAGAGAAGTCTCCATCTAGGACTGGTAGCTATAGCTGCTTTCTTTGCTAATCAGAATACTGTGTGGGGCCAACATAGTTACTTCCAGAGCTACATTGGTGGATGTTTTTCAAGAATCAGACAAATAGAGAAAAATTGCATTGATAAAGGGTGCGTTTATCAAGAGGGCAAATTATCAAGCAATGGAATGGCTCTGGGATGATTGAGCACAACCAAAACTACCCTCCCCTATAGGGCATGAATGGCTCTTGGAGGATGGACTGATCACACCAGTTATGTGTGAAATACTATGCACTCCCAAATCAACCCTTCAGCTAACCAAATGCTTTTGTGCAAAAGCCAGATGTTCATCACTCTGCAAACATTTGGCCTACCTTGTATGGTAATGTGTGAGTACAGCACAGATGAAGATCAGTGTGACAATATGTCTAGCAGTGGTGCCCTAGACACAAATGACACTGATGATGACTTTGATGAATAAACTTTTTCAGTCCTACATGCCAAGGCTAACGTCCCTACCATTACCAAAGATCAATGTCTTTTTTTATGTAAGCAATACATCCCTATGTTAAAGTATAATTTTAAAAAGTTGATTTTTAAACATTTTCTCAAATGTATATCTGCATAATTGTTCTAGAGTTGTCATGTTTGGTACCATTGTGTTTGTGGGAGAAAGGGTTTTCAAATGATACCCAACTTGAGCCATTTCTGATGGCGTATTATCAAAATTTCCACCAGGTGGAGGATCTGGAGCATACAAGTCCTCCCCTGCCACACTGCAGAGGCTGAAACCGTTGAAATTCTAATTCTGTCAATTTTTACAAATCAAATGACACCTCCTTTACTTTTCTATTACTAACTTGCCCCTGGAATGAAATTTTGAAACGTTATGTGCCAAGATTATTTTGAACATTCAGCCCCTCATATGTAGGAATGGGGTGGTATCCCTTTAAATAGTTTGTGGGCTCTTTCATGGTACTCACCATGTTCTATGTCTGATGTTTTAGAAGCCCCCAGAAACCACATACATGTAGGTGTTGCATGTTTGTGTATAGTTAGTAAACAGTTATGTGGGATCCAGCTGTGCTCATGTGGTTTCTACATCTTGTTTTGTTGTATAAAGAGCAATAGAAACAACACAATCCTTTAGATACAGCACTACTCCCCATCTCTTCAGCATAGGCTGTCTTTCCTGTACAGTTTGTAACCAAGTATTGTTGTTTCCCATGAATTTGTCATTCCTCCATGTTTATGTATTGGCTATTATAGCAAGGTTCTTGTCCATTGCAAAGCAACTGACATCAGTCACTGAATCAGAACATAAATTCCATCCTCTCTGTTAGGGGGCTTATTCCTTCACCCATTTACCTCCCTGGTCCTTCTCGCATGAACAGAGAGCAACAATACCCGAAGTCCAAAGGTGCAAACAATTCGATGTTTATTGGGGTGAACTTCCAGCAAACATGATTCCAGTTTCCTTCCTTAGTATCCTCCTTCCCAGCTCTGACACCACAGAGCCTTACGCCTGTGTCCCTGTTCCCATTCCTGCCCTTAGCAAAACATGATTCCAATTTCCTTACCCCCATTCCCTGGTCCCATTTCCCCCTTTAGCAAAACATGATTCCAATTTCCCCACCCCCATTCCCTGTTCCCATCTCCCCCACCCGCATGCCCACCCCCACCCCCCTACTTCCTGATTGACTGCAGACTATATAGTAAAACTTGAGTTCTGCTTTGTTATACCTTAACCAATCATGTTCCTGAAATTTAACTAACCAATCCTAACATATTGTAACATGATTATGTAACCAATTATATCCCACCACCTTAATTAGTTTACACCCAGCAAAATTAATTATACAGCAGACAGAAACAATCACAGAACCAGACAGAGATTATACAGACAAACAATAGCAAAGTGGGAACTATAATGACAAAACAATACATAAGTGAGGATTTCACATCCCAGCTATTGATAAGTGAGTTCTTGCCAGACAGGATGCTATCAAACTAAGTTTCCTTTTACATTTTCTAGGCACTTCCCTTTCTCTGGAGGTGATAGGCACTATCAGGACAGGATTGTATTCCTAACAGCCCAATAGCACCTTATTTCAATGTGACTAGTTTGGAATGTGAGGATGTGACCGTTCGCTTCCCAGCTTGTGGCTGCCTCTGTTGCTTAGCCAAAGGCCTCAGCCTAAGAACAGAGCCGCAGACTGTCACAGTAAGAGAAGGACCTTACACCAGCAGACAGTGATTTTGATTCTTTCTTTTATACCTCTATAACTAGCCAAGTGATAAGAATACACCTAAATTCTTAAAGTACAGGCATTTGCAGACAGGCCTGAATATCTATGTCCTAACACTCTCCATCATATTGAAGACAAAAGGCTTGCTTTACCATTGTGCTGCATCTTGTGTCGTCATTTCACATTCATTTTGCAGGGTACAAATGTAACCCAAATCAGAATGGTGTAATATTTTACACTCACTTTGCAATGATGTAGATGACGACAAAGTGCAGGATAACTGAACTGAGCCCATAGGCCCCAATCCTTCAAATGCTTATGTATGCAAATAACTCTGCACATGGATAGACTCACTGAGCTCAGCGGGACTATACTCACATGCTTATGTGATAGCAGGGCCAATGTGTTTAAGTATCTGTTTTTATTTTCCCTAGTGAACAACTTTTCAGCTATGAAGTTTGGGGGCGGGGGTTTGTTTTGTTTTGTTTTCTGGCTTGGCGTTTGAGCATTGGTTTTGTTTGTTTGGTCCACAGAGATTAAGGATTACAAGTATCATGTTCAAAGAAAAGGAGGACTTGTGGCACCTTAGAGACTAACAAATTTATTTGAGCATAAGCTTTCGTTAGCTACAGCTCACTTCATCGGATGCATCCGATGAAGTGAGCTGTAGCTAACGAAAGCTTATGCTCAAATAAATTTGTTAGTCTCTAAGGTGCCACAAGTCCTCCTTTTCTTTTTGCGGATACAGACTAACACGGCTGCTACTCTGAAAAGTATCATGTTTTATTTTCTAAGCATCTCTTGTTGGCCTAGGCACCACTTCTCTAGCTAAAAATCTGAGGAAATGAAAGAATCACCACATGCCTATATTTCATTTTCAGGCCCTAGCCAGCAGTCCTATACAGTCTACAGCTAGATAAAATGCACAAGTTACATCAAACCTTTGATTTCACCCTCCAACTCTGAGATCTGGATTTCTGCCTCAGCTGTTCTATATAGCTGTTGCATTGTAAGTGCTTTGAGTCAGAGACCATCTTTACTCTCTGTTTGTATAGCACCTTGCACAATGGGGTTCTGGTCCATGAATAGGACTCCTAGGCATTATGGTAATATAAATAATAATTGTTATGGAACTATAATGCCTGTTTAACCTTTACATTTTCAAAAGCCTTATTTTGCAGGCCTTACTCTTAGGTGACTAATCCCATCTCTTCATTACTGATAATGTAGCAGCAGTTTCTGGAGCCAGCAAAATCAATTTCCATATGTAAAATACTTTGTCTCAATCCACTGCAGCGAAGAAGCATGCAGCCCAATTTGGGGTGGAGAGGCATGGCCTTAAGGTCAGTCCCTAGTGTAACTGAAAATAGTCAAGTTAAAATTCAAGCTGGCAATAGTCTATCTAGCTCTCTCAGGGTCTGCTAGAAACCATTGGTAATACATAAGCACTGCAAAGGTAAATTAAATCTGCTGTAGTCTGTTAAATGATGAATATCCCTCCCTTTCCAAGACGAGAAGGTCTGAATTGAATTTAATTGCTGTACAGTAGGTTAAAAGTTCTCTCTGTGTATTCAAGCTCAATAACCACAGGTTGTAAAAGCTTCCTCTGTTAGGGAGTTGATGCAATAAAACTAGCAGTACTAAGGCTAATTAAAGTACAAAGAGAAGTAGCAACAGCAGTTAACAAAGTCCATTGAACACTTGCAAAATAATGGAAGATTTTGAACAAGGAAAGTGGTTACAACACAAACCTAAAGCAATCGACTAGTCTCACATCTAGTTCTCTAATACCATCTCTATATCCTCTCCTATAACTTCTTGTTATTATGCTAAATTGTGTTTGTCGGATTAGACTGCCCCTCATCTTTGGGAATTCTTGTTTCTGTGTTTATTGATTTTCACTTCTTAATGAGCAAATTCTGAGGCAAATGTCACCAAGTAGTGAACAAAATACTGAATATAACTTTTTGATACCTGCCGTACACCAAGACAAGACAGCTGTCACTCCCGTCTGTTAGCCATCCATCCAATCTCCTCAGAAGCTCTGCCAGCCTTTACTGGGTCTTGTAGGTAACACTTGGTGTACCCCAATCCCCAAACACCTCCAAAGTGTCTCTCTATAGTGTCCAGCCCTTGTCACTGGACACTCTCAGTAGTTAGCCCTAAAGAGAAGGTTACAACTCAGGATTAGGTCCTTCATTACAACACAGCACTTATATGAGATTCACAGATTCAAGTGAGTATTGAGTAAGAATAATGGAAACAGAAATGGTTACAAATAAACCAAAAGTATAACATGCTTCTAACAGACTAGCCATAACTTTAACAGGCTACACTCCTTTGTCTCAAACAGTTTCTCACCATTGCAAAGTATGCTCATTTTCAGTCAATTCAGGATCCAGTTGTTCATGAACCACTCCCTCCTCTTTCAAAGGTGTTTCTCAGGAAAATGGATAACAAAGTGGTTCTTCTCCCTTCTTCTTATAGCCCAGTAAACCCTTGAAATGGATCCTTTTGAAATTTACCCCCAAATAAGACTCTACTCCTCCTCACATGTTCTCCAGTGTGCCTGTGTCATGCGGCCTTCACATCACCTTGTTAACTTGTTTTTCCAGTTTACTTCACTTGGCAAATATAACTCTCATTGTATTTATCTCATAATGCTTAATTTGCATTTGAGACAGGGATCGTTGAATAAACATGTTTTTGGCTGCCCAAAGACCTGTTTCTTCACTCTGCCTTGTTACAAACTTTACAGGATAATAACATAGGTATACATAATTCCTCATACAGTGTTAATACCATGATATTAGTGACCAGTGTGTCAACAGCTTTCATTTGATACCTCACACAACATTCTTTATAAATAAATACTATGACAGCAATGTGTTAGGTGTAGTGAATTTGTCTGGCCTCCTAAGAGTTGCTGACACAGTGTAGTGAACCACCAGTGGGCCACTGTGTCACACAAATAACTTATCAGACCTCCTGTTCAGCACGCGTAGAACAGTATGCAATATCAGTAGGTGTGGAAAGATGTTGATAGATGTTTGGCTGTGTGTGTGTGTGTTCCCTTTGTGTGCTGCCCCAGCCCTGCACAGACAGCTGGCACGGCAGACCTCAAGCAAACTGCCCAATGACCCCACAAGATCCATTAAGGGATCACCCAGCCAGCTTTATTGTTGACGAAGCACGGTACTAGTATCCTGCAGAGTCTACTGGACCACTAATACATGTATGCCTGTAACAATGGACCAGCTTAGTGAATGGCAGGATTTTCCATTCCTCCCTAGGCCAGACAAAGATACTTCCTCTGAGATACATTTTTATACCACAATACAAACAAGTTACTACTGCCCCTCTGACATAGTTACTGCCCCATGACTCAGCTCGTTATCATCCATCTCCTTGTACGTTGGTTCAATCAAAACATCACTATTACACACTGTCATCCTGACCTGATCTTTTAGGAGGGGTCAGTGTGTTCCTGTTATCCTTGGGGAATGGCTTTGTCCCATCCTTGATAGCGGGATGTTCTGGTATTGCTTGATATCGGGATGTGTTTGCATGAGTGCTCTGTGACCAGCACGTCTTAGGGATGTTTGTGTTTCCGCAATATCAGCCCCGTTCTTGCCGGGTTCTGTGAACTTGCAGGCAGGCAGAGACTGACGTTTGCTCACAGCCTGACTTGCTAACCGGGCTTTATACCAGCAAAGCCTGCCCACTGCTCTAGCTCAGGCCTCTCTTTCTACGACAGTAGGGTTTCACCTGAGTACACGGAGAAGACTGCAGGATCAGAGCCTAGGGGCCTGATTCTGCCACCCTGACTCTGATTGTGTAGTACCTTTTCTCTGAGTCGTCCCATTGCTTTCTGCGGGACTATTCATGGATAGGCTTGGCAGATTTAAATTTTAATTTTTTTATCATTTCAGTGGATAATATCAATGTTTATTTTTAAGCTTTCTTTTTAGATTTTCATCAATTTAAATTTTCACAATTGTGCAAGATTCAGGGAGGCTGGGAGGCAGGGTCAATATCACATGTCAAAAGATACAAAGTAAATATCCTTAAATCATACTCTCATAATTTCTCAAGCAACATGTGTCTTACTTTGTCTCACAGTAAATTTTGATTATTAATGATGAACAGTTTTTTCATCAGTTTGGGAGTATGTGGTGAAATCGATATTTACTGATATTTACCAATCAAAATCTAATCCTTCTAAGCCTATTTATGGAATATGGCACTACTCAACATGGATAAGGGGGGCAGAACCCTAGTTTTTAACTTGTTTCTATGGATGCACACTATGCCCACCAACGATTTTTGTTGACTTAACTGGTTTTTTTGGCCTAAGGTCAGATTTTCTTATAATGATTACTCTTGCTAATAACAGAAATGCAAAAACTGTTAGCAGTACATGCAAAATGATCTAGCCAGGCAAAGTGCACACCCATATAAATGGTTGTCACAATTTACTTTTTAGAAGAGTCCTTAAACAGAGAACATCACCACCAAAGACCACCACAGGGGGCCTTATTTAGGCTACTATCAACTACTATCTTAACACTTGAGTACTTGACTTTGCAACCTAAAAACTTTCTTTTAACAGATTTATGCTGGGTGGGAGTTTGGGTCCAAGAGGGGGCTCAGGACTGGGGCAGGGGGTTAGGGTGTGGGAGAGGGTGAGGAGTGCAGGTTCTGGGTGGCACTTACCTCAGGCAGCTCCCGGGAAGCTGTCAGCATGTCCCTCTGGCTCCTAGGCAGAGACGCAGCCAGGTGGTTCTGTGCGCCGCCCCCATCCAGCCAATGAGAGCTGTGGAGCTGGCACTCAGGATGGGGGCAGCGCGTGAGAGCTGCCCTACCGCCTCTGCGCCTAGGAGCCACGCGGAGCCGGCCACTGTGGCCAACCAGACTTTTAGTGGCCTGGTCAGCTGTGCTTTTCAACTAGATGTTCCAGTCAAAAAATGGACACCTGGCAACCCTACACAATACACACCCGCTGCTCCACAATACGCAGTGACCATTTCCCACAAGGTAGTCCACCTGAAAGCAACGTAGAGGATAATGCCTATTCACAGTGCACAATGCTTTTGCTGATGCTGTGTGAACACAATGCACCAACACAAGCATCCCAAGGTGGACACACTCTGCCAAAAGAGATATTTTGGTGACACTATGTGGAGTGAACTTTTACTAGTGCAAATTCTGTGTGTAAACAAACTACTAAATAGATAAAAAGACACAAATAAAATTCATGAATGAGCAAGAGTAAATTATTTGGCACAGTATAAAGGTCCAGTTCTGTAAGCACAAAATCAACTGACCATAGCAGTTTCTACCATTAGTAGTCTCATTACTATTAGTGGGATTACTCTAAAAGAATAAATGGACACAAATCAGATGTCAAGAATTATAACATTCAAAAACCAGTCGGAGAACACTTCAATCTCTCTGGTCACTCGATTACAGACCTAAAAGTGGCAATTCTTCAACAAAAAAACTTCAGAAACAGACTTCTGTGAGAGACTGCTGAATTGGAATTAATTTGCAAACTGGATACAATTAACTTAGGCTTGAATAAAGACTGGGAGTGGATGGGACATTACACAAAGTAAAACTATTTCCCCATGCTTATTCCCTCCCCCGCCCTGCTCCTCAGATGTTTTTGTCAACTGCTGGAAATGGCCCACCTTGATTATCACTACAAAAGGTTTCCCTCTCTCCCCCCGCCCCGCTCTCCTGCTGGTAATAGCTCACCTTACCTGATCACTCTCGTTACAGTGTGTATGGTAACACCCATTGTTTCATGTTCTCTGCGTATATAAATCTCCCCACTGTATTTTCCACTGAATGCATCCAATGAAGTAAGCTGTACCTCACGAAAGCTTATGCTCAAATAAATTGGTTACTCTCTAAGGTGCCACAAGTACTCCTTTTCTTTTTGCGGATACAGACTAACACAGCTGCTACTCTGAAACCTTTAAAATGAATGCGTCTACACAATCAACCCCGTTCCGTCGACCTAAAGGGCTCTTAAAATCAATTAATGTACTCCTCCCCGGTGAGGGGAGTAGCGATAAAATCAACCTTGCTGGGTCAAATTTGGGGTAGTGCAGACACAATTTGATGGTATTGGCCTCCGGGAGCTATCCCAGAGTGCTCCAATGTGACCCCTCTGGACAGCACTTTCAACTCCGATGCACTAGCCAGGTACACAGGAAAAGCCCCGGGAAATTTTGAATTTCATTTCCTGTTTGGTCAGAGTGGCGAGCTCAGCAGCATAGGTGACCATGCAGTCCCCCCAGAATCGCAAATGAGCTCCAGCATGGACAGAAAGGGAGACACTGGATCTGATTGCTGTATGGGGAAAAGAATCTGTGCAGGCCAAACTCCGATCAAAAAGAAAATATAGTAATATATATGCCAAAATCGCACCGGGCATGGTGGAGAGAGGCTACAACAGGGACACACAGCATGCTGTGTGAAAGTCAAGGAGCTCAGGCAAGCCTACCAAAAGACAAAGGAGGCAAACGGTCGCTCCAGGTCAGAGCCCCATACATGCCGCTTCTATGATCAGCTGCATGGCATTCAAGGGGGGGACGCTACCACCACCCCACCACTGTCCGTGGACACCTGCAAGGGCGGAGTCTCACGCAACAGGGAGGAGGATTTTGTGGATGGGGAAGAGGAGGAGGAGGAAAATGGGCAGCAGGCAAGCGGTAAATCCGTTCTCCCCGGCAGCCAGGACCTTTTCATCACCCTGGAACCAATACCCTCCCAAGGCAGGATCCCCAACCCTAAAGCCAGAGAAGGCAGCTCTGGTGAGTGCACATTTGTAACTACAGTACAGGGTTTAAAAGCAATAGTGTTTAATGTTTGATTTGCTCTGAAGACTTGGGATGCATTCGCGGCCAGTACAGCTACTGGAAAAGTCTGTTAACGTGTCTGCGGATGGAGCGGGATTCCTCCAGGGATATCTCCATGAAGCTCTCTTGGAGGTACTCTGAAAGCCTTTGCAGAAGGTTTCTCTGGAGGGCTGCCTTATTTCATCCTTCACGGTAGGACACTTTACCAAGCCAAGCAAGTAGCAAGTAGTCTGGAATCATTGCAGCACAAAGCATGGCAGTGAATGGTCCTGGGTTTTGGTCGCATTCAAGCAACATTCGGTCTTTATCTTTCTGTGTTAGCCTCAGGAGAGTGATATCATTCATGGTCACCTGGCTGAAATAGGGGAATTTTTGTAAGGGAACAGTAAAAGGAACGCCATTCATGCTGGGTTGTTTGCGTTTGACTAAAAGGGATCATCCTGGAGAATAGTCACGCAGCAGGGGGAGGGGTGAAGGGATCATCCCAGAGAATAGCCACGTGGTGGGGTGGGAGGAGGTGTGTGCTACACATCCACCCGAAAACTGCAGCCCCTCCTTTTAAATGTGGAACCTAACCGGTATTGCTTGCTATGGGAAAGGATAGCACAGCAGTTCGAAACCATTCCCACATGTTATGAAGGTGTAAGAAGCCAACCCCACGTACCAAAAGGTTTACCATGGCTGCCTAGAAACCGAATTCTCTTGCCCAGCTGTTTGTAATGTGTCACAATACCTGCAGGCGCTCAATATAAAAGGCAAAATGCAACCTTGTACCTAAAGCACATGTGCTATCTGCTGTGAATTGCTTGATTCACTGTGAAAGAGTCTCCTTTTTGTTTTCAGAAATGTATCATCTTAAATTTTACTCTCCCTTTTTATTTCCCCCCAGGTGCAAATGTTTCTATGCTCCCCCTATCATCTCCATCCCTGAGGTTATCGCAGATTAGAAGGCGAAAAAACCACACTCGCGATGACATGTTTTCTGAGCTCATGCAGTCCTCCCGCACTGATAGGGCACAGCTTAATGAATGGAAGCATTGAGTGGCAGAGGCCAGGAAAGCATTAAGTGAGCATTAAGTGAAGAGCAGAGGCAGGAGGCGATGCTGAGGCTAATGGGGGAGCAAGCGGACATGATGAAGCATTCGATGGAGCTGCAGGAAAGCCAACAAGAGCACAGACCCCCACTGCATCCATTGTATAACCGCCTGCCCTTCACCCCAACTTCCATATCCTCCTCACCCAGACGCCCAAGAATGTGGGGTGGGGGAGGCTCCATGCACCCAGCCACTCCACTCCAGAGGATGGCCCAAGCAACAGAAGGCTGTCATTCAAACAGTTTTGATTTGTAGTGTGGCTACAATAAGCAATGTGGGCTTGGCCTTCCCTCCTCCCACACCCCACCCCACCCGGGGTAGCTTGTCAGTTATCTCACTTTTTTTTAATTAATAAAGAGACTGCATGGTTGCAAAACAATAGTTACTTTATTTCCTTTGCCAGCTGTGATCGAAGGGGGGAGGGTGGCTGGCTTACAGGGAATTAAAATCAACAAAGGGGGTGGGTTTGCAGCAAGGAGAAACACACACAACTGTCACTGGCCAGTCATGAAACTGGTTTTCAAAGCCTCTCTAATGCGCAGTGCACTAACTGAGCTCTTCTAATCGCCCTGGTGTCTGGCTGCTCAAAGTCAGCTGCCAGGCGATTTGCCTCAACCTCCCACCCCGCCATAAACATCTCCCCCTTACTCTCACAGATATTATGGAACTCATAGCAAGCAGCAATAACAATGGGAATGTTGGTTGCGCTGAGGTCTAACCTAGTCAGAAAACAGCGCCAGCGAGCTTTTAAACGTCCAACGGTACATTCTATCACCATTCTGCACTTGCTCAGCCTATAGTTGAACTGTTCCTTACTACTGTCCAGGCTGCCTGTGTACGGCTTCATTAGCCATGGGAGCAAGGGGTAGGCTGGGTCCCCAAGGATAACTATTGGCATTTCAACATCCCCAATGGTAATTTTCTGGTCTGGGAAGTAAGTCCCTTCTTGCAACTGCTCGAACAACCCGGAGTTCCTAAAGATGCGAGAGTCATGCACCTTTTCCGGCCATCCCATGTTGATGTTAGTGAAACATCCCTTTTGATCCACCAGTGCTTGCAGCCCCATTGAGAAGTACCCCTTGAGATTTACGTACTGGTTGGCAAGGTGGTCCGGTGCCAAGATAGGGATATGTGTTCCGTCTATCACCCCACCACAGTTAGGGAACCTCATTGCAGCAAAACCATCCAGTATGACCTGCACATTTCCCAGAGTCACTACCCTTGATAGCAGAACGTCAGTGATTGCATTGGCTACTTGGATCACAGCAGTCCCCACAGTAGACTTGCCCACTCCAAATTGATTCCTGACTGACTGGTAGCAGTCAGGCATTGCAAGCTTCCACAGGGCTATCGCCACTCACTTCTCAACTGTCCGGGCAGCTCTCATCTTGGTATTCCTGCACTTCAGGGTGGGGGAAAGCAACTCACAAAGTTCAAGGAAAGTGGCTTTATGCATGCGAAAGTTTCGCAGCCACTGTGAATCATCCCATACCCGCAACACTATGCAGTCCCACCAGTCTGTGCTTGTTTGCTGGGCCCAGAATAGGCGTTCCACTGTATCAACCAGTCCCACTGCCACCTTGATGTTCCAATTGCCACAGCCCGTTCTTTCAGGAACATCTCTGTCCATGTCCTCATCACAATCATCCTCGTGCTGGTGTCTCTTAGCCCGCTTCTGACCATACTCCAGGATAATGCGCAAGGTATTTACAATGCTCAGAACAGCAGCGGTGAGCTGAGCAGGCTCCATTCTTGTCGTGGTGTGGCGTCTGCACAGGTAACCCAGGAAAAAAGGCGCGAAAGGACTGTCTGCCGTTGCTTTCACGGAGGGGCGACTGACGACATGTACCCCAAACCACCCTTGACAATGTTTTTGCCCCATCAGGCATTGGGAGCTTAATCCAGAATTTCAATGGGCAGTGGAGACTGTGGGATAGCTACCCACAGTGCACTGCTCCGTAAGTCGATGCTAGCCACAGTACTGAGGACACACTCCGCCGACTTAATGCGCTTAGTGGGGACATACACAATTGACTGTCGACTTCTATAAAATCTACCTAATTTTGTAGTGTAGACATACCCTTAGTGTTAGGCAAAGGGGACTGCTTGTGGAGAGTTCATTGCAGGATTGGGGCCCATGAGAGTAAGACAGAGTAATATTTTATTCCGTTCTGCTCACATTACTGTGAAATGAAATTATAAGAAAAGGCAAGTAATCAATACTCTTTATTATCAAGGCCCATTTTGCTCAGCCTAGCAACCTGATAAATGGTAGGGTAAGAAAGAATCTCCTCTTGAATAAACAATTAAATATACTTGGAAAAACCGAGCTTTACAATTGTCATTGGGATTTCCTACTCAACAATGTCATCATTTGTGACACTGGCAGTGTGGGAATCTAGGGTCAGGGCCTATAAACCATCCACACCCACTAATTTTCAGATTGCAGGGCTTGGCTGATGACGTTAGGTCTGCATTCTTTGAAAAAGAAGTCACAAAGGGACATTAATGAGTCACACAAAATAGTGAGAGAAATGGAGAAGATAAATGATATAAAGAAAAGGAGTACTTGTGGAACCTTAGAGACTAACAAATTTAGTTTTGTAGCTCACGAAAGCTTATGCGCAAATAAATTGGTTAGTCTCTAAGGTGCCACAAGTACTCCTTTTCTTTTTGCGAATACAGACTAACATGGCTGCTACTCTGAAACCTGTCATAAACGATATAGAAGTCCCACTCACACTGGGTCAATAGCAAGCTAAGAAACTGTGTTTCAACTCAGATCCAGCTGAACCAGTTTCTCACATGACTTGGAAGGCCCCAGTGGATGACACTTTTAAAGGCTTAGGCTATTTGAGCTAGTGTCAAATACAAAAACAGAGGATACACAAAGACAGATTACATGAAGAGACCTACCCTGCAGCCACTTTGCTCTCAGATCACTCAATGGCGTTCCAATACTAAAATTGAGTTTCTGCACATTCAGCCCTGAATTATGCTGTCAAAGGCAGCATATTTATATTTAGAACATAAGAACATAAGAATGGCCATACTGAATAACTAATATAAATAGTCTTAAGAGAAAGTTAGAAAACTATTAGGAAACATATTGTTTGTTACAACTTCTAATTTAAAGGGGGGAAAAGACCAAGGTGGATTCTGTCCTGGCTTTCAACTTTCCTAAAAGAAAGTTTTCCTACTGCTGCATTTTTAATTATTCAGAGAGGTCTTTTTATTTATTTTGCCTTTCTTCTGGAGTGAAGTTTATTTAAAAAGCTAAAATAAAAGCTTAGAAAATATTTTAAAAATGTGTTCTACCTAACCTCTGTCTTATATTTCCAATGGTATTGCTTTTATATTCTGGGAAACCAATTATATTTAAGAATAAAAACTAGCTTTTCTTTTAAGATTAAGGGTCAGACCCATTACCTTTGAAATACCTTTTGGTACTAAGTTCCATTTTGTATGTTTCCACAAGCTTGGTAACATTCAGATTTTCTAAGATAGCATTTTTGAATTTAAAAGGAAAGGAAGTGGAGATACTCCAGCAACAGAAGAAGGGTTCTCCAAATTTCTCAGAATCAAAGTGCACAAATACATTGCTACTGCATACATCCCACAGCAGAACTCAAGACAACAGCTAGTTGATGTATGCATAACAAATAGTATATTTTATATCTTTAACCATTTTTTTTGTTTGTTCTTGAATTGTCTGAGAACATACCAGGATTTCTATGGATATTGTGTTCATAAAATAATTTGAAAAGAATGCACTGGATTTGCAGAAAGCTAACTGAATATTATTTTTCATTATTTATTGTTTGCTCAAAAAGTAAAAGCAAAATGGAACTTGAGTGTGATATGTTGCAAATATTTGTACAGAAACTAAGGTTCTGGTAAGGTGACAGCATGGAATCATAGAATATCAGGGTTGGAAGGGAACTCAGGAGGTCATCTAGTCCAACCCCCTGCTCAAAGCAGGATGAATCCCCAATTTTTGCCCCAGATCTCTAAATGGCCCCCTCAAGGATTGGAACTCACAACCCTGGGTTTAGCAGGCCAATGCTCAAACCACTGAGCTAGTCCTTCTCCTCGTGTTAGATGCTTCAGAATTATCAAATAGTCACAAAGACATGTTACTTGTGATTGCCCCAGAAGTATTTCATCATTTAACACAAGTTATATTCAATTTCTTATCCTCCAAGGAGCACTGGAAAAATAAAGTGGAGAGCGTGAAAGATGAGGTAGGAATTTGCCCCAAAACTGAGGTTTCTGGCAGAGAGTGGCATGTCCTGGGCTCTTCAGAATCAACTAACAGTCACAGGGATGTGTCGCTTGAGGTGCCCCAAGAGATATTTTCTCATTTTACAACAAGTGAAAGCCAGTTCCTTTTTCAAGGAGTGGTGGCAAAATGGAAAGGGTGAGGAGAGAGGGGAGGACAAGATGTGGCACAATTTGATGCAGAAATTAAACCTCAGGTTTGGGAGTTGTATGTCTCAGGTTCTTCAGAAATGTTGAATGGTGGCAGAGATGAAGCACTTGGGGTGACAATTTCTCTTTGACACATCCTCAAATCTCAGTTACTTATTCAAAGTAAGAGACATTTACACTGTGTGGACCAGAGGCTTTGCTTGTATCTCAGAAAAGTGTACTCTTAAAAACAGTTCTATTGCAATATAAAGTTTTACTCATTTTTTTTGAAGTCAGCCTCTGAATAAGGAATAAAGAACCAACTTCAGCCTCATAAGATTGGGAGCAGTGTTATTCATATTTCCTCATACCTAAAAATAATAATGGTTTAAACAAAACCTGGGTCCCAATCCTGCAAGGTTTTACACAAATGCTTAATTTTAAGAAAAACTGAAGTCAAAAGAATTACTTACATGCTTACATTAAGTACGTGCAAATCAGAGATGTCTCTCAATTTAATAAAATCACCAGAAACATGTCATGTGTAGTGTAAAGATTCTCACTCTGTAATATGGTAACAGACTGTTAAATAGAAAAAGCTGATTATTATATTACTGTATATTTCCCTAAACAAAAGCTCGCTGTTGTAATGGTTATTTTTGTTTCTGATATTTATATAGCAAGGATTTTTCAACCTACTAAGACTTCCTAAATAAAGTTAAAAAACCCTTCCTAAATCAATAGTTTTAGAAAAAGTTATTCTGCTATAGCTAAACTTGGGCTTGGTTTACACTTAAAAATTAGATCGTGATAGTTACATCAGTCTGGGCTGTAAAAAAACCAGACCCTGACCAGAACAGCTATTTGAACCTAACTCCTGCACAGAGCTATGTCACATGGGAGAATGCTTCTGTTGACATAGCTAACTTCGGGTGTGTCCTATTTTTAAGAAAGGAAAAAAAAGTGATCTGGGTAACTACAGGCCTGATAGTTTGACATCTGTAGTATGCAAGGTCTTGGAACAAATTTTGAAGGAGAAAGTAGTTAAGGACATTGAGGTCAATGGTAACGGGGACAAAATACAACATGGTTTTACAAAAGGTAGATCATGCCAAACCAACTTGACCTCCTTCTTTGAGAAGGTAACAGATTTTTTAGACACAGGAAACGCAGTTGTTCTAATTTACCTCGATTTCAATAAGGCATTTGATACGGTTCCACATGGGGAATTATTAGCTAAATTGGAAAAGATTGGGATCAATATGAAAATTGAAAGGTGGATAAGGAACTGGTTAAAGGGGAGACTACAACGGGTCACACTGAAAGGTGAACTATCAGGCTGGAAGGAGGTTACTAGTGGAGTTCCTCAGGGATCAGTTTTGGGACCAGTCTTATTTAATCTTTTTATTACTGACCTCGGCAAAAAAGTGGGAATGTGCTAATAAAGTTTGTGGATGACTCAAAGCTGGGAGGTATTGCCAATGCAGAGAAGGACTGGGATATCATACAGGAAGATCTGGATGACCTTGTAAACTGGAGTAATAGGATGAAATTTAATAGTGAAAAATGCAAGGTCATGCATTAATAACAGGGATTAATAACAAGAATTTTTGTTATAAGCTGGGGACGCATCACTTGGAAGTAACGGAGGAGTAGAAGGACCTCGGAGTATTTGTTGATCACAGGATGACTATGAGCCACCAATGTGATATAGCCGTGAAAAAAGCTAATGCGGTCTTGGGATGCATTAAGCGAGGTATTTCCAGTAGAGATAAGGAGGTGTTAGTACCGTTATACAAGGCACTGGTGAGACCTCATCTGGAATATTGTGTGCAGTTCTGGTCTCCCATGTTTAAGAAGGATGAATTCAAACTGGAAGAGGTACAGAGAAGGGCTACTAGGATGATCCGGGGAATGGAAAACCTATCTTATGAAAGGAGACTCAAAGAGCTTGGCTTGTTTAGCCTAACCAAAAGAAGGCTGAGGAGAGATATGATTGCTCTTTATAAATATATCAGAGGGATAAATACCATGGAGGGAGAGGAATTATTTAAGCTCAGTACCAATGTGGACACAAGAACAAATGGATCTAAACTGGCCATCAGGAAGTTTAGATTTGAAATTAGATGAAGGTTTCTAACCATCAGAGGAGTGAAGTTCTGGAACAGCCTTCCAAGGGGAGCAAAAGACATAACTGGCTTCAAAACTAAGCTTGATAAGTTTAGGGAGGGGATGGTATGATGGGATAGCCTAATTATGGCAATTAATTGGTCTTTGACTATTAGTGGTAAATATCGTTCCCGATTATTCGACACTGGTGAGGCCTCATCTGGAGTACTGTGTCCAGTTTTGGGCCCCACACTACAAGAAGGATGTGAAAAAATTGGAAAGTGTCCAGCGGAGGACAACAAAAATGATTAGGGGACTGGAACACATGACTTATGAGGAGAGGCTGAGGGAACTGGGATTGTTTAGTCTCCAGAAGAGAAGAATGAGGGGGGATTTGATAGCTGCTTTCAACTACCTGAAAGGGGGTTCCAAAGAGGATGGATCTAGACTGTTCTCAGTGGTAGCAGATGACAGAACAAGGAGAAACAGTCTCAAGTTGCAGTGGGGGAGGTTTAGGTTGGATATTAGGAAAAACCTTTTCACTAGGAGGGTCGTGAAGCACTGGAATGCGTTACCTAGGGAGGTGGTGGAATCTCCTTCCTTTGAGGTTTTTAAGGTCAGGCTTGACAAAGCCCTGGCTGGGATGATTTAGTTGGGGATTGGTCCTACTTTAAGCAGGGGGTTGGACTAGATGACCTCCTGAGGTCCCTTCCAACCCTGATATTCTATGATTCTATGTCCAATGGCCTCTGATGGGATGTTAGCTGGGGTGGGATCTGAGTTACTACAGAGAATTCTTTCCTGGGTGTCTGGCTGGTGAGTCTTGCCCACATGCTCAGGGTCTAGCTGATCGCTATATTTGGGGTCGGGAAGGAATTTTCCTCCAGGGCAGATTGGCAGAGGCCCTGGGGGGTTTTCGCGTTCCTCTGCAGCGTGGGGCACGGGTCACTTGCTGGAGGATTCTCTGCACCTTGAAGGTTTTAAACCATGATTTGAGGACTTCAATAGCTCAGACATAGGTCAGGGGTTTGTTACAGGAGTGGGTGGGTGAGATTCTGTGGTCTGCGTTGTGCAGAAGGTCAGACTGGACGATCATAATGGTCCCTTCTGACCTTAAAGTCTATGATTCTACACTATAGCAGCACAGCTATGATACTGCAGCTGGGGCATAGACGCTTTCTACATTGACAGATAGATTTTTTTCCCATTGATGTAGTTAATTGACCTCTCTGAAAAAAAGTAGCTAGTCAATGGACAAAATCTTCTGTCAACTTAACTGTGTCTCCAGTGGAGGCTATGTTGCATAAGGCATCAAATTTTTCAGAGCCCTAAGCAATGTTTTAGGTGCAAACCATGCCTTTGTTTGAGCAGGTTCTGTTACTATGTGGACAGAAAACCCCTTCCACTGCTGTATGCTGCGTGTATGCTACAGGGTTAGACTGGGCATAGCTACAATGACATACCTATGCCAACACACAAACAGTCCAATTCAACAATTGGGATATCTGGGAATCTGAGATCATCTTAAAAAATTAGATCATAGGTATCACGAACCAGTAAGAGGCATGTTTATTCCACTAGCAAAGGGGTCATAGAAAAGTGAGCGACAACCTAAGTGGCCACACCTTAAAACCAACAGAAGGTGGGGGATCTCTTCGGGATGAGTAACAGTTTCTTCTTGTCCTCCAGAGCAAAACCTCCCAGTACAGGTCATGTCCTGTTTTCGTTCATGACGTTCCCCATTTCCTCCATCCTCCTTTCCCTCCCCTTTCTATGCACCTTGCCCTCCTCTCCTCTCGCTTTCCCTTGCCTCTACTCGCCCTGTAGATCTCTCCTTTCCCGGCTGATCCCTCCTCCCTTCCCAACCCACCCCGCCCTCGGTCACTGTATTGGCACGAACTCAGCTTGCCAAGGGCCATACCCCGCTACCTGTTTCCAGGCCAAGCCCCTCAGGGCCTGGGGGTCCTGTCCCACGGATCCCCTACTCCTGCCCCCTCAATGCCCTTCTCCCCAGCGCCCTCCTGCCCTGCCCTGCCCTGCCCCGCCTTGCCCCGCTCCGCTCCTCCTGAGGTGAGTCCCCGCCCCCATGATGTCCTCGCTTCCCCCGCCCCGGAAGAGGCTATATATGGCGGCCAGCCCCGGAGCGCCTCAGGTGAGGCGCCGAGGCTGGGACCCGCCCCCGCCCTGATTCACTCAGTTTCGGCCAGGCGCTGCGGGGTTTATTAGCCCGTCCTGGCCGGGTGGGGCTGCGCTAGCGATTGCAGGGGGCGGAGCGGCGGCGGCAGCGGCCCCAGGCGGGTGTAACCGGAGACGGGAGGCGCGGCGGGACTCGGCCCCTACCTGCGGAACCTGTCGGGCGGCTCGCTCAGTGACTGGGCGCGGTTCCCCGAGGCGCACGCACAGGTCGCTCTCCCGCAGCCGACAGGGCCAAGAGCTCCGGACTCCCCCCGACCCTCGCTCCCCGCTAGCCATGGAGCTGCTCCGCGGGGCTGCGCTGCTGCTGCTGGTGGCCGCCGCCGCCGTGTGCTGGGCTCAGCAGGACCAGGGTGAGTGCGGCCCCGCTCCGCCCGCCAAAGGGGTGCCCGAGGGCCTCGGCCCGCGGAGCTGCCGCCCGGCCCCGCGCCCCACCCGTCCGGGCCCCAAAATGGCACCTCCCGCCCCTGAGCAGCGGCGAGGCGAGGCGAGCTCTCCGGCGTGGCGCTCGAGACGCCGCTGGGGCTAACGCGGGCTCCGCCTGCTCCGCGCGGGGGCCGAGCCCCCGGGGGACGGAGCCGGGCGCGCCGCGGGGCTGGGGAAAGCGCCGGGCGGGAGCGTCCCGTTCCCATCTGGGCGCCTGAGCCGCGCCCCGGAGCACCTGCCGGGTCTCGAGAACTAGCTCCCGGGCTGCCCTGCCCTGCGGGGAGGTGAGTGGGCGGTGCCGAGCCCGGCAGTGGAGGGGGGCGCGCCGCGGGTGCTGGGGGCGCTGCCCGGAGAAACCCTCGGCCGGGAGGCGAGACCGTCCGTGGGGTCCGCAGCCGGTCTCAGCGGCTGGCCCGAAGCCAGCATGGCCTGAGGAGCCGAGAAGTTCTCCCTTCCCGTTCCTGCCCTGCCGTGCGCAGGCTGGCCCTGCTCTAGTCGCCCCGCTCCGCTTTGTCTCGGCTAAAACGCCGGAGCGGGCCCTGTTTGTAAGGGGTGAAGTACTCACAGCGTTCTTGGTGGTTTTCTTTTTCGTTTTTAATCTCTTTAGGCTGTACATGTTCCAAAAACAAACGCACAACCAACTGCAGTCTCAGTTCTGGTACCTGCCAGTGTATGTCCTTTGGGTCACACGTCCCAGTCAAGTGTGACACACGTAAGTATCACCTACACTCCTTGGTTTGGACAGCTTCTTACTGTGATCTTTTCAGGTGACAAATAAGAACTTACTAGGTCTGACCACTGGACTGCTTTGGCAGTGATTGGTGCTGGCTGCTTCAGAGGAAAGGACAAGAAGCCACAAAATGGGCACTTAAGGAATAATTCACCCTTAGGGAAAGCTTCCTAACCCTCTGTTACTGAGTGAAAAGGTTATAAACCCCTCGAAATTTGCATGTCCTGTCTAAACAAGTTCTCCATATTCAAATCTATGTATATGCCCCCCGCCCCCCTGTTTTTAATCCTTGTCTTCTGTCCCCTGGTAAGGCATTTCATAGATGACTTTTGTGTAATGTTTTCTTTTAGCAGCTTTCCAATTGCTGCCTTTCAGTATAACATCATTCTACTTAGCAAACCAAAACCAGTCGCTGATGTTTTGAACCAATGGTTCTGGTAACTTCAAGATGAAACTTTTTTTTAACTATTCTTAGTGACTTCAAAATGTCTGCTGATGAAGGCAGAAATGGCTGGCTTAAAGAAGGCTGGTCGTCGGGAGAAACCAAAGTATGCATATGTAGACAATGATGGTATTTATGATCCTGACTGTGAAAATAGCGGCATCTTCAAGGCTAGGCAGTGTAATGGAACTTCCTGTTGGTGTGTGAACACTGCTGGAGCAAGAAGAACTGAAAAGAGTGACACGGAGTTGAAGTGCAGTGAACTAGTCAGAACAAGGTCAGTCTTGTAACAGAATATGACACCGTAATGTAATAGTATGTGACTTGCCCTCTATATTTTGTACATAAGGGAAAACATAGGCATGTATATGTGAACCATGAATCCAGTAGTCCTTACCTCCTATTAAGTTAATCAGTTTTTAAAATAATTTGATACTTCATTTAATACAACTGCATCAGTGTGCAGGGAATGGTGGAAAGTTTCTAGTCCTTCTTGCTCACCACAACTTAATTTAAAAATAAAAATAGGTTAACATTAACCTCAGAACATGAGTAGGCAAAATATTTTAATATATTGGTGTACCTGACTTTGTAGCTACTTTAAGTATTTGCTCTAACTGCTTGGCTTTTATATTTCAGCTGGATCATCATTGAAACAAAACACAGTGAGAGAAGTACAGCTGTGGATGCTTCTCGTTTGAAGGAGTAAGTGCATCAGATTAAAACATCTGCTGTTTGTGCTATAGTATGCAGTTGAGGATGTCTATTTTTTACTAGGTTTCAGAGTAACAGCTGTGTTAGTCTGTATTTGCAAAAAGAAAAGGAGTACTTGTGGCACCTTAGACTAACCAATTTATAAATATTTATAAATTGGTTAGTCTAAAGGTGCCACAAGTACTCCTTTTATTGTTTACTAGTACATTTAAACTAGGACTGCTAATTAATTGTGGTTAACTCCAATGATTTTAATTCAAAACAAATTAACATGTCGATTAATTTTTTAATCAAGTTAATCACACTGTTTGAACAATAATAGAATACCATTCTAAATTTATTTATATTTTGGATGTTTTTCTGCATTTACAAATGTATTGATTTCAATTATAACACAATACACTTTATTTTTGATTACATATATTTGCACTGTAAACAAAAGAAATGGTATTTTTCAATTCACCTCTTACAAGTACTGTAGTACAACTTACAAATGTAGGTTGGTTTTTGTTACATAACTGCACTTCCAAACAACAACAATGTAGGCTCTAAAGTTTTACAAGTCCACTCAGTCCTACTTCTTGTTTGTCTTAGCGATTGGCTGAACAAGTTTGTTTACATTTACAGGAGATAATGCTGCCTGCTTCTTATTTACAATGTCACCTGAAAATGAGACCAGGCGTTCGCATGGCAGTTCTGTAGCGGGCATTGCAAGGTATTTACGTGCTAGATAGAATGAAGGGGCATATAAATACTTGCAATGCCTGCTACAGAACTGCCATGCGAACGCCTGGTCTCACTTTCAGATGACATTGTTTACATTTCTGGGAGATAATGCTGCCCGCTTATTTACAATCTTAGTGATTTGCTGAACAAGAAGTAGGATTTAGCGCCTACAAGTCCTCAAGTTTTCCATTGTTTTATTTTTGAGTGCAGTTATAGATTTTTGTTACATATTTTTAAATTGCACTTTCATGATAAAGTACTTGTATAAGTTTTTCAATTTACTATTTTGTCTTTTTTACAGTGCAGATATTTGTAATAAGTATAAAGTGAGCACTGTATGATTTGTTGTAATTGAAATATATTTTAAAATATAGAAGAAAATCCAAAAATATTTAAATGGTATTCTATTGTTTAACCGTGCAATTAAAACTGCAATTAATCACAATTATTTTTTAATCTCGTGATTGATTTGTTTAATTGCTTGACAGCCCTAATTTAAACTAAGTAAAATACAATATTGCCAAACCTAAGAATTTTTAGTTAGAACACCAAAAATAATTGGCCTTCTGGTTTGAGTCTTTGAGTTACTTACGTCCCACTATCGTGCTCTTCCCTGCAACTGTGAGGGCTAGAAACTTTAGATTAAAATTGCCATGTAATCGCTTGAGACTGAGCTGGTGTGTGTGGTGTTGTTTTTTTTAAAGACAAATATTGCAAGCATCCCAATACCTGACTCACTTCATTAGAAGTTTTGACTTGGCCTTCACAATGCTTTATCATACACTCCCATGAAAGTGCCAGTTGCCACGGGAGCTGTTGCTATATGTAGTACATAATTCCTCCTATAGGGGTTGTCTTACTCATGAAAATGAAGACTCCCAATATGTTTGGGTGGCGGTTTAGCTTCTGTGTAAACTTAGAGTTGCTACATTTTAATATTGTAATCTTCTTGCAGAACCATCAAAAATGAATTTTATAGGCGTTATTTGCTGGATCCAAAGTATATAAGTGATGTTGTGGTAAGAGGCATACCTTTTTTGTTACTTAGAGTTGTGTCGAACTCAATTTAATATTTTAAGATTGAGCTCATACAGAGCAAGCATTTTGGTGCTAGTATGACTAAAACACTGTTAAATTGGAATATTCCAGTTGAATAGAAAGGATGATAGTATTGTTTCAGTGTAATCATTCAATTGACTAAAGTAGAGCCTGAAGAGTAGGCAGTGCCTAAATCTAGATTAGCTTTAGAGTTGGATTTTCTCCGTTATCTCTCCAAAATGGGAGAGATGTGCCTTGTTTGTGAGGAATCTACTCCTGCTCAAGAACATGTTTGAGACACTGCCCCTACCTTCCCTTTCCTGTGAATCCTGTCCTGACAATCCCTTCGTGAGCAGTTCAGGATTTTGGTCATGTCTGAATTGGAAATATCAGAGTAAAGGCTGGTGCAAATTCTCATCAATTCACTGTGCAAAATAATTCTAAAATTCCTCCCCCCACCGTATAGCTAACTTCAATTTGAACCATTGCATGGTTAAGCAGCATCTAGTGTGCTATTTTTGGTATTTCCATCTTCTTGTTCTCAATCTGTAAAACTGCTCATCAATAACATTTAAAAGAGCATAATTCTATGGGATTGCTTTAAAATATTATAAATCACTTGTTAATTTTTTCATCAGTCCAGTTGTTTACAAGGAAGTAATTACAGTAACACTGCTTTTACTTTTGCAGTATGAAAACCCTTATATCACTATTGAACTGAAGCAAAATGTTTCCCAGAAGTCTTCAGAGGATGTGGATATAGCTGATGTGGCTTACTACTTTGAAAAAGATGTAAGAATGCATTAATAGTTTGCTTTCAAAACAGTGACTTCTAACAACTATATTTGAGTTGTATCCAACATTGTTTAGATGGATTATTGCAGAAGAGCAGTGTGCTAATAAGTGCCTCTTCAACCTCCCACAGGTCAAAGGTGACGCTCTAATTCAGAATGGCATGCTACATATTAACATCAGTGGAGAACCTCTAATATTTGGTCAATCTCTAATCTACTATGTTGATGAAAAGGCACCAGAGTTTTCCATGAAACGTCTGACTGGTGGTGTTATTGCAGTCATTGTAGTGGTGATACTAGCAATTGTTGCTGGAATTGTTGTACTGGTAAGTTTAGCTGTAAACAAGTTAAGTAATACTGGCAATGTACACTTTGTGCCAGCACTCTAGACCAGTGGTCCCCAACTCTTTTTCTCTGCTGCAGCACACCTCGAGCTCCAAGGGGTCTTCCTCCTTCTCCTACCACCCTGTCCCCAGTGAATGACAGCAAGAGGGAAGGGGATGGGAACAGGAGCTGACCTGTTGCTCACACAGGAGGGGCGGGAGGAAGAGAGAGATTAAGCTCTGATTGGTTGCTCTGCCCTGGAATAGGCAAGGCTGATGGCTAATCAGAAGGGGGCATTCCCTCACTGTTTCTCACATGTACTTTTGGAAAAAATTCCACAGCACACCTGTTTGGGCCTGACACTGCATGACTGTGCTATGGCACACCAGTTGGGAAACATTAGTGTAGACTACAGAGGAGCAATCATGTATATTACAGCAGAAAATGATTTCTGTAAAATCATTTGCACTCAGTCTGTAATCTGACTGTATAAAATAAATGACCTCACACTTGTCTTATTCAGAGCTCAGTCTCTGAATGAAAAGCTTGTTTTTGTTCTTTTTCTGTATAGCTTTGGTGCAGCATACAAGTAGGTGATCCTTTGGAGGTAGGAGGGATTGGGAGAGTGGAAGATAGGAGAATTTAAATCTGTATATGGATGGAGATAAGACTTTTAATCTGCTAGTCCAATGTAGTAAAGTGGGTAGCAGAAACTTTTTTTTCTTTCCCTTTAAGGACTCAAGGTTTGGGAAACTTTAAAGCATGGAGCAGGCTTGAGGCTGAACACTGAATTGTGATGCTTGACTTAACTGTCTAACCTATCTGTCTTTTACAGGTTATCACTCAGAAAAGGAGAGGAAAGTATGAGAAGAGTGAGGTAAGTTCTAAAGGACCCAGAACGCTTCATTTAGAAACAGACTTGTGTGGAGTTTCACTTTCCTCAGGATTTTTTTAGGGGGAAAGACTTTTTCAACTAAGGCAAAATTTGTTTGTGTGGGCTGCAAAAAAAAGTCAAAGCTTTGTGTCCATATACAAGTGACTCTAGTTGCAATGACTTAGTGTGGCTAGAGCTCATGTTTTTGGAAGTCTGAATTTCTGTTTAGCTACATCCTTTCCTAATATCTACAGGATTATGGCTATATACAAGCAAGGTACTTGGCGCTAGGGGCAGTCTGATGCCAAGAACTTTTTTTGTCTGGTACTTCTGTACCTTAAGACTGAGGCCTCAAATGAGGGAGGCACAAAGCATCTAGCTTTAAAACTTCTGCTCTCTGCCAAGCAGAAAGAAAAATGTTTTGGGGGTTCCTTGAGGTAGTACTGGCAAGCCTAGCATTCTGTGATGTCACAGCTGTGGTAGTGGTAGTAGCAGATTTGACTAGATCTCCTGGTTGCAGACTATGGTCTATGTACTGATGTCTAAAACTCTTTTGGAAAAGGGAGGAGTAACTCTAAAACTTGTCATAGCACTGTGGCAGACCTCTTTTTGAGCAAGGTTAATGCATATTGGGTGCACTAAGCCCAAACATTTATGCAGGCATTAAGTTCCTGGTAACTGAGTTAAGCCCATTCATAATTGTTTGCAGCATCTCCTAACAATAGTTAACTTAAGCCCATGAGTAAGTGTTTGCGGGAGGAGAATTTTATTTTCTGTTTGGCTGAGTGAAGTGAGGCCCTACACAGTGCATGCCAAGCTATGGCCATGAATTATGTAACCATGGGATGACAATGGCTGGCTATGATAGGGTGTTTGGGGCAGTGGTAGAGCTAATAGAGGGACAGGGGAGTGACTGCCACCACCTCCCTCCCCACAGTGGCCTTTAGGTAAATATAATTGTCTTCCATCATCTGTACCATTAATATTTTTCTCCTTCCCCACCAGGCAAAGGAAATGAATGAAATGCAAAGAGAACTAAACCCATAACTGAAGTCAGTAGAAGACAAATTGTGAACTATCAAGAAGGCAAACAGAACTGAAACAAGACTAGAAGTGTGGATTTCAATTTGTAAATGTTTGTGGTCTACAGGGAAAAAATTACGTGACTTAGTGATCTCTCAAATTCTAATGAGCATAGATAGGATAAGTACTAGTACCACTGTCGCCAATCTTGAGGGGGTGGGAGGGATACAAGTTTAATTTGGGAGCTGGCTAACTCTTCAAGAGATTGTAATGATCTGAACTGCAGAAGTGTTGCAGTAACTTGCACATCAGAGTATACACATTTATTACAAACTTCCTACTACAAATGGAAAATTAATCTAAATACACTTTTTTTTTGAGGCTGGCCTTGTCAGGATATAGCTACAGAACTCTGAATACCTGCTGTCTGGCTCATGTATAGTTGAATATGGCTTTGTTTTTAAGGATGTCTGTATGTACACTGTCTTTGATACATTTGCTGTAACTTTTTTATGACTTGAATTTAATAAAACTCTAAAACAAATTGTCAGCTCCCTCTTTATTATATTGAATTTATATTATTCTGCTAGTCTAATTAAACTAATCGTGCAGTACTTCAGTACTATTCTCTGTGCTCCAATTGTAAAAATATCTACAGAAGAAAGTAAGCAACCCAGACATACATGTGCTCTAACCTTCCCATAGGTTTCAGAGTAGCAGCTGTGTTAGTCTGTATTCGCAAAAAGAAAAGGAGTACTTGTGGCACCTTAGAGACTAAGAAATTTATTTGAGCATAAGCTTTCGTGAGCTACAGCTCACTTCATCAGATGCATTCAGTGGAAAATGCCACACAAACTTCCTCGTGGCTGGACTTTACAAAAACTAGACAAGCCATTTACAACACACACTTTGCTTCTGTACAAAGGAAAAAGGACACTATCTAAACTACTACATGCCACAACAGTGGTTCCCTTAACCCACCGAGCAATATTGTTCTATCCAACTATACTCTTAGGACAGATTCTTCTGCTGGGCTATCTCAGGGCCTCTCCTTCTGCCCCTCCACCCCCAGAAACATGATACAGTTCTGTGGTGACCTAGAATCCTATTTTTGATGTCTCCGACTCAAGGAATATTTCTGAACAACATACTAACCCACAGAGACCTTCCTACCAAGACTACAAAAAGAAGGATTCTGGGTGGACTCCTCCTGAAGGTCAAAACAACAGACTGGACTTCTACATAGTGCTTCTGCTGATGTGTACGGGCTGAAATTGTGGAAAAGCAGCATCACTTGCCCCATAACCTCAGCCATGCAGAACACAATGCCATCCACAGCCTCAGAAGCAACTGACATCATAATCAAAAAGGCTGACAAAGGAGGTGCTGTTGTCGTCATGAATAGGTCGGAATATGAACAAGAGCCTGCTAGGGCGCTCTCCAACACCACTTTCTACAAGCCATTACCCTCTGATCCCACTGAGGGTTACCAAAAGAAACTACAGCATTTGCTCAAGAAACTCCCTGAAAAAGCACAAGAACAAATCCGCACAGACACACCCCTGGAACCCTGACCAGGGGTATTCTATCTGCTACCTAAGATCCATAAACCTGGAAATCCTGGATGCCCCATCATCTCGGGCATTGGCACCCTGACAGCAGGATTGTCTGGCTATGTAGACTCCCTCCTCAGGCACTATGCTACCAGCACTCCTAGCTATCTTCAAGACACCACTGACTTCCTGAGGAAACTACAATCCATCGGTGATCTGCCTGAAAACACCATCCTGGCCACTATGGATGTAGAAGCCCACTACACCAACATTCCACACAAAGATGGACTACAAGCAGTCAGGAACAGTATCCCTGATAATGTCATGGCAAACCTAGTGGCTGAACTTTGATTTTGTCCTCACCCATAACTATTTCACATTTGGGGACAAAGTATACCTTCAAATCAGCGGCGCTGCTATGGGTACCCGCATGGCCCCACAATATGCCAACATTTTTATGGCTGACTTAGAACAACGCTTCCTCAGCTCTCATCCCCTAATGCCCCTACTCTACTTGCGCTATATTGATGACATCATCTGGACCCATGGAAAAGAAGCCTTTGAGGAATTCCACCATGATTTCAACAATTTCCATCCCACCATCAACCTCAGCCTGGACCAGTCCACACAAGCGATCCACTTCCTGGACACTATGGTGCTAATAAGCGATGGTCACATAAACACCACCCTATACTGGAAACCTACTGACCGCTATGCCTACCTACATGCCTCCAGCTTTCACCCAGACCACACCACATGATCCATTGTCTACAGCCAAGCTCTACGACACAACCGCATTTGCTCCAACCCCTCAGACAGAGGCAAACACCTACAAGATCTCTATCAAGCATTCTTACAACTACACTACCCACCTGCTGAAGTGAAAAAACAGATTGACAGAGCCAGAAGAGTATCCAGAAGTTACCTACTACAGGACACGCCCAACAAAGAAAATAACAGAACGCCACTAGCCATCACCTTCAGCCCCCAACTAAAACCTCTTCAGCGAATCATCAAGGATCTACAACCTATCCTAAAGGACGACCCATCACTCACAGATCTTGGGAGACAGGCCCGTCCTTGCTTACAGACAGCCCCCCAACCTGAAGCAAATACTCACCAGCAACTACACACCACACCACAGAACCACTAACCCAGGAACCTATCCTTGCAACAAAGCCCATTGCCAATTGTGTCCACATATCTATTCAGGGGACACCATCATAGGGCCTAATCACATCAGCTACACTATCGGAGGCTCGGTCACCTGTGCATCTACCAATGTGATATATGCCATCATGTGCCAGCAATGCCCATCTGCCAAGTACATTGGCCAAACTGGACCGTCTCTACGTAAAAATAAATGGCCACAAATGAGACGTCAAGAATTATAACATTCAAAAACCAGTCAGAACATTTCAGTCTCTTTGGTCACTCAATCCCAGACCTAAAAGTGGCAATTCTTCAACAAAAAAAACTTCAAAAACAGACTCCAATGAGAGACTGCTGAATTGGAATTAATTTGCAAACTGGATACAGTTAACTTAGGCTTGAATAAAGACTGGGAGTGGATGGGTCATTACACAAAGTAAAACTATTTCCCAGTGTTTATTCTTTCTCTTCCCCCCCCCCCCCCCCCAATTCCTCAGACGTTCTTGTCAACTGCTGGAAATGGCCCACCTTGATTATCTCACTACAAAAGGTTCTCTTCTCCCCCGCCCCCCCACCTCTCCTGCTGGTAATAGCTCTCGTTACAGTGTATATAGTAACACCCATGTTTCATGTTCTGTGTATATAAATCTCCCCACTCTATCTTCCACTGAATGCACCCAAAGAAGTGAGCTGTACCTCACGAAAGCTTATGCTGAAATTTGTTAATCTCTAAGGTGCTACAAATCTTCCCATAGAAATTCAAGTGCCATGTCTTATGTGCACCTAAACATCCTTATTGTATTGGCCAATCACCTTTCTGGCTGGGTGCAAACTGTTTAAGCTCTTGTCTTCTGGGATGCTTGTTGTGGACATGATATAAACATGGCATCCATTTCTATTTTAAATGGATAAATTATATCAAAGCCTGTCAAGGTTCCTCCCCCACTCTGAACACTAGGGTACAGATGTGGGGACCTGCATGAAAACCTCCTAAGCTTATCTTTACCAGCTTAGGTCAAAACTTCCCCAAGGTACAAAATATTCCGCCCTTTGTCCTTGGATTGGCTGCTACCACCACCAAACAAATACTGGTTACTGGGGAAGAGCTGTTTGGAAATGTCTTTTCCCCCCAAATACTTCCCAAAACCTTGCACCCCACTTCCTGGACAAGGTTTGGTAAAAAGCCTCACCAATTTGCCTAGGTGACTACAGACCCAGACCCTTGGATCTTAAGAACAATGAACAATCCTCCCACCACTTGCACCCCCCGCCTTTTCTGGGAAATGTTGGATAAAAAGCCTCACCAATTTGCATAGGTGACCACAGACCCAAACCCTTGGATCTGAGAACAATGAAAAAGCATTCAGTTTTCTTACAAGAAGACTTTTAATAGAAATAGGAGTAAATAGAAGTAAAGAAATCCCCTCTGTAAAATCAGGATGGTAGATACCTTACAGGGTAATTAGATTCAAAACATAGAGAATCCCTCTAGGCAAAACCTTAAGTTACAAAAAAGATACACAGACAGAAATAGTTATTCTATTCAGCACAATTCTTTTCTCAGCCATTTAAAGAAATCATAATCTAACACATACCTAGCTAGATTACTTACTAAAAGTTCTAAGACTCCATTCCTGGTCTATCCCCGACAAAAGCAGCATATAGACAGACAGACCCTTTGTTTCTCTCCCTCCTCCCAGCTTTTGAAAGTATCTTGTCTCCTCATTGGTCGTTTTGGTCAGGTGCCAGCGAGGTTACCTTTAGCTTCTTAACCCTTTACAGGTGAGAGGAGTTTTCCTCTGGCCAGGAGGGATTTTAAAGGGGTTTACCCTTCCCTTTATATTTATGACAAAGCCGAAGACTAGCCAGTTGTTAAATACTAACACAGTAAATACGTGTGTAGCTTTGATTTGTGGGGAAGGAGGTCTTCATGTGCATATAATTGTACAACTGCATTAAAAAATGCAGATTCCTATGACATAAGTTCCTCAACCCCTGTTCCTACTCAGTAAGGTGTTCCGTACTTTATCCAGACTTGTCCTTTTAATACATTAAGTTAGCTGTGCCTATCATGAGCTTGCATAAATCATAAGCATGTATAATCTTTCAAGTGCCAAAAATCTTGGGGGCAGGATCTAATGTAAAAATGGCTGTCAAACACCTCAAAATGAAAACCGTTTTAAAAAATGTCTTTTGATTAGTAATACTTAAGGTTAAGATTTTTGTCATGGTTATTTTTAGTAAAATTCAGGGACAGGTAGTGGCAATACACAAAAATTCACAGAAGCCTGCAACCTGTCCTTGACTTTCACTAAAAATAATGGACGGCTGACCACTGGGGGGAACTGAAGCCTGAGTTGCTGCCATGGGACGGGGGCGGGGAGCAGACAGCTCCAGTCCCTGTCCCCACCACTGCAGTGGACACTAAAGATGAGGAAGTCAGAGATACCTTAAAGTAACAGAATTCATAACTAAATTCTATCCTTGGTAGTAATCAACACTCAGCAGAACAGAGGGCTGTTTCAATATCAAATCTAGCTGTGTCTCTAGTTTTGGCTGGAGAACTCCTTTATTGTTTTTTAAAAGGTTGAAAGAATATAATAAGGGGTTCAGCCATTTTTGAGCTGAGTTTAACTCAGTCTTTAAAGTAGTGATCCCCTCTGATTCTTCTAACAATCTAAACCATAAATCACAAATCTTAACCCAGTTGCTTTGAGTCTAAGATGTGTAACAAACTGAATGCTAGGTAACCTTAATGGCTCTGCTCTCAAGGTTGGTTGAGGTTTTACTTCATATTCAGGCTTGTTAGTAGAAATATTTCTGTGGAGTCTGGTTGCTTTGGACTCTACTCCAGTCTCAAAGGGACAGGTTTTAAACCTGTAGATCCAGTAGAACATACTGGAAATACATACTGAGGGGTTAGTTAAGGTTGCATTACAGAATTCTGTTTAACAGGAGCTTTAAATTTTTGTTAAAATTTCACTGAAATAGAAAATGCCAAAAGGTAATGTAAACTTTGACTATTCAAAATTTTTTGGTGTTTTGAATGGAAAATAATATGGCTGTGGAATGAGTAACTTCAAAATCACCCCTGCAATTTTACACTGGATTGTCTTGCTTTTGTTGTAATTTTTTTTGCAAGAAATCTAAGTCTGGATCTTATCCTTTAGCCGTGCTTGCTCTTCATTTGCTGATTCCTAAAATGTCAGTTACACATCAGTGTTAGAACAATTTATAACTTTTTAGCCATAACAGAAAATACGTGTCAATCTAAATCCACAGAACAATGGAATCTAAACTTGTGCCTAGAAATCACTTTTGAAAATAAGATTTAGGCTTCTAAATCAGTTAGGCATTGCAACACCTAAATACCTTTAGAATCTGGGACTAAGGCCATAACCTCAATCTCAAAGAGAAGTACTGTTGCACACTCTCCATTTTAAAAATATGTTAACAGAGCTTATACAAGGTCATAAACCACATGTCTAACATGAAAATCCCCACTCTTAGCCACTCCCCTATGCTTCCTTTCAGGGTGACTAGACCGGTTTGGGTTATCCTATGTTAATCACTATAAAGTACATGCTTCTCCCAGAGCCAGGAATAGAATACAGGATTCCTAATCACCCATTTCTACTGCTTACTAGTAAACAAGTGTGAAACCCACTTGGAAAGTGTCAAGTCCTCCTCCACTGGTTAGCAGTTACTCCTGTAGCTCAAGTAGTAAGGCAGCCTAAGCCCTGGTCTATACTACAGGGTTAGGTCGAATTTAGCCATGTTAGGTTGATTTTAAAATGAATGCGTCTACACAGCCAACCCCGTTCCGTCGACCTAAAGGGCTCTTAAAATCGACTTATGTACTCCTCCGCGGCGAGAGGAGTAGCGCTAAAATCAACCTTGCTGGGTAGAATTTGGGGTAGTGCAGACACAATTTGATGGTATTGGCCTCCGGGAGCTATCCCAGAGTTCTCCAATGTGACCCCTCTGGACAGCACTTTCAACTCCGATGCACTAGCCAGGTACACAGGAAAAGCCCTGGGAACTTCTGAACTTCATTTCCTGTTTGGTCAGCGTGGCGAGCTCAGCAGCACAGGTGACCATGCAGTCCCCCCAGAATCGCAAACGAGCTCCAGCATGGACAGAAAGGGAGACACTGGATCTGATTGCTGTATGGGGAGAAGAATCTGTGCAGGCCGAACTCTGATCAAAAAGAAAAAATGCTAATATTCATGCCAAAATTGCATGGGGCATAGTGGAAAGAGGCTACAACAGGGACACACAGCATGCCGCATGAAAGTCAAGGAGCTCAGGCAAGCCTACCAAAAGACAAAGGAGGCAAAGGGTCACTCCAGGTCAGAGCCCCATACATGCTGCTTCTGTGATCAGCTGCATGGCATTCTAGGGGGGAACGCTACCACTACCCTACCACTGTCCAGGGACACCTGCAAGGGGGGAGTCTCATGCAAGAGGGAGGAGAATTTTGTGGATGAGGAGGAGGAGGAGAATGCATTTAATGCAGGAAAGCAGTGAATCCGTTCTCCCCGGCAGCTAGGACCTTTTCATCACCCTGGAGCCAATACCCTCCCAAGGTGAGATCCTTGACCCTAAAGCCAGAGAAGGCAGCTCTGGTGAGTGCACATTTGTAACTACAGTACAGGGTTTAAAAGCAATAGTGTTTAATGTTTGATTTGCCCTGAAGACTTGGGATGCATTCGCGGCCAGTACAGCTACTGGAAAAGTCTGTTAACGTGTCTGGGGATGGAGCGGGAATCCTCCAGGGACATCTCCATGAAGCTCTCTTGGAGGTACTCTGAAAGCCTTTGCAGAAGGTTTCTGGGGAGAGCTGCCTTATTTCGTCCTCCGTGGTAGGACACTTTACCACGCCAAGCCAGTAGCAAGTAGTCTGGAATCACTGCAGCACAAAGCATGGCAATGAATGGTCCTGGGTTTTGGTCGCATTCAAGCAACATTCAGTCTTTATCTTTCTGTGTTAGCCTCAGGAGAGTGATGTCATTCATGGTCACCTGGTTGAAATAGGGGAATTTTTGTAAGGGAACAGTAAAAGGACTCTGTTCATGATGGGTTGTTTGCGCTTGGCTAAAAGGGATCTTCCTGGAGAATAGCCACGCGGCAGGTGGTAGGGGTGAAGGGATCATCCCAGAGAAAAGCCACGCGGCGGCGGGAGTGGTGAAGGGATTATCCCAGAGAAAAGTCATGCCGTGGGGTGGGGGGAGGTGTGTGCTGCACATCCACCTGAAAACTGCAGCCCCTCCTTTTAAATGTGAAACCAAACCGGCATTGCTTGCTATTAGAAAAGAATGGTGCTGCAGTTTGAAACCATTCCCACGTTATGAAAGCATAAGAAGCCAACCCCACATACCAAAAAGCTTACCATGGCTGCCTGGAAACCGAATTCTGTTGCCCAGACGTTTGTGATGTGTCACTATACCGGCAAAATGCAACCTCGTACCTAAAGCACATGTGCTATCTGCTGTGAATTGCTTGATTCACTGTGAAAGAGTCTCCCTTTTGTTCTCAGAAATGTATCATCTTAAATTTTACTCTCCCTTTTTATCTCCCTGCAGGTGCAAATGTTTCTATGCTCCCCCTATCATCTCCATCCCTGAGGTTATCGCAGATTAGAAGGCGAAAAAACCACACTCGCGATGACATGTTTTCCGAGCTCATGCAGTCCTCCCGCACTGATAGGGCACAGCTTAATGCATGGAAGCATTGAGTGGCAGAGGCCAGGAAAGCATTAAGTGAGCATTAAGTGAAGAGCAGAGGCAGGAGGCGATGCTGAGGCTAATGGGGGAGCAAGCGGACATGATGAAGCATCTGTTGGAGCTGCAGGAAAGCCAACAAGAGCACAGACCCCCACTGCATCCATTGTATAACCGCCTGCCCTTCACCCCAACTTCCATATCCTCCTCACCCAGACGCCCAAGAACGCGGGGTGAGGGAGGCTCCATGCACCCAGCCACTCCACTCCAGAGGATGGCTCAAGCAACAGAAGGCTGTCATTCAAACAGTTTTGATTTTTAGTGTGGCTACAATAAGCAATGTGGGCTTGGCCTTCCCTCCTCCCACACCACACCCCACCCCACCCGGGCTACCTTGTCAGTTATCTCGCTTTTTTTTTAATTAATACAGAAAGAATGCATGGTTTCAAAACAATGGTTACTTTATTTCCTTTCCCAGCTGTGATCAAAGTGAGGAGGGTGGTTGGCTTACAGGGAATTAAAATCAACAAAGAGGGCAGGTTTGCAGCTTGGAGAAACACACACAACTGTCACACCGTAGCCGGGTCAGTCAAGAAACTGGTTTTCAAAGCCTCTCGGATGCGTAGCATGCCTAGCTGTGCTCTTCTAATCACCCTGGTGTCTGGCTGCTCAAAATCGGCCGCAAGGCGATTTGCCTCAACCTCCCACCCTGCCATAAACATCTCCCCCTTACTCTCACAGATATTATGGAGCACACAGCAAGCAGCAATAACAATGGGAATGTTGGTTGCGCTGAGGTCTAACCTAGTCAGCAAACAGCGCCAGCAAGCTTTTAAACATCCAAAGGCACATTCTACCACCATTCTGCACTTGCTCAGCCTATAGTTGAACTGTTCCTTACTACTGTCCAGGCTGCCTGTGTATGGCTTCATGAGCCAGGGCATTAAGGGGTAGGCTGGGTCCCCAAGGATAACTATTGGCATTTCAACATCCCCAACGGTAATTTTCTGGTCTGGGAAGTAAGTCTCTTCTTGCAACTGTTCGAACAGACCGGAATTACTAAAGATGCGAGCGTCATGCACCTTTCCCGGCCATCCCACGTTGATGTCGGTGAAATGTCCCTTGTGATCCACCACTGCTTGCAGCACCATTGAGTAGTACCCCTTGCGGTTTACGCATTGGTTGGCAAGGTGGTCCAGTTCCAAGATAGGGATATGTGTTCCGTCTATCGCCCCACCACAGTTAGGGAACCCCATTGCAGCAAAGCCACCCAGTATGACCTGCTGTGACGGTGCTGCCCATGGGAGCCCGCTGAGGTCACTCAGTCAGGGTGAACTGCAAACAGAACAGGGCAGACAAACCCCAAAGGCTGGTGGATATTCCAATACTTAGATTTACCAAGCCAGCACAAAACAGCTTCTATAGTACCTCCCTGGTTACTGACAAGTCCAAATAATGCAGTTCCCTTAAAGTACCCAGCCTCAGGCCTCCATCCAGACACACAGGTCAAACATATGATGATAAATTCTGAAAATCTTATTTCATCATATAAAAGAAAAGGTTCTCCTGATCCCACAGGACCAAGCCCCAGACCCAGGTCAAATGGTAACTCAGATCTTACCCAAAATATACGCTTACAGTCAATCCTTATTAACTAAACTAAAATTTATTAAAAAGGAAAAGAGAGAGCGTGTTGGTTAAAAGATCAATACATATACAGACATGAGTTCAATTCTTGAGGTTCAGATACATAGCAGAGATGAGTTTGTAGGGGCCAAAAGTCCTTTTAGAAATAGTCTGGAGGTTATAGTCCAATGTCCATGTTCAGGGTGACTCCAGTCAGTGACTGGGGATCTCAATCCTTATGGCTCAGGGTTTCCCCTTCTTGAAACCCAAAGCAGATCTGAGATGAAGAAGGATCATGTCCCAAGGTTTTTATACATTTCCTGCAGCTTTTGGCCTGAGAAAACAATAGGCTTAACTTTCCTTCTTCCAAACATCATGGCAATTAGCACAGGATAATTTATCCATTAAACAGTTCAGATACAGGTTATCACAACCTTCAAAGAGACATAGACAATAATACTATTTCACTCAAGTATATGTTAATATTCCTTTTTTGATCTTTGAATCAAAGCTACAGCAATAGACAAGACTTGTTTGCTTACATCACAAGACTTGAGCAAACATCTACTCTTCTATCGCTAACGATGCAGACTTGCATTTCAAAGCGCTATTCATTTACATATCTTCCTAATCAGTCTTTAAAGTCTGGCCATGGGTCAGGTCAGTCTGTGAGTTAATTAACTCTTTCTGGCCCTGTCACCTTTCAAAGAGATATTATATTACACTCATAACGTCACACCTGCACATTTTCCAGAGTCACTACCCTTGATAACAGAATGTCAGTGATTGCATTGGCTACTTGGATCACAGTAGTCCCCACAGTAGACTTGCCCACTCCAAATTGATTCCCGACTGACAGGTAGCAGTCAGGCATTGCAAGCTTCCACAGGGCTATCGCCACTCGCTTCTCAACTGTCAGGGCAGCTCTCATCTTGGTATTCCTGCGCTTCAGGGCGGGGGAAAGCAACTCACAAAGTTCAAGAAAAGTGCCCTTATGCATGCGAAAGTTTCACAGCCACTGTGAATCATCCCATACCTGCAACACTATGCATTCCCACCAGTCTGTGCTTGTTTGCCGGGCCCAGAATTGGCATTCCACTGTATCAACCAACCCCACTGCTGCCATGATGTCCCAATTGCCACAGCCAGTTGTGGAAAAAATCCAGTAGGCCTAAACTTCCCAAGTAAGCCTAAAACTTTGGTCAAGCTAACTGTGTGTGTAAAAGCATAAGTAGAGGCTGAGAAAAATTCCACTGTGGGGAAGTTGCAACAGAACAGCTTAGGAAATGTAACCCTAACAGTTAGAAATTAGGAAAGACTCGCTAACTGCATAGAACAACCTGTCAATAACAGGAAAAGCTTGTTTTGCTATATCCCAAACAAGGAAAACTACTGTTAGAGCCTATACTATTTGCCAAATAAGGAAAACACTGTTAAAGGAAGTGTACTTATAAATTGTGGTTTTCAGCTATATAAACTCCTGTATTTTCTGCTTACGCAGACTTATGGCTGACTCTCCCTGTATACGTATACTTGAATAAAGCTCCTCAGGCGTTTCTGATTTCAAACACAACGCGTGGTTAATTTTCCACCACACCCGTGCTTTCAGGAACGATTGTGTCCATGTCCTCATCACAATCATCCTCGTGGTGGCATCTCTTAGCCCCGTTCTGCACATACTCCAGGATAATGCGCAAGGTGTTTAAAATGCTCACAACAGCAGCGGTGAGCTGAGCAGGCTCCATGCTTGCTGTGGTATGGCGTCTGCTTGCCGTGGTATGGCATCTGCATGGGTAACCCAGGAAAAAAGGTGCAAAACAATTGTCTGTCTTTGCTTTCACGGAGGGAAGGAGGGGTGACTGACGACATGTACCCAAAACCACCCTCGACAATGTTTTTGCCCCATCAGGCATTGGGAGCTTAATCCAGAATTCCAATGGGAAGCAGAGACTGCAGGAACTGTGGGATAGCTACCCACAGTGCACTGCTCCGTAAGTCAATGCTAGCCACAGTATTGAGGACACACTCCGTCAACTTAATGTGCTTAGTGGGGACATACACAATTGACTGTATAAAATCGATTTCTAAAAATCGACTTCTATAAAATTGACCTAATTTTGTAGTGTAGACATACCCTTAGGTGCTACAAGGACTCCTCATTGTTTTTATAATGAAGTTTCTTTGTTTTCTTAGGGATTGTTTACACACATTTGCTGTATAGTTTTAACTATTTTGGTTTAGAAACACAGAGAATTAAGCCCCCTAATGTAGATGCAGTTGTACTGTTATAAAGGAACTCATATCAGTGTAGTTTACAAAGATAAGCTATGTCAATGAAAGCACTTTTAAACTAGCAAAACTGCATCCACTCTAGGGCGTTGTATTGCTTTAACCATATCTATTTCTAAACTGAGATAGTTAGAATGGTACATAACCATTTAAAGAGCTGATCTACACACAGTTTATTTGCATTGTTCAGAACTGTTTCAACAATTGTTTTCTACTAATCTCTTTTTTTAAGCAATTGCACTGGGCTTTACCTAGTTTTGTCTCTTTACTGAGCAAGCACTTGCTAGCAAATGGTATAATTATATACAAGTTAATATGTGTGGGGATGAGGGAAGAGAGAAACCAGAAGTGAGAGTGCCTGAGTCCTGCAGCCATGCTGAGGCAAACCTCAACAGGACTATTCTTTCTCCTCCCATCCCAGTGGTTACATCTATGTGTTGGCTTTTAGCTTAGAGAGACCGACAAACGGGCTTTTACATAAAAGCCAATGAAGCCAACAAATTTCAATATAAGGTGTGAGGTCGTGTGTTACTTTATGCACATTCAGACTTTTCATGCTTCCTTCACGGTAGTTTTGAAATGCTGGAAGAGCTGTTTGCTACGGAAACATATCTGAAAGATGAGTTACCAAAATATCGAGTGTCTTCCATTTTAGCACTTTCTGTGCCTTAGCCTAGTTTAGAAAACTTGTTTCCTTTTTTAAAAGCTATACTAAGAGATTCTAATCACTATATCCAGTTATTTGACGCACATTAAATATTATCTTAATTTTCCATTTGCACAAGTTCCTTGGGCTAGGGAGCATGCATTTTTAAAATCTCTGTAAAAAGTGTAAAAAAATATGATATTTTATAAATCTTTTTAAAATAAAGATTAAAAAGGTTAGATTAGGACAAATCGTAAAGCATGGGTTTTTAAAAATTGGTTAATTTAAGCAATGCTGTGTCTTGCTCCAAGCAGAAACATAATTAAATATATAGAACTGTTATGGTATGGCTGGAATAGCAGCCTCTTGTGGAACTTCCCAGCAGCCTGACAGGGCCACGGGTATCCCGGGTGCGGGGGAAGGGAATGGGGCAGGAAGTCTCTGTCCCCTGCATCCACTGAGCATTCCTACAGTCTTAACTTCTTTGGTGGGCTGGAGGAGATTAGCCCCAAAATGTTCCCAAGCAAAAAGTAAAGTCAACTCACGATTGGGGTCATTCCCAGTGTCCAAAACAGTCGCTCTCTCCTGGGGGCTAAGTTCTTCTCCCCCAGTGGCTACCCTGACTGTCAGGCCTGTTTCTCCACCAGCAAAGCTCCCTTTACACAGACAGACAAAGCTCTATCCTGTTGCCTCACCAGTCAGACTGGAACTACTACTATTTCTTGGGTTTTGTGGCATAACAGACTCATTTCTGAGTCTATGACCACCATCCACTGTACTTTATATCTTGTTCATGACTTAGAGTCTCGCATCGGTACTCTTAAAAAATTGCAGGTTTCAGAGTAGCAGCTGTGTTAGTCTGTATCCACAAAAAGAAAAGGAGTACTTGTGGCACCTTAGAGACTAACCAATTTATTTGAGCATAAGCTTTCGTGAGCTACAGCTCACTTCATCGGATGCATTCAGTGGAAAATACAGTGAGGAGATTTATATACACACAGAACATGAAAAAATGGGTATTTATAATGCATACTGTAAGGAGAGTGATCACTTAAGATGAGCTATTACCAGCAGAAGAGTGGGGGGGGGAGACAAAACCCTTTGTAGTGATAATCAGGGTGGGCCATTTCCAGCAGTTAACAAGAACGTCTGAGGAACAGTGGATGGGGGGGGGGAATAAACAAGGGGAAATAGTTTTACTTTGTGTAATGACTCAACCACTCCTAGTCTCTATTCAAGCCTAACGATACAGGTAGATGTGCTCGTTCACCTGCACATCTACCAATGTGATATATGCCATCATGTGCCCGCAATGCGCCTCTGCCATGTACATTGGTCAAACTGGACAGTCTCTACGTAAAAGAATAAATGGACACAAATCAGATGTTAAGAATTATAACATTCATAAACCAGTCGGAGAACACTTCAATCTCTCTGGTCACTCGATTTCTGAGCTAAAAGTGGCTATTCTTCAACAAAAAGACTTCAGAAACAGACTCCAAGGAGAGACTGCTGAATTGGAATTAATTTGCAAATTGGATACAATTAACTTAGGCTTGAATAGAGACTGGGAGTGGTTGAGTCATTACACAAAGTAAAACTATTTCCCCTTGTTTATTTCCGCCCCCCCCAACCCGTTCCTCAGATGTTCTTGTTAACTGCTGGAAATGGCCCACCTTGATTATCACTACAAAGGGTTTTCTCTCCCCCCCCACTCTCCTGCTGGTAATAGCTCATCTTAAGTGATCACTCTCCTTACAGTGTGCATGATAAACACCCATTTTTTCATGTTCTGTGTGTATATAAATCTCCTCACTGTATTTTCCACTGAATGCATCCGATGAAGTGAGCTGTAGCTCATGAAAGCTTATGCTCAAATAAACTGGTTAGTCTCTAAGGTGCCACAAGTACTCCTTTTCTTTTTTAAAAAAAATTGCAGAAGAGCTTTTTATATTGGGCCGCATTTTTCTTGTATTCTTGATAAATGTTGCAAGGAAAATATTGTTACTTTAAGACGTCTGAGTTTTCTATATAAACACCTCCCTTCAGTGGTGCAGTCTATACAGTCCCAAAGGATATGATCTATCATTTCCTGGACCTTACATATTATGCATAATCCATTTTATGTGTTAATTAGAAATGAACTACTATGTAATCCATTTAGAATTGTAAATAAAGCCACTTCACTCTTCCTCTCAGGGCCTTGGATTATATCAACATTTTCAAATGTTAGGCATACTTCTCGGAAATTTTTGCCCTTCGTTTCATTTGCCTAGAGTTCTTGACATTCCTTCCTTAGCTCATTTTTGACTAGGTGTTTAAATTCCAGTTTTCTTATAGGGATTCCTAGGACAACTTATTCATGGTTAATAGTATTTTTTACCTGTGTGTTCACCAATTCATTGCCTGTTATCCCTACGTGTGCCGGGATGCATGCTATTATTAAGGTTATATCCAATTGTGCCAGTTTGATTGTTAGCAGTAATATTTCATTAAGAATATCACTTTTGCTGGCAGACATTATAAATTGCCTACAGCCCTGCTAAGGAATCAGACAGGATGGCGGCAGCTGGCCATACATCTAAAGCCCAATTTAGTGCTAGCATAATTCCTGTTAGCTCAGCAGTAAAGGTGGACACAGAATTAGCTAACCTTATGAGTCTCAGTGAGGTCTTCTCCTTTTATTTATTTCATTATATAATTGCATGTCTATCTCAGGGGGAATGGTTTTCCAGTGATAGAGCATTTTCCCATAGCTATAGATTTTGGTCTCTTTTAATCCTCTCTTTTCATTAAGATCCTTTATCTACCTCTGTACCCTGCTTACATGAGGAATTTTAATAATCTCTGACTTCCTGTTGTTTTTCTAGATCATCATTTCAGCTGGGACAGACAGGGAAGTAGCGAGCCCTGCCCTTCAAACCTCCCTTCCCTGCCTTTTTCAGAGCCATGAGTCTGAGCTGTCCCTGCTGTTCACCATGGGGCCCCCTCCATTTTTCAGTTTAATGAGGAAAGTCACATTATCTAGTTTCTGTCCTGTGCCCTGTACAGCAGTGGCTCTCAACCTCCATGTAGTTCCCAACAATCATTACATATTAGCTTTGTGTTGTCAAATTCACTATTAACTAGTACTTTGGCCCAAAAGGTTAAGTCTAGGAGTATCATGCTAAGAGTGATAGGTGTTTCACTGACTATCTGTAGTACACACAGAGGTGAAGTAATGAAGGCACCATGTGCAATACATAATGCTTGTGCTTGGATATAGGCACTTTTTTCAGATTTGTGTTGACTGCTGACCCAAAGGCCTGGCATCCATACGAGTCAATAATTTGTCTAATTAGCACTCTGTAGACTGTTACCACCATTTTCTTATCCACGCCCTAGGATGTTCCAGAGATACTTTTAAGTAAGGTACTTCTACCTTTGCACTTAGCTTTAATATTTTCAACTGAGTTTGATATCAAATATCACACCTAAAAATTGGTAATTTTTCACTATATTTATAGAACTATAGGTTGTATAGCTATAACTTTGCATCTTTTTGGATTGTCCTTGTTGTGAAGATCATTCCCTTAGGTTTGTCTATAGAGAATTTGAGACGCCACCTGTTTTCCCATTCTGCACTTCTCTTAACAGCATCACTGATTCTTTTGGTGGTGCTTTTGGTTCATATGGCACCTTCATCAGTAAATAATGTGATCACTATTCCTATACTCATCTCCTTAGGGAGACTGATTATGATGTTAAAGAGGATTGGCTAATTACACTTCCCCATGGAGTTCCATTTGCAGTTGAATATATATTGGAAAAAGCTTTCCCTATTTGGATTTGTATAGTTCTTTTGTTTAAGAAGTCCCTTATCCAACTGTACATTTTTCCTATAATAGCCATGGAGGTCACTTTATGAAGTAGTCCCTCTCTCTATATGGCATCATAGGTTTTTTTCTATGCCCACGAAGGTTACTATCATGAATTTTTTGGTTCTCACGCTTTTTTGTGTTTCTAGCTCTTTCCTTACAATGTGGACAATTGCACTCCTTCTGAACCCACTTTGTGTTCCATCTATGAACCTATTTCTTGCTAGGTGTGCTAATAATCTTTCCATTACCAATCTTTCCATGGTTTTACCTAAACATGCTGTGAGGGAAATTGTTCTGTATGCCTCAAGTCTTGAGCACAACTTATTCTGTTTTCTCACTGGGACAGTAATTGAATGTTTCCAGTCCTTAGGTATCAGCCCTGAACTGAGCCAGGTTCTCTCCTTTTATTCCACCTCTAGGCTTGTCATTGGCTGCACGTATAGCAGCGTAGGGCTAGCGGCGCCCAAAGGCTCTCTTCAACATCTCCTCTGTTGGTGTGAGACCTCTCTGCTCCATCACACATCTCCACACACCCCCATTTGTGGTATGCCCCTCCCCCATTGGGTCTTCCCCACCTCATGAAAAAAATCAGCATTCAGGTGGGTTCTTCCAGCCATGTGATGGATGCAGAAGGAGAGGGACAGGTACCACCGCATAATTAGGAGGTTGGTTTCCTTCATGGTGTACAGCCAATATAGTGGGGCATGGTTGGTGACTAAGGTGACGTGACCACCCAAAACGTAGTCCCATTACACTGCCAATGCCTCTCTTTTTTAAATTACAGAATAAACCCTCTCCCTTGGAAATAACTTTCAACAAAGGTAGAGGATAGGATGTTCATTTCCTTCCACCACCTGGAATATAATGGTTTCTAATCCCACATCAGAGGCATCAGACTGTAGCAGGAATTCTCTGGTGAATTCAGGGTTATACAAGACTGGTTCTTGGCAGAGGTGGGCCTTAAGGGTTTGAAAGGCCTCGTCACAAGCCTTCAACTACTGGATCTTCTTTGGGCTATTATTTTTAAGGTGATCCATAACAGGGGCTGTAATCTGTCAAAAATCTGGGAATAAACCGTTGGTAGTATCCTGCCAGTCCTAAGAAGTGGCTTACCTGTTTCTTTGAATTGGGCATGGAGCACATCTGGAGGGCCTGGATCTTAGCCACCAAGGTTTGCATCTTGCCTTTTTCCAGTGTGTACCTGAGGTAGGTAGTCTCATTCTTGCCCAGGTGATATTTAGCGGGGTTCACTCTCAGACCAGCCACCTTGAGGGGTTGTAGTACAGCACTTACATGTTCTAGGTAGTCTTCCTAGCTCTGACTATAGATCATGACGTTGCCCAGGGAGTAGGTTGTCACCTGCATTCTCCAACCATTTTGTAATGGCATGGCTGGAGTAGTGCCCTTGATGAACCTTTCCAGTGTCCTGAAGTGGCCGCAAGTCTCCCCAGCAGTGGGTGGAGAAAGTTTCTGTTCCCTGTGTCCACCAAGTGCTCTTACAATCTTAACCCCTTAGAAGGGCGATAGGGGCTTAGTCCAGAAATGTTCCCAAGCAAAAAGTGAAGTCAGCTCACAACTGCATCATCACCAGTGTACTAAACAGTTTCTTAGTTGAGCATCCCTCTCTCCTGGGGGGTAGGGGCTTACAGAACTGTAGGATGGTTAACCACTGGCTGATCCAGAAGCAACAAGTTACAGCCCTCGTTCCTGAACAGGGCATTTGCCACCATATTTTCTTTCCTCTTTATATAGAGAAAACCTTTTTTATCACCTTTGTCTGTTTACAGTCTTCAGGACATAATATCAGAGGGAATCCATAATTTCACCTACAGAGCTATTACAAATATTGACCAGTGTGTTATTAGATTTCAAACAATATATTACATCACCTTTTAAATAAATATCGTCACCGCTTTGAAGCACGGCTTTGAATATCATCACTGCTTTGAATCCTTATCTAGCAGAACCTGTCATTGGCATGGATGTATGCCCTCTGGAATGGTGGTTGAAGCATGAAGGGACATATAAATCTTTAGTGCATCTGGTACATAAATATCTTGCAACGCTGGCTACAACAGTGCCATGCGAACACCTGTTTTTACTTTCAGGTGACATAGTAAACAAGAAGCGGTCAGCATTATCTCCTGCAAATGTAAACAAACTTGTCTGTCTGAGCGACTGGCTGAACAAGAAATAGGACTGAGTGGACTTGTAGGCTCTGAAGTTAAACAAGATAAACATCACCCATTAGCTTGCGCCAAATGAATTGCTAGCACTGATATTATTCTCTTAGAGGTGGTTTTTTTAATACATCAAGCAGTCAAGAGTCTAGTACTGCTGCAGGGTGTGGTGATCAGAGTCCACTGTATGTGGACAGAAATAGAAATGAAACAGAAATAGATAAATCATGGCTCACAATGAAAGCTATTCATTCACTTTACCAATCTCATCATGCTTGACCCTGTTAATAATAACCATATTAACATCAAAAGGTTTTACAAAAAATGCACTAAGGTCTGTTTCTCATTTTACACTTATGAGACAAAAATTCCTAACGCATATGATCTGAAGGGTTTCTCTCTTATGTTGTGTCTGTGAGGAAGATAATAAGGGAAGAGGGCCTTAATACAATTTAGATTACTTCTAAAGAGCATATTTGTTTGTCTTTGGAAGACAGCATTTTGTATGCACCATATTTTCAAATATTTTCCAAGGTAGGCTATACCCATGTTCCCTTCTAAGAAGTCTGTCACTGTCACACTGTGTGACCTTGGACAAGTGACTTCATCTTTCTGCCTCAGATTCCCAAATCTGTAAAATGGGGATAATACTACTTATCCATCTATCTCACAGGGAGCTATGAGGAATAAGTAGCAATATATCATACCATACTTTAAATGTGTGATACATTATATACATGCTATGTATTATTATTACTGGAAAGGAAAGGGGTTGGGTCTCTTCCTACAAGAGCATACAGCTACGTTTTAAATGCAAAAACTAATATTAGGGAAAAGTAGGGTTGTCAAGCGATTAAAAAAATTAATCACATGATTAATCACACTGTTAATAATAGAATACCATTTATTTAAATAGTTTTGGATATTTTCTACATTTTCAAATATATTGATTTCAATTAAAACACAATACAACTTGTACAGTGCTCACTTTATATTATTATTTTTATTACAAATATTTGCACTGTAAAAATACAAAAGAATACTATTTTTCAATTCACCTAATACAAGTACTGTAGTGCAATCTCTGTCATGCAGTGATGCACCTTTGTAAGACAGGCATGGGCACCTTGTCCCTCTAGGGCAGTGGTTTTCAAACTGTGGGCCACAACCCAGTACTGAGTCGTGGAATGTAAGGCACTGGGTCGCGGCGGCTCTGGTCAGCACCAGCAGCAGGTCCGGCTCCTAGGTAGGGGGACCACGGGCTCCATGAGCTGCCCCCGCCCCGAGCACCAGCTCTGCACTAGGAGCTGGACCTGCTGCTGGTTGCTTCCAGGGCACAGCGCAGTCAGCAGTGCCAGGACAGGCAGGAAGCCTGCCTTTGCTCTCCCACTGCGCCGCTGACCAGGAGCTGCCCAAGGTAAGCTCACGCCCCAATCCCCTGCCTCCCCTTAAACCCAAAGCCCCTTCCTGAACCCCAAACCCTTCATCCCCAGCCCCAGCCCAGAGCCTGCACCCCCAGTCCCCTGCCCCAGCCCAAAGCCCCCTCCCACAACCTGAACCCCTCATTCCCGGCCCCACCCTGCAGCCCTCACCCTCGCACCCCAATCCTCTGCCTCAGCCCTGAGCCCCTCCCACACCCCAAACCCCTCATCCCCAGCTCCGCTGCGTGGCGGGCATCAACAATTTTCTTCAACTGGGTCACAAGAAAAAAAGTTTGAAAACCACTGCTCTAGAGGGACAAGGTGCCCATGCCTGTCTTACAAAGGTGCATCACTGGGCAGATAGGTGACCATGTATGTTTGAAGAAATAGAAGACAAAGCTTACTTTTACAAGACAGCATCTGTATTAGTTTATTTATGATGCAAACTTGCACCCTGTATAAAATTATGTATTTATACACAGGGTATGAGCATGACCCTGTGCATGGTTACTGTTGTAATATTGGCAAAGTACACCCTTACTGATAAAGGATATGGGTCACTGGTTTAGATATAAATATTAGAATATACCTCAGCATGAGCTTATGATTGCTCTCAAATCTGATTCAAGATCAATGCAGCATGTACTGGTACACCCAACACCCGGTACATCTGCAGCATGGTGATACTGGCTATGGCCATGTTAGCTTTTGCTGCTGGTTGTTTTGCAGCAGACATTCCCTTCCGTTGCCAACTCTTGTGAGTTTTGCAGCCAGTCTTGCAGTATTAAGCGTTCTTTTAAAAACTCCAGCTCCTGCAGTTTTTGGGAAGTTTTCATTGAAAATAAAAAGAAAAGGAGTACTTGTGGCACCTTAGAGACTAACCAATTTATCTGAGCATAAGCTTTCGTGAGCTACAGCTCACTTCATCGGATGCATACTGTGGAAACTGCAGAAGACACTATATACACAGAGACCATGAAACAATACCTCCTCCCACCCCACTCTCCTGCTGGTAATAGCTTATCTAAAGTGATCACTCTCCTTACAATGTGTATGATAATCAAGTTGGGCCATTTCCAGCACAAATCCAGGTTTTCCCACCCTCCGCCCCCCCCCCCCCCAAACTCACTCTCCTGCTGGTAATAGCCCATCCAAAGTGACCACTCTCTTTACAATGTGTAAGATAATAAATGTACATTTCTCATCTTCATGGTTGTGGTGCAACACCTGGGGGGAAAAAAAAGCCTTAAAAAAACCTCAAAAAACCAGAAGTCAAATTAAAAGACCGTAACACTTATTATTTTTTAAATCTCTCTTGATTTTGGAATGCTTGGGCTTGGCACTATGGGCTCCCCCCCGCCAGGGGAGTTAACCCGAGGTCTCCCGGGTGTCAGGAAGTGGGGGTGCCAGGCACGAAAGGATCTCCTGGGCACAAACGGGGGCCCTCGGCTTGCTGGGGGCTGGGCAACACTTGGCGAGAAGGTGGTTCTATGGCAGCAGAGCCGGCGGGACCGCGGGCGGGGAAGGATCGGCGATAACCAGGCTGGGGGCAAGGCCAACCCGAGCGCCCCGGGCGGCTCCCCCGCCCTACGGACCCAGCAAAACCCTCCCTGCGGGAGCCAGCCCCGCCCCCGGCGGTTGCCGCAGGATGACACGGAGCAGGCCAGGGCTCCTCCCCTTTGATCGCAGAGCGGCCGCGCAGCGCAGCGATCGGCGGGAGCTCCGCCCGCCCTGGGGATAGGGGCGGGGATAGAACGCGGCGCGCGGGCGCCGTACGTGCCGGCCGCGCGGTGATTGGCGGAGCCGGGCGGTGACCGGGGGCGGCGCTGGCGGCGGCGCTGGCGGGAGATTGCAGCATGGCGGCGGTGGCGGCGCCTGTCTCTGCGGGGGAGTCGCTGTGGCCGGAGGGCTCGGGCGCCGAGGGCGGGTTCGTGCGCGCGGTGCTGGCGCTGCCCGACAAGCCCGACACCACCGTGCGCTTCTTCGAGCGCGGCGAGCACTACACGGTGCACGGCGGGGACGCGCTGCTGGCCGCCCGCGAGCTCTTCCGCACCCGCGGCGTCATCCGGCTGCTGGCGGGGGGCCCAGGTACTGGCGGCGGTCCGGCGGCGGGGGGAGCCTGGCAGGGCGGCGCTGTGCGGGTCGGGGCGGCAGCCGGCCGGGGGGTAATCTCGGCTTGGGCCAAGGGCCGGGGCGCAGGGTGGGTGCCCCTGTGCTTGGGGACGCTGGGGTCTCGTGTGTGACTGTAGCTGTAGGTTGGGGTGGGCTGGGCTCAGCAGTAGAGTCTCCCCATGTGGGCGCTGCTCACAGGGTAACTGTGAAAGGACGTGGGGTGGGTGTCCTGCCTAAAGCTTGCCCCCAGGTCAGTCCTGGGCTGTTCTCTGCTGGCCGCACAACTTCTGCATACCCACTTGTTATCGTTATGTTGTGACTGTAGCACTTTGCGTCCCTCCCGGCGCCTCGCTGATTAAGTGAACGTGCCCCTCTTCTCGTTTGGCGTGGGTTTGTTTTTGGCTCTTAAATGTGCTCCAGAGCCTTCTGATTAGCTGCCAAGGCCCCAGATTTGAACGCGCCTGCTGCTGGTGCATAGGATTCTGGGTCATGGTTGACATTTGAGGGACTCACTGTAAGAGAGTGAGCAGAAAGTGTGACCTCAGTTATATATGCATTTTTAACTATTTAGGAAGCTTCAACAGTCCACAAATTTTTGCTGTGTCAGTATTGGGGACTAAACAATCATTACAACAGTGAGGATTTGTTAGTTAGCATTATACAGTACTGGAGCCATCAGATCACTCTATTTAACTGCATGTTGCCATATTGCAGAGTAAGCTTCTTTACCGTATCTGCCATGTGTTGTTTCTGGTGAATTTATTAAATTAAGTGAAATCTCAGATTACACATTTAACAAACCACCTATGCAGTGACCCCCATTTAAAAGTACAACCGAGAAATACAGGACTGGATAGATTAGTTGGAGAAGTGAGAACAATGTGTTGGGGGCTGCCACCTGAGCTGGCTCTAAGCAAGAAATGTATTGATGTTTTGGGTTCAGGAATGAAAATCTCTTGTATGGTTGCTTAAGGGGATAAGACTTGTGGTTTAATTGTGTTCAGTTAGGTTTAAAACACTTCTGAAAGATCTTGTGGGCCATGGTTCCAAACCTGTATTCATATTAGACACACACATTGACATTTAAAAGTCTAAGCACTCGTTTTAGACCAATAAGTGCTTATTTATAGGTCTCAAGTATCAGGGGGTAGCCGTGTTAGTCTGTATCCACAAAAACAACAAGGAGTCCGGTGGCACCTTACAGACTAACAGATTTATTTGGGCATAAGCTTTCGTGGGCTAGAACCCCCCACTTCATCGGATGTATTTATAGGTCTCTGGGTTGCTGTAACTTGTGCTCACTGGGTATTTCCCCAGTGGACCGTGGGTCAGCTAGGAATAGCCAGAGTATGACACGCTCCCCCCAGCCTTGCACCCAGGGTTGTGGGAAGGGAGATGTTGAAACTTGCTGCGCTGGCTCTACACGTGCTTGGAATTTCCCTAATCTTAGGTATTTGTGGGTGGTTCCAGTTCCCCTAGGTCTGCAAAGTAAGTGTAATGGGACAGACTTTCCCCTAAATTATTGTGTGGCACCTGACCTGTTTGAAATAAAATGTTTTGCTCCAAGCTAAGAAGGTTGGATACCACTGCTTTAGGTGTCTAACTTTAGATACCCAAGCAAGAAAACTTTGTCCTAAATTCATGTAAGCACTCCTCTTTGCCTTTCCCATAATCCTAGGGTGATAGGACACTTGGAATTAAATCATTCCTAATGTATCCAGCCAATTGTGTAGTGCAATGTTACACCATGATTGGCAATATTTTTAATGTCCCTTCCCCCCCACTCTCCCCCAGATTGCAATAACTAACCAACATGCTTTGAGGCATAGTGCAGTCCAGGTACTGTTGTCTCTAGTGGCTGTAACTGTGAATTCCCGTTTGTGAATTGCATTAGGCTGTTTGCCAAGTAATGCCTTGCAGGAGTGAATTTAGCATGTTAATTATATAGCACATAATTTTTTTTCCGTTTCCTCCCTGTGTTACTTATATTGTGAGCATCTAGATAAGCCCAAAGAGAATGATATCCAGAAAAATACTGCAATGTGAGAGGCAAACTTAGGCCATGTCTACACTGACAGTTTTTTTTACTGAAAGTTTGGTTGACGATCAAAAATGTGCTAAAAGAAAATCATTGTTGAATGTTCACACTGTCTTCCTCTGTCAGCAGAGCGCATCCACACGTGGGGCAGTATCATCGACAGTGAGAGTAATGCACTATGGGTAGCTATCCCACAGTTCAGCTGTCCGCCTTCTGCTGCTAGGTCTTGTGGGAAGGCGGAGTGGATCGCAGCACATCATGAGTCTGGGCTCAGTGTCCCATGATGCATTGCTTTCCATCCCAGCATTCCATGTGCTTCTGTCTTTGGCTCAAGGCATTTTTCAGTGTTGCTTGTTTTCTGCTCGCCCTGCCGCCTGTCTGAAAGAGTGGATCCTGCACTGCTATCAGATGCTCTTCTAGCTGTCAGTAGCACATTGCGAACGGCAGTGCAGTTAATCATGAAGTTCCAATCTGAGCAGGATTCACAGTTGCCTGACCTGCTGTGTGCCATGAATAGAAGCAATACCACATAACTTTTGGCATTCACGGAACCACTGAACATGGTGGACTGTCGCTTTTGGGCACGGGAACCCAGCACTGAGTGGCGGGATGGCGTCGTTATGCAAGTCTGGGATGACTGCAGAACTTTTGGGTGAGGAAAGCCACCTTCCTGGAACTGTGTGCTGAGTTCGCCCCAGCCCTGTGGCGCAGGGATACCCAAATGAGAGCTGCTCTCAGTGGAGAAGCGCATGGTGATCACTGTGTGGAAGCTAGCGACTCCAGACTGCTACCAGTTGTTTGCAAATCAATTTGGAGCTGGGCAGTCAACCGTTGGGGCTGCGTTAACACAAGCGTGCAAGGCCATTAATTGCATCCTGCTATGAAAGACCATGACTCTTGACATGTGAAATAGCAGATGGGTTTCCCTAACTCTGGAGGAGCGAGAGATGGTGCACACTTTCCAGTTTTGGTGTTGGATCATATTAAAGAAGTTCTGTATTAAAATCACAAATGAGTTTGATTCCCCATAGTTTAAATTCCAGGGTATTACTAATGAAGAGGTCTCTTGGTTTTTGGTACTGTTTCTCTCCCTCTGTGTGTGAAACTTGCAAGCTGCTAATTGCGTTAGTACATTCTAAGACAGAGTCTGTTCTCAAAGCAATTCACACAGAGAGAGACTCAAAGCAATACTCTGTAACAACAGAAACAGCACCCAGAGATTCCCCGCCCTTTTGTTGTATTAACAATTGTGATTAAAATAGAGATAGAGGATGTATATGGATGGATGCTTGGTGTGGATAATAACTGAATGATCAGGGAGGTGCCAGCCTAAGAATCCAGTGTCCATCGGCTGAAGAAGGCGTCAAGTGGAAATAATCAGAGGACCCCCGGAGGGCAGACTGGAATCCACCCAACAGCCTCAAGAATGGGAGAACCAAAGAACAAGATAACATCTGGCAGCACGGAGCCGTCAGGAGTGTGCTATCTGCTGATTGATTCAGCAATAGCATGATGAAGCGATTCCCATAGACTGGCATAGGAAGAAATTCCTATAAAAATGGACTCTAGAAAGTGAGAACTTTGGGGTCTGATTCTGCAAACCAACTTCCGGGAGCATCAGATGAGCATCTGACAAGGCCCTGCTCCCTCCTTATGTCCAGGCCACCTGGCCAGTGGCTTGGCATGAGCAACTCTAAGGCTGGTAACTATGATAACAACCTTGCAGAACCTGTGTGTGTGTGTGTTTGTATGAATGAATGTGTGAATAAATATGAGACTGAATGGAATGTTATAGCTATAACTAACTGCTTACTATGATTCTTTCTGTATTCACAATAAATGTGGTATTTTGCCTTTTCCTCTTTAATAAGATCGTGCTGGTTTTTAATTTATTGGTATAACATTAGCACAATACAACCTTGTGACGGAGTACATCAATAGTAAGGGGTACTTCTCCATGGTGTTGTAGGCACTTGTGGATTGCTGTGGGCATTTCACTAACCTCAATACGGGGTGGTCTGGAAAGGTGCATGATGCATGTATCTTTGGGAGCACCAGCCTGTACAGAAAGTAGCAAGCTGGGGCTTTCTTTCCAGACAAGAAGATTACAGTAGATGTTGAAATGCCCATAGTGGTTCTGGGAGACCTGGCATACCCCTTAATGCCATGGCTCATGAAGCCTTACATGGGAAACCTAAAGAGCAATAAGGAGCGATTCAACAATAGGTTCAGTAGCTGCAGGATGACCATGGAATGCGTGTTTGGCAGATTAAAGGCGCGCTGGCGATGCCTTTATGGCAAGTTAGACCTCGATGAGGATAATATTTCCACGATCGTAGTTGCGTGTTGCACGTTGCCCAATATTTGTGATGGTAAGGGGGAAAAGTTTGCTCAGGGGTGGACTGCTGCTTTTGAGCAGCCAGATACTAGGGCTATTAGAAGGGCTCACAACAGGAGACAGTTCAAATCAGGGAGGCTTTGAGGCAACACTTCGAAGATGAGAATCAGTAATGTATGTTGCTATGCTCTGGACTACAATGCTTAATGAAATCAAGTTTTGCAAGGAGGAACTTGTGATTTTTTGTGGCCTATGATTCAATATAAACTGATGATTTAACTGCTTGTTTGTTTGTTGCTGCCATGTGTTATCACAATTTGCAGGAAACAGAGTTCATATAAAAAAAAAAAACTTCGCTTTTCTTGTACAAAAACATACAGCTCCACCCACGCCCACAATTGCTGTGGGGAGAGGAGGTATCAGAGGAGGGCCGACTTTCAGAGCTGTGCATAAGTCCAGCTGTCATTTGAAAAGATGTCTGGGGGGTGGAGTGAACGGGAAAGCAAGAAGTCCCAGACAACGGAAAGGAATTCACGGGTGGAGTTTGGGGAAGTCATGGGAAAGAGTTCTGAATATGCTGGTGGGGAGGACAGACAGGCATCTGCTCAGTTTGGAGCATTATGAAGGATGGTAGCATCTTGGTTTGCTTCTCCATAACTTTTATCATTCTCTCTATTGCATCCCTGTTGTAAGCCTCATATTCTTTTCTGTCCTGCCTTTTGATTTCCCTCCACTGCCTGTGTTCCCTGTTTTTTGCATCTGAGCATTGCATGACCTCCTGGAATGTCTCTTCTTTGCTCCATCTTGGGTGCTTTCTTATCTGTTGGAGGTGCTCTGCTGTGTGTACAGGGTGCCTTGGAAGGCCACATCTGCAGAAGCACAAAGAACAATACACAGAAGCATGATTAAGTACATGCAGAGGATTGAAACAGTACAGTAAAATACACCTCTACTAACACACAAATCACTTCCTCACTGACCAGCATGGTGAGTTTATCCCAGGGGGAGGGACATTCTACATCAGGAGAAAATCAATATGAAAGGGTTGCAGTGCACTTGACTAGGGACAATATTCTAAATTTTGCACTGTTTTCCACAGACGGGGGTTATTGTAGCAGATATCTCACTCCTGAGAGTGAGCAAGAGTGCATCTACTACACACTTGCAGATTCCGTCCCGGTCCCTATGCCATTTGCCTGTGTGCTGCTTTGGTCCCTGCAAGTGTTTGCAGAATGGCGTGGGAAAGTTTCGTTCAATGGGGGAAGGAACACAGAAGCTCTGCCAAGGAACCTTTGGCAGAGGATTGGCGAGTACATCCAGGAAAGTTTCCTAGAGATCTCTGGAGGATTCCCATGAAATCTCAGTGTGCATCAGCACCTTGTTCTGCCATACTGCTTAGCTGCACAGGGGAATGTCCAGCACACAGAAATACAGCCAGCCTTATACATTTCTGTGCTATCAACCCACCTCCGCACTTCACAAAGCAAAACCAATTACCAGGGGTCTCCTCTCATCCATGGGGCTACTGGTGGTGGAGGTGGGGTCGCCGCTGAAAATAGCATCCAACTCCCTATAAAAATGGCAGGTCTGGGGCGCAGCGCCGGAGCGGTGGTTTGCTTCCCTCGCCTTCTGGTACATGTGCCTCAGCTCCTGGGTCATTGCTCTACATTGTAGCATGTCCCAATCATAGCCCTTTTTTGCCCAAGCTTCATGAAATCTGCCCATAGGTATTGAAATTCCTATGGCTGGAGCGCAGTTGGGACTGCACAGCTGCCTCTCCCCAGATCCAGCAGCTCCGCAGTGGTCCAAGTGGGAGAGCGTCTGCTGTGTGGAACAAGGTCAGCTGGGAAGATGTGATATGAGCTCTCCATGCCGAGCAAACAGCATGTTGAATTTCAAAAATTCCCAGGGCTTTAAAGGAGGAGGGGTGGACAGTTACTTGCCTGGCTGTAGGGCAGCAGTGTTGGAACCGCTGACCAGAGCGGTCGGGATGGGCATTGTGGGACACCCTCTCGAGGCCAATTACAGCAATAAAATAAAGTGTGGTGTCTATACAGGCACTTTGGTGTCAAAACTTTTGTGTAAAAAGCCCTATGACTCTCTTTGAGGTGTTTCTATTTTGTTGCTGACAGTGGCATTGCAGTGTGTAAACCTCTACTGTTTCATTGCCAAAAGCTGCCTTTTGCCGACAAAACTGTGCATTGTAACCAGGCCTTAGTATTGTGCTTGATCAGGAATTGATTTAAGTACAGTAACTCCTCATTTAAAGTCGTCCCGGTTAACGTTGTTTCGTTGTTACGTTACTGATCGATTAGGGAACGTGCTCTTTTAAAGTTGTGCAATGCTCCACTATTATGTTGTTTGGCTGCCTGCTTTCTCCGCAGCTGGCAGCCTCCCTACGCGCCCCACCTGCCCCAGTGCCTCCTACCCACCGGCAGATCCCGCGGATCAGCGCCTTCCCCCTCCTCCCCTGCCTACTGCCCGTAGCAGTCAGCTGGCTTGCGGCATTGAGGAGAAAGGGGCGAGGCTGGAGGAGCAAGGACTTGGTGCGCAGGCTCCCCCTCCCTCCCCTGCCTCCTGAACACCGCAAACCAGCTGATTGCCCTTGGCAGGAGGGAGGGGGGAGGAGCGAGGACGCGGCATGCGGAGTAAAGGTGGGGGGAAAGAAGAGGCGGGTTAAGGGTTTGGGGGAAGGGGTGGAGTGGCCGGGCCGAGGTTTGAGTCCTCCGCCCCTGGTGCTTGCGGAGTAGGGGAAGCTGCTGCTGCGCAACGTGCTTCTCTTAGCCTACAGCACCTTCAGCCTCCTTGCCCTGCCTCATTGTCTCCAGTGCCAGTGGACTGTACCTGTGCGGGGTGAAGTAGGGGCACCTCCCAATTGTAGTACTGTATGTACAATAAGTTTGTAAACACACAGCACATGCACACTACACCCCCACCCCAGCGATTCACTGTTGCTTTATGGCCCAACGGCCCTGCTCGGGAATAGGGCTCTACACCAAGTGCTTGCGACGCCACCAGCTGCCTGCAAAGCAGCTGCGGGCGGTGCACAGCAGAGGCCCTGCCTTGCTGTCTTGCTACAGAATAAATAATGTTTTATCTGCTCCCCCCCGTTTGCTGGAGGGAGGTGAGAACACAGGGGGCAGCAGCCCGCCCAAAGCAAGTTACAGGAGTAGCGTTCCAGCGCCTGCTTCGCTGGAGCAAGGGGGAGAAGTGGCGCAGAGATGCACAGAACCTGGCCCTGCTCCCATGAAAGTCTGTGAAATGCACAGCAGCTTCGCCATTCACTCTAATAAAAAAAAAAAAGGCGGGGGAGGGGGGGGAGGGAAGCAAACCAACAATCTCTAGATGTGTTTTTTCGAGTTCAGCAAGAGGAGCAGCCGGACAATCCACCTTCTTCCACTCTCTGACTCCACCACCTCAACCACGCTTCATACTTGGCAATGATGATTGTAATGTTAAATTGCTTGTTTAAAATGTATATAATGCTTTTTGTCTGGTAAAAAAAAAAATTTCCCTGGAACCTAACCCCCCCCCCCCCCCATTTACATTAATTCTTATGGGGAAATTGGATTCGCTTAACATCGTTTCACTTAAAGGCACATTTTTCAGGAACATCGCTACAACGTTAAGTGAGGAGTTACTGTACAGTGTAATGTTACTAGTTCACATTCAGTAAAATAAATCTGAATGGCACGGTCACAATAGTGATAGTAATTTTTCCCTCACTTGTATCAAGAGGGAAAACATTGTTCTGTAATACATGGCTAAACTTTGATTTTTTTTTTTTTATTTTCACTGTAAAGACTTATTGAGCTTGACAGTGTATTACAAATTCTAAAGCTCATAAAGGTTCAAATCCAGAAGATATTAAACATGCATGCATGCATTTATATTCTTCCTTAGTTCCAGGTTTAAACTTAACCTAAACTTAACCAAAACTTAACTCTTGAGTATCAGCTACAGTATTCAAATGTCCTAAAGTATAACTTCTATTTTAAATGAAGGTCACATGTAAAACTTCATTCACACATTCCTTATGTGCTGCAGATGATCACCTCTTTTAATTACTTTAAAACCAGACTGAACAAAATACTAAACATCATGCTGTATGAGCAATCCTGCATTGGCAGAGAGAGAGCTTAACAGTGTGTGTTTCAATTTCCTCTGATTATAATGTAACTCATTTGTATGGCTATTGGTTGTTTTCTTCATTCAGAACTCAATCTAAAATCCTGCTATAGTTGTAAGATTTGTAGGATAAGTGGGTGGTATACTTATTAAAGATATAAAAAGGAGAGAAAAGCTTCCAATTTGGTGGACTTAAGAGTAAAACCAAGAATTTTGTCAGCTACACATAGTTTCCTTAGGGTAGTGGGCTTTATGGTGATGTATAGGTTTTTTTGAGTTAATGTGCATGCTCTTTTATTTTATTTTATTTTTTTATTGTGGCAGAATTCAGGTCACTATATAGTAGGAGGCTGTCCCTTGAATTAATGTGGACAACAGACTTTTTCATGAGTTGGTTGATGGAGATGAGTTATCATTGGTAGTACTCCCCTGAAGAGAGAACTGTAGCTTGTTTCCACTATCCTTGCTCAGAAAAACTATTGTGTAGACAAACTAGAAAATCTGAGGGTAAAACCCATATCAAGAGGGAAAAGTAGATCAATTTTATAGATTAGTGAAAATTTTTGAAATTGACTTGATTTCTTTCTGGGTCAATCAAGTTTTCTGCAGAATCTGTAGCTGTTCTTAACACTTGGAAATCCGCATACTCTTTACAACTAAGTGAGATGTTTTTATTTTGGTTCTTGGAATTTGTGCGTGCTTCTTCCTTGCTTGTCAAAATAATACTGTATCCTCTAAAGGTTATTAAATTTATCCTTTGCAGAGCTCTCAATTACAGAATGTATGTAAGAAAACCAATAGCTATGTTTACCTTACAAATATTTTATTCACTTTTCCTCTTCCTGTAGGAAATCAGAAACTCGAGAGTGTTGTGCTTAGTAAAATGAACTTTGAATCTTTTCTGAGAGATTTACTTCTGGTTCGTCAGTACAGAGTTGAAATTTACAAGAACAAAGCAGGAAGTAAATCTACCAAAGAGAATGACTGGTATTTGGCATACAAGGTACAATTTTCTATCTCCATATGATTGAAGTGGAAAAAATGCAGATGTTTACTATGCTTCCATTCATCCAGTTTCAAAGTTCCTTACAGACTTTCAGTGCCTCTAGTTGGTCATATGATTGTGGGGGGGGGGATGTCCATTTTTTTCCGTATGTCGCAGCATTTCCCCGCTACTCCAGGGTGGGTGGATCCTGCACTGCAGGTGTGCCATATGATGCTCTGGGGGAGCTTCAGGACAACTGACTTACTGTATAGCTGGAGGTTTAAATTCATATTTTTTTCTGCAAGTATAGTCTTAATAGTTTGAAAAGTTAGAACCCTGTCTATTTTATGTACTGTGAGCATGCAGTATTTCATTTGTCCCTTTGTGCCTTTAAAAAAAAAAAAAAAAAGCATGTATATACAGCATATTATATTACTATGTTTTACAGCATCAAAAAATCACTACACTACAGGTGCCAAAATGTTTCTAACCTCACGCTCCAAAGACAACATTGTATTAATCACATTTAGGCTTTCTTTGCAACCATTAGGACAAGAAATTTTTTTAAACCGAAAGCTAAAACTGTAGAATCTGAATGTCCTGTGGTCCACAAATTACAGGCTGGGTGTTTTGACACTTCTGGATTAGAGTAACATAATTTGAGACTAGAAAGGTAGTTCAAATTAATCTCTTAGTTTGAATGCAGTGTTGTAGTTGTGTTGGTCCCAGGATAGTAGAGACACAAGGTGGGTAAGGTAATGTCTTTTATTGGACCAACTCCTGTTGGTGAGATGCAAGGTTTTGAGCTTACACGGAGCCTGGAAGAGATCTAAAGAAGAGCTCTGTGTATATTCAGAAGCTTGTGGCTCTCACTAACAGAAGTTGGTCCGGGTAAAAGATATTATCTCACTCCCGTTATCTTATTTTAAAAGCAGTTTCAGATTTCAATATAGTTTGGGAATCCAGTTGCGTTGGGAATGAATTTTATTGGATACAAATTTATGTAGTTAATTATCATATTTGCTTTTATTTCTATTTCAGACTGATTTTAAAGTTTGAGAAGTCTTAGAACACTGATTTCGCTGAAATGCAAAAAACCCCCCCAATTTGTTCTACTAACCTGGACAGTGTTTGTTCTTCAAAAGATTAGAAAAAAAAATTGTAGGGCTGTTCTAAGTTTTCTTTCTCAAATAGGGTTCTCCAGGTAACCTTGCCCAGTTTGAAGAAATTCTCTTTGGCAATAATGACATGTCGACTGCCATTGGTGTTGTGGGTGTTAAGCTGTATACTGCTGATGGACAAAGAATAGTTGGAGTTGGGTATGTTGACACTACGCTCAGGAAGCTGGGTGTCTGTGAGTTTCCAGATAACGATCAGTTCTCAAACCTTGAAGCTCTGCTGGTTCAAATTGGACCTAAGGAATGTGTGCTACCAGGAGGAGAGACTTCTGGAGATATGGGAAAACTGCGACACGTAAGTGGGGTGAATATGTGGACTGACTGATTTATATTTATATTAATTGAGAATGGGAAGAAAAAGCTCTGAAATAAGTTGTGAACTAAGATCGATAAAGGCTAAGAAATGAACAGGATTAATAAATTAACTTGAGGGAATTCTGGATGATACATACATCGCTTGTTGATTAAAACATGTAATCAACAACAAAAGATACTGTTAATCCTGGTCTACGCTCTCGAGTTAGATCTACGCAAGGCAGCTCATGTCAACCTAATTCTAAGTGTCTACACTAAAATGTTGCTCCTGCTGATATAATGCCCACTGTGCCAACTTAATAATTCCACCTGCGCAAGAGGCGTAGTGGTTAGGTTGACATAGTTAGGTCGACGCAGTGTCTATATAGACACTGTGTTGCTTACGTGGACTGTTGCCCCACACTGACAGTTAAATTGGTGTAAGCACTCCTGGTGGGGACGTGCACCACTAACACAAGGAGTGTAGTGGGGACGTGCAAAAGTCTGTACTTCTGAGGGAATTTTGCTCCCACCCCTAAAAAATTCTGCACATTTTATTTGTCAATAAATAAATGTGGCTCCAGCATGGCAGTCGGGAGCACAGGCCCCTGGCTGCACAGAGGTGGGAGACCATCCTACAGGATCCAAGTATGGGGGAATCCATGTGTGGGGTGAGAGAGTTCTGTGTGTGGGGGAAAATGTGGATGTGGGCAGCTTGGTGGGAGGTGTGGGTGCCAGGGGGATCTGGATGCACAGGGGCTTGTTAGGAGGTTGCGGGGGAGGGGGCATGTTGGGTGGGGCTTGTGGGGATGAGACTCGGTGGTGGGGGGTCCAGGTGTGTGAGGCTCGGTGGAAGGGTTCTGGGTGCAGGGATGTGAGGCTTGACCAGGGTATGGATATGGATGGGGGGGGTCCACATGCACAGGGGTTGGGCGGACAGGGGCGTAGCTCCCTGCAAAGTGACCCCTCCCCTGCAACTGAGGAAGGATGGGGGCAGGAAGTGGGGGGTGGGGTATGGAGCTTCCTGCAGCTGGGGAGGTTTCTGGGGGTGGGTCTGACCCAGCCTTGGCAGCTCCTTGAAGGGGAAGAGGAAGTCCTGTCCTCCTCCAGCCCAGCTGGGACTAGCAGCTCAGCCTGTTGCAGGGTAGGAGCCACAAGCCGAGGTTACCCCAGACCTGCAGTGATTGACATCTCCACCAGCTGCTCTGGGTCCCGAGAATGACGCGCCCTCACTGCTGAGGGAGGAGTGGGGGTTGCATGACTGCTCTTTTGGCTTCCCTTTGCTTCTCTGTCAGAAAGCCATTTCTCTGTGGGGAAGCAAAGAAATCTTCAGGGGACATGAATTCTGCATGCACGCAGTGGTGTAGAATTCCCCCAGGAATAAAAAGTGATTTAATTACTGCAGTGGCTGTACGGTAACGTAATTTAGGTCAACATAATTTTGTAATGTAGACATACCCTTGAAGTAAAAACTTATCTTTCTTCTTTCTGTATAGTCTAACAATTGAATACAGATTAACAACTTGTCTTTGAGACTACTCTCAGTAGTTCACTTTCGCTCTCTTGAGAACTGGAAATGACTTACTATAACTTATACACAACAGATCATTCAAAGAGGAGGAATCATGATTACAGACCGAAAAAAGGCTGAATTCACAACAAAAGATATTGTGCAGGATCTCAACCGCTTGCTAAAATCAAAAAAGGAAGAGCAAGTGACTAGTGCAACATTACCAGAGATAGAAAAACAGGTGAGTAACTTGTAGCTGCTGTAGATAGAGTAGCAATTGATAATACATATTTTTTTAAAAATGGAACACTGTCAGTTGTCGACTGACCACTCTGCTTTTACTGTATTCCTTTCTTCCTGACTTTGTTTGTTAATCGGACTGTAAACTCTTCAGGACGTGGACTGCCTTTCTGTTTGTCCAATATCTGGCATATTTGAGCACCACCAAAATGTGAACAATACTTTTTAAATGAGATCTAGCAATAGTGTATAATTTTGATTTCACTGTAGTGGTGTCACGGCTTTCGTGATGCCAAATGTTTAGAGGGGAAGCTTGAAGTCTGTAAGATTATTTTAAACCTTTCCCTGACTACTGAAACTACATCACCTTATAGTTGATTCTTTAATAGACACTTTTTAAAGGAAAACCCACTATTACTAGGGACTACTAAAGCATAAATTAAAAGTAACTTTAAATTTGCCATGGCGCATTTACATTTCTGTACATAAGGTGGTTATGGAATCCTACTCTTCTGCATGGGTTTATAAGTGGTTTTAGGTACTTATTCCTATGGTCTGAAACTTATCATAAAAAGAAAAGGAGTACTTGTGGCACCTTAGAGACTAACCAATTTATTTGAGCATAAGCTTTCGTGAGCTACAGCTCACTTCATCGGATGCATACTGTGGAAAGTGTAGAAGATCTTTTTATACACACAAAGCATGAAAAAATACCTCCTCCCACCCCACTCTCCTGCTGGTAATAGCTTATCTAAAGTGATCACTCTCCTTACAATGTGTATGGTAATCAAGGTGGGCCATTTCCAGCACAAATCCAGGGTTTAACAAGAACGTCTGGGGGGGAGAGGGGGGATAGGAAAAAACAAGGGGAAATAGGTTACCTTGCATAATGACTTAGCCACTCCCAGTCTCTATTCAAGCCTAAGTTAATTGTATCCAATTTGCAAATGAATTCCAATTCAACAGTTTCCTGCTGGAGTCTGGATTTGAAGTTTTTTTGTTTTAATATAGCAACTTTCATGTCTGTAATTGCATGACCAGAGAGATTGAAGTGTTCTCCGACTGGTTTATGAATGTTATAATTCTTGACGTCTGATTTGTGTCCCTTTATTCTTTTACGTAGAGACTGTCCAGTTTGACCAATGTACATGGCAGAGGGGCATTGCTGGCACATGATGGCATATATCACATTGGTGGATGTGCAGGTGAATGAGCCTCTGATAGTGTGGCTGATGTTATTAGGCCCTGTGGTTATCAGCCACAGGTCACGCAATTACACAATCACGCAATTATTATGCCCTGTGGTTATCAGCCATCAGGTCACGCAATTACAGACATGAAAGTTGCTATATTAAAACAAAAAAACTTCAAATCCAGACTCCAGCGAGAAACTGTTGAATTGGAATTCATTTGCAAATTGGATACAATTAACTTAGGCTTGAATAGAGACTGGGAGTGGCTAAGTCATTATGCAAGGTAACCTATTTCCCCTTGTTTTTTCCTACCCCACTCTCCCCCCCCAGACGTTCTTGTTAAACCCTGGATTTGTGCTGGAAATGGCCCATCTTGATTACCATACACATTGTAAGGAGAGTGATCACTTTAGATAAGCTATTATCAGCAGGAGAGTGGGGTGGGAGGAGGTATTTTTTCATGCTTTGTGTGTATAAAAAGATATTCTACACTTTCCACAGTATGCATCCGATGAAGTGAGCTGTAGCTCACGAAAGCTTATGCTCAAATAAATTGGTTAGTCTCTAAGGTGCCACAAGGACTCCTTTTCTTTTTGCGAATACAGACTAACACGGCTGTTACTCTGAAACTTATCATAGAGACCTCTAAATTAATGCTCTCTGTTTTGGTTCCCCATGGAATAGAATCCCATTTTAAGGTCCTGATGTGACATTCAAAGCTCTTTAAGAAATTGGGCATAGCTGCCTGACAGCACGTGTGCCCTCACGCTGACTTGCATAACACTTACTCTCAAGGAAACAGTCATGTTTTTATAGGAGGAAGCTGGTGATTGCAGGAGAGGGCACCTTTCCAAGAGTTGGAATTATACTATAGAATTCTATCCCAGAAGGAATAGGAGTGACTGCAGGCCTTGTGCCTTCTTAACTAATTGAAAATCTCATTCCTATGACTTAATGTTCCTTAAATCTTTAATTACACATTTAGGTTAGTCATAGCAAATGGAATCGGCCAGCCAGTCCAGTTTCTGCATGGCTGACCTCTGCATATGTGAGAACATCCTGTGTTTTTTGTGCTGTGGCAACTGTGCAGTGACCTTTCTAGGCAAAAAATCTCATGGGAGGGCCAACCTGCCTGTCACAGCTAGGCACCATAGACTATAATGCAGGTTAGGAATGGTAAGGGTGGTAAGGAGTAAAATTCTGCATGGGTTACTTAATTTGTTTGTGACTTTTTGCAATAGGTCACAAGTGGGAGAGGTGGTGGTCTCATGTTCCATTAATGGCTTCTTCAACTTTATGGCATCTACGTGATGGGTCTCGGGGTCCCCAGGCCTGAGAGTCACCTTGTTACCCTCCTGCCTCTTTATATAGTATCCATACATACAGTTTACAATAAGTTTAGTTATCAGTGTGATTCTAGCTTTCATTTAATCTTACATGACCTCATATCTGGATAAGTACCATGAAAGTGGTGTGCTAGGTGTAGTGAGTTTGTCAGGCCTCTTAAGAGTTACTGTTACAGAACAGTGAACACTTTGCCTGTTGGCACTGAGGGTTTCGTAGGGTCACCGTTCATGTGTTAGGAAAAGGTATGGTTACTTCTGCGGCTTGAACAGCCTCAAGAGAGACAGAATGGTAGTTCTTTTTGGGTGGCTCAGGGAGTAAGCATGTGTGATGGTACCATGGGAGCAGCAGTAACAGCTTCTTCCATAGTACTTCAGTGAAAACAGATGTAGACTTTAAACACTTGTATAAGCATATGCAGTATTAAGCAGTTTCTCACAAAAATATTCCATTCCCCTTTGGTCTCATTTGGATTTGAGATGGGAGCCAGGGATAGTACCTTTATCTCCTACCTAACTACTTCAAGATACTCGGCTTTCGAAAGCTGGATGCACATGCAAAGGATACTTACTTGCCAATTGTTCTTCTCAAGAAGTTTAATCCTGTACTTTATTTCCTAATTTTTTTATGGTTTGTTGGCAAACAGCATAACAAATGTAAATTTTTTTTTTTGTTTCTGAATATTTTGAACATATATTTAGCGCATGCAGTATTTATATACTAAAATACTTTGTAATTTCTAAGGTTCCTGGTAACCAGTTCTGTGGAAATGCATGAGACACATAGGCTTTATCTTCACATGTACTGGATTTTGTAACTCAACAGAGGTTTGATGACCCTGAGTGTAACCCAAGTTCCTAGGGCATTATGAATTCCTGTTTTAGGCTAAAGTCTCATCAGATAATCAGAATTTTTGTTTGCTTTTTGATATTTTTTTAAGTTGACGTGGCTCTGAGATGCTACTTTTGGATATTGTCATTCTATAAAAGCATCTGTTGTCAGAACTAGTTTGTTTTACTGTAACACACCTTTGTAACTTTAGGTTGCGATTTCATCCTTGTCGGCCGTTATCAAGTATTTAGAGCTCTTGTTGGATGAATCTAACTTTGGACAATTTGAATTGACTAGCTTTGACCTCAGTCAATATATGATACTGGATAATGCAGCTGTTCGAGCCCTTAACCTTTTCCAGGTAAGAAACAAACATGTATTTAAACTAATGAACTTGCTTCCAGTTTAATTCACAAAAGTATACACTTTGCTACTTGCAAATACAGACTACCCCAAAAATCCTTTATAGCAGTGGTGGTGCATAATTGGAGATTCTGATTTCTGGTTTCTGTTTTTTTGTGTGTTTGGCCACTCTAATGCTGTGTAATTTCCTCGAAAAAAGCAAGCAGAGTGGGGGACTTTATCTAACCCCCCCCCCCCCCCCCCCCCGCCCCCGGAATTCCCAACAGGCACAGCCAGAGAGGTTCCCATCTCCAGTGTCTGCAGCTTAGTATTTTCAGTCTCATTTATTTGCATGCAGAATCCTACCTTACACGGGGGGCTGGGGGGGGAAGGGGCTTGTCACAGTGCTCCTCTTATTGAGCAGGAAGTGATGCAAGATGCAGCTGAAAGCAGTCAGTAAACGGATTCCTCTGAAAGTTCTGCCAAAGAAACCTTGACATATTTAAATGGGCACTGTCAGCGTAGCCTTTTTAAAAACAAACGGCCGAATGTCGCTTTTGGTGTATTTGCTGACTATACCCACAGAGAAGTAGTTCAAACACTGGTGTATATACTGATTTCACCTGTTGTATTTTTTTCATACCAGATTCTGCTTAGTGCTCCTTGGCCTGAGCTACAAAGTATAGGCATTTTGGGGCCCATGGAGGAAGCCCAGGGAGTAGAGTACTACTTCCCCACTCCACAAAGGAGAGGCTCCTAGAGATTCCAGGGAATAAAGAACTCAGATCTGGCACCTAGGCTTGCTAGCCCAGGGAGAAAGGAGAAGCCTGAACATTCTTGCTGCCTTCTCCTGCTGTGCCCAAGAGTTTAGGGAGGGGAACCTCTGCTCCATTCCCCTCTCCAGCTTTATGCAGGAGTTCTTGGGATTGGCACCCTCTAAACTCCTCTCCTTCCTGAGTTCCTGCCTGGGAGACTGGGACAGATGTAATTTTCTGACTAGATTCTTGGCATTGGGAGGACTCTTCCCATCTAATTTTAATCATTTGAAGATGGGCTTTTATTTAAGGGAGGTGTTGCAGAGAGCAAGCTCAAAATATAGTCCTAAAAGTCCCCAATGCAGGGGATCAAAAAGTAGCTTAGTAAAATGGCACCTTGTTTACACAATAGATCTACTGACTTTAAAATGCAAATTCGCTGAAGTGGAATGTTTCACCAAATCTATTACAGATTTCACAAAAGTCTTGTTGAAACAGGTAGGTTTCTATTGGAAACTTGCTGGTGTTCCAGGGACCCTGCTGGGGCTGGCACTCAAGGCTTCTGAGCTCCTGTTTTCAAGCCTGGGCTTCCAGGGTCCCTGCTGTGGAGCTGGGAGCTTTGATTCCTAGAATCAGGTTCCAGAGCCACAGGTTTTGGGACAGCCCCTGCCATACAGACTACACCAGGGTCAGGCATTCTCAGGGCTTTCAGCTGGCCCAGGAGATTGGAAGTGCTGGGGTCACCAGCCTGAGGCAGTCTGTACGGTGGGGCTGCCTCTGTGCAGCAGACCCTGGGAATTGGTCCTATGACCTCCAGGCTCACAGTTTAGTGTCAGGGACCCTGGGTGACCGGAGAATCCTGGCTCAAACAGGGAGCCCATCAGCCCCAAGAGCTCCAGGGCTTATTGCAGTGGAATCCTTGTGAGTTTCATATCTAGGATTCAGTGAATGACAACATAGGGGCTTGGCTACACTTGCAAGTTAGAGCTCTTTAAATCAGCCCCGGGTGCCCTAACGCCTGAGGTGTCTACACAGGCAAAGCACGTAGAGCGTCTGGACTCTGCAGCTGGGGCGCCCCTGGTAATCCTCCTCCACAAGAATCATAGAGCTTGCTGTGTCGTGGCTGAAATGCCGGGGTGTCAGTGTGGATGACATGTTGCATTACTGCACTGCGATTGGCCTCCGGGAACGTCCCATAATCCCTTGAAGTCAAGTGGCCATTCTGGTCATTGTTTTGAACTTGGCTGCAGGCATGTGGATATCCCCTTTCAAAGCTCTGTTTCTGACAGCTGGCATGCTTATCTGCTCCGGGACACACAGCAAACCATTACTGTGGAATTCTGCTGCTGCAGAGGGGTGGTGTGTGGGTGGGGGAAGGGGGCAGTCTGATGTTGATTTTTCCCCTGCTGCTGGAGCACACCATATTTTGGTCATTCCAAAGTAAAATTTTGGTCTCTGGCTTGCCTAAAAATTTCAGTAACTTCGCTTTAATTCCAGATTGGAACAAAAGCAAATTCTGAAACAACTTCTCCCTAACCGAACACCCTGAGTTCCAGCCAGCTTTACTTGCTGTATTCCTTATTTCTGTTAGCATTGCAGAGCAATATATCTTTCAGAGAACAAGATGGATTTTTTTGTCTTTTGCATCATAGTTGGTGTTAACCAAACTCCCAACTGTAGAATATTGTGACCACCCAAAACACGCAGCTTGTCATACAGATTTGCTTTTGAATTTGCAGAATGTCAGAGGAGTTGCCTCTCTTCTTGTAAACCAAGCAGATTTGATTTGAAAATCACCTAGACACACTAAACAAGAATCTTGGCTATGATAGTTTTCAGACTAAAAATGTTTTAAATACAATTTAGCTATTTCTAAGACTTAACTTGTAAGTGATACATTAGCTATAACTTCAGAACCAGAGTAATTACAGGGTGAAAACAAAGCAGTTCAAACAGCAAAATTAAGGACTTGACTGCTTTGTTTTTTTCCTCTCTGTACTTACATCAGGGGAGCACCTTCAATCAGTTTTTCATGGGATCTTTGTTTTACCCATGGTGCTCAAAGCTTTGTCCTGGTTCTCGCTGCTATAATTAGTACAATGCAGCATCTTGAGCTAGGATTGACAGGGTGTGTCTAAGTAGGTAAAATGAGCTGGAAACAGCTCTCTCCAAAGACAATGGATGTGGCTCAATAAACAGCCTATGCATTTGCTGCCTTATGGGTAAGGCACTTCCTAATCTGTCCTTGGGTTGCCAGCCTGGGAACAAAGAGGTCTGCCACATGGCACTACTGCTTGAATGTCAGGCTTTTCTCTCTTGACTAGTGTTTCATCTAAATAGAAAATCTGTTATGAAGTCTGCTCTTACATGCTTTACAATTTGAGTCAATCACTCTGTGAGGCAGGAAGTTTCTGACTGATAGCGCAGCTGATGTCATGTAGTTCCACATGCTGCCTGAGCCATACAATTGTAATGTAGATTGGCAAGTGCAGAAAAATAAAGTTTGCTAGGAAACTTTTGAAGAGATGCAAAACCAAATATCTGTTCTACTGTCCGTCAGTTGACTAGGTATGTATTTTTAAACAAACACTTTAGCTATTACATACAATAGAGTAAATATTTCATATACGTGAAGTGCCAGTGTCTGTTGTAACAAGAAAGTAAACTGTTATATAAAGTATTTTGGAGTTGGCATGACAAATTTTAAAATAGTGTTAGGTCTTGGGTCTGCTTGCACTCAGCTTGATATTTCATAGTAGTATACAGTTCTCCGATATGTTGACTGTGGCTATTGTACTCTGCCAAAATAAGATTCTCACTTCCCAGCATTTTAAACTGATATTCTACCTTGCTCAATTCCATTTCTCTCTTCTGGACACTTTCTCCATTACTATAGTGTGTCTCTCTCTGATAGTGAAATCAGATCTGAGACTGGATTTCCATTTGAAGCCGTTTGATTTTAATTATAGGTGTGCGTGAGAGGGTGAGAGAGAAGAGATCAAGACTACAAACCCCTCCACCCAAGCTGAGACTTGAAGGCCTTGAAGCAGATGTATCGGCTATTTTTGAGTGTTAAATGTGTCTGCGAATTTCCTGCTGGCTGAATTTTGTATAGCTCATTTAAAAATATAAAGCTGTGCGGGTGCACACGGCAGGTCTGCAGTTAATATCTAACCAAGGACTGAAGATAGTGTACTATAATCTGAACAGACCTGGTTTAAAGGTTGTAGCCTATAGTACCACAAAGTGCCATTATTCTGCTAAATTTCATTGGGTCAGAAATGTAAAACTAGAAAACTCAAATGTTCTACCAAGCTGCAGTCGTCGTTTGTTTTTGTTTTTTTTTGCCATACCCTCTATTTTTAAAATCATTTCTACATTTTTCTTTCCAGAGTTCTGTTGAAAATGCCAACAGTACACAATCATTGGTTGGGTTATTAAATAAGTGCAAAACTCCTCAAGGACAAAGACTGGTTAATCAGTGGATCAAACAGCCACTTACGGACAAGAACAGAATAGAAGAAAGGTAAACATACATATTGGTATGCATCTGATCACTTCACTGCAAATCCTTACACTATAGATAGGAGTCTGGTCACGCTTTTTTTAGCAAATATATTATTTAGCCATATATTTATCAGAAACAGCTGTTCAAGGTTGAAGTGTTGACTTTCTATTGGAAAATAGACTAACGAGCACTTAGAGATTTCTGTAGAGGATAATGTAAATTTGTTTACAGAATGTGTTAGGTGGTGCATTATACTTGGAGCAAAGGGCTTTTTTTCTCTAATCGATTTATATCTAATAGAAGGATTAATGTATCAGGTCACTAAGCTAAACCCTCCCAGTTATAATCCTTTATACTTAATCATATATCAGAAGTTACAGGGGCGTGGAGCCACAGTAGGCTTTCCAGTTTTGAACACTTGAGACTCAGGCTATGTAAATGCAGCAGCCACTTTATGATTCTTATCTAAAAGTAAACTATACACAGCATGAATACTCCGGTCTCCCAGCCCATTCTGAAAATGCCTCCATTGTGTTAACAGAACATTTAGACACCTGAGTGATCACTTATATAGGATAGCACATCTAGATCACACCATTAGGAATGTTACCTTCTGAGTGGAGGGACTTGTCCACCTTTTATAGACGCTTACTATGCAGATCAATACTTATGCAGATCAAATACTCCACACACCATAAATAGTCCGTTCTATCTTAGGGCTTTATGCTGCAGCCCATCACCATAATATCTGAGTGCCTTCTATGTAAAATCAATAATAGTATCAAAATCCTTGGGGTACTTCATGGAGCTTTTGGCACACTGCCACTCAGTGTGAATGGTTAGGTAGCTTTTGTTTCCTCCTAGACATACAGGTTGAAGGTCAGAGGATGTGTTTGAAAAGTAACTTGTTTGCCCTGTTCCTCTTGGTCAATCTTGCAATCTTTCTATAAGCAGGCAAATGAAATTTTTGATACTTCCTAAAATAACTGAGTTATCCTTTCATGTTCTCAGATGGATAGCAGGTTTGTGTGTGTATATGTACATTTTAAGATGATATTGCAAAGCACAGAAACGGAGGCCAGGAAATTCTGATTTTAACTTTGAAATGGCCCCAAAGGCTGGCTTTCATATGGTGCCTTGCTGATATTGCTTGACATACTTATATAAAACACTGTATATGCTGCAATTAGGGCTGTTGATTAATAGCAGGTAACTCACGCAAATAACTCAAAAAATTAATCACAAATTAAAAAAATTAATTGCTATTAATCGCACTGTTAAACAATAGAATACCAATTGACATTTATTAAATATTTTTGGATGTTTTTCTACATTTTCAGATACATTGATTTCAGTTACAACACAGTATACAAAGTGTACCCTGCTCACTTTATATTTATTTTTGATTACAAATATTTGCACTGTAAAAATTATAAACAAAAGATAGTATTTTTCAGTTCACTTCATACAAGTATTGTAAGTTTCACTTTCACAATAAAGAGATTGCACTAGGAATGTAGATTTTGTTTTGTTTTGTTTGTTTGTTACATAACTGCACTCAAAAACAAAACAACATGAAATTTAGAGCCTACATTTTTTGTCCAGCCAATTGCTAAGACAAGTTTGTTTACATTTATGGGAGATAATGCTGCCCACTTCTTATTAACAATGTCACCAGAAAGTGAGAACAGGCCTGGGACTTTTGTAGCCAGCATTGCAAGGTATTTACATACCAGATATGCTAAATATTCGTAGGCCCCTTCATGCTTCAGCCATCATTCCACAGGACATGCTTCCATGATGATGATGATGCTTGTTAATTAAATTTGTGACTGATCTCCTTGAGGGAGAATTGTACGTCTCCAGCTCTGTTTTACCCGCATTCTGCCATATATTTCCTATTATAGTAGTCTCGGATGATGACTTAGCACATATTCGTTTTAAGAACACTTTCGCTGCAAATTTGACAAAATGCAAGAAGGTACCAATGTAAGATTTCTAAAGATAGCTACAGCACTCAACCCACGGTTTAAGAATCTGAAGTGCCTTCCAAAATCTGAGAGGGATGAGGTGTGGAGCATGCTTTCACAAGTCTTAAGAGCCACACTCCGATGCGGAAACTATAGAACCCGAACCATCAAAAATGAAAATCAGCTTTCTGCTGGTGGCATCTGACTCAGATGGTGAAAATGAACATGCATCAGGCTGCATTGCTTTGGATTGTTATTGAGCAGAACCTGTCATTGGCATGTCCTCTTCGGTGGTGGATGAAGCATGAAGGGACATATGAATCTTTAGCGCATCTGGCATGTAAATAACTTGTAACACTGGCCACAACAGTGCCATGCGAACTCCTGTTCTCACTTTCAGGTGACATTGCGAAGAAGGTGCGGGCAGCATTATCTCCTGCAAATGTAAACAAACTTGTTTGACTGAGCGATTGGCTGAACAAGAAATAGGACTGAGTGGACTTGTAGGCTCTAAATAAAGTTTTATATTTTGTTTTCGAATAGTTTTTTTGGACATAATTTTACATTTGTAACTTCAACTTCCGTGATAAAGAGATTGTTGCACTACAGTACTTGTATTAGGAGAATTGAAAAATACTATTTTTGTTTTTTACAGTGCAAATATTTAATGAAAAATATAAAGTGAGCACTGTACGTTTTGTATTCTGTGTTGTAATTGAAATCAGTATATTTGAAAATGTAGAAAACATCCACAAATATTTATTTAAGTGGTATTCTATTATTAACAGTGTGATTAATCACGATTAATTTTTTTAATTGCTTGACCACCCTAGCTGCAATGCCTTTAGAAGAAGGGGTAGTATAACTACATGGAGTAGTATAAGAATGAAAGTTCTAAGAACTCTTATTTTAATAGGAGAAGTCAGACCTCCGGTGTATGCTGTCTAGGAACTTGCTTAAAGCAAGCCTCCTTCATAAAAATGTTATATTAAATATCTGTCTGAAATATTTGTCCCTAAGTTGCTTGAACGTCAGATGATTTTCATAGACTATCTGCATGAATTTTGTATTGTACCTGTAGCTGAAACCTCATTTTTTATTTTGGCCAGTTGCAAACCAAGATCCATATTGAACCTTTGGATTTGTGTCCTTTTTAAGAATGGTGGTGCCAGTCACAGTTCCATAGCTAAGGTTGAATTCCATTTTGCACTGAAAGAGGCTAAATTCTTTTTCTGTCTGAAAGTCTTTCCCACACTCACGCTGAGTACAGAATGACTTTTTTCTGATAATATACAAACAAATAGTTGAGTTAAAATTTGATATTTTAAGAAATTTAGCATCTATGGGAATCTCTTCTTTGCCTGAGTGACTCTGATGTAGTGGTTCGCAACCCTTGGGCTGCTTGTGCCCCAGTCAGCAAACAGCTGTGGCCCATGTGACATTCTCAGGGCCATACAGATAGCATATATTTATATTTTTATATATATATATAGTGTGGATGCAGCCCCACATAACACAAAGAGAGCTGCATATGCAGCCCACAATGGTAAATAGGATGAGTCATACTAAGAGCTAATACATAACTGATTGTAGTGTGTAACATTACTAACTATAAAAATAGCCTGTGAAAGTCCTTGCTGTTTGGCAGACATTTGAAATCCCGAGAAACTAGAAATTCTGCTGAGTGAAAAGTAGAGGTCGCTGCATCATGCTTCTTGGTGAGCTCTCATACATGGTATATTTGGCTCATTCCTTGAGTCTGGGGTGCCTCCACATCTTTCTGAAAAATCTCACTGTCTAATTTCTGTTCACCTTTCTTAAACAAAAATGTTGATTCTACTGACCTATTCAGTCCTACATGTGTATTGTCTTATTGTGGTAGTCTCTGGGACCTGATCTGGGCCCTATTGTGCTAAGCATTGTACAAACACATAAGTGTCCCTACCTTGAAGAGTTTAGTCTAAATATACTGTAGAATTATGCACTTTAACATTAGTTACCTGGCTGGATTATTTTGAGATGCTTCTAAATTTTGCTTTGCTGCCTCTGCCGTTTACCTTGGTTAGGGAAATTAATCCCCGCTCTAGCAGCCTCAAACTATTGTTAATCTGACTACTAGATGTTGAAACTTTATACCACTCAGGGAGATTTGGATGATGAAATCAAGGGGTTCGGGTAGAATTTCCTTGTTCACTGAGCTTCTAATGATTCATTCAAGACCTTTTCTAGACTAAAAAGGTTTTAAAAAAAACTCTGCTAAACTAATGGGTTTTATTTAAGGGTTTAAAAACTTGTTGCTACCTAGTGCAATGGGTTTTAACACCTTTCAAAGTATTTTAACTAGTCAGGGCAATGCTAATGGTTTTATTAAGATACTCTGTAGTAGTTTTCTCTTAAACTTTCTCTCAGAACAGGAAAACATAATAATTTATCCCTGCAAAGTATTGACAGTTATCACTGTGGCTAGCAGAAGTGTTAGTGTAATGATGCTCTGGAACAGTTGTCAGTCAAGGTTGAAGTTGGGACCTTTCAGCTTTCGTTTGAGATCAGCCTTCAGTGTTGAGGTTGAAAGGTATTAGCCTGTATCTGCACCACGGAAAAAAATCCTGGTTAGGTTGGAGGTAGCAAACTCTGACCTAAACTTAGACCCCTTTTGAATTTGGACAAACCCTGAAAGTGCACCTAATGGCTACAGGGAAGTTTCCAACATATAGATTGATCAGTGGATGTTTCACATCAGAATGTGACTTGTGATTGGTTTACAGGACAAGCTATTATAAATAATGCAGGTGAAATGAGCGGTCATTTTACTGACATGAATAGGACTTGCTGGCTTTTGCAACAAGCCTCTAGTTTAAAATATAGATATACATTTTTATCTGATGACAAGGTGACATAGTAGCGCTTAAAACTGTTTGAGCATTTGCATTATAAACCCCTTTTCAAGAATGCTTAATACAGTAACTCCTCACTTAACGTCATCCCGGTTAACGTTGTTTTGTTGTTACGTTGCTATCAGGGAGAGAACATGCTCGTTTAAAGTTGCACAATGCTATTTATAATGTTTGGCAGCCGCCTGCTTTGTCCACTGCTTGCAGGAAGATCAGCCCCTTGGAGCTAGTTGGTGGGAGCTTGGAACCAGCCTGGACCAGCAGCTCCCACTATCGGCTCCCCTAAGTTCCCTGTGCGGCAGCCGCCAAGCAGGCTATCAATTGCCGGGCAGTTCAGCTGTCCCTCCCCTCCACTACCGTGTGCTGCTCCAGCCCTCTGCCTTGGAGCTGCTCCTGGGAGCCTCCTGCTTGCTGTGCGGGAGGTGGGGGGAGGGAGAGGGGTGTCAGTGTCAGGGTGTCCCCCTCCCCCTACTCCTATACCTCATCTCCACAGAGTGGGGTTGGGGGGGGCACGATACAGCTCAGGACTGAGGGAGCTTGCTTGCAGCAGCTGCTGTCTCAACTTGCTGATGTACTTAAAAAGGCAGTGTACTTAAAGTGGGGTCAGTGGGGGGTCAGTGTACTTAAAGGGGCAATGTGCAACACACACACTCTGTCTCTCTCTGTCTTTTCCTCCCCCCACAGGGTGTATGTCTCTGTCTCTCTCTGTCATGCTGTATCTCCTTCATTCCTGCTGCCTTGTAGAGTATGAGGCTACATTAACAACAATGAGTTAACCCTTGAGGGCTCAGCTGAGTGCTAGTTCATCATTTAGCAGTAAGGCATTCCCTGGGAAATATCCCACCCTCTTCCACTCTGATTCCACCACCTCAACCAAGCTTCACAATCATCATTCCTGTGTACAGTATTGAATTGTTTGTTTACAACTTTGTGTGTGTGTGAGAGAGATGTCAAAGTAGTGTTTTTCGGGAACATAACTACAACGTTAAGCGAGGAGTTACTGTATTCTAAAAGTTGCTTCAGGGTCACTTACATTTTCATTAGCTGGTTTTTGCTTCTAAAACCAAAGTTTAAGACATGGACTTCAAGTGTTTTAAAAAAAAACAACAACAAAAAATCCTACTAAACAAAAGCTTCATCAGCCCAGCACAAACAAATCAAACTAGTCACTTTTATGACTGTCCTCTACAAATCACTGATTTTAATTTTTGCACGTGCTACACATGGATTTAACTTTTTTAAATGATTGTCAAGTGATTTTACCTGTATTAATTTGGTTGGGCTGTAATATTCTAGGGAATAAACAAATAACTTTGAACAGAGACTCCTTCTAAAACCGGTAGTTTGTGCCCAAGGAACACGTATCAGTGTTTGGGTTGGATATGTGCCTGAAAGCTGTTTGCTTATCCACACTTATCCAAACTACTTTGGTCCAGAAATTAGATAACCAATCTGATCTAATTTAGGTGGGAAACGCTGTTAATTTATCCAAATAGACTTGACCATCCTTAGTATGACCCTCAGCACTTCTAATTTTGTTATGCTTTCAATAGTATTTTCATGAAAGATGTAAATGGAACATTTTAAACATTTAGTATTTTTGATTTTGCACCAAAACAAATAAATGAAACTTTTTAGCTTAAAGCCCCAAACTCTGAGTTAAAGTGTAAATTGTCTTGACCTGTCCTCTTGTTTGATATTTTGTACAAAAGTAAATAGGGTTGAATTGTCTTTTTCTTAAAAAGCCTGATAGCTTAAATAGGTACTACAACATGCCCATACCCAAACAATACTGAAGAATAAGCAGACTTTCATTGAGATTTCCTGTTCTAGCATTGCTCAGTACATGCCACCACTTCAGTAGCAGGTAAAAGCTAATAGAACTGTATGAAACCAGTGGGCTTCATTTCAGAAATTCAAGCAAACCTTTCTTTTCTCTTTTTCCACCCACACTGTTCTGCACCTGAGTTTGAGGTTCAAAGAAAATAAAACAGGAACTTGGCTGAAACTGTCAGGTTTTTGTCTGGCTTCTAGGCTTTATTATAAAAATTTCACACCTCTTTAATAGACTAGGGACATCATACTGCCCGTCTTCTTTTGTTCTCAGCCTTCCAAGGTTAAGGTATAATAACTTTTTTTAAAAAAAATGGAGGCTTTGCTTAAGATTTGTTTCTGACAAATCAGGAACTAAAACAGACTTTGAACGCCCCTGCCCTCTCTTTCTTAAATGACAAAAGTCTCCAGTTAACCTTTTAAAGGCTGAATGACTTAACTGTGTGTTCAAATAGTAAACAGTAATCATTCAAAGATAATTGCTTTTTGTCATGGTGTCCTTCTTGATTAGAAATTTGAACTCATTCACTTAATGTAAAGGCATAGGAGCCCTGCATAGTTTATAGATTATTGCAACTGCTCTACTTAATCAAATACTGGATGAAAGTTTGACTATCCTAAACAACTAGAGTTGCCAGTTAATAGGGCACTGACAAGTAGTTGAATCTAGATTACTTTTAATTTTTATAAGTCCTGATAGAAACATTTTCATTAAATCTTTGGACCTGAAAACCATTCTCCTCTAGGATTTGCAATATATATATGGAAACATTGTGCTAGTGCAGTAAAACCAGAATCTGATCTGGTTAATTTGTTCTTAAATTGTACAAGCTCAGTGAAGTGCAAAGAGTAAAAAACAAAGGAACACAATTATCCTTGGAGAAGTAAATTTAGATGATTAAAACTCAATTCTAAAAGTCTAAAGTGCTTTGTTTAGTAATACAGGTTTCAGTGACACTTCTTTGCAAACCTTTTTCTCTAAACTGTCCCAGCAGTTTGAAGAATCAGTAGTTATGATTTTGTTATGCTTTAGTATTTACCAAAATGAAAACTGGCACAAATCACCAGGAGTCCTAGAAAAGTGTGATATTGAGAACCAGTTTCAGCCAATTCAGGATTTTTCTTGAAGGGTTAAGGGTGGGGCAGTTTCAATATGTGAAATGATAAACTGTCTAGTTACTGTACAGTACTTTGCTGCTTGTTCTTTATTGTAATTATGGAGAATAAAAATAGTCTCCGCTGTTTTGTCCTATGAAAAGTGTTGCTTTTAAAACGGCTAATAAGCTTGGGTTTTTTTGTTGTCTTTCTGTCATGAACATATTTAGGTTTCAGTGGACAGGCAAACGTCATTTAGGTGTTTCCTTTAACAGGAAACTGTCTTCCCGTCAATAACTCTCATACACGACTAAGAGTTTCTTGTGTATGAATTGTTCGGTATTCAGTGGTCAGGATTCAATGTGAAACTGAAGGCTCTTCGTTTGAATCCTAAGTATGATGACGACGATCTCTCTGCTTTGATGCTGTTCAGCAGTACTGCCTGCAGCAGTCCGAACTAGTTGGTGGTGTCACAAGCTAACTGAGTTATATAATTCAGGGTTAAACTCATTTTATATTATTGTACCTGGTTCATAGTATAGTGGGGGCAGTTTACATTTCCATGGTAATTTATACAAATTTTCAGTGATAAAGACTGAACAACTGTTGTTCCGTCAAGAACTATTTTATTGTTTAAATTAGACATTACTCCTGGGGGGATTCTGTGCCCAAAAAATCAAAATTCTGCATATTTTATTTGTCAAAATGTAATATAATCACTCCAGTTTCAATTGTTTTGGTAATTTATGTAAACTACGATACAGAAAAAAATTCACAATAAGTATTTAGCATTTCCTAAACACATGAAAGTTAAGTTACAAACATTTGATAACTAATACTCTGCATTCCAGTTATAGTCCTGGATTTTCATTTAAATTACAGAATATCAAACAGCACACGGAAATAAAAAAACAAGTAGAATGTCATTTTAAATTGCTCAGACTTTCACACATGAAAGTCATAGTTTTGACGCTCATTGTCCTGGACCTGGCTGGGTACCTTGGGGAGTGCTTGGTTTTGATTGTCCTGACATTTTGACTGCTTGGTAAATATTTTATTTGCCCTCAGTCTTTTTTTTTTTTCGTCTTTTTTTTTTTTTTTTTTAATTTATTAAATGGATCTGTAAATTAAATCCTGAGCTGTAATCTCACCCCATTGTGCCACTTTGGCACAGGAAAAAAGTGATAAAGCGCATAGATCTTCCTATCTGAGTATTCCCTTACTGTCATTTATAATAAGGCTCCTTTACATCACTCTGGCAATGTAGGGGCCTTAAAAGTTTCAGATTTTATGCTCCTAGGAGAATTGACTGAGAATGGGAATAGCTAACTAACAATAGGAACATTAACAATGTTACTACACAGGCAGGCTGCTACATTTCTGCCTGCCTTGTGCATAATAAAGTTATTTAAGAAATACTTTATTATAGTAGTCTGGAAACCCAGATAAACAAAAATTTTCAATACCTTTTCTTTCCATCCTCTACCCTCAGTAAGAAATTAGTTTTATTGAAGACTTTTTGGAGAAAGAAAGGTTGGAATGAAAGTTTCATTTCCATAAAAACCAGATATCTAAGTGCCTAATATAAAATAATTTTCTAAATCTTGCAATTTAAACGTCAATACAACAATATAAGGAGCCTGGGGGATTACAGTGGATGAGAAGATGGATAAATTGTTGGATATGTTGTTGCCAAGAAGCCAATGGCCTATTGGGCTGAATTGGTACTTGCAGTGGTGAAGGTCTAGGTTGGATATTAGGAAACACTATTTCACTAGGATGGTGGTGAAGCACCTAGGGAGGTGATGGAACCTCCATCCTTAGGGGTTTTTAAGGCGGGCTTGACAAAGCCCTGGCTGGGATGATTTAGTTGGTGTTGATCCTGCTTCGAGCAAGGGATTGGACTCGATGACCTCCTGAGGTCTCTTCCAACCCTAATGTTCTATGGTGGTAGAGTACTGGGATTGGAAAGTAGCCCAACAAGTAGAGCCCTGTGCGATTGGCGATCCGCAAAAATGATCCACAGATATCCGCGTCTGCCGATGCAGTTATCTGCGCATATAAAGCGGATATCTGGATTTCCTGGGCTCTGCCAACAAGAATGTTCTGAAATTATTTGTTTGCTTTATATCGTATCTTTGGAGGATACAGGGTTGATGTCGGAAATGTCTGGTTTTTACATGTTGATAAAGAAACTGTGATTTAAATATGTTCTTGCTTATTGAGATGTCAGAAATCAAGCTTACTGTTCAAATGTGTAGATGAGCCTATCACTGTGAACCAAGAAGTTAGCTGCTTCTTTCTTCTCCCATAACTTTCATTCTCTTATCCGCCAAAAAATATCGTTTGGTTAGGGCCCTACCAAATTCATGGTCCATTTTGATCAATTTCACAGTCATAGGACTGTGAAATTTCAGGGTTTCAGATATTTACATCTGGGGCGGGGCGGTCACGGTATTGCCACCATTCTGCATTGCTGTTGATGGAGGTGCTGTTTTCAGAGCAGGGTAGCTGGAGAGCAGCAGGCAGCGCAGACCCAAGGGTCAGATGGTCGGGGGGGGGGGCAGGGCTGACCTTATGTGTGGGCGAATGCCCTGGGTTCAGGTGGTGGTGTGGTCCCTCCCCGCACACAGCCAGCTCAAGGCCCTTTTACCCCCCAAGCGCTGGACCAGGAGCTGGGGAGGGACAGGGCTGGGTGCCAGAATCTTTGTAAAAGTTCAGGGGGGAGGACACCGGTGCTGGAACTGGGAGGGCTGGGGGACATGCCCCCCACTTTTAAGCATGGGTGTAGTTTGGGAGTGCGGGGGCAGGGTTGTCCTCCCAAACTGCAAGCCTCGGGCTGGCACAGAGTAGTGCCAACAGGAGCTGTGCTGTGTGGCAGCGTTGTCCCTCCAAATGGCAAGCCTCGGGTAGGTATGGATTGGCCCCTGCAGGGGCTGTGCTTTGTGCTGGGGGAGCCACACAAGGCAGCACCTGCCCGAGGCTTGCAGTTTGGTGGGGGTGAGAGGCAGTGTTACCCTCCCTGAACTACACCCATGTTAAAAAAGTGGGGGGAACTTGGCCCCCCGTCCACCTGGTTCTGGTGCCATCAGCTGGGGGCGCTCCAGCAATAGTTATGTTTCTTCCTTCCAGGAGGCATCACACACTAGCCTGCAGATTTCCCCCCTTTCCAGCCAGAGTTCAGTTCTATTGTCTACTTGTTTGGACCTTCTTGTACAGCCACCTTGTTTACAAGCTGCTCCAGAGTGTTTGCCTGCTGTGGCTACCCCTGGCCTCCTTGCCAGCGATGGGCTGCTTCTGACCCCAGCTCCCAAGCTTGTTTGGGTTTCTCACCACAGCCAGTTCCTAGACTGCTGCCTCCAACCTGCTCTGACATAGCCTCGCTGTGTTTCTATCCTCCTGGGCCAGGTGTACCCAGGTCCTCTCTTGCCTCTGGCTCTATTCTGTTTTTCTGTGCTGGAAGGATTATGAAGCTCTCTGCTGGTAGGAGTTATGAACATGCCAGCTCCTTACTGGGCATTGTGTTAACAATTCAATACTTGCAGTATACTATGTTAGAAGGGTATATTCTGTCAATGAAATAGTCTGTTACCTTGGTTTAAATAAAGATTTAAAATATCTGGGTTTAGCATTTATCCATTGTAATAAATCATATATTCTGTGTAAATGGCAAATTTAGCCTGTGTGTGTGTCTTTGTTCATCAGCTTGTAAATGAGCTGTCTGGTATAATTTGAAGCATTTTTAGCCTAGAGACTAGAGACTAACACCTGCATTTAATGAAAAACTTTCATGAAAAAACTTTCTGAATTTTCTCTGATAGAGAGGGCACATAGTTAAACTGTATCTAATGACTAATGGCCAGCGGTATTGCATGTGTCTTTAATGCTGTATTTCATTAGCTGAAAATTAATATTTAACATTGTTATCCTGCATTTATGATTTTGTTATTGTAGGATTACGTTAGCTAGTTCTTGGTGGTATTAACACTTGGCAGTAACTAGTTGGAGGGTGGACCTGAATAAAGCACATGGTCTTCTACAAGCCTTTTTATTTGAGGAGTGGAGGAGGAGAATATTGTTTTCTTCCTCCTTTAGTGCATCCTTTTTTTCTAGATTAGTTCAGGTCTGTCTTTCTATTAAAAAAAATTACTTTATCCAGAAAATTTTTTCAAACCTTCTAGCATTTATCACAATTCCCGTTCCTCCAGCTTTTTGAGATGAGAAAGTGAATCACCTTCAGATTATAGTCACAGAAGCTACAGTGGATGGGCTGGAGTTAGTGACTTTTGCAGTGTCACAAACCCGTAGTTTCAAACTCCACACCTAAAATAGCATACTTTAAACAGCTAATTCCTGATTTATTAGTGCATATGTTTTCTTTGTTCTGTTACCTTGCTTTGTTTTTCAAAATTGTTTTCTGTAAGCTCGTTAAGTCGTCTTTCCTTGACTTTTCTTACATCATACTAGTGGCATTCCCTGAAAATGGGGAGAGGACATTGCATACTACAAAAGCACTGGGAATTTGTCATGAGCTGGGGAAATAGTGGTGACCTTGTAGTAAGTAGCATGCTAAACTAGGAATGCAAGTTCTGAAGAATTTTATCTCACTTAAGACAGTTTCGTTCAAAGCCTTGAGCAAGCGTGTGGGGAGCGGGGAATGGCAGGAGAATTTTGTGGGGAGAACTTGGATGGCCTAGAAAGCTTCTAGGAAAATTGTGGAGTCCTAGATTGCACAAATTGTTCTGTGGTAATGCCTCTAGAAGGGAACTTTATTTACGAAAGTGCAGACTGGCTGAGCAACCCTACTGTAGGATGTAAGACTACCTATCCTCCCACAGTCATTTGTATCTACATGTATACATTGACACAAAGTATGGGCCAATACATTAAAGAGCTTTAGAGTGAACTGAGAAACTGCTCTGTACAAGCTCAGCCCTTAAGGATGCACAACGTGAGAGACTAAACTTCATACACTTTTTCTTTTACTTGCATAAATATTTACATGTCAGTCTAGAGACACAATATAATAACTTTATCTTTAGTGGTGGATTCTGTTAGTGCATACTGAAGAATTTTGTCAGCACTAATGAAATTTGGTTTTAACTTTGTAAAGTCTTAGAGGCAACATTTTGATATCCTAAATTGACCACGTAGAGTGTATTTAGAAAACAGTATTTTCAGTTGTTGGTATAAAAAACTTAAAATAAGTAATCTTAGTAGAGAACTAATACTCAAGTGTTTTACCTTCAAAGTACTCAAATAGCTAATTGATACTATATTGTAAATACTGCATGAGGCTGATATTTTACCTTTTATGTAAATGGCAATGTTGCCCTCTGCTGGAGATTCCAAACTCCATCAGAAATTAGAGAGACGTATTTCAAAGCACAAAACTTTAGATAATATTTAAGGACTGACTGTAGCAGCATAGGTGATGCATAGGAGTGCTTCCCTCTGGCTTGAAATGGTTTCTATCATATACAGGGTTTACAGTTTGGTTCAGTGGCTCTCAGCACCCTCACTATACAAATTGTTCCAGCACCCTATGTGGCAGTGGTGTCACAGAATAATGGTGTAAAATCTATTGGCGTCACGCAACAAATTGTAATGATTTTTCTTGTATTATTGCTTTTCGTACTTTTTTTTTTTCTTTGTAGAAAATAGCTTCTACGTACAGGTCTAAGATTGTCAGTGTTTTGTTATAACTTGTATTTACAAAAAATCCTTTGTAGGTAATCATTTAAGACTAAATGATTACTGATTTGGGATATTAAGCAATCTTTTAAGATTTGTGCATTGGTTTTAAAGTGTATGGGACAGGAATGAAGCCTCCCACAGCCATAATAACATGATCAAGTCCCCAGTTATGTATGATTGATACCATCAATATCACGATCCAAATTGTATAGTGAAAGTAACATTTCCAGGTAATTTTGACCTGTTCAAAGTAAAAATATAGGTATACAAAGTACATTCACAGTTCAGTTGGGGGTAAGGGAGCAAAGAAGGAAGTGAAATAGCTTGATTCAACTTCAGGTCCCAGTCTGGTATAAAGAGCAATACTGATCAGAAGTATAGTTTCCGATCATCCTAACACCTTAGCAGTCACTAACTAAGAAACCTTTCGGTTAGAGAGAACACATTTTTACAGAGTGCAACATTGACCAATAAGAGAAGTTAAGATTTGGCAGATCTGCCCATAGTGGGGGCTATCCTGGGTTTTAACAATATGGCAGGATAACGAAGCTTACTAGTTTAAAAAATGTTCTGTCGTCTGAAACAAAAGTGTTAACCTTTAAGTTGCATGTGTTCATGCTGAAAATGCTCCCATAGGAGGGCTATTTTATGCATTACATACAAATTTGACGTCAAATAAGGACTGGGAATACTAGTCTTTCCTCAGATGCTGGGAAAGGGAAAACATACTGAAGAGGAGTAGTGATCGCTTGACTTTACTCCTGAGTTTTTCACACGAAGCTGCATGAAATGAAAGTTGGGAATGCTGGAGGAAATGGTCAGGAATGGGGAGCAGTAGCAATAGGAGGGAATGGGTAGATGGCTGACAGGATGGGAGATAAAAAAGGGAAGAAGGAGGATCCTGGGAACTACAGGCCAGTCAGCCTCACCTCAGTCCCTGGAAAAATCATGGAGCAGGTCCTCAAGGAATCAATTCTGAAGCACTTAGATGAGAGGAAAATGATCAGGAACAGTCAGCATGGATTCACCAAGGGCAAGTCATGCCTGACTAATCTAATTGCCTTCTATGACGAGATAACTGGTTCTGTGGATGAAGGGAAAGCAGTGGACGTGTTGTTCCTTGACTTTAGCAAAGCTTTTGACACGGTCTCCCACAGTATTCTTGCCAGCAAGTTAAAGTATTATGGGCTGGATGAATGGACTATAAGGTGGATAGAAAGCTGGCTAGATTGTCGGGCTCAACGGGTAGCGATCAATGGCTCCATGTCTAGTTGGCAGCCGGTATCAAGTGGAGTGCCCCAAGGGTCAGTCCTGGGGCCGGTTTTGTTCAATATCTTCATAAATGATCTGGAGGATGGTGTGGATTGCACCCTCAGCAAGTTTGCAGATGACACTAAACTGGGAGGAGAGGTAGATATGCTGGAGGGTAGGGATAGGATACAGAGGGACCTAGACAAATTGGAGGATTGGGCCAAAAGAAATCTGATGAGGTTCAACAAGGACAAGTGCAGAGTCCTGCACTTAGGACGGAAGAATCCCATGCACCGCTCCAGACTAGGGACCGAATGGCTTGGCAGCAGTTCTGCAGAAAAGGACCTAGGGGTTACAGTGGACGAGAAGCTGGATATAAGTCAACAGTGTGCCCTTGTTGCCAAGAAGGCCAATGGCATTTTGGGATGTATATGTAGTGGCATTGCCAGCAGATAGAGGGATGTAATCATTCCCCTCTATTCGACACTGGTGAGGCCTCATCTGGAGTACTGTGTCCAGTTTTGGGCCCCACACTACAAGATGGATGTGGAAAAATTGAAAAGAGTCCAGCGGAGGGCAACAAAAAGGATTAGGGGACTGGAACACATGACTTATGAGGAGAGGCTGAGGGAACTGGGATTGTTTAGTCTACGGAAGAGAAGAATGAGGGGGGATTTGATAGCTGCTTTCAGCTACCTGAAAGGGGGTTCCAAAGAGAATGGCTCTAGACTGTTCTCAGTGGTAGCAGATGACAGGACAAGGAGTAATGGTCTCAAGTTGCAGTGGGGGAGATTTAGGATGGATATTAGGAAAAACTTTTTCACTAGGAGGGTGATGAAACACTGGAATGCGTTACCTAGGGAGGTGGTGGAATCTCCTTCATTAGAAGTTTTTAAGGTCAGGCTTGACAAAGCCCTGGCTGAGATGATTTAATTGGGGATCGGTCCTGCTTTGAGCAGGGGGTTGGACTACATGACCTCCTGAGGTCCCTTCCAACCCTGATATTCTATGATTGTTTGCAATGCTGCTTCATAGATTAAAACAGACTACTCAAATTTTACCTGGAAGCTTATTAGAATCCTGAGCAGATCCCAGAGCACTGGAAAGAGGTGCATCTGACAACTCCACTTAATAGATGGGCTGTAGCATTCTGCACAAGTTTCATTTTTCCAAATATTCCCAAAGTGGAGCCCCATGTAGCGTGTATTATAGCAATCTGTGTGTTGGTTCATCTCTCCTTTGGGAGATAGGGCCGAAAGGAGAGGGCTGTGTGTTGCTCCTCATATTCCTTTCAGTAATTCCAATCAGTGCTGCTGTGAAAGAGGCAGGGCTGCTGTGTGTCTGAAATGTTTGTAAATGTGCCATTTGTCTAGAAATCTGCTCTTCTCCCCCCCCCCCCCCCCCCCCCATTACACATCTGTGCACTTTAGATTCTCATGTTTTTTAAATTTAACTGTTGGGGTGATAATGGACAAAATGGCCTGGAATGGACTATTCTCAGTAAGTGTTGCTTTGTACTGTTAAAACACTTGCAGTATGTTCACCCCAGTCCACCCAGCAAACTGACTACAGTTTAATGGCAGATAAAACTATCCTAGTGTATAGTCTGCCGATACACTGAAGTTTGTAAAGCGCATTGGGTTCTCCTAGGATGAAAGGTGCTTTATACATGTAAGCTTGGTGTATACTGTTTATTCAGAAGTTTAACAACTGGGCATGGGTTCATTCTCTGTACTGGTTTTTCAGTTTGTAGAGTGATTAAATAGCAAAGTAAAACAGCCAAGATGTTTTGTAAGACTATATTTACGTCAATTTCTGGATGACTCACAAAAAAATTGGTTGGGTGCAGGTGCAACGAGTCCATGGAATAGTTTGTGATATTTGCTGACAGCTCAGCAGAAATGCAATGTTCTGAGGTAAGTCATCTTTGAAAGAACTAGCTTATGACAAAGTCATGCCAGTATAAAGAAGAACCCTCATTCAGTCTGCCATACTTATTATTAACATGAGAGCTAAAAGTATTAACCACTTAATTGCAAAGGTGTAAAAAAAACCGTAAATCCACAATGCCAGTCCTGTATTTAAAGATATTATCCTATTGCCTTCTTAGCTTTGAATGAACTAATCTTTAAGCTAGTTGAATACATTGCAATGAAGAAAATATTCCCTTTAGACCTGCAAAAGAGGCTACTACTATCGAACACTTCAAAAAACCTGAGCTCTATCTGCTTGGCCAGTGACCTCAAAAAGTTCAGTGGTTTGACTTTCTTCAGACCTTAGCAGCAAACACGTATGGCTTATTTTTGATGTGTTGAAATTGTTTTAATAGATTATAATTTAGGTCTTAACATAGGTTGCCATAATTTCAAATATAATTTTAAATAGGCTTATATTTTAAAAAGTTAAATTTAAATCAGACTTTTACTTTAAAAAATCTGATGTGATTTTCTTTTTTTAAATCGCCAGTTTTTATCTACCCTGGTCAAGCCTATTAATGACCGTTGGGCATTTTTTTACCAGACACTTCCACACGTGCTGCTTTTTACATTCACGCAGAAAACCGCAGTATCTATTACTACAGATATATCTTTATTTCTGTAAGGCAGTCTTTTTAACCTTGTGATTCTGTAATTTGGTTTGCATACCTATCAGTCTTGCTTAATGCTTTCCTGTCAACTTAAGAAACCTTATATCAAACTATAAAAGCTTAGAAATTGTGTTGAAAGGTTGAAAGGTATGCCTGTTACGTCAGGATTGAGTATGATACCATCAACATTGTAATTAAAAAAGGCCCATTGGCATAGCAACAGAGGAAGCAATCTGTGTTTGTAGGGAGAAGCTTGCAGACCTCCTCTCAATAGAGACAAGACATGGAAATAAGCATATTGAATTCATCATGTCTTTTCATGGTGTTCTGTGTTTAAATTAGTCATGATTTTGTAGTGGTACCTCAGAGTGGTGGTTTGTAGGAACAGGGGTGAAATGGTAGTGGTTGAGTTGTGCCAAAAAAGTGGAGATACTGATTTCCTTTAGAGATCTACAAGATTAGTACCTATTGATATTCAGAATAGAAAGAATTAGTTTGGACTAGTGAGAGGAAAAAACTGTGAAAGAATGGTGCTGAAAGCCCTTTCTAAATTCAGGGAGAATGACTTCAGTTTTCCTTAGTTAAGGTTATGGACTAATGTGACTCGAAGGTTGTATTTAAAAAACAAAAAAACATTCTTCTGTTTTTTTTACTAATGGCAAATAAACCACCAGCTAGGTACCAATGCAGGACATGAATTCTCTGTTTAGTACCTTTTCCTGTTAAATCAAAATTGTTTCCCCAGTTCTGTGGTGAGAAGCATGCTTTCACCTGCCCTCCCCCTCTGAGGTCTGGTCTGCACTACAAAGTTAGGTCAACGCAAAGTGGTTTATGGCAACCTAATGATAGTCATAGTCATAGACTTTTTAAGGTCAGAAGGGACCATTATGATAGTCTAGTCCGACCTCCTGCACAATGCAGGCCACAGAATCTCACCCCCCCACTCCTCCTGTAATAAACCCCTAACTTATGTCTGAGCTATTGGAGTCCTCAAATCATGGTTTAAAGACTTCAGCATCTACACTACACTGTTTCTCCCGCTGATGTAAGTCTCCTGCTACATCGACTTACCACCACTTAATGCTTAAGTCAACATAGATAGATCACCGCAGTGGTTGTGAAGACACTGCGTTGCTTGCATCGACTTAAGTGGCCTTCAGGAGGCTTCCCACAATGCTCCATTGTGACCACTCTGCTCACTGCTTTGAGCTCTGCTGCCCAGCGGCCAAGTGTGCAGAAACGAGCCCCATCCCTTTTAAGGCCTACACATTTTTAAAATTCCATGTACTGTTTGTTCAACATGGAGAGCTCACCTAGCAACTGTCGAGCATGCCAGCTACAAGCTCCAAATGCGAACCTGCCTGGAGCATACCGGAGGTGGTGGATCTTCTGGGTCGGTGGGGAGAAGAGGCTGTGCAGGCACAATTCAGATCCAGTTGTAGAAATGTGGACATCTACGAGCAGATCGCTTGGCGCATGGGGGAGAAGGGCTACAAGAGGGACCCGCAGCAGTGCAGCATGAAAGCCAGGGAGCTGCAGCCGGCATGTCAGAAGGCCAGGGAGGCAAGCAGTCGCTCTGGTATGGTGCTGCAGACATGCCGTTGTTACAAGGAGTTACATGCTATCCTCTGTGGTGACCCTGCCACCACTCCCAAGACCTCTGTGGATACATCGGAGGAGTCAGAATCACGGGCCACCACACTCAAACCTGAGGACACGAATGGGGGACAGGTGACCAGGGAATCCAGTGTCATGGCAAGCCAGGAGCTGTTCTTAACCCCAGAGCAGTCCAGCTAGTTGCAACACTCCAGCATGGGCGAGCATGATGCCAGGGAAGGAACTTCTGGTAAGTTCGTGGTTTGCACTGATATTTCGGGGACACATCTTCTCATTTACTAGTTTTTTGTTTATTACAAGAGGTAGTGAAATAGCCACTCTACCTCCGCTGGTTACCTGCTTCTCATTGTCTGGCACAATTAGGCAGAGGTGGCCCTGTGAAATATTTTGTTTGTGTGCACCGTGATGTCTCCTGAATCCTCCATAGAGATCTTAAGGAGACTTCCCTGGAGGTACTCAGCATTCCATTGCCAAAGGTTCTGTGGAAGGCTGCCTTATTTCTGCCACCGCGGTAGGACATTTTCCCATGCCACTCAGCAATTAATTTGGCAGGCATCATTGCAGCGCACAGGCTAGCAGCATACAGACCTGGTCTGAAACGGGACACGTGCAGCAGCTGTTCCCTTTCTGCCTCCATTACCCTCAGGAGTGAGATCAGCGAAAGTTACATCAGCCTGTGGGGAATGGTGCCAGTAATCAGTTCAGTTGCCTGAACCTCAAACACTAGTGCTCTTGTGGCTGCTCCCCCCTCCACCCCGGCACCATACTCACCATGGCAGGGATAGCCATCACAGTCTGTGAATACCTGGTCAAAGTGAAAATGTACTGCTTTAAACTTGCATGGATTAGGGAGTGATTTCAGTATAGCAGGTCTTCCATATACCTTGACTATGTACTCACAATGGCACCTCTGTGCATTCTCTTTTGCAGCTGCAAATGTGGCCTTCCCCTCTCCTTCAACACTAGTGAAGCGACTGAGCCAGATAAGAAGAAAGAAGAGAACTCGGGACGACAAGTCTCTGGAGCAGCGGACACTGAGCAGAGGGTGTGGAGGATCACACTCTGATGAAATAGACAGGGACATTGAGGACAGAAGAAAAGCTCAGAAGGAGGAGTGATGTGCAGCAGGAGATGATAGTGCTTCTGAAAAAGCAAACAGACATGCTGAGGAGTCTGGTTGAGCTTCAGGTGCAAAAAATTCAAGCTCACCTCCCTCAGCCTGTCAAACTGTATTCCAGCACCATCCTATTCTCCCCCCCCACCCCCCCACTCACTCTCTCTCTCTCTCTCTGTCGTATCAGGGGCTGGTACCCTATTTCAACCATTCCACCCCGGGGGAGAGTACAGACTATCACAGCCACACATACACTGATCTGTGACAGGCAAGGTGTGTGTGTGTGTTTGTAAAAGAGAAATGAACTTGGAATAGGAAAGCACATTTGTATTTGTAAAGTTTTTCTGTTGTACATATATTTGTTTGCATGTATTTGCACTAAAAGTCCATTTATTGAAATTGAGTCTTTATTCCAAGCACAGAGAGAAAGGGGGTGTGTGTGTGAGATATTCGGAGTCAATAGCAATAGGTGCATTTGCAAGGTTATATTACTACACACACCGCACTCACAGCAAGGTTCAGACCAGCGTGCTAAAAACACATTGGCATGCACAACACAGAAAATCAACTGTGGCTTATTATTAAACGCCTCGCTGAGCCATATAGCTCCGCTGTTGAGCTCTCCTTGTAGCCTTGGTATCTGGCTGCTCAAAATCTGTGGCCAGCCAATCCGCCTCCGGCCTCCATGCCAGCGGAAACTTCTCCCGCTTTGCTTCACAGATATTATGAAGTGCACAGCAGGCAGCCATAACTATAGGGATGGATATATATATATATTCATGCAGGATATATATACATCCTGCGCTAGATTGTGGTGAGTTGCACAGTGGGATATCTACCCACAGGACACTGCTTTCTGCATCGATGCAAGCACTGCTAATGAGAGAGCACACTGCTGACACAAGGAGTGTAGTGTGGACATGCACAACCAACTGAATTACTGTGGCAGCTGTATGCCGACATAACTTAAGTTGACTTAATTTTGTAATGTAGGCATACCCTTAGTGGGAGACAATATGTCTTACTTTCCACTTTTCCAGTGTGCCTGAACACTGTGTTCTCATCTGGATCAGAGTAATGTCCATCCAGTTGAACAATCTATCCTAAAATGTAGATCTTTATTGAAATCCAGAAATTTTCACTTAAAAATGTTGGCTGTGGAACCTTTGTGTGGGGGCAGTGCTGCTCTTTTGGAGCAGCTGTTTGGTCTTTACCCAGGAGCAGATTGAGGCAATCCAAGACCCTAGACACATCTGCCCCCATGCAATGGCCCTGCCCCCATTAGGAGTAACAGTGGCAGAATTTCCCCTCCCCGCTTTTCCAAGAGGCTGGGGCAGCAGCATGGGGATCCCTTCTTCCCTCTGGGAATAGTAGTAGGGAATCAAGGCCACCCTTTGCCCCTCCGATAGAGGTGACAGCAGGGGAACCTCCCTGTACTTACACCAGCTGCTGGGTCTGCTGGAGACGAAGATAAGACCTAATGTAGGGGGCAGATCTGCCTACTATGGGGTTCTTATATCGTGCTCTTTAGCAGGGGTGGCCAACCTGTGCTTGAGAAGGAGCCAGAATTTGCCAGTGTACATTGCCAAAAAGCCACAGTATTAAATATGTCAGCAGTTCCCCCCACCCCGCCTGCCAGCTGCCCCGCTGATCAGTGCCTCCCCTCCATCCCTGTGCCTCCCGCAGCATGCAGAAGGCTCTGGGGGGCAAGGAGAAGAGTGAGGGCGTGGCAGGCTCGGTGGGAAGGGACAGGGCCTTGGGGAAAGAGGTGAAGTGGGGGCAGGTTCTGTGGCAGAGGCAGGGGTTGAACAGTAGAGCATTGGAAAGTCAGCACCTGTAGCTCCAGCCCTGGAGTTGGTGCCTATGCAAGGAGCCGCATATTAACTTCTGAAGAGCCGCACGCATCTCCGGAGCCACAGGTTGCCCACCCCTGCTGTTTAGTATCTGTATTAGCCGCTATCAGACAGGATATTGGACTACATGGACCTTTGGTCTGATCCAGTCTGGGGTATCCTATGTTCCGAAGAGTAATTCAAGTAGGAGAAAAGTCATGTAGCATTGTGTAGTGGTTTATAACATGGGCATGTTTTCACTTGTGACACTGTAGGATAAAATAGCCAAATTAGTTTTCAGTTTTGACTTAAGCAGGAACTTTTTACCTCTTGTAAAAGGACAGATTAATGTATCCATCTCATACCCTCACTTGTATCCTTAACGGTGGTTTTTATGAAGAAAAGCTCAGCATTAAGCTAAAGCTGAGACAGCTTCCAGATTAATGCATATGAAAATGTTTATTTTGAGTTCTGTCTACTCAAACTTTATCATTATAGCACAGAGGTGGGCAAACTACGGTCTGTGGGCCGCTCCTGCCCGGCCCCTGAGCCCCCGCAGCCTCACTCACTGCACCGCCGGTGCAATGCTCTGGGCGGTGCAGCGGGGCTGCAGAGCCCAGCCTGATCCAGTGCTCTGTGCTGCACGGTAAGGGAGCAGGTCGGGTTGGATAAAGGTCATGGGAGTTGGGGGGGGGGTGGTCAGGGAATGGACAGGGGTTGGGGCAGTCAGAGGGTGGGGATTAGGGGGGTTGCATGGGGGCAGGGGTCCCTGGGGGGTCAGTCAGGAAGGAGGGGGGGCAGAATGGGGTGGTGGTGGGCAGTCAGGGGCAGGAGTCCCGGGGGGCAGAATGGGTGCAGCAGTCCCGGGGGGGCAGAATGGGTGCAGGAGTCCCAGGGGGGCAGTCAGGAATGAGAGGAGGGATTGGATGGGGCGGGGGGGGGGAGGAGTCGGGGCAGAGGTTCCAGGGGCGGTCAGGGGACAGAGAGAAGGGGTGGTTGGATGGGGCAGGGCCCCCCGGTTGGGGGAGGGCCGCCTGTCAGGGAACAGGGGGGGCTGGATGGGGCAGGAGTCCCCGGGGGGGCTGTCAGGGGGCGAGAAGTGGGGGGGAGGGATAAGGGGGAGGGCTGGCCCACACCCCCCTCCCCTAACTGGTCCTCCATACAATTTTTGAAACCCAGTGCAGGCCAAAAAGTTTGCCCGACCCTGTTATAGCAAGTCAGGTTAATTCTTAGAGTAGTGACAGATTTAACAGAGAGACCTTAATGGCTCCCAGTCTACTTCCCACTGTCTCTGGCTATGTGCTTCAGTTTTTAACGTGGGTGGGTGGGTGGGTGGGGAAATGACCATGTAATTAACTGGTTTATTTCTAAATAAAAAACGTGAACGAACTTCTCCCGACACACCCCTTTCCAGGATATCTAAGAGCTTGTCCTCATTTAAAATCTAGTGGCCTAGATCTAAAGTCATTGCAAATTTATGAAGAGTAATAGTTGAGTCAAGAAATAGAAATGAAGGTTAAGATGTATTCCTTAAAATGGCTTGTTGATTTTGTTCAGTATAACACTTTGGCTTTATAGGAACACTCTGGATAGAACGCTTCGTACTGCACACAAATATCTGCATTGAAATCTTCAAATATAAAAATTAGCGATGTCAAGTGATAAATATTAATCATAAAAAGAAAAGGAGTACTAGTGGCACCTTAAAGACTAACCAATTTATTTGAGCATGAGCTTTCGTTAGTCTCTAAGGTGCCACAAGTACTCCTTTTCTTTTTGTGAATACAGACTAACACGGCTGTTACTCTGAAACCAAATATTAATCATGCGATTAAAAAAGTTAATCGCAATTAATTGCATGATTAATCACGCTGTTAAGCAATGATAGAATACCATTTATTTACATATTTTTGGATGTTTTCTACATTTTCAAATATATTGATTTCAGTTACCACACAATACAAAGTGTACAGTCCTCACTTTATATTTATTGTTGATGACATATTTGCACTGTAAAAACAAAATAAATTGTATTTTTCAGTTCACCTAATACAAATACTGTAGTGCAATCTCTTTATCATGAAAGTTGAACTTACAAATGTAGAATTATGTACAAAAATACCCTGCATTCAATAAAACAATGTAAAACTTTAGAGCCTACAAGTCCAGTCAGTCCTACTTCTTGTTCAGCCAATCACTCAGAGATAATGCTGCCTGCTTCTTCTTTACAATGTGACCTGAAAGCGAGAACAGGTGTTCGCATGACACTGTAGCTGGCATCACAAGATATTTACATGCTAAATGTGCTAAAGATTCATGTCCCTTCATGCTTCACCCACCATTCCAGAGGACATGCATCCATGCTGATGATGGGTTCTGCTCAATAACAATCCAAAGCAGTGTGAACTGACACATGTTCATTTTCATCATCTGAGTCAGATGCCACCAGCAGAAGGCTGATTTTCTTTTTTGGTGGTTCGGATTCTGTAGTTTCTGCATCGGGGTGTTGCTCTTCATAGCCCTGGTCTACACTGGAGGGATCAATCTAAGTTACGCAACTTTAGCTATGTGAATAATGTAGCTGAAGTCTACGTACTTAGACCTACTCACCGCAGTGTCTTCACTGCGGTGAGTCGACTGCTGCCGCTCTCCTGTCGACTCCGTCTGCTCCTCTCGTGGCAGTGGAGTACAGGAGTTGACGGGAGAGCGCTCGGGGATCGATTTATCGTGTCTAGACTAGATGCTATAAATCGACCCCTGCTGGATCAATCGCTGCCCACTGATCCGGCGGGTAGTATAGACATACCCTAAGACTTCTGAAAGCATGCTCCATACCTCGTCCCTCTCGGATTTTGGATGGCACTTCAAATTCTTAAATCCTGGGTCAAGTACTGTAGCTATGTTTAGAAATCTCACATTGATATCTTCTTTGCATTTTGTCAAATTTGTAGTGAAAGTGTTCTTAAAACTAACAACGTGCTGTGTCATCATCCGAGACTGCTATAACATGAAATATATGGCAGAATGGCAGGTAAAACAGAGCAGGACACACACAGTTCTCCCCCAAGGAGTTCAATCACAAATTTAATTAACACATTTTTTTAACGAGTGTCTTCCACATGGAAGCATGTCCTCTGGAATGATGGCTGAAGCACGTGGAACTTACGAATCTTTAGCTCATCTGGGACATAAATATCTTGCAATGCCAGCTACAATAGTGCCATGCGAATGTCTGTTCTCACTTTCAGTTGACATTGTAATTAAGTGGGCAGCATTATCTCCGGTAAATATAAACAAATGTTTCTCTTAGCGATTGGTTGAACAAGAAGTAGGACTGAGTGGAGTTGTAGGCTTTAAAGTTTTACATTGTTTTGTTTTTGACTGCAGTTATGTAACAAAAAACCCCTATATTTGTAAGTTACACATTCATGACAGAGAGATTCCACTACAGTACTTGTATGAGGTGAATTGAAAAATCGTATTTCTTTTATCATTTTTACAGTGCAAATATTTGTAATAAAAATATAAAGTGGGCTCTACAACACAGAATACAAAGTGTACAATTGAAATTGATACATTTGAAAATGTAGAAAAACATCCAAAAATATTTAATACATTTCAATTGGTATTCTATTGTTTAACAGTGTGATTAATCATGATTAATTTTTTGAGTTAATCGCGTGAGTTAACTGCGATTAATCGACAGCCCTAGTAAACACCTATATTCCCTGGACCTTGGGTTTTCCAGCAGCTCTTGCTCCAGAAGCTAAGCTTTATTTAAGAAAGTGACGTTTCTAATACTGCTAGCTGCAAAGATATCTATTAATGTGTAATTCAAACCATTATAGTCTGTTGCAAGCCTGCAAAGCAATAGCAGTAATACAGTGAAAGTTCTGTTTCTTTCTCCTCCCACGTGCCTCCTAAAGCAGTACTAATGCTGAAGTCTAGTCACTGGCCACTTACATGTTGATATGATTTAACAAGAAGCTAGGACAACTGTGTTATGTTTCAATAGCGGGTCCCTATAAGTAGTTCAACTCTCTCCTCTTTATGTAATTATAAATAAAACGTTACATAGCTCAAACATATTAGAGCAAAGAATTATACCTAACATTATTAATGTGACCAATGAATAGTTCAGTGTACAGGGAGGAAAAATAGTTTTTTTTCATTGCAAATGCAAGAATATACAAAGTATGGAAAGATGTCAACGGGGAGTGACAAGTACTACAGTAAAAACTATTCTCAAAAGGAACTCATAGATACTATATTACCTTGTGTAGAAAAATATAACTCAGTACTCCATCACTTGTCATGAAGATGGCAGAACCTCTACTGTGGCTTTACAGCCCATTAAGAATATTTTACATATTTTTACAAAATTTCAAAAAAGGGGGGAAAAAAGGAGGACGAGCTGGTTTTTGGAATTTCATTTTCTTGTTCCCAGATATTGTGCTGATAAAAGAGGATGGAAAACGCTTAGTTACCTTGCTGATTTTCCAACGGTCTTGTATGAGTACATGTTAATTGGTCACAGTTTAAATGAAGACTACTGTGACAGTAACAAACTTGTCAGTGGACATGCTAACTTTACACAGTTAAAGTGTGTGTCAGACTAAAATTCTTTTTATGTGAATGCAGTTAAGCTATTATGAAATTAAATCGCCAAAAAAACAGCTCTTTTGCAGATTAAGGTTCTGTAAACTCTTTGAAACACTGACAGTAATTTGGGAAAGTAAATAATGTTGGTTGAGTAATTAAACTACAAAGGTGAAGTTAGTAATGATCTTCCAGTTGCTCTCCATTTTAATTTAACTGAAAAGGATTTTCCAAAAAGGAGATTGTATCTTTGTTTTACTGCTTTGTTTTATAAAGAAGGCTTAAGTTTTGTTTTGTGTTCAAAGTGGCTTTTCCCCTGCTTATTAGAAATATTAGGAATGGCAAGTCTTGTCTTCCCTAGTTTTGCTGGAGGACTACTTTTGTGTTTTTGTGGGAGTAAGGGTTGATCTCAGGTGTATTGTGAGCTTTCTCACCTTTATTGCAGAGGGGGAATCATAGGACAGGAAGGGACCATGAGAGGTCATCTAGTCCAGTCCCCTGCCCTCATGGCAGGACTAAGTATTATCTAGGCCATCCCTGACATGTGTTTGTCTAACCTGCTCTTAAAAATATCCAATGATGGAGATTCTACAACCTCATTGGGGGATTTATTCTACTGCTTAACCACCCTGACAGGAAGTTTTTCCTGATGTCCAACCTAAACCGCCGTTGCTACAATTTAAGCCCATTGCTGATTGTCCTATCCTCAGAGGTTAATGAGAACAATTCTTTTTCCTCCTCGTTGTAAAGACCTTTTATGTACATGAAAAACTGTTATGTTCAAGGGTGTTTGAACTTCTAAAGAGATCCCCTTTTTCAAACATTTACTAGATATTGAATTGTACTTTTTTTTTTTAAGCAGTTCGGACTAAAAAAAAAAAAAACTCACTTGCTTAGCCTTGTCTTATGTAATGTCATAATTTCACTAGTTCTTCTGCCACCAAAAGAGTGTTGGTATTGGGTGTAACTAAACTAAAAGAGCCTTCTACACTTCCATTTTTGCAGTTCAGTAAAGCTTTCCATTATGACCTACTAATAACAAAGGCTTGCCAATTTGCAATAATTCTTCTTTTCATCTTTTATGTAGGTTAAATTTGGTTGAGGCCTTTGTGGTAGACACAGAGCTACGGCAGTGCCTTCAAGAAGAGCTTCTACGTCGTTTTCCAGATCTCAACCGGCTAGCCAAGAAATTTCAAAGACAAGTAGCAACCCTGCAGGACTGTTACCGAATGTATCAAGCTATTAACCAACTACCTAATGTTGTACAAGCACTGGAAAAACATGAAGGTAACATGCCTCCCGCCTCTTTTTTTTTACATGTTTTATGTCTTGTGACATACTGATACTGGCAAGAAGTAGAGAATGGATTTCAAAAGATGACTGTGGTAGCCTGTTTTGATGAAGGGAGTAAAACTGAAAGGGAACTTGAAGTGTGTTATAATTCTAGAACATCAGAGATACTTTTCAGATGAATTTAGCAAGTGAATAGAAAATAAAATGTCTCAAATGGTGTAGTATCCCTTTTGCAAAAACGCTTTATAACTGATAGGTAGCCAAGATGGAAAGTTCAATCCTGTCTGCTAGGGAGAAATATCCCATAAGCCCTAAAAATAAATAAAAGAATGTAAGTTTTCTTCTTTGAAAGTAACGCTGTAGTTAATTTATTGTTGACTTTTTTGAAGGAAATATTTTAGTTGTAGAATACAGTAACTCTTTAATAGTCTGTGTTTAAATCCAAAAATCAGCTTCCCAGGAACTGAAAATGTTAGTGGAATAACTGGTAACACTTTTTCTTTTTTTTCCTGCTTTCTGTTAAAAATTAGTGAGGCAACATGGTAAAGCTTTCCCACATCTTAAGGCAATAACAGCTGGGTAGGCAGTCTCTGATTTTTATTAGAATGGAATCTTTTATTACTTCAGGCAGAAAATATGGCTACTTATAGGGCATAATGAATAAGACAAAAATTAAATTGAGTATTTCTATCTGATTTTAGCTGAAGGTGTTCAGTACCCATAAACAAAAATAGGTTTCTCTTTCTTGATAAATTGTAGTACTGTGTGAAAAGGGAAGGAGAATACCATAAAATAAAGTATATTGTCACAATTGTGGAAAATGGGCTTCCAGATATGAGCCTAGCATGCAGTGTAAAATGTAATCCATTGTAAACCTCTGTACGAGCGTAGAAAATCCATATTGCTACTAAAAAATTAAAATTTGATTATATAGACCACCATATATAAAGGTAGGTTTTGGCTCAGAATCTCACTAAAAATGTCCTTGTTACGGAACAAGGCCTTACAAAATGGTGGTAAAGTCCTTGTAATGTGTATATTTATGCATACTGTAGAGGTGAAAGAGGTGTTTTGTTTTTCAGAAATGCTGAACACCAAGTAATTTTATCCCCAAAATTACTAAAAATCTGTAGTCTGGAAAAAGGAGAAATAGTGGGCCAAATCTTAATTGCCTCTATTGATGCCAGTTAAGGGATGTGGCCCCAACTGTTTTAATCTCCTGGAGGTCTTACCATGCCTTATGGGATACCATGACTAAGACAAGTAAAATGCTCACAGTTATTAAGTGAGTATTTTAATAAAGAAAGGAATAAAACCAAAACACAAGTAAGCAGTAAACAGTGGGTCCAGAAGAGTTACAATTTTTCCTGTATGTCTCTCTGTAGAGAATTTTTAACAGAGATTACACCTTTGAGTGGGTCTGCCCTGGTGGGGACATCCTTCTCTAGGTAAATTTAAGACCACAGTATATTATTCCACAAATCAGTTGTGAGTCCTATCTTAGTTTATCTTAGAAAACAGTTGACAGAAAGCAAAGTTTCCTAGGAGTTCCTTTAATTAGCTTGAATATCTCATTTAATAAAGTAAAATAAGCAACCAAAAACAAGCATCTGAGCTATTACTCTCCAAGTAATATGTGTATGAAAGTAACTGTTTTTACCAAATTTTAGGAGATACTTAGACAAGTTTGTAATAAACTAAAATTACCATAATAAATTATATTTTTTATTAATAAAATTATTTTTGATCAAAATTTAGGCTTCTTATCCCCCACAGTACACGCACAGATTAAATTGGGGGCGGGGGGAATAGTGCATGATCTCTTCTACAAGGTCTGTCCACAACCCAAGTACTGCCAAAACTAGATACTGGATTTGTGGTCTTGGCCCCCTCTGGCAAAGATCTTTGTTTCACTTAAAGCATGTGTGTGTTAAGATGAACAAGTAATGCTTGTTAACTTGTTTTAAAATAATATTAAGCAAATTTAAAACTCTGCTAACTTCACGTCAGTTTAGATTGTATTTAGTTTACACCCCGTAACCAGATTTTTCCTCTAAATTAGAGGCGCTGTACTTGAGCCTTATATTCACTTGCAAGATACTGTAGCAAAATATACTCTCAATGTACTATGCAAGAACTAAAAATGGAACTAAATATTGTTCAGCACTATCCAGCCTAAAACTGTTGCTCTGGCTGAATTTACCCATGGTGGTGCCACCTCTTCCAGGCTCTTCAGGCACTTACTCCTTATTCTAAGGATTTATTCCCACCTCTGGGTGTAACCTCAAAGTCAATGTTGACCTTACTTAGCAGCCTGCACTTGCCCTTTCTCCCTGGGATGGAGTGTGCCTTTGCCTAGACTATCTGTCAGATGTAGCTTTCATCCGCTTTGAATACTGTAGTTCTGTGCATTCTGTCACTGTTTTATTTTTGTTTTTCACTATTGGCTTTTTCTCTGAATCAACAGTATTACTCTGACATCATTACAGGTGAAAATCCATACATATGAAATGAACTGAGGAGCAAATTATATGGCAAACTCCCATATCTACCAAAACAACAAGGAGTCCAGTGGCACCTTAAAGACTAACCGATTTATTAGGGCATAAGCTTTTGTGGGCTATAACCCACTGCATCGGATGTATGGAGTGAAAATTACAGATGAGGGCATTATTATACTGACACATGAAGAGAAGGGAGTTGCCTCACAAGTGGAGAACCAGTGTTGACTGGGCCAATTCGATCAGGGTGGATGTAGTCCACTCCCAATAATAGATGAGGAGAGGTCAATTCCAGGAGAGGCAAAGCTGCTTTTGTAATGAGCCAGCCACTCCCAGTCCCTATTCAGGCCCAAATTAATGGTGTTAAATTTGCAAATGAATTTTAGTTCTGCTGTTTCTCTTTGAAGTCTGTTTCTGAAGTTTTTTTGTTAAAGTATAGCTACTTTTAAATCTGTTATAGAATGTCCAGGAAGATTGAAGTGTTCTCCTACTGGCTTTTGTATGTTACCATTCCTGATGTCTGATTTGTGTCCATTTATTCTTTTACGTAGGGACTGTCTGGTTTGGCCAATGTACATGGCAGAGGGGCATTGTTGGTACATGGTGGCATATATCACATTAGTAGATGTGCAGGTGAATGATGGTGTGGTTGGGTCCTATGATGGTGTCACTAGGGGAGATATGAGGACAGAGAAAGCAATGAGGTTTGCTACAGGGATTGGTTCCTGTGTTAGTGTTTCTGTGGTGTGGTGTGTAGTTGCTGGTGAGTATTTGCTTCAGGTTGGGGGGCTGTCTGTAAGCGAGGACTGGCCTGCCTCCCAAGGTCTGGAAGAGTGAGGGATCGTTTTCCAGGATAGGTTGTAGATCATTGATAATGTGCTGGAGAGGTTTTAGCTGGGGGCTGTACGTGATGGCCAGTGGTGTTCTGTTGTTTTTCCTTGTTGGGCCTGTCCTGTAGTAGGTGATTTCTGGGTACCCGTCTCTCTCTGTCAATCTGTTTCCTCACTTCCCCAGGTGGGTATTGTAGTTTTAAGAATGCTTGATGAAGATCTTATAGGTGTTTGTCTCTGAGGGATTGGAGCAAATTTGGTTGTATTTTAGGGCTTGGCTGTAGACAGTGGATCCTGTGATGTGTCCTGGATGGAAGCTGGCATGTAGGTAAGTATAGCAGTCAGTAGGTTTCCAGTATAGGGTGGTGGTTATGTGGCCATCACTTATTTGCACTGTAGTGTCCAGGAAGTGGATCTCTTGTGTGGACTGGTCCAGGCTGAGGTTGATGGTGGGATGGAAATTGTTGAAATCATGGTGGAATTCCTCAAGGGCTTCTTTTCCATGGGTCCAGATGATGATGATGTCCTCAATGTAGCGCAAGTAGAGTAGGGGCATTAGGGGACGAGAGCTGAGGAAGCGTTGTTCTAAGTTAGCCATAAAAATGTTGGCATACTGTGCGGCCATGTGAGTACCCATAGCAGTGCCGCTGACTTGAAGGTATAAGTTGTCCCCAAATCTGAAATGGTTGTGGGTGAGGACAAAGTCACAAAGCTCAGCCACCAGGTGTGCTGTGGCCTCATCAAGGATACTGTTCCTGACAGCTTGTAGTCCATCTTCATGTGGAATATTGGTGTAAAGAACTTCTACCTCCATGGTGGCCAGGATGTTGTTTTCAGGAAGATCACCAATGCATTGTAGTTTCCTCAGGAAGTCGGTGGTGTCTCAAAGATAGCTAAGAGTGCTGGTAGTATAGAGTCTGAGGAGAGAGTCCAAATAGCCAGATAATCCTGCTGTAAGAGTGTCGATGCCTGAGATGATTGTGCAAAAAGTTTCTGATTGTTTTATATGAGAGTGACAGCCATAGGATATTGCATTTATTTGCAGCATACCTAAATGATCATTTGTAGTAGGTGACCTTTTTCTAATTTTTCTCACTACTCGGCTGCCCTTGCTGAAAAATATTGGTATGGGCCTAATGATTGCGGATAGGTGTGATTTTGTTATGATGTTGTCATTCAGTCTTGATCTGATTATTTTCCTATCCATTTGTTTGTTGAGACCGGAAGAGCTTTTAACTCAGTTTCTGGTAAGTTTGAGAATCTGACAAGTTTCAGGACTTTGTTTCCTGATTAATGATTCTTGGGAAGTGTATCAACCATACCATTAAGTTGGCATCAGTGACTACTTTTCCCTGGAGGATTTCTTTATATTGCTGGTCTTACTTTTATGAATTATGTAAGTTATTAGTATAAATGCTGTTTCTAGCAGCAAAAAATTTAATTTCATAATATTTCAAGATTTGAGATGCAAAGTGCTCTTACCTTTCAACTTTCTGTGTAGTAATGCATTATTTTTAATTTTGAGTTAATAGGTATAATAAAACCTTTTACTATAGTAAATTGAAAATCGTGGCAATCGTGAAATTGTAGTTTAATTTAAAAAGATGAGAGCAGAGGTGGGTGTTGCAATGGGTTAATTCCTTTCCTTTTCACCTTTGGAGATGTTATAGGTCAATTCTTCTCTTCCTCTGTATGTGCACAGCTTACTTACTTTAATAACAATGGGAATTACATGCAGAGAATATGTTGATAGGGTGATAAAATGAATGGCCTTTGAAATGAAGCTGTAAATGCAACACTGTGACAAATGGAGTTTAATTTGGAGCTTCTTGATAAAGCTTAAAGAAAAGGAGTATTTGTGGCACCTTAGAGACTAACAAATTTTTTTGAGCATAAGCTTTCGTGAGCTACAGCTCACTTCACCAGATTCTATCACTGATTCATTAATATGGTGCATTATGCGTATAAAGCAGTGATTCTCAAACTTTTGTACTGATGACCCCTTTCAAATAGCAAGCCTCTAAGTGCGACCCCCCCCCCTTATAAATTAAAAGCACTTTTAAAAATATATTTAACACCATTATAAATGCTGGATGCAAGGCGGGGTTTGCGGTGGAGGCTGGCAGCTCATGACCCCCCCATGTAATAACCTCGCGACCCCCAGTTTGAGAACCCCTGATATAAAGAGTGTGTATATGAAAACTCAGTGTTCACTGTGTCTTAAGCCTTGTATCACCATGCCTTAGATTTAAGTAACAAAACTAGAATGAAAATGAATTTTCATTTAAACTAATTTTAAAAGTATCTGTTTTGATATGATTCATATGCAAAAGAAATCCAGTATTTTCTTAATCTTAAATTTGACTTTTTTTGTGAATTTATATATTTTTTGCATTTAGACTTTTGGAAAACATGTTCATCTAAATTCATTATTTAAGTTGTATCATTAAACTTTCTTCATTCTTTTAAAGAAGGTGAATTTTTACTGTTACTTAATTACTATAATTTATCAAGTAGTCAGGTATATATGAGATTATTGCACTGTATGTGCCCCAGCTCTGTTAATCAGTGCATGAAAAACTGATGAGTCCACTTTCAGGGAAGAGAAATTATTTGACTCTATTTATCTAATCCCTGCCACCTCCTTAGTGCAGCCCGTTTTTCCAAATTAGTTCAGGTTTGTCTTCCGAGTTTTCTCTTACATATTAGATTTTTTTTTTTAATCACAATTCATGTTCCTTCAGCTCTTGGGAATGAGAAACGTAATTGCCTCCATATTAGTCATACTGTAGATGGACTGGAATTTGTGACTTTGCAATGTCACATAAATCCACAATTTTAAACTCCGCACCTGAAATAGTAGCACACTTCATACTTCCAATTTATTGGTACGTATTTCTTTTCTCTGTTCTGCTGTGCTCCCTTGCATTGTTCTTCAAAGTTATTTTCCAGAGACTCGTTTGATTTAAAATGACTGTCTTCCGTTTCGGCAGCTTCAGCAGTCTGCTAATGAAAGGATTTAATCTTTTACTCAGGAATAGATATTGATCAATTTTTTAAATCAAAAAAATTTAAGCAAAAATAAATCCAGAAGAGAAAAGGAGAACAAAAAACTCAGTTTTCCCTCAGTCAGTTATGAAACTCTAGGATTGAAAGCAGAATAGCTTAATCTGAGCCCATTCTATTCTTGGCCTGCCAGTGAGAGTTGTGTTAGTGTTGGTACTTGATGTAGCCGTATGTACACTGAGACCAACAACTTATGTTGCTTAGCCCATTAAATAGCCTTCAGATGGAAATGACAGGTCACAATGTACTTGATATAGAATAAAGAAAAGGAGGACTTGTGGCACCTTAGAGACGAACAAATTTATTTGAGCATAACCTTTCGTGAGCTACAGCTCACTTCATTGGATGCATTCGATGAAGTGAGCTGTAGCTCACGAAAGCTTATGCTCAAATAAATTTGTTAGTCTCTAAGATGCCACAAGTCCTCCTTTTCTTTTTGCGAATACAGACTAACACGGCTGCTACTCTGAAACTTGATATAGAATGGAGTTCGTGATTTAGGATTGAAAGGCTCTATAATGCTGATAGTGATCACCTGAACTGTCTAGTCCCTTAGCTTGTGCATTTTTTAGCCTTTGCTGGCCTGGGTTGGGGGAGAGTCTTTATATTTAAAAAAAAAAAAAAAAAAAAGTGTTAAACACGACTTGGCACCTAGATTACACAATGTCTAACTCCTTTTTAAAAAAGTATAAGAAGCAAATATTTACTACTGCTTCAAAGACTTGTGCATTATTAAATAATACAATTTGTGAAAAAGGTTAGGATGACATTCTAGCATTTTGAAACCTAGACCATTTAAAATTTTGGCATGTTTTAAGCAGAATCCTGACAGTGAAGGTCTGCAGAGCTCATCAAGTTAACAGAAAATGGTGAGAACTTTGCTGATGTTCACCTTCCTGCTTCAGCATGTGCTTTGTGATGCTAAAATCCAGCAGTCTTTTGGAGCCTGAGAATATTTTTGGAATAGTAACTTTTAAGAAAAGTTCCCCTGCAGGTTGAGGAGCCTGATGGTCATAGCTTTCCCTTTGCAAGTCCTGCACTACTGAGCACTGGAGATGCATGGAGGCAGAAAACTCAGGGATTGGAGTGCACTAAGACACTGTCTACTATCTCAGTTCATGCCACTTTTATAGGCAGAAGTAGATGCAGAGAATATGCTCCCATTTTTCCTTACTGGAAGTGAGCTGCTGCTGCTGTTCTGCACTGTGCACCAGTTTGGAGGAGGGAGGGGAATTAAAAGGAAAACTTCAGGTAAGTCTTGAAGATAATTTCTGTAGACAATTCCCAGGGAGGTCTCCAAGTCACGGATCAAATACAATTCAGTATACAAAATCAATAAATCCTTAGATGCACTCCATTATGCTAAAAGCTGTCCAACACCTAATGGGATCTGGAGTGTTCAAACCAGGGGACAAACACTGAAGAAGTGTATATGTTTCTTCCCCCAGTATGGTTCCAAAGAAATCAGGAGATGAGAGAGTGGTGTTGAGTTTTATGGAAATGAAATAATTTACCTTTCCAGATACCTGAGGACAAAAAGATGGGTTGTGGTTCATGTCAGTTCATACCTAAAAAAACTTAAAAATAAATAAATAATTTTTAAAAAAAATCCAGATTCTAGAATTGAGAGAGAGGGCATCAAAACAGAGCCAGTAGCCCACTCTTTTCAAATGGAGGGTGTTCCAGTCAAGTGTTTCAGATGTTGGCAACTGGAGTACTATTGTAGGGGAGGGATGATTGTGGATAAACATGTCCTAGACCTAGACCATTTAGGCAGTAGTCAGTTACTTCTCAGTGGTTAATATTGGTGAGGTGAGGCGTGAGTGTGAAAGTGAAATGGAGGGGAAGAGACAAGGGTTTCTCTAAATAGGTTGGTAAGGAAATGGGAAGTTCTGGTAATAGCCAGTACATAGTACTATCTTTACATGTTAATGCAGAGGGCAAACTATGGCCTGCGGGCCACATCCGGCCCGCGGGACCCTCCTGCCTGGCCCCTGAGCTCCCGGTCCGGGAGGCGAGCCCCTGACCCCTCCTCTACTGTTCCCCCCTCCCCTGCAGCCTCAGCTCACTGCACTGCTGGCGCAATGCTCTGGGCAGCGTGGCTGCGAGCTCTTGGGACAGCGCAGCTGCAGAGCCGCGGCCTGACCCAGCACTCTGTGCTGTGTGGTGGTGTGGCTGGCTCCAGCCCGGCGGCACGGCTGCCTGTCCTGGTGCTCTGGGCGGCAAGGCTATAGCGCCGCCAGCAGCCAGTGCTCCAGGCAGCGTGGTAAGGGGGCGGGGGGAGGTGGATAGAGGGGAGAGGAGTTTGGGGTGGTGGTCAGGGGGAGGGGGTGTGGATAGGGGTTGGGGCGGTCAGAGGGCAGGGAACAGGGGGGTTGAATGGTGGCAGGAGTCTCGGGAGGGGCAGTCAGGAAGGAGAGGGGGGGTTGGATGGGGAAGCGGGGGGCAGTCAGGGGACAGGGAGAAGGGGTGGTTGGATGGGGCAGGGGTCTCGGGGGGGGGGCAGTCAGGAATCAGAGATGGGGTTGGATGAGGCGGAGGGGGGCAGTCAGGGGCATGGGTTCTGGGGACGGTCAGGGGACAGGGAACAGGGGGTTGGATGGGGCAGGAGTCCCGGGGCGGCCGTTGGGACGAGAAGCAGGGGGGGGTCGGATGGGGGTGGGGACCGGGCCACGCCTGGCTGTTTGGGGAGGCAGTCTCCCCTAACCGGCCCTCCATACAATTTCAGAAACCTGATGCGGCCCTCAGGCCGAAAAGTTTGCCCGCCTCTGTGTTAATGCATTGAGGTTACTTGTGAACATGAAAGGTGTAGATTATGTTCAGAAGTAAACCTCATAATTCTATACTTAATCAGCTGCTGCAGTGTTACAGCCTTTGATTCATTTTGAAGAATTCTATGATAATTCATATTATTAGTAATACTGATGTAAGTTTAGCTGCTGTGATAAAATTATACCTCATGGTTGCAAAAATGTAAACATTTATTTACTGATATGAAGTGTTTGCAGTTGGCTATTGTATAGGCTCACAGTTGCAGCTCAGAAAATATGCTGGTTTCACAGAACAATAAATGTCTGCAAGTGCTAACAATAAATCTGGAGTCTTATGTTTTTGTTTTTCATTGCTTGTGGATTATATCGTACGTTGAAAATTTTCTATACGCTTTTGTGTGAGATGTGGAATCTTCTCGTATGACTATTGTATTCAGTGTTAGGTCATGTATACAGGACATACATATAGAAAAATAGATTATATGTTTTACAATTCAGGTTTTTTTAATGTTTAATGAATTGGCTTCCCATTTGAAATTAGTATTAGCAGATGTAAAGATCTGATGCAGAGTGGTGAAGAAGAGATATTTTAACAGTATTTCCCAGTGATGCCCAAGGTCTGAGTTACAACTTGTAATGTCAGAAGTTTCCTAACTTGTGGGATTTTATTTTTTATACAAATAATTCACATGGGGCAAAGATAATAGAAGTTTTCAAATAATTTCAATTAATACATCTTAAAAATTGGTAACTCTAGAGGTTAAAATCTCATCGAAAGCAGTTTTCAAATTTCTGCACCCCCCAACAACGCTGCGTTGTATTGAGATGGCTGATGATCACTTTGTTACCTATACTATGCAGCACTCAATGCAGTTTATTTAGATCACTTTGGATATGAATGAAGTGCATGTAATAGCACCAAATGATTCTCTAGAGCATTGGTTCTCTACCTATTTACCATTGTGGGCCACATATGGAGCTGTCTGTGTTACGTGGGCCACATCCACACAATATATATATATATACACTACCTGTATGGCCCTGAGGATGTCGCATGGGCCGCAGCTATGTGCTGACTGGGCCGCAAGCAGGCTGTAGGTTGAGAACCACTTGTCTAGTGAGAGGCAAATGGTTAGTTTCCATCCTAGGAATGAGGTAGATAAGCTAAAAATAGGAAGAATTTCTGAAGTAAGTGCAGTCTGTGAAATAACTGTTGTCACATCTCAGTGAAAACTGACAACTCATTAGTTGTGTACTGGTGCTATTTTGCTTCAGGCTGGTAAGTTCAACTGAATATTTAGAGAAATAATGGCTATCACATTTTTTTTCTTTGACAGGAGCACACCAGATGTTGTTGCTGGCAGTATTTGTAATGCCTCTCAACGATCTCAACTCTGACTTCTCCAAGTTTCAGGAAATGATAGAAACAACTTTAGACATGAACAAGGTATGGGATAGTACCAGGGGGCAGCCGTGTTAGTCTGTATCCACAAAAACAACAAGGAGTCCAGTGGCACCTTAAAGACTAACAGATTTATTTGAGCATAAGCTTTTGTGGGTAAAAACCTCAGAACTGCAGCCGGAGGAAGCTCCCGGAGGTGGAGGTGAGTCTGATCTTCCACGTGCTCCTGGGAGTGTCCCAACCAGAGGCTCCTAGCTGCTAGTCCCCACAGGTTGGGGAGGGACAGGACTTGCTCTTCTCCTGCACAGCCCCTTTCAGGGCGGGGAGATCAGACCTGCTTCTGGGTACCTCCACAGGCAGCAGGAAGCTCCACAGCTGGGCAGCAGCCCCAGAGCTTCCTGGAGCTGGCGGAGGTTCCCGGAGGTGGAGGTGGATCTGATCTCCCCCTTGCTACTGAGAACACCCCATCCAGGGGCTCTTAGCTGCTAGTCTTGGCCTCACTTCTGCACTGCCTCTAGAAGTGGATCTGAACTCCCCATCGAGAGCGCCTGTGCAGGGGATGGACAAGTCCTGTCCCACCCCAGCGCGGACTAGGAGCGAGGAGCCCCCGGCTGGGGTGCTCCCAGTAACACGGGGAGATTGGATTTCATGGGGAAGGGAATATTTAACGGTACGTAATAAATTTTTCATGGCTATGAAATTGGTAGGGCTCTGGAGATGACGTAGAGGTTTTTCATTGAACTCAAATAATAGGAAAATGCTGGAAGAATTGCAAACTGGGGTTTTGGAAATAAAATATAAAATGTTTAAATAAACCACTTTATTGCATGAATGTGCTTACTTGCTTGAAATCCAAAGCCTGCAGCATTGCTTCTCATCCTCAGAGCAATAGCCAGCAAGAGTGTAAAGATCAATTTAAAAAAGTTAGAAATTTCTTTCTTTCCATTATAAAAACACTTTCACCCTAAATTCACGCAGATGAGAATATTTCCAGGGGTAACTACTCCAGCCAGGTAACATGGCACACTTGAGCAAGCTGTACAAGAACTTTTTTCAAGTGGAATAGCTGATTATATAAAGTCTGTTTTTTAGAAAAGTTTACACAGCTGTGTTTCCATACTCATATGTGGCGGATTGCCAGGTTGATCTGCCTACACTTCCATTTAATTTGTTTTTGTTTTATATTTTGCAGTGGTAGTGTAACTTTCCAAACTGAAGCTAGTTTACTTATTTTTAGTTCCCTGTTCAAGTTTCCAGCAGCTTATTCAGAGGCAGTGGTTGGTTACTTCCCAAATTAAAGATATATTAGAGGGGTTTGAACTTGTAAACATGACTAAATAGATTTTGGTTCACCCCATCTGATCCATATATGTTCCTTTAAATAGTTATAGAAACATGTTTCTCTGCTTCCTGAACTAGTGCTTAATTTCTGCAAAAAAAAAATTCCCACCGAAGATATATTCTTCTGCTAAATTGTGTACAGATGCTACTTTGGGTGACTAGAGCTATTCTGATGCTATACATTCAAATTCCTGCTTCTGATTTAGCATTTGTTAGGGTTTTAGATGCGCAATTTCTCTAAAATAAAGCTACCTAAATCTTCTGTTGATAGTATTACAAGTTACTTAGATTGTAAGCTCTTCTGGCACAGTAGAGTCCTCGTCCATAAATTGGGCTGCTAGGTGCTACAAATAATAAATACATGCTTGCACATGGGAGCCTATCCTAAATACTGAGGTTGAGATTTTCAAAACTATATAAGAAATTTGTCATTCAAGTTAATGGGGGATTTTGTCTAAATCCCCTGAAATGCTTTGAAAATTTACCTCTGGTATTCAAAGTACCAAGGCTAGTATGGGAGAGAATAACTGAATTTGTATTTTGTGTATTGGAACAAATTTTGAAAGAGAAAATAGCTAAGGACAAAGACGTAAATGGTAATTGGGATAAAATACAACATGGTTTTACAAAAGGTAGAATCATGCAAGACCAGCCTGACCTCCTTTTTTGAGAAGATAATTGATTTTTTAGACAAACAAAATGCAATAGATCTAATCTACCTGGATTTCAATAACACATTTGATACAGTTCCACATGGGAAATTATTATTTAAATTGGAGAAGATGGGGATTAATATGAGAATTGAAAGGTGGATAAGGAACTGGTTAAAGGGGAGACTACAACAGGTCATACTGAAAGGTGAACTGTCAGGCTGGAGGGAGGTTACTAGTAGAGTTCCTCAGGGATCAGTCTTGAGGGATCAAACTTATTTAACATTTTATTAATGACCTTGGCACAAAAAGTGGGAGGGTACTAATAAAATTTGCAGATGACACAAATTTGGGAGGCATTGCCAATACAGAGGAGGACCGGAATATCATACAAGAAGATTTGACATCCTTGAAAACTGGAGAAATGGGATGAAGTTTAGTACTGCAAAGTGCAAGGTCATGCACTTAAGGACTAACAACAAGAAGTTTTGCTGTCAGTTGGAAGAGACAGGAGGAGGAGAAAGATCTAGTATTGGCTGGTCACAGGATGACTGAGCTGCCAGTGTGATGTGGTTGTGAAAAAGGCTAATGCAGTCCTAGGATGTATGCAAGGTATTTCCAGTAGGGACAGGGGAGTGTTAGTACCATTATGCAAGGCACTGGTGAGACCTCATCTAGAATACTGTGTGCAGTTCTGGTCTCCAATCTTTAAGAAAGATGTATTTAAACTGGAAGAGGTGCAGAGAAGGGCCACTAGGATGATCAAAGGAACAGAAAACCTATCTTATGAGAGAAGACTCAAAGAGCTTGGCTTTTTTAGCTTAACCAAAAGAAGGCTGAGGGGACATACGATTGCTCTCTATAAATACATCAGAGGGATAAATACTAGGGCGGGAGGAGAGGAATTATTTAAATTAAGTGCCAGTGTGGACACAAGAACAAATGCATATAAACTGGCCATCAGCAAGTTTAGTCTTGAAATTAGACAAAGGTTTGTAACCCTCACAGGAGTGAACTTCTGGAAGACCCTACCAAGGGGAGCAGTGGGGCAAAAAACCTAACTGACTTCAGGCCGGAGACTAAGTTTATGGAGGGGATGGTATGGTGAGGCTGCCTACAATGGCATATAGCTGATACATGACTTCTAGCAGCAAATATCTCCAGTGGCTGGTGATGGGACACTAGATGGGAAGAGTTACTGTTAAGATAATTCTCTCCCTGTTGTCTAGCTGGTAGGTCTTGCCCACATGCTCAGAGTTTAACTGATCACCATATTTGGGGTTGGAAAGGAATTTCCCCCTAGATCAGATTGGCAGACACCCTGGCAGTTTTTCATCTTCCTCCGCAGCGTGGACCATGGTGTCACTTGCAGGTTTAAACTAGTGTAAATGGTGGATTCTCTGTAACTTAAGTCTTTAAATCATGATTTGAGGACTTCAGTAACTCAGCCAGAGGTTATGGATCTATTGTAGGAGCAGCTGGGTAAGGTTCTGTGGCCTTCAGCATGCAGGAGGTCAGAGTAAATGATCATCATGGTCCCTTCTGGCCTTAAAGTCTATGAATCTATGAATATTCATAACTCTTATGGACTCTTGTGGAATGTTGTATGTGAGGACATATCTGGAAGAGACATATCTGTAAGCCCCTGCCTGTGCCACTCTGTCTCATGTCTTATACTTAGATTGTAAGTCCCTTGGGGCAGGGACCATTGTGTTTGTACAACATGGCACAGTGGGGTCCTGGTTCATGACTAGGGTCCAAAGGCACTATGGTAATGCAAATAATAAATAAAGCAAATGTTTTACTCTAGTAATAGGATATGTATTTTAATTGTTTTGAAGTCAAATAAAATACAAATGACAAATTGACAATACTGACAGAAAAAAAATGACTGGTAAAGCCGCATTAATAAATGGGTGTTGATTAATGATCAGTCTTTGAGACTGTAGTGTCCAGCAAATGTTCGGTCTCTTTATGCCCACAACATCAGGACGATTATCCATATCATGAGAATGAAAGACTGTAAGAACACATGACAGTGACATCAGAAACATTCACAAATAACTACCCAACTGTTTTATTAATAATTTTGTTATGCAGCTAAACAGTGCCACAAGCACTGAAATATGACAGCAGATAGAAACAATGCAAAGTGTTTAACCCTATAACTGCTATCGCTCACATCTGCTGCCCAGGAACCCCAGAGTGTCAGTCATTACTTTCTCCTCATCGTCTGTAGTGGTCGTCCTAGCGTCTCCTGGTGCGTTCCCCATCCCCACTTCCACCCCCGCACATAGGTTAGGCAATATCTTTTATCCTGAGTTACCCTACTAAGGTTGTATACGGTTTCCATCCCCTTTTTCCTTATCCATACTTCCACACCCCACTAATTTAGGGATCTCCCATTTCTCTTTGGCTGTAGGCCCTGTGTTGCAACATTGGTTAATGTTTTGTATTCCACCTCTATATCCTAAATATACTTTACCTTCTATTCTTGGGTATATTGGAAATGCACAGTTCATTCACTAATATCAAAATTGCAGTAAGATTATCACCTCTTGAGCAACTGTATAAGCAAAAGAAGGAAGTTAACAAGTTTCTGCCATGCATTTGGCTTTAAAGATCGTTGCAATTCTGACTTTCTGAAGAGGCCAATGAAGTTTTCCTAAATGGTATTAAATATTGATGTTTGTCCTGTAGCCTGAATACTGTATGACTTCTACATCTGTTTACTGACCAGTAATTGTCAATAACAATTGTTCTGCATTTCTTAAGTCACTTGTCCGTGGATGGACATATAAATAACTACCTTCTGAAACTGTTTTTCCACAGAGACTTGTGTGGAACCACTAATTGGCACTTGTGAAGTGTTTCTAAATCCCATAGTTTTGGTGCTGTCAGTGAACCTGTTCCAGGGCTCGTAATTCTAGCATGTGACCAGTTCATGATACTTTTCTCTACTGCTGTAATGTGAAGTACCCGTAGCATTATTTGATTGAATCAAGTGTGCATCGCTAATATGTTGCCTCTGTGGCAAATAATTGATCCAGATATAAAAGTTAACTTTCCTTCCCAGCATAGAGAAGCTTTTTCTTATGAAGAAAAAAAACAACCTGTATTAACTTTTGTTAAACTGTTACATAAGTTCATTGTAGGATACCATAGATCACAGGTCTAAGATTTTTGGCAAAACTTTCTATTTTATGTCAGATCACTGAGGAAGACTTGAAAGATGCAATTCAATAAAGACGAGTGCAAAGTACTTCACTTAGGAAGGAAAAATCAAATGCACAATTATAAAATGGAGAATAGCTAGATGGTAGTACTACTGGAGAGGATCTGGGTGTTACAATGAATCACAAAATAAATGAGTCAAGTGTGATGCTGTTGCAAAAAAGGCTTGTATTCTGGAATACGTTAACGGGAATGTTGTATGTAAGACACAGGGCGCAATTGTCCTCAGCTGGAGTACTGTGTCCAGTTCTGAGCTCCATACTTCAGGAAAAATGCAGTCAAACTGGAAAGAATCCTGAGGAGAGCAACAGAAATGGTTTTAAAAAAGGTCAGTTTTTCAAATCTTATGAGGTAAGGTTCAGAAAAGTGAACATGTTTAGTCTTCAGAAAAAAAGACTGAGTGGGAGGGACTTGATAAGTCTTCAGATATGTTAAGGGCTGTTACTAATAGTTTGGTGATCAATTGTTCTCCATGTTCACTGAAGGTAGTACAAGAAATATTGGCTTTAGTCTGCAGCAAGCAAGATTTAAGTTGGACGTTAAGAAAAGCTTTCTAACTGTAAGTGTAGTTAAGTTCTGGAATATGCTTCCAAGGGAGGTTGTAGAATCTCCATCAGTGGAGTGTTTTAAGAACAGGTTAGACAGACACCTGTTGGGGTTGGTATACATTTACTTGGTCCTGCTTCAGTGCAGGGGGCTGGATGTGAGGACTTCTCTAAGTCTCTTCCAACCCAACGCTTCTGATTCTGAGAGAGAAAACCCTGACCTTTTGGTCTGTTTCTGAAAGTAAGTGGCAATGATCACAATTGATTATTGTAGACTATGTTCAACAGTCCTGAAAATTCAGAGTTGACATCTTGATGTCCTTTCACTAAAATAGGCCCTATGCATTTCTGTAACAGTAATTTTTAAAGTGTAAAATAGCAAACATGATTCATAGATGTCACTAATTTCCCCAGGTGGTTAGTACTATATATTAATATTCTGTTCACAATATATTTTTTCAGTCATTTCAGGAAAAGTTTTTATTACTGATAATTAAGGCTGTGAGTCTGTCATGGAAGTCACAGATTCCATGACTTTCTGGGACCTCCGGGGCTTCTGCAGAGGCCGGTGTGGCTGACCCGGGCACCGCGTGAGCAGCTCAGGAAGCCCTTAGGTCAGCTGCACCAGCCGCTGCTCAGGCAGTCTTGGGCCACCACACCTCCCTCACCCCCAGCAGCAGCAGGAGTTTGGGTGTGGGAGGGGGCTCAGGACTGGGGCAGGAGGTTGGGGATGGCGTGGGGGCTCTGGGTGGTGCTTACCTTGCAGGGGCGGGGGGCTCCCTGGGAGCGGCAACATGTCCTTCGGCTCCTAGGTAGAGGTATGGCCAGGCAGCTCCATGCGCTGCCGCCGCCCCTGCAACTCCCATTGGCTGTGGTTCCCATCCAATGGGAGCTGCGGAGCCAGCACTCAGGGTGGAGACAGCATGCAGAGCTCCCTGGCTGCGCCTGAGCCTAGGGACATGTCGCCACTTCCGGGGAGCCGTGTGGAGCCAGGCAGGGAGCCTGCCAGCCCTGCTAAACACCCTCCCCCTCCCCAAGCAGCAGTGGGGGTCCCAGGCTGCACGCTGCTGCCCAGCACCATGGCGCCCCTGGTCTGCCCCGCCCCCGAGCACCCAAGATTTAGTCAGGGTTTTTTTCATCTCTGTGCCGTTTTGGTGGTATAGCTTAATAATTGGCTTTCACTTTTTGTTTAAAGGAAGACAGGTCGATTGACAAAAATCCTAGAATTTACAATATATGCTAATAGAGATTTATAACCTTACACTAGTTGGAGACCATCTGTTGATTTAGTTTTATGCTTTGGGACATCTTCTGTTCTTTTCCAACAACTGTGCTAAGCTCTTACCCTTCAAATCACATTCCAACGTGATGTAAATGTTTTTATTGCACTTCTGCTAAACAAAATAATGAATTGGATATTTTTAGTGGCACCTTATAAAATGCACTATGTGGGATTTGTTTTCAAGTCATAGGAGTTAATTAAAATGGTTGTTGATTTGCCAGCTGTGGTTGTACTGGAACAATAACCTTTCCTCAGTATGAGCATTAAAATTTATGCCTTCCGGCTTTGCATTTTGTTAGATTTTTATAGGATTTAACTATAATGGCTGAGTCTAATAGAGAATAAGGTATGACAGAATTACAAGGTGTCATAGCAACCAAGTTATATCAGTAATCCATTCAGAGTAAGCTTTCTGGGGCAGGTATCAAAGAACACTATTTAAAAAGCAGCAGATATATTTGCAGTCCTAATAATGACTTATTCACTTAAATAGCTGTAATAAATATTGATAACCGGATAACTCTTTTTCCATTCCTGTATTTGATTAGTTATCACTTTTTTCCATAGGCTTGACGCTCTGTACATGTACAAAGAGTGTATTAGACTACAGCATTGCCTAGAGGGATCCAAATGGAATAGATTTTAATTAGTAATGGGTAAATATATGCACCTACTTAAGTGTTTGCAGCATTTGAGCCGTAGCTTATTTATTATCCACCCATGTACATTTTTAACATAGCCAAATGTGTCGGAGTGTTTATTAATACACGCCAGCAGTCCTGAGAAAACTAAATCTTGGCAAGCTGAAAAAAGGGCTTTTTTGGGTGGAGTGTGGGGGGTAAGATGGGAGGGGCTAGTTAGTTCTTCTCTTGTTTAGTCAGCACTGAGTTAGGAGATTTGCATTCAGTCTAATGCCCTGGTAAGTGAATGTACGTGGATTAAAACAATGTGACAGAGATACATATGGCTTAAAATGGAACAACTCATGGCTATTTGATGTAGACTTTGCTGACGACATTGCTCTTATCAGTGAAGATGCCAACGGACTACAAAAATGCACAAACCAAGTAAAAAGTAATGGAGAAAGGTTTGAGATACGATGCAAAAAAATATAAAATCATATTAATGGGGACTACAGGGACAGAAATCAAAATTGAAGAGAAACCGGAAAAGGTGTACAGTTCTACGGATCTTGGAAGTACCATCAGCCAATATGGTACTAGTTCCGCGGAAATAAGAAGAAACTGGAAGGCAAATGCTGTATTTGGAAGACTCAAAAACATCTGGCAACTCAAAAACATCTCCCTCAAGACAAAACTGAATGTGTACAAAGCAATTGTTATCGCCATCACAACATATAGCAGTGAGACATGGCAATTTACCAAGAAAGATATGCAAAAGCTGGATGCATTTAATCACAAATGTCTGAGAAGAATATTGGGAATAACATATAGAGATAAGAAGACAAATGAAGAAGACAGAAAAATTACTGGACAAGGCACCCTCTCACAAATAATCTACAAAAGACATCAGTGGCTGGGACATGTGCTGAAAATGGAAAAAGCGCTCACCAAATACTGCCCTTGAATGGAAGCCAGAAAATGCAAGAAGAAAGAGAGGAAAACTTTGAATAACATGGAAAGGAACAGTTCTGAACAACATCAAGCACCTCAACATGAAATGGGAAGATTTGGAGAGAAGGGCAGTTGACAGGCAAGGATGGCAAATGTGGGTAGCCCAATGTGCAAAAGCAGAAGATGGTCTAAGGGAATGCCCTAGTATGTGTTTGATACAGCAATCTGTCCGTTCATGACTGTTGTTCATCTACTGTTCCATGCCCGGAATGGAAATCAAAATCTTTGATCTGTTATGGCAGATTCCATTGAAACTAACTGCATGTTTGTACTCCTTAATCTCTGAAGCCAGGTGGACATTTGGCTATATTGGAATAGGAGAATCCTTTATTTTAGAATTCAGTATCCGTTTCAGCAATGAAAAAATCATTGATGTGCTCTTAAAGCTGAAAATGTGTGCATGGTGATGGTGGCTGACTTTTTATTCCTGCTCTTATGGGAAGCCCAGGAGAGAATAAATCCAGTCCTTCAGTGTTTTCCTAGGGTCTCCTGGTGGATTTTTCCATAGTCATATGTCAGAATGTTGCCATAAAAAAGCATTTTAATGTCTGAAAACTATTGGGATTCACAATTCCACATGTTCTTTCTAAAATTTCCCATACCAGATTGGCAGCTGCACATAGAATGAAGAGAGACTTGGTGAAGGAGAAGAGAATAGCTTCTGTGTTGGGCAACTTTTCTAAATACTGTTAGGGCTACAGTTTGTAAAAAAAATTAAAGTTTAAACTTTCCAGTGTTTTATTTTGGGATAATAGAATGATTATTTTATTATTCTGAAGTTTTATCCAGAATGGCAGATATGATTGATTGGTTTTTTTGCTTGTTTGGTCGGTTTTTTACCAAATAGTTTAGGAACTCCTTTGTGTGTGTTTGTTAATAAGCTGCATCATCTAGTCAGTTCAGTTTTCACAGTTAAGGTTTATAAAACATTAAATATTAGCTTAATCATCTTACCTTGGAGAATGTGGTCAAATGTAACAGTTCTGTTTCAGCATCTGCTAGTGAAGGATAGTTGAGTATAGTCTTCAAATACTTGAAAGTGGCACTCAGGTGATAACAGATCTGTTTACAGGAGTTGGAGTAAGCAATCAATATGCTGGCTCCTACAGACTCTTACTGGAAGCAGTACAAACTGGGATACACACTTCTAGGTGTCTATGGATATAAATGCTGAAAACTTATTTTCATGTTTTGCCTTTTTGTGATTACTGGCTTTGGAGCGGAAGGGAGGAACTGGATTTGGTTTGAAATAGAACATGGGAGTCTTTCAACCTTTAATTTGTGAGTCTGTGTGTAGTCCTAGTTGGCAGGGAACGAGAATCTGTAGTTCCTTGTAGCTGTTTGGTCTGTGTGAAATTAGTTTCTGTGATGTGGCTGCTGTTCTTGTAGGTGAATGGATCAGTCTTCTTGATATGTCAGGCAGGTGATAGTCAATCCAGATGCAGGATTTTTTTCACCAAGTTCAATGCAGGAAAGCTTTCTTGGTGCACAGCTTTCAGATCTGGGGGTGGAAAAACTATAGTCAGGATAGTGTAGGCTACCTGTCCAGTAGTTTTGCTTGAGCACTATTGTTAGGTAAGGAGAGAGAAATGTGCATGCTTTTGTAGTGGGTGGTCCTGTTTAACTGCAGGACCAGCCAAGGTCAGAGAGAGTAAGCTGACTAAATGGATCTTTGATCTTGGATCTTTGAAAGCTCGCTTTCTTCTTTAAGCTTCTTGGGTCTCTTGCTTTCGACAGGCTCCTTTATTCTGTTAGTGTGAGCACTGACCTCAGTGCTGTAGTACGTGCAGTGCAATGCATTCTCTTCGTTCCTGTCTTTACTTTTCTTGAAAATTTCTAAGCACTGATTTTCTTGTTGGTATTCAGGCATAGATTTGTGTTTTCGCCCCATGTTTACCTTTTTATCTTATCTTTATCTGTGGAGGATTTCTTGCTTGAATTCACTACTGCGCTAAATGGATACAAAAAAATAGCCACGCAGTGAGCCTATTGTAGTGCAGTATTAATATTGTTTGTTTGATTTTCCAGCCACCACTTTGTGTGTGTTCTGTGTATTATGTTGGAACTGCTTGAATCACAGAGCTGCAGGACACAACAAGCAGTGTTTAACAAAAATAAGTACCTGGAAAAAACATTGAGTGGATTGATAAACAGGTGTAAATCAGTAAAAACCAAATTCCTTTAATAAAAAAAAGGGTAATTTTTCTGTGAAAATAGGTAAAAACTGAAAATGCGGAACACTACCTATCCCTAAAGAGGTAACTGTAAACCCAGAGTTCCCATGAGGCTGGAGTTCTGGGAAAAGGTGTATTTAAGCTATGGGGAAGTCTGAGACCACACTAGTCCCAGGGGCTAGGCAGTTGAAGCACAGGGTGCCAGGTCTCAGGAGGGACACTCTAGCACGGGATAATGCTTAGAATCTGTTTAGATTCAAAAAGCTTAGCGTACATGGGACCTAGTGACAAACACAGCAGCCTGCAGAGTGTCTAGCCAGATGGGGAGCGCTACCAGGCTTTGTATGTGATTCAGCTAAACTCTCACTAGCTAAGAATATAATCTGACACAAACAATACTGAATTATGAAATGTTGAACAAAAACTATTAAACCAAATCAAACTAAATGACTAATGTAAAAACATTGAACATCTGCATAACAAATGTATGCAGCAATCAAAATAGTTATATTCATTCTCATTCTTCTTTTCGTAGGTGGAAAATCATGAATTCCTTGTGAAGGCTTCTTTTGATCCTAATCTGACAGAGTTGAGAGAGAAGATGAACAAACTAGAGGAGAGCATGCAGTCTCTTCTAAAGACTGCAGCCAGAGAACTAGGTACGGTGGGGTAAAACTCTTTAATACTTTCTTCATAAAGTGCTTTGAGATCTACTGACCATTTAAGAGTAAGGTATTTTTATCTTTAGTTTAATTATTTAATTATTTGTTAGACTGCTGGATGATTTTAATGGTGTTATTTAGTATGGTACGTGGAGAGTAACAAGCAGCTTTATGTCCAAATTGCTTTTTGTGAAAGATGGTGTTTCAGAACGTTTACCCAGTTGCTGCATACCCATTACAGGGTTGTACAGAATTTATTTACTGTAACTGTGTCTAGCCTTCTCCACTGATTTTATTTTTATTGAGATCCTTGGGGAATGTGTATTCAAATATCCTGTCCTTATCTATTCTGGAAATGCCCATTTCTGTGGTATGAAGGTGCATATAAAATGGAATACAGAATTCTATTAAGCAGAATTAAACATTTAAAGACTACAATTTCTTGTGTGGTACAGTCAGTGCAAATCTCACACTGATCAGTAATTTACATGATCTCTTTTAATGAAAATAAAGTGGTAAGAAACTGACAAAATAAATTAATCTAAATTAGTTTTATATTTACATCATGGTTTTGCTCATGTGTCCCTGCTGCTTCTTCTGGAGGTTCCAGATGTACCCTACACACACACTGCTATCAGAATATTCAGTTTTTCTTTATAGATTATCTAGTTAGTCGACTACTTGAGTGAATGAAACTCTGCTTAGTTTGCTGTTTTCCAAAAATGGAGCTAAACTTATTTCTGGCTACTTTGATTGGTTTTTGGGACACAAGTAAACCAAACTTGTTTTTACTTTGTGCTTTTAAACAAAATACCTGGATGAAAGGGAGCAAAAGACTTGATTGGCTAGGACTGGAACTGGGGTTTCCACCTCCAGAAGCATGTATCAATTGAGATAAGCAGTTCTTTTAATACAAATGAGCGTAGCTCTATATGAGGGGTTCTCAAACTTCATTGCACCGTGACCCCTTTCTGACAACAAAAGTTACTACAGAACCCTATGAGGGTGAACTGAAGTCTGAGCCTGCCTGAGCCCCATCCCCTTAGAATCATAGAATCATAGAATATCAGAGTTGGAAGGGACCTCAGGAGGTCATCTAGTCCAACCCCCTGCTCAAAGCCGGACCAATCCCCAATTAAATCATCCCAGCCAGGGCTTTGTCAAGCCTGACCTTAAAAGCTTCTAAGGAAGGAGATTCTACCACCTCCCTAGGTAACGCATTCCAGTGTTTCACCACCCTCCTAGTGAAAAAGTTTTTCGTAATATCCAACCTAAACCTCCCCCACTGCAGCCTTGGGCGGAGAGGGCGCAAAGCCAAAACCCAGGGGCTTCAGCCCTAGGCAGGGGGCCTGTAACCTGAGCCCCACCACTTAGTGCTGAAGCCTTCAGGCTTCGGCTTTGAGGCTCAGACTTCGGCTTCAGCCCCAGGCCCCAGCAAGTCTAAGCCAGCCCTGGTGGCCCCTATTCAAATGGGTTCGCGACCCACTTTGGGTTCCCGACCCACAGTTTGAGAACCGCTGTTCTATATTGATAGTTATATAGACAGTACTTGTACTTTGCTTTGTACACATCATATTAAGTCTTAGTTGAATATGGAGGGAGAAGGAGGAGTGAGAAAAATTGTTAATTGTTAAAAATTAATCCTCTTAATTGCTGAGGATAGGACAAGAAGCAATGGGCTTAAATTGCAGCCAGGGAGGTTTAGGTTGGACATTAGGGAAAAACTTCCTAGCTGTCAGGGTGGTTAAGCGCTGGAATAATTTGCCTTGGGAGGTTGTGGAATCTCCATCATTGGGGATTTTTAAGAGCAGGTTGGACAAACACCTGTCAAGGATGGTCTAGATAATACTTAGTCCTGCCATGAGTGCAGGGGATTGGACTAGATGGCCTCTTGAGGTCCCTTCCAGTCCTGTGATTCTATGGTGTGATGCTTATTTTGTATCCAGCAGCAGGATGGAGCTTTGAGTTAGATAAATGTGCCATTTGATGGTTTACTGAATTAATGGTGGAGGTGAGCAATACATTTCCGAATAAAGTTCAGATGTTTCCTATCTGTAGCACCAAAGACAAGAACATTAAACATGGCGTGCCCAATATCATTTAAATGGCAACCCAGCTGACAGGCAGCATTCAGAGAATAGGGATAATGTGGTGACATGTATTTCTAATGGTGAAATCATTCATTTCTCTTTTCTTTCCCCACCTTACTCCTACTGAAAAGGCTTGGAAGCTGGCAAGAACATCAAACTGGACTCCAATTCACAGTTAGGACATTACTTCCGAATTACCTGCCGGGAAGAAAAAGTTCTCCGGAACAACGCAAAATATAAGATCTTAGATACCCAGAAGAATGGTGTGAAATTCACAAACAGGTATTTGGCAAACATAATTCATCTTTTCAGTTGTTTGTTTTGAGATGCTAATTAATCCCTTTTTGTGTAGACCTATGGGGGTCTTCTTTCAGAAAAATACTGTTCGCATATTACTCCTGGGGGAATTCTGCACCACTGCGCAATGCAGAATTTTGCATTAACTTGCATGCAGAATTTTCTCCTCCCCCCCCCCCCCCCCCCCCGAAATGGTTTGCAGTCCTGCTAGCCACCACTAGGGGCAGCTGGACCTGGCAGAGTCTAGCTCGCACATAGAAGACACCACGGGGGGGGAGGGGGCGGGAGGTAGAGGGTTCCTGGCAGCTGCAGTTCCAAGCACGCCCTGAGGGAAGGAGACAGTGTGCAAGCCTGGGACCCAGCATCAGACTGTTTCTCCCTCTGTATCCCTGGGCTCTGGGCGGGAGAGGGGGCGGGGGTATCTGGGCAAGGGGGGGCCCTGTGGCAGGGGTTGGGGGGAGAGGATACAGGTATCTGGGCCAGGGAGCGTGGCTGGGCTCGGGGGGGGGGGGGGGGGGGGGGAGAGTGGGTTTGGGTGTATTGGCTGGGGGGGGGGGCACTGTGGCTGGATTCGGGGGGGAGGGGTTGTGGCTGTCTAGCCCCCCATCTGGGCTCTGGATGGGGGTGGAATGGTGAAGAGGAACTGGGTTGTCATAGGGGTTTCTTTAACTCTCTACTCCTGGGGGAATTTTTGCCTGTCTGTATTGTTACAGACATACTTGCTGACAGGTATTTTGAAATAAATTACCAAAGTAATTGAAACTGGTGTGATTATGTAGTGTTATTTTGACAATATCTGCAGAATTTTTAATTTTTTGTTGCAGAATGCCCCCAGGAGTAGCATATTTACATATTGAATTGCTTGGTTTCCCCCTCTTCTGTGTAATCATTCTGCTCACAGACTGAAATGTTGTTGAGATAGGCATGAGGGAAGGGAGTGCTGGTGCAGGCATGGCTGTCACTACCACACTTCTAGCATTCCCCCTGTATCCTGCTAGATATTTTTGCTGCTTTGATTTCAGTCCATTTCTGTTGGATGATTTGGCTGCAGTTGACCATAGTGACAGCTACAGTGAAGGCATTCTTGCAGGCTGTTGTAGAAAACAGCAAATTCTAGTTAGCTGCATATAAAATTCAGGGATATTTGAGGTAATCGTTTCCGTCCTCTAGTATATTTTGCTTAATTAATTTTCTTGCGTCTTGGCCTTTCCAAATATGCTGGCTTAGTTTGTTTTGTACATTTGTGTAGATGATCAAAACAAGAATGAGGAAATAAACATTAATTTGATTGAAAGATTACAATGATCTTCAAAACATCCCTAAAATGTAAAGCAGTTATCTTTTGTGCTCTTAGTTGTTCTAAATCTTGTTTCACTTCACAATCCAAAATTGATGTTAAATACTGTTAATCAGCTATTGAAGATGCTAAATTTAACAAGGGAAAACGTCCTCATAGAGGATTTATATTGATAAGTAAGCCAAAGAATCCCTTAGAAAAACTGAACTTTTTTGTAACATTTTTGTTGTGCATAAAGGCACCCAAATAGACTGAGTTGACAGTCATGGAGCTGAATCTCCTCTATTCATAGAATAGGCACAGTAGCAGTGCATGCTTTCCTATACGGCCCCATAGAACCTAACCTGGAGAGTGGAGATTAAAAGGTAGCTTAGAGTTGTATGTAGATATATATTTGTTTGAACATCATGTTGTGAAGCTGCTTGGAGTGGCTCAGGAGCATGAGCACCAACCTCAGGGCAGACTGTTAAGGAGGAGGGCACACATCCCAAATTGGTTGAGAGTTCTATACTTAGATTTCACCAACCAAGTACCAAGTGTGAATTCCTCAGGCACTGCGGTAGCCTTAACATGGAGTCAGACAGTTCCCTTAGGTACTCCAGTCTATCTTGCCTCCCAGATAAGCTTGCTGTTGTGATAGATGGTCCCTTATATCAAAAATCAAATATTCAGGTTACTCTCAGTCCCAAAGGACAAGTCACTTAGCCCAGGTCAGTTGTACTTTAGGTCCTACTCCAAGGATGACAATTGTAGCTAATTCTATAATAAATTAACTAAAAAGGTATTAACTAAGAAAAAGAAATCAGTTATTTACAAGGTTAGAGCAAGTAAACATACCCTTTGGAACCTAAGATTAACTCATTTGTGTGTGTATTGGAAGCTGCTATAATATGCAAGCTCTATAAGTCCTCTAGGGTTAACCCAGGCCAAGCACTGGGGATCCCTTGTGTATGCTTAGAAATCTTGCACCTTCCAAGTCCAGGCAGTGAAGAGATGCGGTTTGTTCCTGTCAGGGATTTTTATTCCCTTCCCACAGAGTTCAAGCTGGTCTGACAAGTCCCCATGCACATCTTCTCTTCATAGGTGTGGGGGGGAGCAATCAATGAAGGCTTGTCCTTTGATGTTCCACAATGATTTGTCTGGTGTCTGTGGGCCTTCTTTTGTTGGACAGGAAATAATACTTCCTGTGGTGAACTAGTATTTAGCACATGCTAGTGCTTCTCTCTTGACCCTGGGGGTTTACAGTTTCAGAGCAAACGCGTAAATATTACCTTATAACATGGGATGCAGATATGTGAGATTACTGCCTGCATCAATTTACAAGCATTTCATAAAGTCTAACACTAAACATGTGTTCATAAACCTAATACCTGTTGTAACAATGCTAACACACAGGTGACCCAGACTGGTTTCCAGCTATGCATTTGTCAATGTTCAATTGAAGCCTAGGGGCCTTGGAATGAGCTGTCTCCTGATCTGCCAGCATCACACATCCATCTAAACCCACCTTATTTGAAGACTATGAATTGTTCATAATGTGCAGTAGCTACTTGAGACTTTATGAATGAAAAAGGTAGACTTCTCATAGTATACATTGCTTTCTTCAACTGTGCACAGCTCTAATATGGACCTCTCTAAGTGTTTGGACAAATCAGTTTGCTCAGTGTCAGGTTTTCCCCCATCAGATCTTCCACATATCACAGTTCATTATAGGGTAGCCAGAGTTCAGCTCTGCTTCTGTCCTTTTAAAAAATAAATCCATTCTCATCACACACACACACACATAGCAAACAGATACATTGCTAGATTTTAAAAATAGCAGTGTACAGACACATTAAACTGCTGCTTAGGGTCACAGCAGTGATCTTCTGTTGGACTGTAGTCTGAACTCTAATCCATTTGTTCAGACCAACATAACCTTAGATGTTCTGCATCTTGATTTTTGGATTGTCCTCCCCAAGTTGAACACACAGGACAATACCTTGCCATTAACTGAAAAAACAAAAAGTGATGTATTGTAGCAAACGGTAGTACAGACTGAGAGAACATCAACTTGAAATATTGTGATTTTGTTCACAGTAAATTGAGCTCCTTCAATGAAGACTACGTAAGAAGCAGAGAAGAGTATGAAGAGGCTCAGGAAGCCATTGTTAAAGAAATCATTAATATTGCTTCAGGTAAATAGGGCTCTGTTAACAAATGAAATGAGCTGAAATGTTTGGAGAACTTACTATAGTCTTCCTTTGTTCCTGTATACACAATGATTTGTTGTTTGCAGTTGGTTTCAAGCAGGAGTCCCTTAACTCCCAAATTGTTTGAAAATGGATTGGTCACCTATTCAGGTGGCCAAAATGTTTAACATTCCTGGATGAAGAGTTATAACTTACCTGGAAGCATAGTTTCATGCAAAGCAGTTCTTAAATCTTTAGGGGACAAATTAAAAAGCTCGTGAACATAAATCCCAAATCTAGGGGGGAAGAAAAAAATGCTGCTAAGCAAGTTTTATTTAAATGAGCCACTAGCCCAGTAAGGAAAGAGCTGACAGTTCTGCATCTTTAAGCCAAAGAATAGTGAAGAAAATTGTAGAAAGCAACACAGTATAAGTGTTCTGTGTCTTTATGAATACTTTCTTGACTGCTTTAAGTCGATCAAAGAAATGCTGGTAGTAATTATTTATGTGAAGCACTGCTCCTAAGAACTGGTTTTGCAGTGGGTTTTGAATAATAATTGGTAAACTTGCAAGTGCATAAAAGGGAGAATGAGTAACCAGGAAAAAAGCTGCTGAGAGGAGGCAAAAATGTTGGGTGCAGAGGGATAAATAATCAATTAGCATTGCAGCACCCACGTGTGTTTCACACTCTGTAGAACTACAGTAGGTGCATGTGTGTGTAGCAACCGTCACGTACTTGAGACCAGTCTGTTGCAGCAGCCTTGTCCTAATGTTTTTTCTTTCTTTAGCTTGTCTCTCACAGCAAATATATTTTGGGAATAGATAGTTAAGCACAGATATGATGCTGAAAAAGAAATGGAAATTACTCAAGATTTCTCATTCTGCCACATAAACTGTTCCAGATTATAGGAACTGTAGGTCCTATTCTATATCTGGGTACCATAATTAAAGAAATACAAAATGTTTAGAAGATGACTGAATCTCTTGCTCTCCACTGAAGTTTTATATTACATTTTGTTTACTTATATCTGGAGTTAAAGGCAGCAAAATCCCCCATAATTTTTTTGCATAAAGCTTGTTTAACTTTTATTCTCAATTTCTGTTGTATTCATTTGCTTAACTATAGTCAGTTGCAGTGGCCTCTTGCATACACTACTACTGTATAGAATTCACTCACACATTGCAAAGCCAGCATTCGTTTGGCTTGATTGGATCGTATTTTCATAGTTTGCATCATGCAGTAGCTATTCGTTATGTCTTTTGCTTTAATATACATTGTGCAGCTGTGTGAAAGCAAATTAGGAGGTTTGTAAAAATGGTATCTTCTACAATAAACATCCAGCAGACATAAAAGTAGGTCTCTCTTGACTCATTTGAAGACTTCACTGGTGTGTTAACACAAGCCCACAGATGTATAATCCTATATTTAAACATAATTTTTCTGTCTTCCTTCAGTGAAGGCAATACAATAAAGAAACTTTCTACAGTCTGGATTGGGTATACAATTCTTAATTGGAAGTGATCTTTTAAAAAAAAGCCTTCATGCTGTTCTGTACACTGCTGTTCAATGAGATGTCAGTGGAGCTAGTTAAAACCCAGTGAGAGAGTTCTAATTTCCCAGTGAAGATTGCCTGGAAGAATGTTCTGGAATGAATTTTTTTTGCACTGCGCTAGTCACTTCTTTTGACATGTTATACCACTTGTAAATATTAAAGTAATTACAGGTTTGTAGTTCAATCACTATAAACACCCCCAACAAACATTTAATGCTATTAACACAGGTTATAGAATTTAAATAACTACGCGGTATGTGCTCTCACTCAACCTTGTTTTTGCGACACATCCAAATAGTGGTCATCAGAGATTGTGTGGGAGGAAAAGATTTCCAGCTACATTGTCATTCTGACCATCTATTTTTCCATATTAAAATAAGCTTCCCCCCTTCTCTAATGCCAGTAAGAGGCAATTAGTAATGGGCATGCCTCCTCCCTATTATAGATTGAGAGCATCTCATCTTTGTGGCCCAAGTGGAGGAATCACATCATGACGTCTTAACTCTCGCTTCAAATGTGGTGTGTGGTGATTAGTCACGCAGCCAAGTACACATTTGTATTATCACATACTATTCATTCAATTCAGATTTGTCACTATCATCTGTAATAGGTGGTCTGCAAAATGAATGGAGTTATTTATCAAAAATGTCTTCATTATTGGTTTCCATATTTGCTTTAAAGCAAAATTTAATTAAAAAAACATGGATTTTGTGACCAGATCATAGTAATTGAGTGGAAAGTATGTGAAAGATAAGTTGAACTCTGATTTGAGATTTTCCATGCAGTTTTATTGTAACTTGCAGTCTTTTGTTTTTCATAGTGTCCACAAAATGCTGTGTGCTGCACAAACACAAAAGGAGGGACAGTCCCTGCCCTAAAGAACTTACCCTATTTTAGTTCAAATTTATGTTAAAAGTTCCCTTGTTTTTTATTTCTATAAATATAAATTCAGTACAGTTATAGATGAATTGTTCTGCTTTTCTTAAAACAGGATATGTAGAGCCAATACAGACAATGAATGATGTGATAGCTCAGTTAGATGCTGTCGTCAGTTTTGCTCATGTATCAAATGGAGCACCTGTGCCATACGTACGTCCGGTCATTCTGGAAAAGGGACAAGGAAGAATTGTGTTGAAAGGTTCCAGACACCCTTGCATTGAAGTTCAAGATGACATAGCATTCATCCCCAATGATGTTAACTTTGAGAAGGGCAAGCAGATGTTCCATATTATTACTGGTAAAAACTAATTTATATGCAATATTTTCAGTTTTCATTTAAACTCAAGAAGCAATGTCAATTTTGAAGTATTTCTTGTGGAAGATGTTTTTAAAAAATAAGTCTGTCAAAACCATTCAGTGCTTTATAGGTGGGGTGGGGGGAAGAGTGGGGAAAGAGACCATTTAGTAATTTACTTATACCAGCGTTGGCATTTGGGGTAGGTTTTGAAAAAAAGATGAGACTGGCTTTTATAGGCCAGTTTCAGCACTGCTTTATTTTTGTGATGGTTATGGTTAATAAGCATGTGTGTTAGAACAAAAAGTGGCCATGATGTACTTATAAAATGTTTCCTTCTGTGCTGGGTACTTCATACACACGGACTCAGCAGTCTTCAAAATGACTAGTCAGCATGATTGTAAGTAGAGGTGTGCTTGTGGGAATGCTGGTCATGGCATTTGGGGTCTGGTAACATTTAAACAGGATTGTTAGGGTAGAGGAGAGAGAGGTCACACGAGATATTTATAAATAAATACTAGAACCTTAGTAAATCCCATAGCACTTTAAAAGATGACCGTGTACGTGTTCACGATTTCTGTGGGGTTGCCATACACTTGAGTCAGAGTTATAAGTTAACACTTAAGGGAATGTTAAATTTCTCTGTTAAATTAACGTACAGTGGACTACTTTAAAAGGTAGTATGACTTAATAAATTAGTGATATAATAAACTCTTGTTTTGGTAACAAATTATAAGGTGAAATCATTCTTAACACCAACAGCATGATTGCCACTGTACATACATGGAGGAAACCGTGGTTTCTGCTTTGAAAGATCCCAGGATCTAACTTGAAATGCATCATAATTCATTGCATTATATTGCCATTCTTGTTATGATAATTAGATAGGTCATTCTACTTGAAAATTTTGTCTGCAGTCCTTGTTCAGAAGTTGTTGCTAATGTGACTTATCAGTGGAGATGTATAAACGTCACATTAATAGTGTAAGTGTGGATTACTTTACAGGCAGGCTTTACAGGAGCAATATATTTTAATATGTCCAGTAGACAGTGTAGTTTCTATACAGTGTATAGATGTGTAGTTTGTCTAAAAAGTATTTACACTGTATATATATGTACATTTCCTGTAAAAGTTCATCTTTAATATGAATAATCTGCTATACCTTCATACTCTTCTGTTACCAGAGTGGATAAAAATTGATGGTTTAAAAAGTGTGTATGTGTGGGGAGGGGAGGGGGGGAGAATGTAAATTAAACAGTTCTATTTTTAAAATCTGTTTAAATTTGAAATTGACAACCGATGTTAAGGCCTAAACTTACTATAATCTCTTACAATCACGCACATAAAGAAGTGCTGCAGCAATGAGCCCTCCTCAAATTTTGGTTTGTTTGTCTAGCAGGCGCAGAGAATGTTTTTCTTCATTTGGAGGAGTTAATTCAAAGATGAGAAACTGACTGGATGTTGAAAAATCAGGAAGCCTGTTTTCCTCTTCCAGTCTACTAATAAAAATTAGGTGGGGGAGGATGAGGTCTGTTAATTCTGAAAACTTGAGGGACACGGAGCCAGATTTTCAAAGGGGTGTGTGTGTGTGTGTGTGTGTGTGTGTGTGTGTGTGTGTGTATAGGCACCTAAAGATGCATATAGGTGTCGAGTAGGATTTTCAAAAGCTCCGGAGCAAGTTAGATGACCAGAAACAATCACCAATTCACTAACTACAGTTGATGTTTCCTTCGTTTAATAAATCACTTTTTAAAATAGTTTTATATGGAGCAGATGGTGGAGGAAATAATTGATCTTGTAACTTAAAACAGACTGCATTCATTGTTGAAAGGAAACACTATCAAGACTGATGAGCATAAAATTAAACCCTTCTACCTTTGCTTTAGTTTACAGGTATGTACATGTGCTTCAGATTGTTGTTCATATTTTTGAGAAGTTGGGTTAAAAAAAATCTTCTTTAGGAAGAACTGCAGTCAAGTATTTGCAGTTGCAAGCAAGTCCATCCATGAAGCTGTGCTACTTGTTGCAGCTGTTGGTTATATAGGGAGGAAGAAGTTTTTAAAATGTCAATTTTAGGTTAAATTTAGCTTCCGACCCATTAAGCTTAAGAATCCCTTAAAGCTATACATAATGTACCAAGGAGAGGAAGCTAACTTACTAATTTCTTGTCAAAATTCATTTCTTAGGTCCTAACATGGGAGGGAAATCAACATACATTCGCCAGGCTGGAGTGATAGTTCTTATGGCCCAAATTGGGTGCTTTGTACCATGTGACTCAGCAGAAGTGACTATTGTGGATTGTATCCTGGCTCGGGTAGGAGCAGGAGACAGTCAGTTGAAAGGTGTCTCAACTTTCATGGCGGAAATGTTAGAAACTGCTTCAATTCTTCGGTAAGAGCTGTACCCGCGTTGTTTCATCAAAGCGGGAGGAGGCTACTTTAAAGGATTTCTTTATATTGTACCATTTTTGTTTCTATTACTTAGAAAATATGTAATCTATCACCATAGACACTGGTGCTCCTAGATAAGGACAGCCTAAGTGTTTTACTTAATGAGTGCTCCTCTTCATTCACACATTGTTATGTGAGTCTGATAAACATGCTCTTGCATAATCTCATTTCTTTTTGTGTGTGTGTACACAATTAACTATTTGCACTTGGCATTAGACTAAATTTTGAATTTCAGAGCACTTACACTATCTAAACTTTGAAAAAATGTTTTTATTTTTAGGACAGCATCTGAAAATTCCTTAATAATCATTGACGAGTTGGGAAGAGGAACTTCAACATATGATGGATTTGGGTTGGCATGGGCTATTTCAGAATATATCGCCAGCAAAATTTGTGCCTTCTGTATGTTTGCCACACATTTCCATGAACTGACAGCACTTGCTAACCAAGTGCCAACTGTGAATAATTTACATGTTACAGCACTAACCACTGATGAGATGCTGACTATGCTTTATCGTGTCAAGAAAGGTAAGATATTTTAAATGGTGAACAAGATAAAACTATCAGATGCCATGGGAGAAGAAAAGGGAGCCTTTCCTGCAAAAGACCTGAAACTACCTTTCCTATTTTGATACTAGGTCTCAAGCTGTTCTTAGCCATCACTAATGATTTGGTCCATTTCTCTCTGAAATCGGATACCTACAGAGAGCTGCATCTCTGGGTGAATACAGATGAAAATCAGTATATTTTGGTAATGAAATGAGTTGTTTTGATCCCCAGACATAGTTCTACAACACAAATTAAAGCTTTTTGTCTTGTTTTTAATATTGGATTATCAAAAGGAGAAACCCTTCCCAAATAATTTCACAGCTCTGCATTTTTCTAATTAACATACTCCCTATAACTACTCTGGCATATTTCATGCTGTATAATTTTGTTTTAGAGCAAACAATTGGAACCTGTTTCTACAGGGAGGATAGGTGTTTAGAGTTTAGCAGAACAGTTCAGTAAGATAGTAAAAAGAAATAAAACCGTAAGCTCCGGATACATATATCTTAATTAACAAATGGCTCAATGTGTGGAGGTGTAATCACTGAAGATATTGGCTAACTTATTTCTGCAACAATTCATATCTAGGAAAAAGGTTTTGCCCTTTTTAAAAGGAACTGGCAAATGAAGTTGCAAGCCCAAAAGCAAGGATTTTTAATGAATCCATAAACTCGGGTACTGTATCACTGGAGAATGCAAATATAGTACCTATATTTAAGACAGGAGAAAAAAATTAATTCAGGAAACTACAGGACCGAAAGTTTCACCTCAATTGTATGCAAGGCCTTAGAACAAATTTTGAAAGAGAAAAGTAATTGAAGACCTACAGCTAAACGGTAATTGAGGTAAAATACAACATGGTTTTTATTAAAGGTAGATTGTGCCCAACCAACCTGATCTTTCTTTGAGAAGATAACTGATTTTCTAGACAAAGGAAATGCAGTAGATTGAATCTACCTGGATTTCAGTAAAGCATCTGATAGTTCCATAATTAAAATGAATGTGAGAATCAAAAGAGGAGTAAGGAACTGGTTAAAGGGGAGACTAAAATGGGTCATGCTGAAAGGTGAACTGCCAGGCTGAAGAGAGATTACTATTGGAGTTCCTCAAGGATCTGTATTGGCACCAATCTTCTTTAATATTTTCAGTTACGATCTTAGCATAAGAAGTAGGAATGTGCTAATAAAATTTGCACATGACACAGAGTTGGAAGGTATTGCCAATATGGAGGAGGACCACAATATCCTCCAAGGAGATTTGGATGACCTTGAAAACTGGAGCAATAGATATGGCATGAAATTTAATAGTTCAGAGTGCAAGGTCATGCACTTAAGGACTAACAACAAGAATTTTTGCTATAAACTAGAGACTTATCAGTTGGAAACAACACAGGAGAAGAAAGACCTGGGTGTATTGGTAAATCACAGCTGTGAAAAATTGGTTTCAGAGTAGCAGCCGTGTTAGTCTGTAAAACCTTTTGTAGTGATAATCAAGGTGGGCCATTTCCAGCAATTGACAAGAACGTCAGATGTTCTTTCCCCCCCCTCCAACCCGCTCTCCTGCTGGTATTAGCTCATCTTAAGTGATCACTCTCCTTACAGTGTGTATGATAACACCCATTGTTTCATGTTCTCTGTGTATATAAATCTCCCCACTGTATTTCCCACTGAATGCATCCGATGAAGTGAGCTGTAGCTCACGAAAGCTTATGCTCAAATAAATTTGTTAGTCTCTAAGGTGCCACAAGTACTCCTTTTCTTTTAGCTGTGAAAAAGGCTAATATAATCCTAGGATGCATCAGGCGAGGTATTTCCAGTAGAGAGAGGGAAGAATTATTACCATTGTAGAAGGTACTGATAAGACCTCATGTGGAATAATGTGTGCAGTTCTGTTCTCCATTGTTTAAAAAAGATTAATTCAAACTGGAACAAGTTCAGAGAAGGGCTAATAGGATGATCGGAGGAATTGAGAACCCTACTTACAAGAGGAGACTTAAGGAGTTTGGCTTTATTAGCCTAACAAAACAAAGGCTGAGGGGAGATCTGATTATCCCTCTGATGTATGTATAGAGAGAGAACACCAAGTAGGGAGAGGAGTTATTTAAATTAATGGCCAATCTTGGCACAAGAACAAATGGAAATAAATTGGCTATCAACAAGATGGGAAGGGCTCTGAGGGCTAGTCTACACTAGCAACTCTAAAGTGCTGCCTTGTGGCGCACTGTTTACGAGGGGCACTGTTTACTCTGGCGCTTTACAGCGCTGAAACTTGCTGTGCTCGGAGGTGTTTTTTCACACCCCTGAGCGAGAAAGTTGCAGCACTGTAAATTGCCAGTGTAGACAAGCCATGAGTTACTACTGAGAATTCTTTCTTAGGTCTCTGGCTGGTGGGTCTCACCCACAAACTCAGAGTCTAACTGATCACCATATTTGGAATTTGGAAGGAATTTTCTCCTAGGTCAGATTTGCAGAGACCCTGGAGGATTTTTGTCTTCCTTTGCAATGTGAGGCATGGGTCACTTGCTGGTTTGAACTAGAATAGTGGTGTCTCTGAGTTGAAGTCTTTTAATCAAGTTTTGAGGGCCTGAGGGGGTAGGGATAGCTCAGTGGTTTGAGCATTGGCCTGCTAATCCTAGGGTTGTGAGTTCAATCCTTGAGGGGGCCATTTAGGAATCTGGGGCAAAAACTGGGGGTTGGTCCTGCTTTGAGCAGGGGGTTGGACTAGATGACCTCCTGAGGTCCTTTCCCACCCTGATATTCTGTGATTCTGTGAGTAACTCTGCAAGAGGTTAGGGGCCTATTACAGGAGTGAGTGGATGAGGTTCTATGGTCTGCGATGTGCAGGAGGCTCAGACTAGATGATCATGATGGTTCCTGTGGGCCTTAAAGTCTGAGGTTAAAGGAATATGCCATGATGTACCAGCCATCAAAATGTATACAAATAAACCTCCAAGTTCCTTCATAGCTTTGTGTGTGTGTTTTTGGACTTATATCTTGGCATAGCTAATTATATGCTGCAGAGCTCCATACCAAAATGCTTGGGTGAAATTGAGGAAAGAAAAATGTTTTAAAGCAATTACAAATAGTACTAACAGACTGAAGACAAAAATTATTGTAACTTAAAGGAATGTTATCTACTTTCTTTGCACTATGCTATGCAGGGATGTAAGCAAATAACACATTTCCTAGGATGTTATCAAACATAAACTAAGTGGTTGTAAGTCAAGAAATATTGGGAGGACCTAAATCATATCACTCCCTTCTCAAAAAGAGAAATATTGCAGGGCTTGTTTTTATGATCTGTTAGTCATTGTAAATACTTTTTCCTGAGAGTTGACTTTCTTTATTTTTCTCCAGGTGTCTGTGATCAGAGTTTTGGAATACATGTAGCAGAGCTTGCTGCTTTTCCAAAGCATGTCATAGAGAGTGCAAAAGAGAAGGCTCTGGAGCTAGAGGAGTTCCAAACTATTGGAAAACCTGAGGAATCTGAAGGAGAACCAGCAGCTAAGAGATGCTACAGAGAAAAAGAGGTTTGTTAACATAGGCCAAATAAAACCTATGTCAGCTAGTTACACTGACTGATAACTTTTTTCAGTGAATAATGGTTATACACAAACAATACATGATTTTGAATAAAAAGATGGTGACTGGCAAAAGCCTTTCATCCTTTCTGTGAACAAACAGGTTGCAGAATTGTATTTTGCTATATTTAGCCACTGTTTAAGTGGGCTAGAAAAATGTCAGACTCTGAGAATGTCATCTTCTCTAGTGTTGTCAGTTTACAGCTCCCCTCCAGGGAGATACACATGAAGCCTTTAGAAAGCAGTGGGTGGAGTTGCATGCATGTCTTCTCGCTGAGCAGAACAGTAGGGACTGAAGGCATATATGGTACCGTGGCTCCAACTATCCTTCAGTTTTTTCTTTCTCCCATGGGCTGGAGGCCAGAATTGGTTTGTTTTTTGGGGGTGGGGGGGCTTTGTGTGCGCCTTTGGTTGTAATTTAGTTTATATGTCAATTAATAGCTCTTGCATTTGTTAGGTTTGTAGTTTGCATGGCTCTGCAGTTGACGCACTGTCTTTGTCCTGTTACGTTCATCTGTACTAATTTCTTCAACCTCAGACAGGCCTGTTCAGTATAGTTGATGCCAGTAAAAAGTTAGGTTCATATTGTTTTCTAAGTATTAAGAGAATGTGGAATCGGTCAGCTCTATGCTTGGCTGATGTGGCAGCTCATGGTGTTAGATGCCATAAGGTGGTCGAGGGACATCTACATGAACATGTCACCGGACATCAGCAATACCAGGAGGGATAAGCTGGAGTTCTGATGAGAAGCACAGTCGGGAAAGTAACTGAAATACTTCCTCCATGGATTGTATTTTCTAAATAGACAATGTACCCTAAATTCTCTATTACTGAGGGACAATCTTCACTCATTAATATATATTGCTTTCCACAATGAAAACTCTCGACAACTTTCCATGAGTGATAGAATCCAAATACTGGGGTACAATATCTAAACTGTATTGTTAAAATTATATTCACCTAAATGTGGGTTATTGCTGATTATGCACTATATATGTATCTTATCTATATGTATCTTATGACTTTTAAAACAAACTTTGTATGTGTGGATAATCTAAGCACTTATACCCAGATGTACAGACACTAAATTTTTTTTTAACATTAATGTCAAAAATTAGCATACCAGGTGTGTGCTATGCAAAATGAAAGTCATCATTCTTTTGAGTGCTTGTTCATGTCCATTCCATTGGAGGTGTATGTTCTCGCCACATGCTCTGGTGCCAGAAGATTTTCCCTCAGTGGTATCCATAGGGGACTAGCTCTGGCATCCTCTGGAGTGGACGACATACGCGCCTGTATAAGGGGCGCCGCTGCCCCCCAACCCGCCCCCTTCAGTTCCTTCTTACCGCCAGTGACGGTGCTGCAGCGTCCCCTTGCCTCGGCAAGTTTTTGACTATTCCAGTGTGCTTTCTAGTATTTTTTGCTATATATAGTTGTTGAGAGTAGTTTCCAGTGTAGTTCTTATTAGTTCCCTTAATGTAAGTATAGAAAAAGTTAGTCCCCTATGGGACTTAGCCCAGAGATGGGGCATGCCCCAATCTCTGGGCTTCAAGCATTGTGAGTGCTGTAATAAAACCTCTGACCATCTGCGATCCTCACCAAAGCTGTCTGAAGTGCTTGGGGGAAACCTACATAAGTGACAAGTGTCGCATTTGTAAAAATTTTAAGCCGCGAACCAAAAAGGAGCGGGACATTCGGCTTCGAGTGCTCCTCATGGAGTGGGCCCTCATACCGGCCTCCGAGTTGGCCAGACTGGACTCTGCTCCAAGCACCTCTGCATCAGTGGGGAGCACCCCACTGTCCCCAACTTCTGACTGGCGCCGATCCCCATCACCAGTGCTTGCTAAGAAGCAGAAGAAACACACTGGGAGAGAGCGGTCTCCCATGTCCCATAAAGGAGAAAGCTGGAGCCGAGCAATGACCCACGTGGGGCAGCTCATCCCCGCCGGAGCACAGCCAGGCTTCAGCATCACCATCTGATCTGTCGAGCCCCCTCTGGGACCCGCCCGCCACCCCGGGAAGTGGAAGAGGCACCCAGCACCTGGCAGTGCCGTCCACGCTGGAGCCTTTCAAGCTGCTTAAGGACATATTGTCCCTTTTGGTGCCACCAACACCTGCGAGAGAAGTTGCCTGCTTGAGAGGCAAGCCCTGTGGCCCTTACAACAATCCCCATCTCCGCAGCACCACTCCCCAGCACCATTGTAGGCAGCATTCCGCCAGCAGTCTCCAGAACTGTGCTATCGTCCCTCCAACACAAGCTGGCTGGCCTGCCAGAGCTCCCGGCACTGCTCTCCGTAATACCACTGTTGATCACCGGCTATCTGGCGCAGACCTCCTGAGGCGTGCTGCCGGTCCCCAGAGGCCCACCACAGGTCTCCTGAGCATCCGCGTCGCTCTCCAGTCTTGCGGCACCGATCCCCTGAGTCTCGATGCCAGTCCCCAGAGTCACGCCACTGGTCTCCGGATCGATGGTACGCATCTCCAGAAGCCTGACGCTGGTCTCTGGAATCAAGACAAAGATCTTCACATACCCAGTCACTGGAGCCATGGTGCCATTCCCAGAGTGAGGCATCAATCACCGGGCTACCATCCCTGATCCGCCGAGCGCCATCACCAGAGGCACGGCACCGAGCTCTGACATCCCGGCACCAGTCCCCAAGGGAAGAGCACGGAGACAGCCAGCATGGAAAGGGCAAGGAGGCGGCAGCGGTACCACTCTGGTCCTCGAGACGAGTCTCTTCCTCCTCAGACTTGGAAGGCAAGGAGGTCACAGTGTGCCCAGGCCAACATCACCCACCAATGGCATTGGGATTTCCCCTGGGACTGCCAGTAAACTTGTGGCCTCAGGGCCAGTGGCTGGCTCTGTGGCAGTTCTGAAATCCGTGGAGGTTCCCTCAGATATCAGAGCATGTGCAGCAGTCGGTCTCAGGGACATCTGAGAAGCTGTAGGTGACAGTCTCCCGGTTCACCCCCAGACTCAAAAGAGGAGTTGGAGCAGGATGCCCAGGGCCAGCCAGCCTCGGCCGAGGCTCCCCCAGCAGGGGAAATGGAGTTGGTCAACTCCCCTGTGCCCACCTCCTTATCCTCTTCACCTGATGAGGCAGTGGCGGGGCCCTCCCACGTGGTTCCGTAGGAGGGTGTCAAAGCTCACCACGAGCTACTTAAGAGTGGCAGCGAATCTAAGGCTGGATGCCAAGCTATTGTCGGAACCCTCCGACACCCTATTTGACATATTGAGCACAGCAGCCCCTTTTAATGTGGCCCTGACCATCCCCGAGGGTGTGGTAAAGTTAATCGAGGCTTTGTGGCAAACTCCCTCCTCCCTGCACCCCATCTCCAAGCACACGGGGAGAAAATATGTCCTGGTTAAAGGCTTCCAATACCTTTACACCCACCCTCCCTGAGCTCGTTGGTCACATCCACTGCCAATGAGCATGACAGGCAGAGGCAATCCAGTTCAACCCCTAAGAACAAAGATGCAAAGAGGCTCGATTTGTTGGGCAGAAAGGTTTATTCAACTACCAGCCTCCAATTGCAAGTGGCCAACCGCCAAGCCTTGCTTGGAAGATATGATTATAACATTTGGCAATCCATGGCCAAGTTTGTGGACTCATTGCCAAAGGGCTGTAAGCAGGAGATCCTGGCCATTCTCGAGGAGGGCAAGACAGTGGTGAGGGCTGCCCTCCAAGCAGCCTCAGACATGGCAGACTCTGCAGCCAGGACCATGGTTTCAGCCATGGCCATGAGAAAGGCGTCTTACCTACAGTTACCCAGGCTCTTGGTGGAGGTTCAGCAGTCAATCCAGGACCTCCCCTACGATGGCCTGGTGCTGTTGTCAGACCAAATAGACGACAGATTGCACGGTCTAAAAGATTTCAGCGCTACACTGTGCTCCCTGGGTCTTTGCACGCCCACGCCTGCAAGGATATGGTTCAGACCGCAGCAGACCCAGAGATTCGGGAGCAAGTGCAGGTCGGAGCCCTACCACAAGAAGGGTAATGGCTATAAGCACTGTCAGGGCCAACTGCCGACCACCTCTGCTCAGTCGGGTTCTACCCACCACTAGCTGGATAGCAAGCAGGCCTTTTGAGGGTGTGCCCCAGGGCGACTTGAAGATCGATAGGGACAAGGTGTGAGTCATTATGATCGCCCCGGCTTGACCGTGTCACGTTGGTTCGGCACACTCGTGGACCTAGCGGTAGCAGCCCCTTGAACTCTTCCCAACTGTCCAGGACCTGCTCTTTCAGGATTGCAGATGGTTACTGCACCCAAACCTCGCCTCTCCCCACCTCACAGCCTGGATGCTGTGTGGCTAAATTTTGAGGAACAAGCTTGCTGTAGTCAGGTCCAGGAAGTTCTCTTGGAAAGCAGAAGACCCTCCACCAGAGCAACTTACCTGGTGAAGTGGAAGTGCTTCTCCTGTTGGGTGTCGGACCAGAATATCTCTCTGGTCCAATCATCTCTACAATCCATCCTGAATTACCCCCTTCACTTAAAGCACCAGGGCCTCACCTTTTCATCCATCAAGGTGCACTTGGCACATTGGCCTTCCACCCTCACATCCAGGGTAGATCAGTATTCTCACGCAAGATGATGATCAGATTCCTGAAAGGCCTTGAAAGATTTTTCCCGCCAGTCTGGAATCTGGTTTCCCAATGGGATCTCAACCTGGTCCTCTCCAGGCTCACTGGCCCTCCCGTTGAGCCTCTGGCTTCCTGCTCTCTTTTGCACCTGTCATGGAAGGTCACATTCCTTATATCTATTGGCCAGGTGAGTCTCTGAGATTAAAGCTCTTACGTCGGAGCTCCCATGTACAGTACTCTGCAAGGTACAACTGCGTCCCCATCCAGCCTTCCTGCTAAAGGTAGTGTCACAATTCCATGTTAACCAGGATATCTTTGTCCCAGTGTTCTGTCCAAAGCCTCACACATCCAACGAAGAGAGGTGTCTGCATACCCTAGATGTCAGGCGTACCCTGGCTTTTCTACCTGGAGTGCACCAAGTCCTTCCGCAGATCCACTCAGCTCTTCATTGTGCTGACTGACAGGATGAAGGGCCTCGTGGTGTCTTCTCAGAGGGTTTCAACCTGAATCACTACCTGCATCTGTACTTGCTTCGCGATAGCACAGGCTGTGCCTCCACCAATAGTGATGGCTCATTCAACAAGAGCTCAGGCGTCGTAGGCCACTTTCCTGGTACGTGTCCCTATCCAGGGCATCTGCAGAGCTGCAACGCAGTTGTCAGTACACACCTTCACGATGCACTATGCCATTACCCACCAAGCCAGAGACGATGCTGGCTTTGGCAGAGCTGTGTTGCAATTGACACGTCCATGAACTCCTATCCCCTTCTGGAGGTACTGCTTGGGAGTCACCTACAATGGTATGGACATGAGCAAGCACTCGAAGAAAAATATGGCTATTCAACTTTTGTAACTGTTCAAGATGTGTTGCTCATGTCCATTCCAATACCTACCCTCCTTCCTCTCTGTTGGAGTTCCAGCAAGAAGGAACTGAAGAGGGGGGAGGGGTGGCGCCCCTTATACTGGTGCATAAGCGTGCAACTTCAGAGGGTGCCAGAGCCGGTCCCCTACAGATACCACTGAGGGAAAAACTTCCAGCACCGGTACATGTGGGGAGCGCACGCACCTACAACGGAATGAACATGAGCAACGTATCTTGAAGAACAACAGTTAGGAAAGGTGAGTAACTGTTTTTTTCCCTGGGGAGGTTTGTAGCCTATACCCATTTAGACTCTTGTTCTTCGAGTAAACTTACTATTGTTGGTGAGAGCATTACTGGTTAATCTGCTTAAAGACTTAGCTATTTGGACTCTGGAACGTCAGTGTTTTATAGATGTTCTGAAGCAGTCTTTAGGTTCAAAGACCGTAAGAGAATTTGGGCTGAGATTTTTCCTCTTCCTCATCAGACGAAGAAAAGGCATGAGTGTTCCCTCTTGGCCTTACGCAGACTCTGGGAGGAGGTTGAGGAGGTGCTGATCTGAGAGCAATCTCAGATGTCAAGGGAAGCTGATTCAGACACTGCCATGGTTCCAGTGGTCTGTTGCCTTTGTCAGCACCAATTGATCATTCAGTACTAGATGCTGCCGTTGATCATGGAAATGAGCTGCCAATTAAAATTGTTCTCCTTACTCTTTGTTCTTCCTTTTCCCCCTCTAATAGGCTTAAGCAAGGTTTCATTCCCCAGAATGCCTGCTAGTAATAGGCAACAGGAGGCTTTCTTATAAACAGTCTCTAGTTGGCTTCTCTGCCATTCTGGGAGTCCTTGTGCCAATAATGATCCCATATTGCCTTTTCACCAAGGGTGCCAGTAATGGATCCACCTTATCCTAGTTACATTGGTGCATGTAAATCTATTTGCAGGTCTCCTAGGTTTGTGACATATGGAGATGAATCTGAGGAAACCATCTCCTTATATTGGTGCACATAACAAAATTCATGTGGTGGGGATGGGGCTGAGGGGTTCGGCGTGTGGGAGGGGTCTCAGGGCTGGGGCAGAGGGTTTGGGTGTGGGGGGATGAGGGCTCTGGCTGGGGGTGCAGGTTCTGAAGTGGAGTCAGGGATGAGTGGTTCAGGGTGCGGGAGGGGGCTTAGGGCTGGGACAGAGGGTTGGGGTGTGGAGGGATGAGGGCTCTGGCTGGGGGTGCAGGCTCTGGGGTGGGGTTGGGGATGAAGGGTTTGTGGTGTGGGAGGGGGCTCAGGACTGGATGCAGGGGGTGAGGGCTCCATCTAGGAGTGAAGACTGGGGTGGGGCCAGGGATGAGGGGTTTAGGGTGCAGGCTGCTCCAGGGCTGCGGTGGGGAGACAGGACTCCCCTCAGCCCTATCTCATCACAGCATCTCGAGGCCAGGGAGAGGTGCCTCTCCCCAGCCGTGGCAGCTCCAGTGGGGCTGGGCTGGGCCAAGGGAGGGGCTCCTCTCCCCCAGACATGGCAAGTCCGGGGCAGGTCTGCAATGGGGCTGGCGGGGAGGGGCTCTTCTCCCTGCCGCAGCCGTGAGCTCCTGCACAGGGCTTAATAGGCAGCTGCGCGCGGCTGCGCAGCTTAGAGGGAACTTAGCCGTAGCTGTAGTTCTTCAAATAGACTTAGTCCAAACCCACATTCCTTCCTATAAATCTTTTTATAAATCCATCTTCTTGTTATGGAGTCCTGAGGAAGTGGAAGGATCTGAGGGATGGTTGGGGCAACAGTTCCATACAATACTGTACTCCGAAGTCTGTTCCTCCCTGTGAGGGAGCATACACACAGCCCTGTGGTCGTGGCCCAGTAGGATTCCAGTGGGGTTTCCAGAGTACGTACATACACATCTCAAGAGTATGGAATCTGCAGTCTATTCAACTTAGGTTACTTTTTACCAGTAACTGTTCTTTTGTTGCATCTTAATCAAGGTCAGGGTAAAATAATCTGCAAAATTGTTTGTCTGAGTTCAAATGATGTCATCTCTTAATCGGATGTAAATTAAATTCCTGTAACCAACTGTAGCAAACCTCTCAAAGTAGGGGGAAATGTTTCATTCTTAGGTGTTCTTTAAAAATACTCTTAAGGTTATACCATACAGTGTCACTTCAGAAAGAGACGCAGTAGTACTGTATAGTTTCAGCTGTTTTGTCTGTGTTAACTTACCAGATGCATTAACATCACTTCTAGAGGCAGACACATGCTATTATATCTGCAAGTCCTTTAGATTGATGAAGGTTCCCCACTGGATGTGCTTTGCATAAGCACTTCATGCTAGGAAATCACAATTATAGGAGCCATGGGATTAAGCAGGTTATTGCATTGGAGTCGCACAGTGCAATAGAGGCTTATGCAGAATCTTGTACTCTTGACATATTATGTTACCAACACAGGGATATTGAATACTAGTAAAGAATTTGGTGCTCTTAATGTTTGGTTTTATTGCACGCCACTTCAATTTAAAAAAGTTCTGCTCATTGGTTTCCTTAAAGTCAAATGCATAAAGCTTTTCTATTTTCATGTGTTCCCCTTGGTGACTGCCAGTCTCTGGTTGCTTGGTAACAACTTGTCCTTTCCTTTGTTTTTAAAAACATGTTTCTATTTGCAGTTTAGCTTCATAATAGCTGTATAGGTATTCCAGCTGTTGCCGATCAAATATATTGGAATAGTCTCTATGTTCATGTAATGCACAGCTCTAGAGCTAAACTATGGACTGGGATTTAAATATGAAACACACACAGTAGATCCAGCCTTTCAAACTAGCAGGTTTTTAAATCTACAGGTCTTTACATGGACAGTTACTAACCTCTAACCATTTTTGTTTGTCAACAAAAGATTTCTACCCATCGTTCAGAAGGTGAAAGCACTCTTATTGCTCTGCTACTAATTGCTCTACTAAATCCTTTACTTAGGAAAACTTCTGACACTTAATGAAATTCTGTTCTTGATGCTTCCTTGGTGGGATTGGGGAGAGAATGATCTTAAAGGTGAAATACGCTTTCATTTTTCTTTCAGGAAGGTGAAAAAATAATTCAGGAATTCCTTTGTAAAGTGAAAGCATTGCCCTTGAGAGACATGTCAGAGGAAGACATCAGAACCAAACTGAAACAACTGAAAGCTGAAGTGTTGGCAAAGAACAACGGTTTTGTGAATGAAATTGTTTCCCGAACAAAAGTTACTCCATGAAAAAAGCTAAAATGACACTGCTTGAATTGTTTTAAGCCACAAGAGCTATCATTTTCTTGTCTTGTATGTTTTATGCTTTGTGAGGTTTTGTACTCACTACTGAAGCAACGCTTTCTCTTGACTTGTAATTACTTTTTAAAATGAGTACCTATTGTACCTGCGTAATAGTTTAGTTACTGCTATTTTCAATAAAATCATTTCTCGAATATCAGGGAAGTGTGAATAAAAGAAAGCCATACATTTTTTTTCCAGAAAGTCAAACTACATGTAACTTTTACCATGCTGTGTTAGTTAAGAAAACTGTCAGTTCTAGCGCAAAATCTACAGCTGCCCTCTACTGCGGTTATTTTTCATTGTCATCACTGATGCTTTACTCGCTGGTCCAAAAGAGTACCCGGGATAATTGCAGTTTTAACAGGGCTGTATTAGTGATGTCTTTTAGAAAAACATTTGATAAGGAATCTTAGCTAATGATTAAACATTTAACTGGTTCTGACTGTACTCTCTTTAAATGCAAGGGATTGTTTATGCTCGCTTGAGCCAGATGTATACAGGCTAGTGCAATTTCCATTCCAGTGCTAACTCTTCATTGTACAGAGACTGCCAGTCATGTGGTGGGTTGTAATGTGAACAAACAGGAACTAGGATGATGCCACCAATTTACTTTCTTTTGAGAGTTAAATAAGCCCAAGTCCCCAGAAGGGAGAAAGCTAATTCATTTTACCTGATCTACTTAACATGCTTCATGGGGGGGCCCTGTCTTATGTATGCAATTATTTGAATTGAAAGAGGACACAACTGTCCTGTGCATATGCTATTACTGCATCTTACATACTGTGTATCAGCTAGTGTGCTTCAATTCAGAGTGCCGTAATCTCCCTGTGTTGGCAAGCCCTGAAGCACATCAAGGTACAAGTTTGCCTGCACCACTTGCCTAACTCTTAAGACCTTGCTTGTTAGCTATATCATAGAATCATAGAATATTAGGGTTGGAAGAGACCTCAGGAGGTCATCTTGTCCAATCCCTACTCAAAGCAGGACCAACCCCAACTAGATCATCCCAGCCAGGGCCTTAAAAACCTCTAAGGATGGAGATTCCATCATCTCCCTAGGTAACCCATTCCAGTGCTTCACCACCCTCCTAGTGAAATAGTGTTTCCTAATATTCAACCTAGGCCTCCCCCACTGCAATTTGAGACCACTGCTCCTTGTTCTGTCACGTGCCACCACTGAGAACAGCCAAGCTGCATCCTCTTTAGACCCCTCCCTTCAGGTAGTTGAAGGCTGCTATCAAATTCCCCCATACTCTTCTCTTCTGCAGACTAAATAACCCCAGTTCCCAGATATATGTTGCTTTATATCTAAAACTGGCAGTCTGACAAGCTTTATTTTAAAAAAAAAGTGATGTCTGGCTTTGGGATTATAAGAATATATATATGCTGAACGTGACAGACATGACTCTTTGATATATGCTCTAGCAGAGATTAAACCAGAATATGTGTTAAGGATGTTGATAGAAGCGTGCTGTTGAAAAACTAATTGTGTGTGTCTGAGCTATACACTTATTGGAGTACAGTACATATAATTTTATTACTGCAATGTTTGTTTCTAAAAGGGTTATACTAAACTTGAGAAGTTGATCATTTTTACTTTTAGTTCAGTAGAAGTTGGAAAATAAGCATATTATACCCTAGCAGATGTAGGAAAATGTTAATTCGATGCAGAGATTTTATGTACATTGGACTCTGCTACAATACCTTATTTTTGTTTTAATTTAGAATGCAGTATACTTTGTTCCTGTTAAGATATTTTTTCTTACAATGTTTAAGTATAGTACTTATATACAGTATTATATAGTGTCTGTAAAGTAACTAGATTGTCAGTCAGAATAGAATTGTATAAAGCAGTGCAGAGTACTGCAATACAAGTCCATTTTCTTAATACACAAACATTCTTATAATATAGATACTTGGGAATCTATTTAAATTACTATAGAAATTCATGGGAAGTCACAGGGTTTGAATTAGATCAACCTGTTTCACTATATCTAAAGAAAGCTAGCAGTCCTTTGAAGACTGTAAGTGACATACACCTATTACAAGCCTAGGGAAATGAGTTACTAGTATATTTGCTTATGTGAAGATCACATGCTTGAGTCAATCTCTCAATGAAAATGTTGTCATGCTGTTTATGGTCCTTGTGACTGTTAATCTATGCATGCTTTCCTCCTCAACCATGGAAGAGGAGTTTTACTTCTGCAGCATGCCTGGTCAGCTCCACCGTTGTGTTACATGGGCACTCCACAGGATTTCGGCTTGGAATCTAGTGGGCAGGGTACAAGAACCATCTTGGTTTCTCCCATATTCTGCCCTCCAAATCCCACAAGAAAGGAAGGTGTAAAAACCTGAGGTTGTATTAATGTACGCTGCTTTTCTGTGTGCACTTGAAACATCCCCTTTGAGGGGCACCAGCAGCAGCTGTGCCAAGGGAACCCCCAGAGGACAGCTCCTTCTGGAGCCAATGCTGTCCAAAGTTATGAGAAAGAGAAGTATAGTCAGGAGATCTGTGTCAAGATCAGGAAATATACCCAAGAGCATGGGCCACTTCTGCGGATGCTCCATTGCAACCTGTGGATTAAAGGTGGGGAAATCCCTGAATGCTTCTGCAGGATGGAGGAACCCTCCAACAGACCTGTGAGTAGGAAATTGTGAGTTGAACTTTGCAAAGTTTCCTCCCATCATGCAAGTTGTTCCTCTGAAGGGGAAAAGGGTGCGATTTGTTTTAATTTAAATCAGTGACCCTCCGACTGAGGCTCAGGAGCTGCAAGTGGCTCTCTAATGTATCTCCTGCGGCTCATTGCAGCATCTACTAAAACACTGTGTGACTTAATTATTAACCAATTTAAGTTATCCTGAGCTTTTACTATGTTAACCAATTGTTGTTAAAATAATACTTGTCATTTTGCTATGAGAATGAATATATATATATGACTGACCAAGTATTTTATTAACGACAATTGGTTAATAGTAAATATAAATAGTAAATGAAACAATGAATACTCAAAAGAGCCACAGTAGTGTGAAATGTTTATTGCTAATCTGGTTCCTGAACCACTGAGGTCTGAGCATCACTGAATTAAATCTAGCTTCTTTTTTTTCAGAAACATGTCCGTAATGACAAGAACTGTGCCAGGAACACATCTTAAATGAAACAGGAACTGTGTCAAGAATGCAAAGATTATCAAAGCTTCAGAACTAAATTGTGCCATTATCAAGAAAGCTTGAGGCCACGTCCTGTCAGTCTTGAGTCAAGATGTAATTTTCTTTTTTGCTCATTCACACGAGTGTTCTCAAAAAGCTTGGCACTGAATACCTTCTGCATATTCAGTATCAGTTTGTAATCTGTGCAGTTGCTTTTCATTTAGAAGGCCGTTGAGGAAGAAATAGCTTTCGGTAAAAGGAAAGGTCATATTACCAAACACTACTAAAATTCATTTCTTTGGAAAATGCCATTTTCTCCCTGATTACTTTAGCATCTGTTCACAAAATAGAATGGAAGAGCAGTGTAGTGTATGTGCATGAGTGCAACATCTATTCAATATACATATGAAATACTTGTTTTATTTTTCAATTGCAGTCATAGGCAAATGAGACATGTAGCTTCAGACAACTGAAAAGAGCTAGAACAATCTGATACAGTGGTAGGGAGAATTCAGTGATCAGATAAACAAGTTAATGAATTAAAATAAAATCAGCCTATTAATTCTGAGACTCCAGTTCTCATGTGACCAGTAACCTAGCTGTAGTGTTTGCCTTTAAGCTATTTAAGACTAATATGTATAGAATAACACTGATCTGAATGTCCAGTTGCAACTGCATGTTCACCTCTAACAACTGATAAATGACTTTAAAATCTGATTTTTGTTGTATGTTGTAACTTAAATGTTTATGGAATTTAAGATGGAGTACAAATATCTTAGCTAAATGTGTAATTTAACTCCTTGTCCATTGAATATAATTGAATGCACTGTCATCAACTTGTGAAACTAATGACATTTTTATACTGTTTAAATATTCTCAAACAGTATTAATGAGCTCTTTCTTTATTCAGTAATTCACCGCCTGAGTACGTGTATGAGAAGATTTAGACCACCAATCACACTTGGTCAAAACATCTAGGGAGATAAAAAGATACAGTAGATAATTGCACTCTATATTATAGCTTTGGCTCGACAAACAATTGAATTGGGACACCAGTGTGACCTAAAAAGTCTGCTTTTACCACCACAAATTAGTGAGGGGGCCAGCTGCTTGAGAGGACATATGAACAGGGAGTCTTCAGCATAGGGTAACACTGCTAGTGCAGTACAGTAACTTCTCGCCTAACATTGAAGTTATGTTCCTGAAAAATGCTACTTTAAGTGAAATGATGTTAAGCAAATCCAATTTCCCCATAAGAATTAATGTAAATGGGGGGGGGGGGGGGGGAGGTTCCAGGGAATTTTTTTTTGCCAGATACTTGTGTATATATACATACACAGTTTTAAACAAACAATTTAATACTGTACTGTGAAGCTTGGTTTAGGTGGTGAAGTCAGAGGGTGGAAGAGGGTGGGATATTTCCCAGGGAATGCCTTACTGCTAAATGATGCGCTAGCACTTGGCTGAGCTCTCAAGGGTTAACACGTTGTTAATGTAGCCTCACAGTCCCTGTGGTAGCATGAATGGAGGGAGGAGACCCAGCATGGCAGAGAGACACCCACCCACCGTGTGTGTGCGTGTGTGTGTGTGTGTGAGAGAGAGAGATGCATATTGCCCCTTTAAGTACGCTGACCCCACTCTAAGTACACTGCCTTTTGAAGTAGATCAGTAAGTTGAGACAGCAGCTGCAGCCAGCAAGCTCCCTCTTTCCTGAGCCCTGTCATATCCCACTGTGCTCTGTGGAGATGGGGTAGAGGGGGAGGGGGACACCCTGATATTAACGCCCATCTCCCTCCACCTCCTGCACAGCAAGCAGGAGGCTCCTGGGAGCAGCTCCAAGGCAGAGGGCAGGAGCACCACACGGCAGCACGGGGAGGGACAGCTGAACTGTGTTGCAATTGGTAGCCTGCTGGGCGGCTGCTGCACAGGGAACTTAGGGGAGCTGATGGGGGGGGGCTGCCAGCCCACCCTGGTTCCAAGCCCCCACCAGTGAGCTGCAACAGGCTGCTCTTCCTGCAAGCAGTGGACAAGCAGGCGGCTGCCAAACAACATTATAAATGAGCATTGTGCAACTTTAAACGAGCATGTTCTCTCCCTGATCAGCAACGTAACAACATTAATTGGGATGACATTAAGTGAGGAGTTACTGTACACAAGAATTAGGGCTGTCAAGCAATTAAATTAATCCTGTGATTAAACAAAAGTAGAATACCATTTATTTAAATTCTTGATGTTTTCTACATTTTCAAATATATTGATTTCAATTAGAACACAGAATACAAAGGGTACAGCGCTCACTTTGCATTTATTTTTGATTACAACCTAATACAAGTACTGTAGTGCAATCTCTTTATAATGAAAGTTGAACTTACAAATGTAGAATTATGTACAAAAAATAAGTGCATTCAAGAATAAAACAACGCAAAACTTTAGAACCTACAAGTCCACTCAGTCCTATTTCAGCCAATCACTCAGACAAACAGGTTATTTGCAGGAGATAATGCTGCCCACGTCTTGTTTACAATGGCACCTGAAAGTGAGAACAGGTGTTCTCATGGCAGTGTTGTAGCTGGCATCACAAGATATTTACATGCCAGATGCGCTAAAGATTCATATGTCCCTTCATGCTTCAACAACCATTCCAGAAGGCGTGTCCATGCTGATGATGGGTTTTGCTCGATAACCATCCAAAGCAGAGCGGACGGATGCATGTTCATTTTCATCATCTGAGTCAGATGCCACCAGCAGAAGGTTGATTTTCTTTTTTGATTTTTGGTGGTTCGGGTTCTGTAGTTTCCACATTGGAGCATGGCTCTTAATAATACATATGAAAGCATTCTCCACACCTCATCCCGCTCAGATTTTGGAGGGCATTTCAGATTCTTAAACCTTGGGTCGAGTGCTGTATCTATCCTTAGAAATCCCACATTGGTACTGTGACATTGCACTCTATAAGATTTTATAAAAATATGCTAATGAGTGTGAATATAATGTAACTGGCATATGCTTCATGCAAAAGGTCTCATGTAAGGTATCTTTACAAAGCTTATAGTCTACTGAATGTGTTCATCCTATTTGTATGAATGTATCATTCTTGTATCTGAAACTAGAACTATAAAACATAACTGAGGGCCTATTGTAATTATGCAAAGTGTGGGCCATTAATGGTGGTTTGGAATCTTGATGGCACCCATTAACCAGGACAATTGACCGTAGATGGCTTTGTTTTACTTGTAAGTTTTCCTGTATAGGTGTGTGCTGGCAAGTGAGTAATGAAGTCTCACAGTGACATGTGATCATGTCACCTGAACTGGAATCCATCTTTAACCTGGTGCTTGTCCATTGTGAAGGAGGGGTGGGAACCCAGAGAGGGACAAAGGATTCCCACCTTATGCAAAAGATATATAAGTGGGTGGAACAGAACAAAGGAGGCTGCAATCATGAGAAGTCCCCTAGCTACCACCTGAGCTAGATTAAGGGCTGTACCGGGTAAAGGATTATGCCAGACTAGGAAGGCGTCCAGTCTGTGATAGAAGCTTATTGAAACATCTGAGGGTGAGATTTTATCTGTATTCAGTTTTCTTACTGTATTAGACACAGACTTGCATGTTCTATTTTATTTTGCTTGGTAATTCACTTTGTTCTGTCTGTTACTACTTGGAACCACTTAAATCCTACGTTCTGAATGTAATAAAATCACTTTTTACTTGTTAATTAACCCAGAGTATGTATTAATACCTGGGGGGGTCAAACAGCTGTGCATATCTCTCTATCAGTATTATAGAGGGCGGACAATTTATGAGTTTACCCTGTATAGCTTTATACAGGGTAAAACAGATTTATTTGGGGTTTGGACCCCACTGGGAGTTGGGCATCAGTGTTAAAGACAGGAACACTTCTTAAGCTGCTTTCAGTTTAAGCCTACGGCTCTTAGGGGACATGGTTCAGACTTGGGTCTGGGTTTGCAGCAGGCTAGCAGGTCTGGCTCAAACCAGGCAGGGCACTGAAGTTCCCAGGTGGGAGGGTAGAGAAAGCAGGGGCAGAAGTAGTCTTGGCACATCAGTTGGCAGCCCCAGGGGGTTCCTGTGATCCAACTAGGCACAGGTACCTTCTTTGCATTTTGTCAAATCTGCTGTGAAAGTGTTCTTAAAATGAATATGTGCTGGGTCATCATCCAAGACTGCTATAACATGAAATATATGGCAGAATGTGGGTAAAACAGAACAGGAGACATACAATTCTCCCCCAAGGAGTTCAGTCAGAAATTTAATTAATGCATTTTTTGTTTTTTTAAATGAGCATCATCAGCATGGAAGAATGTCCTCTGGAGTGGTGGCTGAAGCATGAAGGAGCATATGAATGTTTAGAATATCCGGCACGTAAATACCTTGCAATGCCAGCTACAAAAGTGCCACGCCGAATGCCTATTCACACTTTAGAATAAGAAGCAGTCAGTAGTATCTCCTGTAAATCTAAATAAACTTGTTTGTCTTAGTAATTGGTTGAACAAGAAGTAGGACTGAGTGGACTTGTAGGCTCTAAAGTTTTATATTGTTTTGTTTTTGAGTGCAGTTATGTAACCAAATAAATATATTTGTAAGTTATACTTTCACAATAAAGAGATTGCACTACAGTACTTGTATGAAGTGAATTGAAAAACAGTATTTCTTTTATCATATTTAAAGTACAAATATTTGTAATAAAAATATAAAGTGAGTACTGTACACTTTGTATTCTGTGTTGTAATAGAAATCAATATATTTGAAAATGTAGAAAAACATCCAAAATATTTAATACATTTCAATTTATATTCTATTGTTTAACAGTGAGATTAATCATGATTATTTTTTTTAATCAGTTAATCATGTAAGTTAACCGATTAATTGACAGCCCTAATAAGAATACATTGTATTTAACTTCCTATGGCAGCACAGGCTGAAGTTTGGTTTCCCTGGGGGAGTCTCTTGTTTAGGAAATCATGAATATTTGAATCTTGGAGGCGGGGGGTGGGGGGAGGCAGAGAGGGAAAAGTAAGAACAGGATAAAATTGGACAAGGGCATGAGGCAACCACCAGCTAGGGTTTTGCCAACTGTCTAATCACACAAACCCAAACACCCTTGCCCTCTCCCCCTCCCCACTCACCCCTTTCCACCCTCCCTCTGTCGCTCACTATCCCCCACCCTCACTCACTTTCACTGGGCATGGGGTTGGGAAGTGGGTTCTGGGCTGGGGCCAAGCAGTTTGGAGTGTGGGAGGGGGCTCTGGGCTGAGCCTGGGGCAGGGGGTTGGTGTGCAGGAGGGGGTTTGGGGTGCTGGCTCTGGGAGCGGGCTCAGGGCTGGGATGCAGGAGGGGTGCAGGCTCTGGGAGGGAGTTTGGATGCAGGAGGGGGTGAAGGCTGCGAGCTGCAGCCAGGCAGCACTTACCTTGGGCATCTCCCAGTCAGCGGTGCAGCAGAGCTAAGGCAGGCTCCCTGATTGCCCTGGCCCCATGCCACTCCCAGAAGCGGCCAGCATGGCCCTGTGGCCCCTAGGGGCAGCCAGGTGTCTGCATGTGCTGCCTCTGCCCCAAGCACTATCTCCCCAGCTCCCATTGGCTGCAGTTCCCAGCCTCGGGGCAGGGGCAACATGTAGAGCCTTCTTCCCCCGCCCCTCCGCAGGGGCCACAGGGATGTGCTGGCAGCTTCCAAGAGCGGCGTGGGGCCAGGGCAGATAGGAAGCCTGCCTTAGCCCTGCAACACCACCAGACTTTCAGTGGCCTAAAATCTCCCTGTTTGGCTTCAGTAGCCTCTGGGAGATAGAGCTTGATTCCAGGAGACTCCTGGTCAAACCAGGAGGATTGGCAACCCTACCAGCAACACGGTTCAAGCATTAATTCACAAGTTGTTTCAGAGCTTCTGCGAGGTGCAAATCATTTCGTGTTCTCTAGGAGCTTGATATGCTTTAACCATAAGAGTTGGTGCGTAGCAGTGAGAACCCTGCATCTTCGGCTTTGTCTACGCTGCAGGGTTTTGTATCCAAAAGGCAGTTTTTGGTAACGAAAGGGTGGAGGTTTACACACTGCAATGCCACTTTTGGCAACAAAACTCTTCAGTTTCAGCGACAAAATAAAACCACCTCGACATGGGTGGTGGGTACCATAGGCCAGAGGAGGCTGAGCTTCCCCAAACAGCCTGGCGTGGCCCTGCCCATGCTCTGCCCCCCAGGAGTGCCTTGACTCTTTCCTGTCTCAGGTTGGGGCTGGGGCCAGACAGCCTGCTGCCTGGACTCAGGGATGCTGGGGTTGGTGCCTGCCTGGCGCTCCGGAGCTGGGGTCGGGGACACTGTGTCGGCAGTGCTGCCTGCCTCACACTCCAGGGCTGGGGTCAGGGGCACTGGGGCGGCCAGGGGCTGAGAGGCTGGCAGCTGCGGTAGGGGTGCTCTGGGCTCCGGGGGCGGGGAGGGAGGAGAGGGAAAAGTAAGAACAGGATAAAAATGGACAAGGGCATGAGGCAACCACCAGCTAGGGTTGCCAACTGTCTAATCACACAAACCCAAACACCTTTGCCCTCCCCAGTCACCGCTTTCTCCCCTCCCATGCACCTCAACAAGAGGCATAAACCCTTTTGCGTCAAACTTGAAGCGACACAGCATCAGTGTAGATGCTGCTGTTGTTATATCACCATAACTGGCCTCCCCCAGTATCCCACAACACCTGCCGTGACCATTCTGCTCACTGTTTTGAACTTGGCTGCCCTGTAGGCATGTGCCTGCCCCCCCGCTTCAAAGCTCTGGGAAGTTCTGACAGCTGGGCGTGCCGCTCTGCTCTGGACAACAAAAAGCAAATCATTAATGTGGAATGCTGCACTCTCCTGCACTAGGAACACGAGGCAGGCAGGGCTGTGTATGTGTGAAAGAGAGACTGCTCTGCAGAGCCAGGGAGGAAGGCAGGGGCTGATGTCAGGGGTGTCCCTTTCCCCTTGCCTCAGGACTGGTTGCTTTCAGGAGCTGTCTGAACTTGAGACAGCATGCCGACATACTCACTCTCCCCCGACACATGCACACCCCCAACACACTCTCTCTCTCTCACATACACACTCTCCCCACTCTCTCGCACACTGTCACACACTCCCTGTTTCACGCTTTCCCACCTCCTCCCTACACACACACCAGTTGAAAAGCAGCTGGCAATCTAGTAGGTTCCCCATGGAATGATGGGATTGAGAAACCTGCATCACGTGACATTGTACCTGTCCCATGAGGCATTGCAAACCCTTCCCAAAGCACCCTGTGGCCAGTTGCACAGTGGGATAGCTACCACAGTGCACAGCTTTTTGTGTCAATGCAAGAGCTGCTAGTGTGGATGCACTCTGCCGACACAAGGAGTATAGTGTGGACATGCAACAGTGGTTTATTTAAAGCGCTTTAATTAAAATGGCATAACTTTTGGTGACAAAACTCTGCAGTGTAGACATAGCCTTAGTTTCATTATCTAGAAGATGGAACGTGTACAGAGTAGAATTGGTACAAAAAGTCTGACCTTATGGGTAGTCACCCACGAGAAGCATGACTCAAGTGGGAACAAAGAGAATGGTTTTGAATGTTGGTCATTATAGTCCTGCCATAAGCAATCCTGGCCAGCTGTAAATTACAATGAAATACAATCACATTGAAACTCAGCCACTGGCTATGCAAACTGAGCTGTCTCTTGCCAAAGAGCAGTTCCAAAACTGCAGCAAGCAAAGCATACACTTAAGGCCTAAGGCTTCTGCCCTGTGTCATGTAGCAAAGAGCCTAGTTCAGTGTCTCCATTTCTCCCATCCAAAAACAAATGTATTAGCTGAACTACTCTCTTGTGTTTCGAACAAACTCCTCTGTAAAAGCTAAATATTGTGGCTGGTAATTCACTGTTTTGGCAGATTGTCTGTTTCTACTAATTAAACCCTTAATGTACCAATTAGGGCAAATAGCCTTGCTATTCTGTTTTTTTCTTTTTTCCTGATTTGATGCATGGAAAGGGAGAAAAACTGCAGAAAAATGTAGCACGCCACCAATACCCTAGTAGTACCTTAGACTCCTAGAGGATTTATCCAACAGTAGTATGATTTTAAAAATTAGTGAGTATGAGGAACTGAAACTTTTAAAAAATGAAAACTTTCACTAACATTTATTCAAGAACAGTAGCTTAGGCTTCCAAGAGCACAAATCAGATGTGCTAAATTGCATATGACCAGAGGGAATAGCTGCAGAAATAGTCTGTGCTCACCCAAGCATCTCCCTGCCAATCCACCTTGTCCCACTGCATGTGGCTAACCCATACTTGTCCCCTCAGGTGGTGATGGTACATTCAAATATGTGTTTTTTTAAATTAAGGGAATGACCACACAAGTGAGATCACCATTGTGACACTGCACCCCATATTCTTCACAGTGACATTATGATATGATTATGATATAATCATAATGCATTTCATGCAAGACAGGTCATGTGAGATGTCATTGAAAAGGTTATGATTTCCTGAATATGAGTATCCTATTTGTATGCATGTGTCATTTTTGTATCTGAAGTTATGAATATTGACTATGTATCTATTTCAAATGTAGTTAAACCTGGGTAATGCCCATGAGACCAGATGCTTTCTGTCTAGATAGCTGGGTGGGGAAGGGCCTTTCGGGGCAATAAGCCATTAGGCAAAAACAATAGGCCTTAGGAGAAACTTATCTCCCACCTGGGGAGCCTTCCTGAGAATGCTACAGACAGCCTCCGAGAAATGGCTGCTTTGACTCTACAAAGACATGTGATGTGACCACATGTCTCTAGACTCCATCTTGGGATGTCAGTATTTTCCCACAGACTGGTCTGGGAACCAAGCTTTGAAACAAAAGGTTCCTGCAATATGCAAAAGCTATATAAGGTGGGGAGTAACATCATCTGGTGTTCTTCACTCCCCACACAAGAAGACTCCTGAAAACACCTGAGGAACAAAGACTGAACTGGGGGAAGTGCTGGACCCAGGCTAAAGGGATTTTTAGCCTGTGAATGGAACACCTGGGGGTTCCAAGCTATAAAGCAAGTGCAGCTTGCCTCTTAAGAATCCACAGCCCTGCTTGTATCATCTCTTTGGATATGAATAGCAGTTTCTCACCCTATCTATTTAGTATATTAAGTTTAGTTTGTGTTTTTTGTTTATTTGCTAGGTAATCTGCTTTGATCTATTTGCTATCACTTATAATCACTTAAAATCTATCTTTTGTAGTTAATAAACTTGTTTTTCCTTTATCTAAACCAGTGTGTGGGAATCATAATTCAGGGGCAAAAGGCTGTTGCATATTCCTCTCCACATTGAGGGAGGGGGAAAATTTTATGAGCTTACACTGTACAGTTCCCTGTACAGTGTAAGACAGTATAATTTTGGGTTTATACTCCAGAGGGGGTGTGTGCCTAAGGAGCTGGGAGTAGCTTTCCTAGGCAGGGGCTGGTCAGAGACCCTGCTTGTAACTGCAGCTGGATGTGTCCCTACCTGTATGTATGCTGGTGAAGGTGCAGGCTGGAAGGCTTTGTAACTACCTTGTCACAGCAATCCAGTACGAAAGGGAGGCCAGGCTGATGGGTCAGGGGTATTCCAGTTCCAGGTGGCACCTCGGGGGGTGGGGGGAGGGAACCCATCACAAGCATGACTTAGCCTTTGACAATGTAAGTAAGAACTGTACCACAGCAACTGGAAAACAGCCTGAACAGAAATTGCTATAGTAGGTCAGACCCATGGTCCATCTGGGCAGGTATCCTGCCTCTTATAGTGACCAATACCAATGCTTCAGAGGGAGTTACAAAAAAATTCTGTAGTGGACAATTACTGGATGACTAGTTCATAGACAAAGTTCCTTTCTAACCCCTCTATACTGGTAGACTTATTCCTTGAAGTGTGAGGTGATTTATTTTATTTATTTTAAATTGTCAAGGTTCAGTCCTCATGCATCTTCTGATATACACTGATATGGTGCTAGAGTCCATGAAAATGTCCCCTTGTACGCTGGAGAGAACAGGGCCTTATTACCCAAAGGCAAATCTTGTAGATGTTAGTTAACTTCTGAAAATATTCTTCCCTCAAGAACTCCTGGCCTCTAATCGTGGGGGAACTCAGTGCAGTTCACAAGAAACATCCATCATTGGCAGCTTATCCCACTCCCTATGGCTCAGGGGACTCTACCTGTTCCCCATTGTGCGTTAAGACAAGTTTAAATTAAAGTTTAAGACAAGTTTAAATTAAAACACTGGGGCAGCTCACTTCCTCCAGCTTTTATATATGACATTTTAAATTTCAGATCAATGTCCGCTTCTAATACCGTTAAGGTTTCTGATATTGACCTAGGTGCTCTGACTGGAGTAGGTTTTCCCCTTCAAAATCAACCAGAAATGCAGAATAAAAAGCGTGCTCATTTCTGTATCCTACTGTTGGTCATTTTTTCAACTTAAATAGTAATAGCTTTTCAATTCTAATTCTGTAGATATATTTCCTACCACTACATTGTGAGATGGCATTTATCTTCATTATTAGAGATAATGTGGTGCCTTGAAAGTGCAGTCTGACAGGTCACCCACACACTAATGAAAATAAATGGTATTTTAAAAAAAACTTCAGCTTTATCTGTATTTCCTAACCAGCAAGTGTATTAGAGGGGAAATGATCATGCATGTGGATAGGGAAACCTGATGAGGGGAGCCATGGCCATGACCTAGGATTCATAGATATTAAGGTCAGAAGGGACCATAATGATAATCTAGTCTGACCTCCTGCACAATGCAGACCACCGAATCTCACCCACCCACTCCTGTAATAAACCTCTCACCTATGACTGAGCTATTGAAGTCCTCAGATCATGGTTGAAAGATTTCAAGGTGCAGAAAATCATCCAGCAAGTGACCTGTGCCCCATGCTGCAGAGGAAGGCGAAAAACCCCCAGGGCCTCTTCCAATCTGCCCTGGAGGAAAATTCCTTCCCGACCTCAAATATGGCGATCAGCTGAACCCTGAGCATGTGGGCAAGATTCACCAGCCAGATACCCAGGAAAGAATTCTCTGTAGTAACTCAGATCCCACTCCATCTAACATTCCATCACAGGCCATTGGGCCTATTTACCATGAACAGTTAAAGATAAATTAATTACCAAAATCATGTTATCCCATCACACCTTCTCCTCCATAAACTTATCAAGTTTAATCTTGAAGCCAGATAGGTCTTTTGCCCCCACTGCTTCCCTTGGAAGGCAGTTCCAGAACTTCACTCCTCTGATGGTTAGAAACCTTCATCTAATTTCAAGTCTAAACTTCCTGATGGCCAGTTTAGATCCTTTTGTTCTTGTGTCCACATTGGTACTGAGCTTAAATAATTCCTCTCCCTCTCTGGTATTTATCCCTCTGATATATTTGTAGAGAGCAATCATATCTCCCCTCAGCCTTCTTTTGGTTAGGCTCAACAAGCCAAGCTCCTTGAGTCTCCTTTCATAAGACAGGTTTTCCATTCCTCGGATCATCCTAGTAGCCCTTCTCTGTTCCTCTTCCAGTTTGAATTCATCCTTCTTAAACATGGGAGACCAGAACTGCACACAATATTCCAGATGAGGTCTCAACAGTGCCTTGTATAACAGTACTAACACCTCCTTATCTCTACTGGAAATACCTCGCTTGATGCATCCCAAGACCGCATTAGCTTTTTTCATGGCCATATCACATTGGCAGCTCATGGTCATCCTGTGGTCAACCAATACTCCAAGGTCCTTCTCCTCCTCTGTTACTTCTAATTGATGCGTCCCCAGCTTATAACTAAAATTCTTGTTATTAATCCCTAAATGTATGACCTTACACTTCTCACTATTAAATTTCATCCTATTACTATTACTCCAGTTTACAAGGTCATCCAGATCCTCCTGTATGATATCCCAGTCCTTCTCTAAATTGGCAATACCTCTCAGCTTTGTATCATCCTCAAACTTTATTAGCACACTCCCACTTAGAATCATAGAATCATAGAATATCAGGGTTGGAAGGGACCTCAGGAGGTCATCTAGTCCAACTCCCTGCTCAAAGCAGGACCGATCCCCGACTAAATCATCCCAGCCAGGGCTTTGTCAAGCCTGACCTTAAAAACTTCTAAGGAAGGAGATTCCACCACCTCCCTAGGTAACGCATTCCAGTGTTTCACCACCCTCCTAGTGAAAAAGTGTTTCCTAATATCCAACCTAAATCTCCCCACTGCAACTTGAGACCATTACTCCTTGTTCTGTTATCTGCTACCACTGAGAACAGTCTAGAGCCATCCTCTTTGGAACCCCCTTTCAGGTAGTTGAAAGCAGCTATCAAATCCCCCCTCATTCTTTTCTTCTGAAGACTAAACATCCCCAGTTCCCTCAGCCTCTCCTCATAAGTCATGTGTTCCAGTCCCCTAAGCATTTTTGTTGCCCTCCGCTGGACTCTTTCCAATTTTTCCACATCCTTCTTGTAGTGTGGGGCCCAAAACTGGACACAGTACTCCAGATGAGGCCTCACCAACGTCGAATAGAGGGGAACGATCACATCCCTCGATCTGCTGGCAATGCCCCTACTTATACATCCCAAAATGCCATTGGCCTTCTTGGCAACAAGGGCACACTGTTGACTCATATCCAACTTCTTGTCCACTGTAACCCCTAGGTTCTTTTCTGCAGAACTGCTGCTGAGCCATTCGGTCCCTAGTCTGTAGCGGTGCATTGGATTCTTCCATCCTAAGTGCAAGACTCTGCACTTGTCCTTGTTGAACCTCATCAGATTTCTTTTGGCCCAATCCTCCAATTTGTCTAGGTCCCTCTGTATCCTATCCCTACCCTCCAGCGTATCTACCACTCCTCCCAGTTTAGTGTCATCTGCAAACTTGCTGAGGGTGCAATCCACACCATCCTCCAGATCATTAATGAAGATATTGAACAAAACCGGCCCCAGGACCGACCCCTTTTTGTGTCGAGGTCAGTAATAAAAAGATTAAATAAGATTCATCCCAAAACAGATCCCTGAGGAACTCCATTTGTAACCTCCTTCCAGTCTGACAGTTCACCTTTCAGTATGACCCGCTGTAGTCTCCCGTTTAACCAATTCCTTATCCACCTTTCAATTTTCATATTGAGCCCCATCTTTTCCAATTTAACTAATAATTCCCCATGTGGCACCATATCGAACGCCTTACTGAAATCAAGGTAAATTAGATCCACTGCGTTTCCTTTGTCTAAAAAATCTGTTACTTTCTCAAAGAAGGAGATCAGGTTGGTTTGGCATGATCTACCTTTTGTAAAACAATGTTGTATTTTGTCCCATTTACCATTGACCTCAATGTCCTTAACTACTTTCTCCTTCAAAATTTTTTCCAAGACCTCGCATACTATAGATGTCAAACTAGCAGGCCTGTAGTTACCCAGATCACTTCTTTTTCCTTTCTTAAAAATAGGAACTATGTTAGCAATTCTCCAGTCAGACGGTACAACCCCTGAGTTTACAGATTCATTAAAAATTCTTGCTAATGGGCTATAATTTCATGTGCCAATTCCTTTAATATTCTTGGATGAAGATTAGCGATGTACCCTCTCACTGTGCAAGGCTATGCTGTGACCAATGCTCAAGCAACCGATGGGGTTGCAGGAATCTAAGTCAGACCGTTACTAACCCACCAAACCCACTGGTAACCTGACGAAGTTGCAGCAATAACTGAAACCCTCAAAACTAGACCTTCTGGAAAGTGAAAAGTGAAAAACCCGCATGGCTATTTTCCAGTTTTCCAAGGGTGAAAAATCCCTTGCAGACACCAAAACTGGCAGTCAGCCTAGCATCACTAGAGACCCAGCTACTAGATTAAGGGTGGGAAAAGTGGGACTGAAATGAAATCCACAATGACTACCCCACCCACGCAGCAAACTCCATCAACCCCTCCTCTTGAGGTCTCCCAACTGGGAGCCAATCACCTGGCCACAGCAACACCACCCTGTCCAATGGTGGTGGCGGCAGCAGCAATGCATGGGATAGACCCCAGATGCAGCTGGTGACCCTTCTCCCACCCATGCTCTGCAGCACAACAAAGGAAAGGAAAGAGAGAAGCCCCCATGCACTGAAGGCAAGTGGTAGGGAAGGAACAGAGAGGGGACCTGTGGAACATTGACTGTGCAGCTCCCAGGTGAGATCCTTCCACTACCTTTGCTCACCTCTCCACTTCTACTCCCATCACAGCCACACCCTAGCTGGTAGTGTGAGCATTTCTAACAAACTGGCTTAAATATTTCTAACTCCAAAATTAATGCTTTTGAGTCATCTTTGCAATGTTTTCTCACTCCCATGCTGTTTCCTGCTTTCTTTTAGTTCTAACCAATGAGCAATAGCAGGCAATTGCTTGATACTCACTCAATATAGTAGGAGCTACACAATAATTAACATGTTCCATTGTAGAATTGCTATTGTGTGTATCGCACTGGCTGAAACATGCTCTCTCCCCTGATTTTATGTCAATTGTTTATTTTTTTTTTTAGCTCTCATAATGACAACATCTACGGCACTTGCATAACTAACTAACTTAAATAATTAAGATTCATTATAAAATGTAGCTTGGCTTTTCAAAGCAGCTGCGAACTGTGCACATCGAATAAACTAAGGTCATGATCCTGCACATCTGCATACACCCAGAGGTCTGCCTGAGTGGAATCCCTTTCTGGAGTGGAGTCTAAAATTGCATATTCTTCTATGTTTAAAGCCCTCCTACAACCTAAAGTTGAAAGAACCCAGAAGGGTTTTACTTAACCTGTATACATGCTGTATGTACATCTCCCTTTGATGTTAAAGGGTGTTTAATGCATAGATCAGGGAGAGGAAGGGTGTGCTTATGGTTTAAAACTATTGGTGTGGGACTTGGGAGAGCTAGAGTAAATTCCTGGCTTTACTGCACCTTCTAGTGTGACTTTGAGCAAGTTACTTAATCACTCATGCCTCAAGATCCATCAGTAAAATGGGAACAATAATATTTCCCTACCTCATGAAGGTATTGTGGGAATAATTCACTACAGTTAGGTGCACAGATACTGATGATGTTATGAGTGCATAGGCAGAACAAGCCCCAAAGGTGTGCTGCACGTAATGAGTAGAAATAATGCATAAGGGAGTGACACTAAATGATTAAATGCTTTGAGATATTTTCACAGTGATTGCTTTGATAGCAATTTGGTCTGTATTTTCTACATATCACTATGTGGAGACACAGGATTTGGTAATCACTTCTGTTTATGTAAGTATGCGATGTATTTATTGAGTACTATAACTTTTCATAGCCCTTAACACATGAAAGTCATGAACGTAGCTCTGTGTACTTGGATAAACTCGGTGATATTTACAATACACATCTGTCGTTATTTATTTTCAGTGTAGTAGCACATAGGTGCCAGGTGTTGTACAAACCAAGACAAAAAGATGGTCCCTGCCCCAAAGAGTTTATAGTCTAAGCAAGGACTACTGTCGTCAGTCATTTGTAGTGAAGACACTAATTGTTAGCTGCTTTTGGACAACTAGGATTTTAGCTACCAGTGCAGTTGGTAATACAAGTCAATTCATTGCTTTTGGGTTGCTGTGTAAGGTGTAGCTGATGTGTTAGCAAGTACAGTAAATCACTGTAATAAAAGGGAATGGGCCATGTGATTGGGTCAGGTGTATAACCTCTAGTTAACCAGCATGGGGTTTAACTGGAGACTGAGCCCAATTAGGCCATGGGGTGGCACCTGGAGGTGTGTGCATAACTGGTGATCAAACTCAGCTGGGCCCTCTTAACAGTGGGAGCAGAGAGAAAAAAGAGACCCGGGAGAAGACCCAGATGAAAAGTAACTGGGTGTTTCTTTTCTTGGGCTAAAGGCTGAGAGAAGCTAGGGAGGCCTGAAACTTTGGTGAGCTAGAAAGCAGCCTGGGTGCCTAGGGCACTGAAGCCTGGTGGCAGAGGTAGGTTGTCCTGAACCAGGGGGAAGCCAGAGGCAGTGAAGCCCAAAGGGTAGTGATGCTAAAGTGAAAGGGGCATTTGGACTGAAGTTCAGAAGGCTGTGAAATGGCCCATGAGGAGGGGAGATTCTAAGGAAGAAGCTCTGAAATAAGAGCAAGGAAAGGCTTTGCAGGCATAAGGCTGATGCACTTCTTCCTCAAGGCTTCTTGCTGGAAGCTGAACGTGTCAGGGAAGGCTGCTGGGAACAGGGTAGATCCTGAGTATGGGCAGTTAAAAGGCAAAGGCTGCTGAAAATGATGATTCTCACTACAGCAAGCCCAAAAGGTGGCTCAGTACGGAGCTGAGACTGAGGAAGTACTAAGACAGTGGGAGGTGAGGGGTTCTTGCCATGGCAAGTCCAAGACCGGCTTTGATGAAGTACTTGCTGTTCAGTGGGAGTAGCAGTACTAGAGTGGAGATTTCTTCGATTGATCTACAGTGATCCCATGGGTCTTAGTAACCCTGAGGATTGGTTATTATTCTGTGGACTCGGGACTGGAGTACCCCAGGAGTGTAATACTAAGAAGTGACCTGGCCAGAGGGTCGAGCTGGGAGGCAAGGCAGCCCATTGCAGGCGCAGAGCAACTGTGAACAGGAGGTGTGAGACTAGGGTTGCCAACTGCCTAACCACACAAACCCAAATGCCCCTGCCCGGCTCACTCCATCCCCCTTGCTCTGTCACTCGCTCTCCCCCACTCTCACCAGCCTGGGGTAGGGGTACAGGAGGGAGTGTGGTCTCTGGGCTCGGGCCAAGGGATTCAGAGTGTGGAAGGGGGCTCTGGTCTGAGCCTGGGGCAGAGGGTTGGGGTGTGGGGTGCAACCTCTGGGAGGAAGTTTGGATACTGGAGGGAGCTCAGGACTGGGGCGGCAGGTGTGGGGAGGGGGTGAGAGGTGCGGGCTCTCTCCAGGTATTGCTCCCCTCGGGCAGCTCCCGGTCAGTGGCGCAGTGGGGCTGAGGCAGGCTCCCTGACTCTGCGACGCTCCTGGCCGGCAAGCCCCGGGAGGGGGAGGGGCTCCGCGTGCTGCCTCTGCCTGCAGGCACCTCCGCCCAGCTCACATTGGCTGCAGTTCCCGGCCAATGGGAGCTATGGAAGTCGGGGCGGAGGCAGCATGCGGGGGGAGGGGCATTGCCCCTCTCAACAGAGGTGAGGCATGGGGAAGGGTCATGTGCTACTCCCCCATTTCTGCGAGCGCCGAGCTGCCTTCTAGGGCTTGCGCTGCCGGGGGGCTCTGTCCTCCCCCCCCCCCCCGCACCTTCCCCCTGCTCCCCGTGGCATGTTTCGGCTCTCGGGGGGCAAGACAGAGCAGCTTTCCCCCCTGCGCTCTAGGCTGCTGCCTCAGCAGCTGGATACCTCCTCCTCCTGGGTCCTAGTGTCCTCCAACTTCCTGTACAACGGTCAGGCCCCATGGGAGGGGCGGGGCAGGGCAAGGGGGTGGGGTGGGGCTGGGGGGGCAGAGGGGGAGACAAATAGGGCAGGGGGAAGAGAAAGGGATGGGATGGGGCAGGGGACAGTGGGGAGAGGAAGGGGTGAGGAAGAGAAGGGGATATGGGAATGGATAAGGAGAAGCAGGAGCCTGGCATATGGCATCCCCTCGGTGGCAGCAGCAGCACCAGAGCAGGGACATCACTTCAGCAGCCAGTGCCGGAGTGGCCTCCAGGAGCAGCTGGGGCTGCTCCGATAAGATGGCCTGTCCCCCCCAGCACTGGCCGCCCAGGTACCACTCCGGGTGGAGAGAGAGGTTTGTCCAACCTGCTCTTAAAAATCCCCAATGATGGAGATTCCACAACCTCCCTAGGCAATTTATTCCAGTGCTTAACCACTCTGACAATTACAAAGTTTTTCCGAAAGTCCAACCTAAACCGCCCTTGCTGCAATTTAAGCCCTTTGCTTCTTGTTCTATCCTCAAAGGTTAAGAAGAACAATTTTTCTCCCTCCTCCTTGTAACTACCTTTTATGTACTTGAAAACTGTTATGTCCCCTCTCAGTCTTCTCTTCTCCAGACTAAACAAACCCAGTTTTTTCAATCTTCCCTCCTAGGTCATGTTTTCTAGACCTTTAATAATTTTTGTTGCTTTTCTGTGGACTTTCTCCAATTTGTCCACATCTTTCCTGAAATGTGGCACCCAGAACTAGACACAAGACTCCAGTTGAGGCCTAATCAGAGCGGAGTAGAGTGTAAGATTTACTTCTTGTGTCTTGCTTACAGTACTCCTGCTAATACATCCCAGAATGATGTTTGCTTTTTTTGCAACAGCGTTACACTGTTGACTCATATTTAGCTTGTGATCCACTATAATCCCCAGATCCCTTTCCACAGTACTCCTTCCTAAGCAGTCATTTCCCATTTTGTATGTGTGCAACTGATTGCTCCTTCCTAAGTGGAGTACTTTGCATTTGTCCTTATTGAATTTCATCCTATTTACTTCAGGACATTTCTCCAGTTTGTCCAGATCATTTTAAATTTTAAGCCTATCCTCCAAAGCACTTGCAACATCTCCCAGCTTGGTATCATCCACAAACTTTATAAGTGTACTCTCTATGCCATTATCTAAATCATTGATGAAGATATTGAACAGAACCAGACGCAGAACAAATCCCTGCGGGACCCCACTCATTATGCCCTTTGAGCATGACTGTTAACCACTGATAACTACTGTTTGGGAACGATTTTCCAACCTGTTATGCACCCACCTTATAATAGCTCCATCTAGGTTGTATTTCCCTAGTTTGTTTATGAGAAGGTCATGTGAGACAGTATCAAAAGCCTTAGTAAAGTCAAGCTATACCACATCTACCACTTCCCCCCACATCCACAAGGCTTGTTACCCTGTCAAAAAAAGGTATCCGGTTGGTTTGACACCATTTGTTCTTGACAAATCCATGCTTACTTATTTATCCCCTTATTATCTTCTAAGTGTTTGAAAATTGATTGCTTAATTATTTGCTCCATTATCTTTCCGGGTACAGAAGTTAAGATGACTGCTCTGTAATTCCCTGGGTTTTCCTTATTTCCCTTTTTATATATGGGCACTACATTTGCTCTTTTCCAGTCTTCTGGAATGTCTCCCATCTTCCATGACTTTTCAGATATAATTGCTAATGGCTCAGATATCTCCTCAGTCAGCTCCTTGTGTATTCTAGGATGCATTTCATCAGGCCCTGGTGATTTGAAGACATCTAACTTGTCTAAGTAATTTTTGACTTGTTCTTTCCCTATTTTAGATTCTGATCCTACCTCACTTTCACTGGCATTCACTATGTTAGATGTCCAATCACCACCAACCTTCTTGGTGAAAACCAAAACAAAGAAGTCATTAAGCACCTCTGCCATTTCCACATTTTCTGTTATTGTTTTTCCCCCCTTACTGAGTAACAAGCCAGCTCTGTCCTTGGTCTTCCTCTTGCTTCAAATTTATTTGTAGAATGTTTTCTTGTTTCCTTTTATGTCCCCAGCTAGTCTGATCTCGTAATTTTTATCTAAATTTATTTAAATTTGTATATTTAAATATTTATCTTCTGGATGGAAATGAAATGGGGTTGGGAATCTTAAACTAAGATTGACTAAATGTAGCTTTAGCTCTTACAGACGGAATGTTGATCTGCATCATTTAATTAAATTTTATGTATTGAGCCATCTAATCCCTATTTCTTGGATGTAATTGAAACAATGAAATTCATTCTACTGAATTCCAGAGATGTGCATTGTATTGGAATATCTATCAAATGTAAAGGTGCTCTGTATGCTATACTAACTCCTCCTTGACACTGCAGCAGGCAAGGAGAAATGGTATTTGTTACTAGCCATCATGTAATTAAACAGCTGGGTATGTGGAAATGAATGTCTGCATGTGTGTGTTTAAAAACAAAACAGACATGGAGCCTAGAAAGCTGAAGAATGATGTGTTGCACATATATTACAGTGCTGGTGTAACTTTAATTAAACACTGCCTGAGTTGTGCTCAGTGCAGGAGAGCAATTTTGTGTTCCCAGTGCCCCGGGGCTGCTGGGGTCAAATTCCGTTGAGGCTAACTGACAGCTAGCTACAATGACTCTGAAGGGGCTGTCATTCTGGTCAGGCATTGCTGAAGCACAGTGCTTTCTTGCCATGTCTCTTCCCTGTCTAGAATACTCCATAGAGCCAGTTATTTTCAACCCAGAGATTCCCCAGCACTGAGGATATCCCTAGCTGGTCACTTAAGAGTAGCTATAAGGCTGCATTGCTCTAATAGAATGGCACATGGCTGTCTTATCAGGGAGGAGAATCTAGGCCGCTGCTTTAAAGCAAAGAAAGTTTTAGTTGTTGATCAAGCTCTTGTCCCTAGTCTGTCTGGGATCAATGCAGAGATACTGGGATTAAACAGCAAAGCAAAAAATTTTATAAAGTCAAGCAAATTGTCTGGATGTGGTGAATTAGGGGCTTAGGAGTACCATGTTTTATGAATATTATATGCCCCTCAGATTACCTGAGTCATATTAATCAACCTGACTGCCAGGAGTCAAATCAAAGGAGGGTGATAAGGCAAAATCAACTGGAAATGAAAAGACGAGACACAATCCTGGAGGAAACCATGGAAAAGCTGTTTTGAGGAATATCCCCTACCTGGCTCCATCAGGGCCAGAACAGTTTACTCTTCCCAAGTTTGAGTCTAGGATCAGAGGGAATCCTAGAACTACAATGTCCTGGGCTCAGAACAAAGGATGCGGAGTGGGTTGTCAGCAGATGGAAGCTGACACCCAGATTGATGGAGGGAGCATGCTGCAAGCAGGACAGGTAGGCTCTCTCGACTCGGAGATGGGAATAAGCTGGACCTCCCAGAACTCTGGATAGGGAAGTTAAACTGAGGTAAGGAAGTCTGCCTCTAGGTCTCTAGTTGTGGTAACCCATTTTCCTAAAGGCCATGTACCTGTGCGTAACAAATAAAACGTGCTTTGTTTCAAAGACTTTGTTTCCATATGACTGCAAAGATTTGCTGTCATAGGTTCCCAAAGGGAAACACTTGTGTCAAAACTGAGTTGGACATGTCATTAATATGGTTGGGACGGGGGGGGATCCCAGAGATTTAGTCTCAAAGGGTGCATCGACAGTGGGGAGGAGGGATAAAAAACCAAAAGCCTATGGCAGTGAATCTCAGAGCCCAGGTCAACTGACTCAGGCTTCCACTTTGGGGCTAAAAATAGCAGTGCAGGCTTTCCCGCTTGGGCTGGAGGCTGGGCTCATGCCACCAGGCTCCTTGCAGCTACCTCCCTGAATTGCTTCCTACCATGCCTGTCAGCAGGCCTCTCCCACAGTCTCTGTAAATTCACCCTTCTCTCAGGGGCAGGACTCCCCTGGAATCCACCAATAAATCCCAAACCAAGAGTATAAAGTTAAGCCAACTTTTGCCTTCCTCAGGCTTGACCTTTCATGGCTCTTAAGATCCTTTGCTCTGTTCCTCAGTTGAGCACTCCTAGGGCTCTCTCCCTGACATCCAGATCCTGCCATTTTAATCAGGGCTCCTTACCTCTGGAGCCTGCTTCATACCAGTGGTTGCTCTGTCTCCCTCCTGGCCTCCTGCCAGCCTCTCTACTCAGGTGAGGAACTGAGGACCAATTCTTCCCCTAGGCTTCCTCCTTGATCTTTCCCTAGTCTCTCCGCTCTAGTCCCAGAGTGACTGCCACATTTCTCCCTGCAGCTTCTTACTCTGCATTTCCTCTCTTTATAAGAGACACCCAGTTTCTTCCCCAGCTATAATTAAGACAGGCCAATCCTCCATGTAAAGGCAGGCCCACATTGACCCTTTCATTGGCTGGGTGAGGTACATAACCCATCCCAGGAGGACATTCGCTAAACATCCATAGCTTCCTCTTTGTGCTTCCTTTACCAACCCCAAATCTAGTTAGCTCTCTTCTGCTAAGGTAGGAGAGAATTGAGGTCCAAATTCCCATGTTAACCTTTAACCCAAAGAAAGAGCAATCCCCATTTACAACTTTGAGCATTCGAGTATATTGGTGGTCTTGGTTCAACACAGGTTTTTTTTTATATATAAGCCATATATTCAGTGAGTAGCAGTAGGTGGTGTGTCCAGTTCACACTATGATGTATGTGTCCTAGACCAGTGGTTCTCAAAGCCGGTCCGCCGCTTGTTCAGGGAAAGCCCCTGGCAGGTCGGACCAGTTTGTTTACTGCCGCGTCCGCAGGTTCAGCTGATCGCAGCTCCCACTGGCCGCAGTTCACCACTCCAGGCCAATGAGGGCTGCGGGAAGCGGCACAGGCCAAGGGACGTGCTGGCCACCCTTCCCACAGCCCCCATTGGCCTGGAGTGGCGAACCGCAGCCAGTGGGAGCCGCGATCAGGTAACCTGCGGACGCAGCAGGTAAACAAACCAGTCCGGCCCGCCAGGGGCTTTCCCTGAACAAGCAGTGAACGGGCTTTGAGAACCACTGTCCTAGACACTGAGATTACTGCATGTCTCTTGATCTGCATTATTTAGTGTAAGAATACAAATCAGACTATAGTTATGGGCAATTGTTTGCTGTGGATATAATGAAATCAGATGGACTGACAGCTGAACTAGAACTGTGTCTCCTTTGTAGAAGACAGATTTTTAAAAATATAGATATACTATTGAGAGACATTTCTATGGGACTCATCACCATACTATGTGGGCCCCACATAACCATTTATCAAGGTAGGGGAGTATTGTTATTGCCATTGTAAAGATGGTACAGAGACAAAAGCCTATTTCCCTACATTTCTGAATGTATCTAATAATTGTGGGTACCTGACATGAGAGATCCAGGGCCAGATTAAGGTATAAGATAACTAAACTACAGTTTAGGGCCTTGCAATATGAGGGGCCTCTAAAAAAGAAAAAACTGACTCCATGTCAAATCTTACCAAAATCGATTGATAAATAAAGGAGATATAGGAAAAAGAAGATTCTCTCTAACTATAGACATTGTTGTTCAAATATGACAAAAATGTACACATCTGACTATACAAATACCCTTACCCTTCACTAATTATTTATTATTGACAGGTGGGAGGCCGGGGCTGAGAAAAAACCCCAATAATTGCACTTGTAAAATTAGTAGTTCTATGAGGAAGTCTGCTATAAGTCTCCTAAAGCAGTGTTTTCTTGGCCAGCTGCTACTAGTAAAATTTTGATTGTGCCTTCATAACTTATTTAAATAAATAAATAATCTCACTGCTGATAAAATCGGGAAAAATATGAGGTCGGAGACGGCAGTGTCGTGAAGCCATCCTGCCAAGCTCATACTCTTATGGGACTCGTCCTAGGAGTGACATCATAGTATAGTGTCCCCCTTGGCTGATAATAGCCGGAAGGCAGCCATATTTTGTTTATGGTCCAGCACGCTCAGTTGTATAGTGCCTTCGCTCCTGTTTTTCTTCATTTTCTTAAGTGTTAGTGTGTTTTTTCTTCTTTTGATCTGTACATATATACAATTGTTGTTTTAGCCTGCACACCACTTTCTGCTTCATGCACTGTCCATGCTTCACATGATTGAGTTTGCAGGTGATCATCGTACGGACTTGGATCTAGAGTATCTTGAGGAGGATAAATTTGTGTTGGCTTCCCTCCGTCAGTTTCGGGAACCTTCACAGTAAATATCAGAGAGTGCTGACAAAAGGATAAATAGAGGGTTTTGAGAGAAGTGAAGGAACATATACATATGTATCAAAATATTCTGAGTAATTGGTGAGCAAGTTATTTCAAGCTATGTGCATATATGATTTAAAGCCTATAATATTCATTATATTAGCTTGAATATAGGCTAATTTTTTCTCACTTTCTCAATGCCTGTTTAGAAATTACCAGTCTTTTTCTGGTAAATTCTTTTTCTCTTTCACACATATAGCTTGTTGTCACTCTGTGTGTCCGAGATGTTTACTTGAGATTAATTAATGGTCCTGAGGGCGAAAGAGGATAGAGAAGCGAACGCGAAGAGAGATGTCTGCCTAGAAAATGTTGAAAGAAAAGCTATCTGCCCTAAGCATTCTGTGCATTGAAAGTGACAAACTCCGTAGCTTATCATTTGAGCTTTGACTTAGCGCTCCAAAAATCACAAAAGAAAATAATTTTAACACTGAAATTTAAAATAATGTGATGTGCAACCAGACATACTGCAGGTTCTACTGCTTTCATTAAGTAAGCTGGTGTGTGTAACAGTAACTGCTTTTGTGTTGCTGTAGATATCTACTAATTCAGAAATCAGATGAAAATGTTAATTTTGAAACTATTTTATAATGCAAACAAGCATATTGCAAGACGTTTGTTTTACTTAGATTGTTCTATTTTTACAACTTTGCCTTGGTATGTATGCAAATATAAAGGTTTTGTGTTTATTTTTCAATGACCTTTCTATGAAAATAATTTTTTTTAATGGTATGGGACCTCTTACACTTGGCATATTTTAGGCATATCATAATCCAGCCCTGCCAGGATGTGATTTTCAGAAGCACGAGCACCCACAACTCTGGTTTAGTCAAAGAAAGCTGAATTCACTGCACCTCTTGCAACGCCGGAATGTGGTAGCCATACCACTACTAAAGCACCGGGCAGCTCTCTCTAGGAAGCAGAATGCCCTGGAAACGCAAAAGGTGAATTTATTTTATCAAGGGAGATATCCGTTAATGCCATTTGAGGATCTGGTCCTAAATTTCCAAAGAGCCTTCTAAGCTGTGCCTGCAAACTTTATGAATTTGCACAAATAAATAACCATATTTATGTGTTAAATATACCTTCTAACCTGCCAATGCAGGATTTTTCAGGGGCATTTTAGGAACTCTTTGAAAAATTGGGCCCTTGTTCAGCGATATATATTACAAGTATAGACTCTGTCGGTTTGTCCCTTTGGGGGTGTAGAGTAAAAGCCTGCTTACAGTGTATCCTTTCCCAGTTTGTACGGTTTCATTAGTCACAATCAAGTCAACATGTGCCTGGGAAATGTAAACCAATGTGGTTTTCGAGTTATTTAACATTAGACAATTCGCAGTAGGCAAATTACAATGAGAAGTTCAAACACCTTCTCAGCAAACTCCTGTAGTTGCTGGTCTTCACCTCTGCAATTCCCCATGTAAGAAAATAGTGCCTCAAACGGATTTTCATGTTTGTTTGTGGTTTTTAGTGGCTTGACCCAAAACAAATTTTTTTATAACTTTTCGGTTTGGCTATTGAACCCAGAAAAATCAGTTATTTTCACAGTTCTACTTAGAGTCCCCAAAACCTTAGCAGCATTGATAGATCTATTTATGTCGGGAAAAGAGATAGGGGAGTGCCAAGTTAGACAGCTGGTGAACACCTTGTGCTGCCACCTGTCCTGGTGGAAGCTGATTTGCTCAGGATATTGTGGTAGACACGTGTCTTTTTCTGAAATACTTCTATAGGTCTGGCCCAGCTCCCATTAAAGTAAACAGAAAGCCTGCTGTTGATGTCCATGGAAGCTGGACCAGGCTCACAGTGTTCGGTATGGCAAGATGGTCACTGAGGGCACTCAGCATCTCCCAAAACTGGGCCCCTCTTCTGTAAACCGGGGCTTTCACCCACTTCACTTCAGTAGGAACAGAAGCAGGCACTAACCTGGCACAACCACAGCTTCAGATAAAGTAAGCAGCCAGCAGGTGCTTACTGAAAAGGTGATGAAGTTGCTACAGTTCGTTGTCAAGAATAAACTTCCAGGGAGTGATTGAACAAACAGGTTAGTGGCATGTGTCATAACTCTGAATCGGAAGCTATGGAGGTTTGGAACGTAAATCTAGGTGGAAAGCCCTACCAAAACCTGTACCAGCAAACATTTAGGTAGCTGTATATTCTGGAAGTTTAGGAATACACTGTGCATCTACTCCATAATGTTCCTATACAACTGCAAGAATAGAGATTAGGCAATGTGAACCCACTTTGTCCCCTAAAATAAAACTGACTGTCCCAAAAAGTATTTCATTTTCTTGCATTGTACTGAATACCATTAAAAATGGACACAAGCAGAGTTCTTTCTAAGTAATACGAACAAAACCTCTTGCCCTAATTCAGCATTGCAAAATGCATTAGGGAACTGGAAACACTGGATTAGCTGGCCCAAGTAGAGCAGTAGATATCCAACTGGCGGTGCTCATCTTGCTGCGTCGTCATCACCACGTTTACCTGTGCCATTCAAAATGCTATTCTCTTATCTTCACAAGTGCCTCTATGTTTTCTTCCGTGCAATCCCTTATGCTTGTTGAAAAACTCCACATCACAATCCAGACAGACTTGTCCTTAAAACTTGCAGTGCAGTAATTCCTGCAAAAAGCCACAGGCTGCTTATGACTCAGATGAGGAGTTGACTCCTGTCTATTCTGCAAAATTTGTTCAGTGAGCTGGTACCTTGACCTCCCACTCACTGACCCCTCCATGTGTCTGCTTCATTTGCTTGTCACACCTTGTCATAAACCTAGACTGAGAGCTCTTTGTGGCAGCAATCCTCTTATTCTCTGTTATCTGTGCAGGGCCGAGCACAATGGGGCTCTGATCTTTGATAGGGAACTGTGAGTGCTCCTGTAATACAATTAAATGAGGATCTTCTCTCTGGGCTGGATTCTGCTCCCCTGGAAGTCCGTGACAAAACTCCTATTGACGTGAAGAGTGCAGCCTGGAGTCCTAAAAGCTCCAAGCTGCACTTCCTATTTTAAGTTGTGATTATGTGAATATTAAATACTGAAGCCGAGCAAGGGGAGACGTTGCATTCTTGTTGAAGAAGAATGGAAGAGAATTATGCAGGGAGGTGGAGACAGTGGAAAGTGCCTGAATGTGAATCTTTGGCAGGGGCTGTGGAGTTCTTCCCCATGTTTTTACCTCCCTCCCACATCTGTCTTTTTAGCTCTCCTGTTATCTTTTCTCTTTCTAGCTCCCTTCTGCCAGTCTTCTTTCTTTACCATATTCCATCATTGATCCCCTGCTCCACTCCTTTGAGAGGTAAGCTAGCAATGCAAGCAGCAGCCATGTCAGTGAAAATGTTTAAAGTCTCCCAGTGGCCCCTCCGCATATGAATCAGTTTTTCTGACAGGGCTGTTGCAGCTGCCAGTAAGGCAGAACAGCAGGAATGCACAATTTCATTCTGCTCTATTTAGGGCCTTACGCCATGCAGTGTTTTTCCCTGGAATTGAAATTAGGGAGTGGGGGTTGGAATATTCACGGGGGGTGAGGGCCGACGAGGGTTGAGACCATGACTGTGAAGGTGGGCTATATGGCACCATAGTAAAAACTTTATAAATGTTTCACAACCATTTTATTAGATTTAACTCATGTTTTAAAATCATCACAAAAATTAAAGTTGGCTACTCAAGCCTACTATGAAGCACTCTTCTTGGTTTCTTGTTGTAATTTTGCACTCTTTGGTGTCTTCTTGTGTGTCCGTTACTTCCAGTCCTTCATGATACGCTCATGATCAGGAGAAGGCGACTTCTTTCAGGACACAAAATTCTTTCTTTCAGAACACAAAATATACAGGAAGGGTGGGCTCCACCTAAACCAAAGTGGATCCAGACTGTTGGCACTTAACATTAAAAAGGTTGCAGAGCAGTTTTTAAATTAAGAGATGGGGGGAAAGCCGATTCCTGCAGAGGTGCATGTGGATCGGACAGAGACTTCTCTTAGAGGAGAGTCTATTGATAGAGAGGAGAGGATGGAAGAGGATAAAGTATGGGCCAGATCAGACAAGAAACATTCACAAATAAGAATCTGACACATCAGAAAAGGGCAGACAAATAAACAGAGACAAGTTTTTAAAGTGCTTGCTCACAAAAGCTAGAAGTCTAAATAATAAGATGGGTGAACTAGAGTGCCTCATGTTAAAGGAGGATATTGATATAATAGGCATCACAGAAACCTGGTGGAGGGAGGACAATCAATGGGACACAATCATTCCAGGGTACAAAATACATTGGAAGGACAGAACAGGTCGTGTAGGGGGGAGAGGGAGGAGTGGCACTATATGTGAAAGAAAATGTAGAATCAAATGAAATAAAAATCTTAAATGAATCCACATGTTCCATAAAATCTCTATGGATAGTAATTCCATGCTCTAATAAGAATATAACAGTAGGGATCTATTATCGACCACCTGACCAGGATGGTGATAGTGATGATGAAATGCTAAGGGAGATTAGAGAGGCTATCAAAATAAAAAACTCAATAATAGTGGGGAATTTCAATTATTCCCATATTGACTGGGTACATGTCACCTCAGGATGAAATGCAGAGACAAAATTTCTTGATCCTTTAAATGACTGCTTCTTGGAGCAGCTGGTACAGGAACCCACAAAGGGAGAGGCAACTCTCGATCTGGTCCTGAGTGGAGCGCAGGATCTGGTCCAAGAGGTAACTATAACAGGACCGCTTGGAAATAGTGACCATAATATAATAACGTTTAACATTCCTGTGTAGGGAAGAACACCTCAACAGCCCAACACTGTGGAATTTAATTTCAGAAAGGGGAACTATGCAAAAATGAGGAGGTTAGTTAAACAGAAATTAACAGGTACAGTGACTAGAGTGAAATCCCTGCAAGCTGCATGGACGCTTTTCAAAGACACCATAATAGAGGCTCAACTTAAATGTATACCTCAAATTAAAAAACACAGTAAAAACTAAAAAAGAGCCACCGTGGCTTAACAACCATTTAAAAGAAGAAGTAAGAGATAAAAAAGGCATCTTTTAAAAAGTGGAAGTCAAATCCTAGTGAGGTAAATAGAAAGGCGCATAAGCACTGCCAAATTAAATGTAAAAATGTAATAAGAAAAGCCAAAAAAGAGTTTGAAGAACAGCTAGCCAAAAACTCAAAAGGTAATAACAAAATGTTTTTTAAGTACATCAGAAGCAGGAAGCCTGCTAAACAACCAGTGCGGCCCCTGGACGATTGAGATACAAAAGGAGCACTTAAAGACGATAAAGTCATTGCGGAGAAACTAAATGAATTCTTTGCTTCAGTCTTCATGGCTGAGGATGTGAGGGAGATTCCCAAACCTGAGCCATCTTTTATAGGTGACAAACCTGAGGAATTGTCACAGATTGAAGTGTCACTAGAGGAGGTTTTGGAATTAATTGAGAAACTTAATAGTAACAAGTCACCAGGACCAGACGGCATTCACCCAAGAGTTCTGAAAGAACTCAAATGTGAAATTGCAGAACTATTAACTATGGTTTGTAACCTGTCCTTTAAATCAGCTATTGTACCCAATGACTGGAAGATAGCTAATGTAATGCCAATAATTAAGAAGGGCTCTAGAGATGATCCTGGCAATTACAGACCGGTAAGTCTAACAGTACTGGGGGAAATTAGTTGAAACTATAGTAAAGAATAAAATTGTCGGACACATAGTAGAACATAAATTGTTGGGCAAAAGTCAACATGGTTTCTGTAAAGGGAGATCATGTCTTACTAATCTATTCGAGTTCTTTGAGGGGGTCAACAAACATGTGGACAAGGGGGATCATAGTGTACTCAGAGTTCCAGAAAGCCTTTGACAAGGTCCCTCACCAAACTCTCTTACGTAAATTAAGTTGTCATGGGATAAGAGGGAAGATCCTTTCAGGGACTGAGCACTGGTTAAAAGACAGGGAACAAAGGGTAGGAATAAATGGTAAATTTTCAGAATGGAGAGGGATAACTAGTGGTGGTCCCCAAGGGTCAGTCCTAGGACCAATGTGATTCAACTTATTCATAAATGATCTGGAGAAAGGGGTAAACAGTGAGGTGGCAAAGTTTGCAGATGATACTAAACTGCTCAAGATAGTTAAGGCCGAAGCAGACTGTGAAGAACTTCAAAAAGATCTCATCAAACTAAGTGATTAGGCAACAAAATGGCAAATGAAATTTAATGTGGATAAATGTAAAGTAATGCACATTGGAAAAAATAACCCCAACTATACATACAATATGATGGGGGCTAATTTAGCTACAACTAAACAGGAGAAAGATCATGGAGTTATTGTGGATAGTTCTCTGAAGACATCCACGCAGTGTGTAGCGGCAGTCAAAAAAGCAAACGGGATGTTAGGAATCATTAAAAAGGGATAGAGAATAAGAGGGAGAATATCTTATTGCCTTTACATAAATCCATGGTACATTCACATCTTGAATACTGCGTACAGATGTGGTCCCCTCATCTCAAAAAAAGATATACTGGCATTAGAAAAGGTTCAGAAAAGCGCAACTAAAATGATTAGGGGTTTGGAATGGGTCCCATATGAGGAGAGATTAAAGAGGCTAGAACTTTTCAGCTTGGAAAAGAGGAGACTAAGGGGGGATAGGATAGAGGTATATAAAATCATGAGTGGTGTGGAGAAACTGAATAAGGAAAGGTTATTTACTTGTTCCCATAATATAAGAACTAGGGGCCACCAAATGAAATTAATGGGTAGCAGGTTTAAAACAAATAAAAGGAAGTTATTCTTCACTCACCACACAGTAAATCTGTGGAACTCCTTGCCTGAGGAGATTGTGAAGTCTAGGACTATAACAGGGTTTAAAAGAGAACTGGATAAATTCATGGAGGTTAAGTCCATTAATGGCTATTAGCCAGGATGCATAAGGAATGGTGTCCCTAGCCTTTGTTTGTCAGAGGGTGGAGATGGATGGCAGGAGAGAGATCATTTGATCATTACCTGTTAGGCTAACTCCCTCTGGGCACCTGGTATTGGCCACTGTCGGTAGACAGGATACTGGGCTGGATGGACCTTTGGTCTGACCCAGTATGGCCATTCTTATGTTCTCATGTTATGTTCTATTCAATGAGGAAAAAGAATGCTCAACTGTAGCTGTTGTGACTGGGAGTAGCAAGAAATGAATTCCTACTTCTTTCATCCCAGGAAACATAGCACAAGGATTGGGTCGAACCACTAGTGAGGATAAAGAAGTTGAAGTTAAATCTTCATTCGTTCGTCGTACGATATTCCACTCTGTGTTCAAAATTCTCTGTTCTGTCTAGATCACATAGCAGCCCTATGCTGGTAGTGCCTCACTCCACGCAACTGCAGGTGTTTTATAAGACAGGCATCTGAAAAAGCTACATGGAGTTTGAATAGAATCCAGAAATCGCTATTGTAGATTTGTAAGAATCAACTCTGTGTACTTTTTCAGCTGGCTCAACAAACACTTCTTGTCCTCTTCACTAAAGGAGTCAATATAAGTACCTTAATTAGTCAATTTCTGAACTGAAGTCTTTGCTTCTTCCAGTACATTTTCAGTGGATATCTCTGACTGATCCAAGGGCTAGCTTCTGTTCCTGGACAAAGATCTACTATTGTTGTAGCAGATGCCTGGATGACATTGTTTAATGACCCAAGTGGTTTCAACCATAAACTTACAAGAGAGAGAACTGCGATAGTCTTCTCTGAACTTAGTCCACTAGCCTCACTACTTAGATCAGTCCTATCTTGGTGGATACTTTCCAAAGCCAGTAATGACAGTTGCAGTAATTTTAAGACAACAGCCAAGAATCGCTCATGAGAAAGCCAGCAAGTTTTCCCAGCTTGGACTAATTTGAACTTCAATCTCAGTGTTTCTTCTATTTCCAAAACATAAAGTCCTTTTGGACTCTTGTTGAAAAAAAAAAAGAGTATAAAAAGCCATTAAATTTATGGCTTCTAAATGTTTTTTGAAGATGCTGCAGCTTGTACTAGCACCAGTTGGAGTAGATGGCCTCTGCAGTGTGTATAGGAGAGATTAGGGTTACACTTTTCTCTGAGCAAAGCTTGTACTCCACTATGTCTTCAAATGCACAAGCAGCCATCTGTTTGGGGTTCAGTTTACAAGCAGTTAGCTCTTCTAAGATGTCACTGATGGAGCTGATGTGTCTTCTATAACCTGAACAACTAGAATGCATTTACTGGCCTACCACCGACATCAAGATAACATACTCAATGACTTGATGCTATCTGCATTGGTGCATTCATCAGGCATATATGCACATATTTTGAATATGGTGAGAGAGTTCTTCACTTTTTCAGCTGCTGAGTCTTTCACTGTTGCACCGCATGCTTCGAGAGTCAGCTGCGTTTTTTCAGAAAGATAGCGAGCATTTGCCAGTCTTGTTCGAAACCAGTGTCCAACTTCAGGATTAACAGGTGACAATGCACTTAACATTTAACTTAACTTAACAAGTGACAATGCACTTAACTTAACTCTTGCTTAAATAGAAAGTATGATGCAACATAAACTGAGTTGTGTTCACATAAACTGAGTTGTGTCTCCAGCATTCTTAACAGCCTCATTAAGTTCTACTAAAATTTGCTTTGACAGTGACTTGCTTATAAGGCTTTCTGCATGTTGGTGCAGACCTGAGGCATGGTGTTTTGCAGCCTTTTCATATAGGTTGTCAGTATTGGCTTAGCTGATCAGTCTGGCAAACCAAGCTCCTCCACTTTTATGATATAAAGCCATGCTATGCCCACATCTTGAATACTGCATGCAGTTCTGGTCACCCCATCTCAAAAAAGATATTTTGGAATTGGAAAAGGTACAGAGAAGGGCAACAACAATGATTAGGAGCATGGAACAGATTCCATATGAGGAGAGATTAAGAAGACTGGGACTTTCCAGCTTGGAAAAGAGACAACTAAGAGGGGATATGATAGAGGCTTATAAAATCTTGACTGGTGTGGAGAAAATGACTAAGGAAGTGTTACTTACCCCTTCACTTAACACAAGAACAAGGGGTCACTTAACACAAGAACCTGGGTGCCTTGCATGGCCAGCATCCTGTTTTCTGTACAAGGGTGAGTGCCCGTGGGGGTGGGGGGGGATGGGGAAAGGGGGGTGAGGTGAGGGGAAGAGGCAGTGGGGCAGGAAGGCAGATGGGATAGGGCCGGGGAGGGACATAGGGGCACAGGATAGTGGGAAGAGAAGGGGATGGGGAATGGCAGGGGGGAGTGGGAGCCTGAGTGCAGCGGCTCCTCAGTGGCAGCAGCAGCTGGGGCTCCCCCTTTCAGCCAGCCCATCTCCCCCCAGAATTGGCAGCCCACCTCCAGAGGGTACCCCTGTTGCAGGTACCCCAGCCACAGGTACCCCCTTCAGTGCCTTCCAAATATCCCTCCCAGTGCACAGACATCTCTTTGAACACCCCCCAAATATCCCTTTCAGCTCCTCCTCCCTTTCCCCCCGGCAGTGTCCTTCATTTGGGAGCTTAAAATATGATAACCCTTGGGGTCACTCCATTCTCACAGCCTTGGTTTCTGGAGCTGGTGGGAGCAAGTCTGCCCTGCCAGCAGCCGCCTGCCCCCAATGCTTGGGCTGCACACTGGGTTCATGTGGCTGAGCTCAGAGCTTGGGCTTTGTGACCTTGAGTCCAGAAGCCATGGGACTGGGGCAGGGCAGCCAAGGGGAGCAAGGGGTATTTCCTCTCTATTCACAGGGAGCATGGGGAGAGTGACCTGGCTGCAGTGGCAGGTCCATGGGCAGCAAGAGTGGTGTGGCCTGGCTGCTGAGAGGCAGAAGCCCAAGGGGGATGAATGCTTCAGGAAGCAGCTCATGGCAGCTAGGCTCCAAGGGCAGATCCTGGCTCCAGGGGATGTTGCCAGCCACTGCCAGGCTCCTTCAGGGCAGAGGCAAGAGCGTATCGGGGTGCAGCTCAGAGCTGTGCCACCTGCCCTGCCTAGGGAGTGCCCGGCCATGCAGAGGCGGCCAGCTTGGGGAACAGGGCAGGGAGGGCTGCTGGGCAGCCAACCAGCACTCTGGCTTCCACAGCACAGAGAGCCAGGAGTCCGAGCAGGCTGGACAGCTCTCACCAGCTTCCGATCTGCCAGCTCTTGGCTGGAGGTGACAGTTTTCAAACTGTGGGGAACATCCTCTTAGAAAGGCACACCCCATGGTTTGAAAATCTCTGTGCTAAATGGGAGGCAGGCGCAAATATTATAGCTCGGTGCGGGTGCTAAAATGCTCAGTTATGGTTCTGACTGTGAAACTTGCTTATTGTGGACAATGGGTGTTAGCACTAGATTGCTACAGAATGAAAGACTCCTGAGGTCCTGCTGTAACCCACTAGTGAGCGTGTTCTAGGTTCCCATTTGTGCTGATATCAAGAGGCTGTGAGTTGTTACAGCCCCCAGTTAGTCTTTCCTCTTTAGTTCAAGCTCTAGCCACTAATGGTTTTCAGCTCTGGAGGTCTCTGGTCAGTCCCTGGTGTGTCATCCAGGGCTGTCACATTGCCTGAGGCCCAACTGTACACCTACATGTACTTACACACTCACGCTCACTGTGTTTGGCAGTGTTTGCAGGCAGCGCTGGCCTCACACGTTTGTAAAGGAAACACAAAAATTTCCCAAAGATACTAACTTCTTCATTCTCTCTCCTTGTTGCCCCTCCAAGAGGCTTCTTCTGCTCCTTGCATCTCCTCCATGTGAGGCTTTTACAAATCTCATCCTTTCCCATCATCTTCCTATTTAAAAAAATGCTTTATTGCCACTTCTCTCACTGTAGCACTTTGGTTTATAAAGGGACACCACACATGGGCACACTGTTCATGTGTTGTGAACAGAGCTGGTCCGAGCAGGAGAAGACCATTCACTAGACCATGCATCTCAAGCTTCATTCTTCCTGCAGACTTAGTCTCCACTGACATGTTAGGATTCTTATTTAAACACAAGGGACATAGGGATTGTAACGCTGAGCGTCACACCATCTACCTAGGCACCTAGAAACGACATTGTGGTGCACAAAGCCTGAGTTAGGTGCCTAGACTCCCTCACCCCCCAACCCCCATGCCATCTATTCTATAGGAAGAGATCCACAAAACCCAGCACACTAGGCAGTGAGGTGTCTAAGCTAGCCAATGGGAGATGCTCACCAGAGGGGTATGTGGTAATCCCTTCCCCTCTCTCCCAGATAGTCACCTTGCTGCAGCCCAGATTTAAGCACCTATTGCTGCTTAGTAATCAACAAGTGGGAAACAGTCTCTTGAAGTCAGACAGCTTAGGCACTTTGTGCACAAGTGACTTAGACACCTGCCTCACTCCACGTAAAATAGCCAGAGGAGGAGGAGGTGGTGGTCCAATGCCCACCTTACAACTTTTAGCCCAGTAGTTAGAGCACTCAGCTGGGATGTGGGAGACCCAGGGTATGGCTACTTTGCCAAAAAAAAAAGACCCATGGTAATGAAACTCAAAGCCCAGGTCAACTGACTTGGGTTCATGCTATATGGCTAAGCAGTGTAGCCATTTGGGCTTGGGCTTGAGCCATTTCACTCTGGATAAATAAATAGGCATTGGGCCAAAGGTTGAGAGTGATTCTATAGTTTTGGTGATTAGGTCACCTACCTGGGAGGTGGGAGACCCAGGGTCCAGTTTCCCTGCTCCAACCACTTTTTCATTATTTATTCACAGTGGAACAGCTTCAACAGGCCCGCATCACAATAGATCAGTGGTTAGAGGATTCTTCTAAGTTGTGGAATACCCCTGCTCAAATCTCTTCTCCCCCTCTTGCCAACAGGGGGAATTGAAGCTGGGTCTCCCACAGCCCAGGTGAGTGTTCTAACCACTAGGCTAAAAGTTGTAAGGTGGGCACCACCACCTTGAGACAGATTTTGAATGGGACCTGTGAGCACATCTACCAGATTGGGCCCCACACACAACTGTCTACCCTTGGTTTATGAACTGCTTAGGTGAGAGAGAGGCATCTGGATACGCAGGGGGAGGCAGCAGTGCACAGGTCCAGAGGCAGAAATTTGGATGCTGAGAGAACTTTTACCCTGAAATGTAGGTGCCAAGTGTGTTTACAGAGTTTGGTGGGTGGGACGCTCTGTACCACAGGGGAACACCCAGTACCCCCATGTTCATCCTTGTAAAATGATTGTGTGGTATCCAATGCAAAATTTGTCATGTCAGGTGTCTTCGTAAGGCTCATGATGCACTGAGCATGGTTGTTATAGCAATGTTATAGTAACTGTTACAGTAAAGTTATAGGTTATAATGTCATGTATATAGTTATGAGGCTGAAAATATATCCTCATGGCTTAAAATAAGCCCAGGCAAAAACTCTCCAAGAGCAGAGAGGCAGTTCACATCTCATCAGGGCAGGTATGGGACAAACCCAGTCCAGCCTCACAGGAACAAAGGACGCTGGCTGAGGCAGCAACAAAAGAATCTGTTGGACTCTTGAGGGAGTCACGCCCATTCCTTTGGTCAGTTTGGAACTGTGATGAGATAATGCTCACCTGAGTCTGAAGGAGGAGTGGGGGGCAAAGCCAAGAGGGAAGAAAGGACATGATAAAAGGGAGAGACATTTGCCATGCTCTCTTTCTCTTCCACCTACAGCTACAGACGCCAGACGAATGACTGAAGTGCTGATCAAATGGGAAAGCCTAGCTGACGAGCAACCAGCCAGCCTGTGGTGAGAAGCATCTAAGTTTGTAAGGGCACTGAACGTGTTAAGATCAGCTTAGAATGCGTTTTGCTTTTATTTCATTTGACCAAATCTGACTTGTTATGTTTTATCTTATAATAACCTTAAAATCATAGACGATTAGGGTTGGAAGAGACCTCAGGAGGTCATCTAGTCCAATCCCGTGCTCAAAGCAGGACCAACACCAACTAAATCATCCCAGCCAGGGCTTTGTCAAGCCGGGCCTTAAAAACCTCTAAGGATGGAGATTACACCACCTCCCTAGGTAACCCATTCCAGTGCTTCATCACTATCCTAGTAAAATAGTGTTTCCTAATATCCAACCTAGACCTCCCCCACTGCGACTTGATACCACTGCTTCTTGTTCTGTCATCTGCCTCCGCGGAGACCAGCTTAGCTCCATCCTCTTTGAAACCTCCACTTCGGGTAATTGAAGGCTGCTATCAAATGCCACCTCACTCTTCTCTTCTGCAGACTAAATAACCCCAGTTCCCTTAGCCTCTCCTCATAAGTCATGTGCCCCAGCCCCCTAATAATTTTTGTTGCCCTCCGCTGGACTCTCTCCAATTTGTCCACATCCCTTCTGTAGTGGGGGGAACAAAACTGGATGCAATACTCCAGGTGTGGCCTCACCAGTGCCGAATAGAGGGGAATAATCACTTCCCTCAATCTGCCGGCAATGCTCCTACTAATACAGCCCAATATGCCATTGGCCTTCTTGGCAACAAGGGCACACTGCTGACTCATATCCAGCTTCTCGTCCACTGTAATCCCCAGGTCCTTTTCTGCAGAAGTAGAATCTGTTTGTTTATTCTACCTGAAGCAGTGCATTTGGTTTGAAGCATGACTAAGACTCCCCTTGGGATAACAAGCCTGGTACATATCAATTTCTTTGTTAAATTGACAAACTCATATAAGCTTGCTGTGTACAACGGGCATAACTGGGCACTGCAAGACAAAGGTTCCTAGGGTTGTGTCTGGGACCGGAGATACTGGCTAGTGTCATTTGGTTGCACAATCCAAGGAGCAGCTTACATGCCAGAGGCTGTGCGTGAACAGCCCAGGAGTAGAGGTTCTCACAGCAGAACAGGGTAAGGCTGGCTCCCAGAGTCAAGGATTGGAGTGACCTAACAGATCGCTGGTCCGGATAACACCAGAGGGGAACGTCACAGTGGGACTCTTCTGGATCACAGTGGAACCACACCTATGACTTAGGCTCCTAAGTCTGGAGTTTAGGTACCTAAGTACCTTTGTGGATCTGGGCCAAGCAGTACAAACCTCTATAATCAAAATAACATCTTGACGTTCAGTCAATATTGACTGAGTGTTTGGGGACAGACAGAAAAACACTCAAGCCATAAAATATAATTTTGTATTCATGAATTCCCTAGATGGTCCCATCTTACTTAGTAAATTAGTGCATTTTAAATTATATTACCAGTGACTAGATGCAGATATTTCCATGGACCACCTGCAACACTAATGTTCTGTTGTCTTTGCTATTTTGCAAGCTCTCTGAAGAAGAAACCAAATGGAAAAAGAACAAACCCCAAACAACAACTTTTCCTGTTTAGCTTTTAAATTGAATTTTTGAGACTAAGCAGTGTAGTCCAAGATGTAGTCAGATCTTGAGCGGACTTTTAGTTTTACAAAGAAGTATCAAGTAAGCAGTGACGAGCCAGGAAGGACAACAGTAAAGTAACCAAAGGAAAAAGGATGAAAAGGAAGATGATATTTATTGTGGGGAGGGGGAAACCAAACAAACTACTGGAATGACGATCTGAGCTGGCTGTAGTAAAATGGAGATAATCACATTGATACAGAATTTGATGGTGAGACCCTCCAGACTTCCCCAGTGCAGGAACTGTAGATGTGGTGCATTTCATATGGTGATAACACAACATCCTGACCATTCTCTGAAAACTAATGCTAACTATTAGTATATTGGCTTGTTTGTCACCCTGAGATAGAATTTTGGGTTTGACTTTTTGATATTCTTATATCTTATACTAACGTGTGAAGAACAATGAACAAAGACACTGTGTGTTGCATTTCCCACAACCAGATGGGGCTTTTAGTACAATGAGAAAAGATAAGGGATAGAGCTAAAGCGTTAGAGGGTATGGTGGGAGTGTAATATATGAGCATACACTGAAAGGCTGCCTGTCTCCTTTCCCAAGCCAAGGTAAAGCAACCAGTTAGGAGGAGCAAAGGGGATGGTGGAGGCGGGGGGGGACATAAAAAACTCTAAAAGCCAAAGAAAGGCCTGGCCTTGGCCAGAACACAACCTCACTCCTTACCTCTCCCATGGGGTACAAAAGAGGTGGGATGAAGACCCAGACCCATGACCCCCAAAAACAACATGACCATAAATTATAAGGGGTGGGACTGAGGGTGTGCATTGCAGGTATATTTGGGCCTGCTAAGAAAGAGGAGGTGTGAAATGGGGAATAGGGAAGGGGGAACGGGGACACAGGCAAGGCTCTGTGGTGTCAGAGCTGGGAAGGAGGACATGGAGTAAATGCTCTGCTGTGTCAGAGCTGGGAATAGAACACTGGCAAACCGACTCTGCTGGCGTGTAGAGCTATGGATATGTTTGCTTGGAACTAACCCCAATAAACATCGCATTGCTTCACTTCGGACTGCTGGTCTTCTGCTTTCTGTCTGCATGACAAAAACTAGGGGAGAGGGTGAAGGGAAAGCCCTCTGACACTAACACTTAATGTAGTTTCAGCAATCTCTTTGCTTGAAGGACCACAGTGTCATTCCACTAGCCAGAGCCAGTGCTAGGCATAAGCCGACTAAGCAATTGCTTAGGCTCCGGAGCAGCTCATGGCGCGCCCCCACCCCCCCATATGCCTTTTATTATATGATGTGTTGGAGGCCCCAAAAATATTCCTGCTTAAAGCCCTCAATAGGCTAGCACTGCCTCTGCCACTTGCAACCCCCACACTTACATATACTCCAGTTTGTTCAAAATGCATTCTTTTAAATGTTCCTTTGAACATTGCATTACTTCTCATCTTTGAAGTAGAAACCTAAAAATAGGATGAACATTAAAAAGGCAACACTTTCGTGTTGGTACTTCCCTTAAAAGTTGTTTCCTGAAGAAATAATCCCCTGATAGCAATGTATGAAGTTACAGAAAATATATAACTTCAGATGTGTGATAAGGAATGAATCCTGACAAGTTTAAGATCAGAGCCTGTGCGGTGCTGAACTTAATGAGAGTTAAGAGCATTCAGCATCTTGCAGGATCAGGTTTCTAAACAGGAACGATCCTGTTTTCATGTAAATATTGTTGGCAGTGAAGAACAAAGGATACAAACCAAAGAAATAAAGAAAAGTTAACCTAGAGTAGAATTGCTTCTTCACAAGGGGTATATGTTTTTTTATTATGTTCTTCAACATTGGTAAAAAGTCTCTTGTTCTGCACTCAGGGCCTACTGCAGTTTCTGTTTAAAGTCAATGGCAGTTACTGCTAAGGATTTCAATAGAACCATGTTCTGATCCTGAATGTTCTCCATTGCAAGTGTATCAAAGACGAGAAGCTCAGGAATTGTCTTCATTTACTGACACTGCCATAGTTGATCTCACGGAAGCTGAGTTGGGCAATAAAGGTTATTTGGCCTGTGCTTATTCCTTTTCCCCTGAGAACTTGTTCTTGGGCATCTCAATGCACATTATAAAGGAGGCATGACTTTGAGTTTATGGTCCCTGAACTAACTTACTCTTCAGACTCTCTTGTGTGTGTGTCACTGGACCTGATTTATCAAGGGAACACAATTTTTATAGTCACCAGTGTTGTCTGTCCTCTTCCGTTGCCCTTGTGTCCATATCTGAATACCTTTTTCTTTCTCCAACTTACACCTCTTGTACTCTCAAGGTCCACCATTGCAGCCTCCATCCTTATTGCTATATTTTTTTCAGTAGTTAGAAATTTCTCAGAAGGTTGTCAGTGCCAGTCAGTGGTCAACTCTAGGTGATATAAAGTGCTATTTCTGAAGTCCGGACCCTTCCCCACTAGACTCTGAGCATGCTGTTTCCATAGCAGCCTGTCAGTACTTTTGACAACTCTAAGGGAAGCTTTGGAATCCCCATTGCTGGAGGTTTTTAAGAACATATTAGATAAATACCAGTCCGGGCTGGTCTAGACATACTTGGTACTACCTCGGGTGGGGTGGGTGGGGAGAAAGGAGCTGGCTTGATGATGTTTCAAGGTCCTTTACAGCCCTTCATTTCTATGGTTCTGTCATGAGCTGGCTGAAGTCCCTCACCCCAAAAGTATCTGCCAAATTGTTGGCTGTGCCCTAGCTAAAGTTCTTTACTATGGGAGCTCTCAGTCCCTCATTCCATTCAGACATTCTCAGGAAGGAGAAGTTTATCTTGTACTAATTCAGAATGGATGAAGGAGGAATGAAGAATTTAACACTGTGTCCCTATGCTCTGTGCAGACCTATTGCAATCCAAGGCCCAGAGCTTGCAAGGAGCTCTGCTAAGGCAAATCCTGTGTCCTTGTGGAGTTCCCTCACTTCATTATGTGCCTACATGACTACAAAGGGCTTTGCATGGGTCTGCCTACATGCAGCTTCTTGCAGGCTCAGGGCTGTCGTGGGGAGAAAGAAAGGGAATTGAGCTCAAAAGAAACGAAGGGAATGTGGAGGGGCAGGAGGTGGTGAATGTGGGTAACAGGAGAATGGGGAAATAGAAGACGAGAGTGAAAGAGAAAAAGGAGAAAGGGGAATGATTGACTGAAGGTAAAAGTGAAATTAGGTGAACAGAGATGGAAGAGGTTTAACTATAAAAAGTGAGAAGAAAATTAGAATAGAAACAATAGACACTCAAAGAAGATGGGAAATGGAAGAGAAATGTAAATTTAGAGAAGTAAAAGCCTCTTAGAGATGAAAGCAAATGAATTTGGAGGGAAAAGGCTGAGGCTTTAAGACTTAAGCACACACTTCAACTGAAGTGCATAACTGAAAGACTACTTGTGCCCAATCCTCTTCCATTGAAGTTCATGAGAATTTTGCCATTGACTCCAGATAGGAGTAGAATTTGGTCCTTAAACATTATTGAAAAATTAGTGAGAGAAAAGTCAGACACTGGCTCCCACACACAACTGAGGAGAAGAGAGCCAGATGGAGCATGAGATGAGAGAACAAAATCCACTGCAACATGGTAAGATGTTAGCTACAGAATTATTTTTGCTTTTCATTGTATTGGGTCCATGGTGAATGGAATTCAAAGTCAAAGATGAATGCAAAGTCATTTTATCGTATCATACATTTTAATAACTTAGTGTCTGAAATTGAAATGATTGTGCTATGCTAATGACACTGTGCAAATTAGATTTTTACCCCTTTATGAGGCCATTATTGCATGAGATGGTGAAGTCACTGTGCAGGTCCCATTCTGAGTTTGTTACTGTTGAAACAATCACATTGCAAGTGTAGAGAGATCCCACCGTAAGGACGTGCTGACATGAGGTCAAAGTGCTAAACTGATTGTAACAGAACTGTACTACACAGATATGTGTGTGATCATGGTGTGCTCCTGTATCTGGTCCTACTGACCATAACAACCTGTTACTTACTCACCGTTGCTCCTTTGGCTCAAATGGCAGGGGTTTGGACTCTTGATCCTGGTTCTAATCCTCTGGGGCACTATTTTGCCCTTATGTATGCAACCATGGTTCATTGCAAAGTGATACCTGAGAATGGGACTTGAATTCCTGTAGACTTCAAAAGCTAGCTATTAGCTTATCTAACAACGTGAGTGGTAGGCTAGGGCAACACAGTATAAGCAATACTGTGCAGACAGTACACTGGCTTAATAAGCAATTGGTTTCTCTATACTGATTGGCTTTAGTGACTAAAAACTGCCAGCTACTTACTTCAGTAATAGGAGTCCTCCTTTATTATGAGGTAAGACCCTGCATTTTGGGGGGCTAACAGTGCTGGGTTCAATTCTCATTGTGACCACGGTGTTTGCAATTATGTGGCCATGGCTAGAATCACAGTTTGTGATGGGTCACTGTATTATACCTTTTATGCTGTGAGATTATGGTAACACTGCATGAATGTATGCCCATGGAGATCCTGGAACACAATAACTACAAAGTGAGTAGATGCAATATAGGTTCCACTTCTCTTAGACAGGGAAAAATTAGCCAATATTAAAACACTGTGAAAGTTGAGAGAGAAATTCCAGAACTTTAAGATAATGTTCTATTAAGGATTGCAGAGTAACTTAAACTTAGCCTCTTTGTTCCACCGCAGTACAATACACCATGCAGATTCGCTGGACTATTAGAAGACAATACCTTAGGAAAAAATATGTCTTTTCCCAATATGGGTTTAGAAAATGAATGGAGGGGAATACTGAAGCCCGTCTAAAATATTAATCTTTTTTGTAAAGAGTTACTTAAAAATGTTTGGGATCTGAAAAGGAACTGTATGCATTGCAATGTGTATGTGTAAGCAGCCTGGAAGTGCATCAAAAAATAAATCACTTTTAAAAAGTTTTTTTAAAAACTTGGAATGTGCTTGTTTTGTGCATTTATGGCAGTGTTATTCTAACATGGTTTTTTGCATTCAAAATAATAGGCTGTGCAAAATTCCCTGCAAATATCCAAAATAGTCAAATATGTTAAAATGGTACAGGCAAATAATCATCACATGATTGCAACAGAAACATTGTTCAGTGTAATTTTTTTTGTGATTCATATTCACCCTGGGTTCTGGTAAAATAAGGAGTTGATGACAGCATACTTTGTCTTTCCACTTGAATCTCCATCAGTGAATTAACCCTGGCAATCATCTCTAATTGTGTTTTAGCCAAATGTAGCTTGCAGAATGGCTAATATCTGGAAGAAAGACGGGGTTCACAATTAACACTGTGGCTTGTAATTGGTAAAGAAACATGAGTGACCCAGTCAAATGAATGTACCAAGAAAAGGGAAGAAAGCATATTTTGGAGCACAGAGTTAAAGCCAATTTTATTGATTTGTTAGATTGTGCTTTCTGTACTAACCTCTCCATCCCACACACACAATTTAAATGTAATACATGATGAAAGAACAAAACTGTAATAGATCGGCTAGAATAGAAGGCATGCAGAGATTAGACAGTTCCACATATTACTAAAGTCACCCAAAGCCCGGAGCTTACATATTCATTCATTAATTTTCCACCTCTTTCTGTTCTTAGCCTCTTGTTTACTGGTAGTGTAGGTAATGCCGATAACATTTAGTCCTTTAAGTGAATGGCATTTTTGTACCAGTATATATATGCACATGCAGAACTGTATGTAAAAATTACATACATCATAATTTTTTTGTCTCTTTGTTTTATGTAAACGTACCCTAATAAGAACCAGCTTGGACCTTTCCCCATTGCTCCAGCCATGACTCACCTAGAGGCAACCTCTCTCCTCACACTATACTAGTTCACTTGAGATCACCAAAGGCTTTTAAGTTGAAGACCCATTCGTATAAATGGGAGTTGGTTTAGTGCAGGGAATTTTCTGTGAGGGCCTTTCTGCTTTGGAATTTGCTTGCCTCACTGAATCCAAAATGGCCCAGATTTGTTGGCCTTCCAAACATGCTCAAAATTCCATCTTCTTGAAGAGGGCTTGTTGGCTGGGGGCAGGGTTTCATTTGAGGGGTGAAGAGATTTTGGCTTGAATACAGTTTTGCTACCTGATGTTTTGTATGTGATGGGGAAGGCAGGTGCTGCTGTTTGAGGTTTGGAATTATATTTATGTGGTGGTTTCAGAGTAGCAGCCGTGTTAGTCTATATTCGCAAAAAGAAAAGGAGTACTAGTGGCACCTTAGAGACTAACCAATTTATTTGAGCATAAGCTTTCGTGAGCTACAGCTCACTTCATCGGATGCATTCAGTGGAAAATACAGTGAGGAAATTTATATACACACAGAACATGAAAAAATGGGTGTTATCATACACAGCAGTTAACAGGAACATCCGAGGATCAGTGGGGGGTGGGGGAAATAAACCTGGGGAAATAACTGCTGGAAATGGCCCACCTTGATTATCACTACAAAAGGTTTTCTCCCCCCCGGCTCTCCTGCTGGTAATAGCTCATCTTAAGTGATCACTCTCCTTACAGTGTGTATGATAACACCCATTTTTTCATGTTCTGCGTGTATATAAATCTCCTCACTGTATTTTCCACTGAATGCATCCGATGAAGTGAGTTGTAGCTCACGAAAGCTTATGCTCAAATAAATTGGTTAGTCTCTAAGGTGCCACTAGTACTCCTTTTCTATTTATGTGATGGTTTTAACTGAGAGAGCAAGGGCACTTAGACCATGGGGAACTGCTCTTTTATTTGTGAGAGTACTGCAGGGCTGTAACTAGGGTGGGGTGAGAGGGGCAGCTGCCTAGGGTGAAGAGCTGGTGGGGGCACAAAAATGGGGCTGTGCAGGATCAGGCCCAGTGGCATCAGTGCCCTCCCCTCCACCCCCACTGCCCCCAGGGTTGGGCCTAGCAGTGTCAGCTGGAGTCCATGGTCAGCATCCTGTTTTCTGTACAAAGGTGAGTGCCTGTGGGGGGTGGGAAATGTGGGGACGGGGGATGAGGCAGTGTGGCAAGAAGGGGGATAGAAGAGGGTGGGGAGTGAGATAGGAGTAGGGGACAAATGGAAAGAGGGATGGAATGGGGAAGTGGGTGGGAGTGGGAACTCCACATGCAGAGTCCTCTCAGGAGCAGCATCTGGGGCTCTCCCATTAAGTCAGCTCATCCACACCCAGCACTGGCAGCCCACCTCCAGTGGGTACCTCTGCCAGGTAGGCAGCCAGTACACTGGCTCCCACAGTACGGACAGCAGGAGCCCAAGTGGGCTGGGCAGCTTCCGACTTGCTGCCTCCTAGTAGGAGGCAATGTTTTTCAAATTGCAGGGCACATCCCCCTGGGAAGGCATGCCCCACAGTTTGAAAACCTCTGTGCTAAATGGGAGGCAGAAATCTGGAGTGGGGGCGGGGGGGGGAGGCAGGGCATGTGACCTTGCATTGCCTCTAGGGGGTGCAAATACGATTGCCCTCCCTGGGTGATAAAATGCTTAATTAGGAATCTGGACTACTTTGACAGGAACAACCGTTAGTAGGACGTGCAGAGAGGAGAGCCTGTTATGCCACATTCAGCAGTGAATCTACACTTCTACAATCGCTTTTCTTAAATACTACAGAAATTTCAATAGAAGAACTTGCACTAATGGAACATTAAGGTTATAGTTGTAAACACTTATAAATCAGTAGATGCAAAAGTGAAGGTCTTAATAGTAACTTTAATTGAACCAAATTTCCTATGTGGACTATTCTTTGATTAATGTTTATGCTGTTAAGTAAGGAAGATAAAATGGGGCAGTCCTGTCTTCAGATATGCCCTCGCAACTTCAGTTGGCTTCAATGGGAATGTACAGCTGTATCTGACAGCAAAACTGAATCATATATTTAGTGTGGGAGAGTTCAGTTTCCTATGAAAACTGTGTAAGCCTTGCATTTCCCAACACTTGAATATTCAAAAGTGTAATTTTTGCATCATATGAATGTAAATTTTTTTTTTTTTTAGTATTATAGACAGGAATAACTTTACTTAACATTGAAACATAGACCTTTGTAGGGGGAGAGATTAATTACTGAATAGCACCTGGGCATACTGCCAAACAGTTTAAGATGGGAAGTGAAAAAGAAAATATTACTATTTCCAACTTCTGAGGAATTTTAGGCTGGCAGAATGTACTTTGCTAAGCTGTACCCCAAACCACTTACAACAGCTGTAATAATGGTAGGCTTCCAAGCACCTGTAAGGAAACCAATAAGCTGGGAATCCAGTAATGTCCTTCAAATTTGATACAGTAATAAACTAAAAGCTTTGAAAATGGAAACCCCATTTATAGATGGCACAGCCGTTTTAAAGATAGACTACAATAAGAGCTCAAATCAGGGGAGCTGATGGTAAGAGCAAAGGGCAATGGATTTCTGAGAACTTCTTGCTCTTGAAAAGCACTGCCTCAGAAATTCTGAAAGTCCAATTCCACTCTTACTGCCGTAGTGCCAGATGAAACCATTTGAAATGCTGCTTCAGCAGGAGTTTTAAACAAACTACTGATTTTTCCTGTTCTGTTGCTTGTGATGTTTGAGAAACAAGATTCTTCTGTGAATACTAAAGCTTTTTTACTAGATTTTTACATATACTATGAAGTTGCCAAGTAGGCAGGGTACATGAAGATTAAAATATGTTACCTTAATCCCATTTGCAACCCTCTCTTTTCATTTGCTTTCAGTTCAGCAATATTGTCTAATGCCTTGAAGGAAATGCCATGGAAAAAAAACATGGTGGCTTACTCAAAAATATCTGAGGCATTGTTTAATTTCTGAGTTACCATGACACAGAGGTCAGTGGGTGAAATCCTGGTCCTGCTAAAATCAATGGGAGTTTGTCATTGACTGCAGTGGGGCTAGGATTGTATGTAATTTTAAGAGCCAGGTTATTGGGCTGGAGCAGTAGAAGGAAACTGGAAACTTAGGTAGTAAAAATGGGTCTAGATAGAATAAATGCCTTAAATGATCAATGAAACAGCAAGGAAAAAAGCACAAAGCATTCTGAGTGATTAATGACTTATATTGCACATTTGAAGTACATAACAGGCCAAATCTTTCTTGACTTACTCATTCAGACAGAAATGGAACTGTCTACATCAATAAGATAAACAGGATTTCACTCTTCATATAATATACTAATTAGTTATCTATCTCTGTTGGTGGTGGATACTTGTAATTAACTAGCTGGTGTATGGTAAGAGGAGAGTATATTTGGGAATCCAGGTGAGAAGGCACCTTCCAAAAAGAATACACAGTTTCCAAGAGGAATATGCAATTTCCAAGGGGGAGGAGAGAGATGTGATAAAATGTTCAGCAGTGGCAATAGGAGGAGGAAAGGGAAGTAGAGATAAAGAAAATGAGAACAGCAAGTTTTGTGTAGTGAGGTACAATCTGCTTACAGGGACATTTAAAAAGAAAATTAATCATTAAAGACTAAGTGAACAAAGTCTAATCAATTATCTGTTCTCTCCTAGTCACTTAAATATAAGTGAAATTATTCAATAATTTATCCACCTATTCCGTCATTCATCTATACAGACTGCAGGTAGAGAGAGAGAATCACTGAGTTGTCTCAAAGGATTAGAATTAAGGCCACTGTTCTTTGTGCTTCAGTGACTTGGAAGGAGGATACAGTGTCAAAAGTACATGCATGTGCTACTAGATTGGAATGGGAAGGAAGGGAAGGCAAAGCAGAGGAATGGTACTATCCAGAAGGACTAGTATGAGTGGAGGATGCTGGAATATAACTGCAGGGATATGAAAGTGAATATTACAGGCCAAAACCAGACCCAATGTAAGCTCCATTTATTTCAGAGGAGTTACATTCACTTACACCAGTGCTGATCTGGCCCTGCCCTCTGTGATTAATGGTGGTAATGAGATTGATCTGATGTACATTGTCAGGCCAAGATTTTCAGAAGTAACTAGTGATTCTGGATGCCCAATTTGAGACTCCCTAAAAAGGCTTGCAGGGTTTTTTTGTGTTTTGTTTTTGCCTCAGAAAATGAGTGCTCAGCACTTTCTATAAAATCAGGGCCCTTTCGGATGTCTCCAGTTGGGCACCCAAAAATGGAAGCACCCAGAATAATTAATTACTTTTGAACATTTTGGCCTGTAACTGTAAGCAATTCCTGATACATTGTTTGAAGCAGCATGATACAAACTGGGTACCTTTTAAGATTAACTCTATAATGAATCAATGATTATAATAGAAAATTAGGATTGGAAGAGACCTCAGGAGATCATCTAGTCCAACCCCCTGCTCAAAGCAGGACCAACACCAACTAAATCATCCCAGCCAGGGCTTTGTCAAGTCGGGCCTTAAAAACCTCTAAGGATGGAGATTACACCACCTCCTTAGGTAACCCATTCCAGTGCTTCACCACCCTCTTAGTGAAATAGTGTTTCCTAATATCCCACCTAGACCTCCCCCACCACAGCTTGAGACCATTGCTCCTTGTTCTGTCATCTGCCACCACTGAGAACAGCCTAGCTCCATCCTTTTTGGAACCCCCATTCAGGTAGTTGAAGGCTGCTATCAACCCCCACCCCCACATTCATCTCTTCTGCAGACTAAATAACCCCAGTTCCCTAAATCTCTCCTCATAAGTCATGTGCCCCAGCCCCCTAATCATTTTTGTTGCCCTCCGCTGGACTCTCTCCAATTTGTCCACATCCTCCTTTCTGTAGTGGGGGGCCTAAAACTGGACACAGTACTTCATATGTGGCCTCACCAGTGCCGAATAGAGGGGAATAATCACTTCCCTCGATCTGTTGGCAATGTGTCTTCTAATGCAGCACAATATGCTATTAGCAACAAGGCATGCTGTTGACTCATATCCAGCATCTCGTCCCAGATCCTTTTCTGCAGAACTGCCGCTCAGCCAGTCGGTCCCCAGCCTGTAGCAGTGCATGGGATTCTTCCATCCTAAGTGCAGGACTCTGCACTTGTCCTTGTTGAACCTTGTTGAACATCAGATTTCTTTTGGCCTAATTCTCCAATTTGTCTTGGTCACTCTGGACCTATTCCTACCCTCCAGCATATCTACCTCTCCCCTCAGCTTAGTGTCATCTGCGAACTTGCTGAGGGTGCAATCCATCCCATCATCCAGATCATTAATGAATACGTAGAACAAAACCAGCCCCAGGACCAACCCCTGGGGTACTCCGCTTGATACCGGCTGCCAACTAAACATCAAGCCACTGATCACTACCCGTTGGGCCTGATGATCTAGCCAGCTTTCTATCCTGTGGGATAGATACTGTGGGAGACTGTATCAAAAACTTGGTTAAAGTCAAGGTATATCATATCCACAGCTTTCCCCATATCCACAGGGCCAGTTACCTCATCATAGAAGGCAGTCAGGTAGGTCAGGCATAACTTGCCCTTGGTGAATCCATGTTGACTGTTCCTGATGACCTTCCTCTCTTCCAAGTGCTTCAGAATGGATTCCTTGAGGGCCTGCTCCATGATTTTTCTGGGGACAGAGGTGAGGCTGACCATTCTGTAGTTCCCCAGATTCTCCTTCCTTTTTGTAAAGATGGGCACTCTATTTGCCTTTTTACAATTGTCCAGGGCTTCCCCCGATCACCACACGTTTTCAAAGATAATGGCCAATGGCTCTGTAGTCACATCAGCCAACTCCCTCAGCACCCTTGGATGCATTAGATCCAGCCCCATGGACTTGTGCATGTCCAGCTTTTCTAAATAGTCCTTAACCTGTTCTTTCACCATGGAGGGCTGTTCACCTCCTCCCCATACTGTGCTGCCCAGTGCAGCAGTCTGGGAGCTGCCCTTGTCTGTGAAGACCGAGGCAAAAAAAGCATTGAGTATTACAGCTTTTTCCACATTGTCTGTCACTAGGTTGCCTCCCCCATTCAGTAAGGGTCCCACACTTCCCCTGACCTTCTTCTTGTTGCTAACATACCTGTAGAAACCCTTCTTGTTACCCTTCACATCCCTTGCTAGCTGCAACTCCAATTGTGCTTTGGCCTTCCTGGATGCTTGAGCAATATTTTTACACTCCTCCCTAGTCATCTGTCCAAGTTTCTACTTCTTGTAAGCTTCCCTTTTATGCTTAAGCTCGCCGAAGATTTCACTGTTAAGCCAATCTGGTCGCCTGCCATATTTGCTATTCTTTCTGCACATCAGGATAGTTTGTTCCTGTGCCTTCACTAAGGCTTCTTTAAAATACAGCCAGATCTCCTGAACTCCTTTCCCCCTCATATTAGCCTCCCAGGGGATCCAGCCCATCAGTTTCCTGAGGGAGTCAAAGTCCAGGGTCTGTATTCTTCTGCTCTCCTTTCTTCCTTTTGTCAGGATCCTGAACTTGACCATTTCATGGTCACTGCTACCCAGATTGCCACTCACTTCTACTTCCCCTACCAATTCTTCCCTGTTTGATGTTATAATTATAATTGTATATATTGTGACAGGGTCGGGCCAGATGGCTACAGGAGAGTCACAGAAGACAGATATATTAGCCCCAGGTTAAGCAGGTCCCTTTTCCCTGGGTAAGATAACAGGGGCAGTTCCAGAACAATCAGCAACTTGCTGGAACCAATTAAGGGAGACAGGCTAATTAGGACACCTGGAGCCAATTAAGAAGCTGCTAGAATCAATTAAGACAGGCAGGCTAATCAGGGCACCTGGTTTAAAATGGACCTCACTTCAGTCAGTGAGGGGCGCACAAGGAGCTGAGAGTGAGAGGGCGTGCTGTTGAAGGACTGAGTACAAATGCTATCTGGCATCAGGAGGAAGGTCCTGTGGTGAGGATACAGAAGGTGTTGGGAGGAGGCCATGGGGAAGTAGCCCAGGGAGTTGTAGCTGTCATAAAGGTGTTACACGAAACACTGTATACAGCTGTGATCCACAGGGCCCTGGGCTGGAACCTGGAGTAGAGGGTGGGCCTGGGTTCCCCTCATCCCCCCAACTCCTTGTTGGATGCAGGAGATGTTGACCTGGACTGTGGGTCCCACAAGAGGGGAAGGTCCCTGGCCTGTCCCCTGACCACTAGGTGGACCAGCAGAGACTGCAGGGATTGTTCTCCTCCCTTTCCCCATGCTGGCCAGTGATGAGGTTAGCTGAGTGAATGGCAGGTTTGAGCCACTAGCAAAAGTGGCCAAACTGAGGGCTGCTGTGAATCTCTGAGGCGAGCAAATCCGCCAATAAGCGCAGGACCCACCAAGGCAGAGGCAGAACTTTGTCACAATATAATTATAACTGTTTCCCTAGAAGTCAAGCAGAAAAGCAGACCACTGGTGTTTCACCACAGTAATAGGTAGCTGTTTGAAATTATCACAGAATAATCCTAGTCATCAGCCTAGTCTATAACATTGCATAAAGGGCCATTCCCTGATATCCTACCTATTCTTTTACTCAGCCCTTGTGCATGCCAAATTGGACCCATTCTTGGTAATGGAACTATTGCACAGGTTTTATCTGTTTTTGCTTGGGCAAACTGCCCTTGATTTCAGTGGGAAATGGTGTTAGGAAGGACCTCAGGCTCTGGCCTATTGATTTCAATGGGATTTGCTTTGAGAAGGGCTAAACATTGAAGTCCTATCATTTTGTATATAAAAATGTTTACTATGGGAGGCATCCTGTTTTCTACTACTTGGCAGAAACATCTCCTGTGGTATAATTAAGGCACCTTTGTTAGAAGATGCAGATCATTAATTAATTATTTCACTTGGCAGTTTTCCAAAATTTAAAAATGCTCAATGAAAGCTCAAATTAAAACTGAAAACGAACATGTGGAGGATGTTAGGTAATGTAGTGAGTTAATGTTTCATTTATGGGGTGGTGGGAAGTGAAACCTTTGGACGTGAGACAATGATTTCACATCTGAGGACTCTAAAAGCCCATTTGCTTGCAAGGAGCTGCTATGGAATGTCTGTTCTATTTCCAGCCCTGGGGCAAGGACTGGTAGAAGGGAGAGCTGTGGCTGGAGGGGTGGTTTCTGGGACCTGCCTGAAGATGCTAGGAATGGACTCTCAAAAGACACCAGAGACTAGTATAAGGGATACTGTTGGAGTCCAGGCTACCAGGAAGGCGGCACTGAGACCAAGGTTGTAGAATGTAGGACCTAGCTGCTTTGAAGAATGAAGTCTAAACTGAGATCTGGAAATACTTTCTCAAGCACAGGATGGGGGTAAGAAGACACTTCTAGGTTGACAGTAACTGAGTTTATTCATGGGTTCAGTTTTAAATAAAAAAAATAAGTTTAACTAAGGCTGGAGTAGAGCTGCAGTGTCTGGATATTCGTGCAGTGGTCTTCAAAGAGCACCAACCATATTGATTGGCAAGCACCCCACTTCCTGGAGACAGGGCCCTTTGAAAAAGGGAACAGAGTGAGGAGTGACACAATATAAAATATCCAACTCTGCAGCTTGGTAATGGCAGCAAGCCTACTGTGTAGGAAATATGGGATCATGACAAATCATAAACCAGATTGTTCACAGGAAATAGGAGAGAGAGAGAGGCATTTAAGAAGTAAATAAACTTAAAAGTTTAGACATAAAAGTATTAGAAAAAGCAGAACTAATCCTGCCTTCAAATGAGCAATATCACTCAGTCCATAATGAAGAGACCATCAAAATGTTTTTTTCAATTTGGAAAAAACAATTTCTGTAAAATTGAATTTTCTGTGGAGAAAGTTTTGGATTTTTGGTCAGGAAAATCAATGAAATACCTAGTTTCAGATCAGGTTAATATTACTCTAGTTTATCTGAGATGTGCCTCATGGGAACTGTAATTAAGTTGGACTCCCATGATGCACTGCAACCTCCCCTCTGATTGAACCTTGTAGTGCACCGTGGGAGTCACATGACTGCACAAAATTTCAAGCATTTAGCTAATGTTGGTGAAGGATGTAACTGAATATAAATAATTGTTCTGAAGACAATCCTTTAATCTAATCCTTGAAGTATATTGGGCCAAAAGCCTTAAATTAGAATATAAACACTTTTGGAAAGAAGTCCACTCTGAAGGCAGAGTGGAGCAAGTGTCAGGTGCTGGCTGGGCACCCAGCTCTGAAGGTGGCAGTGCAGGAGTAAGCCCGGGCAGGGGACTGGGGGGGAAGGCCAAGAGCAACCCATGTCCCTTCCTGCCCCCTCCCCACAGTGGCCTGAACTGACCCGCCCGGGGTCCTTACCCCCCGCACCCTCCCACGATATCTGCTCCGCTGGCCTCAGAGCCAGGTCTTCCCACGCTGGCAGCTGTTATCACCTGCGAGCAGTCACAGGGTGGTGGAGAGCTAAGGAGCAGCTGCAGCCCCAGCCAGGGGATGGGGTCTTGGGGGAGGGAGGTGAGAGGAGGAGGTAGGGCTGGGACCATAAACTTCTGAGTTATGCACAGGCTTTCAAAAGCCTAAATGGAGGAAAACATATGTTCCTCTATTGCTCTCATTAGCATAGTAGCTAAGCAACTCCCATATATTTAAAAGTAAAAATATACTATTTTCTCCTTTCCAATCTGTAGGAGAAATAGCTTGATCAGTTTCTAAGCATTTCATCTGTACTTCTTTCACCTCATTCCCTGTTAGCAGTGTGCTACATGAACTGAGATTTTCCATTTTCCACTCCCTTATGCAGGACTAATCTACATAAGAGAGAGAATGAGGCTTTATGATCTGTGGACCAGTTCTCAGATCTAACTATGCTACAAAGCTAGAAGAATTTTGTTTTCCTCACAGAACCTGCATATGTTAATAGCAAGTCCAAGATCAGACTGTATTTACAACACAGTACACTGATGCCTTCTAATAAGTTTAGGTAGCTAAAAAATGTATGGGCATATGTACTCCTTGTAAACTAGCCAGAAGATTCCAGATCAGCTAGTCAAGTTATAATAGTTGGGAACAAGGAAAAGGGTTCCTGTAATCTTAACTGAGTTGCAGTCTCATTGAATATCTCTTCATGCAGTTTGGTTCCATAATTTTTGGTAGATTTCACTAAAAAGGTTGCTGCAGAAACTGCACTATTTTGCGAACCAGGAAAGTTTTGAGAATCTCAGTGCTGCCTAAATGTTGTACTAAGCCCCACTTCTCCCAGAGAGATAGGCACGTCCCTGCAACCTGGATTTAGGCAACTATCTCTCCTAGAGATTCTCACCTATGAACAGTCTCCTGGTGTTAGGCCCCATGTCATTTTAGCAAAAGCTGGTGGGGGGTGAAGGATGACCACCACCCTCAGAACTTTTAGCCCAGTGATTAGGGTTGTGGGAGACTCTTGGTTCAATTCCTCCCCTCTCATTTTAGGGGGAGAAGGGATTTGCCATCTTTTATATGCGTGCCCTAGACCCTGGGATATGGGATATTCTGATAGGACTGTGTGGAGGGGTCGGGGGGAGCTTTCTTAGTCTCTCCCATTGAAACTGTTTCACTGTGGATAAATAATTAGTCAATGGAACAGAGGATTGGATCCTATATCTTTCACATCCTGGATAAGTGCTCTAATCACCAGGCTTGTGCTCTTGCATTCTCTCTCACTCAAAAATGATTTTCTTCACGTATTTATCCAGAGTACGACAGCTCCAACAGGAGAGAGAGAGCCCCATTTCAGAATATCCCATAGCCCAATGGGTAGGCCACTCACCTAAGAAATGGCAGATCCCCATTCAAATCTCTTCTCCTCTTCAGACAGAGAGGGGGACTTGAACTTGGGGATCTCCCATTTCCTGGGTGAGTACCCTAACCACTAGGCTAAAAGTTATGAGGGAGCATCTCAACTTTTTTGTGTGAACTTACCTGAGGGGCCTGGTCCAGTAAGTACGCTCAGAGGGAACCTATTGGATTAGGTCTGCAAGTGAGTTAAGTGGCCAAACGCTTATCTTCTCCTGGTTGGTGAACAGCTCTGGAACTTAGGTGAGTGATAGGCCTCTGGATGCCTTAGAGGGAAGTCGCAGTGGGTGTGCTCAGAGGCAGAAACATAAAGGCCTAGGGAACTTTTTATTGCTAGACTTATTGCTAGACTTTTTATTGCTAAACTTGGTCTACACTACAAAGTTAGGTCAACATAAGTTCCCTTGTGTCAACTAGTTGTGCATGCGTTTATGTTCAGATTCTTCTCTGGCCAGTATAAGTGCCCCATTATGGCAACACAGCAACACCATCTTCTCAAGTGGCATTCAGCCATGGTCTACCTACAGAGGTTGGGACAGTGCGATTGTAGACCCAGCATGACCTATGTTGACAGTCCTTCAGCAGCTATCCCATAATGCCTGACAATGAAAGTTCTGGTCATAATTGTGAACGCCACTGCCCAGGGTCATGGAGACTGGAAGCCACCCCCACCTTTAAAAAAACCTGCATATGTTTCTTAATACTTTTTCCTGATTGCCCACCTTGGCGAGCACGCCTACCAGCTCTCAATTGTTGCATATAACTGCCCAACTAACCATGCCAGCTACACACTACAGACACACTTGTGCCTGGAGTAGACTAGAGGTATTGGAGCTGGACCTGTTGGGGGGAGGGGCAGGGAGCGAGAACAAGCTGTTCAGGCACAGCTACAGACCAGTCACACAAATGTGGGGACATCTACAAAAAGATTGCACGGGGGATACAACAGTGATCAGCCGCAGTGCTGTGTGAAAGCGAAGGAGCCGCAGCAGAAGCCAACAGTTAGTCTGGCGCTGAGTTAGACCTGCCACTTGACAATGTATTACTGTGGCTGACTGTTAAAGTGCTCTTTCAAGGCCTCCCACGGCCTCATAGCTCCACACTGAGCTCTTCTAATGGCCCTTGTGTCTAGCTGTTCAGACTCAGAAGACAGTGCCCTCCAGCCCTCCATCTGTGCCCTCCAGCCTGGTGGCAGCTTTTTTCCCCCTTTGCCTCAGAGATATTATGTAGGACGCAGCAGACAGCTATAACTATTGGGATATTTTTCCCTCTGAAATTCAAGCTCATAGTAAATACCACCAGTGTCCCTTCAGTTTACCAAAAGCACATTCAGCTGTCATTCTGCACTTGCTGATATGGTAGTTGAATATTTGTTTGGTGCTGTCAAGATGGCCATTGTGCTGATTTGTGAGTAAGGGGTAGGCTAGGTCACCCAGGCTCACAACTGGCATTTCAATATTTCTAATGGTAATCCACCACTCGGAGAAAAATGTCCATGCTTGCAACTTTCTGAACAGTCCTGTGTTCTTAAAGGTGCAAGCATCATGCTCCCTCCCCAACCAGCCCACACTGACAACAGTGCAGCAACCCTGGTGATCCACCAATGCCTGCATAACCATAGACAAGCAGCCCTTTCTGTTGATGTACTCTGTGGCAAAATGAGCTGCTGCCAAAATAGGGGTGTGCATGCCATCTATCACTACACTGCAGTTTGCGAACCCCAGTGTTGCAGATCCATCCATTATGTCCTGCACATTGCTGAAAGTCATAGTTCTGCATAGCAGGATTGAGCACACTTGCATAACAATGGCCCCTACAGCAGATTTTCCAACTCCAAAATGACTTCTCACTGACCGGTAGCAAGCTGGCATTACAAGTTTCCACAGTGCGATGACCACTTGCTTCTCTGCTGTCAGTGATGCTCTCATTCTGGTGTCCCTGCACAGGAGGGCTGGGGCGAGCTCGGTACACAGATCCAGGAATGTGGTCTTTCGCATCCAAAAGTTCAGCAGCCCCTGCTTGTCGGGACTGGCTCTAGGCACCAGCAAAGCAAGCACGTGCTTGGGGGCAGCCCATTTCCAGGGGCAGCATTCCAGCCATCCTTTTTTTTCGGGGCAGTTGCACTCTCAGAGCTGCGCTACTTAGACAGGGCAAGGGCGCTGCGCCCCCGGCCATAGCGGGAAGGGGAAGCCCCAACCCCCGGATGCTGAGCTGCCAGGGCCCAGCCGCTACCTGGGGAGGAGAGGGCGAGTCCTGCCGGGGAGCCATGGCTGAGCCGCCCCATCTGCACACTGGCTGCTTTGCTGCCTTGTGCCACCCCTTATATCGGGGCTTCTCTGCACGGCCGGGTGGGGTAGGGGGGAAAGCCCCTGCAGGAGCTGGGAGAAGGTGACATCACTCCCTCCGTTTCCAGTGCCGCCTGCGAGCCCCTGAGCTTGGGCAGCAAATTCTTTGCTTGGGGAGGCAAAAAACCGAGAGCCGGCCCTGCTGCTTGTCGTCCCAAATCTGCATTATGATGTGATCCCACCAGTCAATACTTGTTTCTCAGGCTCAGAAGTGGTGCTCCACTGTTTGCAGCTGCCGCCAATGACCTTGAATTGGCTTTCGTTATGTCCTGCAGCAAGCTGCCCTCCACACAATTGTTATGCCTTCTGTTGTTATGGTTCTTGTTGCAGCTCTGCAAATATTGGAGGATTGTTCATCCTGCGTCTGTAACACTGATGACGCTACCACAGAGCTATAATGGCTCCGTGCTTCTGTCAAAGATGGTGGACAGTGAAAAGTGGCACGTGAGCTTGTGGGATTTTTTTTTTAAAGGAGATGATAATGGGCTACAGATGGCATTATGACATGAAGAAAGTTGTACGATGGGAACTTGACCTCTTGCTCCATAACTCCAGCATGACTGGTTTCTGTCCTACAACATATTGCAAACATTTCCCCAAAGACAGTGCACTGGATGGTGAGGAGTGAACACTGGAATACCTAGCCACGGTGTACTGCACTGCACCTTGACACAAGCACTCCTGGTGATTTTGCGCTGGGCTGGCCCAGGCGGCCAAACATGCACACACATGAGCAACATGCTAACTGCAGCAACTTCATGCTGATGTAACTTGCATCGACTAAAATTTGTAGTGTAGATATGGCCTCAAGTGAGTTTAGGTGCCTGCAGGATTATTAAGAAGTTCTGAGTATTGCAGTGGTCCTGAAACTGGGACTTTAGGCACTAACTCCTTTTGTGCATCCAGGACCTAAGTCTTGTGTGGATAGTGTTCTAAGTGATTTTTCCAAGGTCACACTGGAAGCCTTGGGCAGAGCTGGCAATTGAACCGCAGTCTGAGTCTCCATCTAGTTCATCCACCACAAGACCATCCTTCCTCTCTAACATGGTCTATCATGTACATCTGTAGCAACTCCCCACATAAGTCATCAACGGTGTTTAACTGCAGGATCTTTAGCCCAGACCTCTACGGGTTGAACTAAAGGACCAATTAATTTTATCCAGATCTCTGAAGTGGGGCAGGGGGATTGGCTAAAAGTGCTGACTTAGTCCCATCTCTGTAACATGCAAACAAAAAGTAGGGATGATTTGAACTGACGTTCCATTTTGTCTGATTCACCAATATTTTTGAGGAATTAAGATAAAAGGATCTGGATCCATCACTAATTAACAGTGACTGTGAAAGGGGTGAGGTAAATGGAAGTTGAAAAGAAACTTTTCAGGCTTCTCCATCCTGTATTTTTATTTTTCAAAAAGTTAATTAATTAAAATATAAAAGTACATCCAGTGATATAAATATACATCTTGCAAGTCAAAATCATTCACATGCAGCAAATTAATTATGCAACACAATATATTAAGGCCAGCATTTTAAACTTGGGTACCTAAAGAACTGGGCTGATTTGCAAAGGTGCTGTGCACCTACTACTCCCATTGACTTCTCATACTGGGCTAAATACTTGGCTGTAAATTGGCCCTGCTCCATTAAAGTGAATGCAGTGGTGCCAATTTTCACCGGCAGCGGATTTGGCCTGCAGCTGCCTTAATGACATGTTCTTTCAGGTACCATGAGGTCCTTTATTTTAGCCCATTAAAATCTTCCTTGGAGTCAAAGATGTGGCACATCTAAGTTTTTATTCCTACCATGGTTCAAAAAGAGACTGTCCACTCCTGACTCATCCCTACCAAATGTACCCTTTTCGGAATTCATCGATGCATTAGTCCCAGGGAGTTTCCTGAACACCAGTTTCATGTTGTTCATTTCAATTACAGTTGTACTGTATTTAGAAGTAAGAACACCATTTCAAGTGGCTCATCGGATGATCCCATAAAATTACATCATGGCAGAGATTATCCACCTTTTCTGAAATGCCTGACCTATTTCCCAGCTCAAAAATACCAGATCTAATTGATAGTCTACTAAAGCCTCTAATGAGAATAATTTCCTATGGCAGCTGTTTCTTAGGAACTCATTTCATACACAGTATTGATCTCTTACAACTAACAATGACAGTAGTTAGTTTTTACTAATGCTCACTGGGGTTATTAATTTCTTTTTGTTGTGTGCTTTCTACACTTACTCAGGGTTATCCTTATAGCAATTATATAATATCCATCTTAAAAATCTTGTTCACAATCACTGAGGGATTATACTAGTTCATCTATGGTTTTTCCCGTTGTGACTGAGGGCGGAGGTGGACTTCACACATATTCCAGGCAACATTTTTTGCTATTTTTTAAAAAAGTCTTTGAAATATCTTTATCGCAGCCATCCAAATTTTTTTCTGGGAGTTTGATATCCTTTCAGATGTATAGAAATCATTATTGGTAGTACATCATGTCAATAAAATACATACAATGTTAACTGAATAATGCAGTTGTTGATTATCTGTTACTACTTCCTATATCAGTAAAAGTATTCCTGAGTCCATAGAGGTGGGTAACTCAAAATATCCACTGATTTTGCTTGCAAACTGTATGTAACATAGAAATGTGATCCCCATTTCAGTATCTTAGTATATGGCTTTCAATCCTCTTCATTCAAAGATTTTACAGTGGAAAAAATCCTGAGTTTGCATCAAAAATATTGTGTTGTTTAAAGCATTTACATCGCATTGTACATTCTAGAGACCAACTTTCCATCAACCCAGAATTAAATTATTTTTAAAAATTGTAACTTTGTTATAGAGAGACAAGGTGGGTAAGAATATCTTTTATTGGACCAACTTTCCAACCATACACAGCTCTTCTTCAGGAGTGAGAAATGTACTTAGAGTGTCACAGCTAAATACAAAGTGGAACAGACTGTTTTAGCATAAGTAGTTAATACATATTTCAAGGGACTATTCAAGATGAAGTGGCCTGTTAACCCCGCTTCAGTCATGTGGGGAAAGAAAGGGGCAGTGATGAGCTGGCAGAAGCTGAAGAACTGGTTCCTTCAGTCGCTCCAAGTCTTTGGTGGCACTGAAGGACCTGCCGCCGAAGTGCCGCCGAAGGCCCGGAGTGCCGCTGGGTGAGTAAAGATTCTCAGGGGAGCTTCCCCAGACGAGATCTCAGGCGGGACGGACAGGACGGAGTTTGCTCACCCCTTTAACAACCGGTTCTAAACCGGCTTCAAAATTTAACAACCAGTTCACGCAAACCGGCTCCAGCTCACCACTGGAAAGGGGGATAAAAAAGCTGAGGGGGGTTAGTGGGTTACAAACTTTTGTAATAAGCCATAAATCTAGTGTCTCTACTCAGTCCATGATTTTTATGCACAAAGTTATGAATGTAAGCGCCTGGGCTCATCTTTTGAAGGTGTTGTGCAGGTTTCCTTTGAGAATGAGGTCAGATATAGAGTGATCGCTTTGTGAAAAGTGTTCACTCACAAGTGATACTGTGTTTTTGTCTATTGTCATTTTCCTGTGTGAGTACATTCAAAAGCGTAGTGATTGTCTGGTTTTACCCATATAGTTGCTATGGTGGCATTTAGTGTGCTGGTTGAAGTACGGTACGTGTTGTGATAGGCATGTGTAGAACCTATGGATCTTGAAAGGTGTGTTATTGGGGGTGTTGATCATTGCAGTAATGGAGATATGTCTACAGGTTTTGCATCTGTTGTTCTGGCAGGGTCTGGGGCCACTTTGAGTTGATGTGTCCTGGTCTGGGAGGAACTTCTTACATGGTGAGCTTGAAGAGGTTGCGTTGTTGTTTAAAGGTCAGAAAAGGGGGTTCAGGAAAGATTTGTTTCAGGATGTGATCCCCACTGAGTATGGGTTATAACTGTTTAATGATGGACTGTGTGGGTTCCAGTGTTGGGGTGGTAGATGGCAACTAGTGGTGTGTGGTCAAAGAGTGGTGTGTGGTTATTTCTATATTGAAGCAGGTTCTCTCAGGGTATTTGGGTGGCACATTTCATGATGTGATCTACTTCTCTGGTGGAGTGTCCTTCTTTGGTGAAGGTGGTTTTAGGTGTGTTAAGGTTTATATCCAGACTTTCTCCCTGGAGTATATTCTGTGGTATCTGAGTGCCTGGCTGTAGGCAGCAAATTTCTTGGTGTGCTTGGGGTGGTTGCTAGATCTATGAAGGTAGGTGTGGGGATCTGTGGGTTTTTTGTATATAATTGTCTGTAGGATTCCATTGTTGATGCTAATGTCAGAGTGTTCTAGACACTTAATTTGTGCTGGGCTCTAGGCTTGGCAGTTCATAGCCCTGGCACCTGCTCCTGGCCAGCAGGCACCGCTCTCCAGCCACCAAGCTCTGAAGGCAGCACGGCCGCCAGCAGCAGCACAGAAATAAGGGTGCCATACCACCCTTATCCATTCTGCAAGTTCTTTCTTGTGTGTAAGCGATTCAGGCAGCAGAAATGCAACACTCCGCCTCCACTCACATCACTCAGCTGCCAGAGGAACATCCCTAGAGTGTTGTGCTGCTTCTTACATGACACACTAGCATCAACCCTTCACACAGTGACCATCAGTTTTTGGGAATGAGAATGGTTGTATTTTGTGTGCTGTCTCTGACTAAGTCAAAAAATATTTGGCTCTGTGTGCTAGTCCATGTAAAGTGGGAAGGAGAATCATTTATTGCACTCCCTCCTGTGAAAACAGGAGTTTAAGGGGCAGTGGCCCTGTCCCCTAGCTTCTGAAGACACCATCTGGGAGGGCAGTCCATTCACCAAAGAAGCCAGGGGAAGTGGGGGTAACAAACAACCAGGCTTTTCTCCTAAGGAGATAACACTAGGCAAGGTTGATAGATGATTGTGTAAGGACGTGTGGGCTGTTGGGGTCCTCCAAAGGTTTGGCTAACTTGACTAAGCATCAGACCCATAGCTTTTCCTCATTTCCCCCGTCACTAGATTTATATGGAATTTGGCTATGCTGAGTTTCCTTTTACCTATAATTTGGTTATGTAACGGCTGGTTTGTAGTGTTCCTTTACATATAGTTTAGCTATGTAGAAACTCGTTTGGAGTAAGCCAAACTACACGCAGTAGTGATGTTAATGCTGAGATTTACTTGCGTTTTTATTTTCTTATCCTTGTAAACATAGCGTGCAGCAGATCATAAGATTCAGCACTCTTTTGGGTACAGTGGTAGGAAAGAGGAAACTGCTCATGGTACAAACAGAGGCTAGGGACATCATCCCTGCCCATCCTGGCTAATAGCCATTGATGGACCTATCCTCCATGCATTTATCTAGTTCTATTTTTGAACGCTGTTATATTCTTGGCCTTTACAACATCCTCTGGCAAAGAGTTCCACACATTGACATTGCGTTCTGTGAAGAAATACTTCCTTTTGTTGGTTTCAAACCTGCTGTCTGTTAATTTCATTTGGTGACCCCTGGTTCTTGTGTTATAAGAAGGAGTAAATAACACTTCCTTATTTACTTTCTCCACACCAGTCATGATTTTATAGACCTTTATCATATCCCCCCCTTAGTCATCTCTTTTCCAAGCTGAAAAGTCCCAGTCTTATTAATCTCTCCTCATATGGAAGCTGTCCCATACACCTAATGATTTTTATTGCCCTTTTCTGTACCTTTCCCAATTCCAATGTATCTTTTTTGAGATGGGGCAACCAGATCTGCACGCAGTATTCAAGATGTAGGTGTACCATGAATTTATATAGATATGGAAAAAGCCTAAATTGACAATTTATTTCCATGTGAAAGCAGAAAATTATACTATCAACAATTAAATAAACCACGTTGTGATTATGTATTTCCTGGGTGATAGAGAGGGAAATACTTGACATCAGAGGTGAATATTGGTTCCTCTTACACCAAATGAGGTCAACAGTGATGCAGTTGCCCTTTGGCTGACTTCAGCCACTCAGTAGCTAGAAATAGTTTCACATGTATAACCAGAGTAATTTTAACTGATAACCATGTAACTTCTTGAAGTCAGATAGTAGCTAATGTTACAGACCATCTTACATGAAAATTTGGTGTGTGTGGGAAAAATAATTCATGGCCATGGGAATTCACTGGGCTTTTCCCTGCACCATTGAAATCAATGGAATTTCCCCTCCCACCCCATTTACTTCAATGGGAGCATGATAGATGCCTAAAGTTAGTATATTTGTTGTGCTAAGTGTGTTATGCACAAAACTGGCTTCTAATGGATCAGTGAGGAGCATAAGGTGCAAAGTTCAGGTCCAGATCCAAACTTCACCAAAGTTTGGGTGTTGGGGATATTCAACTCTGGAGTTTTGGTTTACCTCATCACAGAGGCAGTGTCTAGCTGTGAACTTTGAATCCAGATCTGAACTACCCCAGAGTTCAGTGGCATTTAGATTCAGGATTTTGGTTCAGGCCATTCGCTACAATGAAGAAAAGCATCTTGATTAGGGTACTGTCTTCACACATAGCCACATATACCATTCTTCTAAATCATAGATTCGTGCATCCCCATACTGGGGGGCACAATCTAAAGGGGAAGACACATGACTGTCCCACGTATCTCCTCTGCCCCATGACACCCCCTCTTTCCCTGTTTATCTCTTCACTTTGGAGTTTCCATAAGCCCATGATAACATCAGATTAATAACTTAATCTTTTATTAAATAAAGAATAGGAAAATGTCATTATCGTATAGAAGAGACTTTCAAAAACTCTACCTAGAATCACTTGTTTCTACCAACCTATTGTTCATGATAGCTAGTGCACCGATGCCTGCAGAGAAGCCATTTTGTCTGCTGTTCATACTGACGTTTCTAGGGTACCCATTGGCCATCTCGGACAGCTGCTTTTGCAAAATGGCCAGGGAGACTTTGTTTGATTCTGTGAGCTCCTTCATTGAAATCATTTCACCAGAAAGCCTCCTCCCCTCTGTGTCACTGTCATATTGTCCATCAGTTTCCACAGAGATGTCATGCCTATGGAAGCGGCTTCCTGGGGTGATGGCATTGCGACGACCAAGGCGGGCACTTGATTTATGGCACTTTGAGCAACACCTGCATCCAAACTTTTTCAACAGCCAGTTTAAAACTTGCTTGATTACAATTGATATGACATTAAAAAGGGAGTATATGCACGATACACCCATTAATATAAACATGAAGTTTCCAAATCTATATAATCCCTGATTTTGGTACACGGCATTTTGACCGCTTACCAAATCTCCAAAGCCAATGGTGCTGAAGGTGACAAAACAATAGTATAAGGAGTCAATGTAGTTCCATCCTTCCACTGCTGTGTACATTGCTGACGCACAGCAAGCCAGTGTAATGGCAAAAATTCCCAGAATCAGCATCACATGATAAACTGATGGTTTCCATCCAGCAAGGCTGTCCACTTCAGAGACAGCTGATCCCCTTCGAAAGTTAGCGGGTAGAAGACCACTTCTTCGCAGTTGCCGCTCATGACACGCCTTCATGATAAAAGCCAGGAGAGAGATAATACGCTCCAGGAACAGGTTGAAGAAAAGGATAGTCCCAGCACACCCGCATAGACCATAAATTATGAGGAACACTTTTCCAGCCACTGTTGCGGGAGTGGTCATTCCAAAACCTGCAGAGGCACAGATAATGTAATTATAATCACAACATAGCTCTTCCTGCATATACTCCTAGTATATCTTATCCGACCACATCCCCTTTCACTTTGACAATTAGGTTTGAATATGTTTAACCAGGTAGTGAAATCATGCTGTGTATAACTCAATTTGGACCAGCCGGAAGTAAAGTGAATTATTTCTCAGGAGGTGAGGAAGATTCCAGAATGCTGGACAAGGTGAACAGGATTCAAGAGGGAGCAAAAATGTCTCTAGGAAATGAAGTGTAGGTTATTAACAGAGAAGGGCTATTGTGTTTGGAGGAGCTGTATTAGTTGCTCTGCAAAATTGGAATTCATAAGCTCAAATCACTTGGTGACAATGTTAAATGAACACACCACATTTTTGCTTCTGTTCATTCAAGCCAGCATGAACCTCTGGAAAGTTTAGTTCTCTACATCCAAGGCACCCGTTCCCCAACTGCTGTCAATCATTGTAGCCCCACCCAAGTTAAGGTCTCACTATGATTACACCAACTCCTGCTAACAGATGACAGATTTCAATGTGTCCAATAGTCAAGGAATTTGAACCTTGATTATCTTTTAAATGTATCAGCGCTTCCTCCAAAGTCTTCCATTCAAATACAGAACCAGACTGACTTTCCTGAAAGTATCATCACACAAAGGAGTATACGTGAAATCGTGGTTCCATTGCAATCACTTGCAAAACACCCCCGACATCAGTGGTGTCATGATATTCCCTACAGCCACAGATCAAGAGTTAGTGAATAGCCTAACATCTTGGTTTTGTAGCTCTAAACCCAGGTCTTGCAACTTTTTAGAAGACTGAACTGTCTGTCTACCGGATAATATATTTTTGTTGATTTGCATGTGAAATATTTTGAATAAATTACATTTGTTTCATTTGCTTTTGGAATGTGATAAAAATTGTATCCAGTCGTCAGATTTTTTTCAATTTTTGATAGAAAAATTAATAGAAACTTTTATTAAACCCCACCAGCAGTAAGAATTATGGAATCCTGTAGACTTAAGCAAGCTACTATACTAGTATAAGCTTCGTGAATGGAATGAAAACCAAGAAAAAATAAAATACTGCTTCTGAGTTCAAATAAGCAGTTATTGTATTGTGAGCACATGATATCAAAATCTGGGCCATGAGCTTTTTAGACACAAACTTTCCCTTTGCAAATGTCATGTAAAACATGTTTAATAATGCTATATACTATAGATTTTTTTTAAAGAGAATTGTTTAAATATTTTAATTAGATACTTCACCACTACCTATCCTGTAATTAAAATGAAGGGATACTTTGTCACAGAGGAAAGAAAGATATGAAGATTTTTTAGATTAAAAAAGTGATTTATACGGGGTTGGTCAGTTTTTTCTAAGATAAGATAAGAAGATAATGTCATCGTCAGCAATTTTAGATTATACTTATTATAGGAAAGACAGGGATATTGCAAATATGGAAGCGATCTGATGGCAAGTGCATATTTAATTATCTAAAGGAACTGGAAAGTTTTTAAAAGCCACCATTCCATTCCATTTTTTTTAACTATAAAGCAGACTCTTTATCCATTGGGCATCACTTTATTTGATTATTTACACCTAGGGAAATATCCAGGTATTTATTTATTGAAGGAGATTATCTATCTATCTATGCTAGCATAAGGTGTTAATTCAGTAACTAAAGTGTTAACTATCTGATAATGTAGACACAGGGACTACCCAGGACTCCATATGACTGGAGGCCTTCTATAGCTTGGGAGCAGTAAAAAGTAATACAGTGTTGAACCTTGTGGTAGTAACAAGTGCTATAACCTGAGGAAAAATCTCTGAAAATGTTAGCCTTAAAAATTGTTATTGCCAATGTTCACAATTGTTTCATGGGTTATAAGTCAACTGTTCTACATCTAGATAGACAGATTTAGTAAACGTTTTGTCCTTTAGAGATTGTCACTTTCATTATTTCAGAGTTTTAACTCTGTATTTTATATACATCCTGAAAATTCTACATTCTTGTCTGTACCCCAGCCAAAAGGTAAGCTGAGGTATAGGAAATATACCTAACATTAGCATACTGCTTTCCCCAAGCCTATTACAAATTATACAAGGTGCAGGGCAATACAGAGTCAGGTCCCTTGTCACTTGACTCCCAGTTCTGTGCATAAACCATTAGACCACCCTTTCTCCTTAGGAAAGAACTTACACAGAAATAATTAAGCATTATTATGATGACAGTATTTTTCTTTGGTTGCTTGCATGATGTTTTGGTTTGTATTTTGTTTCAGAGTATCTGGGTCTATCTGAGCTGTCACGTGCGACTTTACTTTTATTGTTATTTAACATCCAAACATAACATGATGGCTGCTTTATCAATAAATGGTCCGTTTTAGGATCTGAAGTTTGGCATAGCTAATATATATGTACTCAGTGATAATCCAAGGCTTTGGTTGCGAAATACAATTGACTTGCTTAATACTATTTATTCAGGGTAGCAGAGATCACTTGGGGCTTGCATGTCTAGTAGGCAGACTGTGGCTCAACAGTCTTGGGATGGCCTTGCCAGGCAACCTACAAGTTACCAACTGGCCATGTTACAGTCCACCTTCCCCAGTGCTCCCCAGGTCAGGCAGAGGAGGGAAGAAAGGGTAGGAGAACCTGGGGCCTCCCTTTCCACTGGGTCCAGCCCAGAATACCAGGAAGAAGGGATGAGGAGAGCCTCAGGGCAAGTCTACACTACAAATTTACATCGGGGCAGCATGCCGCTGCAGTGTGTTGAGTGAAGATGCTCTAAGCCATTGGGAGAGAGCTCTCCCATTGGTTTAGTAACTCCACTTCCACAAGGGGCTGTACCTATATCAGCGGGAGAAGCTCTCCCACCAACATAGCCGTGGTCCCCTCTAGCTGGTACAACAGATGAGCCTTCCCTGGGGCTCTTCCTACCTCCTCCTGTTCTCTCTCCAGTTTAGGATGTGGTCATGGCACTCAGCTTCCCTCTTAGCAGAGGGTTGCTTCCACAATCTCACTAGCTCAAACAGTTTGTTGGGTCTTCCCAGTCCACTTTTCAGTGCCCACTTGCTTCCCCTTGTCAGGGGAGAGAGGCGAGAAAAAAGGGCATCAGGCCCTTGGCCTCTTTGTTTGGTCTTACGCATAGTCCAGACTCTTCCCCATGATCACTCTGTCCCAGAAGCTACAGCCTGGCTGCCTGCCTGCAGCCAGTCTCTCCTTCGCTCTCCCCAGCTTGACTGTCAGACTCTCCTTTGAAGCAGATCCTCCATTTGGAGCATGCTGTGCAGTTGCTGAAGGTCAGGGCCTTCTGGGCCCAGAACTGCTCCATTACTCCTTTAATCTTACTGAGGGGTCTTTAAATCCCATCACAGGGAGGGAACTAAGAACATAAGAACGGCGATACTGGGTCAGAGCAAAGGTCCATCTAGCCCAGTACCCTCTCTTCTGACAGTGGCCAGTGCCAGGTGCCCCAGAGGGAAGGAACAGAACAGGCAATTATCAAGTGATAAGATAATTATCAAGTGATCCCATTCCTTGTCGCCCATTCCCAGCTTCTGGCAAACAGAGGCTAGGGACACCATCCCTGCCCATCCTGCCTAATAGCCATTGATGGATCAATCCTCCATGAACTTATCTAGTTCTTTTTTGAACCCTGTTATAGTCAGAGTTCAAACTAGTAAGAGAGAAACTTAGCTTTACAGAGAGCCCACATATCATAGCAACTTTAAAATGCTAAAGTGTGGCATCTACCAGCTGGAGAGATTTACAGAACTTCTAAAGAAAAGAGATTACACCCTCTTTTTTCACCTCCACACAAATCACGCTAGAGAATTGATTCTCCCCACCCCGCCCCCACCCCCCCATGGCTTCTGAAGGACTCAAGGACATTTAGAAAACATAAGTTGTCAATTAAACATTCAGATCTTTCCCCAGAAAGTTATGCTGTAGATCTTCAAAAGCGGACATTCTCTAAGAGCTGTTTTCAGAGTAGCAGCCGTGTTCGTCTGTATTCGCAAAAAGAAAAGGAGGACTTGTGGCACCTTAGAGACTAACCAAGAGCTGGCATCCATGCTCAAGCTTTCTGGGGAATTCAAAACATTCGAAATCATTATTTGTTTCATTGTCTCAGTGTGACAATGACTACAATTTCACCAGGTGAAAACCTGTCTGGGAGGTTCTACAAAGTTGTACAGAGATGTAGAATAATAAATAGCTTGTGTGCCAGACTGTGCAATGAAATGCTCAGAGGAACGGTAAAACAGAGCCTTTCATTTCTAGATCACTGGTCTAAATTTGGTCTACCTTGGTAGTGAGCAAGAGTCACTATCTTCTGGTGGCTGTTTGTTAACCTCTGAGAAAGGATCAGTCCAGTTCCTAGTGTGGTCAACATCAAAATGGCAGGCCTGCTGGAGGCTTCAGCACAGAGGCCTAGGAGTTAAGGGGGGGGGGTTGGGGGGGCAGAAATTAAGGGTGAGGTGTTGTGCCTCTGGAGCCCAGGGTCAGTGAAACTAAGGGAATTTAAGCCATCTTTGTACCCTCCTGAGTGTGGGCTGTTCCAGGGGCTGGAGAGGCCTCCCCTTAACTTAGTGGTATTTAAACTACAGCAGCCTCTCCAGGCTGCCCTACATGCTTCAGCATTGCCTGAAATCTCCACAGGGCTGAGTGCTGTGACCCTGCCTCTGACATACCCCTTCTATCTCTGGCCCCACCCTGGAACACCTAATACTTGAACTTCTGAGGGGGTCCTTGGGAGGCAGCCTTATGCCAGTTTTTCACAGCACCCACATGGAGGGAATCCTCCCCTAGTCAGACACAGGGCTTTTAGGCCCCTTTTCAGTGCTACTGCCCCTCTACATTATGTAAACCAACTGGAGGGGGGATAAGGATCTCATCCTAAATTTCTTACTCTGCTCTATCAGAGGTATGTCAGTGGGGCAGAATAAGGAAATTGTGCAATACCTACGGAGTGGATATTGAGTGTCTCAGTCAATCCAACCCCTGATAAGAACCAAGGGCTTGATCCAATGGGAAAAGCTTTGGATCAGACCCTAAATTCACATTTAAACAAAAAACAAGTCTGAGTGAGTTCTGGGAGTTAGGTAGAACACATCAAGCAAAAGCTTACCAATCTTTTCAACAACAAAAAGAGGACCAGCCATGATACTGCAACAGACAAACATTTTATAAGGGCCAAGAGAAGCAGGGAGAGAGCTAGAAGAACTCAATGAAAATGAAATAAACCTTGACAGCTTACGCGGTCCTACAGGAACAGAAGAAATAATGAGATAATTTGGAGACTACTATGAAAAATTGTACATTGCACTTATAAAATAACCATGATCCTAAATAAAAAGTATAGCTCTGTATTTTGAATGGATCCTCTCCTGCAAAAACGAACAGAGGAGCTAAAAGAAAATATAATACAGGCTTTAAAAAGAGGAAAGAATAATGGATGCCATCAAATCATTAAATAGTAATAAGGAAATATGGCCAGGCAACATTGTAGGTGATTGCTTAATGCTGTTATACAAACTATACAGCATACCCAGGAGACTGAATAACATTTATCATGCAAATACCTTTCTGCAATCCTGTATAGTACTGTTAATGGATACAGAATAAGCAATCAACAGAATAGGTTGAATCTGGTCCAGATCTTTCAGCATAGTTCCATTGAATCATATATTTATTACTCCGGGGGGCATTCCGTGCCAAAAAAATTAAAATTCTGCGCACAATATTTTAAAATTCTGCAAAATTCTGCAAATTTTATTTGTCAAAAATAACACTACATAATCAGGCCAGTTTCAATTATTTTGGTGATTTATTTCAAAATACCTGTCAGCAAGTATGTCTGTAACAATACAGACACACACAAAAATCTCCCCAGAAGTAGAGTTAAAAAAACCCCTATGACAACCCTGTTCCTATTTCTCTGCCCCCTTCTTCCCTCCCACAAGCCAAGCCAGGGGGCCATACCCCCACAACCTCTCCCCCAACAGAGCCCAGCCACTACACCAGAACCTCCTCCCCCCCGAGCCCAGCCATGGGGCCCACCCAGCCCAGATACTTGCACCCTCTCCCCCCTGAGACCAGCTGTGGAGACCCCCCTTACCCAGATACCCACACTGCCACCCACCCAGAGCCCAGTCATAGCCCCCTTAGCCCACACTCACACACACACACACACACACACACACACACACACACACACACAAACACAGAGCTCAGGGATCCAGAGGGAGAAACAGCCTGATGCTCGGTCCCAGGTTTGCATGGAGTTTCCTGCACACTGCCGTCTCCTTCCCTCAGGGCATGCTGGGAACTGCAACTGCCAGGAACCCTCTAGCTCCCTCTCCTACCTCCCAGCATTGTCTTCCATGTGCGAGCTGGGATCTGCCGGGTCCAGTGGCCCCTAATGGCAGCCGGCAGCACTGCAGCCCATTTCTGTGGGGAAAGGAAATTCTGCACGCACGTTAATTTCTGCAAAATTCTGCATTGCACAGTGGTGCAGAATTCCTGCAGGAGTAATTTATATACAAGCTAATGATCTGGCCCATTTTACAAACAATACTACAAATCAAGAACTTGCTTCTGATCTCAGTTTTACATCAATGTAAATCAAAAGTAACTCTACAGAAGTTACATAGTTGGAGCCATAGACTCTGAGCAGACTCCCCCCGTGTTCCACAAGACGGGCAGGAGTCAGGGGGGCAGGATGTGGAGCTTGAAAAGGCATAGTTAGGCCAGGGACATGCAGGTCCTGGTCACTATACTGAATGACTGCTCTTTGATCCCCTAGATACAGGACCATTAGTTTTATTATTGGCGATCAGCCCCCAGCTGTTCCCTGAGAGGCCATAGGAAGCCCAGTATGTTGGCAGCTCTTGTGATTCTTTTGCACATCATAGAATCTCAGCCAGGGGTGGACAATGATGTGAGAACCTCCAGCCCCCTTGCAAATTTCAGTCCTGCTTGTGGGTGGGGGGGCCCTCTCTGAGTGGCTGCGTTCCCCACTCACCTCCTGGGAAGAGCAGCCAATCAGGGCTGCTGCAGAAGCAGGCTCTGCTCTCTTCCCCTCCCATCAGGACCCAACACCATTCTCAGAGGATGGGAAGGGGGAAAAGGGAGCAGAAAGAGCACAGCAGCTCCACTTCCTCATTCACCCTCCTCTCCTGTGAACCAGACAGCTCCTTTCTGCTCCTCCCCACTCCCCTCTCCCTCCTTGAAACATCAGACCTGAGAAGGGGACTACGGAGGACATATGCCCTAAGCCTGGGAAAGGGGAAGGAAGAACCCCTGGGAGCTGCAGCAGGAGCAGGGCTGGGGTATGACAGAATTAATCAATTGCCAGGCAGGGGGACAGGCAGATGTGAGGGTGAGAGGTCCTGCAGCAGGGGCCAAAAATCACCTTTCCAATACGTTTGGGAGTGGGCAACAGTAATGGTCCCACATGTGCATTGGGTAGGGTTGCCAACCCTCCAGAATTGTCCTGGAGTATCCAGAAATTAAAGATTAATCTTCAATAAAAGATTGTCATGTGATGAAACCTCCAGGAATACATCCAAACAAAATTGCAACCCTGGCACTGGGAGAGTTTAAAAAAAAAATTGAAAGAGAGACCAAAACTCTATTTATCTCATGATTTTTGTGCTAATCTCATGATTTGGGGGGTTCTGGTCCATGATTTTTGAACCTTTGAGGCTGGCAATAGTGGAACCATGCAGTCTGATTTTGCAATGCCTTGCTTCTTGTCCTGTCCAAAATGAGTGTAAAACTCTACCAGATCAGACTAGTAGCATTTTTCTCCCACTTTTGCACTTGTGTGCATGTCTATGCAAAGTGCAGAGCAATAGTGAATCAGACTTTCAGAGTACACAGCAAAAACTAAGGCTGCCTCAGACAACTTAATCCCTCCAAACTTTCTTTAGCCTTGCTGAAGTATAGAAGGGAGCAACCAATTTAAGCGTCTATTAACGAAGACCATGCTTAACTTTAAGCTTGTGCATACTCCAATTGACTATCAGTAAGACTACACATGTGCTTAAAGTTCAGCAGGTGTGTGGTGCTGAGCCAGCAGGGGTTAAACAACCACCAGGCTGTGTGACCTGAAAACAACCTGTAAGGACATATTTTAAAAGTATTGAAATGGTAAACAGGGCCATTCCTCGTAGATAGTTAGGAAAGCCATGTTAAATAGACTAGAGATCTTAAAATATGGGCTTTATTGTTAGAGGATTAAGAATAGATACTAATTTTATTTCTCTGTGTTTACCTATATCTTGTTAGAAATTACCAGTGTAACCAGATTAGCTTGTGGATGCTAATTCCCGTTCATGTCTTAATTATATTATATTATGCATATGGATGATTCAGTTAACCTTAAGATCAAAGATGTAAGAAATTGCAGGAAATAATATTACTTACATTGTCTTCAGTTTAAATTGACTATGCCATAATGGTATGCCTTGATAGTCTGAATGGCTAATTGCCTTATGTTAATGAATACTACTAGTTTGCAGGTGTATACATAGGAAATAGAAGTTTAGCTTCAAAACAACAATATACGCTGCCTATTCTTCACCCAGGAAGGCCCCTGCTGTGATGTCTGCTGTTAAGAGACTATCAGCCTGCTAGAGAACTATAAAGGAAGTTTCAGGCCTGGTCCTGTTTTATCTCAGATCAGCTTAAACTTTGTCAGGGGAAGTTCAAGCCACAAGACTGAAGTCTTCTCTGGATTAGCCCTGCAATTTTTCATGGAAGAATTTGAACAAACTGTGCACATGGACTGCCTATTGGACTATAACCTATTGAACCGATTCTGAAAGGACTTTTACAAATCAGCAACTTCACCATCTCAGTAATGAAACTGACCTAAGAACTTTGCTCATATCTGTATATATAATGATCTTTTAACCATAGTAACTCTTTTCTTTTTCAATGAATCTTATATTTAGGAAATAAGAATTGGCTGTAAGTGTGTATTTGGGTGAGATCTGAAATTCATTGACCTGGTGGGTAATATGTCTTATCCCTTGGGATTGGTAGAAGTTTATATATGGTGAATAAGGTTTTAAATAACCATCACTTTATAGACTTGGCTGTCTGGGTGGGAGCCAAAGGCTGGATTGTTTAAAGGGAACCTGTAATTTAGTTTCTTGATAACCAGTAAGGTATTCATAGAATCATAGACTTTAAGGTCAGAAGGGACCGTTATGACCATCTAGTCTGACCTCCTGCACAACGCAGGCCACGGAATCTCACCCACCCACTCCTGTAACAAACCCCTAACTTATGTCTGAGCTATTAAAGTCCTCAAATCATGGTTTAAAGACTTCAAGGTGCAGAGAATCCTCCAGCAAGTGACCCGTGCCCCATGCTGCAGAGGAACGCGAAAAACCCCAGGGCCTCTGCCAATCTGCCCTGGGGGAAAATTCCTTCCCGACCCCAAATATGGCGATCAGCTAAACCCTGAGCATGTGGACAAGACTGACCAGCCAGACACCCAGGAAAGAATTCTCTGTAGTAATTCAGATCCCACCCCTTCTAACATCCAATCACAGGCCATTGGACATATCTACCGCTAGTAGTCAAAGATCAATTAATTGCCATAATTAGGCTATCCCATCGTATCATCTCCTCCTTAAACTTATCAAGCTTTGTCTTGAAGCCAGATATGTCGTTTGCCCTCACTGCTTCCCTTGGGAGGCTGTTCCAGAACTTCACTCCTCTGATGGTTAGAAACCTTCATCTAATTTCAAGTCTAAACTTTCCGATGGCCAGTTTAGATCCATTTGTTCTTGTGTCCATATTGGTACTGAGCTTAAATAATTCTTCTCCCTCCATGGTATTTATCCCTCTGATATATTTATAGATAGCAATCATATCTCCTCTCAGCCTTCTTTTAGTTAGGCTAAACAAGCCAAGCTCATTGAGTCTCCCTTCATAAGACAGGTTTTCCATTCCTCGGATCATCCTAGTAGCCCTTCTCTGTACCTGTTCCAGTTTGAATTCATCCTTCTTAAACATGGGAGACCTGAACTGCACACAATATTCCAGATGAGGTCTCACCAGTGCCTTGCATAACAGTACTAACACCTCCTTATCTCTGCTGGAAATACCTCGACTGATGCATCTCAAGACCACATTAGCTTTTTTCATGGTCATAACACATTGGCGGCTCATAGTCATCCTGTGACTGACCAGTACTCCGAGGTCCTTCTCCTCCTCTGTTACTTCCAAGTAATGTGTTCCCAGTTTATAACAGAAATTCTTGTTATTAATCCCTAAATGCATGACCTTGCACTTTTCACCATTAAATTTCATCCTATTACTATTACTCCAGTTTACAAGATTATCCAGATCTTCCTGTATGATATTCTGATCCTTCTCTGTATTGGCAATACCTCCCAGCTTTGTGTCATCCGCAAACTTTATTAGCACATTCCCACTTTTTGTGCCAAGGTCAATAATAAAAAGATTAAATAAGATTGGTCCCAAAACCGATCCCTGAGGAACTCCAGTAACCTCCTTCCAGTCTGACAGTTCACCTTTCAATGTGACCCTCTGTAGTCTCCCCTTTAACCAGTTCCTTATCCACCTTTCAATTTTCATATTGACCCCCATCTTTTCCAATTTAGCTAATAATTCTCCATGTGAAACTGTAGCAAATGCCTTACTGAAATCGAGGTAAATTAGATCTACTGCATTTCCTTTGTCTAAAAAATCTGTTACCTTCTCAAAGAAGGAGATCAGGTTGGTTTGACATGATCTACCTTTGTAAAGCCATGTTGTATTTTGTCCCAATTACCATTGACCTCAACGTCCTTAACTACTTTCTCCTTCAAAAGTTTTTCCAAGACCTTGCGTACTACAGATATCAAACTAACAGGCCTGTAGTTACCTGGATCGCTTTTTTTACCTTTCTTAAAAATAGGAACTATGTTAGCAATTCTCCAGTCATACAGTACGACCCCTGAGTTTACAGATTCATTAAAAATTCTTGCTAACGGGCTTGCAAGTTCATGTGCCAGTTCCTTTAAGATTCTTGGATGAAGATTATCTGGGCCCCCCAATTTAGTCCCATTAAGCTGTTCGAGTTTGGCTTCTACCTCGGATGTGGTAATATCTACCTCCATATCCTCATTCCCATTTGTCGTCCTAAGATCCTCATTCGCCTTGTTAAAGACTGAAGCAAAGTATTTGTTTCGATATTGGGCCATTCCTAGATTATCTTTCACCTCCACTCCATCCTTAGTGTTAAGCAGTCCCACTTCTTCTTTCTTTGTTTTCTTCTTATTTATATGGCTATAGAACCTTTTACTATTGCTTTTAATTCCCTTTGCAAGGTCCAACTCTACATGGCTTTTGGCCTTTCTCACTTTATCCCTACATGTTCTGACCTCAGTAAGGTAGCTTTCCTTGCTAATCCCTCCCATCTTCCACTGCTTGTAGGCTTTCTGCTTTTTCTTAATCACCTCTCTGAGATGCTTGCTCATCCAGCTTGGTCTACAACTCCTGCCTATGAATTTTTTTCCCCTTTCTTGGGATGCAGGCTTCTGAGAGTTTCTGCAACTTTGACTTGAAGTAATTCCAGGCCTCCTCCGCCTTTAGATCCACAAGTTTTTCAATCCAATCCACTTCCCTAATGAATTTCCTTAATTTTTTAAAGTTAGCCTTTTTGAAATCAAAAACCCTAGTCACAGATCTATTTTTGTTTATCCTTCCATTTAGTTTGAACTGAATTAGCTCATGATCTCTCGAACCAAGGTTGTCCCCTATAATCATTTCTTCTATGAAATCCTCACTGCTCACCAAAACCAAATCTAAAATGGCATCCTCTCTTGTTGGTTCAGCAACTACTTGGTGAAGGAATCCACCAGCTATCATACCCAGGAAAATCTGAGCCCTATTATTAGTACTGGCACTTGACCTCCAGTCTATATCTGGGAAGTTAAAGTCTCCCATGATCACACAATTCCCATTAGTATTTACTTCTTTAAAAACATTAAAGAGATCTCTATCCATATCCAAATCGGATCCAGGCGGTCTGTAGCACACCCCACGCACTATCCCAGAGCAAGCTCTAGTAGCTTTCTTCCCCAATGTGATTTTTGCCCAGACAGACTCTGTCTTATCCATTCCATCACTTCTTATTTCTTTACAGTCTACCTCATCATTGATATACAATGCTACTCCACCACATTTGCCTTTATTTCTGTCTTTCCTAAACAGCACATACCCTTCAATATCCGTACTCCAGTCATGACTACTATTCCACCATGTTTCTGTTATCCCTATAATATCTGGTTTCATTTCCTGCACCAGTAGCTCTAGTTCCTCCATTTTATTACCTAGGCTCCTCGCATTAGTGTACAAACATCTTAATTTTTGCCGTTTGGCTTCGCTCACATTCTTTACCCAATTGGGCACAGACATTCTACCGCCAATATTACCTATTAGATTGGTATGTACACTGCTCTTCCGCCTTATGTCTATTGTCCTACCCATGGCTGTATCCTTTCTTACTTCATTTTCTTTCCTCTCAAAGGGAATAACAGGCGTGGAGATTACCTGGACATCTCCCAACCATCTCCCCCGAATTTCTAGTTTAAAGCTCTCTTGATCAGTTGTGCCATCCTCCATCCTAGAAGTCTATTTCCCTCCTTACTCAGGTGAAGTCCACCCCGAGAGAACAGTCCTCTGTCCATAAATGCTTCCCAGTGGCCATACATCCCGAAGCCCTCCTTGTAGCACCACTACCTGAGCCATCTGTTAAGCATCATAATCTCGTCACACCTTTGTTGCCATTCTCTAGGAACAGGCAGAATCCAACTGAAGATCACCTGAGCCTCCATTTCCTTTAGCATCTTCCCCAGCCTGGCATAGTCTCCCTTGATACATTCCAGCAAGAATCTAGCCGTATGATTTGTTCCCACATGAAGGATAATCAATGGATTCTTTCCCGGTCCCGTTAGGATCCTCTTCAGCCTCAGGTCCATATCCCGTATCTTAGCACCTGGCAGACAGCACACTCTTCTGTTCTCTGGATCAGCTATTGTTACAGGCCTGTCTATTCTACCCAGTAATGAGTCCCCAATCACGTGGACCTGCCTTTCCTGGTGATGGTGCGATTTTCCAGTCTATCCCCGGTTCCATCTGGCCGCAGGTCCTCTCGATTCCTATTGTCCCTTGCAATCCTCTGCAACCCATCCCATATCCTCCTGGGGCTCATATTTGGTGTTGATATCTCCATTGACTCTTGCCCTCTTCCAATAGGACTATCTGATCTTCTCTTTTTCCTTGCCCTCTCACCTTCAGTGACCATCTGCTGTGCCCCTTCTTCATTTTCCAACTCTGCAACCTGTTCCTGAGCTATTTCTTCTTCACTGCCCCGTCTTTTCCTCTGCCTGGTTCTCCTAGTCACATGCTTCCACTGTCCACTTTCCTCACCCAGCAGTATCCTCTCAGAGTTCTTCAGTCCTGCTTCCATCTGCAAGTCTGAGCTTTTCCCTTCAGCCTCCTCATGTCTTTGCTCCATCATACACTTGAACCCCCTGCTAAACTCAACCAGAGTCTCCACCTGCATCTCCAGTCATAGGATCTTCCCTTCCATCAGGCAGCACTTCATGCAGATGAAATTCTTTTCAGGTACCCCCTCCAGGATCATGTACATGCCACAGCTTCTACATCCAGTCATCCAGAAGCTGTTTTATTATTGGCTTGGTGAGTCTGATTATAGAATAAACCACCAGTTTTGGGGATTGTCTGCTCCTTCTTTGCAGTTTTCCTGATTGAGTATTCTCAATATAGCCCCTCCAGCGACCATGGTCACAAGGTGACTAAGTGCTTTGCTGACTTGAGGTCTCAGAGTTGCTTCTCTCCTGCTCCTACCCGCATTTCTGTAGGCCACAGTGTCATCCTACTCTCAATTTGATCTACTTATCCATATGCTACATCCTTTATGTCTCAAACACAAAACCTTTTATGTCTAGACTATTTACTCTAATTAATAATTTGGATTATTCTCAGGCTGTAAAAGTTAAGTGGCCAAATTCATCCCTGCTATAAATTCACTGGTGTGAGGAAAGTTACATAAAGTGGATTAACTGATGGGTAAATTAGCCCTATTGAGTCCAAACAGAAGCCAATTTATTTCAGGGCTAACTGCTAATGGACATTAGATTTATTTTAGCTACATTAAAGTTCTAATTTAAGCACGTAAGGAGTACAGCTATATGTTATCCAGATCAATTACAGTATATATGAGTACTATGGCAATCTCTTGAAAACCATTAGAGAGTGTGTTTCCGTTAACCTTGGCTGGAAAGATAGAGACAATCAATGAACCTTTTGCCAGGACTTGTTTTCTGCTTTCCATACTTACCACCTCAAATCCAGAGAAAAAAATGGTTTCACATCCTACATATGTGGTGCTCATTTCCAAACTAATCCACAGGGATATTTAGCATTTCTAATGTGCCAGTCACTGACAGACTTCCAATTAGATTAACAAGGTCTCATGCACAATATGATTCCAACATAGATGTGAAATTTGCCACTGCTGTAGGATTTTTCCCCCTCCCTTGGGATTCTGTGGAAAACTGCTTCTCTCTGCTGCCCAGTAGTGCAAGAATCTTATATTTGCCCAGTTGATTTTTCAGTAGTTTTGGATTGAAGAAGTATAACAAGTCAGCTAAAAAAGGAGTGGGGAATTAAAAAAAATTACAAAAAGATGTCCTCCCTTTTCCCACTTCTCCTCCCACAGCTATATCCCAATGTATCCTCAGTTAATGAATGGATCATAATTGCCACCTGCTCCCAAGTATAGATTTCACCCAGACAGTGGTTTATGATTTACAAAGAAACACTATTTTCCAGCTCCAAAATAATTCCTGATTTATGTTTTCAGCCCAGTTCAGGTATACAGTGGTTGCTTAACTAATTAATTAAATTAAAAAGACTGTGTTAATGCAACATTATTACTGCAAAATTTAAATTTCAAAGTCAGAATATGCAAGAGTTAAGGATCCAGCAGTAACATTCTCAGCCCTTTTTCACATCCTGTATATTTTGACAGGACTCCTTATATATTTCTTTTAGATTTAAACAATATGATTTATGAGAAAACAGTATTATGCAACAGAGCTGGTCGAATAACACAAACATTGATTTCATAGATTCACAGAACTGGAAGGGATCTTGAGAGGTCATCTAGTCCAGTCCCCTGCAATCATGGCAGGACTAAGTATTAGCTAGGCCATTCCTGACAGGTGTTTGTCTAACCTGCTCTTAAAAATCTCCAATAATGGAGATTCCAAAACCTCCCTAGGCAATTTATTCTAGTGCTTAACCACCCTGACAGGAAGTTTTTCTTAATGTCCAACCTAAACCTTCCTTGCTGCAATTTAAGACCATTGTTTTTTGTCTTATCCTCAGAGGTTAAGAAAAACAATTTTTCTTCCTCTTCCTTGTAACAACCTTTTACATACTTGAAAGTTGTTATCATGTCCCCTTTTAGTCTTCTCTTTTCCAGACTAAACAAACCCAATTTTTTCAATCTTCCCACATAGGTCATGCTTTCCAGACCTTTAATAATTTTTGTCACTTTTCCCTGGACTCGCTCCAATTTGTCCACATCCTTCCTGAAATGTGGCTCCCAGAACTTGACTCAATACTCCAGTTGAGGTCTAATCAGCACTTACAACACTCCTGCTAATACATCCCACAAGGACGTTCGCTTTTTTTGCAACAGCATTACACTGTTGACTCATATTTAGCTTCTGGTCCACTATGACCTCCAGATCCCTTTCCGCAATACTCCTTCCTAGGCAGCCATTGCTCCTTCCTAAACGGAATACTTTGCATTTGTCCTTATTGAATTTCATCCTATTTGCTTCAGACCATTTCTCCAGTTTGTCCAGATCATTTTGAATTTTAATCCTATCCACCAAACCACTTGCAACCTCTCCCAGCTTGATATTATCCGCAAACTTTATAAGTGTACTCTCTATGCCATTATCTAAATCAGGGACCTCAAACAAAATCACCAAGCGGGCCACATGAGGACTAGTACATTGGCCCAAGGGCTGCATCACTGAAACCTTTTCATAAAACCATACAAAAGTATAGTCAAAAATGAAAAAAATGAAGAGTAATATAGTATGCTATTAAAAGTGAATGTATTAACTTTTTAAAAACTGTAATTCAAAGAGGGGTTTTAATAAAATATAAACATCTGTAACTATTATGTGGTCAGTAACACTGATGGTGATCTGCGTTAGCAGTCAATCAACCTAGCTATAATGACAGGAACTTTTTAAAGTAACCATTCAGACAAAATATGTTGCCACTTTTAACAAACATTCTTCCCAACTACTCACAGCAAAGAATCATACATGCTGAACTTCATACCTCAGACTGCTCATCTAGTCCATGAGGCCTCACCCCTGATCCACCTCTTCCCACCCCTTCCCCGCCCCCATTCCAACCCCTTCCCCAAAGTCCCCACCCCAACTCCGCCCCCTCCCTACCCCTATTCCAACCCCTTCCCCAAATCCCCGCCCCAGCCTCACCTCTTCTCCGCCTCCTCCCCTGAGCGAGCCACATCCCTGCTTCTCCCCCCTCCCTCCTGGAAAGTCCTAAGCGCCAGGAAGTAGGTGGAGGAGCGGGGATGTGGTGCGCTAGGAGGGCAGAGGAGAGGGGGGCGAGAGGGAGGGGAGCTTGGCTGCTGGTGGAGTTGGCGCTTATGATGGACCGCAGGAAATAACTCTGTGGGTTGCATGTGGCCCACAGGCCGCGTGTTTGAGACCCCTGATCTAAATCATTGAATATATTGAACAGAACTGGACCCAGAACTGATCCCTGCAGGACCACACTCGTTATGCCCTTCCAGCATGACTGTGAACCACTGACAACTACTCTCTGGGAATGGTTTTCCAATCAGTATTGCCCCCATCTTACAGTAGCTCCATCTAGGTAGTATGTCCCTAGTTTGTTTATGACAAGGTAATGCAAGACAGCATCAAAAGCTTTACTAAAGTCAAGATATACCACATCTACCGCTTCCCCCTTATCCACAAGGCTTTTTACCCTGTCAAAGAAAGCTATCAGGTTGGTTTGACATGATTTGTTTTTGACAAATCCATGCTGACTGTTACTTATCACCTTATTATCTTCTAGATGTTTGCAAATTGATTGCTTAATTACTTGCTCCATTATCTTTCTGGGTACAGAAGTTAAGCTGGCTGGTCTGTAATTCTGGTTTTCCTTATTTCCCTTTTTATAGACTGGCACTATATTCACCCTTTTCCAGTCTTCTGGAATCTCTCCTGTCTTCCATGACTTCTCAAAAATAATCGCTAATAGCTCAGATATCTCCTCAGTCAGATCCTTGAGTATTCTAGGATGCATTTCATCAGGCCCTGGTGACTTGAAGAAATCTAATTTGTCCAAGTAATTTTTAACTTTGTTCTTTCCGTATTTTAGCCTTTTCTGATCCTACCTCATTTTCACTGGCATTCACTATGTTAGATGTCCAATCACCACCAACCTTCTTGGTGAAAACATTTTCTGTTATTATTTTTCCCCCTCATTGAGCAAGGCCTACCCTGTCCTTGGTCTTCTTCTTGCTTCCAATGTATTTGTAGAATGTTTTCTTGTTACTCTTTATGTCTCTAGCTAGTTTGATCTCATTTTGTGCCTTGGCCTTTCTAACTTTGTCCCTACACACTTGTGTTATTTGTTTATATTCATTCTTCATAATTTGACCTAGTTTCCACTTTTTGTAGGACTCTTTTTTGATTTTTTAGATCATTAAAGATCTCCTGGTTAAGCCAGCATGGTCTCTTGGCATACTTCCAATCTTTCTCCGCAGTAGCATAGTTTGCTCTTGTGCCCTTATTAATGTCTCTTGGAAAAACTGCCAACTGTCTTCAATTGTTTTCCCCCTTAGACTTGCTTCCCATGGTATCTTGCCTATCAACTCCCTGAGTTTGCTAAAGTCTGCCTTCTTGAAATCCTTTGTCTTTATTTTGGTGTTCTCACTCCTACCATTCATTAGAATCATGAACGCTACCATTTCATGATCACTTTCACCCAAGCTACCTTCCACTTTCAGATTCTCAACCAGTTCCTCCCTATTTGTCAAAATCAAATCTAGGACAGCCTCTCCCCTAGTAGCTTTCTCCACCTTCTGAAATAAAAAATTGTCTCCAATACATTCCAAGAATTTGTTGGATAATCTGTGCCCTGCTGTGTTGTTTTCCCAACGGATGTCTGAGTAGTTGAAGTCCTCCATCACCACCAAGTCCTGGGCTTTGGATGATTTTGGTAGTTGTTTAAAAAAAGCCTCATCCACCTCTTCTTCCTGCTTAGGTGGTCTGCAGTAGACCCCTAACCTGACATCACCCTTGTTCTTTACCCCTTTTATCCTTCCCCAGAGATTTCCAGCACGTCTGTCTCCTATTTCCATCTCAACCTCAGTCCAAGTGTATACATTTTTAATATGTAAGGCAACACCTCCATTTTTTCCCCGCCTGACCTTCCTGAGCAAGCTGTATCCTTCTATACCAATATTCTAGTCATGCGTATTATCCCGCCAGGTCTGTGTGATGCCAACTCTGTCATAGTTGTGTTTATTTACTAGCATTTCGAGTTTGTCATAAACATGCAGGTAAGGGTAGTATAAAATCCCTCCTTTACCTGTAAAGGGTGAAGAAGCTCACATAACCTGCTTGGCACCTGACCAAAAGGACCAATAAGGGGAGAAGATACTTTCAAATCTGTGGGGGAAGGTTTTTGTTTTGTTTTTCTTTGTGTTCTCTCCGGGTCAGCGGGGAAGCAGGGCAGGTCTTTGTCTCCCACTAATGGATGGTTCACAGAAGACGTGAATGAATGAATTACAGCTGCCAGCTAGGGGGCATTGGCCCCAATTCAATTAAAGCACTAATGTTTGTTACCAGTGGTTCTCAACCAGGGGTCCTTGAGCAGGTTTCAGGGGGACCTCCAAGCAGGGCCAGCATTAGACTCGCTGGGGCCCAGGGCAGAAAGCCGAAGTGTTATTGTGGCACAGGTGAGCGGTGGAGTTTTATAGCATGTTGGAGGGGGGCCTCAGAAAGAAAAAGGTTGAGAACCCCTGTGTTAATCCATTCCTGTGCAGCAGAGCCCTTAAAACATATTCTTAACTGTGAGCATGTAAGCAGTCCCATTTAAGTCAATGGGCCTACTCACATACTTGCAGTTAAGCATGTATTTAAGTACTTTGTTGATTTAGGGCGGTGTTTCTTTAGTTCAAGCAGTCGAAACTCTCACCTTTTAGACTGAGAGATCTAAGGGTCAATCCCTGCTATGACCTATAGCAGGTGGCCATTACTTGCATTTGCAAAAAATCAAAGCAAAGGTTTTGAAACATGTTTTACCAAAGTTCAGCTAGGATGCCAGTAGTACAGTGTGAAAAGACACTACAAGTCACTGAAACCAAGAAGTCAGGACTTACCAAACAGATAAAGTAAGACCAAGGAAAAGTCCTCGGGTACTCCCACCCCTTTGCACCAGCCAGCAAAGTGAGACAGGCATGCAGCTGGCTACACCGAATGAAGGGTATATGAGAGGGCATGTTCCCCCTGAATTCTATGTACTTGTCTCTTTGGCACCACCATGCTCATAGGGATTTAGTCTTGGCATGTACTGAGTAATAAATCTTAAAGCTGACTCCATTCTCAAAGATAAAAAAAATCAAAATCCTTTAGCTCTAATAAATCTACTCAGAACTGCCTCTGCTTTTGATTTAGTGCAAACAAACAAAGAGCATGCAGGTGTTCAGCATATGTTATGTCACTGAGCTATGTGATTAGTACATTAGAGCTGGTTTTGTGTTGCACAGCCATTAGCATTCAATACATCAATTGACTGCTCTCTAATTCCAGCTCCCTGTCTAACCACTTAAGACCAGCAGCCTCCTTAATCTCAAGTGTTCAACACTTCCTTTTTCCACACAGAAACAATTAATAGAGATGAGTTGTTACAAACCCATTAACTACAATCCTTCAGAAGCATTTTAAGGACAAGTGCTAACACTAATGAATTGCTCAGACAGATTTTCATTGCTGGTCTTGTAAGTATTACCCAATTTATCAGTATCTTGCTTTGTTTATTTAAACTAATGACAGATAAAGCTGGGTTTTGAGGGATGAGCTAACCTAAGTGAATAAATTATAACGATAGGCTTTTGTGTCCCTGTCACACACTTTCAATGGTTCTTGCTGTGCGTTCTGTCCCTTCTAGGGCTGATTCTGTTTGTCTTGCTAGAGTTTTGTACTGAGCTCACCTCTCTGATATTAGATCCAACCCTTCTAAATTGGCCAGAGCCAGCTTAAGCAAATATAGATGCCCCTGCAAACCAGTTTGATTGCCCCCCACTTTTCAAATGCAAAGTCCAAGACACAGATTATGCTTTCTTTCCCCTTTCACTCCCTTGTGCCAAGCTGTTTGCTGTGCCAGCTGGGGGCTTGTGAGGGGAGAGTGGAGCAACTGGTATCTAAGGGTGGCGTGTATTTTGGGATGGTGTTAGGGAGCTCGTGGACGGCGGCAGGGGCCTGGCAGACACTGTTCCCTCTAAGCTGTGCGCGTGTGTGCGCGCACACAGATCCTAAACCCTGCGCACACGGCGAAGCACCGCGCACACAATAATTTGCACAGAAGCACAAAAATTTGCCCAGAAGAAATTTTTTGCGCAAACAGCCTGTCAAAAATTAGAGGGAACATTGCCAGCAGAGCCTACCCAAAAGTGGCCCTGTCCCCATTCCTCCTCTACCTCCAAGGCCCCACCCCTTTCCCAGAGGCCCCGCCCCTGGCCAAGCCAGAGCGGGGTCAGGGAGCCTGTCCCCCTCCTGCCCGGGGTGGAAGGAGCCCAAAAGCAGCCCCCTGCCCATGTCCCCGCCCCCGAGCCTCCTGCTCAGGGTAGATAGAAGGGCCCAGGCTCCACACAGCTGCCTGCATGGTTCTTACCCTAACCAGGCTCTGGCCAGGGGGTCTGGCCTTGGAGCCACAGCCCGGCCATGGTAAGAGCTGAACGGGCAACTGTGGGGAGCTACAACACAGACCCTCTATCTGCCCTGGGTGGGGGGCCCTGTGGACAGAGACATGGGCCAGGGGCTGCTCTCAGGTACCCCGCCCAGGGCAAGGTGCCTTCTCAGTGGGGACAGAGAGGCTTGATAGATGAGAATAAGGCACTTTCAACTGCAGTTTGGCCATTGATATTCGTTGGATGGGTGGGCACAAATCTCAGACAAGACCTCATGAATCCAGTATTTGTTTGAATTGGTGCAAAGCTTCCAGGACCTCAAGATCTGAATTTATATTGAGCAGAAACAATTGCTCCATGTGTTTATTTTTATATGCTAATCAAAATGGTTTGCATAAAGAGCCATGATATTATAAAACTAAATGGCTGTGTTATAATATTGTGGGACTTTATGCTTCCAATTGGCATTGATTTTACTGGAAGTAATGGTTTCTTTTAAGTATCTGAGGCAATACAAAGTGTGCAGAACAACATTCTGCACTGCTCCACTGGACCAGAAAGAGATACTTGGCAATTGCTGCTTCAAAAGATAGCAAATATGGAAAAGAAAAACATCTGAATGGTTTCGATACGTGTTATCACAGGCAATCACAGGCTATATAACCTGTGACCAGTGTCTGTATTAGGAATAGGACCAGGTAATAGTGCTCCTCAAAACGGATCTCAGTAATCTTTTCAGATTACTCCTCCCAAGAAAAGAAGTCAAATGTAGTGCTCACAAGAATAAAAGTGCTGATGACTATAAGCAAAGACCTTTATATACCTATGCTTAAGGAGCAGGACTTAGTTATCTGGTACTGAAAGTCAAACATCAGAAGATCATAAGAACTGCCCGTTGGTCCATCTTGTTCAATATTTTTTCTCTCCAGCAGTGGCTGGTGCCAGCTACTTTGGGGGAAGTTGTTAGAGATCCGGCATTAGGCAGTTATGAAGTAACCTGTCCACAAATAAATTTCTTCTTACACCTGTTATGTATGTTTCTTCTTACCTGTTTCTTCTTACACCTGTTATGTTATGTCTTATGTCCTGAAACATGAGGGCTTGTAACTCTTTCAAAGAGAACAGGAGTCAGTCAGCATTCAGCAGTACTCAGGGACAGGCCTCAAGGAGCAGACATGGGCAGGGGGAGAGGGGGAATGAACAACAAAGAGATCCTGCTCGCATTGAAATAAATATCAAAACTCCATGGCAGCAGGATTGGATCCCTGGCACCTCTTAATAGCTTTATTTTTTTATTGTTTGCATTCCGTGGAACATGTTCCTAACTTACTAATTATTTAGGATTGCTTCTCCCTCTTTAGATATGAGAACATGCGATCAGTTGCTGAGAGGAGTGTCAGAATAAGAACATGATTACTACTGTTTTCTTTATATGACAGTTGAACTACAATTTTAGAAGGTGGAGAGAGAGAAATATACTTGTGTTGCATTTTTCACTCGGACAAATTCAATATATTGAAAAAACAAGAACAATTTAATTCTATCTGTTTGCAAAATGCAGTTTACTACAGAAATATGTTAATTTTGAATTAACCTGCTATAATTTTAGGTCTGCTGTCCTGTAAAAATTTTACTGGTCTGTAATACAGACCATGACCCCAGTTCTGGAAAGATTTACACATGTGCTTAACTTGACACACTATTAAGCCAATGGGACTTCTTCTAGGGCATACATGTAATCATCTGTGGGATCAGAGCCCATGTGTGTCACTAGACAGTAGTGGAAGTTTTGTCATTGAATTCAATGGGAGCAGAACCAACTCCCTGAGTGCACCTAAATGTAAGGCATTATATATATTTGATGCTACATTTTAAAAACTCAAGCCAAATTCTCCTCTCCTACATAGGGGTAACTTCACTGATTTAAATGTTTGCACTTGTGTAACTCAGAGGTGAATTAGACCTACAGTGTAAAATGCATGTGCCAAACCAACCTTGACAACTGATGTCTGTGTGTTTGTATGTGAATGGAGTTATGATGTATCTTTTTCATCTGCAGCTGTTGAGTACCTATTATGAAACTATTATAGTGTCTGATGGTAGGCTGCTTTTTCTTGCAAGTTCTGTTTACAGTGCTTTCATTTTTTTCAGTAATTGTTTCTAGCTGGTGATACTTTTTATTTTTAATAGGTTTAACCTTCACTAGGTTTTCCCTCCCTTGTGTATTTTCTTTTCAAGGTCCTAATGTTTGCATTGTACCATATAGTTATATTGTATTTCTTTAATTTGATTTTTACAACAATGAAGAGTCTGATAAAGAAGGCAATTTTTGATAGTCTTTAATTCTTTCATATTCCTTCCCTGTGTACTGAAATTAAATAAAAAAATTCATTGCAGATACCGCACACTGACCATTTTGATTTCAGTAATTTTTTAGCTGACTGATGTTTTGTCTTATAGGCTGACATCCCTTATCTGTCTGGGATTTTAAATATAAACATATACATGTCTCAAGTACCATAGGAAGCTTCTCTACTGTGTGATTAGACAGAGTTTTACTGAACTTTTTTAACAAGATTTATTTTTGTAATGTGAAGGTTAATGAATTTCATTTCTTCATGGGTTATAGAATGGATCTCTGTATTTGTGTCTGTTTTGGATTGAAAAGAGCAAAGCATTCAAGAGTTTGTACCCAATTGTGTCTCAAATGTGAACCCAATTATAGGAACCCAGTACAGTAGACATTCATTCCATGGCAAATCCTAGTTTGTTGAAGCTTGAAGTCTACACATTAAATAGCCTTAATTGTTTTATAGCAAATATAGGAATTGACAGTGATGGACATGCAACTGGAAAGAAATAAATGCCTTTTCTTCTTTAGTTTCAGCATATGCATTCATTTGTTACTTCTTAATAGGCTTTGTCCCAATCTGACCTGAGGCATGAGATGGTACAGGGAACATGCTATTTCTTGAGACATCAAGGACCGGTCCCAGACAGCACTGGGCCCCAAAAGAACAGAGACACAGCAAACAAATTGACTTTGATTTACATTTTCCCACACTAATTTTCCTCAGTGGTCTTCCCATTTTTTTCTCAGCTGGGTTTTATTGTTTGATCCCTGTACCTGTTAAAGAACAATTTCAAACTCTGAGGTTATAATTCCATTTGGGGGTTCTGGTGTCTACCTGAGCCCCTTTTACTCAAAATTCCATGATAGAATTACAGCCCCATAATTCACAACTTCCTGTCATTGATTCTATGTATCCTTAACACCTAATATACTAAACTGATTGTTTGGATACAGGGCCATCACTCATAGTTATTAATGACAAAACTACTGCAGGTGGAAAATTCTGCTTATTTTAAGGTGTGAAAATAGTATGAGGCACTTCTAACATCGGGCTTTGTAATTTTACAACTCCCAGTTAAAAAGTTACAGTCCTTTTACTTAGGGACCTGACTCCAGGAGACTATTTCCCAGTTCTAGAGACAGGTGCCTCCCTGCAGCCAGCACTTAGGCACTGAACTCCAAGAGAGGGGACTGTCCCGGCCAAAACAGGACATATGGTCACCCTACTAATGTCCTTCATGTGTCTGGCCCTAAGCATCTAAAGTACAGGCATTTTCAAAGTAAAAGCTCTAAGAACTTTAACTATAGGAGCTCAGATGGCGGCACTTCATATTTAGTGCCTAGAAAAATCTTTGAGGCTAACAAAGAGAAGGTTAAGGGCTGATTTGATCACAGTCTATAAGGATCTACACGGGGAACAAATATTTAATAATGGACTCTTCAATCTAGCAGAGAAAGTCATAACATGATTCAATGGCTAGAAGCTGAAGCTAGACAAATTCAGACTGGAAATAAGGTTCAAGTGTTTTACAGTGAGGGCAATTAACCCTTGGTACTATTTACAAAGGGTTTTGGTGGATTCTTCATCAGTGACAGTTTTTAATCAAAACTGGATGTTTTTCTAAAAGATGTGCTCTAGGAATTATTTTGGCAAAGTTCTGTGGTCTGTGTTATATAAGAGGTCAGCCTAGATGATCACAATGGTCCCTTCTGGCCTTGGAAACTATGAATCTATCTGCCATGATGCTAATCCTAATTTAGCAGTCAGTGTATACTTGGTTTCAGAGTAACAGCCGTGTTAGTCTGTATTCGCAAAAAGAAAAGGAGTACTTGTGGCACCTTAGAGACTAACCAATTTATTTGAGCATAAGCTTTCGTGAGCTACAGCTCACTTCATCGGATGAAGTGAGCTGTAGCTCACGAAAGCTTATGCTCAAATAAATTGGTTAGTCTCTAAGGTGCCACAAGGGTATACTTGGATCAATCATGTTCAGCACTGTAAACGCTAACTGTTATTTAAATTCTGGCTAAAAGTGCATGTTAAAATTTTCACTACAGCAGAGGTCAGCTACATTGGTTTTTATAAGCGTTAGATTTGACTTGGAGCTTCCATACAACATATGATGAGGTAATGGGGGTGAGTTCTGAGGCTATAGAGAATAAGGAATATAGATTAAGACAGAAAATATCATATTGCGTCTATGTAAATCCATGGTACACTTACGTCTTGAATACTGCGTGCAGATCTGGTTGCCCCATCTCAAAAAAGATATATTGGAATTGGGAAAGGTACAGTAAAGGGCAACAAAAATCATTAGGGGTATGGGACAGCTTCCATATGAGGAGAGATGAAAAAGACTGGGACTTTTCTGCTTGGAGAAGAGACAACTAAGTGGGGATATGATAGAGGTCTATAAAAGCATGACTGGTGTGGAGAAAGTAAAGAAGAAAATGTTATTTACTCCTTCTCGTAACACAAGATCTAGGAGTCACCAAATGAAATTAACAGGGAGGAGGTTTAAAACAAACAAAAGGAAGTATTTCTTCACACGACGCACAGTCAATCTGTGGAACTCTTTGCCTGAGGATGTTGTGAAGGCCAAGACTATAACAGGATTCAAAAAAAGAACTAGATAAGTCAATGGCTATTAGGCAGGATGGGCAGGGCTGGTATCCCTTGCCTGTTTGCCAGAAGCTGGGAATGGGCGACAGGGGATAGGTCACTTGATGATTACCTGTTTTGTTCATTCCCTCTGGGGCACCTTGCACTGGCCACTGTTGGAAGACAGGATACTGGGCTAGATGGACCCTCAGTCTGATCCAGTAGGGCCATTCTTATGTTTAGTTTGTCTGGGCCCTGCAGGTAGGTTCCTCTTTTCCCAGAGAAGCTGCTGCTCCATCCGTTCTCAGGAGTTCCCAGGACAGGTCCTTCTCCATGCCTTGTCAGCCCCCTTTTGAGCTGTCTGGCTTCCTTTTGGAGCATGCTCTGTAAGTGCAGTGAGGTGGGGTCTTCTGGGCCCAGAGTTGCTCTTTAACCCCTTCAGTCCGAGTGCAGGATATATGCACTCTGTTATATTCCCAGGGTGCATTTTAAGTGGTGTCAGAATTCTGTAGCTTTTGTCTCAGCAGTAGCAGAGAGAGGATAGTTGTAGGTGTGACCGGGCATGCATGCCCCACACTGGGATTGCAGTGGTTAATTCCTCTCATTGGGCCGAGAAGGCCACCCCCTTCAACCCTGCTGGACATGATCCAGCTGGAGGCCAGGTATAAAAGGGAGAAGCCCAGTTCATTTGGGCCTGACTACTAGAGAGGAAGGAGCTGTGCTGCAGACTCCTGCTGAAGGACCGCCGATGCTCCACGATGCGGAGGTCAGCCAGATGGCAGCAACCCACGAACCCCAGGCTCCAGATGCCACAGAGAGAGGAGAGACGGGGGGAAATGTGAGACCACAAGCTGCAGAGAAGCGGGTAGGAAGTAACCCAGAGAGGCTTTGCGGGGTGGTGTTTGGAGACATGGAGACTAGCTTGGTGTGTTTTGGCCGGATCCCCGCCGAGCTGGTAGCGGGCAACCCCACCACCGACAGAGTCCTGGGTTGGGACCTGGTGGAGAGGTAGGTCCCAGGGCCCCCTATCCTGACCGCCGCCCACCCTGACGTGGCAGCCCACTCCACCAGGCCTACTGACTCTGGCCGCTAAGCCGTACAGCCCTGATTGCGAGGGCTGTTCTAGTGATCCCGGCCACTAGGCCGCGCAGCCCTCATAGAAAGGGCAGGTAGATTGACTGACTGTTAGGCCACACTACTCCAAGACCCAGAGGGGTTGCGCAGATTTGCCTGTGGGCCTATAACGACCCATACCCCATCCCAAAAGGGGACAGGGTGTATATGACCTGCGACTGTAGGATTATGTTGAAATAACGGATATGGCTCTCCTTTACAAAATGTGTTGATTATACAGGTGGTATAGATACATGTCATGGTATGCAGGCCTTGCACATTGGTACAACTAACAATATGAACACTATTGTGCAAAAACTAGAGTGTGTCTTTTTTGCAAAGGTTAGAGAGCACAAAGTTTTTGGGTTGTTTTTTGGGGGGTAGGAATGTATGTCCAGAAATGACTCAGCAGGATTCCTTCCTGACCTATTCATTTCCAGATGTTCTAATATTTGTAACATTTTCCCCCTGGCTTAAAGGGTAGAACTTTAGAAAGGAAAAGGTAATCTTTTTGTATCCAGGGATCAAGTCTGTTTCATTTTAACTGTTTGGGCACTGGTCTTCTTGAGACCTCCCTGTAACCAGGATTTAAGTCATTCCTTCAGTTTCCTAGGATTATAGTCAATTTTAAAAGCTACTCATAGAAACCACCCCTTAAGGAGGGTTAAGATTTTGCTTTTCACACTGTCCTGTGATACTTGTGCAGTCAGGCTTTATTAGCCCAACTAAACATGAAAAACACATATTAACTTTTCACGCAGAAGTATCTTCTCACGAAGTATTTGCAAAACCATGTAATCGGGATATAATACCAAGTGATATATTTGACGAATTAAAACTAATCCATTATAGCTGGAGTTTTGAGTAGTTCTAATCCATCCAGTGAATAAAACATTTTGAAAATTTATTAAAGGATAAAATAAAACAAGAATTGCTTTGTGTATTTACAGTATGCTCACTTTTACTCCAGAAACATATAAGCAAAGCATTTACTTGACATTCATCAAACCCTGTACCTCATGAGCAATGTGGTACCTTATCAGTTTTATGCCAATACACACATACTTACAAATTGGCCCAGATCCTCCAAGGAGCTAATGGGGCTCAGCCTGGTTGTAGGCTGACACTTGGCTGACACCCGGATTGATCCAGGCACCTCTAGAGCTAAAAGCACAGTTCTCTACAGCTTGAGCTGAATAGATAGTTGTTATAGACTTATATCCCTCTGGATCTGGTACAGAGGAGAACACACACTGACAACTAGGTTACCCAGGACCAGCCCTAGACTAAATGGTGCCCCAGGCAAGGAGCATCTTTGGTGCCCCCCCCTCCATTTGTTAATCTTTTTAAATACCTTTATTTTTTATTACATGTGTAGCCCATTTCATGATTGATACACAATTTGCATGCATTATTTATCCCTGTCATGTAAGACAATACGTTTGCATGCTAGGATCTAGGAGGTTAGTGAAAAATGAATCCACGTATGGAACACCTGAAACATTTTACTTCAAACATTCCATTCTTTTTGTTGCTAACAACAAAAATCAGCACCCCGAGCCCAGCAGCCCAGGCAGTCTCCTAGACCACCTGCCCCTAAATACAGCCCTGAAGTTACCACCTTCCTCTGGATAGAAGAAGCATTTCCTGAGCATTGATGGCCCACAACAGTTCAAAATCCTGGACAAGCCATGACTGTGTGAGGGGCCAACACCAAGGAGTTAACAAACGATCTCCAGCGCTAAAAGCAAGACCTCTTACAGTTTGAACTAAAGAGCCAGATTGTATACCTAGGGCTGTAACAGACATGCATCCTCTGTGAATCAAGCACAGAGGGAGATCTATAACACACACTCACTAGTGGACTACACCTGCACAGACCACATTGTAGGATGAGGGCCTTGGTGATGGTATCTTGTATTTAAACATCTTCTAGCTAAAAATTCCCAGAGGTGTCTACAGAGTAAATTACAAACAAAACTACATTAAAAGATTATTAAGGTTCCAAAGTGAAGCACTGAAAGTTAGGAAATGCCAGAATTAAGATTGCTGTGCAACATTAATTCAGCCTACCTGTGCTTATGTCTTGTTGTGGAAAATGAGTCACACCATCTGTTTGGTTCAAACAGTCTGAGGTCCTTTTATTGACGACAAGCATGCAGGGAGAAGGAGACAGAGATGGTCACAAGCAGGTGCCACCCTGGTCTCTCTCTGTCCTGCCCTTATAATACCAGTCTTATATAGTTTTTTGCATTCAAGTCAAATGACACATTTCCTTAATTTTTTTTTATCACTCAAGCATTGTTAATAAAGCCTTATAAGGAGCCAAAGTAAACAGTTTCATAATTAGCACTGTGCTGACGTGCTTCGTTATTATCAAGATCTGCGGTTTGCTTGTGGCAGCATTTTGTCTAGGGGCTTTTGCAGGTTCCGGGGGGGGGGCGGGGGGTTGCATATAATGGACAGCTAGGGACTTGAGCTAGGCTAGAAGTTGGCTTAGTCTGTTATCTGGGTCAAAATACCACGGCCCAGCATATGCAAATGCTCTTAGCTTAAGCTAAGTCTTACAAGATGCAGGCCTGTAGGCCTCTTGCGTTACCACTCTTGCCTATGCTGCATATAGTGCACAGATCTTGTCACAGAGTGGGATGGGGTCAGGTTCAACAGCAAGGTTAACAGCAGTTTCCCCCACGGTCTTATCCTACAGTCTTTACATGAACACGTACTATTTTTTCTGCTTGGGAGCCTGCAAACGGGTCACCGAGAGGACAGGAGAAACAGGGTCTCTGCCCTCAGTTACTGTGCCTGCGCGCAGCACAGCTCACCACAGTCCAGAGCAGCCACCCTGAGGTGGGTGGATCATGTTCAGTCACGCAGAGGGGATGGTGCGCACACGGTTCAGTCATACATAGCAACTTTGAGGGGATGCTCAGTGAGGTCCGAATCTATGGAGATTTTAGCTGTTAAACTCAAGAGCATGGTTCAACTGAGATTTTTCTATAGCTTATAACTTGTCATCCTCATGAAAATCTACCTAAATTTGGCCAAGGCACATTTTTGGCACAAGGGCCAACCCCTGCCAAATTTCAAGTCACTGCTCCAAAGGATTGGGGTGCGGGATCTGTTCAAAAAAAAGGTCTGCAGAATTTAACAGCGGCAAAATAATGTATTTTTCACTAGCCTTCTTTGAAGAAATAGCTGAATTGTTTTGGCTGCAATTTTCCTGGAAAATGTCAGCCTGCAGCAGACATCTGGCATGGAAAATTTCAGCCCCAAAGATTAACATTTGCCAAAGTTATAAGCAATTGAAAAGCTGTCACCTTTACGCTCCCCTGATTATGCTTCCCACTGGGCTAGTCCTCTGCTTAAGTTAGGAGTATTGTAACTTGCCCCCAGCTGCCTAGATCTCCAAGGGAGGAGCTGTTCTAGCTGGTAGGCATTGTCAAGCGATGCTCCTTTCCCTCTGCTATGCCCCTGGCACTGAGAGCAGGTATGGAGATGCATAGAAGTTGCTATCCCATCTGAAAATTCTCCCATGCAGGAAGAACCCTTAGTGGGTTGGTTGACTGGTTTTCTGGCAGCTTTGCACCACTAGACCAGGGCACAGTTTCCAATGATGAGACCATGAGAATTGGTGGAGAATCAGGCTATTGCCTTGTCAGTAAAAGAGATTAGCTTCAAATTGCATAAACAAAGGGAAAGCTACAACCCACAAGTTTTAAAGTCCGTAGAGTATAATTGTAAAATGGAAAAGGAAGGGGAAGTTCCAGAGAGAGTGACAGAAGCTGCTCTGAATGTCTTTACTGACATAGAGGTTATAATTAAAGCTGCTTCTGCAATGTCAAGTTTTATTGCTTTTAGTAGCAATGTAATCCTGTTTCTGTTAACTCGGAGGGCCAGTCCCTAACCTCAGTTACACCAGTATCAATCAGGAGTAAATGCACTCATCATTGTACAATCTTTCCTGTATATGTAGTTTTTAGGCTGGATAGGACTACTATGAAGTCCTTAATATACTGATAAATGATGAGTTCACAATGAATATACATCTGTTATGTGAATGCACTGGCCACTAAGGACCAGGATCTTCCTCTGAGTCTGCTTTGCAGTGCTCTGGTGGCACAAAGAAGCCATAAAGGCACTCTGACAGGTGGGGATTCCCTCACTGTGGAGGAATCCCCGGGTGGTGCAGAGCCATCATAGCTAATTCTATACCATCTTGCCTGACATCCCTGACTAAACAAAGAAAAGATGGCATGGCCAGAGTGCTCTTCCAGCAGGCCAGCCATGTGGAGGCTGTTCCAGCCAGTACAATTTAGAGCAGCCTTAAGTCTGCTAAAAGTTGCTTCTTAGGTCTGAACTAGCCTACCAGTCTGAGGATCAGAGAGACACAAAAATAGCTTAGAATATGATCCTTCCTCACCTTCTGAGCTGTGCTGGGTGCCAAACATCTGGTTCTAACAATCTGTCCCTAAGTCCCTATGACATCAGTACTGAAAAAAAGATACCCCACAAACTCAATAGCTGTTTTTCTCAATGACAAAAACAACAAGGAGTCTGGTGGCACCTTAAAGACTAACAGATTTATTTGGGCATAAGCTTTCGTGGGTAAAACACCACTTCTTCAGAAGCATGGAGTGAAAATTACAGATGCAGGCATTATATAATGACACAAGAAGGGAAGGGAGTTACCTCACAAGTGGAGAACCAGTGTTGACAGGGCCAATTTGATCAGGGTGGATGTAGTCCACTCCCAATGACGTAATTCAGTCAAACTTTAATACGCTTTAAAAGGTGATGGTCTTAAAAATTCTACTTTAAAAGCAATCAGTGCTGTCACAAGACTACTAATTCACATTCTATATTCTGTGCAGAAGCAGTCCATCTCACTTGGCTTGTTACACTTTGAATTTTAAATCACCACTTCTTGCTGTCAGAGAGTGCAAAGTTTCAGCTTTAAGACTTGGCAGCCTGTAACTTTACACATTTAGAATATCTTGGAACGACAGAGCCCTGGCTGGGATGATTTAGTTGGGGTTGGTCCTGCATTGAGCAGGGAGTTGCACTAGATGACCTTCTGAGGTCTCTTCCAACCCTAATCTTCTATGATCTTCTTCCAAAAGAATCATGGCTAAGTTCAACAGATCATACAGAACCAATGCGCATGTAGTCTTGAAATGATAATAGCTGAATATTTACTGAATCCCAAATAACTAAAACAGCAAAATATATATACACACAGCAAATCAGGATTGGATTCTATTTTCATTTACACCAGCATACATCTAAGGTTATTCTTTGGACCGCCAAAGCCTGGCCATTTCCCTTTAGCCTGAGAGAGGGATACTGTATACGAGTAAAACCAGACTACCACCTTCTCTGAGTTTCCTAAACCCTTGATGTAGTTGATGTATTTGAGCTTCTTTCCCTGGGGATCTTGATTTCTCTGAGTGTTATTGTTGCTATTGTAGCTATTTCTACTACTTGCCTTTCTCCAAACACTTTGGAGAATGACATTTTCCATATGAGGAAAATTGTGTTTTAAGTAACACCTTTCAAGATATAACTTGTGCCCTGTCATCTCAGATTGGGTGCTTCAAACATTCGCTTTCACATTTTCTTTGTCTAATGAAATTCTTGATTATATTTCAGGTGCCAGAGTGGATCAAAACTTTGCAAAGAAGGGATGCATTTGAAATGGCAGAGAAAAGGAACAAAGTGACAGGTGGGTATGTCAAGCTTCCTTCCCCACTCTGAACTCTAGGGTACAGATGTGGGGACCTGCATGAAAACCCCCTAAGCTTATTTTTACCAGCTTAGGTTAAAACTTCCCCAAGGTACAAACTGTATTTTACCTTTTGTCCCTGGACCTTATTGCTGCCACCACCAAGCATCTAACAGGGAAAGAGCCCACTTGGAAACGTCTTTCCCCGCAAAATCCCCCCCAAGTCCTACACCCCCTTTCCTGGGGAAGGTTTGACAAAAATCCTCACCAATTTGCATAGGTGAACACAGACCCAAACCCTTGGATCTTAAGAACAATGAAAAAACAATCAGGTTCTTAAAAGAAGAATTTTAATTAAAGTAAAAGAATCACCTCTGTAAAATCAGGATGGTAAATAGCTCACAGGGTAATCATTTTCAAAACATAGCGAATCCCTCTAGGTTAAACCTTAAGACACAAAAACAGGAATATACATTCCATTCAGCACAACTTATTTTATCAGCCATTTAAACAAAACAGAATCTAACGCCTCTCTAACTAGATTGCTTACTGATTTTTTACAGGAGTTCTGACCTGCATTCCTGCTCTGGTCCTGGCAAAAGCAACACACAGACAGAAAGAACCCTTTGTTTCCCCCCCTCCCTCCAGCTTTGAAAGTATCTTATCTCCTCATTGGTCATTTTGGACAGGTGCCAGCGAGGTTATCTTAGCTTCTTAACCCTTTACAGGTGAAAGGGTTTTTCCTCTGGCCACGAGGGATTTAAAGGTGTTTACCCTTCCCTTTATATTTATGACAGGGTATCATCCATATTTTGGTATATTCTCATGGCTTTGAGATCTCTTTGGTTTATTGAACACCATCCAAATTAAAAGTATTTAGATGGAAGCAACATGCTAGAAACCTGTCAAACAACTGTACATTGCTAGGAATATTTATTTTATGTCATTTTGTGTATTTCCAAGGGTTTGAACAAAAGAAGGGTATAGTCAGTATTGGGTAATATTTACTATATTACACTTTTAACACAGACATCATCAATTGTGTAAGCCTATTCTTTTGAATGCCAGTCAGCCTAAAACCGATTTCATTTGCTGCCAAGGGAAGTGCTAGAATTTTGCAATCAAATGCTTGTTGCCATCGCTTCTGGAAATTCTGCTTTATGCTTGGTCCCTAGGCATTGAAGAAATGTTATATATATTACCAAGGAAAGCCTGTCTTTCTAGCTCTGTGTTAGCATTGTGGTCCTGCCAGGCATATTGTCTCTGTCCCTCCATAAGAGAGCTCTTGGAGATGCACTGTACTATTGTTTCAGTGACACAGGTAGCAGCTGTCTGTGTGTGAGACCACCACCAAGAACTAGCTCACATTCCCTTTCTTTAAACCCAGCAGCTCGATGGCAGGGAAATTGAGATTTTTTTTTTTTTTAATATTACAACTTTACAAAATCCCTGTTGCTGCAGCACCTCTTGATGCCACCAGAAAAATTGCTAACCCTATCCTTTCTGTGGCTCTCAGATACAAAGGGAAAGTGACCATATTTACCAGAGGAAATATAGAGGGGAAATGACTAGAGTTACTTTCCTTCCTTCTATGACCATCTGCTTTCAAATGCTATATAAGACTAAATCTATCAAGGTACTTACAAATTTCCCTACACCATAGTGTCTGGGAATCTCACAACACTCCAGTGAGGTAGAGAAGTACTATTATCTCCATTTAATAGGTGGAAAACTGAGGCACTCACTGTCTTGCCCAAGATCATTCAGGAAGTCTACGATAAAGCAGCATAGGAAACCCAGATTTCCTGAGTGTTAACCAATGCCTTAATCACAAGATCATCCTTCTTATTTTTCTGTTGTAAATATCTGTACAAATTCCCCTGGCAAAAACACTGACAAATGTTCTGTTCAAAATAAATAAGAAATATATTGCTTGACCAATAATTCTAGGCTTACTGTTGTTCATAGAGTTGAATATTTGTGGGCTGATGCTGGTGAATTTATCGATTTTTCAGCACTATTAAAGATGGCTACTTTTATACCATGCCACTACTTTAACATACTGGTTGGAGGATCAAAATGCAATGTTTTCTACATGTACCTTTATCCCATTGCTGTTATTTTTATTAAAGTAAGTTTTTAATCTGTTCTTGATTGAAAGAATCCCTTAAGAGACTGAACATTCTTGTAAATCAGCTACAAGTATCAGGAACCTTCCGCAAAAGCAATTTAAATTTAAGAATGTTTACAAAGAAGCAGGATCGGGAATCAGAACCCCAAAGAAAATGAAATGCTATCAAATACTAAAAATCATGAAAATATGAAGACTGTTATTAGAGATCTGCAGACTTAGTATATCATGTTATCAGAGCTGTGTGAAATACAGAGCTTGTTAAACATCTTTGACAATGTTTTTCCCCCACAAAATTTGGCCATGTTTTGCAAAAAGCTTCTACTTTTGCAAAAACACTGATTTTCTGTGAAATTTACTATTTTCAGTTCTAGGCCTTTTCAATGCCAATTTGGATGGACCAGCTTAATCACATTAATCCTCAAAAATCAAAATGTTAGATTTGGAAATTAAATAAAAAACAATTTTGATGGGAACAAACAAACAAAAACCATCAAATTTTCAAAGAAAACTAATTCCATTTTTAAATCCCACGGAGTGAAACAGATTTTGAAAATTTCAAAGTTTTAGTAAAAAGAAAAGGAGTACTTGTGGCACCTTAGAGACTAACATTTATTTGAGCATAGTAAGTTTTATTTTTTATTAGCTCAAGTGAAATGCCTGCTTTAGCGCCCCTTAAAGCCAACAGAATGGGAGCTGGATCAAGGCCCTTGACCTCAGACTGTGCTTGGTGAAAGGTCTGCCATAATTCAGGAACCTTTCAAGTGAACCTGGGCCAATTCAGGGTCATGCACAGAAAACATATGACGTTTGTGGGTGTTCACAATTTTTATGTGAGAGCAAATGAAACTCAATTGGTTTTGACTCCACTTTCTCTTTTGAAAAGTGGTTAGTGACATAATTAATAAGGGCTAGATTGTGACTTTGCTTTCTGCTCAGAGTAATGGGAAGCATGTGGTTATGCTGCCCCAGGAACAGCTCAGAAGGGAGACTGATCCCCAATTACCCTCCTGTTCCCTGCTGTTTCAAAGCAGAAGTAAACTCTACTGGGTCTAGACCAGGAGGTGTTCTCTATCTGGTAAGCTCGGGGGCAGAGCCAAGGCTCCACCTAGTCTCTACCCAGTTCAACCTCCTCCTGCCTATGAACACAAAGTGGGGGAGCATAGCTGCTCTGAGGAATCTATTTCCCATCCCACAGTGCTGCTCCCTCATGCCTGACTAGGCAGGCCACAAGTTGGCCTTTAATCTTTTGTTTTTGTTTCTTTTTAAAGATAAAGAATTTGTATTGTCAGCAATTGTCTTGTTACATAGTGTAAGCAATGAAAGGGAAGGTGTCAGATATCTAAAGGGAGGAATTCCAGCTGGGTGAACAGGACAGATTAGGAGTTGCAGGAATGACAGTGTTATAAATTAGAATGACCATATTTCCCAGAGGGAAAATGGGACACCATGTGGGGCTAGCCCAAGTGCCCCTCCCCACCTCCTGTGCCAGGCTGGACAGAGTCCCCACCCCGTCCCCCATTCAGGGCTGGCCTGAGCTGCTCACCTGAGCCCTGCCTGCCCCCCATGCAGGGCTGGGGCTGAGGCTGGCATCGCTGCTTGCCCGAACCCTGCTTGCCCCTGTGTGGGCTGGGGCTGGTGTTGCTGCTCATTCGAGCCCTGCCTCCACTCAGAGTGAGGCTGGCATTGTTGCTTGCCCCCCTACACACACAGAGCCCACGTTCCTCTACACCCCACTTTTGACGAACTGAAGTGCCAAGAGCAAACAGGACAAATGGCCACTCCTTCCACAGAAGTCAGGATGGCCAGGACTGGGCTTAAAAAAAGGGACTGTCTGAGCCAAAACGGAATATACGGTCACCCTAATTAAAATGACTAGTTCTCAGTTTGGAAATGGAGTTGGAAATATCTCCCCGGCAGGATTTTTATTTCCCTGCTTCAGCACAGATGATCCTGTTTTATGGAGCTCTCTATTTCCAGAAGATATTGCTGAAATCAGAAAGAAATAAGTTTCTAGATAATTTTTCCTTGGGGTTACCCTCTGGTTCACAAACAAAGCCTGATGAACTCATTTTTCTCCATTTTAAAACTCCTTCACTGCTCCTTAAACAGCCAGAGTGGTTGCTGTTGACTTAGCCGAAGGCGCTCTTCCTTTCTTCTTCCCCCTTAAGTGCTGAGCACTTTGCTCTTATAATGCTCTCAGCCCAAGTAGAGAGATGATCGAATATTTCATGGCTGTTTCAACTTAATAATTGGAAGGATTCCATTCAGTTGTCATATTGTACTTGGATGAACCTGGAAATTCTTAGCTCCGTTTTTACTCAGACAAATTCCCTCAGGATTTTGTATATGTAAAAAAGGTGCTGTGATGAATAATGCAACACGCTGCAAGTTTAGGAAGGTTTGATGTTCACTAGAAGAATCACTTCAAAGCTAGATTACTACTGTTCATTTGATCTATGAGTAAGGAGAACTGACTGTGGCCCTTTAAACATGAGTAATGGCAGTACATGACCTTTATAGATACCCAGGTTGACATACTGCATTTTCTTGTCTGTTAGTCTACTCCACATCTTTTATTTGTTGGACAGTGCTGATGGTGCTATTCCTGCCCTTCATGTATATTTTAGTGCAGATAGATTTTATTTTGTTCTATTTTTCCTGATATTACAAATCAGGCTTAACCTGCAAGCATTGCGACTGGATGTAATGCTGTCCCACTGAAGTCAATGAGACAACAAATGGCAATAAGTGCTATGTGCATTAGTAAGTGTTTGCAAAATCAGATCCATAATTAATTGCAGTTAGTTGTGTTATGCGCCTAATATACCAGTAAAATATGTAGGGTGGTGTCAAGGTTCCTTCCCCACTCTGAACTCTAGGGTACAGATGTGGGGACCTGCATGAAAACCCCCTAAGCTTACTTTTACCAGCTTAGGTTAAAACTTCCCCAACGTACAAATTAATTTTATCCTTTGCCCCTGGATTTCCACTGCCACCACCAAACTCTAACTGGGTTTACTGGGAAACGTAGTTTGGACACGTCTTTCCTCCCCAAAATCCTCCCAACCCTTGCACCCCACTTCCTGGGGAAGGTTTGGTAAAAATCCTCCCCAATTTGCATAGGTGAGCACAGACCCAAACCCTTGGATCTTAGAACAATGAAAAAGCATTCAGTTTTCTTACAAGAAGACTTTTAATAGAAGCAAAGGGATCACCTCTGTAAAATCAGGATGGTAGATACCTTACAGGGTAATTAGATTCAAAACAGAGAATCCCTCTAGGCAAAACCTTAAGTTACAAAAAAGACACACAGACAGGAATAGTCATTCTATTCAGCACAACTCTTTTCTCAGCCATTTAAAGAAATCATAATCTAACACATACCTAGCTAGATTACTTACTAAAAGTTCTAAGACTCCATTCCTGTTCTATCCCCGGCAAAAGCAGCATACAGACAGACACAGACCCTTTGTTTTTCTCCCTCCTCCCAGCTTTTGAAAGTATCTTGTCTCCTCATTGGTCATTTTGGTCAGGTGCCAGCGAGGTTACCTTTAGCTTCTTAACCCTTTACAGGTGAGAGGATTTTTCCTCTGGCCAGGAGGGATTTTAAAGGGGTTTACCCTTCCCTTTATATTTATGACAGGTGGAATTTTCTAAAGCGCTTAAAATTAGCTTATCTATTGACTTCAGTGGGAGCAGAAGTAGATCAATGATGAACACTTTCAGACATTTCACCCCTGAACTTAAAAACAATTTGGTGATGCATTCCTCTTCCGACTATTTGTAATGGGTTCAGTAAAATCAATTCTCTGGATGATTCTACATTCTGATTAATTGAAACAATATGAAAACCAGTGAGTAATAGCTTTTCATTATGGGATTAGTTATATCAAGGCAAAATATAAAATTAAAGGATTAATACGTTTGTTTGTATTTTTCATAAGTGTGCAGGGGAGTTGTTATGCACTCGTCCTTTAGTTTACAACACTTCCTATTGTTTAAAACCTTTTCTGACTATGAACATTGAACACAACTTTTTATATCTAAGATCTACTGGAGTCTGGAGCTGTGGATAAGGCCTTGTCTATACTTTGGATGAGCCCTGTGTAATGGTGTTGCAGTGATCCCTCCCTCTCTGGATTGGAGGGAGGCCACACCACCTCTCTATGTTGCCAGGATCACTGCCTAGTATCAGGGGATTTAGCAAACCAGGTGTTAGCATCCCGACTGTCTTAATGAGGTGGAACCCCAAACACTAAGTGGCCAAACTTCTGACCCTCCAAGCCACATGCGACAATCTTCAGAAGTTCGAGAGCCCGAGGACCGCTGCTGGGATTCAGGGCTTCAGCTCTGCAGGGTGGAGGGTCCCAGGACTTCAGGCCCATGGGAGGCTCCTGCTGGGGTTTAGGGCTTCAGCCCTGCAGGGAGGGGGGCCTCAAGGCTTCAGCCACATGGGAGGTGCCTGCCCGGGCTCAGAGTTTCAGCCCTGTGGGGAAGGGGGTCTAGGGGCTTCAGCCCCATGGGAGGCACCTGCCCCGCTCCTGCTGAAGCCCCAAGCTCTGGCATGCACACCCCATGGGGCTGAAGATACCAGGAGGAAACCCAAGGAGGAGGGTGCAATGGGGGAGGCCTCCTGATTCATACTGAGAAAGTAGGGCAATCAGTTAGATATCTTAGGTGCCTGTACATGAACACAAGAAGCCTGGGAAACAATCAGGAAGAATTGGAAGTCCTGGCACAGTCAAGGAACTATGATGTGATTTGAATAACAGAGACTTGGTGGGGTAACTCACATGACTGGAGCACGGTCATGGATGGATATAAACTGTTCAGGAAGGACAGGTGGGGAGAAAAGGTGGAGGAGTTGCACTGGATGTAAGAAAGTGGTATGATTACTCAGAGCTCCAGTATGAAACTGGAGAAAACTCCATTGAGAGTCTTTGAGTTAAATGTAGAGGCAAGTGCAACAAGGGTGATGTCGCGGTGGGCATCTGCTATAGCCCACCAGACCAGGAGGATGAGGTAAACGAGGCTTTCTTCGGACAACTAACTGAAGTCTCCAGGTCACAGGCCCTGGTTCTCATGGGGGACTTCAATCACCCTAACATCGGCTGGGAGAGCAATACAGTAGTGCACAGACAATCCAGGAAGTTTTGGAGAGTGTTAGGGACAACTTCCTGGTGCAAGTGCGGAAGGAACCAACCAGGGACCATGTTTCTCTTGACCTGCTGCTCACAAACAGGGTAGAAGTTGGTAGCAACCTGGGTAGCAGTGACCATGAGATGGTAGAGTTCAGGATCCTGACAAAAGGAAGAAAGGAGAGCTGCAGAATACAGACCCTGGACTTCAGAAAAGCAGACTTTGACTCCCTCAGGAAACTGATGGGCAGGATACCCTGGGAGGCTAATATGAGGGGGAAAGGGGTCTAAGAGAGCTGGCTGTATTTTAAAGAAGCCTTACAGAGGGCACAGGAACAATACATCCCGATGTGCAGAAAGAATAGCAAATATGGCAGGCGACCAGTCTGGCTTAACAGAGAAATCTTCAGTGAGCTTAAACACAAAAAGGAAGCTTACAAGAAGTGGAAACTTCAACAGATGCCTAGGGAGGAGTATAAAAATACTGCTCGAGAATGCAGGAAGGCCAAAGCACAATTGGAGTTGCAGCCAGCAAGGGATGTGAAGAGTAACAAGAAGGGTTTCTACAGGTATGTTAGCAACAAGAAGGTTGTCAGGGAAAGTGTGGGACCCTTATTGAATGGGTGAGGGAACCTAGTGACAGATGATGTGGAAAAAGCTGAAGTACTCAATGCTATTTTTGCCTCAGTCATCATAGACAAGGGCAGCTCCCAGACTGCTGCACTAGGCAGCACAGTACGGGGAGGAGGTGAGCAGCCCTCCATGGTGAAAGAACAGGTTAAGGACTATTTAGAAAAGCTGGGCATGCACAAGTCTATGGGGCTGGATACAATGCATCTGAGGGTGCTGATGGAGTTGGCTGATGTGATGGCAGAGCCGTTATCTTTGAAAACTCGTGGAGATCGGGGGAGGTCCAAGATAATTGGAAAAAGGCAAATAGAGTCCCATCTTTAAAAAAGGGAAGAAGGAGAATCCAGGGAACTACAGACCAGTCAGTCTCACCTCAGACCGTGGAAAAATCATGGAGCAGGTCCTCAAGGAAACCACTCGATCATGTATTGCCACCAGGCCCCCCTCCCTGCACAGCAAGCTGGGATCTTCACCTTGGGTAGAGGCTGTGGCAAACAGCTGATTGCTGTAAGAAGAGCCACTGCTTTTGCAGCTGCCTCTCCCCAAGGAACTAAAGCAGAAGCCCCTCCCTGCAGCTTCCAGCTGTTTGCCTCTGCCTCTCCATGCAGAGCTAATACCTGGGAGCTGAAGGGAGGGGCTGTTGAGGGAAAGAGGGAGGGGGTATGCCTGGGAGCGTGTGACTCAAGTTTTTGGGTTGGGGGGAGGGGGGGGCAAAACCTTTAAATTCTGCACCCCCATGCTCAGCAGGCACCAGCTGTATCTGGCAGAAGTCCCTAGCCCCACTACCCCACCACAGGACAGACCCCCCAAGCTCTCCCCTACCCCCAAGTCTGGTAGGCAAAGAATGGAGATGTGTGGGGGTGGCCTCTGGGACCCTCACTTTAACTGTAAAAGAGCCAAATGTGGCTCATAAGCTATGGTTTGGCCACCAGTCTATAGGCTCTGGCCCTCAGGCAGGGCAGAGCTAATGGGCAGTCTGTAGTGCTCTAGCCCGCAGCCAGGGCAGAGCTGCTAAGTACTCTATAAGCTCAGGCCTTCAGACAGGGAAGAGCACCACACAATCTGTCATCCTAGATCTGGCAGATGACAGACAAATGCAGGCCTTTGGCCTATGGTGGGGAAGCTGGTACCCTGTGGGTGGGGTTTGCAGCAGCAGGGGACAGCAGGATCTGGGCCCACCCTACTCCACTGGATCCCAGCCCAGGACCATAACAGTGGCAGACTCTGCCACTGGGTCAGTGGGGAATCCAGGCACAGCACGCTGACCTAAATTCAGGCAGCAACACAGTCAGACTGGAGTTGGCTGTTTCTGGGCTACTTCCTACTATCCCTGCATTTGGTACCTCGGCTCTGTGGGTGTCCTCAGCCTCCTCAGGGTAGGTAGGCAATGGCAGTCCTGGCAGCTCCCCTGCAGACATAGGCTCCTCCAGGAGGAGGGCACCCCTTGGTTCAGCAGCAAGCAGGATGCATCTGTGTCCCTCACTGTCTCAGCCCCCATGGAGGTGGAAGCTACGCCTTTTATACTTCCTGTTCCACCTTCCCAATTCTGGCAGGAGGGGCAAGTCTGGTCTGGCTCTGCCTACCTGGTCACAAGGGGTGTTACCTCCCACTCTGGTTGGAGGATTTCCAATAAGGCCTCACTACACTCTGAATCAGCCATTAGTGGCCAGCAACCAGCATTGCAGTTCTGGTGCAAAGCCCAAATGTAGGCAAGGAAAACTACAGTTTCAAGCAGGGTTAACCTCAATTTATACAAATCACATGTCTCCGTGTCTATGGCTTGGGTTTGCAATGATGCAGCCTCACTAGTTGTTGGCTTCCAATGGTTGAATCCCAAGTATAGACCGGGCCTAAGCCTTGAATATTACCTTTTGCTGACAATGAATCTACAGTGGTACAGAAACAGTAATAATGCTGGACTTAGTTTGTCCGTGTCTAGATGTGTGTTCAGCACTGGTTCAGCTGCACTTGTTACTGATACCTGTTGTGAGAATGGAAATTTTCAAAGTATTGTATGAAACACTGGAGATTCAGGCTTCTGCATAGGCACAGGCATGGGATACATCTGTTACCATCGAGGTCAATGGTAAAACTCCCAGTAAGTACGATAGCAGCAGAGTGAGGCCAATGCTGACTGCCTTTGCTAATGCCACCCTATGTCACTCTAGAATGTCATAACAACAAACTGCTACATGATATTAGTTGGTGATAGATCTTTTGCACAGTTCTCTGCCTCTTTCTTGAATGTTGAAAAGCAATTGAAGATTCCAGAAAAGCAAGAAAACATGTTTGCAAAGAGGTCCCTCCAATAAAAGAGAGAAAAAATACTGACATCCAAATGATCTGTGACAGATGGTGGGGGAGGTAAAAGAAGGGAGAAGTTCTCAAGTTGGACAAAGAAACAAGGCTAAGTATCAGGAAGGAGGCTGAAGAGAGACAAAGGGGTAATTAGTTATAGAAAGAAAATGCAAGACTATTTTCCCCCTCCCTATTTGTTTGGTGGTTGTCAACTTGAAAGATTACGTGTGTCCTCAAACAAATATTAAAAATTTAATCAAGCAAACAAATCAGCAGTAGAGAGCAGCCTGGCAAATTGGGGAGACAGCAGAAGCTAGAGGAATTATTGTGCCTATGAGAGGCAAATAATTGGGGAGTATGAGAGAAACTGTAACAGAAGCAGACAAGGGAGAAAATTTCAGGAGAATGAAACAGCAAAGCAAATATAGAAGATAGAGAATGGAGATTGATCTGAACTCCATAGGAACAAAGTATACAGAGTTCTACTCGGGGTTTGGGTTTATGATCCAGCAGTAACTAGACAAGGTGATAAGCATAGTAATTATGATCCCTTCATTGCTGATATACACGCAGTAACTAATATACAGTAAGGTTGCCTAGTAATAGAAAATTAATTGGCTGGAGCCACCTAATGTGAGTTCAACAGCCGGAGAGCTATTAAAGTGCATAATGAGCACAAGAGCTCATTCATTTCTGGGGGTGCTCACCAAAGAAAATGCAGAAAAGGAGGAAAAGAACGTTGGCACCTAATATTTTGAACTAGTTGAACTATGAGGGGAGACCAGCATTTGGAAATCAGTGTTCCAAACTCATCCCTGGTGAAACTCCATTGATTTCAGTGGAGTAATATCAAGGATAAATTCAGAGTATAGAATCATAGGATATCAGGGTTCAAAGGGACCTCAGGAGGTCATCTAGTCCAACCCTTTGCTCAAAGCAGGACCAATCCCCAATTTTTGCCCCAGATCCCTAAATGGCCCCCTCAAGGATTGAACTCATAACCCTGGGTTTAGCAGGCCAATGCTCAAACCACTGAGCTATCTCTCCCCCACCCCACCAAAAAAATTTAAAAAATTCTTCACAAACAGCTTCACTAGGCCGTAGCTGAACAAAGGGAATGAGGCTTTGCAACTGTTTTTGCCCAAATATTGCTCCAATGTTTTCCTTTAGACTACAGCTTCCAGTAGTACACACCACTGAGTGTTTTCTTCCTTGGCCAACCTGATTGGTGCAGTTAATTCAAACTCCCATTGAAATGATATAGTATGCTTGTAATATTTGGACCATTTTTGCATATTCCTTTTTAATATTTCGTTGAAATTCCTTGTGCCGCACTGGCAGGGTATAAAACAATTGCTGCATGCTAACAGTTGTTCCCTGTTGTCGTGGGTAAGGAGTTTTCTGAGTAATTTTTCCATTTTGATCAAATACCAGACAAGTTCCAACCTTTGTAGATTTGTGACAAGTAAAAATGGTAACATCACTTAACACACACAGTGAACTCAGAGCTTCACCTTGAAATCCAAATGTTCCAACATGCATTAGATCAGAGAAATCAGTAGCAAAGTCAAAAGGGAATAATCAAATATCATGCCAATAAACTCTTAAAATCCTTTGAATTTTCTTCAGGATCAAAGAGACTGCTGTTTTTAAACAATATCATTGATATTGTTAAAACGGTTGTTAGATATACTGTTAAACATGTGACCAGTTAGTAAGCTGGCACACCCTCCTTAGAAAGGCATCATGATCTAGAAGGGAGCAAGGGATAGCAATCAGGAACTCTTGAGTTCTGATCCCAGCACTAAGAAAAGGAGTACTAGTGGCACCTTAGAGACCAACAAATGCATCCGATGAAGTGAGCTGTAGCTCGTGAAAGCTTATGCTCAAATAAATTTGTTAGTCTCTAAGGTGCCACTAGTACTCCTTTTCTTTTTGCGAATACAGACTAACACGGCTGCTATTCTAAAATCTGATCCCAGCACTGGCACTATTCACTTTGAGCCTGAGCCTGCATCCATTGATTTCAGTGGCACAGGACCAGCCCTTGCATGACTGTAGGCCTTTACGTTGATTTTCAAAAGTGGACTCTGAGTTTTAGATGTCCAATTCGAGACAGCTTGGGGCCTGGTTTTCAGAAGTGCTGAGCTTCCAGAACTCCAACTCTCAAGTTGGGTGCCCAAAAGTTCAGGATACTTTGAAAATGTTGATCTATCTTCTCTCTGTCTCAGTTTCTCCATCTGTAAAATAAAAATAACACCTACTTTGCAGGGAGTTGTGAAGAATAATTTAATGTTGGTATAGTACTTTGAAAATAAAATATTCTAGCTGAGTTAAGTATTCATATATGATGGCTCTGGTATTTAAATTTCCTTTTTAAAACATTTCTTAGATAAAAATTCCCTTTTAAACCATGTCTTGTCCTTTTAGCCTATGTAAATGTACTTAACTATTAAGTTAACATATTAAATATTGCACATTCTACATTAATACTCTTTAAACCATGTATTTGGCTGGCCCAGTGGCCTTTTAGTAACATTGTGCACTACCATGTGGGAGACCGAAGTTCAATTTCTTGTCCTAGTCTCAATTTCCAGACAGGCTGTATACACAGCAGCCCAGATTCTCAGCTGTCCAGATTCCAGTATGCCCTGGGGCTCGGCACACCTGAGGCAGAGACCTCAAAGGAGCTGCTTGCAGCTGTCTGGTCTCATGTCTGGGTCTACACTGTTCCAGACCTTAGAATAATCCAGAGCAGCCTCAGGCTGGCTATGGTCCCTGAGTAATGTTGCACCAGCGGGGATCCCTGGAGCACAGCAGCATTCAGCCACACACTCTTATCATCACACCTCTAACATGCTCCCATGCAATGGGCTGGGTGGGAGGTGGTGTAGGAGCTATTTGTGTCAGTTCTACACAACCCAGGGATGCCCCTGTGTCAAGGGACTCCCCAGCTAATTGCGTAAATTGGCTTTTCAGACCAATACAAATCAGCCAGAGCAGGGGCTCAGGATCTAGCCTAGTGCCAACAGTGGATAGGAAGAGGCATAGTTTTGCATAATGAAAAGACATGGTTAATATATATAATATGATTCATAATTTCTCAGATGAAATTATTTGTGCTGCTTATTTTGTGCACTCCATTTGTCTTGGACAATGGAATCAGGATAGTCAGTTTCAATTTCTGGTTGTCATGCATTAGCACAATCATGCAAAATTTGGGTTGCAAAGATACTCTAAGCAATACTCTCATTGATTTTTTAAAAATTTTTTGAAAGCATTACTGTTAAAACTAAGTTTTGTTTAAAACATGCTGGCTTTTTTTCTCTAAACTAAAATACTAAATTTAGGGTCAAAATTATTTCACAATGACCATTTAGAAAAGACCTTTCTAGTCACCTGTTAGATTATATTGATGGGCTCCAAGTGGAGTCTCTAGTGTTCTTTACCCCAGATGAATGCAAGCTGTGACCATATGCTGGCAAAATTCCCATCCAGATGAGCAAACCCCTGTACATAACTAGACACAGGAAGCAGAAAACATTGCTTGGAATTGTAAAACTAAATGGACCAGATACTCAGGTGGTATAAATCATTGTAGCCCCATTTAAGTCCATGGAGTTATACTGAGTCACATCAACTGAGGATCTAGCCCTTTAATCTTTATTGGGAGCAACAGATTGATAAAACAGCTTGCATATGTCCACTTAGCACATTGATAAAATCATCACATTATCAGATGCACCAAATCCTGCTACAACAGACCATCCTGAAGAAACAAAACTAAGCACTGCACTTTCATGCCAGCTTCAAACCGCAGTCAGTCAGATAGCAGTGAAGGCAAGCAGTCTGACATGTCAGCTCAGTGAGAAAAGCTTTATAATGCTTGCTGTTTCTTCTGCCTCATTACATGCATTTTGAAATGTATACATACATACTTTAGTTTTGTTTTTACTCTACTCCAGGCCTGGGAGTATTTACCTGAAAATTTGATCCTTTTGCAAAAAGATGTCAGTACAAAGCTCAAGTGTGTAATTGCAGAGTTTTGGGAAAACATGATATTGGTGATTTTCATCAAAACTACATTTTGGTTTGACTGTTGCTTTTCACCTTGTCTGGTGTCTGTGGAACTATGTGAACGTTCCTGGTCTCATCACACTAAAGTAGATACATTGTTTATTGTTGTAATTCACTGGCGCTAACATGAATTTAGAAAACATTTAATGGAATTATTGCTGGATGTGTGCTATCATTCAAAGATATTGTGCAGAAAATTGATTTCCTCTTACCTAATTAAATACTTCAAACAAATGTTTCACAATAACCACTCCAGGAAACCTATACATAATATTGTTGTGTGGGGATATTTGAGGACAGGATACAAGTCCATTTAGAACAACTGCCCTTTGGGACTGCTTATATCCAACTGCAGCTTATGCTGCAATAAGTCTGCATGGGCATTAAGGCCACGTCTACACTACCCGCCGGATCGGCGGGTAGTGATCGATCTATCGGGGATCAATTTATCACGGCTACTGTAGACGTGATAAATCGATCCCCGATCGCTCTGCTGTCGACTCTGGAACTCCACCAGGGCAAGAGGCAGAAGCAGAGTCGACGGGGGAGCAGCGGCCGTCGATCCCACGCCGCGAGGACGTGAAGTAAGTGATTCTAAGTCGATCTAAGATACATCGACTTCAGCTACACTATTCTCGTAGCTGAAGTTGCGTATCTTAGATCGATTCCCCCCCGCCCCCCAGTGTAGACCAGGCCACAGAGTGTAGGACACTGCTGTGCAAAGGGCCAGCATAAGGACTGTCCCCAAGTCCCACTTAAGCCCTCAAAATAGGGCAAAGTGGTATTTAAGTGATGCATGCATAGGTCTTGTGAACCGGCCTTATGAACAGGGATGAATTGTGACCCTTGAGAATATGGTCCGATGTTCTCAAGGACATGCCAGTCAAGTAGAGTGCAATTAGATTATGTTAGATAGGATAAATCTGATTACTTTTTCCTCCCTAACCTTCAGACAGTCTAGGTTATCTGTAGAATTACTTGCCAAGTTATTATACTCATAGCTCACTCCTGTGGAGGCCAACTCATTGGCTTCTGTATGGTGCAGTGCAATGTTTGAAAATGTGCTCACTGAGCCACCAGATTGCCTCTTGAATGTTGTTTGCTTTGATCCAGCACTTTCAACACTTTGAGCCCTAATTCTGGATTTCTTCAAAATTGATTTTCTAATGCAATTTAACTTGACATCCCTGTGTGCCTGATTCTTATTTATGCTAGCACCCCTTTATATGTCTCTGGCAGGGTAAAGAGGGCTATAGTATAAATAATAAATAGAGTATAGATGTATGCACTTTAATGCCTTTTTACATTTCCAAATCAGTGTAAAGGGGACGTAGCATAAATGAGAACCAGGCACTGTGTATGGATAATGTTTTGAGAATTCAGTCATGCTGAAGCTTCTGCAGGGTGGTAAAAGTGCGGCTGTTCATGTCTTCACAGAAGGTTCAGAGAGGAAGGTAGGCTTTTGGCTTAAGCAGTAAGGAATATAAGCTTGCCTTACAAGCTGAGGTTATTTACACTCAGTGGTGCTGCCAATGGTGATAAAAAATTATGTTAGGACAGTAAGATCTCCTTCCACCTGCCTATTTTCAGCTATGGGAGTGTGCATGACAGTGTAGTATGCCATGTAAAATTGGCTGCAATATATGCATGCACAAGCACAACACCTTGCTGTGAGAGGAATCCATGCAAAACTTCAGGATTGGACAAAACTTGTGAATCAAATTCAAGCATGGTGCAGAGGGCTGGCACAAAGCCCTCTGCATCACTTATGCCTGCACAGGAGATGGAGAGCTCAGATGTCCTGGCCACACAGCAGGGCCTCTCCACCCCCTTAATACAATAGAAGAGGGACCCATACTCTCCCTGGCATGGCTACTGTCAAGTGGCTACCTAAAATGTAATAGCAGCTCCAATGTCTCAACATAGAATCATAGAATCATAGAATATCAGGGTTGGAAGGGACCCCAGAAGGTCATCTAGTCCAACCCCCTGCTCGAAGCAGGACCAATTCCCAGTTAAATCATCCCAGCCAGGGCTTTGTCAAGCCTGACCTTAAAAACCTCTAAGGAAGGAGATTCTACCACCTCCCTAGGTAACGCATTCCAGTGTTTCACCACCCTCTTAGTGAAAAAGTTTTTCCTAATATCCAATCTAAACCTCCCCCATTGCAACTTGAGACCATTACTCCTCGTTCTGTCATCTGCTACCATTGAGAACAGTCTAGAGCCATCCTCTTTGGAACCCCCTTTCAGGTAGTTGAAAGCAGCTATCAAATCCCCCCTCATTCTTCTCTTCTGCAGACTAAACAATCCCAGCTCCCTCAGCCTCTCCTCATAAGTCATGTGCTCTAGACCCCTAATCATTTTTGTTGCCCTTCGCTGGACTCTCTCCAATTTATCCACATCCTTCTTGTAGTGTGGGGCCCAAAACTGGACACAGTACTCCAGATGAGGCCTCACCAGTGTCTAATAGAGGGGAACGATCACGTCCCTCGATCTGCTCGCTATGCCCCTACTTATACATCCCAAAATGCCATTGGCCTTCTTGGCAACAAGGGCACACTGCTGACTCATATCCAGCTTCTCGTCCACTGTCACCCCTAGGTCCTTTTCCGCAGAACTGCTGCCTAGCCATTCGGTCCCTAGTCTGTAGCGGTGCATTGGATTCTTCCATCCTAAGTGCAGGACCCTGCACTTATCCTTATTGAACCTCATCAGATTTCTTTTGGCCCAATCCTCCAATTTGTCTAGGTCCTTCTGTATCCTATCCCTCCCCTCCAGCGTATCTACCACTCCTCCCAGTTTAGTATCATCCGCAAATTTGCTGAGAGTGCAATCCACACCATCCTCCAGATCATTTATGAAGATATTGAACAAAACCCGCCCCAGGACCGACCCCTGGGGCACTCCACTTGACACCGGCTGCCAACTAGACATGGAGCCATTGATCACTACCCGTTGAGCCCGACAATCTAGCCAGCTTTCTACCCACCTTATAGTGCATTCATCCAGCCCATACTTCCTTAACTTGCTGACAAGAATACTGTGGGAGACCGTGTCAAAAGCTTTGCTAAAGTCAAGAAACAATACATCCACTGCTTTCCCTTCATCCCTTCATGTTTTATAAAATAGGTAAGTATCATTTGTTCTGCTCATTTTTCAAATGGCAAAACTAAAGTACTGAAAATTTAAGTCCACAACGTAATTTAGCATTGGAGCTGGGGTCAGAACTCCTGGCTTACAGACCTGTGATCAGAGCATCGAAAGTAAATTAATCAGAGCCATGCTGGCTTTGCTCCAGAATGAAACATAGGAGAAATATGTGTTCACAAGTTGGAAAGGACCAAAATCAACTGAGAAATAAATTCTGCTGACACTTGCCAGTAAGCTAAGAACACATCACCTGACCATTTGTTTGAAGGATTTTTTTTATTTGCTGAAAAGAAAATCTCTCTGAAAGTCTAATAGTCTAATGATTGAAGAAACCTTACTTACAAATAGGCAGCAGACAATCAGAAATTAGAATGGAGAGTTTTCTTATAAAGCTACCAAAAATTTAAATGACTATTAGGAAAAATAGATTCAATATTTGATTAGGTTTCAGAGTAGCAGCCGTGTTAGTCTATATCCGCAAAAAGGAAAGGAGTACTTGTGGCACCTTAGAGACTAACAAATTTATTTGAACATAAGCTTTCGTGATCTACAGCTCACTTCATCGGATGCATGCTATGGAAAATACAGTGGGGAGATTTATATACACAGAGAACATGAAACAATGAGTGTTACCATACACACTGTAACAAGAGTGATCAGGTAAGGTGAGCTATTACCAGCAGGACAGCCGGGGCGGACCTTTTGTCGTGATAATCAAGGTGGGCCATTTCCAGCAGTTGACAAGAACCGCCCCCCATGCTCTCCTGCTGATAATAGCTCACCTTACCTGATCACTCTTGTTACAGTGTTTATGGTAACACCCATTGTTTCATGTTCTCTGTGTATATAAATCTCCCCACTGTATTTTCCACAGCATGCATCCAATGAAGTGAGCTGTAGCTCACAAAAGCTTATGCTCAGATAAATGTGTTAGTCTCTAAGGTGCCACAAGTACTCCTTTTCTTTTTGCTAATATTTGGTTATTCAACCATAAGCAATAAGTATTCTACTGACAGCAATCTGGGCATTCAGAGTAGGTCACTTGTGGGCCATTCAGGACAGTGCAGTAAGATTAGGTTTTTAAAAAGAGTAAAAGACGTAAAAGGAAATCTACAGGGCCAATCATGTACCTTTTACCCAAGATTTGATTTTTGCCTTGTAGGCACAGTGCTTAGCAAGGGGCTGTGCAGAGCTACAGAACTCTAAGGGGAGTATTGGGAGGCATTCTGCCTCAGGCAAGCAGAACCTGCTGGAGCTCCCAAGTGCACAGCTTACTTTCACTCACATGGCCAGTGAGCTCTGCTGGCAGATGCATAAGAGGGAGGAGAACAATGACAGTGTGTCTCCCTTGGCGAGTGTGTAAGGAGCAGTCCCTGTATTTCCCTCAGCGCAGGGTCTGTAATTCTGCCGGGCGTTTATGCAGGCCAGGCAAAGAGGTGGGAAGGGGGGGAAGTTCCCTGCACACATTTCACACCTGGATAAAGGCCAGGCAGAATCTGGCCCTCATTAAGGAATATACGGTTGGCCCAGAATAAGTCAACTGGAACATAAAGGATGTTGTATATGTGAGCTCTAAGGCTTCGCTCTCCCGTTAGTTACCAGGGTCAGACTGTGACTGACCCTTGTTTTCAGTGAAGGCAAGAGGGTGAAAGGAGTCTCTCCATACCTGCATAGCTTGCGTAAAGGCCAGGAACAGCTGTGCTCAGGAAGACCCCTCCCTATTCCTCTGGAGGCTAATGACACCATAAAGAGAGCAGAGATGGGCAGGGAGGAGGTGGGGCCATGGCTCCACCTCAGCATGCATTGCTAGATGGGTATGCAGGAGGTAATACGCATCCCATAAAGGTGTAACAGCATGGCTCCATGTGTGCGCCAGGCATCTCGAGGAGGCTTTGTGCTGACCTGATGCAGAATGCCTCTCAGTGCTCCCTCCAGAACAGTGTGACTCTACCCTGACCCTTGCTATGTGCTGGGCCTACAAGGCACAAATGAGCCCTCATTCTGAACCTGATTCTGCCACGCTTTCTCACACTGAATAGCACCTTACTCCACAAGTAATCCCACTGAAATCACTGGCACCACCCAGCAATTAAGGGACTACTCAATAAAAGGATTGCCAATTTATTATCATTCAGGAAAAAAAATGACTTAAGTCTCTGTTGGAAAGCTGTGTAACAGAGAACTGGACACTACTAGATATAAAAAAGAAGTCAGATAGGATAAACTAGAGAAAGATGGAGCTGGACTGCTTACTCCCTTGTGCAGTCATTTACCACCTGTGCAAAACACTACCAATGCGTTTTACACTCACTCTGCATGAGTGTAATGAAGAGGGGACTCAAACCCTTTGTCTCTATACATTGATGTATTATAAAAAGAATGCACAAATGAAAAGGAAACACTTTAATAAACTTTAAGAGAATAGAATAGCGGAAAGAATTCACTTAGATGTTACATATTTGAAACCAGAATATATATTTTCACACTTCTGCTAAGGGTTTTTTGTGTTTGTTTGCTACCATAAAATGTAGGGAAAGAAAGAGTGTGTTACAATACTGTATTGACATTTTCATCCCGTCTATAGAAGTAACAGTCATTTAAAAAAGTTATGGTCTTGTAATGAGAAAAGATCTAATGCTTACTGGTATTTTAATATCTGGATAATTAAATGTACTTAATTTGAAAACACTAAGTTATTTAATGCAATACAGTTACAATACTAGTCAACGTAGTTATAAACGTCATCATGTCTATATCATAGTGATTGGTTGCTTTCTATATCATCGTGTCTATATCACAGTGATTAGTTGATAAAACACTTCCAGAATGTAATGAAAAGGTTTATACAATGTAATTGCAATAAAGACCTACAATTTTAAAAAGAATTTGAAATAGTTTATTTAAATTCAACAGTACTATTACAATTTGGCTATTGTTATCAAACTAAAAACTTCACAGGCTCCCTTCAAACAAAATCATTGAGGAATCATTTTCTATAGTAAAATGATCAGTATAATCTATTTTAGATAGTCATGACATGGACATATTTAATTTGAATTGTCTACATAACAATTTTGATGGTGCTATTTTAGGATAAAAAATCTTCCATCAAATCATTGCTCTGCCTAAATTGCTATTAGATATAGCTAATAGCAATTAAATGTGGTCATGGACATACTGAAAATGTATACCACTATGAAATTTGCAGGCATGTAGCCTTAAATACATCTTTTAACTTTATTTGCACACACTGAGCTTCACATTCTATTTTTAACTGCTGATGAAGTTTAGGTGAACATTTTAAGTTGCTTGACTGACAGTCTGTTTATTGTTTAATCTTTTTATTGGGCTTCTAAAGAAATGTATCAAATATTTACCAATCTGAATCTCCCTACAGCAAAGCAGACAACAAATATCTCCATGTATACAATTAGTACTATTAGCCTATTTACATTAAAGAAGAATAGTGTATCTGAATAATGTATTTTTCAACAGTGGTTCCAGGGTGCTAATTTATTGGCCAATTTCAAAAATAATTCTATAATGTAATTATACACATAGTAAATGTGCTATATTTAACACAAAGTCACATATGGTGAAGAACATATCAAACTATCAGTTAAAATGTTTAAAATAGATTCTCATGTCATCTGATCTTTAGAAGTATGTGTTAAAACATCAAGGACTAGATTCACAAAGGGGACTTAAGTCTAAGTCCGACATGTAGGCACCACTGGAATTCACAAAACCACCATTCAGCTGCCACCTAACCTTGTAGGCACCTAAAGTCCCAATGTGCCTACATTTCCATTTGTGGGCATGTGCACAGCTATTAAAGTCCTGACACCACTAAGTTGCTTGGTGCCTGACTCATGCCTAAGCTCTAGAAGGATTCACAAACTGGACATTTTCCTACTTGTCTTACCTGCAGGGCCTTATCTGGCACACACGCTCAGAGCTTGCCTAACCAGGACAAAAGACAAGAGGAGGAGCTGATTGTATGCTTGTACCCAATAGCCCTGAGGTTAGGGCACTCCACTATGAGATAGGAAACCTGGGTTCAAATGGCTGATCTACCTTATTTAGAGCAGGAACTTGAACCTATGTTTCTTACCTCTTGGGTAAGCACTGCAACCTCTGGGCTTTTGCGTATAAAAGGTGGCTTGTCTTCATTCCCTTGTGAGAATAGGGCTGACCTGGCTTAAGCACTTAACTCCAGAAGATTCACAGCTATGAATCCCAAACAGTAATAGGCATCTCTCTTGGACCTGGAGTTAGGAGTTTAACTCTGGGAGAGGGTGGGCTTAGGTCTCCTTGGCATTTCCTACTATCTAATGTAGGCAGTTCTGTGCTCAGCATGCTGGCTTTTGTGAATCCCTTTCTTAGGTGCCTATGATGGGGTGTGCTCTCCACACTGGCCCTGAGAGAGTTGAATTAGGCCATGTGGAGGGCACTAATTAGGAGGCAGCTCACCTGTGAGAGAACTGGCAGGGCTTCTATAAAGCCAGGAGGCTGGTAGCAGCAGGAGGAAGCTTGCAATCTCTCTCCCTGAGCTAAGGTCCTATTGGGTTCTAGGAAGTGGGCAGGTACAAACCTGCCCATTGCTAAAGGACCCTCTCCCAGCCTTAGGGAAGGATCAATAAGGTCCAGGAACTGTATGTAAGGGAGCAGTATGACTGCTCAGAGCTCCGGTATGAAACTGCAGAAAAACTTGAGTGTCTCTGGATTAAGTTTAGAAGCGTGAGCAACAAGGGTGATGTAGTGGTGGGAGTCTGCTATAGACCACCGGACCAGGGGGATGAGGTGGATGAGCCTTTCTTCCAGTAACTCGCAGAAGCTACTAGATCTCATGGTTCTCATGGGCGACTTTAATCTTCCTGATATCTGCTGGGAGAGCACTACAGCGGTGCACAGACAATCCAGGAAGTTTTTGGAAAATGTAGGGGACAATTTCCTGGTGCAAGTGCTAGAGGAGCCAACTAGGGGGGGGGAGCTTTTCTTGACCTGCTGCTCACAAACCGGGAAGAATTAGTGGGGGAAGCAAAAGTGGATGGGAATCTGGGAGGCAGTGACCATGAGTTGGTTGAGTTCAGGATCCTGACACAGGGAAGAAAGGTAAGCAGCAGAATACGGACCCCGGACTTCAGGAAAGCAGACTTCGACTCCCTCAGGGAACTGATGGGTAGGATCCCCTGGGGGAATAACATGAAGGGGAAAGGAGTCCAGGAGAGCTGGCTGTATTTCAAGGAATCCCTATTGAGGTTACAGGGACAAACCATCCCGATGTGTCGAAAGAATAGTAAATATGGCAGGCGACCAGCTTGGCTTAACGGTGAAATCCTTGCGGATCTTAAACATAAAAAAGAAGCTTACAAGAAGTGGAAGATTGGACAAATGACCAGGGAAGAGTACAAAAATATTGCTCGGGCATGTAGGAATGAAATCAGGAGGGCCAAATCACACCTGGAGCTGCAGCTAGCAAGAGATGTTAAGAGTAACAAGAAGGGTTTCTTCAGGTATGTTGGCAACAAGAAGAAAGCCAAGGAAAGTGTGGGCCCCTTACTGAATGAAGGAGGCAACCTAGTGACAGAGGATGTGGAAAAAGCTAATGTACTCAATGCTTTTTTTGCCTCTGTCTTCACAAACAAGGTCAGCTCCCAAACTGCTGCGCTGGGCATCACAGCATGGGGAGTAGATGGCCAGCCCTCTGTGGAGAAAGAAGTGGTTAGGGACTATTTAGAAAAGCTAGACGTGCACAAGTCCATGGGGCCGAACGCATTGCATCCGACAGTGCTAAAGGAATTGGCGGCTGTGATTGCAGAGCCATTGGCCATTATCTTTGAAAACTCATGGCGAACGGGGGAAGTCCCGGATGACTGGAAAAAGGCTAATGTAGTGCCAATCTTTAAAAAAGGGAAGAAGGAGGATCCTGAGAACTACAGGCCAGTCAGTCTCACCTCAGTCCCTGGAAAAATCATGGAGCAGGTCCTCAAGGAATCAATCCTGAAGCACTTACACGAGAGGAAAGTGATCAGGAACAGTCAGCATGGATTCACCAAGGGAAGGTCATGCCTGACTATCTAATCACCTTCTATGATGAGATTACTGGTTCTGTGGATGAAGGGAAAGCAGTGGATGTACTGTTTCTTGACTTTAGCAAAGCTTTTGACACGGTCTCCCACAGTATTCTTGGCAGCAAGTTAAAGAAGTATGGGCTGGATGAATGCACTATAAGGTGGGTAGAAAGTTGGCTAGATTGTCGGGCTCAACGGGTAGTGATCAATGGCTCCATGTCTAGTTGGCAGCTGGTATCAAGTGGAGTGCCCCAAGGGTCGGTCCTGGGGCCGGTTTTGTTCAATATCTTCATAAATGATCTGGAGGATGGTATGGATTGCACTCTCAGCAAATTTGCGGATGATACTAAACTAGGAGGAGTGGTAGATACGCTGGAGGGCAGGGATAGGATACAGAGGGACCTAGACAAATTGGAGGATTGGGCCAAAAGAAATCTGATGAGGTTCAACAAGGATAAGTGCAGGGTCCTGCACTTAGGACGGAAGAATCCAATGCACCGCTACAGACTAAGGACCGAATGGCTAGGTAGCAGTTCTGCGGAAAAGGACCTAGGGGTGACAGTGGACAAGAAGCTGGATATGAGTCAACAGTGTGCCCTTGTTGCCAAGAAGACCAATGGCATTTTGGGCTGTATAAGTAGGGGCATAGCCAGCAGATCGAGGGACGTGATCGTTCCCCTCTATTCGACATTGGTGAAGCCTCATCTGGAGTACTGTGTCCAGTTTTGGGCCCCGCACTACAAGAAGGATGTGGATAAATTGGAGAGAGTCCAGCGAAGGGCAACAAAAATGATTAGGGGTCTGGAACACATGACTTATGAGGAGAGGCTGAGGGAACTGGGATTGTTTAGTCTGCAGAAGAGAAGAATGAGGGGGGATTTGATAGCTGCTTTCAACTACCTGAGAGGTGGTTCCAAAGAGGATGGTTCTAGACTATTCTCAGTGGTAGAAGAGGACAGGACAAGGAGTAATGGTCTCAAGTTGCAGTGGGGGAGGTTTAGGTTGGATGTTAGGAAAATCTTTTTCACTAGGAGGGTGCTGAAACACTGGAATGCGTTACTTAGGGAGGTGGTAGAATCTCCTTCCTTAGAGGTTTTTAAGGTCAGGCTTGACAGAGCTCTGGCTGGGATGATTTAGTTGGGGATTGGTCCTGCTTTGAGCAGGGGGTTGGACTAGATGACTTCCTGAGGTCCCTTCCAACCCTGATATTCTATGATTCTATGAAATAATTACAGGGGCAACCAAAAATGTAACAGAGGCAGGTGTGAAGGTTAAAGGGTCAAACAAAGGGAACCTGAGGGGGACACCGAGCAGAGAACCCCAAACAGTGCTCACTGCTCCTCGAAGGTGTCAAGGGAGCCAGTGGATGCTGCCCAGAGGAACTCTGGCCAGATATGTGAGCGAAGGCAGGATCAGAAATAGGCCCCACAGTTGCAGGAAACCCACTTAGCCAACTTCCTCTCCCTGGTCTTATAGATGGCTACTTTGGCCAGGGCTAGGAGCAGGTTGACAAGGAGGTCCTGCAATCCCTGAGTTAAGGTAGAAGGAAGGGAAGATAGGAACCCCTGAGAAAAGGTAGAGGAACCTAGGAGGAAGGGTTTATCTAATAGGCGTAACAGTGAGGGGTCTGACTAGGAAGACTGGAGAATGAAAAGCTTAGAGACACATGTTAGGAAGTAGTCCAGGGTGATAGCAGTAAAGTAGATGTAGCTGCAGAACTTAGCTTGCGGTAGGGCCCTGGACTGGAACCCAGAGTAGAGGGTAGGCCTGGGTTCCCCTGCTATCCACTAAGTGGTATTGCTAGGGGCAATGAAGGGAAAGACTGCCTGAGTCATTGCAGGAATGATGTAGTCAGGGTGGTAGGCATGAGGACTGCTCGACACTGCTGGTGCAGAAGGACTTTGAAAGACTCCCTTGGAAGGAGAAACTGCAGTGTGACCTGGCTGGAGGGCCAAGTCATGAAGCAGCTGTATCATGATCCTATGAGCAGGAGGAGACCTTCAATGGGGAATGAGAAGAAAGGGGACACTGAACTGGGTAGAGCTAATCCCCAGAATCACCAGAGTAGGTTCCACCCAGGTGTGAGTAGAGCACCCCACGACAGTGCCTAACTGTCATATGCATTGTATAGGGAGCCTGGATCCGTAACTTGGGGTTGTGAATTCCACTAGGCAGCAAGGCACATAAATGTTAGGTGTTGAAATACTGTGCATTCCAATGCCTAAGTCCCCCTTGTGAACTTCGCCACAAATGAACATAAAAACCTTTCCATGTATTCACCCTACATTATTTTGCTATGAAGAAGCATTGCAGTGGAGACTTTAGGTGCACAGTGAGTAAAAATCCCATCCATTTATAAATAAAATGAAGGGACTGGTAAATCTCCAAAAGCTTGAAAAAGCTTGAAAAAGCAAAAATGCTTGAAATTGAGAAATCTCCAAAAAGCTTCAAATTGGTAGTATTTGCTTTACAATTTAAAACAAAATTCTTGATCTCTACTGTTGACTTCGCACAGAGAGGAAACTAAAGAGAAAGTATATTAGATTATAATATTATACATGTTGATTTCTGGTGGGGAGGGTGATGAAGGAAATATTCAACAAGTGCAAATGTGCTAAGGGACAGATTCTGCAACCTGTTGTCCATGGACCTCTGGGGGTCTGCAGACTGTCTAAGATTTCCAGACATTGCCATTTGAATTTTTTTTAGAGGTGTGCAAATGAAAAAAGGTTGAAAACCACTGGAATAGCTTGTTACTATGCAGTTAGTCCTATTGATTGCAATGGACCTACTACCAAAGTAAAGTATTATTCAGAGTAAGTGGGTGTGGCAGAAACTAGTCGTAAATTACAAGTGGTAATGAAGACTGAAAGAAGCTATCGTGAATAACCTTCTATTTACAAAAAATTTAGCCAAGTACAAAGTAAAACGGTGTGAAGCATGAAATTGGTGCTTAATTTCTTCACTGGTGCTGTACAAGATTTGGGTTGTGATCAGTAACCTGGAATGGAAACATGAATGCAATCCTATAGGTGGCATCCTCACTTTTAAACCACTGGCTAACTCCAGTTGCTATAGCAACTTGATACAGCTTTGTAAGGGGAGATTTTAATGTCATTTCAAAACTTTAATCACCATAGCAACACAATTTAGCTCTTTGAAGCATAATCGTATTTTTTTTACGAATTTTTAATGTGTATCTTACTCCACTTGTATTTCTTTCCCTCTGGAAAAGACAAAAAGCATCTCATTACAAAGGAAAGATGGAACGTAACTATCCTTGCGTCACTACTTCACCATTATTCAAAATACAACAAAAGCAGAAGGGTGGGTGTGTGGGGGTGTGTGGACAAGTTTAAAACGTTTCAAAGTAACTTTTACAACCTATTTTTTATAATGGGAACTGTACTATTTTAACACACAATGCATTAGCATTCATTCATTCCTGCTACTCAGTTCCACAAGTTGGGCCCCTTTGAAGCAAAGAGGTTTCCACTAGAAAGAAAGGTTTCAAAATTCACGATGGATACATAGACTGATGAGATGAAGAATGCTGACTCGTTATTTTTAGGAAGTCAGTGTATTGCAGATCGTGTGTGTTTGTGTGTGTGTGTGAGTGAGTGAGAGAGAGAGACTTACCTATAGTTGACACTACTGTCCCCACAAAATAGAAAGCCCCAGTGAAGTCCCATCTTGGTCTTACGGCATCTGCCCGGATGCCCGCGGCCATGGCTGCTTCATAACTCCGCAGGAAGTCCCTTAGCTCAGGCATACTGATGTTGAATATTTGGCTGAAGTTTTGGAGGGTCCTGTTCCAGCGATGCTGAGCCTCGACTTCGGACGGCCTCTCGAGGGCTGAGAACACTGTAGCTCCAGCTGCCAGATAAACTGCGATCAGGGTCGCTAAGAGGAGGAATCTGCCATTGTCCTTGTTGAAATGGGACAAGCAGCAGCAGCCCTGCGATCTCCGGCTAGACATCATCCAAATTTCAGCACCCCCGAGCCGGCGGACAGTGACCAACACCTCCTCGAAGACACTGGCATTGGGCTACTGTTAAATTCATGGAATCCCGAGTTAAAATCGTAGCTGGTTCATTGCAGGTGCTTCTTTTCTCAGTCATACTTAGCAAGAGCCAGCGGGGAGCCCTGAACTGCCATGCTGATTTCAGTGGCTGAAGCTGCAGGAGAATACAACTAGCCTGAAGCCCAGAGGGTCCTGTGGACAATCCCCACCTTGGCTTTAGCTTTCCTTGGAGCCACGTCTGGAGTTCCTTTTTCCTTTGAGCTCTCCACTGAGCTCTGAACTGCAGTGGCCATTGGTTTCTGGGAAACGGCTTTACTCCGCATCCCCATCCCCCCTGTGACCATATTCTTTGTATCCAGCCTGCCACCCGCTGACAGACACCGTCTGTCTGGCGTCCTCTTTAGGGGAAAGTTATTGATTTCAGGAGCGCTGATTTTTGGTAGCCAGGGTGAATGGGGTCCAATGTTCTCTCATTCCAATTAACAACTGTTTGGTCATGATGTATTCAGTGGAATAGCTGGGGTTCGCCAAATAATACTACTTACATCACGCTAATATCTTAAGGTTTTATTTGCAAAGTTCTGGGGAATTTGCCCGGGTAACAGATCCCTTAAATTCCGCATCTTAAAAAGTATTCTCTGCATCCACTGTGAGTCCATATTTCCATATACAAGTCGCTGCATCATGCTTACAGGCATCCATAAGTATCCCCTGAGACCAGTGTCGGTAGTTAGGGATCAGCTGCGTTTAAAGCCATCTTGATTCTGTCGGAGCCCAAGATTTGGCAAAACACCATGAGTCTGGCTTTCAGCTTCGTTGTTCCATCATGCGCACTGGTCCTCTGCATTTGCTCAGATTTTTTTGCTTTCATTTCGTTGGGTGAAAATGCAGTCACACCTTTCTGCAGACCGTAACTGCTCTGTGTTATAACATATCTACATTCAAACGTGCCTCTCTGCTCGCGAAAAGGGCTCGACAAGTTTTTTCGTATAGAATCCCAAACGGTTTAAGGCTTATTTTGTAACAAAGCACTGGATGTATACCCAAGTTACTTCCTCTGCGCGCACTGGTGTATACTTCAAACTGGATGGTTCGTTGCAAAAATGCCTCCGTAGACAGCCATGCAATTCACCGGGGAGGCAAATTTCAATCTGGATATGCGTGACTTCTACTTTTTTGCCTGACTCATTCTAGGAGTCCCCTGTTGGACTCGATTTCTGTCTCCACCTGAAGTCAGCGTAAAAGCCTTGGTGTGAAAATTCATTGTAAATCACAGTATTCAGCCAGACAGTTCCCGGCCCCTCATCCCCCCAAAGTCCCTGAACTAACCGCATCTAATGGCACTTTTCGCTCTGGCTCCGTGCACTGAGCCTCGGAAGCCGCGGGGTTAGTCCAAAGGGCTATTTACAGCGTCTCCAAGAGCCGTGGGGCGGCATATTTCACAGACAGCCGGGGGGGGGGGGGGGAGAGGCGACCCTTGGGAGCAGGCAAAGGGAGCTGGCGCGCTGCCCTGCACCCGCACCCTGGGGAGCGCAGTGCCGCCGCCGCCGCCGCCGCCGCCACCTCTAGCGGGGCCGCGGCGGCTCAGACACGCGCGCTTCAGCGTGGGGCTAATGCCCCCCGTGTTCTCCTCGCTCATGGACGGGATATTCTGAGGCAGGTCCGCTGACACCCAACAAAATGCAAAACGCCTGATCGGAGGAGGGTGGAAAATGGTGGCTCTGCCCGCCCGCCCGCCAGCCGAGGGGCCTGCGCTGTTTGTTCTACGGGCTCCGAGAGGCGGCTCTGCCAACGCTGCAGGTGTTTGGGGGATTGCCCCAGCCAGCGGCCTCCGAGCCGCCCTGGGCCTAGTCTCAAGTAGCCACCGAAAGGAGGAGACGCAAAACACCTCGCGGAGGAAGGGGGAGTGCTCTCAGTCAGGCGAAACGTGCAGGCTTCTTCTTCCATTTCTCTTCCTGATACCCAGTGCCCCCAGCCACTGGAGTGAGCTGCCTACCAAGCAGAACAGTAAGTCCGGGGCCCGTTTAGTTGAACGTATAAAGAAAATAATTTAAATGATGTGATTTTGTTTATACAGCTATGTAAATGATTAAAAATGTAAAGTAAAACGAGTTCTTAGATTTATTTGAGGAAATGTTTTAATTTATCACAAGAAAGGTTCTTTTTGAAGAGTCTGCTAATAGCTTAATGGTTAATTAATTAGATGAACATTTTATTCCCTTCAATGCACGTTAATGTTTGTGATCAATCTACATTTCCTGGAGTACTCTAGGTTAAACCCAAGAAAATGGCACATCACTTAGTTTAGTTTGTGGCTACCATCTTTAAGATCAAGACTTTCCCAAAGCTGGTGGATTCTTTCCCTGATAATTTCTTCACAACAAGATTTATATCCTCTCTTATCCATTAAGTCCCACTAGATCAGGGGTGGGCAAACTTTTTGGCCTGAGGGCCACATCAGGGTTCTGAAACTCTATGGAGGGCCGGGTAGGGAAGGCTGTGCCTCCCCAAACAGCCTGGCCCCTGCCTCCTCTCCGCCCCCTCCCACTTCCTGCCCCCTGACTGCCCCCGTCAAAACCTCCGACCCATCCAACCCCCCTGCTCTTTGTCCCCTGACCACCCCCTCCTGAGACCCTCCACCCCAACCACCACCCCCAGGACTCCACCCCCTATCCAACCCACCCTACTCCCTGACTGCCTCAACCCCTATCCACACCCCCACCCCCTGACAGGCCCCCCGGGGACTCCCATGCCTATCCAACCACCCCCTGCTCCCTGCCCCCTTACCATGCTGCTCAGAGCACCAGAACTGGCAGCTGCGTGGCCTGGTTGGAGCCAGCCACGCTGCCACGCAGTTTAGAGCGCAGGGCAGGCTGGCGGCTCTCGCAGCCACACCGCCCGGCAAGAGCTTGCAGCCCCACCACCCAGAGCACTGGCAGCAGGGCGAGCTGAGGCTGTGGGGGAGGGGGGACAGTGAGGGAGGCACCTGGGGCTAGCCTCCCCGGCCGGGAGCTCAAGGTCCAGGCAGGGTGGTCCTGCAGGCCACAGTTTGCCCACCTCTGCACTAGATGCTACAATCGCTTGGTGAATCATTTGCAGTGGTGAGAAGTGGATAGGAAATTGTAATGAGTGTGTTGCAAAAGGCACAGAGCAATATATCCCATTTAGTCCCAGTCCTGCAAACACACATGCATGGGAATAACTATACAGATAAATCACATGTATTTATTTATCCTGGGATTATTCATATGCATAAATGTTTGCAGGAGCTGGGCCTAAATGTGGAAGTATAGGGACCAATTCACAGCAGCACCAAACTTTTCTGGGAGCGTTTTTGCTTTCTGTTTTTTGTTCTATTTTGCTCTTTTCATTTGGGGGAGTGTACTCTTTACGAGATAGTAAACATAAAGTAACTTCATGGCTTTGCAGATGAGTGATTATGGTCTCTTGTCCTTTACCAGGATGCTTACACGTTATTTGTGCATAGGTAACTGCTATAAGTTCTTATCTGAGATCTGAGTGTTTTTGCTTTGCACTAAGGTTCCATATCACTTGTGCAATTATCCTCTCTTTACGCAGATCTGGAACACAAACAAAATTTGGGACTTTGCTTACTCCACAGTAGAGACATTCATTCTCAAGGGAGGTATAATATATTTTGATGTCTTCACAATGGTAAGAAATATATTTAAATTTCTTCACAGCACACAGGCCAGACTCTCTGTCTGGGAAGCTCAGCTCTTAAAGGCACAGTCCCCTATACCACCTCTTCCCTTCTAAGCCAAACTTTAATAGCACTTAACCGCCTGAGACCCTTTTGGGCAAACTGGCAGGCTCAGTGCCCTTTATCTCCCTCCCTTCTGGGATTTGGAGAAGCTGTCACCTATTCCTCCATAGCAAATGTCCATCTGGGATGACAACCTCATGCAGCCTCTTTTGACACCACTGCTTTTTGCAAGCATTGTTTCCTATCGTAAAGATGCGCAACATAATTTTCATGAAGTTGTGGCAGCTCCTGGGATCCCAAATCATACTGAGTTCTTTTTTTGTTTTTGTATATCTATCCCTTTATACAGCTGCAAGTCCCCACTGACTCTGACATCAGTGTCTGACAGTGCAGATATTCTTGCTGTCTATTGCATAAAATGTCAGCATGTGACAACACAGGCGTTACTGGTGGTGCTCTGTACTTTTACAGTGCTAAATGTAAATCAGAGTCTGATACCGTAGCCTTTATTATTTTGACAATGTTTCCCCCATTTCTAGAGTTTCAGTTCTGGTGAGGCTGTTAACTGTTCCATTCCTCCACTTGGGGTATTTTCTTAATTACTTTTTACTCCTGATAACCATGTGGTGTTCAGTGCTCACTTAGTGCAGAAGGTACTTTCAAGAGCTCTTCTTTATTCTGTGTCCAGTTCCAGCTGTTCTGTGCATAACAAAAGCTTCACATCACTCTGTCAAAGAAACTCAGCCCCTAAAGGTACTGTTCCCAATACCACATTGTTTTAGATCTTGGCTTTTTCTCTGAACTTGGAGCTAACATCATCTTGACTGAATGATGTGGTACCGGTTACCAGGCACTCCATGTGTGAGGCCATGCACAGCCAAGATGCTGCAAGTGTGGTTAGTCAGACTTGTTGATTGTACATAGGGGCAGAAGAGAGTGAATGCAAAACAGATAAAGAAAAGGACACTTTCTGGCAGAAAACACATTATATTAGAGTGACTCCAGGATAAGCAATGAAGGGGCAACCTGAGAAATGATACATCAGATAAAACTGAGAGAACAAGGCATCTTCTATCATAGTTGGAGACACATTAACTGGGAAGTTTGGGCTGTATCAGAACACACACTGGATCTAGAGGTGGAATATCCCTAAAGTTGGTCTGGTTTCAATAAAACTCAGCAGGGGAGAAGGAAAAGCAAGGAAGGCCAAAGGGACAGTAAAATAATAGAGAAAAGCACCTTGGACCTGACCTAAAGCCCATTGAAATCAATAAGAATCTTTCAATTGGCTTCCATAGGCTTAAAATCAGACCCCTAATGAGGAGCCCTATATAATAGCTGAGATCTTGGCAGCTGAGTGTCGATAGAGCTGTAGCTAGAAACAACAAAAGAGCAGGCAAGCAGCTGACTATATGGCAAAGCGGAGTCAATGGAGCTGCAGCCAAATAGAATCAATAAATATAGCTAAAAATATAGCTAAGGAACCAGTTGTTTTACATGATAGCACCACCGATGATCAGAATAGGAGAAAATGTTTCATCTAGGACAAAGGGCCTGCTTTTTCTCTCACCTGCACAGTTGTGAATCAGAAGTAAATACCTTGGTATCAGTGGCATCAAACTGAACCAGATTGTGATTTCCATTGAATTCACTGGATTTACATTTGTGTAGCAGAGATCAGATTCTGGACCATGCATGTTAAACTGAGTGAGTGAGAGAATTCAGGTCTAGTGCTTTTGTTAAAAAAATGAAATATTAAATACTTATAATCTAAGGGCCCAATCCTGCAAGGTGTTCAGCAGCTTTAGCCTATGAGAGACAATGGAGCCAATCTTGCAAACTTTTAATAACATACTTATGTGAATGATCTCTTTGACTTTTTATGGACTACTCACTTGACTAAGTGTTTGTGTAACCTGCACCCATGCAGTGTAGTACTCTGTCTGCTCAAGTGGCAGCTAGGCCACACAGAGCAGGGGTGGCCAAACTTATTGACCATCTGAGCCACATAGGCTAATCTTCAACAGTTTGAGAGCTGCACCTGCCGGGGCTCGGGCTTCAGCCCTGTGGGGCTCCAGACCTGCTCCTGCTGAAGCCCTGATCCCAGGCAGGTATGCCCTGTTGGGCTCATGCCCCGGACCTCCCACCCGCTGGGCAGAAGCTGGAGGCAACACTTGGGGGGTAGGGTATGTGGGGTCATGAAATTCAAAATTTTCAATTTTAATAATACGTTGCATTCTTAACGTTAATTAACTTTCTAACTTAATAAAAAAGCCTTGGAAATTTTTACAAAATTTTGCAAAACAAATATATATCCCATTTTTCAATCTGTGATAGAGCTGGTAGAAAAATGTTGAATTTGTTAATCAAAATGTCAATGAAAAAGCAAGATTAATTTTTCATTAAAATATCTGCAGAAATTATGTCCCTTTTATAGCCATCTCCATGAAGAATGAACATTATCAGTGGAGGATTAACATCAGGCAAAGGATTTTGGTTGAAAGGAATACCACAGCTCCATCTTGCTCAGGACAGCAATCAAAGCTTCATGGGGGCAAATCCTGAAGTCCTTGCTGAGTCTTTACTTACACAAAACTCCCACTAAAGCCAATCTCTCAAACTAGCCATTTGGCCAAATGACTGACACTTTTAATCAGCTGGTCAAAGGACTATGATACTTGGCCATTTGATTAGGTTATTAAAACTCCCTGGCATTTGGCCAAAGCATTATTAGGATTCTAAACCATTTACATCAGAACAGATGTTTTTATAAAGCAGGGCTTCACTAGTAAATTCAATGCTTGCCTCACAGACCAATACATGTTGATGTTTACCTCAACAGAAGCGTAATGTGTATCAGTTTAGTGAATTACAATGGTACGATAGATTTATACCATAGGCAATTCTCATTAATGTCTTCACAATTGCACATCAATATGCTGACAATAATATAGTCCAAAGATAATTCAGGATTAGCAAAGGCTTATGCATTGCTACTCATGCCATAATTTAGCAATACAGTGGAGCTATTCTGGCCTCTTTAAATAATTATCTGATTATTAAACCCCAAGCCTGTTATGCCAAAACTGGAACACCTCACTATAAGCACAGTGAGGCCAGATTTCCTGTGTTTATGTGTGTGATATCAGCCATTGTGTTTAACTAACTGGAGGCCAGGGTTTGTAAAAGCAATTATTTCTATAATCAAACAGCAGTGTTTACATTATTAGCTTGGTTGTTTAGAGGGAAACACATGCAAAGACAGGAGATACATTCATTAGTTGTTAATTAAACTGCCATTCTGAAAACAAGTCATAAAAATGGGACATGATGTTCTGCATTAAGGATTAAAGTTTTGTATGATGTTTTAACACTTAAACTACCTAATGTAAAATAATCCTGCATTCTTTCCTATTTTATAAACCTTATTATCTTCTAAGTGTTTGCTGAAATGTCACTATTATTATTTGAGCGAGACAGTATCAAAAGCTTTACTAAAGTCAAGATATACCACATCTACCGCTTCCCCCCATCCACAAAGCTTTTTAGCCTGTCAAAGAAAGCTATCAGGTTGGTTTGACATGATTTGTTCTTCACAAATCCATGCTGACTGTTAGTTTATCACCTTATTATCTTCTATTTTATAAACAGCAACCTAAGGGTTTCTTTCTCAAAGCCATGTAACAATTTAATTGTGTTCTCTCAGACTCACTCGGAGAGAATAATCTCATTAGTGCCACAATTCAATTCAGTTTTACTGTGATGCGTAATTACTTTCCAAAGGCCTGGTCCTGTGAAGTGCTGAGTGCCCTCAACTGCCACTGAAGACAATGGTAGCTTAGGGCACTCAGCACCTTATAGAATTGTACCTGCAACCTAATGCTTTATACAGGCACTGACCTTTTTCATATGAAGTGTGAAACTCTACATTTCATGTCTTAACCCTTCCACACTGGTGGCTTAGGTTCTTCCTTCATCTGTTTGCTAATGCATTTTGTAGGATTGTATTGCAGAGGGAGACCTCTGCTCCCAGTGTCAAGACATGCAAGGGTATTTTAATAGGTACAATTGTAGTCTGACTATTCACTGAGCGGTAGATCCACAACAAGCCATGTAATATACTGAGAAGTCAACAAGGGTAAATTCTGTATGCACAATCCACAATGTGAGTAATTCATTTAGATTATTAGACGACAGTGACAGTTTCAGCTTCTTAGGAGTCTCCCTCTGAACAGCACAACCAAAGGCGAGATTTTCAAAAGAGCTTGGCACCCCGCAGTTCTCTGTATGAGTGTCTGGACTTTCAGAAGAACTGAGCCCCCATTTAGGCACCAGAAATGCTCAGCAGCCTTCCATTCCCACTGAGAATAATTGTGAGTGCTGAGCATTTCTGAAAATCTGACCACTCTGCTTAGGTGCCTAACTGGGGGCTGTTAAGTACTGAGCTCTTCTGAATATCAGGCCCCTGTACGCAGAGAAACACAGGGTTTATAATGCCCCAAAGGGAACAGGGAGGACTATGGCTTCCCACACATACACACAACCCCCTCCCCACCCCCCACTGGAGCTGTAGAGCACATACACACAACCTTCCGCCCCGAAAAAAAAAAACAACAACGAGGAGTCCGGTGGCACCTTAAAGACTATTTGGGCATAAGCTTTCGTGGGTAAAAAACCCACTTCTTCAGATGCATAGAGTGAAAATTACAGATACAGGCATAAATATAGGCACATGAAGAGAAGGGAGTTACCTTACAAGTGGAGAACCAGTGTTGATAAGGCCAATTCAGTCAGGGTGGATGTGGTCCACTCCCAATAATTGATGAGGAGATGTCAATACCAAGAGAGGGAAAATTGCTTTTGTAGTGAGCCAGCCACTTCCAGTCCCTATTCAAGCCCAAAGTAATGGTATTAAGTTTGCAAATGAATTGTAGCTCTGCAGTTTCTCTTTGAAGTCCACCACAGGAACCTGTGGGACAAGTTTTGCACCCCCAAAAGCTGTGCAGCAGAGAACTTGTTCCCCTATGCACCCAAGACCCACAGAAGGGATTCCTTCCGGAGATCCCCAGGGCTGACTGAGTCCATGTTGCCCTAAGCACTAGACTGGACCTAACTGGCCTGATCTCCTGCATAGCACAGGCAAACATGTATTTATATATTTGTATTTTTCCATTGTGTGACCAGCTTTAATTCAGACATCTCATTCATGCCTCTCTCTCTTGCTTTCTTCTAGTATTGCTAGTACTGGATGTGTGATCATTTTCTGAGTCATTTCCTTATTCATTTTCACTTGTCTGTCATACAGTACAAAAGTAGCCCAGCAGCAGTAGGCTGTTTGACAAAGCTTTGAAATTTAGCAAGCAAATCCCTACGGTAATGAAAATAGCACTGCCACTCACCCACTATCTTCCCATTCAGCAGAGGGGCTGCTGCTACTTCCACTAGCCTAGTGGAGCCCTACAGTGTATAAGAAATCTAAAATCAATGTGAAGGAGTGGCAGAAGGCACAAAACAAGATCAAACTAGCTAGAGACATACAGGGTAACAAGAAAACATTCTACAAATACATTATAAGCAAGAGGAAGGCCAAGGATGGGGAGGCCAATTACTCAATGGGGGGGGGGGGAACAATTACAGAAAATGTGGAAATGGCAGAGGTGCTTAATCATTTATTTGTTTCGGTTTTCACCAATAAGGTTGGTGGTCATTGGACGTCTAACATAGAGAATACCAGTGAAAATGAGGTAGGATCAGAAGAAGCTAAAATAGGGAAAGAACAAGTTAAAAATTACTTAGACAAATAAGATGTCTTCAAGTCACCAGGGCCTGATGAAATGTCTCATAGAATACTCAAGGAGCTGACTGAGGAGATATCTGAGCCATTTGCAATTATATCTGAAAAGTCATGGAAGATGGGAGAGATTCCAGAAGACTGGAAAAGGGCAATATAATGCCCATCTATAAAAAGGGAAATAAGGACAACCTGGGAATTACAGACCAGTCAGCTTGACTTCTGTACCCAGAAAGATAATGGAGCAAATAATTAAGCAATCAATTTGCAAACACTTAGAAGATAATAAAGTGATAAGTAACAGTCAGCATGGATTTGTCAAGAACATATCATGTCAAACCAACCTGACAGCTTTCTTTGACAGGCTAAAAAGCTTTGTGGATGGGGGGAAGCGGTAGATGTGGTATATCTTGACTTTAGTAAAGCTTTTGATACTGTCTCGCTTGACCTTCTCATAAACAAACTAGGAAAGTGCAACCTAGATGGAGCTACTATAAGGTGGGTTCAAAACTGTTTAGAAAACCGTTCCCAGAGAGTAGATATCAGTGGTTCACAGTCATGCTGGAAGGACATAATCAGTGGGGTGCCGCAGGGATCAGTTCTGGGTCTGGTTCTGTTCAATATCTTCATCAACTATTTAGATAATGGCACAGAGAGTACACTTATAAAATTTGTGGATGATACCAAGCTGGGAGGGGTTTCAAGTGCTTTGGAGGATAGGATTAAAATTCAAAATGATCTGGACAAACTGGAGAAATGGTCTGAAGTAAATAGGATGAAATTCAATTAAGGACAAATGCAAAGTACTCCACTTAGGAAGGAACAATCATTTGCACACATACAAAATGGGAAATGACTGCCTAGGAAGGAGAATTGCAGAAAGGGATCTGGGGGTCACAGTGGACCACAAACTAAATATGAGTCAACTGTGTAACGCTGTTGCAAAAAAAGGTGAACATCCTTCTGGGATGTATTAGCAGGAGTGTTGTAAGCAAGACACGAGAAGTAATTTTTCTGGTCTACTCCGTGCTGATTAGGCCTCAGCTGGAGTATTGTGTCCAGTTCTGGGCACCACATTTCAGGAAGGATGTGGACAAATTGGAGAGAGTCCAGAGAAGAGCAACAAAAATGATTAAAGGTATAGAAAACATGAGCTATGAGGGAAGATTGAAAAAAAAATGGCTTTGTTTAGTCTGGAAAAGGGAAGACTGAGGGGGACATGATAACAGTTTTCAAGCACATAAAAGGTTGTTACAAGGAGGAGGGAGAAAAAATGTTTTTCTTAACCTCTGAGGATAGGACAAGAAGGAATGGGCTGAAATTGCAGCAAGGGAGGTTTAGGCTGGACATTAGGAAAAACTTCCTAACTGTCAGGGTGGTTAAGCACTTGAATAAATTGCCTAGGGAGGTTTTGGACTCGCCATCCTTGGAGATTTTTAAGAGCAGGTCAGACAAACACCTGTCAGGGATGGTCTAGATAATACTTAGTTCGACCATGAGTGCAGGGGACTGGACTAGATGACCTCTCAAGTTCCCTTCCTATGATTCTATGAAAAACAGGAAATGCTGAGAGAAATTTGTCATTTTACTGCAATGATTAATTTTTGGTATTATTTTGCATGGAATATTTGTGAGCTAGGGAGACAGTGGTGTGTGATTCTGTAACTGGGAATGTGAGGGAAGAGCAGAATGTTGTAATTTAAAGAAATGAGTTTGTCAATACCTGCTGAGCAACGGCGGGCGGGGGTGGGGTGGCAAACAAAGAAGAGTATCCTTAAGATTCACCACTTTTAATGATGCCCATTCTTTCTTTGATGTCACACCAAAGCAGGAGAGGGCATATTTTCAAGTAACATTAAGTTTCAATAAAGCTCCAGCTTGGCAAGAAAAAAATGTGATTTTCTTTTAAAAAAGAACAGCTTCCCCCAGATGAGATTTTCCAAGCTTTGTATGTCTGCAAAGGATGTTTTAGACATGAAGTGCAGCAACAAACGTTATAGAATTGCCAAATCATTAACTATATGAAAAGACACCAAAGACAGATAAAGTTTTAAAGAGAGAGGGAAATAGCGATATAGATAGACTGAATTCACGGGCCTGATTCTGATCAGTTTTACACTGGTGTAAATGGTGTGAATGAAATCAGAATTGGCTTTATGGGCTGGATTCTGTGGTGCACCAGAGCTCTTCTTGGCGCACTGAGAAGATATGGAGTAAAGATGACTTTATGCAACCTTTCCATCCCCTTATTCTTGGGGCAGGTTACTCTAAACTATGACTTGCTGGAATGGTCAGTATGCCTCCCATAGGTGAATGGAGTGCTCTGGCCACATTCCCTCACACCCCAAGCACAGCCCTTACATCACCCAGTCCTGCCCCCCAGTGTAAGTCAGCAACACCAAATTCGTGCTACTGCCATTCTCCTACACAGGTCAAATCCCCAGTTGGCTCTTGAAACCAGTTTTCCACCCATTTTGCACTTGTGGAGAGTGACAAAGGGGCCAGTGCAAGAGCCAGGATGTGGGTCTATATATCTATAGTCACTCATCATATCTAGAATTACATACAAAAAACTACATTAAAAGGTTGTTACGGTTGCCAAGTCAAGCACTCACAAGTTAGGAAATGCCAGGTTGCTCATGAAACCTCCATTCAGCTCCCTTTTGCATATGCATTGTGATACAGTCTTAATTACATGATCACATACAATTCACAGGACACCTGCCTCACCTGCCCATTCTTTTAGTTTTTCCTCATCTCTCTTTGTTCTGCCACCACCCTTACAGAATCATTCCCAGTGGCTATTGTCAGCTGGGAAAAAGGGGGTCTAAGTTAAGGTTGTGTGGTAGGCCTGGCATGTACCTTACGTCTTCATTTTCTGTTTTCCAGAGGCTTAGATTTAACCACTGTCCACATTCTGGTTAGTCATGAGGCACCATGGAGTAAGCTTAACTCTTCATTAATGAAGTTTTGGGGAACTTATTTCTACTCATTTTACAAATCAGTAAGCTGAGCTGTAGAGAGGTGAAGTGATTGCACATCTTACGTCAGGTTTACTCCACTGTAGCTCCATTGCCTACACTGGAGTTACTTTAGATCTATACCAGTGAGAGTAGGATTTTGCCCCTAAGGTGCATTTACAAGGTGAAAATGCAATAATAGAAACATCTCTCTCTTCTCCTCCCCCACTCCCACCCCTGCAAGAGTATTCCACTGTGGGTAGATACTTAAACTGTCACTGGGCCAGAGAGAGAAAATGGGAATGACTCTGTAGTTCAGTGGTTAGGCCACCCATCTGGGTCCAGTAACTCTGTTCCAGTCACTCTTATTTATCCAGAGTGCAACAGATGCAACAGGAAAGATCAAGGGAGCCCTACAACAGAATATAACACAGCTAAATGGCTAGCCTAGTGCACTCTTCTGAGAGGTGGCAGACCGCTGTTAAAATCCATTTCCCCTTTCTGGCAGAGAGGGGGGAATTAAACCTAGGTCTCCCAAATCCCAGGCCCATGTGCTAACTTCTGGGCTAAAAGTTATAAGGTGGGCACTGCCACCTCCTTCTTCAGCCAGATTTTGAATGGGACCCAATCCGGTAGGCATGCTTAGAGGCTTCTTACCAGATCAGGACCTTCAGGTGATTTAGGTGGTCAAACACCTATCACACTGGGGCTTAGGTGGGAGAGAGACATCTGGGTGCCCAGAAGGAGGCAGCAGTGTGTGTGCCCAGAGGCAGGAACATAGATGCCCAAGGAACTTTTACTCTGAAAAACTTAGGCACTGAGTGAGTTTAGGCACCTACAGGGTTTGTCAGGAGTTTTGTGGATCAGAGTGGAGCCAAAACTGGGACGTAGGCACTCCAACCTGAGAGGCTATGTCTACACTTACAGAGTTTTTGCGCTGTAAGTTTCACCGGTGATAAGGAACGGGTGAAAGTAAAGCACTGGCTTGTGTACTCACGTAATTCCTCAGGCATCAGAGAGTGTTTACATTAGCATCACTTCCATCACCGATGGGAGCAGCGCTCTATGGCAGCTATCCCACAGTGCAGCTCTCTCCAGTTTGACGATGGGTCTTGTGGGAAGGGGTTGGGGGTGATTGAGGGGCATCCTGGGTCCCTGCACAGCCTCCTCTCTCCAAACACTGATAAGCTCCAGTAGCTCAGCATTGCTCCAAGCAGGGGATCCTATGCTTGGTGGAGCTGGTGTTGTCACCTGGCCAGATAAGTGAGCACTTGCTAAGAAAACAGGGAGGGGAGTTTCAAAGTTCCCAGGGCTTTATGGCGAGAGGAGTGGATGTCTGTTTACCTGGCAGCAGAGCTGCTGGCTAGAGTGATCACCTAGGCACTGTGAGATATAGAATCATAGAATATTAGGGTTGGAAGAGACCTCAGGAGGTCATCTAGTCCAACCCCCTGCTCAAAGCAGGACCTAATCTCCAACAAATCATGCCAGCCAGGGCTTTGTCAAGCTGGGCCTTAAAATCCTCTAAGGATGGAGATTCCACCACCTCCCTAGGTAACCCATTCCAGTGCTTTACTACCCTCCTAGTGAAATAGCCTTTTCCTAATATCCAACCTAGACCTCCCCCACTGCAACTTGAGACCATTGCTTCTTGTTCTGTTATCTGCCACCACTGAGAACAGCCTAACTCCATCCTCTTTGGAACCCCCCTTCAGGTAGTTGAAGGCTGCTATCAAATCCCCCCTCACTCTTCTCTTCTGCAGACTAAATAACCCCAGTTCCCTCAGCCTCTCTTCATAAGTCATGTGCCCCAGCCCCCTAATAATTTTCGTTGCTTTCCACCATGAAAATAAGCTGCCTGGCGGGTCATGGGAATGATGCCGCCAAATCGCTAGCCGGCATCGTTTATGGTCGGAATTATGACAGTATCTGATTGTCTTCGAACCTCTGACTTTCGTTCTTGATTAATGAAAACATTCTTGCAAATTCGTTTGCGTAGGTCCGCAATGCCTCCTCTCCTCCCTGCCACCACATCCCTCCTCCCTCTGCCCCTGCTTCCTTCCCTCCATATTCTTCTCCCACCAGGCTCCCGCCTCTCAAGTTCTTTGTCCCCCCGGCCCCAGTAGAGTGCTCCCCCTGACCACTGCAGAATTTGAACAAGTAAAAAACATAATTGTCCCCAGCCCATTGCTTACCTGTCAGAATGCTCTGAAGGGCTCTGGCCCAGGTAGAGGGGCATCCATTCCTCCCAGCCATTTATTGCTCAGCCTCAGCCACCCACCTTTTCCTGGTGCCGGTGGGTGCTCAACTCCCCTCCACCCCCGCCCCATTCCAACCCCTTCCCCAAAGTCCCCGCCCCAACTCCACCCCCTCCCTGCCCCTATTGGACACCTTCCCCAAATCCCTGCCCCGGTCCCGCCTCTTCCCCGAGCATGCTGCATTCCCCCTTCTCCCCCCTCCCTCCCAGCACTTGCCACCATGAAACAGCTGTTTTGCGGCGCAAGCACTGGAAGGTAGGGGGAGAAGTGGAGCCGTGGCACGCGCAGGGGAGGAGGTGGAGCAGAGGTGAGCTGGGGCGGGGCAGGGAGCTGCTGGAGAGTGCAGAGCACCCACCAATTTTTCTCTGTGGGTGCTCCAGCCCCGGAGCACCCATGGAGTCGGCATCTATGGCTGGTACTGGCCTTGAGGACAGGACAGCATAGGGTGCCTGCTGCTACAGTGATCCAGCCCTCCCTGCAGCACATTGACTGACTGCACACATAGCATAAGGCTGGCTGGCCTACCTGCGGCTTTGTCTAACCCTCCCACCTCCTACTTTGAAAAGTGATGATCGGGGCGGGCCTGGTGGGTCCCTGTTCCCCTCCTTCTCCCAAATTTAAATTCTCCTGTGATCCACTAGCAGTGCCTACTGCATGAATGAAGCATAAAAGTTTTGGAATTGTAAAAACTACTTGGCAAAATTGCACTTCGAAGTACTTTCCATCTGATGACCTCAAAGCACCTAACCAAAACCAATGAATTTACACAACTCCTGTGAGGCTGGCAAGTATTATTATTATCAGTGTTTTTGGCTGGAGAAACTGAGGCACAGGCTAATTAAGTCCCCTATCCGCTGTCAGTTCAGTAAATTCAGTTTAGATTCTAGGAAACATGTTATAATTTTATATATAAATAAAATAACATGTTGCTTAGAATCTAAACTGAACTTTAACAGGCTAAAAGCCTTGTCTGAAGTAGTTTATCACACCTAAAACAATCTCCCAGCATCTCCAACCAACATGGAAATGGTTATATATAACGGAATGGCTATATATGGAATGATTATAATGGAAATGGTTATATATATGTGCACACATATAACCATCTCTTAAATCTTAGCTTTTGATAATAAACTTATGATTGTTTTCACTCTGTATCTCAGGGCTGTGATCTTATATTGGAGCTGATTCTCAGCTGAGCCAAACAAACAAGCTGGTGTGTGCACTGTTCTTTTGGGAACAGCTTAGAATCATAGAATCTTAGGGTTGGAAGAGACCTCAGGAGGTCATCTAGACCAACCCCCTGATCAAAGCAGGACCAATCCCCAACTAAATCATCCCAGCCAAGGCTTTGTCAAGCTGGGCCTTAAAAACCTTTAACGATGGAGATTCCACCACCTCCCTAGGTAAACCGTTCCAGTGCTTCACCACCCTCCTGGTGAAATAGTGTTTCCTAATATCCAACCTAAACCTCCCCCACTGCAGCTTGAAACCACTGCTCCTTGTTCTGTCATCTGCCACCACTGAGAACAGCCTAGCTCCATCCTCTTTGGAACCCCCATTCAGGTAATTGAAGGCTGCTATCAAATCCCCCCTCAATCTTCTCTTCTGCAGACTAAATAAGCCCAGTTCCCTCAGCCTCTCCTCTAAGTCATGTGCCCCAGCCCTCGATCATTTTCGTTGCCCTCTGCTGGACTCTCTCCAATTTGTCCACATCCCTTCTGTAGTGGGGGGACCAAAACTGGACGCAATACTCCAGGTGTGGCCTCACCAGTGCTGAATAGAGAGGAATAATCTCTTCCCTCAATCTGCTGGCAATGCTCCTACTAATACAGCCCAATATGCCATTGGCCTTCTTGGCAACAAGGGCACACTGCTGACTCATATCCAGCTTCTCATCCACTGTAATCCCCAGGTCCTTTTCTGCAGAACTGCTGCTTAGCCAGTCGGTCCCCAGCCCGTAGTGGTGCATGGGATTCTTCCTTCCTAAGTGCAGAACTCTGCACTTGTCCTTGTTGAACCTCAGATTTCTTTTGGCCCAATCCTCCAATTTGTCTAGGTCACTCTGGACCCTATCCCTGCCCTCCAGCATATCTACCTCTCCCCCCAGTTTAGTGTCATCCGCAAAATTGCTGTGGGTGCAATTCATCCCATCATCCAGATAATTAATAAAGATGTTGAACAAAACCAGCCCCAGGACCAACTCCTGGGGCACTCCGCTTGATACCGGCTGCCAACTAGACATGGAGCCATTGATCACTACCCGTTGAGCACGACAATATAGCCAGCTTTCTAGCCACCTTATAGTCCATTCATTCAATCCATACTTTTTTTAACTTGCTGGCAAGAATACTGTGGGAGACCGTATCAAAAGCTTTGCTAAAGTCAAGCTATATCACATCTACCGCTTTCCCCATATCACAGTGCCCGTTATCTCATCACAGAAGGCAATCAGGTGGGTCATGACTTGCCCTTGGTGAATCCATGTTGACTATTCCTGATCACCTCCTCTTCAAAATGGTTTCCTTGAGGACCTGCTCCATGATTTTGTCTGGGACTGAACTGAGGCTGACTGTTCTGTAGTTCCCTGGGTTCTCTTTTTAAATATGGGCACTATATTTGCCTTTTTCCAATTGTCTGGGACCTACCCCAATCACCAAATATTTTCAAAGATAATGGCTCTGCAATCACATGAGCCAACTCCCTCAGCACCCTTGGATGCATTAGATCTGGACCCATGGACTTGTGCATGTCCCGATTTTCTAAATAGTCTTTAACCTGTTCTATTACCACTGAGGGCTGCTCACCTACTCCCCATGCTGTGTTGCCCAGTGCAGCAGTCTGGGAGCTGCCCTTGTCTGTGAAGACCGAGGCAAAAAAAATCATTGAGAACTTCAGCTTTTTCCACATCATCTGTCACTAGGTTGCCTCCCCAATTCAGTAAGGGTCCCACACATTCCCTGACCTTCTTCTTGTTGCTAACATACCTGTAGAAACCCTTCTTGTTACCCTTCACATCCCTTGCTAGCTGAAACTCCAGTTGTGCCTTGGCCTTCCTGATTACACCCCTACATGCTCTAGCAATATTTTTATACTCCTCCCTAGTCATCTGTCCAAATTTCCACTTCTTGTAAGCTTCCTTTTTGAGTTTAAGCTCACTGAAGATTTCATTGTTAAGCCAGGCTGGTCGCCTGCCATATTTGCTATTCTTTCTGCACAACGGGATGGTTTGTCCCTGTGCCCTCCATAAGGCTTCTTTAAAATACAGCCAGCAATCCTAGACTCCTTGCCCCCTCATATTAGCCTCCCTGGGGATCCTGCCCACCAGTTCCCTGAGGGAGTCAAAGTCTGCTTTTCCAAAGTCCAGGGTCCATATTTTGCTACTCTCCTTTCTTCCTTTTTTCAGGATCCTGAACTCAACCATCTCATGGTCACTGCTGCCTAGGTTGCCACCCACTTCTACTTCCCCTACCAATTCTTCCCCATTTGTAAGCAGCAGGTCAAGAAGAGCACAGCCCCTAGACAGTTCCTCCAGCACTTGTATCAGGAAACTGTCCCCAACCCTCTCCAAAAACTTCCTGGATTGTCTGTGCACTGCTGTATTGCTCTCCCAGCCGATGTCAGGGTGATTGAAGTCCCCCATGAGAACCAGGGCCTGTGATCTGGAGACTTCAGTTAATTGTCCGAAGAAAGCCTCGTCCACCTCATCCTTCTGATCTGGTGGTCTATAGCACATGCCTACCACAACATCACCCTTTTTGTTCTCACCACTAAACTTAACCTAAAGACTCGCAACAGGCTTTTCTCCAGTTTCAAACTGGAGCACTGAGCAATCATATCGCTCTCTTACATAGTATGTAACTCCTCAACCTTTCCTCCCGTACCTGCCCTTCCTGAACAGTTTATACCCATACATGACAGTGCTCCAGTCGTGTGAACTGCCCTACCAAGTTTTTGTTATTCCAATCACATCATAGTTCCTTGATTGTGCCAGGACTTCCAATTCTTCCTGCTTGTTTCCCAGGCTTCTTACGTTCGTGTACATGCACTTAAGAAAAGTAGCCAATTGCCCTATTTTCTCAGAATGAATCAGGAAGATTCCCGTGTTGTACCCTCCTCCTTGTGTTTCCTCCTGGTATCCCACTCCCCCATTTACCTCTGGGCTTAGGTCACCATCCCCCCACGAACCTAGTTTAAAGCCCTCCTCACTATGTTAGGAAGCCTGCCTGCAAAGTTGCTCTTCCCTCTCTTCACTAGGTGGATCTCATCTCTTCCTAGCAATCCCTCTTCCTGGAGCAACATCCCGTGGTTGAAAAATCCAAAGCCTTCTCTCCGACACCACCTGCGTAACCATGCATTCACCTCCACAATTCGATGGTCCCTATCTGGGCCTTTTCCTTCAACAGGGAGGATGGACAAGAACATGACTTGCGCCTCAAACTCCTTTATCCTTCTTCTCAGAGCCATGTAGTCAGCAGTGATCCTCTCAAGGTCATTTTTGGTAGTATCTTTGGTGCTCACAGGGAGAAGTAGGAAGGGGTAGTGGTCCAAGGTCTTGATCAGTCTCTGCAAACACTCCATCACATCCTGGATTCTAGCTCCAGGCAAGCAGCACACTTCTCAAGTCTCCTGGTCTGGTTGGCATATGGATGACTCCGTCGCCCTTAGGAGGGAGTCCACAACCACCACCACCCGTCTTCTCCTCTTGGGAGTGGTGGTCATGGAACCCGCATCTCTAGGACAATGCATCCCATGCCTTCTGACTGATTGGGTCTCCTTCTGATACCTTCCCTCAGAGGGCTCTTCCAAATCCTTCTCTGCAGTAGTACCTGTGGAAAGAGCCTCAAAACAGTTTTGCACCTCTATCTGCATTGGGGGTACATAGGTACTCCTCTTTCTTCTTCTGGAGGTCACCTGCTGCCAATACTCTTACCCGTTCTGTAGCGCACTCTGATTCCTCAGCATGTTTTGCTTCCAGAACCAAACACTGACTTCTATCCAGAAAATCTTCATTTTCTCTGATGCAACACATCAGAGCAGATCGAGGGACGTGATCGTTCCCCTCTATTCGACATTGGTGAGGCCTCATCTGGAGTACTGTGTCCAGTTTTGGGCCCCACACTACAAGAAGGACGTGGATAAATTGGAGAGAGTCCAGCGAAGGGCAACAAAAATGATTAGGGGTCTGGAACACATGACTTATGAGGAGAGGCTGAGGGAACTGGGATTGTTTAGTCTGCAGAAGAGAAGAATGAGGGGGGAATTGATAGCTGCTTTCAACTACCTGAGAGGTGGTTCCAGAGAGGATGGTTCTAGACTATTCTCAGTGGTAGAAGAGGACAGGACAAGGAGTAATGGTCTCAAGTTGCAGTGGGGGAGGTTTAGGTTGGATATTAGGAAAAACTTTTTCACTAGGAGGGTGGTGAAACACTGGAATGCGTTACCTAGGGAGGTGGTAGAATCTCCTTCCTTGGAAGTTTTTAAGGTCAGGCTTGACAAAGCCCTGGCTGGGATGATTTGATTGGGGATTGGTCCTGCTTTGGGCGGGGTGACCTCCTGAGGTCCCTTCCAACCCTGATATTCTATGATTCTATGAACACAGGGTTGATACTTGGTTCTCTAGTCCTCTAACCTTCTCTTCCAATATGCAGACCAGTTTTCACTTCGTACAGACAAAGTTGCTTCTTGTCCTCTGAGAGGAGGACAAACACAGTACATTTTGAGCAGGTCACAACAGCTGATCGCTCACTATCCATGTTTTCCTTCTAAGAGGCTCCTCAGATGTTGTGTACTGCTCACAGGAGCCTGAAAGGCAGAAACACTCTGTGCAAACTCCCTCTGTTTGCATGTCCTCTGTTTGCAACTCGCTGCCTTTTTATAAGGCTGCTGGCTCAAAGCAGGTGGCCCAGCTGAAAGCCTTCCCTCCAATCAACTACTCAAGGCCCACCTGGAACAAAGCACTCCCAATTCACACTTTTCAATCAGACACCCAAATGGTCAACCAGTCACACTATTTGAACAAACAAGCACATGGTCAAACAAATAGTCACAGCAGACAGACACTCGAATATCCTCTAGAGGCTAAAAGCTGTGTAAATAGGAAGAACGTGTCTTCAGTTGTACATCACCACAAAAACACCACTGGTAAGAGCTGTATGCCTCTCATGGAGGTGGTTTTCTTCTTGCAGTGAAACTTCTGAGTCATTGGCAAGTGTAGAAGCTCCCATGGTTTTTGTGCAAAAATGAGACTTTTTCTGCTTTAAATGCAAGTGTAGGCATGCCCTTAGGAACCTAAGTACCTTTGTGGATCCTACCCATGGTATCTCTGTTGGGCTCTTCTGATTGCTTTGTTTGAAATTAAACAATAGGTCACTTGACTGGGACTCAGAAGAGTGGGCCTTCTCAGAAGTAAATATAATTGTTTTGGTCTTGTTACAATTAATAATCCTTTGCATGACCTACTTGAACTAAAATGGCTCATGCAGTTTTTTAAATTATCCCTGCCCTCTCCAAGTCAAAGGTAAATCTTAGCTGCTCTTTTTCCAGTTTAACATGACTTTTCCAAACCAACGAGAAATGCTAAAATTATATTAAAATACAATGGAAAACTCATGCCCAGTCAGTCAGCATACTCTTATACTAATTAAAATCTAAAACACTATGACTAAAAATTGCTAGTATGGTAAGATTCATGATGAATTAGCCAAATTAATATTTGACCCAACATTTTGCCTGATCTGGCTCTAACTTAAACTATGAGCAAAAATATGTGCTCCAGTAGACTGGTCTCATTTCTTCCAGAATGCCAGCATGACAGATTGTTTTCTAACAAGGGAAAATATATTCCTGCTATCTAAAGAACAATGTGTGGCTGTCATTTGTGTTTTTTATGCTCAAGGTTCCAACTCTTGTATCCCTAAATTTTCAAAGTGGTGAGCAGGGAGTTAGCTGCATGACTCCGATCAAGTTACTTCTCTGTGCACTGCTTTGAAAATGTACCCCACAATATAATAATGTTGAATTGCATCCCTATGTAATTCTCACAAATCTCACAGGAAAGAAAATGGATAGCTAATATCCAGGCAAGTTACACATTTCATTATTACTCTCAAAACAATAAAGTATTTTGAGCATACTGAAATTTCCTGCTAACAAATTAGTGACATTGCACTACATTGAAATCAAATAACTGCTTCCTTGTGGGTTGGGTGGAGAGGGAAATAGAATGATTTCAGGCAAGAAAACACACAGTATTTTTTATCTGACACAATTCCAATGTGCTTCCTTTTGGAGATTATGCTTTAGAGACTTTACTTTGTGCTAAATTAGAGGCACTTTTTTCTTTCTGAAATATTATTAGGGAAGGAAATTGCACACTTGGCTTCACCTGGGGCCTGATACAGCAAGGAGCTGAGTGCTCCCACTCCCACTGATTTCTATGGATGCTGAGAGTGCTCTGCACCTTTCAGACTCAGATCCTCCTGGCATTATTTGAAGGGCTCCATGAAGTTGTGATGTGGTGTCTATGCCACACAGGTAAACAAAGTGTTAATAGGATTCTGAGAGCTCAGTTAGCCCACCTTGCTGCACCTGGATGGTGTATCAGGCTAGGTTTGTTATTAGACCCAGCTGGAGGGAAACTGGGTCTTCATAAAAGAAGGAAGTGGGAGCTGCTGAAAGACTCAGGAGAGAGACAATCTAGGGAGTTCCTGCTTCGTGAGCAGATTGCCTGGCTGAAGAAGTAATTAATCCCTGAGGCGTGCCCCAGAAAGGGGACAAGGCACACAGAGGCAGTCCTGAGGGGGTGGTGTTCTACAGAGAAAGAAGGAGTTGGAAGGACCTAGGGAGAAGTCAGAGGCCTGGGAATCAGAGGTAAAGTTGTGATAGGCATCCGCTGCAGTGAAACAGCATACAAAGCTCAGAGGTAGTTAGTAGCCAGGGAAAACAGCAGCGCATTTGGAGGAGTAGACCTAGTTGCTTAATACAGTGTCTGTGGTCTGGAACCTGGAGCAGAGAATGGGTCTGCTAGCCCTGAAGAAGCAATGTGTAAACCTGATATAAGGACTATTGAGCTCGGGATATAGCTGAAGACTAAGCTTCAAGGATGAACTGAGAGTTAGCCCAAGAGGGTGTAGAAGGACTTTTATTGTCCTCTGTTACCCTGGAAGGACTGGAAACAAAATGTGACCTGTCCAGAGGGTTGAGTCACAAGAAGAGGCATACTATTGTGGGGCTGGAGTGACAGTTGTCAGAGGCTGCTAGAGAGGAGAAAACACACCTAGCCATGAGGGAGTAAGCCTGCGGTGGGTGATATAAGACATGACCCTGCAAGGTGCAGTGCAGAGTACCTCAAACCCCCCAGTGTGAGATAAGAGCCTTTGCTGGGTAGGAAGATGCACTCAACAGGATCAGGGAGCTGGCGGGCAACATGCTAAAGAAAATTGTGATGTGTTAATCCAAATGTGTACAGTCCTCTGGGAAACTTGGGTGGAATTCATTTAATACTGTACAGAGAGGGTGTTTATTCTGTTGTTTTAGAGCTCATCTTGAAAGGTGCTGAGGACTTGGTACAAGGTACTGTGCTCCCTCTGCTCCCATTGACATAAGAGCTCTGTGTCCATCAGGATTGGGCCCAAAGTTTTCATTGTTAAAATTACAAATATTTAATTGAAACAACTCTTGCAGTCAGCTGAGGAATGTGGTTCAGGCTTTCACTTGTGCCCCAGGAATACTTTAGATTTCTGCTTCTAGACATGTCTTTGTAATTGTTATATACTGTGATGGAGTGTCCATCCAAAACAAGACAGAGCGGGTTAAATTAGGTTAATTAACTTGGTTGGCTGTCCTCCTGGTGCAGGCTGGGATTGGAAGGCTAATTGAGGATGGAGCCCAGCTGGGAAGAAACAGGCAGGACTGATATAAAGCCAGAAAGTTGGTAGCAGAAAGGGGCTGAAGGGGAAGTAGTCTGCAGTTACTTCCTGGGTGAAGAGAGGCTTGTTATGGGACTACGGAGCTAGGTAATCTGCAGTTAGTCCATGGGAGGAAGGTGTTAAGGTTGGTAAACCTGAGAGCAGGGAGCCAGAAGAAGTAGAAAGGAGTCCAGAGAAATAGCAACAGGGTCTGGGAGAAAGCAGACCAGTTACTAGACATAGGGGTCCCTGAACTGGAACCTGGGTGGGCCTGCGTTCCTAGTGTCTAGTGTAGACGCGATAAATCGATCCCCGATCCCTCTGCTGTCGACTCTGGAACTCCACCAGGGCGAGAGGCGGAAGCAGAGTCCATGGGGGAGCGGCGGTCATTGATCCCGCACCGCGAGGATGCGAAGTAAGTGATTCTAAGTCAATCTAAAATACGTCTACTTCAGCTACGCTATTCTCGTAGCTGAAGTTGCGTATCTTAGATCGATTTCCCCCCCCCCCCCCCCCCCCCCCAGTGTAGACCAAGCAGCAGGGCACACAAACAAGTGATATAAGGGGGTGTTGGACCTGGAAGGAGCTAATCCCCAGAGCATCCAGGAGGAGGTGCTCTAGTGTTGATTTGAGTATACCCTATTACAGACATAAAACATTTTCATTGCCAAAGAGCTGATCGTGTGTATATAAAGAAATCATTTTACCAAATACAGTATGCAAGGAATGTGGAAATATTAAGCATGTGTGCACACTACACAAAAAACACCTACCAAACAAATTTCAGAGGGGTAGTCGTGTTAGTCTGTATCAGCAAAAACAACCGGGAGCCCTTGTGGTTCCTTAGACTAACAAATTTATTTGGCCATAAGCTTTCGTGGGCTAAAACCCACTTCATCAGATGCATGGAGTGAAAAATACAGTAAGCAGGTATAAATATACAGCACATGAAAAAATGGGAGTTGCCTTACCAAGTGGGGGGTCAGTGCTAACGAGGCCAATTCAAATAGGGTGGATGTGGTCCATTCCCAATAGTTGACAAGAAGTTGTCACTACAAAAAATAATTTCCCCTCTGTTGATACTCACCCTTTTTGTTCTTGCCACGTAGAACACGCCTGAGTCTGTTGACCTGGCCTCTGAGACTTGTTGCTAGGAGGGAGGGGTTGCAGTGTAGATGTACCCAAAGGCTCTGTTACAGCAGGAGAGACTGGTTATTATTGAGATTGCATACAAGTTTCCCCTCTAATCCCCTAGAATCAGTTGCCCTTAACTTTCCAAATATTCACCTTTCAGGCTGAAATCTTCCAGGCTGTATTCTCTTTCCACATTTGAGTAAAAACAACTCAGCCAGTGTTTAGAAAGAGAAGGGCAAGGATGAAGCATATTTTCAAAAAAAGCATGAACTTTTTTAGCAGCTTCAGGGCTTGAGGTAAAGTCCACTGCAGTCAGTGGGAATGCTGATATGTGTGTGGGTATGTCGTATTGTAACAATTTTGGTTCCAGGATATTTGAGAGACAAGATGGGTGAGATAATATCTCTTATTTGACATATTTCTGTTGATGAAAGAGAAACTTTTGAGTTTACAGAGAGCTCTTCAGGTCTGGGTGTAGGTATCCAATTTTCATTTAGCGAGGAAACAGTCCTCAGTGAGAACAACCACCTTTGAATTTTCCAGAGAAAGCTGGTTTGGGATTCACTGTTATGAACACTTGAGAACGACACTCAGAAAGAATGGAATATATTTGCACCATTTCTTTTTTCTTTCTGTGTTTTTTTTTTTTTAACGCTGACCTTGATCCTGCCATGCTGCCTGGGTTACAGAAGTGCATCCACTTGAAGCAGTTTGGAAGAATGGGGTCTAAGCTTGTAAAGTGTTGCTGTTCTTTGCTAAATATCTTTAATATTGCTTTTTAATTTGAGGAGATACAATTTTCATTCTTTTGTAGTTTGTCTCCTAATACAGAAAAATCTTTTTTTTTATAAATGTGGATTTTAAAAATGTGTCCAAAATAGCTACTCTGAGAGCAAGGTTGTGAAGGGAGAGGAGAAATCTCATCTTCCAATCCCCATGATGTTCTCTTTAATCTACCATAGGGTCAGGGGCTGTTCAATTCTCAGAAAAATTACCAATAAGATTTTCTCCACACTGGATTATCAAATGAGATTTACGTATCATAGAAAAAATATTAAAGTTTTTAAAAACCCATTTTGATTATTTTGAAGATAAATGATATTGGCAGCTATGCCACCTTATACCAGCTGAGGATCTGGCCTGGTAACTGTAGTGGTAGGAGCCCTGGGCACCTGGGATCCCTGCAACGAGCATGTGCTGTGGGCCTGCGGGATCAGTCAATGCTACGCACGGCTCATGCGATGCCTCATGGTCTCAGACACCATCCAATGGTCCAGGGACATCTACACAGAACACATCGTCAGCCACCGACGGTACCAGGAGGAGTGAGCCAGAGCGACATCGCGCATCGACTATGAGAAAGTGACCGAGAGACTTTGTCCATTGGACCATATGAACTGGAACCATAAAGTCACTGAACATTAAATATCACAAAATAAGAGTCCGTTCATCCTCATTATGATATCCACTCATTACACTCCACACCACACCACATAGCCATTATATGAACAACATATCCACATATCTCAATGTCTGTACTTTGACCCGTTAACCTTTTCCCCCCAGTCGGGGATATTGCAGATTATGTATTCCTTACGCAATCCGATCTTAAACCAAACTTCGCACCCCTTGATAATCTGCACGTTCTTCCCTGATAACCAGAAACTTCTATGCTTAAACTCTGTACTGTTCACTTTTCTTTTAAACGTCATCTTAATAAAATTTTTAAATCTGATCTGGGGGAATGAATGGAATTTCAGAGTTCATACTGAAGAGAAATTAGTTTTCCACAGCTGTTCATACTGACCACAAATGTGCTCAGGACACTTGGAGGTGTCTTAAATAAAGAAAATGGGCCCGATCATCCTTTTCTCACTAGTCTTACAGCTTTGTAATGTGCTGCTTTCACTGGAGTTTCTCCTAAGTTGCACCGGGGATAGGGGAGGAGAATCTGGCCAACGTGTTGTGAAATTGGTAGAGAATCAAACTGGGATCAGCAACATTTTTGTGTGTCTGGTATTTCTGAAGTATTTCAGGGTGAGGAATTGCATAAGGTTATGTTGACATTTCTGAATTTAATTAACCAGTTTTAATCTTTCCCTTCAAATATACAAAACATTCTGAATAAGAGCATTTTTGCTAAAGCAACCTTTCCTTGCTAAATGAAAACTGGCTACCCCTACCCACACCTGAAGAAGAGCTCTCTGTAAGCTCAAAAGTTTCTCTCTCACCAACAGAAATTTGTGCAATAAGAGATATTATCTCACCCACCTTGTCTCTCAAATATCCTGGAACCACAGATGGGGGTGAAGACAATAATTGATTGTCTTCATGGCTGAAAAACAGCTGTAGAAGAAACATTCACATAAACAGAGCATTAGTCAAAGGTGGTCTCTTCTAATCTATCGTCCCAGAAATAAATGAGGTCCCAGCAGCATCAGACAGAAGATATTTTAGTAGCTCTTGTATGTGCTTCAGGAGGATTTGAGTGATCTAATTGCTCTATCCCCAGAGCTATAAGCACATATAACTCCTTATTTGGCACCTTCAGAGCTTTTATGTAGACATAAATTTAATGAAAAATACACAGTAAAGATTAAGAGCCTACACTTGAGCAGTGGAAATGGGAAGTCATTAAAACTAAGGAAGAAAATTCACATTAATATTTGCATAATATTCTAATCTTATAACTTGTGATTTTTATTAACCTGATCAAGTGGTGTAGAATTTCCCAGAAAGAATCAGAATGGTAGTGCTTTATACTCATTTTGGTCTCACTTTGTGCTGGTGCAAATGCCAACATGTGATTCTAAGCAACAGTGAGCTGGGCCCTTACAAGTGAACATAGTACTCAGGGTAGTAAGTAAAACATACTCAAAACAGTAAGCACTACGCTTGGTGGGATGTTTGTGGGACTGCACCTTTAACAACCCTACTTTCAAGTTCTATGTTAGAAATAATTACATTTTTCAGGCAAAGTCCAGTCCTCCTAGAAAACAAGAAGTCTTGAGTCCAGTTCATATATCAGTTTATCTATTTCACAGCAAATCCCATTAAGCTATTAGAAATCCCATTAAGCTATTAAGTATAAGAGTCTAAAGAGCCTTCTTAAAAGGATTAACTGAGTAATTACCAATTAGTGATTACATGGAATTCTAAATTGCCCAATAAAATAGTATCTTGGTGCCAAGATAATACTTTTGCCCTTCTATAACAGTTTCCATCCAATTCAAAGCACTTTAAAAAATGATACATTAATCCTTAAAACACATTGTGGGGCAGGGAAGTCTATGGCTCCAAGTATTTTGAGTTATTTTGTTGGCTAAGTATTGTGTATCGTGACTGTTTAGTATGAAACACTCCAAAAATCAGCTGGTTTCTATAGACTTTCACTGAAATATTTTATGTTGACTTCCACCATAGACTGATACTATAAGATTGATTACCTCCTACGAATGAGTGTTCTAAGCATTCAGCATCTCATAGGATTGTGTCCTCTGGGACCAAATCCTCTCCTATTAGCAAAAAAAAAAAATCTTATTGATTTAAATGGAAGCTGGTGCATCAGACTCCACAGGTGTTCAAGTTTGGACCTAGACACCTAACTTTAGGAACCTGCTCTTGAAAATCTTGGCCCTGGTGTTAAATTACCAGTCCTGAAATACTATATTTCCCCCACAGTGGTCAATATTATTGACCAATTCAGTGGCTTTTATTTGTTTCCATTTCTCTCTTTAAAAGCTTTGGTTTTGGAAGTGACATTTTCTACAGGACCTTTATTAGGGAGGACTTTGTCCTTCAGGCATTATAAAACACAGTAAACACTTAAGGTGTTGAAACTCTAAAAGAGGCATAATATATATGCACAGGTGCTAATATTCTTAATGTTTTAAGTGTACATTAGTTAGCATAAATAGAAAAGGAGTACTTGTGGCACCTTAGAGACTAACCAGTTTATTTGAGCATGAGCTTTCGTGAGCTACAGCTCACTTCATCGGATGCAGCATAGCTATGCATCCGATGAAGTGAGCTGTAGCTCACGAAAGCTCATGCTCAAATAAACTGGTTAGTCTCTAAGGTGCCACAAGTACTCCTTTTCTTTTTACGAATACAGACTAACACGGCTGTTACTCTGAAACCTGTCATTAGTTAGCATAGTCATTCTGATACAAAATCCCTTTTTCAAAAACGCACTTAGAATAATAATGGATTGGTTCCATAATAAAGTCTTAATATGTATTGACAGCACACCCTGGAACAATTCCTTGAATTTCTGTTCATTGTGAGGAAATTACTGTAAAGATTCATAATACAAAGTACAGTATTCTAAGTATATGCTTGGGCAAATTCTGCCACCCAGACCTATGCAAGCATAGCAGGCTCTGAATTTATTATTTGTATTACCACAGCACCTCGGTGCTTTAGTCATGGACCAGGCAGTGGTGAAAGTAAGCCTGTGTGCCATACCGGGGTGTATCGGCTTCCCCAGGTGCAATTTAAAGGGCCTGTGGCTCCCAGCAGCAGCTGGAGCCCCCAGCCTTTTAAATTGCTGCCAGAGCACTGCTGTCGGAGCCCTGGGGTAGTGGCGGCGGGGCTGGGGCAGCAATTTAAAGGGCTCGGGGTGGTAGCGGCAGCCGAGCCCTGGGCCCTTTAAATCATCCCTGGAGCCCCACCGCCACTTCCCCTAAGGCTCCAGCAGGCTCCGGGGACGATTTAAAGAGCCCAGGGTGGTAGTGGCGGCCGGAGCCCCGTCCCTGGAGCCCTGCTGCCAGAGCCCTTGGGAAGCGGCAGCGAGGCTCTGGGAACGATTTAAAGGGCCCAGGCCTCCGGCCGCCGCTACCACCCAGGGGCCTTTAAACCTCTGCCAGAGTCCCCGGCTGCCACTGTTACCCCGGGGAGGGGGAAGGAGGCACTTGCCGGTACAGGGTGGGCCGGGGCTGGCTCTGATCTCCCCCAGCCCCGCCCCTTCCTCCTGAGGCCCCACCCCTTCTGGGGGCCAGAGCCAGCCCCAGCCCAGCCCCATACCGGTAAGTCCCTAGACTTACTTTCACCCCTGGGACCAGGACTGTGTGATGTGCCCTAGGGTACACTCTGGACTGTTGAACAGCAGTGCTCCTTAACACTATCTGCTGTAAGAACAGCTACACTACACCTGGCCTGCTCACACAGCTTTCAGCATGCCGGTTCACTCAACAGGACCCTCAAGGCCATGATAAGGAAAGTGGTAAGTTGGGAAGGGAAAGACTGAGACACACTCCTGCCTTACTTCACATTCATCATCCAGGAGGTTCCTCAGGCCTCCACCGGGTTTTCTCCCTTCGAGCTATTATACAGGTGCCACCCCTGTGACATATTAGATGTAGTCAGGGAAATCTGGGAGGAAGAACCCAATGCAGGGAGAAACGTAATTGAGCACATGCTTGTCATAAATATAAAAGGAAGGGTAAACCCCTTTAAAATCCCTCCTGGCCAGAGGAAAAATCCTCTCACCTGTAAAGGGTTAAGAAGCTAAAGGTAACCTCGCTGGCACCTGACCAATATGACCAATGAGGAGACAAGATACTTTAAAAAGCTGGGAGGAGGCAGAGAAACAAGGGGTCTGAGTCTGTCGGTATGCTGCTTTTGCTGGGGATAGAACAGGAATGGAGTCTTAGAACGTTTAGTAAGTAATCTAGCTAGGTGTGTGTTAGATTATGATTTCTTTAAATGGCTGAGAAAAGAACTGTGCTGAATAGAATGACTATTTCTGTCTGTGTGTCTTTTTTGTAACTTAAGATTTTGCCTAGAGGGATTCTCTGTGTTTTGAATCTAATTACCCTGTAAGGTATCTACCATCCTGATTTTATAGAGGTGATTCCTTTACTTCTATTTACTTCTAATTTCTATTAAAAGTCTTCTTGTAAGAAAACTGAATGCTTTTTCATTGTTCTCAGATCCAAGGGTTTGGGTCTGTAGTCACCTATGCAAATTGGTGAGGATTTTTACCAAACCTTTCCCAGGAAGTGGGGTGGAAGGGTTGGGAGGATTTTGGGGGGAAAGACGTGTCCAAACTACGTTTCCCAGTAAACCCAGTTAGAGTTTGGTGGTGGCAGTGGATATTCCAAGGACAAAGGATAAAATTAATTTGTACCTTGGGGAAGTTTTAACCTAAGCTGGTAAAAGTAAGCTTAGGGGGTTTTCATGCAGGTCCCCACATCTGTACCCTAGAGTTCAGAGTGGGGGAGGAACCTTGACAATGCTACAGATGAGAGATCAGATAGCCCAGGTCACCCCCCATCATCTGGGAGCACTTGGAGAAAGCACAGGAGGCGCAACAAGCTCACTACAACTGCCAAGCAAAGGTTCAGCGGTTCCAACCTGGAGACCGGGTGATGGTATTGGTACCCACAGCAGAGAGTAAGCTCTTGGCCCAGTGACAAGGACCCTATGAAGTGGTCAAACCCATGGGAGAGGTGAACTTCAAGGTGCAACACCTGGGATGCTGGAAACAAGAGCAGACCTACCATGTCAAGCTCCTGAAGTTTTGGCATGCTCGAGAAGCATGCGTAGTCACCCAAGAGACCCTGCCCCGGGAAAGCAATCAGCCCAAGCAGGTGAGGATATCCCCCAACTTGACGTTAGATCAAAAGACTGAGCGTCCGAGATGGTCAACCAGAACCAGGATGTGTTCTCAACGAGACCGAGCCAGGCGACCTCATATGCCTCATATCACCACATTGTCATGAATCCCAGAGCCACGGTGAAGCTAAGGCCCTACTGGGTCCCAGTGGCCAAAAGGGAGGAAATCAAGGCCGAAGTAAAGAGAATGTTGGAATTAGGGGTCATTGAGGAATCCCACAGCCAGTGGTCCAGCCCGATCATGCTGGTGCCCAAACCCAATGACACCACAAGGTTCTGCAATGACTTTTGCCGACTGAACAAGGTATCTCAGTTTGATGCATACCCTGTACCCTGCATAGATGAGTTAGTTAATGGACTGGGCAATGCCCGGTTCCTGACCACCCTGGATTTGACAAAGGGGTATTGGCAGATCCCCCTAGCCAAAGCAGCAAAAGAAAAGACTGCTTTCTCCACACCAGAGGGGCTATTTCAGTATACTGTTCTCTCCTTGGGACTGCATGGGGCCTCAGCCACCTTCCAGTGCCTCATGGACAAGCTGTTGCACCCACATGCCAGTTATGCCATTGCATACCTGGACAATGTGATTATCCATACCCCAGACTGGGAGACCTGCCTGGGAAAGGTGGAAGCAGTGCTGAACACCCAAAGGCAGGCTGGCCTCACAGCCAATCCGGCCAAGTATGCCATAGGGCTAGCAGAGGCTAAATACCTTGGATCCATCTTAGGAAGAGGCGGAGTAAAACCCCAATTAAATAAGCTGGAGGCAATTCAAAATTGGCCTTGGCCAAACCGGAAAAAACAAGTCTGAGCATTCATAGGCATAGTGGAGTACTACCGGCGATTTATCTCCCACTTTACCACCAGGGCAAGGTGGACCTGGTAAAGGCCCAGGACCCTGACATGGTGAGATGCACCAACGCAGTGGAGGGGGCATTTACAGACTTGCAGACAGCCCTCTGCAGTAACCCCGTGCTCATAGCCCTGGACTTTAATAAAGAATTCATTTTGCAGATGGATGCATCCAAAGTGGGGTTGAGGGCTCTCCTTTCACAGATGGTCAGAGAGGATGAACATCCAATCCTTTACCTTAGCAGAAAACTCCTTCTGAGGAAACGGAAATACATAGTAGTAGAGAAGGAGTGCCTCGCTGCCAAGTGGAAACTCTATGATATTACCTGCTAGGCCAGCGATTTGTCCTTGTGACAGACCATGCTCCCTTCTAATGAATGCAACGGAACAAAGAAGAATGCAAGGGTGACCAGGTGGTTCTTGTCCCTCCAACCGTTCCCCTTCAGCATTCATCACAAGGCTGGAAGCCATCACAGTGATGCGGATGGCCTGTCATGGGTACACTGTCTGACAACCCAAGTTGCCCAACCCCATGGTGTTGAGCACCGGGGAGGGATATGTGACAGGGTCAGGCCAGACGGCTACAGGAGAGTGCTGAAAGGCATATATATTAGCCCCAGGATAAGTAGGTCCCTTTTCCCTTGGTAGTTGAACAGGGGTTACTGTAGGTTAATTAGGACACCTGGGGCCAATCAAAGGCCTGTCAGAACCTGTTAAAAGCCTCCCCTCCAGCCAGATAGGCGTGCAATAGGAGCTGAGGGAGGAAGGTGAGCTACTGGAGAGCTGGGCAGTGTAGTCGCTGACAAGCATTAGGAGAGAAGCCACGTAGGTACAGAGGCAAAGGGCAGGTGAATCCATGCACACTAGGGCAGATGGCCCTTCCGAGCCACGGAGGTCTGAGGGAAGAGACCCTGCCAGAGGGGTGAGACTGAACTGGGTGTCTGGTCTGTTGTCACCACACCTGGAGGGCTACCAGAGACTGAGAGGCTCCCCGCCCTCTCCTACCATCAGGGAGGCCGAGAGGAATCCTGCTCCAACAGGGTGTGGACAGTAAACCCAGGGACTTGGGGAAAATCCTTAGGGAATAGAGGAATACCCCAGCTTGCTGCTAACCGGAAGTGCAGGACCCACCGAGGCGGAGAGGAAGCTCTCAACTACAATGGGGTTTTTTTGTTGTTGTTGTTTTTAAATGTTTTTAAAAAATTTTACAACCCACCAAACATATGTACTTAAAAATTCAAACCACAGGTAATACTGAATCAGAGAAAGACATTCAAATTCAAAAGCTCCATGTTATAAGAATGGTTCAGCCATGTCATGTTATTTCAAAGCTAGCGGCTATGCTTAATGGTCTGGATCCAGTAACTTAACCCAGATTTGATTATAATTATTTAGTGTAACAGATGGTGTGCATCAAAGCAACCTGTGTTTTCATAGCTATGACTAAGGCTACATTTATCCCACAGAGGTCATGGAAGTCACGGAATCTGGAGCTGACAGTCAGTGGGGCCCAGGTAGGTTCCAGCAACAGGTGACAGCAGCAACCGGGGGCCCCCTGCAAAATTCCAGTGACAGGTGACAGCCTCACATGGGGGGAAGGAGGATGCCTCAGGCAAGCGGCTGGGGTGTCCCATTTTCTCTTTGGGAACTATGGTGGGAGAAACCATGGAGCTGCAGCAGCAAAAGTCACGAACACGTTTCCGTGAATTTTTGTTTATTGCCCATGACCTGTCCATGACTTTTACTAAAAATAACCATGACAAAATCTTAGCCTTAGTTATGACCTATTGTAAGGTTGTTGGTAAGAATTAAAGGGATTAATTACCTAGATATAATATTGCTTTTGATGTAGTCAGCTAGGGTACATTGCAATGATGTATGTATTAATACTGCAACATTACTTTTACACCATGCTCCCAATAACAAAAGTATCTATGCAAAGAGAAAGAGCATTACAGATAAAATGGGAAGATGCTATTGTTATGGTTGTTAAATCAATCCCAGCCAATGATGAAATAGAAGCTTCACCCCCACTCCTGCATACAAAGACTTCAGGGCCAGACTCTGGTCTCGGTTACATTACTGCAACATCATTAGCTTTAATGGGGTGGTATCCGTACATGAGAGCAGAATTCAGACCTGATTCTTGTGTACAAAGAAAACATAGACACCAAGTCACCTATTGGTGTTAAGGCTTTAAAGACCGATTTATGGGGATCTCCTCTTTGCTAAGGGTACGTCATGGTGATGTTGTGACTCTTGCTTTCCTGGCATCCTTGTTGTGGTAGCAGAAAAAACATCTCATGAAATGGGACAGAAAAATGTATGGCATTTACACATACATTTAGTTTGTGGTAAAATGGGGTGTAAATCTACCCCACATTAGCCTACTGTGCACGAAGTGTCTGTGCAGACCCTCTTGCTGAGCACTAAATGTTCCCTAGTGCGCTTGGGAGAAAATTAAAGTGCACTAGGGAGCCTTTAGCGCACGGTGGCAGGGTCTACATGAATGCTTGGGGCACAATAGGCTAATGTGAGGTAAATTTACAGCCCAGCTTGCCACAATTAAATGTTCATGTAGACAAGCCTGCTGCTAGCAGTGTCTCAGCTCATGGAATGGAGAAATGTTAACTGCACATGCCTGTGTGCCATTGTAGGTCTTTGCTTATGGATGAGTGGAAAAACTGCTCTGATTGTCAACAATCCTGTATCATCCCTCAAGATTCATTTTCTGAACTGTCCTTCAGATACGGAATTGTGGCACATGCAAGAAAAGCATTTAGATGGTAGTTGCTCCTCAAAATGCAGCAGGCAAGCAGAACTGTGGGACAAAGGAAGAGAAGAGGAAAAAGTTTTTGTAAAGGTTAAAAGGTCACTTGGAACTTAGATTCTTTTCAGATTCTCTCAGCCTTCCCTTCCCTCCTATACATTGCTGGTATACATTGCTTCAAAGGGGACAGTCTTATACAGAAAGCTGGTAATTAATCTTGTTGCTGAAATGAAGTACGGAAAAGTTCAAAACTGCATCATTCACTTATAAAATAAAAGGGTTATCAAGAATAAGGGCAAAAACAAATCAATCATCCCAACTATGCAAAAAACCTGATCTTTTTATTTGCTACCAGGCTTATGAGCACTGAGCTTCATTTTAAAAAAATAAAACAAGAAACCTACCCTCCTGGTTGCACAGAAAATGCTTGTAAAAGATGAATGCTGGATTCTCCTGTAAACACAGCACAGGAGAAACATCAAATAGTGCTAGGCTCCTGATAAAAAATAAAAACGCTGGCAACACTGAACCTTTCCCAACTGTGACAAATGCTGTAGTCCATGTTCCCCTTTTCTCAGATCAGCTGCCCACCATGTCCAGCTGGTCATTTGTTGCAATTGAAAGGTTGGCTGTGGGCATCTCACAACATAGTTCAGTAACACATCCAGCAATGCTTCATAACATCACATATAATGAAAGGACATACAATCCAACAGGATATTAATGTTCACCAGAACAAGTCTTTTAAAATGATACCTCGCAAGGCATATTTTGTACAAAACATAACTATCACAATGGTGAATATGGGAGTTCTAGGGTGCTACTTTGAGGTACAGAGTGCCACAGAGACTCATCCACATGGATCCCACCATAAGGAAGTTTTCTTGATAACCTGAAGATTTTCCTTTCTTAATTTTCTTCCATTATCTCTAACTGTTCCCCATTGGTATTGTGAGGGAAAATTCACAGGACATAAAACTCAGGTCAAGGCCCTGACTTTGGTCAAGCTTGCCTGCTTGCCGTAAACTGAGATCCTGCTTGCTTATGTGTGTCAAGGGGTAGGAGAAGGCACAGTGGAAAGTCCCCAAAATGGAACAATGGTTTTCTGTACAGAAGGGGCATGAAGGGGCAGGATGGACAAGTCCCCAGACAGAAAAAATTTGCAATAGTCAAGCTTATGAAATATATAACCGCAACAGTTATGTTAGAAAGGTCGCTGACCGCAAAAGAACAGACAGTGAAGGGCCTAGTGGGGGAGACGCTCGTTTTTGCTTTTGACTAGTGTTAATTTTGCAATGTATTCCAAATAAGGTAATTAATACGGAAGTATGTGTAATTTGTCTGTGGTTTTAAGCTTTAAAAAGCTGTGTGTGCTTTGCATCGGGGGGCAGCTACTTAGAGCTGTTATGCTTGTAATCAATAAAGGAGCCTCAGGCTTGTTCTGATCCAAACACAACGCATAGTTAATTTTCCACCACAGTATCATGCTAAATAATTCCTCTGCATCCTTGATGGTACCTCCAAGTTGTGGAGTTATTATGCTCTCCGTCTACTATTAGTCTTCAGTGAGCCAACATATATCTACTTCTTTTAATTTGTCCCTGTAAATCAATCCTGGTCAACCTTAATCATGTTTTTTCTTTTGCTTTTGCTTCTGAATTCCAATATCTTCTGGTGATAATAAAAAGCCTCAAATCAAATGTACTATTCCAAGGCATTTGTACTATTTTCTCCTTGTTCCATGACACAAAGCTTTTGCATTACTCTATGCAGCCTCAAACTGTCTTACTGAATTACAAATTCATGTCTAACTTCTTGTCCACTCTCACTCAGCAGAAGTGTTGCCCAAGTTTCTCTCCGTAGTGCTGTGATACTACTTTCCCCCGGATATATAACCTTTTGTTATTTCCATCCATATTTGTAACGTCTCTTTTTATTAGGGCTGTCAAGCAATTAAAAAAATTAATCGTGAGTAATCGCACAATTAAAAAATTATTTGTGATTAATTTTGCAATTAATTGTACTGTTAATAAAGAATACCATTTATTTATATATTTTTGATGTTTTCTACAGTTTGAAATATATTGATTTCAATTACAACACAGAATACAATGTGTACAGTGGTCACTTTATATTTATTTTAGATTACAAGTATTTGCACTGTATAAAAACAAAAGAAATAATATTTTTCTGTTCACCTCATACAGGTACTGTAGAGCAATCTCTTTGTTGTGACAATGCAACTTTCAAATGTATTTTTTTTGTTACATAATTGCACTCAAAAACAAAACAATGTAAAACTTCAAAGCCGACAAGTCCACTCAGTCTTACTTCTTGTTCAGCCAGTCACTAAGACAAACAAGTTTGTTTACATTTATGGGAGATAATGATGCCCAAGTCTTATTTACAATGTCACCAGAAAGTGAGAACAGGCATTGGCACTTTTGTAGCCGGCATTGCATGAGGTGAATTGAAAAATACTATTTCTTTTATAATTTTTACAGTTCAAATATTTGTAATAAAAAATAATTTACACTTTGATTTCAATTACAACACAGAATACTATATGAAGATGTAAAAACATCCAAAATATATAATAAATTTCAATTGGTATTCTGTTGTGTAATAGTGCAATTAAAACTGTGATTAATCACAGTTAATTTTTTTAATCATGATTAATTTTCTTTAGTTAATTGCATGAGTTAACTGATTAATTAACGTCCCTACTTTTTATATATTTTTCAGTCTTTGCTGGTGTTTGGGACTTGCATCCACTTTAGAGTCAGCTACGCATTTCAATAACTTTTTTTTTTTAACTCTCTCTTGGTTCACTAGCAAAGATGCAAAGTTCTCAACCCCACAAACCTCTTACTTTCTGCTGTTACAAATCCATGTGCTGAAATATTAGATACCCATATAAATGTTACACACACATAAATGTGCTACTCACATCGTAAGGTAGAGGCTTTGTGTGTGTGTGAAAGAGTGAGTAATGTTGCCCTCTCGTAGGCCCACAGAGAGGAAAAGGCTTCTCTTACTATTGCCAATTAAAGGGTTTTTTATTTTAGCTCAGCTGCTAAAAGCCTGCTGAACAAACAAGGTGCGAGTACTAATCTTGGGGTGAGTGAGTTTGTTTGGCTGTTTGTGTTTTTCTTTCTCTTTCAGGTTATTTCAGTTACAGGGTCAGTTGGGACTGTGTGTGTGGGGACTGTCTGAGCCTTTGTTCCCTGGATCATCCTTGATCATCTTTGATCAGCGTCAATCAGCCTTGTGCTCACCCTCGCCAGGTGATTAATGAGGGGGTAGGACTGACCTAGGAGAAAAGGCCTTAAAAGCCAGAGGCAAAGCAACCAAGGGGAGCTAGCGAACAGGGGAGTTTACAGGGGATCGCAAACAGGGGAGTTTGTAAGAGGGATTCATAATATAATTGCTATGGTGCTAATGCTGCTCCTGTCTCCTCCACCTGCGCCTGTATCCAGACAGACAGCCTGACCATGGGTGCCTCTACCCAGATCCTGGTGTGGATTTGCAGAGACTGTGGCCTGCATTTCCCACTCACAGAAAGCCAGGCTTGGGGGATGGGTTTGGTCACAGAGATCCCCTTGGGACTGTCACCTGATGTGCTGAAATTACCGCCAACCCCGTTTTCCCTGCCAGCTTGGGACTCCAGAACCCTGCCTTGTTGAGCCAGACACGCTAGCCTGCTGCAACACAGACCCAGGGTCCGGGCCATGCCCCCAAAGCTGCAGGCTTTAACTGAAAACAGCTCTGCAGGTTACCTGACTCCAGCACCCAGACACGCAACTCCCAATGGGATCCAAACCCCTAATAAATCTGTTTTACTCTATATAAAGCTTATACAAAGTAAACTCTAAAATTGTCCACCCTCTATAACACTGATAGAGAGATATGCACTGCTGTTTGCTCCCCCAGGTATTAATCACTTATTCTGGGTTTACTAATAAACAAAAGTGATTTTATTAAGTATAAGAAGTAGTATTTAAGTGGTTTCAAGTAATAACAGACAGAACAAAGTAAGTCACCAAGCAAAATAAAGCAAAAACACGCAAGTCTAAGCCTAATACATTAAAAAACTGATTACAGGTAATATCTTACCCTCAGAGATGTTCCAATAAGCTTCTTTCACAGGGTAGACTATTTCCAAGTCTGGGCCTAATCATTTCCCCTGGTAGAGTCCTTGTTAGTTTCAGCAGACATCTCAGGTGGTAACTAGGGGGTTTCTCATGACTGGTCTCCCTTTGTCCTGCTGCACCCTCTTGTATAGCTTTGGCACACGGCGGCAATCTTTTGTCTCTCTGGGTCCCCACCCCTCCTTCTAAATGGAAAAGAACCAGATTTAAGATGGATTTCATTATTAGGTGACATGGCCACATGTCCTGTTAAACCCCAGCCTCCATTCTTCCTGGGCTGGCCCACATGTACACAGGAACATTTGCAAGGAAACAGAGCCATTTACAGTTCATTGATTCTGAAGCACCCTTAATCGCTTCCACTTAATATGTCTACATCAGTAATACAAGTTTATGTCTTATCCTCCTAACTTCAGATATAGAAATAATACATGCAAACAAATAGGATGAACACACTCAGTAGATTATAAACTTTGTAATCACACCTAACGAGACCTTTTGCATAAAGCATATTGCAGTTACATCATATTCACATTCATAAGCAGATTTTCGTAAAGCATATGGAGTGCAACGTCACACCTGCTGGTGGAATCTCTCCTGCTGGTGGAAGCAGGTGGGAGAGCTACAGGAGAAAGTGTCTAGGCTGAGGAGCATCCATGCGCCCATGAGGAGTTCCTTGAGAGTAATCATATGGAGACATCCAAGGCTGAGGAGGCTATCCAGTTACAGAGGACTGCTGTCACACCACTGGGGGAAGAGGATATGATGCTGTCACAGGGAGGACACTGGCCGCTGGTTACTTCTGGCAGCAGGCAGTGCTCTAGCCCTACTCCCAACCCACCCACCATGGTGGTGGAAAACCATTATGCTGCCCTGGCAATGAGCAATGAGGAATCACCCCCAAAGATGGAGGACGAGAAGCTGGGGAAGATCATAGGCTGGGGAGGATGGCAGCAACCACTCCCAGGAGGAAATTTAGGGTAGTGGTGATCGGTGACTTTCTTCTGATGGGGACCGAGGCACCCATCTAGTCGCCCTGACATGGCATCCCAGGAGGTATGCTGCCTGCCAGGGGCCCGTATCTAAGACATTACGGATGGATGGTTGAGGATCATCTGGCCCTCTGACTACTATCCCATGCTACTCATCCTTGTGGCCACTAATGATACTGCAAGGTATGACCCGCACAGATCAGAAGTGACTACAGGGCTCTGGGAGTAAGGGTGAAGGAATTGGGAGTGCAGGTGCTGTTCTCTTCGATCCTTCTGGTCAAGGGTAGGGGCCCAGGCAGAGACAGATGCATCCTGGAGGTGAATGCCTGGCTGCAAGGATGGTGTCGCCAGGAGGGCTTTGGCTTCCTTAGCCACGGGATGCTGTTCCTGGAAAAAGGACTGCTAAGCAGAGATGGGGTCCATCTATCGAGGAAGGGGAAGAGCATATTTGGATACAGACTCGCTAACCTAGTGAGAAGGGCTTTAAAGTAGGGTCGAAGGGTGAAGGTGACTAAAGCCCATAGCTAAGTGAAAAATATGGAGACCTGGGAGAAGGGTCAGAATTTGGGGGGAGCATGGGCTGTTATAGCAGGGATAAGGGAGAGACAAGACAGAACTGGGGGAGAGGGGGAAATCAAATCAGTATCTCAGTTATCTGTATACTAATGCAAGAAGTATGGGGAATAAGCAGGAAGAACTCAAAATGCTAGTAAATAAACACAACTATGACATAGCTGGCATCACAGATTTGGTGGGATAATATACATGACTGGAATATTGGTATAGAAGGGAACAGCTTGCTCAGGAAGGACAGGCAGGGAAAAAAAGGAGGAGGTGCTGCCTTGTATGTTAAAAATGTATACACTTGGACTGAGATTGAGATGGAAATAGGAGACAGACTTGTTGAAAGTCTCTAGGTAAGGATAAAAGGGGTAAAAAACAAGGGTGATGTCCAGGTAGGAGTCTACTACAGCACACTTTTAAAGTTTGCGGACAGTACTAAGCTTGGACAGTTTGCAGGTGCTTTGGAGGATAGGATGATCTGGACAAACTGCAGACATGGTCTGAAGTAAATAGGAATATTGCAGAAAGGGATCTGGGGGTCATAGTGGATCACAAGCTAAATATGAGTCAACAGTGTAACACTGTTGCAAGAAAAGCGAACATCATTCTGGGATGTATTAGCAGGAGTATTGTTGGGATGTATTAGCAGGAGTACTGTAAGCAAGACGCTCTACTCCACGCTGATTAGGCCTCAACTGGATTATTGTGTCCAGTTCTGGGTGCCACATTTCAGGAAAGATGTGGACAAATTGGAGAAAATCCAGAGAAGAGGAACAAAAATGATTAAAGAAAACTTGACCTGAGGGAAGATTAAATAAACCCAATTTTTTCAGTCTGGAAAAGAGAAGACTGAGAGGGGACATAACAGTTTTCAAGTAAAAGGAGGAGGGAGAAAAATTGTTCTTCTTAATCTCTGAGGATAGGAGAAGAAGCAATGGGCTTAAATTGCAGCAAGGGAGGTTTAGGTTGAACATTAGGAAAAACGTCCTAATTGGTGGTTAGGCACTGGAATAAATTGCGTAAGGAGGTTGTGGAATCTCCATCACTGGAGATTTTTCAGAGCAGGTTAGACAAACACCTATCAGGGATAGTCTAGATAATGCTTTGTCCGGCCACGAGTGCAGGGGACTGGACTAGATGACTCCCTAAGGTGCCTTCCAGTCCTATGGTTCTATGATTTTATGAAATGATTCATTACAAATCTATATCAATTTACATCAGCTGAGTTTCTGGCCCTTGAAAATATAACATTTTCCAGCTTCCCTTTATCTCTTACTTTGTTTTCTATGATACACTTTCTAATCAACGTTGTCTGGCAAGATTTTGATCTTTTGAAACTTCCCCTAAGGCTGCTTTAGATCACTGCTCCTTTATTCTCAGGTGTTTAGTGCATTTTTCTATATTTTATTTTATTTTTTTCCAATGTGCAATGGGAAGCAGTTCTGCTAAGTGTCCTGATGATAGGATCCCATTGGGGTAACCAAAGCATCGTGAAAATTTCCCCCCCAACAGCTATTAAGGTACCATGAGTGGCATCTTAATCTCTATCACCAGCTGGCATTTCTGGCAACAGCACATCCTGTCAATAGGGACAGAGCTGCCAGCAAGAGTGTTTCATAGGGTCTAGGGGACTCATTCCTCTAGGTCACACTGCAGTCACTCACAGAGAAGGTGCAGCGAAGTAAATTGGAGTTCTGATAGCACGGATTCCTCTCCCCATACAGCGATCAGATCCCATACCTCCCGTTCAGTCCATGCTGGAGCTCTTTTGTGATTCTGGGACTCCATCATGGTCATCTCTGCTGATGAGCTCTGCATGGTCACGCTGGCCAAACAGGAAATGAAATTCAAAAGTTCGCAGTTCTTTTCCTGTCTACCTGGCCAGTGCATCTGAGTTGAGAGTGCTGTCCAGAGCAGTCACAATGGAGCACTCTGGGATAGCTCCCGGATGCCAATACCGTCGAATTGTGTCCACAGTACCCCAAATTCGACCCGGCAAGGCTGATTTAAGTGCTAATCCACTTGTCAGGGGTGGAGTAAGGAAATCGATTTTAAGAGCCCTTTAAGTCAAAAAAAAGGGCTTCATCGTGTGGACAGGTGCAGGTTTACATCGATTTAACGCTGCTAAATTCGACCTAAAGTCCTAGTGTAGACCAGGGCATAGAGGGAGACAAGTGGCTGAATAGCAGTGGTGGGAGGCCCATGGGAATATGCCGGGGGGAGTAGGGGGAGGAAAGGAAGGTGGTGAAATGTTAAATGACATTTTGCTGTCAAGTGAATTATAGGAAGGGCGAAATATTCATGAAATGCATCATAGAAACTGGCCATAAAGGACTAGAAATGCGGTCTGAGTCATAAAGCTTTCATCCGGAAGTGAAAGAGTAATTTGCTTGTTTTTATTGTGCTGTCATCAGGCTGACACAACTCTAATTTTAGAGTAGCAGCCTTATTAGTCTGTGTCCGCAAAAAGAACAGGAGTACTTGTGGCACCTTAGAGACTAACACATTTATTTGAGCATAAGCTTTCGTGAGCTCAAATAAATTTGTTAGTCTCCAAGGTGCCACAAGTACTCCTGTTCTTTTAACTCTAATTTTGTTACCAAAAATAGTTATGATACAAATATAAAGGGTTCATAAATTACATATGTTTCTGCCCTCGTATCAATTGCTATTTAAAGTTGTTTGACAAATAATGGGTATCTGGAGAAATCTCTCACACCAACAGATTCTGAACAGATCTTAGAATGCACATTGATAGGATTTCCTAGTATTCTTTAAAGTCTTGTGGCAGTGCTTGTTCATTAGACAGCAATCACTGTTTCTGTAGTATGAACACAGAAGCCAGTTACAGAAATGGCAGCTTTTTCATTGACTTTAGTGGAAGCAGGATTCTGCTCTCTTATTTAGAACTGCAGTCAAGCAAATTGAACTTCCTCCCAGTCTTGGGTGCCACAGACTCATCATTTCAAGAGCTTATCCATATTATTTAGTTTTTCTCAACTGAATAGGGTTTCCCCAGCCTACAGCCATAAAATACCAGTGTTTGAGGCTTCTAAAAAAAAGCGTCAATCCAAAACAAAATAAACAGGGACATCTAGCTGATGCTAGCTGCTCACCCACCACGGAGTTACACATTAACAGAATCATCTGATGTACAAAAAAGACCCTGGTCAAATGCACACTTTGTGGGAATACATTGCCTACAACCTCTGCTGCTGTCACTACTGCTCCACTGTCATTGAGAGTACCTGATTAAAAGAATACTGCCTACGTTTCAGAAATGGCTGTTAAACTGAAAGAAAACAGTCAAACTACCTGGATGGGGGTAGCAGATCATAAGCCTTACAGTCCCATGTTAGGTCTTTTTTGTTGAGTTTAGTTTTATTTTTTCTATTTATTTTAACTTTGACAACACAGTTAGCTTGTGAAGGCTGCTATTAAAATAAATACTAGTACAATTTGGTTACCAGAACACAATGTACTGTTTACAACATTCAGAACAAGATAGCTAGTGAGAGAGAATAAATTCACTCAATTCCCTTCAGTAAGCAGAAGTCGTAGGAAGCCTCTGTCCTCAAACCTCAAAGCAACCATTACACTCTCAACTCCTAGAATGGCAATATCACAGTGCTTTGTCATCCACCCCTTTAAGCCAGGCTCTTTCTTGTATGATTCACATACCACGTGTGAAATTGGGACCCTTGACCTGCCAGCTCTTCCCTTTTCTATCTATTCCCTTTCCACCCTTCTTATCTCTTTTTCTTTCTCCTTTTCTCTATTCCTCTTATTAGGGTATGTCTACACTACGAAATTAGGTCAATTTTATAGAAGTCGATCTTTAGAAAGCAATTTTGTATAGTAGATTGTGTATGTCCCCACTAAGCGCAGTAGGTTGGCGGAGTGCTTCCTCAATACCATGGCTATCATCGACTCACGGAGTGGTGCACTGTGGGTAGCTATCCCACAGTCTCCGCTACCCATTGGAATTCTGGGTTAAGCTCCCGATGCCTGATGGGGCAAAAACATTGTCATGGGTGGTTTTGGGTACATGTCGTCAGTCTCCCCTTCCTCCCTCCGTGAAAGCAATGGCAGATAATCGTTTTGCGCCTTTTTTCCTGGGTTACCCGTGCAGACGCCATAGCACGGCAAGCATGGAGCCCGCTCAGCTCAGCGCTGCTGTTGTGAGCATTGTAAACACCTCGCGCATTATCCTGCAGTATGCGCAGAACCTAGCTAAGAGACGCCGACACAAGGACAATTATGAGGAGGATATGGACACAGACGTTCCTGAAAGCACAGGATGTGGCAACTGGGACATCATGGTGGCAGTGGGGCTGGTTGATACAGTGGAACGCCTATTCTGGGCCCGGCAAACAAGCACAGACTGGTGGGACCGCATAGTGTTGCAGGTATGGGATGATTCACAGTGGTTGCAAAACTTTCGCATGCGTAAAGCCACTTTCATGGAACTTTGTGAGTTGCTTTGCCCAGCCCTGAAGCACAGAAATACCAAGATGAGAGCTGCCCTGATAGCTGAGAAGCGAGTGGCGGTAGCCCTGTGGAAGCTTGCAATGCCTGACTGCTACCGGTCAGTCAGGAATCAATTTGGAGTGGGCAAATTTACAGTGGGGACTGCTGTGATCCAAGTAGCCAAGGCAATCAGTGACCTTCTGCTAGCAAGGGTAGTGACTCTGGGAAATGTGCAGGTCATAGTGGATGGCTTTGCTGCAGTGGGGTTCCCTAACTGTGGTGAGGTGATAGACGGAACGCATATCCCTATCTTGGCACCAGACCACCTTACCAACCAATACTTAAACCACAAGGGGTACTTCTCAATAGTGCTGCAAGCGCTGGTGGATCACAAGGGATGTTTCACCGATATCAACGTGGGATGGCCCGGAAAGGTGCATGACGCTCGCATCTTTAGGAATTCCAGGCTGTTCGAACAGCTGCAAGAAGGGACTTACTTCCCAGACCAGAAAATTACCATTGGGGATGTTAAAATGCCAATAGTTATCCTTGGGGACCCAGCCTACCCCTTGCTCCCATGGCTCATGAAGCTGTACACAGGCAAACTGGACAGTAGTAAGAAACAGTTTAACTATAGGCTGAGCAAGTGCAGAACGGTGGTAGAATGTGCCTTTGGACATTTAAAAGCTTGCTGGCGCTGTTTTCTGACTAGGTTAGACCTCAGCGCAACCAACATTCCCATTGTTATTGCTGCTTGCTGTGTGCTCCATAATATCTGTGAGAGAAATGGGGAGATGTTTATGGCAGCGTGGGAGGTTGAGGCAAATCACCTGGTGGCCAAATTTGAACAGCCAGACACCAGGGCGATTAGAAGAGCACAGCTAGGTGCGCTGCACATGAGACAGGCTTTGAAAAACAGTTTCATGACTGGCCAAGCTATGGTGTGACCGTTGTGTGTGTTTCTCCTTGATGCAAAACCACCCCCTTTATTGAATTTACTTCCCTGTAAGCCAATCCCCCTGCCCCCTTCAACCATAGCTGGCAAAGGAAATAAAATCCCTATTGTTTTGAATCCATGCATTCGTTATTTATTAAAAGAAAAGGAAGATCACTGACAAAGAAGCCCGGGTGAATAGAGGGGAATGATCATGTCCCTCGATCTGCTGGCAATGCTCCTACTTATACAGCCCAAAATGCTGTTAGCCTTCCTGGGAACAAGGACACACTGTTGACTCATATCCAGCTTCTCGTCCACTGTAACCCCTAGGTCCTTTTCTGCAGAACTGCCACCTAGCCACTCAATCCCCAGCCTGTAGGAGTGCATAGGATTCTTCCTTCCTAAGTGTAGGACTCTGCACTTGTCCTTGTTGAACCTCATCAGATTTCTTTTGGCCCAATCCTCTAATTTGTCTAGGTCCCTTTGCATCCTATCCCTACCCTCCAGCGTATCTACCACTCCTCCCAGTTTAGTGTCATCTGCAAACTTGCTAAGGGTGCAACCCATGCCATCCTCCAGATCATTAATAAAGATATTGAACAAAACCAGCCCCAGGACCAACCCATGGGGCACTCGGCTTGATACCAGCTGCCAACTAGACAAGGAGCCATTGATCGCTACCCATTGAGCCCGACAATCTAGCCAGCTTTCTATCCACCTTATAGTCAATTCATCCAGACCATACTTCTTTAACTTGCTGGCAAGTTCTCCGGGATGATTCCTTTTAGCCAAGCGCAAACAGCCCAGCATGAACGGGGTCCTTTTACTGTTCCCTTACAAAATTCCCGTGTTTCAACCAGGTGACCATGAATGATATCACTCTCCTGAGGCTGATTTAATTGGGGATTGGTCCTGCTTTGAGCAGGGGGTTGGACTAGATGACCTCCTGAGGTCCCTTCCAACCCTGATATTCTATGATTCTATGACTCTATGAGGCTGACACAGAAAGATAAAGACTGAATGTTGCATGAATGCAACGAAAACCCAGGACCATTCTCTGCCATGCTTTGTGCTGCAATGATTCCAGACTACTTGCTACTGGCTTGGCATGGTAAAGTGTCCTACCGTGAAGGACGAAATAAGGCAGCCCTCCCCAGAAGCCTTCTGCAAAGGCTTTCAGAGTACCTCCAGGAGAGCTTAATGGAGATGTCCCTGGAGGATTCCCGCTCCATCCCCAGACACGTTAACAGACTTTTCCAGTAGCTGCACTGGCTGCGAATGCATCCCAATTCTTCAGGGCAAATCAAACATTAAACAAATTGCTTTTAACCCCTGTAGTGTAGTTACAAATGTGCACTCACCAGAGGTGCCTTCTCCGCCTTCAGGGTCCAGGAACCTGCCTTGGGAGGGTATTGGCTCCAGAGTGATGAAAAGGTCCTGGCTGCTGGGGAGAACGGATTATCCACTTGCCTGCTGCGCATTCTCCTCCTCCTCGTCTTCCTCATCCACAAAATCCTCCTCCATGTTGTGTGACACTCCCCCCTTGCAGGTGTCCACTGTCAGTGGTGCGGTAGTGGTAAGGTCCCTCCCTAGAATGGCATGCAGCTGATCATAGAAGCAGTATGTATGGGGCCCTGCCCCGGAGCAACCGTTTTCTTCCTTTGTCTTGTAGTAGGCTTGCCTAAGCTCCTTAACTTTCACACGGCACTGCTGTGTGTCCCTGTTGTAGCCTCTCTCCACCATGCCCTGTGTGATTTTGGCATATATATTACCATTTCTTCTTTTTGATCGGAGTTCTGCCTGCACAGATTCTTCTCCCCATACAGCAAACAGATCCAGTGTCTCCCGTTCACTCCATGCTGGAGCTCATTTGCAATTCTGGGACTGCATGGTCACCTGTGTTGCTGAGCTCACCACGCTGACCAAACAGGAAATGAAATTCAAAAGTTCCCAGGGCTTTTCCTGTGTACCTGGCTAGTACATCGGAGTTGAAAATGCTGTCCAGAGCGGTCACATTGGAGCACTCTGGGATAGTTCCCGGAGGCCAATACCGTCAAATTGCACAATACTGCGTCTGCACTACCCCAAATTCGACCCAAGAAGGTCAATTTTAGCACTACTTCCCTCGCCGGGGCGGAGTACAGCAGTTGATTTTAAGAGCCCTTTAGGTTGATGGATCAGGGTTGGTTGTGTAGCTGCATTGCTTATAAAATCAACCTAACGCCGCTAAATTTGACCTAACCTCATAGTGTAGACCAGGGCTTAGTCAGTTCCCTCCTCCAGCCTCTAGTGTTTTAAATATATATTTATCCTAAATCCCTATCTTGTTGATTACAATAGGCCGTATGACTATTGCTAACCTCAAGGATTCAAAAATTATGAGATGTCATTTTGCATTCTTTAAATTTACCTCCTGGTTCATGAGCCTTTGATTTTCATGTTTTCAAGCTTTTCTCAGCAGCCAGGAGGGCTAGAAACTTACTTTTTTAATGAAAACTGAGATTTTATGTAATCCCATGACTCCAGAAGCTGGAGTATTAAGAAAAACACCAAACATTGAGACCCCTTATAAAAGGGTGAGACTTAGCACTGCTACTGTTGTCATTTGGTAAGGGCTTGTCTTCACTGCAGTATTAGCTTGAGTTATAACACCTCTTATGGTTGGCCTCAGTCGAGTGAGAGCAGTGTCATTGCAAAACATCATGATTGGATTTGCAGCACACTATAGCTACATTCCCACTGCAGTCCTTGTTTGAGCATCCAGCACTCAAGTGTAAGCAGTGTCAGGATGAGCTCCACCCTGACATCTGGTGGTGAGGTGTGGCAAGTTGTGGAAAAAAAACTTCAGGGGCCGATCTCATTTGCATAGGCACACCCACCCCGCCTAGACTGAGGCCATAGCTGCCCAAATGGTCACTTCAGCTGCTGTGGGATCCCCAGTGTCTCTGTTATTGGGGCAGGAAGAATAAATTGTTATTACCCTGATTATGGGAACTGTGCTTGGAACTGTACTTGGCCTTTTGCTATGATGGAGGGACTCACCATCAACTAAGTAGCACTCGCTAGGCAAGGGTCATGGGTTCCAAAACTGTGTGAATTGAGAGAGACTTGAGACAGGTATTAGTACTTGGTGGTGTGGGCCCCTTTGTGAGGGCCTGAAGCACCAATTGCACCTCTGTCTCTCTCCACTGTGGAATGTCAGAGCTAATTTTGGGTCTATTAAGAGTCTTGCTACAGGTACTGTGCTGCATTCACATTGGCCTTATGGTGCACCAGCACTAGGGCCCCCACTACTATAAGCTGAAATCACTGAGAGCTGAAATCACTAAGAGCTGAAATCACTGAGCACTGTGTCAAGTAGTGGGGAGCCGGAAGCTCTAGCGTGCAGTGGTGCGGTTCGTGAGACGGCGAGCTGTGCAGAGCGGAGCCGTTCGTGAGACAGCGAGCTGAGCAGAGCTGTTTGTGAGACAGCGAGCTGTGCCGAGCAGAGCCGATCGTGGTAGAGCGGAGCAGTCCGTGAGACAGCGGTGTGTTCGTGAGATGGCGAGCTGAGCAGAGCTGTTCGTGAGACGGCAAGCTGTGCAGAGCGGAGCCGTTCGTGAGACAGCGAGCTGTGCAGAGCAGAGCCGGTCGTGGTGGAGCAGAGCCGTTCGTGAGACAGCGGCGTGTTCGTGAGACGGCGAGCTGAGCAGAGCTGTTCGTGAGACGGCGAGCTGTGCAGAGCGGAGCCGTTCGTGAGACAGCGAGCTGAGCAGAGCTGTTTGTGAGACAGCGAGCTGTGCCGAGCAGAGCCAATCGTGGTGGAGCAGAGCCGTTCGTGAGACAGCGTAGCAGAGCAGAGCCCTGTGGGGCAGTCAGCTTCAGGACACGTAAGGTGCCCCTTACCCCTTTCCCCCACACACAGGCACATTTTAGCCAGACTGGGGAGTAACACTATGCAGATGAACTTTTGAACTCTGGGGCTGGACTTTTTGGACTTTGGGTGATTTGTGGATTGCTGGACTCAAGAGACGTTTGGGTGCTGGGACTCAAGAACCCGAGGGAAAGGGGCATGCCCCAATTTGCTTGGGGTGGTTTTTTTTGCTCATGGGTTGTGTTATGAATCCTGTTGGTGGTGTTTCCCCAACATAATGCCACATTGTTTCTCTCTGTTATTAAAAGGCTTTTTGCTACACTCAGACTATGTGCTTGCGAGAGGGGAAGTATTGCCTCTTGGAGGCGCCCAGCGGGGGTGGTATATATTTGTCCCAGGTCACTGGGTGGGGGCTCGAGCCGGTTTGCATTTTGTTATTGGAATGGATCCCCTAGATATTGAACCCGGCCCTTGTTGCTGCCAACTCTGATGGGCAGAAGGGTTACACAAGCTTTAACAGATGTACCCCTGATGACCAGCTAGCTCAAGATTAAAGCACCACTTAACTTGAGTTTGGGTGTGTGTGAGAGAGAGAGCGAGAGAGAGAGAACAGGACTTGAATTAGAGACAAGACTCGAGCTATACCTCATGCTTACACTGCAGTGAAGACAGCCCTAAAATGGTGAAAGCAGTGTCCAAGTGGAAGAGAGCAGAAAATAGTATTAAAGACGAATGTGGCAAAACTGGGGCAGAGCATGGGGGCAAGGAAATTATAGTGAGGGGGGACTGAGCTGCTACTTTATCATGATGGAGCCTGCTGTGGAAAAAAAACTGAGAAGCCCTGAGCTTAAAAACAAGACAACTTGGCTGTCCTAACCATGTAGTCTAATAAAATGACAATTATACTTAATTTTGCACTGAAAAAGCTAAAGGCATTTTTGGCAAAAAATCAGAGACTGGCAGGGCTGGTGCTGATAAGGATCATACTTGGAACTTTTCTTCTTCAAAAAGTGCTTTACAACATTAACTAATTAATCAAAATAAAACATATGGCATATTCTGCGCATAGCTACTAGTTGTTAGGCTTCTCTGGCTCTGGGATTGCCAGCCAAAATATATAATTATAATCACTAATGCTGCTTGTTTAGAAGCACATGCTTCAGTGGGAAGGTTGGCATAGTGGGGCTGGTTTGGCCTAAATTTGCCCCTCTGACAAATAGCAACAGCGTATGTTAATGAGTGCTGCTTAATCAAACAATAGCAACATTTCTCCTTAATGAAGATGCATTTGTTCCATGTTTAATCGGGCATTAAATAAGCGTGAAACTCTGAAGTCTGATCTTCTGATTTTATTTTCCACATGAACTGAATGCAAAGTTTAAAAATACTGAGGAGGCCTGCAAACCCCATCTCCCTCTCTCACTGTGACACAAAGGATACATACTGGAGTGTCCCAAATAGGAACAATATGGTTAATGCTGAGTGCCGATAGCGTTAAGAATACTATTTCACAAAGTCAAAGGCTTTGATTCTCCTTGGATGGTGGAGGGGATTCAGGGATTGGTTGCAGGCCTGTGATTCAGCATTACCTGTGCCCTGGGCAAGTTAAGACTAAACAAGGGGCTTTGCCTCACTGTACCTCTTTTCCCTCCCGTCCCACAAATGGTCACTCTCCACCATACCCTCCTTCTCTCCACCATACCTTCATTCTATTATGGTTATGGGTGAGATCATTGGCTTTCTGCTGCTGCAGAAGTCCCATGCCCAGAGGAATGCACCCATAGATATTTCTGGCTGCTTTAAGACCCCTTGTGTGACATAAAGTGGCCTAAGTAACCACAGAATCTGGCCCATTATCTTTAATCAATATTAGTAGTGGATCAAGTCCTGAGGAAAACACTAATAATAAGATTGTATGGTGACTTTTCAAGCACCAGACACAGTGGTACAGGGTAGAAGCAAACCCATGTACTGGAGTGCTTCAGGACTCCTCAGGGTGGAGGCAACCAACGATGCCTGTAGGACCAGTGGGGAGGCATATGGTGGCAACTGCTATACCTTTTTGAAAGTGTGCAATACCTTTAGTCACCCCTGCCCAACTTAGGTCGGACAGCCGGTAGGGAATGGAGAGCTGGGCCATGCCCCTGCCTACTGCTTTCATGGAGCCCAGTACTTCTAGTTCTGCAGAGACTACTTCAACCCCTTGCAGGGAAAGCAGGTGCGAGGAAGAATAGTCATGTGGGCTAGGTACTCCTCTGGGGTGCAGAAGACCTGAGCTCAACTCCTGGCTCATCTACAGATTTTCTTGGTGCAATCTGGCAAGTTACTCAATAGCTCTGTGCCTCATTTCCCCAGCTGTAAATTGTGTTCAACAATACTACCTTTCTCTCATCCTTTGCCTGACATGTACATTTATTGTCTAACCTCTCTGGGGTGAGGCTGTCTCTTATTATGTCCACACGGGTGCCCTGATTTTAGTTGGGGCCCCCACTCTCAACTGGCACACTGCCAAGTGTTCCAAGCATGCAATAGTGATTGCTCTATTTACTCACTCCTCACCTTCTGTGGTACACCCATGCAGTGCCAGCCATCCAGTGTTTTCCTCAGGAATTGAAATTAGGGGGGGTGTTGGAATGTTCACAGGGGGGGTGAGGGCCAACGAGGGTTGAGACCATGATTGTGAAGGTGGGCTGTATGGCACCATAGTAAAAACTTAAAAATGTTTCACAACCATTTTATTAGATTTAACTCATGTTTTAAAATCATCACAAAAATTAAAGTTGGCTACTCAAGCTTACTATGAAGCACTCTTCTTGGTTTCTTGTTGTAATTTTGCACTCTTTGGCGTCTTCTTGTGTGTCCGTTACTTCCAGTGCTTCATGATATGCTCATGATGAGGAGAAGGCGACTTCTTTCAGAAAACAAAATTCTACTCAATGAGGAAAAAGAATGTCAATTATAGCTGTTGTGACTGGGAGTAGCAAGAAATTAATTCCTACTTCTTTCATCCCAGGAAACATAGCACAAAGATTGGGTCGAACCACTAGTGAGGATAAAGAAGTTGAAGTTAAATCTTCATTCGTTTGTCTTATGATGTTCCACTCTGTGTTCAAAATTCTCTATTCTGTCCTGATCACATAGCAGCCCTATTGCTGGTAGTGCCTCACTCCACTCAACCGTAGGTGTTTTATAAGACAGGCATCTGATAAAGCTACATGGAATCATAGAATCATAGAATATCAGGGTTGGAAGGGACCTCAGGAGATCATCTAGTCCAACCCCCTGCTCAAAGCAGGGCCGATCCCCAATTAAATCATCCCAGCCAGGGCTTTGTCAAGCCTGACCTTAAAAATTTCTAAGGAAGGAGATTCCACCACCTCCCTAGGTAACACATTCCAGTGTTTCACCACCCTCTCTGTGAAAAAGTTTTTCCTAATGTTGGGGACACTGGGCACTACACTAGGTAACTCGGGAGGGTGGAAGACCACAAGTGTCGATGAAGCCCTCCTGCTCTAGGCCCGGATAAACCAAGGTCCCTTTGCTTCTTGAACCCTCTGTGATCCTGCATAACACTGAGGAAGCTAGCACACAAACAGACAGGTTTGCACACGGCTCGCCAGCCAAGGCCAGCTTCGTCCTGGGAAACAGATAGATAAGGCAGAAATGTTTAGCAAAAACTAGTAACAAATAGGACCAAATAAGGCAAGGCTCGGGCAATGCTACTGAGGAAAAACACAACTGGCTGCTTTAGCTGATGGTATTGTACGGGGCAACAGGTAATTGGTTGCATAAGCTTGTGTAGTGAAGTAGGAAAAGGTATAAAATGTATACTGGAATCTGCTGCACTGGGGCAGGATTTGAGACAGCTCAGTCTCCCTGCACCCTATTTGGAGCTCCAAATAAATCTCTCTGCTTCTCCACCCCATTGTGTTTATTGGGTGACGCTCATTGGGCAACGAACCCCTGCTGTTGCTTGCCTCTGGCACTGAGTGCCGGCAACACTAATATCCAACCTAAATCTCCCCCACTGCAACTTGAGACCATTACTCCTTGTTCTGTCATCTGCTACCACTGAGAACAGTCTAGAGCCATCCTCTTTGGAACCCCCTTTCAGGTAGCTGAAAGCAGCTATCAAATCCCCCCTCATTCTTTTCTTCTGAAGACTAAACATCCCCAGTTCCCTCAGCCTCTCCTCATAAGTCATGTGTTCCAGTCCCTTAATCATTTTTGTTGCCCTCCGTTTGACTCTTTCCAATTTTTCCACGTCCTTCTTGTAGTGTGGGGCCCAAAACTGGACACAGTACTCCAGATGAGGCCTCACCAGTGTCGAATAGAGGTCACGTCCCTCGATCTGCTGGCAATGCCCCTACTTATACATCCCAAAATGCCATTGGCTTTCTTGGCAACAAGGGCACACTGTTGACTCATATCCAGCTTCTCGTCCACTGTAACCCCTAGGTCCTTTTCTGCAGAACTACTGCCGAGCCATTTGGTTCCTAGTCTGTAGCGGTGCATTGGATTCTTCCGTCCTAAGTGCAGGACTCTGCACTTGTCCTTGTTGAACCTCATCAGATTTCTTTTGGCCCAATCCTCCAATTTGTCTAGGTCCCTCTGTATCCTATCCCTACCCTCCAGCGTATCTGCCTCTCCTCCCAGTTTAGTGTCATCTGCAAACTTGCTGAGGGTGAAATCCACACCATCCTCCAGATCATTTATGAAGATATTGAACAAAACCGGCCCCAGGACCGACCCTTGGGGCACTCCACTTCATATCGGCTGCCAACTAGACATGGAGCCATTGATCACTACCCGTTGAGCCTGACAATCTAGCCAGCTTTCTATCCACCTTATAGTCCATTCATCCAGCCCATACTTCTTTAACTTGCTGGCAAGAATACTATAGCAGACAGTGTCAAAAGCTTTGCTAAAGTCAAGGAACAACACGTCCACTGCTTTCCCTTCATCCACAGAACCAGTTATCTCGTCATAGAAGGCAATTAGATTAGTCAGGCATGACTTGCCCTTGGTGAATCCATGCTGACTGTTCCTGATCACTTTCTTCTCCTCTAAGTGCTTCAGAATTGATTTCTTGGGGACCTGCTCCATGATTTTTCCAGGGACTGAGGTGAGGCCTGTAGTTCCCAGGATCCTCCTTCTTCCCTTTTTTAAAGATGGGCACGACATTAGCCTTTTTCCAGTCGTCCGGGACTTCCCCCAATCGCCATGAGTTTTCAAAGATAATGGCCAATGGCTCTGCAATCACATCAGCCAACTCCTTTAGCACTCTCGGATGCAACGCATCCGGCCCCATGGACTTGTGCACATCCAGCTTTTCTAAATAGTCCCGAACCACTTCTTTCTCCACAGAGGGCTGGTCACCTCCTCCCCATGCTGTGCTGCCCAGTGCAGTAGTCTGGGAGCTGACCTTGTTCGTGAAGACAGAGGCAAAAAAAGCATTGAGTACATTAGCTTTTTCCACATCCTCTGTCACTAGGTTGCCTCCCTCCTTCAGTAAGGGGCCCACACTTTCCTTGACTTTCTTCTTGTTGCTAACATACCTGAAGAAACCCTTCTTGTTACTCTTAACATCTCTTGCTAGCTGCAACTCCAGGTGTGATTTGGCCTTCCTGATTTCACTCCTGCATCCCCGAGCAATATTTTTATACTCATCACTGGTCATTTGTCCAATCTTCCACTTCTTGTAAGCTTCTTTTTTGTATTTAGGATCAGCAAGGATTTCACTGTTAAGCCAAGCTGGTCGCCTGCCATATTTACTGTTCTTTCTACACATCGGGATGGTTTGTCCCTGTAACCTCAATAAGGATTCTTTAAAATACAGCCCGCTCTCCTGGACTTTGAGTAGAATCCAGAAATCGCTATTGTAGATTTGTAAGAATCAAGTCTGTGTACTTTTTCAGCTGGCTTAACAAACACTTCTTGTCCTCTTCACTTAAGGAGTTAATATAAGTACCTTCATTAGTCAATTTCTGAACTGAAGTCTTTGCTTCTTCCAGTACATTTTCAGTGGATATCTCTGACAGATCCAAGGGCTAGCTTCTGTTCCTGGACAAAGATCTACTACTGTTGTAGCAGATACCTGGATGACATTATTTAATGACCCAAGTGGTTTCAACCATAGACTTACAAGAGAGAAAACAGCGATAGTCTTCTCTGAACTTAGTAACAAAAGTAGTCCACCAGCCTCACTACTTAGATCTGTCCTATCTTGGTGGATACTTTCCAAAACCAGTAATAACGGTTGCAGTAATTTTAAGACAACAGCCAAGAATCGCTCATGAAAAAGCCAGCAGATTTTCCCAGCTTGGACTAATTTGAACTTCAATCCCACTGTATCTTCTATTTGTTTCCAAGACATTCAGTCCTTTTAGACTCTTGCTGAAAAAAAAAAAAAAGAGTATAAAGAGCCATAAAATGTATGGCTTTTTAATGTTTTTTGAAGATGCTGCAGCTTGTACTAGCACCAAGTGGAGTAGATGGCCTCTGCAGTGTGTATAGGAGAGATTAGGGTTACACTTTTCTCTGAGCAAAGCTTGTACTCCACTATGTCTTCAAATGCACAAGCAGCCATCTGTTTGGGGTTCAATTTACAAGCATTTAATTCTTCTAAGATGTTACAGGTGTAGCTGATGTGTCTTCTATAACCTGAACATCTAGAATGCATTTACTGGCCTACCACGGACATCAAGATAACATACTCAATGACTTGATGCCTATTTGCATTGGTGCATTCATCAGTCATGTATGCACATATTTTGAGTATGATGAGAGAGTTCTTCCCTTTTTCTACTGCTGAGTCTTTCACTGTTGCACCATGCTTCTAGTCTCCAGCATTCTTAACAACCTCATTAAGTTCTTCTAAAATTTGCTTTAACAGTGACTGGCTTATAAGGCTTTCTGCAAGTTGGTGCAGTCCAGAGGCATGGTGTTTTGCAGCCTTTCATATAGGTTGTCAGTATTGGCTTAGCTGATCAGTCTGGCAAACCAAGTTCCTCCACTTTTACTATATAAAGCCATGCTATGCCCACATCTTGAATACTGCATGCAGTTCTGGTCACCCCATTTCAAAAAAGATATTTTGGAATTGGAAAAGGTCCAGAGAAGGGCAACAAAAATGATTAGGGGTATGGAACAGATTCCATATGAGGAGAAATTTAAAAGACTGGGACTTCTGAGCTTGGAAAAGAGACGACTAAGAGGGGATATGATAGAGGCTTATAAAATCTTGACTGGTGTGGAGAAAATGACTAAGGAAAGTGTTATTTACCCCTTCACTTAACACAAGAACCAGGGATCACCCAATAAAATTAATAGGCAGCAAGCATAAAACAAACAAAAGGAAGTGTTCTTTCACACAATGCACAGTCACCCTGTAGAACTTTTTGCCAGGGATATTGTGAAGGCCAAAATTATACCATGGTTCAAAAAAGAACTAGATAAGTTCATGGAGGTTAGGTCCATCAATGGCTATTAGCCAGAATGGGCAGGGATGCAACATCATGCTCAGAGTGTCCCTTGCCCTGTTTGCCAGAAACTGGGAGTGGACGACAGGGGATGGTTAACTCCATAATTCCCTGTTCTGTTCATTCCCTCTGAAGCACCTGGAATAGTCACTGTCAGAAGACAGCATACTGGGATAGATGTGGACCATTGGTCTGACCCAATATGGCTGTTGTTACTTAAAAAATAATGATAATAATTATAATATATAATATAATATAATTATAATAATAAAAAAGTTTAGTGTAGAAAATCCCCAAGATAAGGACCTCTTGATGATGTGAGATAATGACCTAGCGATGATGTGAGATAATGACCTTGGCAAATAATGCATTTTAAAAATCTTGGCCTACTAGGAAACGTATATTTATATACATTTCCCAGTCACAAATCTAGCATTCTGGAGCAAAGTCACTAAAACATAGTCCAATGCTCTGGCTGCTGTTGTTTGTCATGCCACCGTTCACGCTATCGCTCCGTCCCCAATGTCCCGGCACCGTCACCTTCTGCTGCCACTTGCCACTGTGATCTCTGCAAGTCAGTCTCTTGAGGTACCACCCAGCTCTCAGTGATTTCAGTTGTCAGTTGGAGAACCTCGCTGCTAGTGCAGACTGGGCTGTCTTTTCCACAGAAATGCTGTCCTGCAGCAGGTCTAAGCACTTAGACCTGATTATCAGTGATTTTAGCTCTAGCGGTCACTTAACAAACCAAAAGACTCTCTATGAAGCCTAATCAGCTCTCTCTCTAAACAGGAGAGAGGGGTAGGTCAAATAGTGCCTGTGAGTCTTAGGCAGAGCCCACACCACCAACCAAAACACCTGTGCCCCACCCTCTCTCTCTTCACTAGGATCTGGCATCCAAACCTCCTGCTGGAGGAGTGCAGCTCAGTTGAGGATGACCAGTGCTTAATTTGTAATGAAAGAGGTGCCGGGGCACAAGCAAGGTTGTTACTTTCCTAATGGATGTGACAAGCCCAGAGGTCCCAGGCTATGTACTGCCAAGCCTAGAGGTGCCGGGGCTCAGCCCTGGCAAGCCCTAGCACAAATTAAGCACTGAGGGAGACCCCCTCATTCAGTCAGGCTAAGCACAGTTCTGCTGCCCTTTACTCGTACAATACGGATAACACCATTTCATGACCCCCACATTTAATACTTAAGTGATTTGTAACCCAACACCAGCCAAAATTGATCACCGGTGCAGCACAGCTCTGTCTGCTGGATACTTAGGCAGAGTAGGTGTGTTCATGTAAATGCAGTCTGGTCCTGAAGCCTTTCCACCCACCACTGGCTCATCACTAGCTGTCATGGGAGAGCTCATTCAGACCTTGCTTATAAACATAATTTGAAATTATTAGGGAGGCCAATATAGCCAAAACGAATGTGCCGACATTGTCATAAATAACGGCTGTATGAGGAAGCTAGTCTTTGTTCACACTTTTCAAACCCATTATGCTTTCTCAGGTACAAGTATTTTCTCATATACTGTGTATGCTTTTAAAGTGTGTATTACTGTTTCAATTTAAATTCAAATTTCCAACCAATGACTAAATTGACAACTCCTCATGTAACTGGGGGGTGGGGGGTGTTGATGAAACTCGGGGGGGGGGGGTCAAGGGAAATCCCTGGGAGCGCCTCGGATGGCTATATCCCAGTAGCCCCTTCCAGAAGGAAGGGAAGACCTGAGGCTGACTCTCCCTGTGGGGGACTAAACCCCTCAATTTACTTGTGAACTCAGCTAAGGGCTGCAGCCTGCTGAACACCCGGTGAAGGACGAGAGCTTCTTTTACCCAGTTTGGGGATGATTCACTTGCATTAATTCCTCTTTTGTTCTGTTCATTTCCAACCCCAGAAGAGTGGACTATCCAGGCCCAGCTGGAGGTCTGAGCCTCTTAGGAGTGGAAGTGGAGTGGGGAAAAATATCTGGCCATCCCTGCAGAAGAGGGGGAGCACTGGGCCCTGCCCCACAGACAATGTGGGGAAGGAACTCTGGTGAGACAGGAATAATTTAAAACAATAACTAGAGTACTGTATAAAAACTAAGTATTTTTATTTACAGCACGGTAGCACATCGGGGTGAGAGCCTTGTAGGGTTGCCAGGCATCTGGTTTTTGACAAGAATGATAGGTCGAAAAGGGACCCTGGTGGCTCTGGTTAGCACTGCTGACTGGGACACTAAAAGTCTGGTTGGCCACAGCAGCCAGCTCCACGCAGCTCCTGGAAGAGGCCAGCGTGTCCCTCCAGCTACCTAGGTGCAGCTAGGGGGGCTCCATGCGCTGCCTCTGCCCGTAGCACAGGCACCGTCCCGAGCGCCGGCTGCCCAGCTCCCATTGACCGGGAACCACAGCCAATGGGAGTTGTGGGGGCAGTGCCTGCAGACAGGGGAAGCATGCAGGGCCCCTTGGCCGCCTCTCCGCCTAGAAGCCAGAGGGACATGCCAGCCCCTTCTGGGAGCTGCCTGAGGTAAGCTTCACCCATAGCCCGCACCCCAACCCGCACCCAAATCCCTGCCCCAGCCAGGTGAAAATGAGCGAGGGTGGGAGAGATCAAGCAATAGAGGGAGGGGGGATGGAGTGAGTAGGGGTGGGGCCTCGGAGAAGGGGCGGGGCAGGGGTGTTTGGTTTTGTGGAATCAGAAAGTTGGCAACCCTAGAGCCTTGTTATGATATGAAGTGTACAAACATGTAGTGATTAGACCATCCTTGTCCCAGAGATTTGACAAGCCAACTGTGTGAGAAGACACAACAGAGGTATAAAATAGGCAAAGGGGAAGATGAAGTAACAATAAAATGATCCTATTTTGCATAAAAAGCAGTAATCTTAGCTCACAACCTGCCTGACCATTATGAAAAAGACTAGGTCACATGGAACAAAGAACATTTTAGAAGTTTACATATATAGTGAAAAGAAATAAAGTGAAATAAACTGTACAACTTAAGAGCTGAGTTTTGCCACCTTTCTGTATGCCAAATAGAACCTTATCCCCCACCGACTCCCACTGAAATCAGATGGAGTACCTGCAGAGTAAAATGCTAGCCAACCTGAGCAAGGTTGACAGAATCTGACTCAATGTAAAAAGTTCTACAGAAGAGAGAGCTTCCTAATCCATATTTCCTCCAGAGGTAAGAAGCAGGATTGAAGACAAAATGGAGGGGTTTTTAGGGCTTTTTATATCCTCTGCCATGTGGAAGGACCCCTTTGTTCTTACTGTGGAAAATCACAGCAGCAAGGCGGAGTTTGGAGTCACATAGGCAAGTCACCTATGTGACTCAGTTCTTTACAGGTAGAGCAGCCATTGCTCACATGCTAACTTGAACGTTCCCAGGAAGGCTTCTCATATGTGAATTGAAGTCTCCGAAGGTCCATTCTCAGTTCAGTGTTTCTTGATTGGCCGCTTAATCTGAAAATTGCTTTCTCAAGAAGCTGACCAAATGCTTCACTAATGCTACTTAGAATCAAACACACTGAGATACAAGTACATAGCCAATACTCATAACTTCAAATACAAAAATGATACACATATACAGACAGCAAATTTATAACCAGCAAATTACAACCTTTTCACAGACACCTCACTTGACCTCCTTTGTACAAGATTTGGTGCAACAATAGGACCTTGGTAACAACAATGATCTATACAGTCACAGTTCATGTCAATAACATCACAACCCCCCACTTGTAACACTGACAGACCCCGGTTGTCAGCGGGCAGGATTGAACTTGGGACCTCTGGAGCTCAGTGCATGAGCCTTTACAGCATGAGTTAAAAGCCAACTGGCTATTAGCTAAGGCTATAGAGCAGATTCATTTAACTCACTCTCTGAGTGGTCTCAGTGCCACTAGATGGGACAGAACACCACACCCTGGTGCAACAGGAGCAGGTCCTCCTTTTCCTCAGGGAGAGGGACCTTCAGGCAGTTGCTGAGAGAGAGATCCTGCCTTCCTTCAGGGCCTGCAAGGTAAAGGTCCTTCCTCTTGCCTGGTCTGCCCACAAGTCCTCGTCCAGTCTGTGCACCCCCTGCAGGTGTGATGGAGCTGGGCTGGCTGAGGCCAGAGTAGCTCCTTAACCCCTTGTTCCCCAAAGTGGGATTTGAATTCCCCATCACAAGTCCAAACAGAGGGGAAAAAACCTTGAAGATACAGCTTTCCATACTGTTAATGGCTAACAGGCCCAGCAGGCCCGAGGGTGTATTTTTCCAAGGAGAACTATTTGTTATCTTGAGTACGCTGATCTAATCCTGCAGGTGCATATTTTGGGTAGCAAATTACTATCTCATCCAGCGGTGACAATGTGAATTTTGAATCCTGTTTTATCCTGCCTTCTCTTTAACTCCTTGGAAGGTGACTTTAGATGATACATCGTGCAGCAGGCATTCTTTTAGCCTGTGTCATCTGGACCTTTCTGTTGCTGGATTCGGGAGAAGGGTTGGTGAATCCACTCTGCTGACCGTAAGTATGTTACTTTGCGTCCTGATTCCCTTCTATTCCTGGAAAGTGATGTCTGGAAGTTTTTCATGGAGCATGAAACAAAGTCAGAGTCAGTATTGGTAAATGTCCCCAAAACACAACTTTAGCCTACCCTGCATCAGCCAGATCTAGCCTCTTAATTTCTTTGGTATTGATTGAAAGTAAAATCAGTGTTACTCACACACCTGCATAGGGTGTGCGTGTGTGTGAATCCTCCAAGGGAAGAAGTGAGATGGAGTGTACATGAGAATTTATGAGTGATATCAAAGCATTCCACAATGTTGGAAGTCATGGCCTTATGGACAGACAGAAAGCAAAGTGGGGGATTCTTTCTCCCTGCCCCAATGGCAATACAATGAACATACCCTTTATTTCATTCCATTGGAAGACACTTCCATACCTGCAGGATCTAGCCTGCTGCCTGGGACTGCGGGTGCTACAAGTGGCCAGCAGTGGGCCAGAAGGAGGAGGACCATGCAGGAGCTTTTGGAGATAGGGGCAAGGAGGAACAAGGAGCATCTTGCTTTCAAAAGAGCCAAGGAGGATTCTGCCCAGAAGCCCAGCTCCCATACCTAGCAGCTTGGCTGTTCCCTACCCTGCTGTGCACCAGGCCCGCTGCAGAGAGCTGCTCTGGGCAAGGACTGCAGAGCCAGCTGTCATCCTGGCAGGTGTAGCCCCAGATTCCATAACCCGGACCCATGGTCTCCCTCCGCTGGCAGGCTCTAAAGGTCTGCCCAGAGAACATGGATGATGAGCTCTCAATCCTGCTTACAGTACCCCCCAGCACAGACAAACTCCAGCACATTTTGGAGGTGAGCAGGATGGGAAGGGGTAGCAGGGGTTTTACCTTTGCCCTGGTGACTCCTACAAAGAAGAGACTGGAAAATCCATGTTTCTATAGGATCCTTCCGAGTATTCATTTGTGATATAAACTCACTGGTTGATCTTGGGGTTAACTCATTCCCCCTTCCACCATTAGTCTTCTCCACTATCAAATCTACCCTGGGGAAGAGGGACATAAGCCCCAACAATCACCTTCACCTGTGGGTGTCTGGCCTTGGGAGCCTAAACCAACTGAACTATCTGCCCCATCACCTAAACTACCCTGTCTTTCCCCCCTAGGGCCTTGTCCTAAGTGCTCAGCCTAGCCCCTTCCTGGCTTGTCCCTGACCTTTCAAGGACTCTCCAAGCCTTTCCTATACCCTTGGGGTCTCTCTCCTGGCTGAGCACAGGCTGCCCTCCTATCTCTCAGCAGGCCTGGGTCCTAGTCACATGCTGCTGCTTGTCACCTGACCCCCACACTTATTCCTTTCACCCTAAAGAGCTGCATAACCTTGGCTAGGTGCAGTTGAGCTCCAATCCCTTTCCTGGCCATCTCACCCTGGGAGAGGTTGAAACTGGAAACCTGTGGGCTAACAGTAACTGTTTGCTCTCAAAGGTGCTGAAGACACAATGGAAGAGGAAATCCTTTGGCCTGGGTTTAAATTTATTCCAACTGAAAGTGAATGAGAGAAAATAGGTCCAGAGTTATCTTCCTAGCAGCAGAAAATATATAAATTGCTAGATGTTAAGGTCAGAAAGGACCATTATGTGTATCTAGTCACACCTCCTCTATAACTCAGGCCCTAGAATGTCACCAAGTGGTTCCTTCAGCCAACCATAACATGGGACTGAGCCGGAGCATGTCTTTTGGAATGACATCCACATGCATTAGAGCCAGCTGGCGAACAGAAAATCTTTCTTCTGCAGTGACGTGGGGTTAAGCGACAAGGAGGAAAAGACGTGGAGGCTGTGACTAAAGTTAGAGCAGCAAGGCCAGGATAACTGGGGCTAGGTCTCAGGACTGGCTATCAGAAGACCTGCCGTTTTCTATTCCTGGCTTTGAGACCATGAGCAAGTCTCTTCAACGCTAGGTGCCTCGGTTTCCCCAGCTATCAAATAGAGCTAATAAGGTTTTGTTTGTTCTCCCCATTTTACAGGGTGAGAAATGGAGACACAGTTGGGTCCTGTCGACACTGCAGGTCTCTTGTGCATTTCTAAGCTGCTGACCCCCACATGTTGTTCAGAGTCTATGGATAACACAGCTCCTAAAGGTGTGTTTGTTCTGTGCTTATCCCCTATGTACCAGCAGGGCTGGGCGGCCTTTTCTCACTGTGCTGTGGGGAGCAGGTCCTGGGTATTAAGGGTCTGAAGAAGCTCTCATGGACTAATTCTTTAAAATAATTTTTATCTATGAACTGGGAGAAAACATACAATCCCTGCTGATAAGATTGGTGGGTGACAAAATACTGGCAGAGTGGTAATTACTGATGAGGAGAGGGCAGTGATACAGAGCGATCTGGCTCATTCGTCAAGCTGGGCCCATTCAAAGAAAATAAGTTTGACCAGAGCCAAATGCAAGGTCCTACACCTAGCAACAAGGCATGCCGGCCACACCTCCAGAATGGGGAAGTGTATCCAGGAAAGCAGTGACTCTGAAAAGGATTTAGGGGCCATAGTGGAGAAGCCACTCAACACGAGCTTCCAGTGTGATGCTGTGGTGACCAGGGCTAAAGCCATCCTTAGACGTAGGAGCAGAGCCGTGAGGAGGATAGGGAGGTGACACAGCATCAGTGAGACTGCTATTGGAATACTGCCTCCAGTTTTGGTGACCTCATTTGAAAAAGATGTTGAGAAATTGGAGCTGGGGCAGCAAAGAGCCACCAAATGTTCTGAGGGCTGGAGAAAAATGCCTTCTAGGGAGTGATTGAAAGAGCTCAACCTGTTTAGCTAATGAAAAGTAGATTGAAAGGTGACTTCACTGAAGTGTTGAAATGCCTTAATGGAGAGAAAATACTGGGGATTAAAGGGCTCTTTAATTTAGCAGAGAAAGGCATAACAAGACCCAATGGAAGGTGAAAAGAGACAAATTCATATTAGAAATAAGGCACAAATATTCAATAGCGAGGATGATTCACCACAGGAACAAGCTACCAAGGAAAGTGATGGATTCTCCATCTCTTGATGTCATTTAATGAAGACTAGATGCTTTTCTGGAATGTGTTTGCCAAACGGTAGCGACTGTGGTATACAGGAGGCCTGTGATATGCAGGGGATCAGATTAGATGCTCTAATGGTCTCTTCTGGCCATCAAGTCTACTCATTTCTGAAAAACTGAGTGTAGCATTGGGAGTAGCCTCTGATGTTTTGCTGTCTAGCCGGCTTGCTTCCTAGAATGAACACCCCTTGAGTAGGGTGATCCTCAGGGAGTAGCTCAAACCTCCAAAGTGTCTGGCCAGTGGCAGGACATTAGCACTGCAGGGGAGGGGTGGGTAGGCTGACCGGATAGCAAGTGTGAAAAACGGGACAGGGAGTGGGGGGTAATAAGAGCTTATATAAGAAAAAGCCCCAGATAGTGGGACTGTCCCTATAACATCAGGACATCTGGTCACCCTAGGGGTGGGTGTGGCAGTGACATCACAAAGGGCTTTTGCAGGACCTCAGCCTATTGGACAAAGATAGTTGGGAGGTGGTGACCTCACAGAGAGATGCTGCCATCAGCCAGGCAGGACAGGGGCACAGGGCCAGGGAAACCTCGCAGACCCCTGTAGCTTTGCTTCAGCAAGTCTCCTTCTCGAGGTCTCTCTTTGAGGACTGAGAGAGTATTAGGGTTTACGTATGTGAGCGCGAGGAGGAACCTCTTTCAAGTTTTCTCCTTTCCTTTTCCTGATTTTACTAGAAAACAGACGTCTCTGTTTAGAAGGTAAGAGCCTCCGAGCGGTTTCAAAACTGTTCAGTTTGATCCATCTGGTGTCAGCTGATTTCTAGGCCTGGAAAACACTAGCTTTAGGTGGCAGAATTTTATTCCCCACCTAAGATTTTGTCCCTTAGAATCACTGGGGACATTGGGATTTGTCCTTTTTATTTTTTTACGATTTCCTCCCTCCCTCCCTCCTTTCTCTTCTTCTCTTACTTCTTTTGTCCTTTCTCCTGTTCCCCAGCCACCACTATGAGTGTGTGTGTGGGAGTGTGGGTGTCGCTGGGGGTGCTCTGCAGCTCCCATTGTGGGAGGTTCACCCAAAAATGTGGGGCTGAAATAGTGCTGGGCCAGTGATCCCCACCGGTGACCTGGGCCATCCTTTGGGCTTTCTGGTGAGAACCCTCAGCCTCCCGCCCCTCAGTCTCTACCCTGATTGGCTGAGCAGGGGGTTACTGACAGGGAGGAGACTCAGGTCCTTGTTATTCTCTTTTAAGACCAAGTAAATAAGTCATAACCAGTCATATGTTTGATGAATTTGCTGATGTCTCTGAGCAGTTCATGATTCTCTCTAACATTCCAGTTCTCCTAAAACACTTGCTGAATAAATACTATGAACTGTTGTTGGTCTGGAGCTCATTTGAGAGCACTTTATTCAGGTCATTCAATGTATGAAATTCAAGATCTGATGGTTAGTTTGAAAGTCAGGGCTCTTGGATCCTATTCCCAACTCTGCCACTGCCTGGCTGTGTGACCTCAGACAAGTCAATTCTCCTTTCTCAGCCTTAGCTTCTCCCTCTTTCAAGTAGGGATAACAATCCGCTCCTACCTACCTCACAGTGGGTGGAGGATGGGGATCCATTGGAGAGTGTCACTAGGAGCAGTGGGGAATATGAGGGCTCCTATCATGTTTTCTTAGATCAGATTATGACATAATAGAATAGCTGAAATATTCTACTTGTATTTGATTATTTTGAAATTGTTAAGAGCAGCAACTACTGAGCTCAGACTGAAGCATCTTCTCTAAGTGTCTCCTCTTTGTGTGCGACTAGACAATTTAACACACTGTGACAAACAGGAGATGCTTTTGTTTTGCAACAAAATATTCTTGCAAAGAATTTTCATCCCACTTGTCATGATTTCAAGAAACCAGCGGGTTTAGTCTGAATGGGATTTTCTGACCAAAACGGTTTCAATGAAATTTCCCCACCATCTCGATTCCTGGGCTCTCTCCCTGCCTCTGGGGGGTTTGTTGTCTGTTAGAACAGGAGTCAAGATTGGTGGCTTCTCTTTCTGGCTCTGCCACCACTTTGCTGTGTAGGCCGTTGGGTAGGTCACTTCCCTTCTCTGTACCTCAGGCTCCCCGTCTGTCCAATGGGAGCAGGGACAATTTGCGAACTCTGGACAGTCGTGAGCCTGAGTGAGATAAGGGGCGTTAAAGCCCTTTGTGAAGGAGAAAGGGGAGGTTCACGGTGTGGAGCACCAAGGAATTCTAAACTTTGCTAAAATGTCTAGGCTGCAGAAACAAGAAATGGTCGGGGCCAAAATTTAACCACTGTCTTTTTTGAAGCCCATTCAGGGATGTGAGTCCCACTCTTTTAGGTACCTGGGGTTCTTTGCCAGCAGGAGAGAAGAGGTTCCTGCCTCCATTTTTGTGGCCTTAACAAACCAGGTGCTGTGCCCCAGTTCTCGTCTGAGATCCCCGAAAAAGAACATCTTCCCATCCATTAACAAGACAGTAGCAATCTTTAAAAGGGGAACAAAGAGAACCCTGGGAATTACAGACTAGCTAGCCTCACTTCTATACCTGGAAAGACACTGGAACACATTATTAAACAATCAGTTTGTCAGCACCTACAGGATCATTTGGTTCTTAGGACTAGTGAGCATGGATTTGTCAAGAACAAATCGTTCCAAACCAAACCTATTTCCTTCTTTGACAGGGTTACAGGCCTAGTGGAGGTGGGTGAACAATAGATGTTATCTATCTTGGTGTAAATAAGGCTTTTGACAGAGTCCCATAGGACATTCTCACAAGCTAACTAGGGAAATGTGGTCTAGATGCAATTAGTATAATGTGGGTGCACAGCTGGATGAAAGCCCATACTCCAAGAGTCCTTCTCCATGTTTGGCTGTCCAACTGAGAGGGTCCAGCAGGGATCAGTCTGGGGTGCGATACTATTCAATATTTTCATTAATGATTTGGAAAATGGAGTGGAGAGTATGCTTCTGAACTGTGCAGATGACACATAGCACTTTGGAGCACAGGACTGGAATTCAAAAAGCCCTTAACAAATTGGAGAATTGGTCTTCTTGAGCCAAACTCCATGGCTGGGCCCCTCTCTATAGACTGGGCTGAAGTGAAACCCCAGAGCCAAACACTCCTCCTCTTGGGCAGTGCACTCCAACCTGTAATGGTCAGATGCTGCTTAGCACTGTCAGAGCAGCTTCTGCTGTGGGATTCTCCCAGCACTTTCCAAGGGTGGGAAAGTATGAAATCCCCATTTCACTGCTGGGGACAGAGCCATAGAGCGGGGAGCAACTTGCCCAAAGTCCCACAGGTCAATAGGAAAACCAGCAATGGAACCCAGGAGTCCTGACTCTCAATCCCCTCTTTTCACAGCCAGTCGATCGCCCAGTGTCATCAGCCTGCCTGTTGGCTGGGCAGGGTAACTCCTCAGGTCACCACCCTCTCCAGCCTGCCTTTGGCTTGGAGAGTGAGGAGGAGGGTGAGGGACAGCAGATGACCCTGAACATCCGCCATCCATCGCTCCATCACCTAGAGCAAGTGAGTGGCATTAGGGTTCCTCTGCGGCATCCTCTGTCTGTCTGGGGAGAGGCAGAAAAGGGGTGAGAGAATGTCTCCTGAAGGAGATTGGATTTGCAAACCGCCCCCTGCAGCCCCTTGCTCTCAGACCGGGGAGGGGCTTCTCCAGAGCCTTCTCCAGTGTGTCTGGAAAGGTCCCAGCAATGGGGCTCCCGGCCCTTCCCTTGTGGGAGACTGTTTCCCAGGCTGAGAGTCTCTGAACTGGGCCAGACCCTGTGAGCTGCTGAGCATGGAAATCAATGGGAAACAAGGGGACCCCTGGACTTGCTATGCCTAGGGACTTTGATGTGGGGAATGGTTTCCCAGGAGAAGTTCGGACTCCTGGGTTCTGTTCCTTCTCTAGCCTGGGGGGGTGGAGTGTAGCCTGGGATGGTGGGAGGGAGCTGCTTGTCCAAAGTGACCGATGGTCTTTGTGACTGATCCCAGTGCCTCCCCGGGTATTGCAGCACCAGGAAAGACAAGGGGGAACGTTGGGAGCAGATCATGCAATGAACTCCTGCCAGTGTGTGGAGATTGCACTCCCTGCACCCCTGTGGGGGGTGGCGGAGCTGCTCTGGCTGGAGCAGGGATGGGGAGGGATGAAAAAGGCTGGTAAATGAGAGTCTGCCTTGACCCTAGATTCCCGCCTGCTCCCCGCTCGGTTCCAGGATGGCCGGGCTCCTGAGGATGTTCAGGAAGAAGGCTCTGCAGGTGGCCCCAGAGCCTGAGGGAAGCAGCTGCCATCTTCCCCAGGAGCAGAGCGGCCCCTCTGTCCCTGCTTGCGGGGAAGGTGCTCTCGGCTGGACCAGGAGGTGGAAGTGCCCAGCCTTCTGGTGGAGGAAACCCGCTCCCGGCACAGGTGCCAAGGTGGGAGAGGCACTGGCCAGGCTGAAATGGAGCTGGCCCAGGATGCAGCTGGGCAGGCAGGACCCAGCCCAGGACGGAAGCTGGGCAGGGTGGCTCTGGGGATTGTTGTGTGGGGAGCATCAGCCCCAGGAGCCCAGCCCTGATTCCCAGCAGGAGGCATCGCCCTGCCCAGTCACTGAGGACCTTCCAGCCTCCCCAGGGCAGGAGGTGGAGGATCCCTGTCCCAGCACCAGCAACTCGGCCTGCTCCCCATGGGACAGCAGAAGCGCCTGGGACTCGGGCTGCAGCGAGGCCGATGGGCACCGCTGCTTTGTTCCAGGTGAGGAGCTTGCCTGGGCTCAGGGAGGGGTGAGGAGGGGGCTGTGAACACCCTGAGCCCAGGCCCTCGACCAGTGCTATGGGGGGCGGGTCTCCAGACCAGGTGTCTGGCCTGAGCCACGTGAACCTATGACACTAGATCCTGCCACTTTGGTCCTTGGTGCTCCAGTTGGGGGGCAGGGTGGGGAGGGCAGGCACTTCTCAGGGAGTCCAGGACAGTGTGTGTGGGGGTCTCTTTGCTATGGGCTCCTGAAGGAGTTGGGGGATGAAGGCATCACTGAGGGGGGGGAGTGTGGGGCCCGATCTGCCCTGGGTCCCGGAGATGGGAAGGGGGCACATTGCCCCATCATGCCCCTGTCTTTCCCCCTAGTGGCAGCAGGCATCATCCTTTCCCCTTCTCCCCCTGGTGCAGGGACCCCCAGGGACTCAGAGGAGGAGGAGGAGGAGGAACGGGTGGACATGGCCACAGAGGAGGCTGCTCTCAAGAACATCCAAGAGCAGCTCCAGGGCCGAGAAAAGGTACAAACATTCCCCAGCTGTGCTTGAACCGAGATTGTCCTGCCCCTTCCCAGCACCCTGACCCCCTGCAGAGGGTCTTGTCTCTGATGATCCACCAGCCCTAATGGGGACCTTTCTCCTCCATGATCTGGGACCCCCGGTTGGGGGTGTTTGTCACACACCAGCCAGGGTCTCTTCCCCCCACAGGCACTGTCCCAGTTCCAGACCCTGCTCATGTAGGAATCGTGGGTGATTTGGACAATGGGCGGGTCCCCACTATCCCCCATTCAGGCCTGAGTCTTGCAGTTGGTGTGGGTGGGGTAGGGAGGTCCCTGGCTAACTGGCTCTCTCCCCTCTAACCCCATTCCTGGTGGGTGCAGGATGAGGCCCAGCAGCTCATGTTCCTGCATGCCATCCACCCCGCATGTCTTGCTGCACAGCAGAGAGGGCAGGACACATTGGAGCCACACTGCTGCAAGGCGGCTGTAGTGGAGAGGATTGTGGTGAGTGAGACATGGTGCCCAGCAGCTGGAGGGAGGACAGAGACATGAGAGGGGCAGGGGTCTCCCCGGGCCAATGGATGGGGGATGGCTGGTGCTGAAGGGGCAGCTGAGGGCAGGGATTGCTGGGGCTGAAGATTGGGGAGAAGAGACAAAAGAAATTCTGAGATTGGTCACTAGTGGACAGGAATCGGAGGAGCAGGAGGCAGGTGGGGGGATCCTGCTGGCTGTGTGGGGCACTGGCTGTGTAATCTCCTCACTGGGAAGTATCAGTGAGGCCAAAATCTCACACACTTCTTTCTCTCCTTTGGGTCTCACAGGAGCTCACTGAGGAGCTGCCTGATAACTCTCCACCCGGCGCCGTCCTCCCTAACTCCCTGATTGTTGTGGGCAACATCAAGTACCGAGACCCTCCCGCCCAGTTCCCCTAACCCCAGTTCTGCTCAGGCCCAGGGCTGGGAGTCACTGCCCCTCCCACTCCCAGGTCACCTCCCAAGGGTGGCTTCTCTGGCAGAGGTGGTGGGAAGGTTCACTCTTTCCTGGCTGCGCTGTTCTTTTCACTCCAGTAACATTGCAATGGCTTTGGGGAGAAGCTCACTCCCAGGATCAGATACAGGAGGGGAAGCAGGCGCTATTCCTGCTCTGCCTCTGTCTGTCTGGGAAACCTTGGCCTTGTCATTCCCTGGCTCTGTGCCTCAATTTCCATTCTCACCAGCCTATGCCTATTTCCCTGCAGTTTCACGTCCGTATTGGTGCCAGTCCCACCCGCACACTGCACAGTCTAATACCGGCTCCTCTCTCTTGCCAGCACCATGACACCTGGCCTGGAGCCAGAGCTGCAGACCCTCCTCCTTCGAGCTGCCCTGCATGCCGTCTTCACCCTGGGCACAGAGAAGGACACCACCCAAGTCCAGGTAGATCATGCTAAAGTCATGGATTGAAGAGCCAGCTGTCATCCTGCCATGAATCCTTGCTAATTGCCTGCAGTGAGATGTGAATGAGCGAGGCTAGGATATGTGTTTGGGGGTCTCACCAGTGCTTCCCAGAGACCCCTCTTCCCATCCTGTGGCAGGTGTAGCCCCAGTTTCCCTAACTCTGATCCAGGGCTCTCCCTTGCTTTGCAGGATGTGCATAGGGTATTGCCAGACCTCTTGGGGAACTTGCTGGCAGAGTCCCCAGACACCAACAGGCTCCACTACATCTTGGAGGTGAGCCCGATGAGAGGGGTGGGGGCAGTTTTACCTTAACTCTTAGATCCATTTTCCAGTCTGTCGTCCTAGCTGGACCCCCAGTGGGCTGTCCTTGGTCAGGGCAGTTAGTGCAATGCAGTGTCAAGCCCTTCTTCCCTGAAGGACAGAGGAAGGAGAATCATAGAATCACAGAATATCAGGGTTGGAAGGAACCTCAGGAGGTCATCTAGACCAACCCCCTGCTCAAAGCAGGACCAATCCCCAATTAAATCATCCCAGCCAGGGCTGTGTCAAGCCTGACCTTAAAAACTTCTAAGGAAGGAGATTCCACCACCTCCCTAGGTAACGCATTCCAGTGTTTCACCACCCTCCTAGTGAAAACGTTTTTCCTAATATCCAACCTAAATCTCTCCCACTGCAACTTGAGACCATTACTCCTTGTTCTGTCATCTGCTACCACTGAGAACAGTCTAGAGCCATTCTCTTTGGAACCCCTTTTAAGGTAGTTGAAAGCAGCTATCAAATCCCCCCTCATTCTTCTCTTCCGTAGACTAAACATCCACAGTTCCCTCAGCCTCTCCTCATAAGTCATGTGTTCCAGTCCCCTAATCAGTTTTGTTGCCCTCTGCTGGACTCTTTCCAATTCTTCCACATCCTTCTTGTAGTGTGGGGCCCAAAACTGGACACAGTACTCCAGATGAGGCCTCATCAGTTTTGAAAGAGGGGAACGATCACGTCCCTCGATCTGCTGGCAATGCCCCTACTTATACACCCCAAAATGCCGTTGGCCTTCTTGGCAACAAGGGCACACTGTTGACTCATATCCAGCTTCTCGTCCACTGTAATCCCTAGGTCCTTTTCTGCAGAACTGCTGCCAAGCCATTCGGTCCCTAGTCTGTAGCAGTGCACTGGATTCTTCCGTCCTAAGTGCAGGACTCTGCACTTGTCCTTGTTGAACCTCATCAAATTTCTTTTGGCCCAGTCCTCCAATTTGTCTAGGTCCCTCTGTATCCTATCCCTACCCTCCAGCGCATCTGCTCTCCTCCCAGTTTAGTGTTATCTGCAAACTTGCTGATCCACACCATCCACCAGATCATTTATGAAGATATTTAACAAAACTGGCCCCAGGACCGACCCTTGGGGCACTCCACTTGATACCGGCTGCCAACTAGACATGGAGCCATTGATCACTACCCGTTGAGCCCGACAATCTAGCCAGCTTTCTATCCACCTTATAGTCCATTCATCCAGCCCATACTTCTTTAACTTGCTGGCAAGGAGACAGTGTCAAAAGCTTTGCTAAAGTCAAGGAACAATACGTCCACTGCTTTCCCTTCATCCACAGAACCAGTTATCTCATCATAGAAGGCAATTAGATTAGTCGGGCATGACTTGCCCTTGGTGAATCCATGCTGACTGTTCCTGATCATTCCCTTTTCCTCTAAGTGCTTCAGAATTGATTCCTTGAGGACTTGCTCCATGATTTTTCCAGGGACTGAGGTGAGGCTGACTGGCCTGTAGTTCTCAGGATCCTCCTTCTTCCCTTTTTTAAAGATTGGCACTACATTAGCCTTTTTCCAGTCATCCAGGACTTCCCCCGTTCGCCATGAGTTTTCAAAGATAATGGCCAATGGCTCTGCAATCATATCCGCCAACTCCTTTAGCACTCTCAGATGCAACGCATCCGGCCCCATGGACTTGTGCACGTCCAGCTTTTCTAAATAGTCCCGAACCACTTCTTTCTCCACAGAGGGCTAGTCACCTCCTCCCCATGCTGTGCTGCCCAGTGCAGTAGTCTGGGAGCTGACCTTGTTCGTGAAGACAGAGGCAAAAAAAAAATTGGGTACATTAGCTTTTTCCACATCCTCTGTCACTAGGTTGCCTCCCTCCTTCAGTAAGGGGCCCACACTTTTCTTGACTTTCTTCTTGTTGCTAACATACCTGAAGAAACGCTTCTTGTTACTCTTAACATCTCTTGCTAGCTGCAACTCCAGGTGTGATTTGGCCTTCCTGATTTCACTCCTGCATGCCCGAGCAATATTTTTATACTCATCCCTGGTCATTTGTTCAATCTTCCACTTCTTGTAAGCTTCTTTTTTGTATTTAAGATCAGCAAGGATTTCACTGTTAAGCCAAGCTGGTCACCTGCCATATTTATTATTCTTTCTACACATCGGGATGGTTTGTCCCTGTAACCTCAATAAGGATTCTTTAAAATACAGCCAGCTCTCCTGGACTCCTTTCCCCCTCCCAGGGGATCTCCCAGGGGATCTTGCCCATCAGTTCCCTGAGGGAGTCAAAGTCTGCTTTTCTGAAGTCCAGGGTCCGTATTCTGCTGCTTTCCTTTCTTCCTTGTGTCAGGATCCTGAACTTGACCATCTCACGGTCACTGCCTCCCAGGTTCCCATCCACTTTTGCTTCCCCTACTAATTCTTCCCAGTTTGTGAGCAGCAGGTCAAGAAGAGCTCTGCCCCTAGTTGGTTCCTCCAGCACTTGCACGAGGAAATTGTCCCCTACATTTTCCAAAAACTTCCTGGATTGTCTGTGCACCGCTGTATTGCTCTCCCAGCAGATATCAGGGTGTTTGAAGTCTCCCATGAGAACCAGGGCATGCGATCTAGTAACTTCTGCGAGTTGCCGGAAGAAAGCCTCGTCCACCTCATCCCCCTGGTCCGGTGGTCTATAGTAGACTCCCACCACGACATCACCCTTGCTTCTCACACTTCTAAACTTAATCCAGAGACTCTCAGGTTTTTCTGCAGCTTCATACTTGAGCTCTGAGCAGTCATACTGCTCTCTTACATACAGTGCAACTCCCTCACCTTTTCTACCCTGTCTGTCCTTCCTGAACAGCTTATATCCATCCATGACAGTACTCCAGTCATGTGAGTTATCCCACCCAGGAGCTGGGACTTAAAGCCAGAGCTCTGCCTGGTTCTGTTGAGCACTAACCACAGGGCCCCTGGCTGGCTTGGGGAGTGAGAGTCTGAACCCCCCTGTGAGATCCAGAAGATGGTCCTCAGAGAAGAGAGAAAGGCTCCTTCCTAGAGGAACAGGTGGACCCCAGAGAATCAGCCCTTCTCTCCGACGGGCCCTGAGATTCCTGGGGGGATTGTGCTCACACTCAATCCCTTCACCCAACAAAGGATTGAGAGCCAGGGAGGGGTGAGGGGTCTATCTCCTTTCTGGTGAGCTGTTCAGGAATCAGGAGTTCAGGGAGGATGGGACCAGCCCCGACACCAAACATTGCCCCAATCTAGAGAGAAATGACAAGTTGTGACCTGCAGGATACAAGTATCATCCTGGGGGCAACAATCCCCTTCTAAAGCTCTGTGATCAATAAATCAGATATTCCACCCCGCACACAATGTCTCAGCCCCCTGGGGATGGGGAGAGTCTCATTAGCACAACACATGCACCTGCCCATTGATCCTAAGCTGCCTCCTTTCCCCATAGCACATTAACTACTGGATCGTGTCCAGGGTGTTGCAAGAGAGAGGCAGGACCACTGAGAGCAGCACGGCCCTGCTCAGATCCACCATCAACCTCCCTGAGTTTGAAGTAAGTGACCTCTGACCTCAGCTTCCTGACTTCAGGCGTCGGTGGGCTGGCTCGAACGGGCTGTAGGATCTGCTGCTGCAGGGGCTGGGGGTTAGGAGTGCTCCTCTTGGGGAGGCAGAGTCAGAGCAGAGAATAAGCTTGGCTTGAGTCAAGTTCTTCTTGTCCTGGTTAAGTGGTGACTCTGGGCTTTTAAGTGGACCGTGCTCCAGGTTCATGCCTTTCTGTCATCCTGGAGCAGCTGGGGAAGCAAATCCTCATGGAGGGCCCTGCCCACATCCCTGTGCTCCAGGCTCACTTGAGGGCAGAGGAAATTAAGGATCTAGCTCTAGCTCTTATCCTCTAGCATCTCCTGTAGAGGGGCTGAAGGGAAGGAGTGTCCTGGGCCCGGGGAGACTGGGAGCTGACAGGAAAATGCTGATAGAGTCCCCTCTCCCTTCCATTAGAACTCAGCAGAATTCCCCAGGATGGGTCACCATGTGGCACAGCTGGCTCTGTCCATCAGTGACCCAGCCAAGGACCTCAGTTGGGAGGCCAGAGAGGGAGTGTACCGGCTCTACCAGCTGCTGCTGCACCAGAGGGGTAAGGAACCCAGCTGGGAAATGGCACCCAATAGAAGAGTGAGAGTGGGACCCCAGCCAATTTCTCTCAGACTGACCCCGGCTGGAGGCTGAGTCTCTCTCGATCTTTCTCTGTTCTACACCAGCCCCTGCAATTCTGTTGGGCCAGGCACGCATTTAGGACTCTGCCCACTGTGCAGCCACCAACGGGATTGGAAGGACACAAGCACTGCAACCAGAATGACAAGTGTGTGTGTGTGTCTGTTTCCCAGGGCTGACCATCCATGAGGCCGAAGCCCTGTGGTGTTGGGACTGGCACCGGGACAGCAGGCTCCTGGGCTACAGGAACACAGCCAGGGCGGGGGAGGTAAGGACACTCTGCCAGGGCATGACACAGCTCAGGGAGTGGGGGAGGTTGGGCCCCCTGCAGCGGCTGCCTCCTGGGGTCATTAGATGGAGATATCGTTCTAGCCCCAGGATTTGGAGCCTCGCCCTGGGCAATCTGCTAATGCCTCCTGTCTTGTTGATTTTAGGTCTTCGGAAAGTTCTTCTCGGAGAGACAGAGAAGATCCTTCCTCCGGACGGCAGTGCTGGCCATCCACAACCCCCTGCTGCATGTCAGCCAGACTGGGCTGCTCCTCCCCTACTCCCTCCTGGGGGAAGCCCAGCAGCTGGTGGGGGACAAGGTAAGCAGCTACATTAGACTCAGGAGATTGGGGCACGGCCCAGGCCTCATTCCCATCCTATGGCCATTCGCTGGCCTGGCAACAAGGAGCCTGGTGGGGAATGAGAGTGAGAGCAGGTGCTACTGGGAAGGGAGATGAATCGACCTACATGAGCAGGAGGGAGCCAGCTTGACCCCGGAGCAGCTCCAACCCAGCTCTTTAGCAATGCTAATTAATGACAAGCATTACCTCATCACAGACTTATGTTCTTAGGACACCTTGTTATTGCTCTTGGGAAGAGCCCTCTGTGAGCTTCTCCTGTCCCACAGGGTAACACCAGTTCCCAGTGGCCTAGTGTCCATGTCTCCTGAGCCACCACCCAGAGTTGCTCCCATCACTGGCAGCCTGGGAGGCTAAGGACTGACGGGTGATGGCGATGCACCAGGCAGGTCTGAGGCACATGGGAATGGGAAGCTTGTCCTGCTGCTGGCAGGGCTGGATCCGCTCTAGAGAGAACGGGAGGATTCAGTCAGCAGGGGCTGCTGGTCTGCCCCATTCACCAGGGCTGCCATCCTGCAGCTTCAGCATTAGTGGCTGGGATGACTTGGGGAAAGGTCTCAACCTCCCCACATCCCACTTCACTTCTGCCCGAATCCCTCCTGCCCCACCTCCTAGAGCCCCCTCTCTGCCCAACCTGGGTTGGGGTGGAGGAGAGGGTTCTGAGAACTTGAGCTGTGGATTGGAGGTGGAACAGCTGACAGGGGCACTGAGGGGTAGGCGGCAGGAGCTCACCCTACAAGGAGGGGGGTTGGCACTGGAGATCACTAGAAAGGACAAGAAGACTCCATTCTGGGGGTCAGGAGGGTGAATTCATCCCTCAGAGGTAGGCAGGTGCTGGGTAGAAATGCTGCTGGTTCCAGGTGCCCTTAATCCCATCGATTCCTCGAGTCGATTCACCGAGTCTCTGACAGGTTCTCGTTCCCTTGCAGCAGGAGGACTTCACGGCCAATGTGATGCGCCACCTCCGCATCATCCGGCACTTGCGCCAGGTGCCTGAGGCACTGCAGGGGCTGTGCCTCTGAGGCCATCAGCAACTCCCGCTCCCTGCTGCAGGTACTGCTCTGGCTCACTGTAAATAGGGAGGTAGTGGAAGGGGAAATGGAGCCCCCTGGCACTCACAAAAATTCTCTCCCCTCTCTTTGAAGCAGGGTCCTTCCCCTTGCCCCCCAAATTCCTTCATCTGGGGCAGGAGCTCTTTCCCTCACACCCATTCCCCTCTGCCATTTCCTTGGTCTACCCCCATCCCATTCCCCTTGCTCCCAGACAGAGCTCTCCCTGCCCCATATGGTGCAGAAGGGCCATTGTGTCAGGGCCACAGCTCCTAGCCCCACTGAAGCTCGCAAAGCTCCACTTCTGAGGAGGTGGGGGTGGGACAGAGGCTCAGGGCTAGCTTCACCTCCTGCCCTTTATTCTCCCCTTGGCCCTTCTATGGGGTCTCTAGGTGTGAAATGAATAGGAGCCTCCTTCCCAGCTGTCTTCCAGGCCCTGGGATCTGGCACAGCCTCCCAGACGGGTGCAGCCTGCAGCTGAGCCACCTCCTGGAGCAGTGCAGACGGGTCACCTCGTCCCATCAAAGCAAGCAGTGCTGGCTCTCAAAGAGGCTTAGATGGAAGACCCCACTCCCTCATGGGAGTAAGAGCCATTTACTCCTTGGGACGTGTGGGTCTCTTGGGGGAGAAATGGGATCCCTGATGCACAGCCTGGCTGGGAGCCTCCCCCATCCCTGGCTCCCAGCTCTGGGACAGAGACGTTTCCATCATTGTAGCACCCTGGTTTTGTTCCTAGGAAGGGGCTCTCCAGAGATGTCTTCGAACCTGGACTCCTGAGAGCGTTTCCGGCAGGAGGCTTCAGCCCCTCCGGCATGAAGAGAACTTCAGGTAGTCTCGTTCATATGGCATCTCCGGTCTCCAGCTCCACTTCCCGCAGCAGGGCAAACGAACCCATCAGCTCCCAGAATCCCAACTCTTTGACCTCCTTCCGGTCAGCAGTGGGGTTTCTCCAGCCCCCTCACCACACCTGTCAGCCACTGAATGATGAAGGGCCTGAATGTCAGAGTCACCAAAACAAGCAAACTCCAGTTCCAGGCAGTGGGGCCTGTGTGTACTCAACCCCTCTGGAAACCAGGTCTGAAATGGGGAGCAAGGACCTCAGCCCAGTAACAGCAGGAGTGGGCAGAGCAGGCCTGTAACAGGGGGCTTTCCCCTGGGCTGCACAGCCTGGGGCTTAGCCAAGCTGATTACAGAATAAGCCCTAACTGAGAGGCACCATGCACCTCCCCGTAAAGAGCCAGAGTGCAGTGGTGATACAGCCCAGCTGAGGAATCAACAGGAATGAGAATGAGGTAGGAAGTTCAGAGCAGCAAGGAAAGTCTAGAGGGGAACTTGAGAAAAGAAATAGGAAGTACCCAGGGAAAACTGCAGCAAAGAGAAAGGAGCAGACCTAGCTGTTGGGTACAGGGCCCTGGGCTGCTCCCAATATCAGGGTGGGACTGGGTTCCCCTACTGGCCCCAAAGAAGGGGGCGTCCACGCACCCGGAGAGGGTTACCAAGCCCAGCATGGGGGCTGCAGGCTGAGCAAGGGCCCCAGCGATGGCAGAAGGACTTCTTTCTGTGGAAAGATCTCTTTGGACTTTTAGTGTGAGACAAGCTGGGCCACAGAAGTGTGGACTAAAGGTGGTGACCTGGCCGGAGGGCTGAGTTACCAGACAGAGAAACTGTCATAGTGCAGGAGTGACCATCGATGGGGGACGCTAGCCCAGTGAGAGGGCTGTGATGCCATGTCTGGCCGCCGGGGGGCGTGTAACAATATGTAGATTTGTTTCTGATTGGCATAGTCAGGAGCATTGAATTCCCCCTGTGATCCATGAGGGCTGATGGAAGTCTTGGTTGCTGAAAGACGGTCTGTCCTGCCAAGCAGGTGTCTCGAGGGACCGAGCTGGTCACTGGATTTCTCACTTCAGTTCCCAGGACTGGTTAAGCAGCCAAAGCAGGTCTAGGGGTTTCTCACGCAGCTCCTCGAACACCAACAGAGGCAGAAGGAAGTGCAGGCGGAGCTACAGACGCGGCAGCGGAAATACCTATGAGAGATCCTGCAAAGGGAAATCGACCCAGGGTCTGCTATGCCCATGGACAAAAAGAGCAGACATGGAGAGCATGCCTGGGCTGTGCTGAGAAGATTAGCCCAGGAGAGCAGGGCATGAGAAAGTGTACAAGAGTGGCCTAATGCCAAGATGGGAACTGTTTTGGGTGCAGAGAAGCAGGCCATATCAAAAGACACAGCCTGCTTAGGAAATTGCTGAGTGGCAAAACGAGGGGCCAGGGCCCCAAGAAGGTAGAAAGAAAGGAGAAGGTGTCCTCTGACACAAACCCACATAAGGCAGGCAACGTGGAGGTGGCAGGGATGGCCGTGGACTTTGCAGACCCTCCACCAACATACCCTGTCGGGTGCTGCAGGGAGATGAAGGACGAAATGGTTGGCACAGAGATGAAGCAGACTGAAGTCGGGACAAACATCAGAGTGGAGCAGTCCATGGTGGGTTATCAGACCCTGACGGAAAGGGTTTTGGCATATGCAGCGGCAGTAGCAAAAAGGCTACAGAAGAAGCTCTGCAATCAGCGGTTAATGAGAATGAGTGGCTGCAGGAAGAGCGCTGGGATGCTGCGTAAGAGAAGGAATATGCCTCTTAATTCTGGTGAGCGAGCTGGCAGTGGAGCTGGAGACACTGTGCGCGCAGGCTGTACAAGCGCGCAGCCGGTGACAGTGACGAGATGATGAGGGATGAAGCTTGGACAAGAATAGAACTTGCCCCCCGGGGGGGTGGTGCTTTAAGGAGAGGGGAATATAACGGAGGCTTGGCCTGTGGGCTATAAAGCCTGGAGCTAGGCCAAACAGATTACAGAGTGAGCTCCACCTGAGGGGAAAACCAGGGAAAACTGCAGCCAAGGTACAGGAGCAGGCCTAGCTGTTCAGTACAGGGCCTTGGGGCAGAACCTAGAATCCAGGGTAGGACTGGTTCTCCCATGGTCTCTAAGGAAGGGAGTGTACAAGGCCATAGAAAGGGCTACCAAGGCCAGCAAGGGCAGGCCGAGCCAAAGTCAGGCTGAGGAAGAGCCCCCAAAGGGACGGAAGACCTTGTTTCTGTTAAAGACTGTCATAAATATAAAGGGAAGGGTAAACACCTTTCTGTAAGCAGTGCTATAAAATCCCTTCTGGCCAGAGGCAAAATCCTTTCACCTGTAAAGGGTTAAGAAGTTAAGGTAAACTCGCTGTCACCTGACCCAAAATGATCAATGAGGGGACAAGATACTTTCAAATCTGGAGGCGTGGGGGTTGTCTGTCTGTGTGATACCTTTGCCGGGAACAGATCAAGGATGCAAGCCCTTCAACTCCTGTAAAGTTAGTAAGTAATCTAGCTAGAAAATGCATTAGGTTTTTCTTTGTTTTGGCTTGTAAATTCGCTGTGCTGGAGGGAATGTGTATTCCTGTTTTTGTGTCTTTTTGTAACTTAAGGTTTTCCCTAGAGGGATTCTCTATGTTTTGAATCTGATTACCCTGTAAAGTATGTACCATCCTGATTTTACAGAGGTGAATCTTTTACCTTTTCTTTAAATAAAATTCTTCTTTTAAGAACCTGATTGATTTTTCATTGTTCTTAAGATCCAAGGGTTTGGGTCAGTGTTCACCTGTACCAATTGGTGAGGATATTATTATCAAGCCTTCCCCAGGAAAGGCGGTGAAGGGCTTGGGGGAATATTTTGGGGGAATAGGACTCCAAGTAGTCCTTTCCCTGTTCTTTGTCTAAAACACTTGGTGGTGACAGCATTTTACCTAATCCAAGGACAACGACTTTGTGCCTTGGGGAAGTTTTTAACCTAAGCTAGTAGAAATAAGCTTCGGGGGCCTTTCATGCGGGTCCCCACATCTTTACCTTAGAGTTCAGAGTGGGGAAGGAACCTTGACAAAGATATTTTTGGACTTTTAGTTTGGGATGAGCGCGACCCAGAAAGGAATGGACTAAAAGACGGTCACCTGGCTGAAGGGCTGAGTTCCCAGACAAAAAACTGCCAGAGTGCCCTAGCGACTATCAGTGGGGGTGCTAACCCAGCAAGAAAGCTGTGACACCAGGCCTTTTCAGGAAGGGGCACCTATCGGTGAGTGAAATCTGTTACAAGCCTGCTTCCATTATGGAAACAGCCTGGTATTGGAGAGTGGTGGAGATGACCTATGGGAGATGATGGCTGGAGGGGTCACACAGAAGAGGCAGCAGGGTCCAGTGATGAGAGCAGGGAACAGGTTGTACTGCAGCCCTGCCACTGAATGGTAACGTGATCCTGGCTAGGTCACTCTCCCACCTGGTGCATCACTTTCTCTATCTTTGAAAGGGAGATCATCCTGACCCACATTAAGAAAGTGTTTGATCCTCTGCTCTTGCTTCCCAAATCCCTGCCCTCCTCGCCCCACACAGGCCTCTGCCCTGTTCCTCAAACTTTCATGCCCATGTCCATGTCCACCTACAAGGTCTCATGTACAGTCTCCTGCCAGCAATTGAAGCTGCCCCTAGATCCAGAATAGGAATCACAGTTCCTGTGCGCTGCCCTGAATGGAGTGTAGACCATGGGCATGGGGAAGGCCAACATTGACATCCAGGTAGATCATCAACCTACTCCTCTGTTTCAGGAGCAGGAAGGTCTCTGGTTCTTGCTCTCTTCGGTAGGTGGAGCTGGTGAGTTGGTGGTGCATTGGGCAGAGATGGGAACAGGCCACAGGAGTAATCTAGTGTCAGGGGGAGACTCCCCCCTCCCCATGGGAGATTATGTTGCCCCTCTCTGGGGAATCCCTTCCTTGCAGATGCTGTGCTTTTGGTTCCTGGACTCTGCCAGGAAGCCCAGCTCCCATCCCTAGCAGCTTGGCTTTTCCCTACCCTGCTCAGCACCAGACCCGCTGCAGAGAGCTCCTCTGGGCAAGGACTGCAGAGCCAGCCATCATCCTGGCAGGTGTTGCCCCAGGTTCCATAACCCTGACCCATGGTCTCCCTCCTCTGACAGGCTCCGAAGAAGGCCTGCCCAGAGACGTGGATGCCATACTGAAGAGCCTGCTGACAGCAATCCCCAGCACAGACAGACTTCAGCACATCTTGGAGGTGAGCATAATGCGCAGGGGCAGCAGGAATTTTACCTTAGCCCTGGGGAGGCCTGGAAATGAGAGACTGGATGATCCACATTTCCATTGTGTCCTGCTACCCGAGAGCCATTGGGACACCCGTCATCAGGGCAGTCAGTGCAGAGCAGTGTTGGGGCCCTTCCTCCTTCAGGGACAGAGGGAAGGCACTGGTGCTCGACAACAGGGCTCCACCTGGTTTTGTTGAGCACTAACTCCAAGGCTCCAGGCAGGCTTGCGGAGTGAGAGCATCAGACCCCTGTGAGGTCCAGGAGAAGGTCCACCGAGAAAAGCACCGGTTCCTTCCTAGGAAGCTGCTGAGATTCTTAAGGAGGGATTCATCCCTTCTCACCAATGCACACAGAGGATTGTAAGGAGCAGGTTGTTGTCCATTGTCCAACAGAGACCTGTCCTAGGTCTCACGCACAAACCTGGGAGAGAGCTGGGAATTTGACTGGGTCCTACCCCAGCACTTGCCCTGGTACACTCTCTTCTCCCCTTCCCTCTTGGCTATTTAGCTATGGCTCTATGACTGCAAAACAAGCAGAAACTTCTTCTCCATCTCTAAACCAAACTGGTTTATCAAGTCTGACCCCTCAAAATATTTTAGGTTCCATAGGCCCCAGGTTCCATAACCCTGACCCATGGTCTCCCTCTTCTGACAGGCTCCGAAGAAGGCCTGCCCAGAGATGTGGATGCCATGCTGAAGAGCCTGCTGACAGCAATCCTCAGCACAGACAGACTTCAGCACATCTTATTGTGTCCAGGATCCTGGATAATGTTTTCTGCAGGAGGTTTGAGCGGGGAGAGATCACTCACTGTTACAACCCAGGGGTCTTCAACCCGGGTCTGCAGGGTTCATGGGAGCAGCCACGCTCCAACCCTTCACCTAGAAGCCTGCTGAAAATTGCTTACCTAGGACCCATGAAGTTCAGCTCCAGTTTGAGGCTCCACTCCTGAGGTCCTATTGGAGGAGTCCCAGAGAAGCTAATTGGCCCTCTGGCCCTGCGTAAGGCAGCAGCAGGAACAGGAAGCTGACTGAACACCAGGGCTGCTCTGTGTTCTGGACCATGTGCTGCCTGTTTCTGCTGCCGCTCCCCTGGCTTGATTTCCTGGCATCTGATTTGTGGCTGTGATCGCAAGTTTGTCTTTTGCTTCTGATCTGCCAGTATCCCGACCCAGCTGCCTCTCGACTCCTGTCATGTGAGTTTGGACTCTGGCTCTGACCAGTAGGTCTGGCTGCCCTTGACCCAGCCATCACATTGACTTTTCTACAATTTCTCCAATGTCCTTTTCTGCTCTCCAGCAAGATACACCAGTACCTTGGCTCCCAAAGTCCTAGTTGCCTGCTATTCAAGTGCTATGGGGTAGTGCTTGTATTGCCCCCACCGCTACCCCAGCTGCTTTTCCTATGGGGATCTCCCTAGAGCAGGGGAGAAATCTGCTCTTCTCTTAGGATCAATCCCAGCAGTAATTCCACCCACCCTGGCCTCAGCTCAGCTACTTTGTTTACCTGGGATTAGGGACCACATTTGAAGCCCTTAGCATGTGGGTGGAGATGGGAGCAGAGGCTGAAGCTCCAGCAGTTTCCACCAAAGAACACCATCCTGTCTTTCTATGGTCTGACTAGGGTTCACCAGCCATCTTGGAGATGAACACCAGATGGGAGCTGATAGATTGTCCTTGGTGGGCCATGTTCTTGTGTGTGATGGAGCTGTGTGCCAGAGAGGGCCAGGAGCAGGCGCACCACACATGGCCGGGACTGGGCTAAACAGCCTGTAATGCTAGGTGAGTCAAACCATGGTCACATATAGACACCTTGGGCATCCATGGGGACTGAATCTGGGCCCTTCGCTGCCAGGAGCACAACTCACTCCAACTTGAGTCATTACGGTAGTGACCCCTGCCAGCCCCTCTGAGGGGGGGTCAGTATTATCTCTGTTAGCTGGCACACAGGGATGGAAAACAACTGGCTTCAAGGTCACCCACAATGTCACTGCCAGAGGCAGGAAGGAAGCATAGAATTGATGCCAGTCGAGCTCCACCCACTAGACTCCACCCACTTCCAAAGCCAGAGAACCCAGGAGCTCTGATTCTGAAAGCTAGGCCTTAAATGACAAGACCAACCTCCCTCCCACTCAGGAAGCCATAGAAGGGACCATCTGCTGAGCTCCCCTTTGCAATGCCACTGTCAGAGACCAATGGTAGTGGGTGCCAAGTGACCGAGCAGGGAAGACTCCTAGAGACTCGCAGGTGTTTCATTGTGACCCTCTGGAAGCTGTGGAAAGAGTGTTGCACTGAAGAGACTCTCCTGCTCTAACAAAGGTTTTCTGTCCTCCTAGATAGTAAGCCAGTGAGGCCATTTTGCAGAATGTGGAAGAGCCATTTGGCGATGGGTTGGAGGATTCACCATGTAGGTGGCAGCAGCTGCAGTGCCTAGGGTCCCCATGGGCCAAGCCTCCACTCCTGACACTCCAGTCTAATCTCTCACTGCTCTCAGTGGGGCTTTGGCTTTAGCTGCTGGGCCTGCATGCCTAGACGGAAGACTCAGGTATTTACATCAGGCTGCTGAATGGCAAATGCAGCCATCCAAAGAAGTGAAGAAGAATGGAAGTGAAAGAGCAAAGCTGGACCATCTGCTGAGCTACTGCAATCAAGCGAGCAGAGCCGGGGAGAGAAGAGGGAGAACTCGAAGGTGGCTGGTGGCCGTAGGGAGGAAAGACAGTTTGGAAGCCAGGAGAGTAGAAATAAATAGTTAATGATGAATACTGCGGGCTTTGTCTTGTGTCGTGAAGGGTTGAAAATGGGTCTGTTTACGATCACACTAAACTTTAAAATAGCTGTGTATGATGAAAGGGCAGGTCTATAAAGGTAAGAGGTCACTCTAGAGGCTTGAAGTCCCTGATTCTGTCACTATTGCATGCTTCTACCAGCTGATCTCAACCCAACAAATCCCTGAGGTGGTAGCAGTAGTGAGCTCTTGTCCTCTTTTTCTGGACTAGCCACCAGAAAAAGGACACGATACATGTGGCCAAGGAAATAGAGAGGCATGGGGGTCACTTGCAGTGTTGCCTGTTAATATATGACAATAACAAACAGATCACTTTGTGTGGTGTTGTCAAGAAGCTGCACACCCCTTGGCAGCTCTTTTTAGAGCAACATTAACTCCCATAGGGATTTCTGTTCTAAATGCTTCGGGTCTGAGGGAAGGATTCTGTGGAAAACGGACCTTTCCCTTGCTCCAATCCAGGCTCTGCTGTTCTGATGCTGCAGAGCTGAAAGGGAAGGCTTGAGGGTTCCTGGAGAGCATGCTGCAATGCCAGCAATCCAATGCTGCAATGCCAGCTGCCTCAGCCCTGGGGACACGTTCTTTCTGCCCCGGCACCTTCCAATGGAGGGAAGAAAGGGACACGTGAAATGGAGTCTCCCATCCTGCAGTAACACAAGTGTGGACTCAGGGGAATGCTGTGCTGTGGTGTGTGTGCCCTGCAAGATATCACTCATGAAGGGAAGCAACACTACTCTTGGTAGTGGAATCTGGGTAACTGGGAAGAGGAGTTGGAAATTCTCCCTGGGGAGGGGAAATGGGGAAACGCAGTGGGACGATGTGTGTGACTGGAATGTTAGTGTCGCTGGTTACAACCCATTGAGGTAGGGGAGAGAGGGTAAAAGTGGAGGGCAGGGTGGCACTTTACATTAGACCAGCGGTTCTCAAACTGTGGGTCAGGACCCCAAAGTGGGTTTCTATCCCATTTTAATGGAGTCACCAGGGCTGGCTTACACTTGCTGTGGCTGGGTCAAAGCTGAAGCCTGAGCCCCAATGCCTGAGGCCAAAGCCAAAGCCTGAGGGCTTCAGCCCTGGGCAGCCAGGCTCAGGTTGCAGGCCCCCTGTCTGGGGCTGAAGCCCTTGGGCTTTGATTTTGGCCTCCCCACACAGGGTGGTGGGGCTCGGGCTTTGGCTTCCCCCACACACACCTGGAGCGGTGGGGCTCGGGAGGGCTCAGGCTTTGGTCCCCCATCCTGGGGTCCTGTAGTAATTTTTGTTGTCAGAAGGGGGTCGGAGTGCAATGAAGTTTGAGAACCCCTGCATTAGACACATTATTACCTGCTTTACATTCTTGGTTATTGAGAACCCCAGGACCTAGAATGGATAGGGATCAATTTGCTACCTAACACAGCCCAGCAGATGAACTGGTGGGGGGCTGGAACAGTTCACTGAATACAAACCAGAAAGCAGGAAATGTTTCTCCTTTTGCACCTGTCTGTGACTTGTGGGAAGAAATTAGGTTAGCATGGGGGACTTCCTATTGGGAGATAGACAGTGGAGGTCTCATGTAGCCAGAAGTAAATCATCCTTGGAGATTTTGAAAAATTATAGATACTTTTCTAATACAAAGTTTTGTACCCAACAAGGGGTGACTCTATTGTGGGCCTCCTTGTGGTGGATAATGATGAACTGATCACTAGACTGGATGTTCGTGGTTGCTCTGGGGCCATTGATCATGACTTGACTGTATTCAGTAAGGACCAGTAAGGAGGTTTTGGAACAAATTGGTAAATTAAACAGCAATACGTCACCAGAACCAGACGGTATTCACCCAAGAGTTCTGAAGCAACTCAAAAGTGAAACTGGAGTACTATTAACTAACTGTGGTATGTAACCTATCCTTTAAATCAGCTTCCGTACCAGATGGTGGGAGGATAGCTAATATGACACCAATGTTTAAAAAAAGCTCCAGAGATGTTCCCAGCAATTACAGGCCACTAAGGCTAACTTCAGTACTAGGCAAATTGGGTGAAATTATAGTAAAGAGCAGAATTATTAGACACATAGATAAACACCATTTGTTGAGGAAGAGTGAACATGGTTTTTGTAAAGGGAAATCATGCCTCACGAATCTCCTAGAACTCTTTGAGGGAGTCAACAAGCACATGGATAAAGGTGATCCAGTGGATATAGTGTACTTAGATTTTCATAAAGCCTTTGACAAGGTCCCTCACCAAAGGCTGTGAAGCAAAATGGGATAAGATGGAAGGTTCTCTCTGGGATAGGGTAACTGGTTAAAAGGCAAGAAAGAAAGGGTCTGACTAAATGGTCAGTTTTGAGAATGGAGAGAGGTAAATAGTGGTGTCCCCCAGGGGTCTGTACTGGGACCGGTACTGTTCAACATACCCCTAAGTGATCTGGAAAAAGAGGTAAACAGTGAGGTGGCAACATTTGCCAATGATACAAACCAACTCAAGTTAGTTAAGTCAAAAAGAGATTGCAAAGTGTGACAAAGGGATCTCACCAAACTGGATGACTGGGCAACAAAATGGCAGATGAAATTCAATGTTGATAAATGCAAAGTAATGCACATTGAAAAACATGATCCCAACTCTACATCTAAAATGATGGGGTCTAAATTAGCTCTTACAATGTAAGAAAGAGATCTTGGAGTCATTGTGGATAGTTCTCTGAAAACATCCACTCAATGTGCATCGGCAGTCAAAAAGTGAACAAAATGTTGGGAAATCATTAGGAAAGGGATAGATAATAAGGCAGAAATGTAATATTGCCTCTCTATAAATCCATGGCATGCCCACATCTTGAATACTGGAGCTGGTCTCCCCATCTCAAAAAGATATATTGGCATTGGAAAAGGTAAGGAAAAGGGCAACCAAAATGATTAGGGGTATGAAACAGCTTCAGTATGAGGTGAGATTAATAAGACGAGGGGAAGTTTTCAGCTTGGAAAAGAGATGACTAAGGGGGATGTGACAGAGGTCTATAAAATTATGACAGGTATGGAGAAAGTAAATAAGGAAGTGTTATTTACTCCTTCTCATAACACAAGAAATGGGGGTCACCAAATTAAATGAATAGTCAGCAGGTTTAAAACAAACAAAACAAAGTATTTCTTCACACAACATACAGTCAACCTCAATCTTTGCCAGAGGATGTTGTGAAGGCCAAGACTATAACAGGGTTCAACAAACAACTAAATAAGTTAATGGAGCATAGGTCCATCATTGGCTATTAGCCAGGATGGGCAGGGATACAAAACCATGCTCTTGAAGTGTCCCTAGCCTCTCTTTGCCGGAAGCTGGGAATGGGCGACAGGGGATGGATCACTTGATGATTACCTGTTCTGTTGATTCCCTCTGGGGCACCTGGCATTGACCACTGTGGGAGGATAGGATTCTGGGCTGGATGGACCATTGGTCTGATCCGGTATGGCTGTTCTTATGACCAGCAGAGGGTAGTCCCAACGAGCAATATTTATATTTGGTGCACTGAAAGGGCTAACTTTCCAAAGCTGACCAAAATGATTAGTGGAAGTGTTTTGGAGAAAAACACTAAACAGAACCATGTGAATGAAAATTGCGAGCTACTGTTTAAGGAGCTTGTTAGATGGGGCATAAGCCACATTGCATAATTAGCTGAGCTTGCAACGGCCTTCCACTCAACTCGCTGATATTTCTCCATCTGTAAATGTGGTAACCGTTTTAAAATCCAGATCCAATCAATTACAACATGTCAGGGAATGTTCTAGGCATCAAGGGTCTGATCATTGGGTTGAGGGCGGTAAACAAGAGATTCCCATAGAATGAACATCTAGAGTGCATTTACTGGCCTACCCGCATTTACTTGATGGCCCACGGACATCAAGATAACATACTCAATGACTTGATGCCTATTTGCATTGGTACATTCATCAGCCATGTATGCACATATTTTGAATATGGTGAGAGATTTCCTCACTTTTTCAACTGCTGAGTCTTTCACTGTTGCACTGCATGCTTCAAAAGTATCAGCTGAGTTTTTTCAGAAAGATAGCGAGTATTTGCCAGTCTTGTTCGAAACCAGTGTCCAACCTCAGGATTAACAAGTGACAATGCACTTAACATTGGCCTCCAGTTTGTAGCTTGTGGTATCTCTTGCTTAAATAGAAAGTATGATGCAACCGCCATGTTGGTTCACATAAACTTAGTTAAAAAGAAAAGGAGTACTTGTGGCACCTTAGAGACTAACAAATTTATTTGAGTATAGGCTTTCATGAGCTACAGCTCACTTCATCGGAGGCATGCCTCCGATGAAGTGAGCTGTAGCTCACGAAAGCCTAAGCTCAGATAAATTTGTTAGTCTCTATGGTGCCACAAGTCCTCCTTTTCTTTTTGCGGATACAGACTAACACAACTGCTACTCTGAAACCTGTCATTATGGAAGGCACTGAATTTAGCCGTATGGAATGGAAATCTATCAACTTCACGAAAAAACTCGTACAGAAAGGCATGCATCCGATGAAGTGAGCTGTAGCTCACGAAAGCTTATGCTCAAATAAATTTGTTAGTCTCTAAGGTGCCACAAGTACTCCTTTTCTTTTTGCGGATACAGACTAACACGGCTGCTACTCTGAAACCTGTCATGAACTTAGTTGTGTCTCCAGCATTCTTAACAGCCTCATTAAGTTCTTCTAAAATTTGCTTTCACAGTGACTGGCTTATAAGGCTTTCTGCAAGTTGGTGCAGTCCAGAGGCATGGTGTTTTGCAGCCTTTTCATATAGGTTGTCAGTATTGGCTTAGCTGATCCATCTGGCAAGTTCCTCCACTTTTACTATATAAAGCCATGCTAGGCCCACATCTTGAATACTGCACGCAGTTCTGGTCACCACATCTCAAAAAAGATATTTTGGAATTGGAAAAGGTCCGGAGAAGGGCAACAAAAATGATTAGGGGTATGGAACAGATTCCATATGAGGAGAGATTAAAAAGACTGGGACTTTTCAGCTTGGAAAAGAGACGACTAAGAGGGGATATGATAGAGGCTTATAAAATCTTGACTGGTGTGGAGAAAATGACTAAGGAAAGTGTTATTTACCCCTTCACTTAACACAAGAACCAGGGGTCACCCAATGAAATTAATAGGCAGCAAGCGTAAAACAAACAAAAGGAAGTATTTCTTCACACAATGCACAGTCACCCTGTAGAACTTTTTGCCAGGGATGTTGTGAAGGCCAAAATTATACCAGGGTTCAAAAAAGAACTGGATAAGTTCATAGAGGTTAGGTCCATCAATGGCTGTTAGCCAGGATAGGCAGGGATGCAACACCATGCTCTGAGTTTCCCTAGCCTCTGTTTGCCAGAAGCTGGGAGTGGACGACAGGGGATGGATAACTCGATGAGTCCCTGTTCTGTTCATTCCCTCTGAAGCACCTGGAATAGTCACTGTCGGAAGACAGCATACTAGGATAGATGTGGACCATTGGTCTGACCCAATATAGCCATTCTTACATAAAAAATAATTATAATAATAAAAAAGTTTAGTATAGAAACTCCACAATACAAGGACCTCTTGAGATAGCAATGATGTGAGATAATGACCTTGGCAAATAATGCATTTTAAAAATCTTGGCCTACTAGGAAACATATATTCATTTTCATTTCCCAGTCACAAATTTAGCATTCTGGAGCAAAGTCACTAAAACATAGTCCAATGCTCTGGCCGCTGTTGTTTGTCATGCCACCGTTCACTCTACTGCTCCGTCCCCAATGTCCCTGCACTGTCACCTTCTGCTGCCACTTGCCACTGTGACCTCTGCAAGTCGATCTCTTGAGGTACCACCCAGCTCTCAGTGATTTCAGTTGTCAGTTGGGGAACCTCGCTGCTAGTGCAGGCTGGGCTGTCTTTTCCACAGAAATGCTGTCCTGCAGCAGGTCTAAGCACTTAGGCCTGATTATCAGTGATTTTAGCTCTAGCAGTCACTTAACAAACCAAAAGACTCTCTATGAAGCCTAATCAGCTCTCTCTCTAAACAGGAGAGAGGGGCAGGTCAAATAGTGCCTGTGAGTCTTAGGCAGAGCCCACACCACCAACCAAAACACCTGTGCCCCACCCTCTCTCTCTTCACTAGGATCTGGCATCCAAACCTCCTGCTGGAGGAGTGCAGCTCAGTTGAGGATGACCAGTGCTTAATTTGTAATGAAAGAGGTGCCGGGGCACAAGCAAGGTTGTTACTTTCCTAATGGATGTGACAAGCCCAGAGGTCCCAGGGCTATGTACTGCCAAGCCTAGAGGTGCCGGGGCTCAGCCCTGGCAAGTCCTAGCACAAATTAAGCACTGAGGGAGACCCCCTCATTCAGTCAGGCTAAGCACAGTTCTGCTGCCCTTTACTCGTACAATATGGATAACACCATTTCATGACCCCCACATTTAATACTTAAGTGATTTGTAACCCAGCACCAGCCAAAATTGATCACCGGGGCAGCACAGCTCTGTCTGCTGGATACCTAGGCAGAGTAGGTGTGTTCATGTAAACGCAGTCTGGTCCTGAAGCCTTTCCACCCACCACTGGCTCATCACTAGCTGTCAGAGGAGAGCTCATTCAGACCTTGCTTTCAACTCCTAATTTGAAATTATTAGGTAGGCCAATATAGTCAAAACGAATGTGCCGACATTGTCATAAATAACGGCTGTATGAGGAAGCTAGTCTTTGTTCATACTTTTCAAACCCATTATGCTTTCTCAGGTACAAGTATTTTCTCATATACTGTGTATGCTTTTAAAGTCTGTATTACTGTTTCAATTTAAATTCAAATTTCCAACCAATGACTAAATTGGCAACTCTGCATGTAACTGGGGTGGGTATTGGGAATATTCAGGGGGGGTGCATGCACACCCTGGGGGGAGTGTCTAGGGAAACCCCTGCAGCCATCAGTCACCTATAGAATCAAAGAAGATTAAAGCTGGAAGAGACCTCAGGAGGTCATCTAGTCCAACCCCTTGCTCAAAGCAGGCCCAGCCCCAACTAAATCTTCCCAGCGAGAAACTTATCATATTCCTCAATATAGTTGTTATGATACTGGGAAGAATACTAAAAAGCCCCAATGTAACCACAACATTAGCCTAAAACAGAGCCTCTCTCTGTATATCTGAAAACACAACAAGTCCAAGTCTCTGCCTCAAATCTCCATCTCCCATTGCTCTTTGTGTAACATAGAAATGTCACCATTTTGTTTCACTCAGAAGACACCTGCTCAGTCTTTCTTTACAAAGGATACAACATGTAGCCTCATCATATTCTTTGGTAGCAAAAGGACACTCTCTAGATCCCCAAATCAGCATTCTGTATTGTACCATGGACTATTTCATTTCATTTTAATCTTGAGTCTATTTTTCTAGCTCCCGCATTTCTCTCCTTGTCGTTACTGAGGACTTAAAATTAAAAGGAAGACATATTTATAAGTGACATAAATTTTCTTTCCATTGATAAGTAAAATCATGCTTTCCTCGGAGCAGGAAGAAAATTATTCTGTCACTTGTATGATACTGGCCTGTCTTCTTTGAAACATTGTGCCTTTCAAAGTTCAGGTAGGATGCCACAATAGCATGCAGTGGTACTGTAGTACTTTTTACAGCTAGCAAACCATGTCAGAAATAAATGCGTACCTAAACATGGAGAGAAATATAATTTGGGACTGAGAACACTGGACTTGATTATCCCCTGTAGTAGCCATTTACACCTGTGCAAAGTGAGTGCAAAATGCTACCTGATCTGAATGGTAGCTTTATTCACTCCCTTTGCACTGATGTAAGCAACCACACAAGGTGCAAGGAATTTGAAAAATTGGGCCCATTGTGCTTTAAGTATTCCCAACCCCTGGCTGAATATAGCAGGCTTAAAAGATTCAAAGCTGAGATGCCAAAGGAGCAAGCTGGTGGTATTGATTTCTTAGTGAAGAAAACCGTTTCTTTCTGTGGTCCATCTGCCTGTCGAGAGCTTTTCACCACTTAGAGATGGAGACAACTTGGTTAGCTCATAAAATATGAGCTGTGTGGTGTAGCCATGTCAGCTGTCCTTTCTACAACTGCTTGGGTCAGGGCAGGCCCAGGGAAACCGGCTGAAGTGATGCTAGACAGCACAGAATGCATTTTGTCAGGGAATTAGAGAGAAATACGAGGTTCTGTATGTGTATAATAGCCTCAGACCTCTCTCTATTCATTACAACCAACTCCTGTCTATTGCTTACCTTGATACATGGCACACACATGCAGCTTTAACAGCTGAGCCCAGCTCTGAGGCTCACCCTGCTGAAGAGTCACTGCAAAGTGAACAAAAAAAGCTGAGGAACAGCATGGGGTGTCCCTTGCACAGAGAGATTTAGGTCTTGGAATATACTAATTAGGCTGGTGCCACATCTTGAAAGCACCAGGAAAGAATAAATTATATTTTACGTAAAACAGCCTGCCCGTCACTTTTCTCAGCCTCTGTTTAGTCAGATAGCTTGTCTTTCAGGCTATAATGAACATCAGCCACAAGCAATGAGAGAATGTTATGTCATTGCAGGATATCCATCTGTACTGTAATTGAACTGACTCTCCTCATGTGGTGATTCACACAGCTCTGCATAGTGAGGTAAGCTATAGGAACTGAAAATCTTCCGTCTCCCCTGTCTTCAGGCTGAGCGGGAAGCCGAGCTCATGTTCACAGATGTAGTGAACCAAATTCCCAGAATAGCATTCATTCATTCTCAACCAATCAGTTTTAGAGCCTTCTTTTGATTATGGCCAAACAGAGCAGAAGAGGATTAACCACAAATGGAGTTATTATTTTGAATTATTTGTATGCTGTTTTTCAGTAAGCCTGCTTCCTTTTATGTGTTTTCCAAGTGCCACTAGTTAACTTCTAAAGACATTGCTAATGGGATAATAAAATCCACAGTAAAATGAGAAACAGTAATAGTAAGCACTTTACATCCTCCCTGCGCAAATGCTAGCTAATTCATCCTACATCTCCACTAGAATGTGGGTATTTTCATCCCCTTTTTAAGGATGAAAAAACAAAGGGAGAGAGATTAATTGACATGCACAAGGCCACACTCAGTGGCAGAACCATGATGAGAACCCAGGATTTCCTTGGTTTTAGTCTTGTAGCCTAAGCAGTGTCAAGTGGTTCTTTAAATAATAATGAAACTCACCATTTTTCACCAAAGGAAGTAGTGAAAGGACATTTAGAATTTTGAAAATGGGATTCAGGTGCCTTAATAAATATTAGGAAAATTGAAGTCCTGTCCCTCTAAAATTTGGAGCATATGCTTTGCATGTGGTGTATTACAAACCACTGCAATTAACAACGGATTTATCTTTAGATGAGGAGACAGATTGATTTGTCAAATACCAACAGCTCATTGATTTAGACAAGATCCAATATGTTGAATTCTGAAAGTAATCTCTGCTGAAGCAAGAACTGTTATGAATTACAGCCACTGAAAATAGATGTACAAGTAGAACAAAACATAAAGGGCCATAAGGGAAGTGTGTATGTGTGTCTTTTGAGCTTAACTGACACATACTGGGAATGTGATTTGCTGTTCTCTTGCACCTTGTGTGGTTGTTTAGGCCCAGCTGTTTAAAGGTAATTAGGCATTGCTCTGCTCCATATTACAAGGCCTAATGACTTTCAGTCAGACTTAGGAGCCTAAGTCACTTTTGAAAATGAGTCACTTAGGCCTTGAAAGTCTCATTTTCAAAAGTGACTTAGGCACCTAAGCTTGAATGAAAGTCAATGCTGACTAAAGCAATGCCTAAATACCTTCACAGATTTGGGCCTTAGGACTAAGCAAACTCAGTGCAAAGTAATTGTGAAATGCCACCATATGTAAATTCTGGAGTTTTATACATACTTTCATGGATGTAAATGACTACACAGGCACAGATCAATGGAACATTGAAAAGGGATTCTCTCTGAAGACCAAAACTTCTCTGGAGAGAAGAATTTTCAGAAAACAGAGGGATCTTCATTTCTCAAATGTTAGGCTCTGATAGAGGCCTCCCTATGGGATGGGGGAGAAGGCAGATACCGAACACAGTGTTGGTATATAATACTCTAAATACTTTTATTGATTACAGTATAAACCCCACTCGCTCCACAGTCACACCCCAAATATACTGCACCAGAGTCCGAAGATTAGAACGAAGTCCCGATGGCCAGTTGAGGTTCGCTCCCCTCATAAGGTGTGGGGAACTGGCATTATACACCTCTTCAAAATCAGGGCTTTGGATCGATGTCTGACTCCAGATTTCAGATATGTCATGCAACTATTTATAGATCAGTCTGTCGCGTCATCAGCTCTTTGTCTCCATTTGCTAGGCCTTTCACCCATAACTTCAGGAAAACAGTTCCGGACAGGCCGCCATAATCCAAGGTGTTCCATTTCTCCCAATTTTTGTCCACAGCTGTAATGGATACAGTATCATGGCAACATAGCCAATGTTATTCCTTTATTTGCTGATTCTTCATATTTCCCATGGGCACAACAAAGGTGTTTTGCAAGAACAATTCTTGATCGTTCATAACCTTAAATCCTCACTTCAGTTGCCAACATGCACCTCACATACTCATGTCAAGCATATTGCATTCATACTAGGCCTCAATGGCCTATAGCATATGACAGCATATATTTCTATATATATCCCTCAACACATTAATAATTACATCACGTTCTCTAGGAGTCTCTGTAAAAATGGAGACAAAGAGCTGATGACACGATGGACTGTCCAAGTTACAGCCATGTAAGAACTTCAACAAAATGCTATGGGAATGAGTGTCATTGCTACTAGCCGAGTGGATGCAGAATATATCTAACTGAATCTGCTCCCTGATACTACACATAAAGTCAAGCAGATTCAAGAGAAATTGCAGGGAAAAGTTTGGGGAGATATGGCAAAGTTCATGTTTTATCATAGCATAGTGGGAAATAGCTCCCAAAGGTGATTCTAATGACCCTCCTACTCTGAGTAGGATCTGGATTTTTGTATTGTGATCAGGAATAATGATGTGAAATAGTACCTAGATGTAGACAACCTGTCTCAAAAGCAAATGTTTCATCCGTCCATTCTACAATAGATTTCAGCAGTGGAGAGAAAAGCACGGTCCTGCACTAAACATATTTCATTTATTCTCTGAGTGGAAAAACAATTGACCTGATGCTGGACTCCACTACAGCCTTTCTGTACTGATTCAGTACCACCAAGGGGCCACAAAGATGTGAGTAGAGAATTCTCAGGTGGTGTACCAGGCCATAGCTTGCTCAACACCTCCTCAGTCCCCAGCACAGATGGCATGATTAGGGAAAAGGAGAAGTTTTGTTGTGCTCCAACCCATTGCTTCTTGTCCTATCCTCAGAGGTTAAGAAGAACAATTTTTCTCCCTCCTCCTTGTAACTACCTTTTATGTACTTGAAGACGGTTATCATGTCCCCTCTCAGTCTTCTCTTCTCCAGACTAAACAAACTCAATGTTTTCAATCTTCCCTCATAGGTCATGTTTTCTAGACCTTTCATCATTTCTGTTGCTCTTCTCTGGACTTTTTCCAATTTGTCCACAACTTTCCTGAAATGTGACGCCCATAACTGGACACAATATTCCTGTTGAGGTCTAATCAGCGCAGAGTAGAGCAGAAGAATTACTTCTAGTGTCTTGCTTACAATACTCCTGCTAATACATCCCAGAATGATGTTTGCTTTTTTTGCAACAGCGTTACAATGTTGACTCATCTTTAGCTTGTGATCCACTATGACCCCCAGATCCCTTTCTGCAGTACTCCTCCCTAGACAGTCATTTCCCATTTTGTATGTATAAAACTGATTGTTCCTTCCTAAGTGGAGTACTTTGCATTTGTCCTTATTGAATTTCATCCTATTTACTTCAGACCATTTCTCCAATTTTCCAGATCATTTTGAATTTTTATCCTTTCCTTCAAAGCACTTGCAACCCCTCCCAGCTTGGTATCATCCACAAACTTTATAAGTGTACTCTCTATGCCATTATCTAAATCATTGATGAAGATAGAACCAATTTATTTGGTTATTTTCAGTTTATTATATATTAAAATGAATGTCTGGAATGTAGGCTGGGGTAGGAGTGAACAGAAATTCTCTCTTATTGCTTGATAGTCAGATCAAGGCCTCTGGTGGCACACAAAAGTTCCTCACTAATTACAAGCAAATGGCTAGACAAAGTACAATGCTTTAACCTTGAATTTCAGTCTCCCAAAATATATGGAAGTAAGAATAATTGGTTGCAGTTGCACTTGGTAGGAAAGCTTGGGCTGCCACTGCCAGCGTTGGATCAGTTCTGTGCATAGATGAAAGCCATCTACACAGTTGTTAATCAAGTGCCTACACATACAAGAAGAATAGAGAGAATGAATGAAAAATAATATAGAAAGTAAGAGTTTAAGATTTAAAGCACATTATAATGATTTCCTAACTAGATGATCCAATTGTCCCTTCTAACCTTAAAAATCTATTAATCTAGAACTGAAAGTGGAGTTTGAGCTCCACTTGCATCAGAAATAAAGTCCATTATTTCCAGCTGAAGGGGTATTAATTATTCCTACACAATATCTGTTATCTTCCAATGTAAAGGGATTAAAAAGTATCTTAATATGCAACTGCAACCAATTCTTCGTACTTTCCGATATTTTGGGATCAAGGCTAAGGAATTGCACTCCTTGTCTAGCTGTTTGTTTGTAATTAATGGGGAAATGTTGTGTGCTTCCAGAAGCTAAATCCTCCCATGCCTAGCAGGAATAGATTACTGCAACATGAAAAAAGGCAGTGGGCAAAACCTATCCTAATGTGTAGGGCATGAATTGCTATGGAATCATTAAGGCTTTTCTGTTGTGATTAAAATTTGAAACAGCTTGAGTCTAGGGCCAACCTGAGTTCTGATTTATAGACAATTCAATCCTATTGAAATCAGCAGAAACAGTAGAAATATACTGAAGAAACATTCCCATTAAAATTGCTTCATGTCTTATCTGAGAGTTCCTTAGGGAGACTTTATACTGATTGCAAGACTTCACTGGAGGTACATGGTGACACTTCCAGCACCTATAAATCATTGACAAGATAAAATAGACTGAATATAGTGATGTTTATAATAAATATAATTGTTCCTTTGGGTTCCATTAAGGTCTATTGTATTATGGCATATTTAATCAGCACTTAATCTGTAAATGACTGACCTGACAAACTATAATTGCTCAATGCATTTATTTTAGGGAGTATTTAATGTGTGGGTAATCAATAGAATATAATGCATCATGTTAACATGTATTATAGAGTCCTGACATAATTGTCACGGTACACCATTAAATAGTTATTCAGGTTTTTCATTCAGTTTAATGCATAGTCAAGGAGCCTTTGATACATAGAGTAATGACACTATTCTATAATGGCTCCAAAGGAGAGGGAAAATCTGTCATGCCAATGGCTTCTTCCGGGTTTTTTATTCATTCATTCATATGGCCCTTGTATTCTTGACTTTTCCATTACATACAACTTCTGTGGAAATAAATATTCCTCACTTCTGCCCATTGAAATCTTACAGCATTTTAGAAATAGTTATTGTCTGTTCTAATGAGTTTCCTTAAAACATCTGCTGTACTGATAACGGGATAAGTTCAATAAAAGGAGCAATCGTTCAACAGAAGACCTGCATAATTCACAATGTAATATCTTTTGGCTAGTGTTTACAGCGGGAGAAATTGGGAATCAGGACTCCTAGGTTCAGTTCCAGACTATCACTGAGTCACCATATGCCACTTTGGCCACACTTCGCTATACAGGAATTGCTACACTGCATGAAGCCAGTGGTCCATCTACTGCAGTATCCTGTCTTTCTTTGTGACCAGCATCAGCTGCTTCAGAGAAAGGTGTGATTCTGGAATAACCTGCCTGGAGGGAGGTTTTCCTCTTAACGCCTCATCAGTTAGTGACTGGTTCATTCCATGAAGCATGTGGAATTATATACCTTTATAACTTTTTAGCCAACTTAATTTTTCAGTGGATATTTTCATTATCCATATATATGACTAAAGCTTTTTTGAATCCTGGTAAGTTTTTGTCCTCAATAATATCTTGTATCAATGAGTTCCACAGGTTTAAGTGAGGTATTCGAGTACATTCTTCGTAACTTTTCAGAGGTGCTGAACATACCCAACTTCCACTGAGGTCAATAAGAGCTGAAAGTGCTTGGCGTCTTTGAGAATCATGCCACTTTTATTTAGGCATCTAAATACGAATTCAGGTCCTTAACTATAAGTGTCCAGTATTGGTGTCAGCCCCACTGTGCCTCACCGTCTAGCTGCAGAATGGTTGGTGTCCACCTATAGTACTTCATTAAGTGTTCTGAAGGATTTATGGGTGTTCACAGATGGTATAAATTGGCATAACTCCACTGGCTTCTATGGATTTACACCAACTAAGGGTCTGGTCCATAAAGTGCTTTGACATCCATGTAAGTCTATACACATGAAGGACCTGAGTCTCCACTGCCTGGCCCTTGGGTGGTAATTTACACCTAACCAAATTGAATGCAAAGGGTTAGATCCTCATAGGGACTTAGGTGCCTAAGGCTCTGTCTATACTACAGACCTTACAGAAGCCTAGCTGTATTGATGCAGCTGTGCCTCTGTAAGATCTCTCATGGAGTCGCTCTATGTCAACAGGAGAGAGCTCTCCTGTCAACATAATTAAACTACCACCAATGAGTGGGGGTAACTATGTCAGTCAGTGGGAGAAGCTCCCACTGTAGACACTGCCTCCTATGCTGGCAAAACTATGTTGCTCCAGGGGGTGTTTTTTCACATCCCTGAGTGACATAAGTTTTGCCAGCATAAGTAGTAGTGTTGACATGGTCCAACATTTAGGTGCCACTCAGCTCCTCAACACTCCCTTCAGCTGTTGTCTTACCCTAGTGGTGCCTAAATTCCCTAGGAACCCTAAGTTTTAGCTGGTAGATGTGTGCAAAACCACCTAAAAGCGGATGCCACCAAGCTGCTCAGCATACGAGTTCATGCCTCAGCCCTGGCAGGATTCTCAAACTTGGTATTCCCCTGCCACCTATCTCACGCACAGGATCAAAAGATAGCAGGGTCAATCCAATTGGGAAACTTTTTTGGTGAGGGGAAAGGTGCAGATTACCCAATTCTTCTTTATATTGTACAGTCAATCCCAATATCACCAGATGCTCAGATATAGTTTGTTGACATGATTATTTCTTGTGCTCTTTCTGGTGTCTAATGTCTTGCTTGCCTCACACCAAAGATTAACCAGAATCCAGACAGCTAGCAGCATGCTTGATGCAATACTTTTTGTTAGTGCTAGCCATAGATAACACATGTGAGGACTAACTGTGTTTCTAGTTGAGCAGTTTGTGTATAAATGTAGGGTTAAATGCCAAACAGCTGAATTTGAATGAGGAGGCTGCTTCCAGTTCCTTAGAGTGGGAAGTCTGGGGATGGAAGGGCTGGGAGAAACAGGCCTGTGGAATAGTGTTGGCAGACTCTCCAGAGATGAGTGTGGTGACCTGGGCTTGAGCCGCATCTACACTGTAAAATGGCTGGGCTTGAACCCATGTCATAGCACAGGGATGGCCAACCTGTGGCTCCGGAGCCACATTCGGCTCTTCAGAGGTTAATATGCGGCTCCTTGCATAGGCGCTGACTCCAAGGCCAGAGCTACAGATGCCAACTTCCCAATGTGCTGTGGGGTGCTCACTGCTCAACTCCCTGCTCTGCTCCAGGTCCTGCCACCACTCCACCCCTTCCCCCAAGGCCCCTGCCCCTTCCCCTGAGCCTGCCATGCCCTTGCTCCTCCCCCCTCCTCACCAGAGCCTCCTGCACACTGCAAAACAGCTGATTGCGGCAGGCGGGAGGTGTGGGGAGGGAGGGGGAGGCACTGATTGGCGGGGCTGCCGGTGGGCAGGAGGCGCTGGAGGCAGGTAGCAGATTGGGGGCTGCTGACGTATTACTGTGGCTCTTTGGCAATGTTCATTGGTAAATTCTGGCTCCTTCTCAGGCTCAGGTTGGCTACCCCTGTCCTAGCAAGACTTGGGCTTGGACCTATATCCCTGGGTGGGTCCATAGTTCTGAGTCGTGCGGGATTTATGACCCAAATCAAGCAGATTTGTGTGTGGGAGGGAGGGTGGGTGGTCTTAAATCTGAGAGTCTGACCACTGGTTTACTAATGCAGTGCAAACATACCCTAACTCTCCCCATACAATGCATGGGGAGCCTGGGAGACTAACTCAGAGCTGTGAATTCCAATGGGCGGCAGGGTGCCAAGGGGTCTGCTGCTGTAACACATAAGTCCCCTTTGTGGGTCTGATGTAAAATGTAAAATGCTAACAATCAGAAGGGTAAGACTTTACAACAGCTTTGCACATTCCTAGACAAAGTGCAATGCAGTGAATCAGTCCCATAACATATTATTTAAAAAGAATAAAAATGATTTTAAAATAGCTGTGATACTATTTTAGCAAAAAATCATTGAAAATGCCCCAATTTTTAGCTGGAACTTACCCCTCCTTGCCACCCACCATCAGCTTGCTACCCTTCCACACAGCTCTGCAGTGAGCTCAAGGGAACAAATACACTTCTTAAAGTATGAGAGATTTTTGCTCTTGATCTGGCCACATTTGGTTTTCACACTGAGCTTGCCTGCATTGATCAGGCTCACCATTAACAGCATTGAAAAAGGAAACACTGAGATCTGAGCTAGCATATTCCATATATTTTGCAAGTGCGAGAACCTTTGTGAGCAGTTAAATTGAAATTCTGTGCTTAGAAATGGCTCATAGCATGAAGCTCTTGTTGCAAATGTGTTTGTAGCAGAGGAAGGAGGCAGAATGAAAGGTGGGAAATGAGGTAAACACAAGGCCAGACTAGAGAGATGCAAAGAGAGGAGGGGCCATTGTGAACTGCAAAAAAAGGTGCACTGTGATGTTCCTTCTGCCTTCTAAAAATGCTGGAGAGGCAGAGTGGCAAAGAGGCGAGACAGGCAGCATGGATGGGGCCCCACTACAACACTGGGAATGGCTGGACAAGGAGAGTGGAAGTTGGTGGAGGAGGAGAGACTCAGACTATGATGGGGAGTCTGGAGGGGTGAGACAAGGATGCTCTGGGCAAGGAGACTGGGCCTGGGATGAGAAGCCTGAGGAGTGGAGCCTGGGACTGGTTAGATGAGGAGAATAGGACTAGAAGATACAGGACTAGGACAGACACAGGTTGGAGGAGATGAGGCAGAAAAAGTCAAACTGGGGCTAAGCAACCCCCTTATTCCCCTATGCCAGCTAACCATACCTCAGGGAGCAGCCTCTGTGGGGCCATTATGTCTCTATCTATGTGGGAGAGAAGTGGTGGGGAATGGGCAGAGCTGTGACTCCAGCCTGCAACACACCAGCCAGTACCAGGTATAGGGCTGTACCAGGGTACATCCCCCTCAGCCCTTGGGACAGGAGAAACCAGGAGGCAGGTTGATGCTCTGTGTCTGCTCCTGGGGCGCGCATTATTTGTGGCAAAACCTCACTTGGCCTCTGTACATGCATTGTGCTTTCTCACACAGAATCTCAGCTGGGTAAAGGTCTCATGCCCCAAAATAAACAAACTCCACAAGGTGTTAATCCGAGCTATTACCCTACAATACAAAAGTTGAAACACTGTAGTACAAATTAAATTTCTTTTTACACATAGTTATGCCCCTAGAAGTTCTTTTAGTGCTAAATCCCTCTCCCACGGACTCTTAAAACACAGATTCTACTTCAGAGCAGTCCCCCTGAATTGAATGGAACTTCACACAGATTAAGGCACTACTCAAGGGTGAGTAACAGTAACAAAATCTGGCCAAAACAAGTAGCAAAGACTTTGAAATAGCAGTCTCACGCTCTCCTTGAAAGAAGTTTGGTCAATGGATTAAAGGGGATTTTAACTTTTAAATGATCTGCCACTGGGGGATTAAACAAGAGACGGGCCACATCTAGAACCTCCAATCCAAACCCCTTTGAATTTTGACAGGTGGAGTTCAGATTCAAATCTCTGGTGGGAATCCACTACTTGTTTTGGTTCTGGGCTGGATACAGGATCAGAAGGGATCTATTTTCCAGTTCTGGTTCAGAAGGAGCAAAAATCTTTCAAGAATAGCTTGCAAGACTTTGGCAGCACTGACCCCAAATCCTGGCCCTGATTTGGAATTGAACCCCAAACGCTTGCCTATATCAAATCCGGATTTGACTGCTGCCTCCTTAGCCCATATCTAGATATATGGCGAGCTAGAGAAGATCTCTGGGGCTTGTCTGGAGCCAGACTGATTTGGTGTTGAAGCAGAGTATTGCCAAAAGTAAACTGAAGAGTGACCTGGTCCCTGCCGGATTTAGTGCAACATGTATACTTTTTTTCTCTTAACTTTTTCACATTTGCTTTCACTTTATAGCCGCATGCACAGCTATTACTGATATCAATGGGAGTTTTCGGAGTTACATATTATGCAGTACAGATCAGTGTTTCACAGAAGAGATCCACATTGTGACTCACAGAGGAGAATCATGCCCATAATGTGTGTTATATTCAGAAGTGCTGAGCACTTACAACTGAATACTCTGAAAAAGCACCTCTGAAAAACAGGCCCTACATCGCTGAATACAACTTCATTTTTCATAACAATATTACACGCACATTTTCTAATCAACAGTCTATTTGTAGTATTAACCTTGTATTGTAAATATTACTGTGCTGGCTGGATACGAGAAGGGGAAGTGTGCTGCATCTGGCAGTGGGCTGACACAGCATATTCTCTTCACCCCAGAGCGTAACAAGATCCCCGGAGGAATTGTACCAGGAGGCTCTCTCTGAGTCACAAACCTTCCCACAGATGCTGCTGTTGGAGTGTAGCTATGTGCCACCCAATCCATTGGAATCACAGTAAATTCTCAGTGTAGCTCTGAATTGTGTGTGTGAAGTAATTTTATAATTACCTATAATTTTAAATTTGAAATATGTTGTTTACTGAGAACTTGAGTTTCTTTTAACGTTCTGTAAAACCTCTGAGGGTGGTCAAACTTTTCTCTTCTGATTCTTGAATCAAAAATTCTGTGGGCCAGGTTTATAGATAGTGAAATGTTTACATTTGCCTTAAACTGCAGTGTCAGTTGTCAATGCTTTTTAACAAATATTTATCATTTCATCGTAAAGTGGGTTGCTCGCTCTCTACATTAGTAACATTTCAGATCCTTTATTGTGTGGTGTGTTTTGACTAAACTTGATAAAAACAAGCATGAAGACTGGCCAGGTCAAATCCTGGAGCCCATACGTAGGCAAAAAACTATTGACAGAAATGGAATGGATTCCCCTCTCTTTGGCACTGATTTTACACTGAGTCAATTATATTGACGTCCCATGGTGCTTCTCCTGATTCACACCACTGTGTAAGGAGATTCAGATCCAATGGGAATTTTGCCTCTGAATAAAAACCACAGAAGGACTTTGACCTACAATTTTGAAAAGTGCTGACAAAAGTAGGCAGATTTTAACTCATTCATTATCATTTTTACAGGATTCTAGGCTAATGAGATTAATTATTTATGGTCCAGATTCTGCTGTCATTTATACCACTGTAAGTCTGGAGTAACTCCAAACTCTTCAGATAACTTACTCCTTGCTCTCATTTAGTCTGCTCTGACCCCCAGTAACACCACAAATGTATTGTGCAAACTCTTCCCCACAGGAAAGCACATCAGCATTCTAAGTGCTATAATGATGATTGTTCAACCAATGCTAGGTCAGCTGGGTCATAGTCACTGAACTCATGGTTGTTGCTTTTCTTGGTAGAGGTATGTGGCAAACACTCATGTCAAATTCTTTCACTAACAGGCCAGCTCAAATCCAGGCTGGCAAGAAAGGGAGGTTCAGCTGAAATTAACCAACCCCTGCCATGCTGGGCTGCAGTTTACAGAGCTGAGCTCAGTGCTTCAGGGAGCTGAGAAAGTAGATTTAAAAACAAAAATCCATCCCCTTCCCATGTCCCCCGCCCCCACACCTCTTCTAGCATTTGATTTCTGAAAACAGCTGGGCAGCTAACCTCAGCCCAAGCCAGGGGAAGGAGTAAAGGGGAGCTGAAATCAAGCTAGCTCCACCTTTGATCCTGTAGTAAGGGCTTCATCCCTGGAGACACAGTGCCACCTGCCCCACTGGGGAACATGGCCCTGTCTCATCCCACCCACCTTCCATCCATGCCGTTCTCCTCCCTGCTCCCTTCATTGGCCATCTTTCCCTGCATCACAGGCTGTGCTACCTACTATAGAGCAGTGAGAAAGAACACATTTGGCTAGAAACAAGCCCTGGCTAATGTGCTGCGCTCACCAAAGTGCGCCTGGCTTTAGCACAACATTTAATTAGCCTCCACAAACTTCTTTTCCTCACCTTCAGATTATAATGATCTCAGCCCAAGAAGCCCTGGAATGCGATTCCTTCCAAGGATATGCTCAGCTGAGACGTAAAGATATTGACTTGGTGTGCAAAAGAATAGTAAAAACAAGATAATCAGGCCCCAGGTCTATGTGATTAATCCAGCCCAATGGCAGACAAAACCTAGTGATAGATCTTCAGCCAGAACACCATCTTCATTTGTGGTGATCTTTTCTCAGAGATACAATGGAAACAGAAGAGGTCCAGAGGCAGACAAAAATTTGAAATTGATGAAAAGAAATGCTATTTGATTTCTGTAATTCACCTGGGGAATTTCTTGCCACAATATACCCTTGAGGCCAAGGGTTTAGTAGGATTACAAGAGAGATTGGATGTTTATTTGAATAGTAAACATCCATAGTTGCATCACATAGCATTTAAAACAAAATTATAGGGATAGAAACCCTCATGCTTCAGGGCATAAGCCAACCACTAACTGTCAAGTGTAGGAAGAGATGTCTTCCATGGGCAGGCTATTTCATAACTGTCTAATGCAGGGTTTCTTGCACCTTTCTCTGTAGCATCTGGAAGTGGTTACTGTTGGAGACAAACTAGTGGATTAGGTGGACCACTGGTCTAATCCAGTCTGGCATTGCCTGTATTGAATTGAAGAGACCGAGAATGGCTAATCTAATATAATAAAAGAATTGCCAGGTATGGATTGATGTAATCTCTGCCTTTCCCTGCCTTCTGTCTGGAGTAAGCATTGAGCAGGATGTAAATGGCTTGCCCAAGGGGGGCAGTTTGGAGATGATAGCTGCCTAGTTCCTTCAAGGTAGGAAGGTTCCATTTCTCTGCGTGAAATAGGAGTTATATTAGCTCCTCATTGCCTGTGGTTTGAACCATGTAACTGTATCTAGAGAAAGTCAGAGATCGGTTGGTGTCCTACAAAAATCAACAGTTTGGGGTAAGTGCAATCTGATGAACTCTTCGAGTGCTGCATCTTTCCCTACTGTGTGATAGCTTCTGTGCTTCAATCACAAATCTTGTTAAAAGACTGAAAACTGACATGCCTTCCAGTTCCTGACTTGGAATAGCTGGGTGCAAGTGTAATCCCCCTTTCCTCCCTAGGTCACTCGGGAGCAGGCACCACTCACCTGTGTACCTGGGCACCTGATGTTCTTGACTTTAAAAAAGATCATGAGTATCCCAGTGGTGCTGTTGGATAGGTGGGAATCCTCTATTCATCCCTCTGCTGCAGTTCCTTTACTCCTAAAGGAATTTTAAATTGGTGGTGCCTCCACCTGGCTGGCTCCTGTACACACTCAATGGTGTGCCTTGGGAACCTCCAGGAATAAAGCTATTCTAATAGTAAATAAATAAATAAATAAATAAATAATCTGTGGCGTGGGTGTAACTCAAAAATACCAGTTATAAATAATATACATCCAATAAACTTAAATTAGAGTTAACACACCTTTACTTAACAATTAAAAAACATCAGGGTATAACAGTCTAAGATATGTCACTATTAATTTAAATCCACAGGGGGCAGTTGAATAAAATCAATTAACAAATATAGTATACAGTAAGAAATGAAACTTATGTAAGTGGCATTTACACTGAAATCCAGAGGAGTGTACACTGCGGGGTGGCAGAGTCCTTGTGCTTGCATGGAAGCGCTTGGAGATCTGCAGCTGGAGACAGCACGCTGTTGGTTCTGTGTATCAGTCCAGCCAAGGCAACAAGCTGCACAACCTCTCTGAAGACTGGAGTTGGCTCCACCAAATGTCAGCAGCTCTGGGTCCTGGTTTGATGGGACGATCATTCTGCCTCTCCTCAGACTCAGACTCTCTACTGTGCCCCTTCCCGTGCAAGTACTTTCCCAAACAAGAGTGAGGGTTACTCACGCTGCCTTTACTGCAGGCCCACCTCAGTCAGCTCCAGGCACAGCAACAGTCTCTGCCCTGGCTCCAGTGAAGCCACCAACAGCCTCGGAGGATCCCTGCTCAGCCAAAGCCCCAGCAGGCTCTCAGCAGCAGCTTCTGGCTTCCTAGCAGCAGCTCCTGGTATGGACAGAGCCCCACAGCAGCAATCTCGCTCCTTTTCCGAAAATGGAGTCCACCACCTGCTCTCCCTGCATGAGGAAGTCTCTACCTCTTTCCTCAAGGCATCACAGGAATACTTAATGCCACAAAGAGTCCTGTGGCACCTTACAGACATTATTGTCTCTGAGGCTGGATTGCAGCACACCGGCTTTTCCCCTGGAACACTCCCAATAAAGTTCAGAGGCCCCTCTAGTAAAGGCGACCTGCACAAGGTTGCCTAGTTTATTACATCAGAAGTTTCAGTTCACATGGAATTCTAGGAATCCCTCCCCCAGCACTTTTTAAATCATCATGGGGGCAAAACCTGCCTAGCAGTGTCACACCAGTACTTCTGATGCTTCTGCCCACTCCGGCTCCTAGGAGTAGAGTGAAACTTGTGTGATAGTTGCCAGTTGCAGAAGTGCCAACTCTTACCTAAAGTGTGAAGAAACAGTGGTGTAACAGCTCATCCAGTGACCTGTAGATGGGGCCCTGAGCATTGCTGATGAAGAGATAGTGCTCTGTTATGGAGCCCTGCTGTGTCCCTTTGTCTTTTCTCCCCTGGTACCAAGTGTCTCGTGTGATTCATCAAAGCAAAGGAGTGATTGGGTCAGTGTAGAGTACACAAAATGTGGGCTTCTTCTGGCTTCTGACAAGATGACACGTTCCAGCCTGGTTGTTTGTGTTTCTATATAATAGCCCCAACCCATCTCTGCAAATCCTGTGCCTTCCTATTCCTTTAGGGTGCTTAACAATGTCCTTTTAATTATTGGACCCAAAGCCTTTGGGAGCTGATTGATATCAGTAATTTCAAAACAGTCTAAGATCTTCAGTCCAGCTTTTCCATCAGCCAGCCTGCTGTATTTGTGTCAGGGCTCACTTGTGATAGTGCTGGAAACCTGGATTCCACTCCTATAGAAATTCTCTGATTTGTTGTGTGACTTGGGGCAAATAATTCAATCTCTTCACTTCCTTTCCTTTAATAAAACAATAATGATATTTAACCTCCTTAGCAAGGCATGCTGAGATCCCCTGGTGACAGGCACCTTGCTTAAAAGACCTTCAGATAGGGACTGAAGCCATGGAAGTCTTTCCATTTACTTTGTTTGGGCTTTGGACCAAGCCTGTTGAGAACTCTTCATCTCCACCTCCCTAAAGTAATATTTCCTAGTAGCTCCTTCTCGTGCACTCCTCACACCCAGAGACCAATCACTGAATCATACAATGTTGATGATACACATATTTTAGAAGGGCAATCATGTTCAGCAGAGTATATGTTTTCAAATGATTGCTCACAAGACATTCTTTGTTCAAAATAGACCACCTTATAAAAGTGGTGAACATGGGGGATAGGGTGTCACACGTCTCCCCTTTCAGAACTGCAGGTATGTCAGCCAGTGGCGGATGCAAAGGCCAGTGTGTTTGAGGCCCTTTTGAGTTTTGACAACATAACTCCCAAGTGTTGCTAAACATTGTAATATTAGCCACATATGCTTTTGCAAAGTTCTGTGGACCAGGTAACACTTTGTGAACCAGTCTAGTGGTCTCAAGAGTTAGCAAGTGGATTGTCAGAAAACACCTCTATGTGCCTTGACAACCCTGATAACACTTTTGCCCTTTCAACTGGTTTTAGCTCACTGTAGATATCAATGCTTTCTAGTGTGGAGTTATCTTGTCATTCAGTGATCAAATCAATGAGGTGGAGTACCTCAGTTTCCCCTTCTACACAGAAGATCATTTTTACTATAGCTTCTCTGCCATGATACTTTCAAGTCTGTCTACATGTATTAGCTGTGAAACAGCATTTCCATGAGGCTTCTCTACATATGTGCCCTTATTTACCACTACTATCATTTCAAAGGGACCTTTCCAAGAATTTGGCATTTTGTACCTTTCCACAGGGGTTAACATTAACATTAATTCACTCATTGCAAAAGAGCATTCACGAGTATTTATGTCATTCTATGCCTTTTGTTTAGATCCTCTGTCTCTGAGGTTGGTTTGGACAATCCCCACTGTGACTTTTAACTCCTTCCTGAACCTTTATCTGTATTCAGTTATTGGCTCTTCCTTTCCCTCAGGGTTCCCTTCAGCACAGATCCTTCATCCAGTCATAATCTTGGGGCTGTGGTGTCCCAGAGTCTGGTGAGGTGAGGATGCAGGGTGCTCCTACACATTGGCAGGCCCTGTCTGGAGCTGTCTCCCAAACCCAGGGCTGCACATATGCAAGAAGCCCATCTCCCCTATTGGGATCAACCTGAGATCCTCACCCCCAGGACTGAGTCATTCCCCCAGCCCCTCTGTGGGTTAAGAGAATCTTCCCTCTGTTCAGGCATCCCTGATACCAGCAACATTCTTTCCGCTGCTTCCTTTGTGCTACCGGCCAAGGGGAAGACACCCCCCCCTCCCAGCCAGCTGAGTCATTTCCATGTTCACAGCCACCTGCATGTTCAGCTTGAAGGCTCCTTGGATTCAAATCCTTGCCGGGTTACAGAGGTAGGGGCTGAATTCTGTCTTAAAGAGATACTTGTGGAAAATGATGGTATGTCAAAATGGATGTCTTGGTGAATCTCAACTACTGCTCCCACTGGGGATCAGATGTGCCTGAGCCCAGCAGGGTACAACAGGACATATGCACTGAGGCCTGGAGTGGGAGCCCGTCTGCCACCACTCCACTCCGTGTCCCTGAGGGATTGGCTGTGTGATTGCTTTCCTCTAAAAGAGAGTTCACTCTCTGAGTCCTAGGCTGCTTGCCTGGGGGCGTGGGGGGGCAGTGGCTGAGTCAGCCCCACTGTGCAGGGCAGCCACTTCCAAGTGACCAGCATGAGGACATTCCTGTGTAACAACATTACTTCCCCACAGTGCTGTCTGGACACACCCAACTGCTAAGTGGGTTGGTCAGGGCTTTGGTTCTCTCCCACAGGAGCTCCCCTAGACAATTTTTCAGCTTTGTCAAAAGGCCTTTCCCCATTTTCCTTTCCTGTGACCCTCTCTAAGACACCATCCCTGGGGCTCTTTAGAGCAAGGTATATCCTTTGCTCAACTACAAAACTCTGGCAGTGAACAATTGGAACAGCTTGTCCAGTGACAGGCACCACCTCAACCCCCTTTGTCTCTGAGGAAACTGGGCAGGCTGCCTTTTGCTGCGTGGCAGGAGTTCAGCTCAGCACCTCCCTTTGCTGCTGGAGACACGCTGCTTCTCTCTGCTGCAGGGGTGTCAAACAGACTTTCTCTGTCTCTCTTAGTAGTTCTGGGATTTCCCCCCTTCTCTCTGGGATCTCAGCACAAAGATGCCTTTTGCTGCAGGTTACCACATACGTAGTCTAAGCCACATAAAAAAAATAATTCCCAATAAGCATGTCAGCGGGGTGTCATCCAGCGCCCCCACTTGTAAATCACCATCTTCTCTATGCACCATGGCTCAAGGTACAAAACTCCTAGATCGTCCTCTTCACACAAGCTCTGCTGTTTGGCCAGGCAACAGGTCAGATCTGGGAATCACACTCGATTTAAGCAGAGAATTGTGTGTCCCTGTATCTTTCCATCCCGTGCATACTCTGTCATTGATTTACAACCATAATAGGCTTCATCTCTAGCACTGCAGAGCCAATCCTCACAAACCTCTCAGGTAAACTTCAGGTGCTTCAGAGGTTTCTGTGCTGAAGACAGCTGAGGTAAGGTGAACTGGCTGAGGCTTGTTTTCTCTCAGATAAGGGCCCTGATTTCTCTGGTGCTCAGGGTAGTTCCACTGATAACATTTCCTCGGGCTCTTCCTTCACAGGAGGTTTGTAATGGGAATTACTAGGAGAGGAATGATTTGGGGGAGGTCAGTGCCTAGCCTCCCAAACCTCCTCCTTTGTCCCAGGGGTAAAATAGGGTCCCCCCTTCCCACCAGATTAAAATCCCTTTTTCTCTGGCTTACGCTCACTAGATGATTGGGCTTGATGAAACATCTGCCAAAGCATCCATTTCTGTCACAGACTTTCAGATCTATCCCATAGACATTGCTTTACATCATCCTTAAATAAGCTCAAGAAATGTTCCTGACCAATGAGATCAAGCAGTTGTTCAAAATTTTCAACACCTTTTCCCTTAACCCATTTCCTTACCTGGAAACATATTCACGATTACTCATAGCAACACTCGTAATACTTCTGAATTTTGCCCTGTCCACCTCAGGAGTAATTTGGAACATTTTGAAAACAGTTTATTTAAACTTAGAATATACCAGGGCTTCCTCAATTGGCATTTCATGAAATGCATTTCAAGCCTGCCCAGACAATTTTGCAGTCAGTGTGGGGACTCTCTGGTCCTCAGGGATTCCATGGACTTCACACACAGTTTTTGAAAAGCAGTGAAGTGCTCATCAGGGCAGTCTGTCTTTGTCTGGAGGGCATACCTGGTCCTTGTTGGAAACTTTTGGAGTGAAGGGAGATGTTGGTGGCACTGAGATCTGTTTCGGTTCTCTATCCATTCCAGTTGGTGCTTCCACTCGTTCTCCTTCTCCTCAGCCTCTTCAGCTTTCGGCTCCATGATCTTCTCATGTAGGTTCACAGCCCACTTATCAGCTTCTTCTTCCAATACAGCTGCTGCTTCATTCTCTCTCAGCTCCAACTCCTCTTTTGTTCTCCTCTCAGTTCCCCACTTCTGATTTTGACATTCCTCCCTTTTTTCCCCCCCTCAGCCTTCAATTTGGCCAGCTCTAGCTGTGCCTTATGATTGCTCATTTTTATGCTTTTCTGTTTCTATTTCTCCCGCCCAAAAGAAGCAAACAGAAAAGAATAAAACTGTAAGCTCTCTGACTGTTCTCAGCTACCACACTTGAGCTTCACTGCAAATCACTACACCAGTGCTTAAAGTACAAACTTCACTCAGAAGAGCAAGCTGTTCGTATATCCTACTAATGGCTGTGCCACCAGGACATTCCCCAGGGTACAATCTGGTCTGGACTGTTGAACTGCTATGTCCCCTTAGTTCTCTCGCCTGGCATGCCTTTGATACAGCTTTGCTGTCAGAACACCAACTCCTGGCCTGTTCACACAGCCTTTAGCATGTGCAATCACTCCCTGCTAAGTACATGAGCACTCTGACTAGTCACTCATGAATTACATAGAGTGCGACACCCACAAGCGCCTAGTCCCAGCCCTGGATCCTTGAATGCTCTCAGTTAAATCAGCTGATTAAGAGACACTAAACCATGGTTATAAATTACTGGTAAGAGGAGGAATAAGTTACATGTAAACATTCTACAGACTATTTCTTTCAGACTCCACCATTTTTTCCATATTTCTACACTATGTAAACATTCTTGGCTAATCTTAGGGAAAAAATGCCTTCAGAGCAGTGCGTTAGAGAAAGGGTATGCTGGGTTTATAATAGGATTCTACTCTCACTCCTTCCTAATAAATACAAGGCCCTGAGGAAGACTGAATTTACTATCAGGTTAAAGGCAGTGAAAGAGTTAAAATGACTGGAGAATGCCTACAAAATACATTATCTCCATGGACCATCCAAAACCTCATGCAGTAACCTCTGCACAGTATTACAAATAAGGTATGCTGAGAGACACCTCTACCAAATCCGTTTGCAAGAGTTTGTATAGTTGGGGAGAAAGAAACCATTTTTCTACATTCATATATATAATTCCATGCAAGATGGAAAATGTGAGTGCACAAAACCTCATTTTCAATCTAAATCATAGTTTTATAATAAAGCCGTCAAGAACGAAGCAGGGTCTACAGCAGTGATATTGTTAGTTTTATTGATAAAGACGTGCAAATGATTCATTTACAGTGACAATTTTTACATACAATTTTATTGCAAGAATGTCTTTGTTTAACAAGCAAACTAAAGATAAAAGCATTCTATTCAGTAAATTAAGTGTACATACAATCTCTTTGCACATTGTAATAGAGTGGATTTGAAAAGTTGTTCTTCTTTGTCTGTAAACTATATAAGTGCTCATTTTAAACCAAAAGATGCATAATTACCCCAAGCTACTTCCCTATGAGACACAGGGTCATAAACATCATGATGAATAGGACAGGTTATTAATCACAGTGGGTTTCAGCCCCATAGGACCACCCGGAGAGCAGATTTTACCAACTGGGGGAAGTTCCATGGCAGGGTGACCCATCTGGAAGTGGCTTGTATATCCCCTCTGAGAACTCCTCCCACTGTCCTCTACAATTGAAGTGGGCGTCAGACCTGTAGGACCACCCTGAGAGGGGCCTTGACCAAGTCCCCACACCGCCCTCTACCAACTGGCGAGTGTTTCACTCCTCCCCTTTAGGCCATCTCAGAAGGGAAACGTGTACCAATCAGAACAGGTATAGCCCGAAGGTCTAGGCCATGATTTCTGCAAAACACATCCTTGGAACGAAACGGCCTCTTCCACGTAGTGTTGTGTTGGGACTTCCAGGGCAATGCTGCCCTGGAAGTTTTCATTGAGCTCCAGAGATAGGCAGCTTCTGGCCTAGACTTTTGGGTACATAGCCTCAGGGAGGTTTGGCCTAATGGACAGAGTGAAAATGGCTGCCCTCCACTTCAGGGCTGTGTGGCCCAATGGCTACAGACAACGTGGCTTCCCTCTCCCTCAGAGCTGTGTGGCCAGACAGTGAAAGTCAATATGGCTGCCCATTCCCTCATGGCTGTGTGGCCCGAGAGCTAAGTTCATATGTGCCCCAGGGGTCGGCCCTGGGGCCGGTTTTGTTCAACATCTTTATTAATGATCTGGACGAGGGAATAGATTGCACCCTCAGCAAGTTTGTGGATGACACTGAACTGGGGGAAGAGGTAGATATGCTGGAGGGTAGGGATAGGGTCCAGAGTAACCTAGACAAATTGGAGGATTGGGCCAAAAGAAATCTGATGAGGTTCAACAAGGAGAAGTGCAGAGTCCTGCACTTAGGATGGAAGAATCCCATGCACCGCTACAGGCTGGGGATCAACTGGTTAAGCAGCAGTTCTGCAGAAAAGAACTTGGAGATTACAGTGGATGAGAAGCTGGATATTAGTCAGCAGTGTGCCCTTGTTGCCAAGAAGGCTAACGGTATATTGGGCTGCATTAGTAGGACCATTGCCAGCAGATCGAGGGAAGTGATTATTCCCCTCTATTCGGCACTGGTGAAGCCACATCTGGAGTATTGCATCCAGTTTTGGGGCCCCCTCCCACTACAGAAAGGATGTGAACAAATTGGAGAGAATCCAGCGGAGGGCAACGAAAATGATCAGGGGACTGGAGCACATGACTTACAAGGAGAGGATGAGGGAACTGGGCTTGTTTAGTCTGCAGAAGAGAAGAGTGAGGGGGGATTTGATAGCAGCCTTCAACTACGTGAAGGGGGGGGTTCCAAAGAGGATGGAGTGAGGCTGTTCTCAGTGGTGGCAGATGATAGAACAAGGAGCAGTGGTCTCAAGTTGCAGTGGAGGAGGTCTAGGTTGGATATTAGGAAACACTATTTCACTAGGAGGGTGGTGAAGCACTGGAATGGGTTACCTAGGGGGATGGTGGAATCTCCATCCTTAGAGGTTTTTAAGGCCCATCTTGACAAAGCCCTGGCTGGGATGATTTAGTTGGGATCCTGCTTTGAGAAGGGGTTTGGACTAGATGACCTCCTGAGGTCTCTTTCAACCCTAAGATTCTATGATTGGCCTGCAGTTTGAAACTTCAGATATTATTACTCACAGGCTAGACACCTTTCCAGCCTGGGCTCAACTCGTCTCCCCTCAGTTCAGTTCTTTTTTTCAGGTGTTTCCCAGTGTCTCTTTGGGCGGGGAGGCAGAGGAGAACCTCGAAGATGTCACTCCCCTGCCTTATATAACTTTTGTGTATGGCGGGAACCTTTTCTTCCAGTGGAAACACACTGGCATTCCAAGGGATGTAGGCAGTACTGGGTGACTCAGACCCATGTCTCTGCAGGGAGGTAGCAGCAATTACTCGCAGGCTGTCTGGAGCATCCACAGGAAGCCTAAGATCTTTCATAGTCCGTTGCTTTGCTAATGGCCCATCAGCCCTGTCAGGCTTTTCATTGTTCTACCTAAAGGCCTGGTCATGGGTGACACCCAAGGTAGCACATTTGAAATACAGCTACATGGTCAATATTCCTAACTTCAGATACAGAAATGATACAGGCATATAAATTAGATAATCACATTCAGTAAATCATAACCTTTCCAATGATATCTTGCATAAAGTACATCTCAGTTATGTCATATCTATATCATAAGCATATTTCCACAAAGAATATGGAGTAACATCACAAGTACATGTTGATCTATGTCTACACTACAGAGGCACAGCTGCAGAGATAATGAATAATGAAATTCACTGAAGCTAGATGGCTGGTTTTAGAGTAGAGACTCAACAGAAGCTCAGTGGGAGCTTCAATGGGAACTCAGTGGGAGCTGCGGGAAGCGGCGCGGGCCGGGCCACCGCTTCCCGCAGCTCCCATTGGCTGGGAACGGCGAACTGCGGCCACTGGGCACTGCGAGCGGCCATAGCTTCGGACATTCAGGTAAACAAAGCATCTCACGGCTTGCCAGGAGCTTACCCTGAACAAGCCACAAACCAAGTTTGGGAACCCCTGGTCTAGGCTAACAAGTAGCAGTGAGGTGAATGTGTTCACTTCTGTTGATTAGTCGTGCCTCAGGCATGACTATAGTAATAGCAACTGTTTGGAGCTTCTGAATGCTTTGGAAAATCCCGAAGGAATGTCCATGTCTTTAACTACACCTTTGCTCCACCCCTTGTTCCCCTGCTCCTATCTGGAAGAACAGGGCCGGATAGTGCCACTTTTGAGGATATATTTGGGGCTAGTGCCAAGGTATATTTGGGGCTAGTGTATGGTATTTTGGTGTACAAGGAAAAGGTTTTGGTTATGCATTATCATTATCTGAGAAGACAATTTTTTATTGAAATGTCAGTAGTTAAGTCACTGTTTTCTAACTTATAACTTTAAATTACTTTTGGTTTCACTGTCACTGGCAGTCTCATGACTTTTGACTGACAGAAAGCTTGTCTGGCAAATTTGTAAGGCCTAAATAAAGGACCCATGGTTCCATTTTGATTTTAAAAAAATCAGCTTCCCAGAATAATTGTGAATTACCACATTGTGATAAGACTGATTTATTGTGACTATTTCTTGATAAGATTTATCGTCCTATGTTAAACACATTCATTTAAACTTTGTAAACGGTATCATAAAACCTTTGTTTTTCTTTTTGTAATTGCTAATTTATCTTTAAATTCTATTTTGATCAACCTAAGTTTTAGGCGGAGACAAGGCTTCATTTATGAGAATTCTTCAATCTATATTTTATCCAATATTCAACAAATTCATGAAAAGCATGGTACCTTTAGCTGGTTAACTAAAATGACTAAGTGTGTCTTTTATGTTGCATATTAATGATCTCAAATCTATTTTTATTTTGCTTTATAGTGCCCTCTTTTTTTTGTTTATTGTACACCTTTATCTTTTGAATCTCCTTCAGTGATGGCAAATATCTGAAACTTGTTAGAAAGCATGGCCCTGATCTTGCAAAGACTTATGCAGATGCTTAAGTTTGTGCAGCCTGAGTAATACCACTGATGTTATTGGGACTACACCCAGTGCATAAAGTTAAGAACGTGCGTGAGCTTTAGCTAGGTCTGTGCCTATGTTGTTAGTCTTCCTTTTACTTCACCTTGTCTTTTCCTTATTCTCCCCTGCTGTTACCCCAAGGTACTTATCCTGCAACTCATGTAATTAGTTTTCCTTCTCTACCAGGACTTCTGTTGAATCTCTACTCTAAAACCAGCCATGTAGCTTCAGTGAATTTCATTATTCATTGACGTTCCTGAGAACATCAGCCTATCTCTATATATCTGTTCAATCTCTTGGTTAGAACCAGCTGATAACACACACAAACGTACTCTCTACCTCCCCAGTCAGGACAATCAGAACATTTTTACATTTAGTATCATTCTCTGTACCTTCACCTACCAAACTTCTTAAAAGTGACAGTGGTTGAAGATAATTATTTATCTAAAAATAATTAATGTCTGACCTTACAGTTTGTGTTTTTTTAGTGAAGGCTGGAGAGAAAAAACTTCCCAAGATTTGGTCTGAAGTCAAACCTAGCTTCAGGTCTGTGGCTCCTTGACTTGCACCTTTCTGTGAGAGTCAATGGCCAAGGTGCTTCTTTTAGTTTCACTCTCCTGTAAAGCCGTCTGAGTAGCTAAACCAATCTCATGAAGGTTATGAAGTTTTCATTTGAAGCTAAAATATTCATTCTAGGAAAACTAGACTAAAATATAACGCTGACTCTGTCATAACTATGTGACACACTGTCAGTGGTGAGGGCTCTGGAAAACTTTATCATCTAGAAAAGCTAGCCTCAGAAAAGTGAAACATCTTAAAAGCTCATAAAGTTTAAGGGCTCAATCCTGCAGTGGACAATATCCTGAGAGGTTGAGGTGCTGAGCACTCAGGTCTGGTTCAGCAGCTGCCCAGGCAGCGCTCACCAGATAGAGACATCTAACTAGCACAAACTTCCACATAAAAGTCTACAGCAGCATTGGGTGGCCAAATAGGTGAGTCAGTGGATAGACCATAGAGGATTAGAAGCCTGTTTGTTTTTAAGTACACAGCAGATCTATTGCTCCATAAAAGTTGCTATGGGTTTCAGGCTGTAGTAACTGTTTGTAGGAGTGAACTCTGCAACCAGACAACAAAAAAATGTGTGTAAAATCTTGCACAGAGAGTCTGGAATACACTGACTACAAATAAGCATAATCATAGTCTAAACTATGTTGGTAAAGCAGGATACTAATTTCTTTCAAAATATGTATATATTTGTATAACAGGTCAAGCACTCACTGCAACAGCGCCTCCTGCTGGTCATCCAGGAATTAGCTCCTCAGCCCTGGAGCACCCCCTGCTGGCTGGTGTCTCGCTGATGTCCCTCCCAGACCCCGGTACCCCTTTCCTCAGGATGCTGCAGTGCCCCCCGCACTCTGGGTCTCCCCTCCCAGTGGGGCCCCCTCCCTCTATGCCCACCTTGCCTCAGTGGCTACTGCCAGTCATCATCTAGCCTCCTTTCTCTGGGGAAAACTGCAGTCTGTAATGGCCACTCATCATTGGCGAGGGGGTTGGACCAGCCCCCTCTACAACCCCAGTATCTCCTTAGGCCTTTAACAAGGCCTCAGCCTCAGGAGTTGCCAGGCTGGAGCTCCCCAGCTCCTCTTCCCCTTCCCCAGCATTGCTCTGCTTCAGGTACCCTGTACTCCCAGGCAGTTGGGTCCTTCCCACTCCAAGGCTGGAGTGAGACTGACCCAGATCCTCCCTTAGCCCTTACATCAGGGCCAGCTGTGGCCTGATTGGGTGTGGCCACAGCTGTGACTGCCTCCTCCAAGCCTACCTCAGCTGCCTTTAACCCTTTTCCCTAGGAGCAGGGTAGCTGCCCTGCTACAATTTGCTATCACATTCTTGTCAAGAAACATACTTCACCAGCCTTTACTCTGAGTTAGTGACATTTTTGGTGTGGTAATTTCCTTTTAAAAAAAACACGTGAAAACTGTCTTCAGTCTTCAAATTTTAAACAGCAGATTTGACTGTTTCAGCATCTGTCCAATTTACCTGAGCACTTCTGCGATTTTCAGCTAGTCTCCATCTCCTTCGTTAAAACACTTTCTGCTCCATCATCAACTGTATTTTGGCCACTGCTGAACCCAGGTTTCTTCTTGCATACTATAAACACTTGTTTTATAACTATAAAAGTATATATATATATACAATTTTGATATAAAATCTAGATTGAGATGGTAAATACATTTGTGAAAACAATGAGGAGTCCGGTGGCACCTTAAAGACTAACAGAGTTATTTGGACATAAGCTTTCATGGGTAAAAACGCCACTTCTTCAGATGCATGGGCTCTGAAAATACATTTGTGATAATTAGTCAATATATTTGTGATATTTAATACATATAATGAAAAAACATACAATTATCACTGAAATGCCAGTAACAATGATTATGACTAAAAGTCCTCTTTCAAAGTCCCTCACAAAAATCTATTAAGAAAACTAAATAGTTGTGCTGTGAGAGTTCTGTCATGGACTAGAGATTGGTTAATGGACAGAAAACAAAGAGCAAGAGTAAATGGTTCATTTTATACCTGGCAAAAGGTTAATAGTATGGTGCCCAAAGGTTTCACGCTAACACATTTGTTGTTTTTAATGTATTCATTAGTGCAGTGGTTCCCAAACTTGTTCCACCGCTTGTGCAGGGAAAGCCCCTGGCGGGCCGGGCCGGTTTGTTTACCTGCCGTGTCCGCAGGTTCGGCCGATTGCGGCTCCCAGTGGCTGCGGTTCGCTGCTCCAGGCCAACGGGAGCCGCTGGAAGCGGCGCCGGCTGAGGGACTTGCAAAAGGTGCCAAAAAATGCATGTGACATAAAAATAATACAGTATAGTCAAGACTAGAGCAGAATGAAGAGCTCCAGTGAGACCTATCAAACCTAGAATAATAGGCAGTGTAATGGCAGATGAAATTAAATGTTAACAAATGCAATGTAGTGTACCTAGGAAAGAATAATTTGAGCTATTCATATACACTGCTGGTTTTTTTTTAATTAACTGTAAACGCTCAGGAGAAAGACCCAGGCTTCATGCTAACAACTTATTGAAAACATGGGTTCACACTCCAGCTGCAATGAAGGGGACATTCAATGACAATAAATGGTAACAAGTATCAAAATAGTATTTTAAAAAATACATATAATTAATCAGTGGAACTCATTGTCACAAGATTGTCACCAGTGATAAAAGAATAGTAGAATTAAAAGAAAAAAATAGACATTTGTTGTATGGATAATGAGAACTGGAACAATTGATAGGATAATTTTTTTTAATGAACTCTCATTCTTTAGGGCATGAAACAATCACTAACTGACTGAGGACGAGAAAAAACTTGCCCTATGGCCAGGTTATTCCATAATTATCTGCTACAAAGTGGGAGTAAATGGTGGGAACTCATTGTCATATACTCAGCCTTCTTCTCATGGAAGATATGCAAGTCTATGATAAGTGGGGATTTACCCCTGCCTTATTACCAATGTGTTCTCCCTTAGAAACTTTTATAGTCAGAGTTTTAAAATATTATAATAGTAAAAATTTTTCCATGTATCTGCAAAGTCAATATGTGCTGTGTATACTGGAGCTTTGTAAAGAATTAGCTGTGTTTAGGAAAAGGATTATTACTCTGCAATTTGTATTTACTTCTTTACAAGGAATTTCAGCAGCACCCTCTAAAACAGCATTTCTCAAATGCAGCCACCATGGCCACATGTGGCCACCAGGGACTTTTATTGTGGCCACAGCCTCCTGGGCTGTGATTTTGGGGGGGAGCAGTGGCCCCTCTTCCAGGGCCACCAGCGGGGGTTGGGCCCTGTCTCCCTCTGGAGATACAAATGCTGGAGGTACAGGTAGCTGGTGAATTCTCCATTTTCCCGGGGGTGGGGGAGAGGGAGGAGGCTTCGACCTCAGGGCTTCGGGCTACATCCACGCGGTAGCAGGCTCTGGTCCCAGGTTCACCACTCATGCTATCATCCCTGGGCCCCGTGGCCTCCCTGCCCACTTCCCACTCCAGGGCTTAATTTGTCCCAGTGCTTGCCGAGGCTGTGTAAGTCTGCTGTGAAAAGTGATATTAACAAACATACAAATATCACTTTTCACAGCAGCAGACTTACTCTCTAGCAAGTTTTTTAAAAAGCAACCAAAAAAGCAAAAGAAACAACAACAAAAGGACAAGAACAGGCAAAGCACCTAATTTGTGATTCTGTTTTGTTCAGGTCCAATAAAGAACAGACACCACTGTACATTATGTTTATTACTGAGTCTGAAAAAAACCCTATATAAATAAATTATAATGATTTGAACATGTATTAAGTGCTTTAGGAAAAATTGTCAGCGTGGCCAAGAGCAAGAATTGGTGGCCGCACTCTGAGGCCACCAAAAATTTTGTTGGGAGAACCCTTGCTCTAAAATAATTCAGACACTTAGAGACTGATTAGAGAAATAAGTTTGCTCTTTGATTATTGCATAATAATGAGTTTAGCATGCATTGAGCATTAATAATACATACATTGACCATTGGATTGCAAAAAACAGTAGAAATTCTTTGTAAGTAGAACAAGATCAGAAGCAGTTGTCATGGCTATTTAGTAGTCAAATCATAATTTTGAGAGAAAGTGAGCGCTTGCAATATTAAGCAGTTAGTTGTTGCAATTTATTTTTATTTATTATTTTTTATCATCTTAGAACTTATGAGCCCTAGTCATGGACCAGGACCCCAAATGACACAAAAAAAACCCCTCAACTGGTTCTGCTAGTAGAATCCCCTCTACTTTTCTGTGATCAGTGCACATGGGGGTTTTCTGTAGCTTATTTTGAGGAGTAAATATTAATCTTGCCACTACTGAGGGTTTTTTTAGAAAGGTATTCAGTTTCCTTCTCGACTAGACATGTTGCAGAATATATCTACATAAACACTGCACCCTACAGTTGATTATCAGTACAACATGGAGTATGCTCTCATGTTTTTACTTCAGCATTAGTATTATAACCAAACATTACACTTGAAATAGAGGCCTGACAGCATGATACTTTATTTTATAATGTCAACTATTATTTTTAACCCCATTAATTCATTCAGATCCTCTGCCCTTAAAGTATTTCTTCTGGGTTTTCCTCTGCCCTCCCATACATGAGGTGTAACTCAGATTTACACTTAATATAGATGATTGACATGTTTATATAGTTCTGTTGTAGAAAGAATCTGGACCTCAGTAAAAGAAAAGCAATAGTGTCCGAAAGCAACAATCTGAATGCATTCAATGCTTTCAAAATTACACAACTGGAAGAAAAATGTGGTTAATATTTTTATTAATTTATTTAGATATTTGTATGTATTTTAGGAAAAATAAAGAATATTTTACACTTCTAAAGCACATTTCCTTCAAGGATTGCGGAGCAATCTGCAAATGTCATGTAGGCCCCGCAACAGCCTATGCAGAGTAAAGTCTGTAGCTATTAGGCATCACTGCAATCTTCACTAAAATGCAGCCATCTCTGCCATGGAACTCCATGACATTAAAGACAGACTAATACAGTGTTCGGTATCGTAGGTAGAGGTGGAGAGAGGCAAAAAGATCCGGCTTCTCCTCCACTATAAAGTCTGCAAAATCCTTGTGACTGAGGTCCCAGATAGGGGCCACACTGAGGTTGCTCAATTAGGGCAAACTGCAAAGGATGGGGCAGACAATCCCCAAAGCTGGTAGATATTCCAATACTTAGATTTACCAAGCCAGCACAAAACCTTACTGGTTACACAGAAGCCAAAACACAGTTCCCTTAAAAGCAACCCCAGCCTTTGGTCTGCCTCCCAGACAACCAAGTCAGATATGAAAGTTCTACCCATCCCAAAGGCTTGGACACTTTACCTCCCAGGTTAATGAACATTTCTTACTCAACTACATGCTTATGGCCAATTCTTATTAACTAAAATAAAATTTAGTAAGAAAGAAAAGAAAAAGTGTATTGGTTAAAATATCATTATACATACAGACATGAGATCAGTTTCACAGTAGAGATTGTGAGCTTTGGAGTTGCAAAGAGTTCTTAGAATTAGTCCATAGTTTCAGTCCAATGTTCCATACCAGGGTGATCCAAATTGAATTGGAGACCTCAATCTTGCAGCTCAGTACTTTCCCTGATAAAGCATAAGCAAATTTGAGATGAAAAGATTAGGTCCCAAGAATCTTTTATACTGTATCTGGGCAGCACAGAGTTCTTAGTTGAACAACAAGTAAAGGCTAAGTTTTAGTCACCGGTATTTTTAATAAAAGTCATGGACAGGTCACGGTCAGTAAACAAAAATTCATGGCCCGTGACCTGTCCATGACTTCTACTATATACCCCTGACTAAATCTTGGGAAGGAGGGTGGCCCGGGGCACCGCAGTTGCTGGGCTAGTAGGCTCCCTACCTGGCTCCGCTGCTTCCTCCCCAAATGCTGGATCCTCAGCTCCCATTGGCCAGCTTCAGCCTCAGGCATGGGGCCTGTAACCTGAGCTCCACCACCCAGGCGGTTGGGCTCAGGCTTTGGTTTTGGCCCCGGGCCCCAGCAAGTCTAAGCCAGCCCTGGCAACCCCATTAAAATGGGGTCCTGACCACTTTGGGGTCCCGACCCACAGTCTGAGAACCACTGATACAGAATCATAGAAATGTAGGTCTGGAAGAAACCTCAAAAGGTCATCATGTCCAGTCCAGCTCCCTTTGCTGAGACAAGACCAAGTAAACCTAGCCTAGACCATCTGTCAAGATTCCTTCCCCATTCTGAACTCTACAGTACAGATGTGGGGACCTGCATGAAAGATCCCCTAAGCTTATTCTTACCAGGTTAGGTTAAAACTTCCCCAAGGCACAGATTTCTTTCTTGCCTTGGGAACTAACTTAGGTTAAAAAAACCTGATATGCTGCCACCACCATGCGATTTAAACAAAGAACAGGGAAAGAGACCACTTGGCGACATCTTCCCCCCCAAAATATCCCCCCAATCCCGACACCCCCTTTCCTGGGGGAGGCTTGATAATAATATCCTCACCAATTGGTATAAGTGAACACAGACCCAAACCCTTGGATCTTAAGAACAATGAAAAATCAATCAGGTTCTTAAAAGAAGAATTTTATTTAAAGAAAAGGTAAAAGAATCACCTCTGTAAAATCAGGATGGTAAATACTTTACAGAGTAATCAGATTCAAAACATAGAGAATCCCTCTAAGCAAAACCTTAAGTTACAAAAAGACACAAAAGCAGGAATACACATTCCCTCCAGTACAGCGAATTTCACAAGCCAAAAAACAAAAGAAAATCTAACGCCTTTTCTAGCTAGATTACTTACTAACTTTACAGGAGTTAGAAAGCTTGCATCCTTGATCTGTTCCCAGGAAAGGTATCACACAGAAAGAAAAAACCCTTTGTCCACCCCTCCAGATTTGAAAGAATCTTGTCCCCTCATTGGCCATTTTGGGTCAGGTGCCAGCGAGGTTACCTTAGCTTCTTAACCCTTTACAGTTGAAAGGATTTTGCCTCTGGCCCGGAGGGATTTTATAGCACTGTACACAGAAAGGTGGTTCTCCTTCCATTTATATTTATGATACCATCTCTGGGCCTACTTGCTTTGCTAGATGTATAAAGACAATCCAAGTCTGACACTTGAGAGACTAGTAGGTCTGACCAGAGGTGGTGAGCCATTGGCTATTTCCTAGTCTGACCATCATCTCCTCTAGTCAGAAGCCAAAGACTGAAAGTCATCATGATAGTTCCCCAAAAACCACTCAGCTGATTCACACATTCCAAGGCCAGAATGGACCATTTTGATCATCTAGTCTAAACTCCTGTGTAACACAGGCCATACAATTTACCCAAAGTAATTCCTAGGGCATGTCTTTTAGAAAAACAACCAATCTTGATTTAAAAATGTTAAGTGATGGGGAATTCACTTTGACCTTTGACAAATTGTTTGAACAGTTAATTACTGTCATCATTAAAATTTGCACCTTATTTCCAGTGTGAATTTGTCTATCTTCAAATTCCAGCCACTGCAATGTGTTATACCTTTCTCTGCTAGATTGATGAGCCTATTACATTTTTGTTCTATATGTAGATACGTATCAACTAATCAAGTAACCCCTTAATCTTCTCTTTGTTAAGATAAATAGATTGAGCTCCTTGAGTCTATCACTATGAGACATGTTTTCTCATCCTTTGATCATTGTCATGGCTCTTCTCTGAACCCATTCCCATTTATCTACATCCTTCTTGAAATTGTGGGCACCAGAACTGGACACAGAATTCCACGCAACAGTTACAATACCACACATAAAGGTAAAATAACCCCTTTATTCCTACTCAAGATTCCCATTTATGTATCTCAGTTTCACATTAGCTCGTTTGGCCCCAGTGTCACACAACATCATGTTCAACTGATTACTCACCACAACCCCAAAATCTTTTTCAGAATCGCTGCTTCCCAGGATAGAGTCCCCCATCGTGTAAGTATGGCCTACATTCTTTGTTCCTAGATGTATTAAAATGCATTTTGTTTGCTTGTGCCCAGCTTACCAAGTGATACAAATAACTCTATATCAGTGACCTCTCCTCTTCATTATTTATCACTCCTCCAATTTTTGTGTCATCTGCAAACTTTATCAGGTCATTGATAAATATGTTAAATAGCATAGGGCCAAGAAACACATCTGCTCAGCAAGGATTCTCCGTTTACAATTATATTTTGAGACCTATCAGCTAGTATTTAACCCATTTCATGTGTGGCTATGTTAATTTTATAGTCTTCTGTTTTTTTAATCAAAATGTCAGGTGGTACCAAGTCAAACGCTTTACAGAAGTCTAACACTATTACCTTTATTGACCAAAAATGTGTAAAAAAAAAATATATCAAGTTAGTTTGACAGAATCCATTTTCCTTAAACCCATGTTGATTTACATTACCCTCCTTTAATTCTTTATGAATTGAGTCCACCTCAGAGGCTTCCTTATCTTGCCTGAGATTGATGTCAGGTTGACACACCTATAATTATTGACATAGAATGCTCTCCTGCTGTGGATTGTGCTCTGGTAAGACAATATAACTCATTGCTTACCCTACTTTCAAATTCTCCAACTTTGAATGCAAGGTGCACATGTGTAACCCGCAGTAGAATAAAATAGGGACCATCACTAGAAGAACAGCTTTTTCTCCCCAACAATTGTTTGATTCGTAGATGACCTCTGTGAATGCAAGGGCTGGGGGGAGAGATACCAGCAAAGGAGGACACTCAGGCCTAAGAATAGTAAACTATGTTTTATTGAAGGACAGAACAACTTACACTCCAATCTGCATGGGGAGCCCCTAGAATGCACGGAGGGGCTGCAGGGGACTCTGGCCGTTCGGGACAGCTGACCAGGCAGGACTCCGCCATGGGGGAGTCCTCTGCTGCGCTATATTCTCTGTGCTATATTATCTAAGGATTAGATGGGGTCAACAGCTGGCTACATTCTTATATGTACGATTTATGCTTATTACATAAACTGACTCGTTTACAGGCAAAAATATGCTGAGCTATGCTACAATATCTTTTGGCAGGGTCTGTCGGACAAAGTTAATTGAAACTGCCTGCATCCTCCGCTTACATCCAGTCACATACTCAGTCCACCACTTAGCTCCTCGCCAATCTTCCGCAACCTTGCCCCTACACTCCACCCCTTGGCGGACTGAGGTGTATTAGTTACTGCCACCAGCGCACTTCGAGCGTACACACTGGTTTGCGGGTTGCCAGTCAGGCCAGGAGGGCAGAGGAGCAATTCACGCAGCATAGAAGAATGACAAACACACATACAAAGCCCAGTAGTCCAATCAATAGCAAGAGCCCGATGCATCTCGCCCAGAAGCCAGGAGGTTAGCCACCGCCAAGGGTCATCCCATACAGAAGCCTCAGAGCCTACGTCATGTAACACCTTCAAGTGGTCCATCATATTATGAACATCAGTCTCGATGCGCTTATCCTGATTTGAGTAAACACAACTTTCATTAATCAAGGCCAAAATCCCAACTTGAGCGGCGAATAAGTAGTCCAACTCCATGAGATTCTGTAATACAACTTGCGACAAAGAAGCTACTTCTAATTGCAGGGCTTGGATTGCATCTGTGGTATTATTCTCTATAATCTCTAATGTTGCTGAAATATTTACAATAGCCCGCTCCAGTTCGGCCACCCCTAGCCAGGGGAGGAAAGCGCGGACAAACTGATGGAAGCCCGTGGGTCTCTGCACAATGGGATTTGGGCTCTGTTGTGGACGTGCCGCCAATATGTAATTATGCACTGCATGTGCATGCATGGTTTGCATTCCATAGATATAGGGGAGGAGCTGTCCCAATGTGCACCGTCCACACCATTGGTTGTGTAGGGTTTTATATGCCCAATGGCCGCTCACCACCGTCGTTCTGCCCCCCTGTATGAGGCCGATCCATCAGTAAACCATGCAACCTCTCGTTGTTGTTTGGTTAAGGAGGCGTAGGAAGGGGCCTCTGTACAGGTGGGTTGGGGCACCTCAACTGGAGGGGCATAAGTGTGCTGGCCCCCGGAGGGCAGTTCCTTGAAGGTGACAGTGCCCAAAAGCTGTGCGTGTGCATCGGTAATGCTTGCCTGGGTCATTTGCATACGCAGCTGCTGGTAGTGTTTCCACTTCCATAAGGTCTGAGTCTGGGCTACCCAGTCCGTGTGAGCGGGCTTTTGTCCCGGACCCAACCCAAAATCGGAAGCAGGATATGCACCTTTACAGGCTCTGCGCCCGTTATGGGCTCAGTTTGCTGCAGGGCCCACACTACTGCCAGCAGCTGCTGTTCAAGGGGTGTATAACACTCAGCTGAGCCTCGCAGGGATCGCGACCAATACCCTATGGGCTCCTTTTGAGATGAAGCTTGCTGCCACAGCCCCCACGAGGCCATGTGGTCAACCACCGTTACCTCGAGGGGGTGCCTCGTCTGCCTGGGCTCAGCACTGCGTGTCGGCTGAGCGCCTCTTTAGCCTGCTGGAATGCAGCATGCTGCTTGGCCCCCCCAACTAAACGTGGCTTTCTTCCGGACTACTGCTTGTATGGGCTGCAAGATGTACCCTAGAAGGGGAATAAATGTGCACCAATACTCAAGGAGGCCCAGGAAAGTTTGGGCTTGGCTTACGTTAGTGGGCTCTGGGAAGTGGGTAATTGTTTTGATGACTTTTTGTGGGATCTCACGTTGAGGCCCCGACCAAAGTATTCCCAAGAAGATCACCTCCTGGCTGGGCCCTTGGATTTTACTAGGGTTGACAGCCCATCCCCTGGCTGCCAGAATCTGCAACACATTGTTTGTGGCCTCGGAGAGTGCTGCCTCATGGGACCCGCTCAGCAGGACATCATCAATATAGTGCTCTAGTACCACTCCCTCTGGGAGAGTCACCTGCTCCAGTTCTCGACTAACCAACTGGTGGCAGATGGTAGGGCTATGCTTGTAGCCCGGAGGCAGCACAGTGAACGTGTCCTGCCGATCCTCCCATGTAAAGGCAAATTGATCCTGGCTCTGTGGGGCAATGGCAATGGAGAAGAAGGCATTTGCCAAGTCCACCACGACATGCCACTGCCCTACCCGCATCGCGAGACGCTCCATGACGGAGACCATGTCGGAAACGGCCGCTGTCAGGATTGGGGTGACCCTATTCAGGTTGCGGTAGTCTACTGTCATGCGCCAAGTTCTGTCCTTTTTATGGACTGGCCAAATTGGGCTGTTAAATGCGCTCATGGCAGGGCAAATGATGTCTGCCTGGAGCAGATCTTTAACGGTAGCGGTTATTTCCTCGTGCTCACCAGGTATCCGATACTATTTGGTGTTGACCACTGTGGTGGGGGTTGAAAGCACCACGGGGTCCCACCGCGGATGCCCCCGCAGCATGGTTACAACCGCTCGGACATACAGCGGGCGCCCAAAGGTAAAGAATCCCCATTGGGTACCTATGGTCTGCCCTCGGAGGAGGTCTATACCCAATATATATTCATGAATGGGAGTGATTAAAATGGTGACTTGTATGGGGGGGGGCCTTCCTGATGGTTAGCCATAACTGCATCGGCGCGGCCTGAACATCCACCCCTCCGAGGCCGCTCACCGTTACCGACCGGCCCCGATGGGGCGGGATGCCATGCAATATAGTCACCTCTGCTCCTGTGTCCACAAGGGCCATTAGTCGTTGTCACACTGTGGTAGGCCAGTAGATCTCTACTGGGACATAAGGGCGGTGGTCCCCCACTACATAGCGCCTTACCTCCAGGGCGGGGGGCGAGAGGGACCCACCACCCCGTCAATACTGGGCGGGCAGCTTCCATTCAACATAGTCTGCCGGCGGGGCAGATGGTTGGGTTCACTGGGGGGGTGCCATCTATCTTGTTTTGGGGCCCCCACCCTCTCCTTGGTACACTGTTCCGGCTTAAGCTGTAATCAGCGTTTTAACACCTCAGCACTGGTTTTCCCATCCACTTCCCCCAGGGGAATCCCTGCTTTCGGAAGGTCTTTAAACATAGTATTGTGGCTAACCCGCTTCTTTTGCTTCACATTCACCTGTTGCGGCTTTGTGGTTTTCGTCATACTGTCAATTTCCGTTAATTGCATCATGAACTGCACCACATCCCCCACTGACCCTACGGCCCCCCCAACCATTGGCAGGATCATCGCCTTGAGGTGGGGGGGGGGCGGGGCATTCCACAGAAGCCAGGTGCGGATGGTACGGGTCAGCTCCATGATGTCAGGCCCTTCAAAATGCTCAGCAAAGATGCCAGTGAGCATGCCCAGCTGCCGGAGCTGGCTAACCCCCTCTGGGATGGAGGCCCACTGTTTCAACCCATCATCCATGTCTGCAGGTGAGCTCCAGATGGTTTTGACAGCCATGGTCAACCATGCCATGAGGGAGGGATTCGGATAATTCGCCTCCAAGTTGGCCCCTGTCTTGAGACTCCTACGAAGGAGGGTGTCTGTGGTGAGCGAGCCACGAAATCCTGTATCTCGGCGGATTTATATTCCCTGATAAAATCCCTTTCTACTATTTGATCGTTCTCCCAGTGCGGTCCCTTGTATCGTGTCTCGACAACAGGCTGCAGTTTTAGGTACAGTCCCGCCTTCTCGCCATCTCCCTCCCTGGGGGACTTATCCTCGCTCGTCTCCCAAATGTCCTGATCCCAGGTCTCTGGATCCCAGTCGCTTTTGCGTACCAGCGTGCGTACGGCAAGGGGACGCACATCTTGCCGTTCTCCCTTTCACTGCCAGTAGTGTGCAATGCAAGCCGCCATAACCGCGCAGCGGTGCTCTAACCGATTGGCCCATTCGCCCATACTAGTAATGACTTCTTGGGTTAGTGAACAGGCCTTGTTTGCTTGCTGCAAATCAGCCTCTAATCTTCCCATCCTCTGGCGCTGAACCAGCAGCGCCTCATCCACCGCGTAGAGCGCGGTCAGGAAGACCCATCCCAGGTCCCCCACTGCTTTTCGCTCCGCGGGTCCTACTTTGTCCAGCCGGAGCTTGGATATCAGTTCCTCCAGCCTAGCTGGGGTAACCCCCAGTTCCTGCTCTAGCTCCGGCCATGTGGCGCGGGCAACCAACTGCACCAGCTTGTGAGCCATTAGTGCCCACTGTCCCGTGGAGGGCCACCCGGGGATGCAGCTCTCTCCCTCCCCCTTATCCTTCCTTCCCCAAAGAGGCATCCCTCCGTTAGTATCTTGTTCGTGACGCCAATTGTGCCTGCAAGGGCTGGGGTGGGGGGGGGGAGATACCAGCGAAAGGAGGACACTCAGGCCTAAGAATAGTAAACTATGTTTTATTGAAGGAAGGAAGAACTTACGCTCCAATCTATGTGGGGAGCCCCTAGGACACTTGGAGGGGCTGCAGGGGACTCTGGCTGTTCAGGACAGCTGACCAGGCAGGACTCCACAGGGGTGGGGGTCCTCTGCGGCGCTATGTTCTCCTCGTTTATCTCGGGGTTACATGGGGTCAACAGCTGGCTACATTCTTATATGTATGATTTATGCTTATTACATAAACTGACTCGTTTACAGGCAAAAATATGCTGAGCTATGCTACAATATCTTTTGGCACGGTCTGTCAGAAAAAGTTAATTGAAACTGCCTACATCCTCCGCTTACATCCAGTCACATACTCAGTCCACCACTTAGCTCTTCGCCAATCTTCTGTAACCTTGCCCCTACAACCTATTATGGTTAAACTCTGTAACTGACTCCTTTATCCAATCCCACATATGAGCCTATCTTTCTGTCATCATTTCATGTATGTCCAGCCAGTGGTCCCTAGCTATTCTAGGGCCCTATGCAGCCCCCCCCATGGGGGGGCAGGCCTCCGTGGAGGGGGGCATGAGGTTGGCTTGGGGAACCACCACCCAGCACTCACCAGCAGCGCGGCTGGGGCCAGGTCACTGCACTTCCGCTGCCGGTGAGCAGCCCTGCTGCACTCCTCAGGGGAGTGGGGGCAGAGCAGGGGTGGGAAGAGGCGGGCGGAGCAGACCAGGGGCGGATACCATGGGGAAGAGGCAGAGCAGGGGCTGGAGCAGCACGCAGCTGCGCAGGTGTCAAGGTTCTTTCCCCACTCTGAACGCTAGGGTACAGATGTGGGGACCTGCATGAAAACTCCCTAAGCTTATTTTTACCAGCTTGGGTTAAAACTTCCCCAAGGTACAAACTATTTTACCTTTTGCCCTTGGACTTTATTGCTGCCACCACCAAGCGTCTAATAAATATATAACAGGGAAAGAGCCCGCTTGGAAACGTCTTTCCCCCCAAAATCCTCCCCAAACCCTACACCCCCTTTCTTGGGGAAGGCTTGATAAAAATCCTCACCAATTTGCATAGGTGAACACAGACCCAAACCCTTGGATCTTAAGAACAATGAAAAAGCAATCAGGTTCTTAAAAGAAGAATTTTAATTGAAGAAAAAGTAAAAAGAATCACCTCTGTAAAATCAGGATGGTAAATACCTTACAGGGTAATCAGATCGAAAACATAGAGAATCCCTCTAGGCAAAACCTTAAGTTACAAAAAGACACAAAAACAGGAATATCCATTCAATTCAGCACAGCTTATTTTATCAGCCATTTAAACAAAACAGAATCTAACGCATATCTAGCTCAATTACTTACTAAGTTCTAAGACTCCATTCCTTTTCTGTTCCCAGCAAAAGCATCACACAGACAGAGCGACCCTTTGTTTCTCCCCCTGTCCTGCTTTGAAAGTATCTTGTCTCCTCATTGGTCATTTTGGTCAGGTGCCAGCGACATTATCCTAGCTTCTTAACCCTTTACAGGTGAAAGGGTTTTTCCTCTGGCCAGGAGGGATTTTAAAGGAGTTTACCATTCCCTTTATATTTATGACAGCAGGGCACCAGGAAATTTGGACCCCCAAATTTCCTGGTGCCCTACGCAGCTGCGTACTTTGCATATGGGTAAGGACAGCCCTGCATCCAGCCATCAATTTAAATTCCACCTGGCCAAAACAGAGTTCCTAATCTGTCCCACAAAGCCTTTTCCTCCCTCTCCATTTTCAGTCTCTGTGGACAACTTCACCATCCTCCCAGTCACTCAGGCCTGTAACATGGGCACCATCTTTGACTCAGCCTTCCCGCTATACCCACATTCAGGCTGTGTTTAAATATTGCCACGTCATCCTACATAACATTGCTAAAATCTAGCATAGCCAATCTGAAGCACCAGAACTCTCACCCAGTGTCTCACTAGTTTGTGTCTTGTTAACTCCAACCTTGACCCCTCAAGACTTTTCCAAACATTGCTGCTGAGATCATCTTCTTGGCCCTTTTTTTTTTTTTTTTTAACCATGAAGGGATGGAGCGAGTGGCTGGGACTTTGAAGGGAAGAACCCTCCCATGGCACAGCCACAAAGAAGAGAATACAGGCTGGACCAGTATTATTTTTCCTTGGTAATCTCTGTGGGACCAGAGAGAGGATAATATGCATTACCCTTGGTTTGTCTATCCAGTCCTCATTCAACCCTGCATAGATCCCCAGATCAGTGGAGGGCCCATGGTCTCGGGCCATAGGAGGTGTTGTTGTAGAGGTGGCTGACTTCCATGCCGAAGGGAGAAAACTCGCATGTGAAGGAGGTGGGGCACAATTCCCCACCTTTTCAATAAATGAGCAAGAGCAACAGCTTTGTGTTTCCAGTTTTCTTGTCCTCTGACTCTCCTCATGGAAGCCTCACCATGACTGATGGGACATTGAATTGGAATTTGCATGTAATATATTTTACTTAAAAGGTTCTGTGGCTTCTACCTGTCTCACCAATGTCATGCTCCAACTGACAACAGAGGAAGCCTGCTTTTGTTGTCAGTGCTTCAAGTTACAAAAAAGCCAAATTCTACCTTACATAGCTCTTACATCCTAGGTCAGATGATGTTTAGTGCCTGGCTTTTATTGCACTGCTCTCAGTTGCAACAGGAATAAATACAAATGTTTTCTGCAGCAACAAGAACTTAATTTGCTTCCTTGAATTAATTTAAAGCATTGATCATACCAGAATGGCCCTCTCACTGTGCTAGATCAGTTGTCTGCATTACAAACGTAACTTTGGCACCTTGAAGCCAAGTAGCTTGCATTTCACACAAAGGGCCTGATCCAAAGTACACTGAAAGTAATGGGAGTCTTTTCATTTACTTCCCTGGCATTTGAATCTGCTCCAAGTTGTGGACTGATCATTCACACTGGAATTCATACTTCCTCCCACAATGGCTGGTTTTTGTTGTTAAAGGACAATAAGAAAACAGAAGCTACATTTATTATTTTTCTCAAGTTCCTTTACCTGCCCTGCTTTTGATTCCAGTGTAATGTGTTGATTTAATTCTGGAGGAGCATCAAAGACAAGGTAAAATGTAAAGTAAGAATTTATTTTGAACCATTTTTTGACATTTCATCTGCTTTTACTTTTCTGAAATGTAATTTCCTTCTATTTACTCAACTATGTTAAATAGTTGCTTTAAAACAAAATAAATTATTGACATGAATAATCATATTACATATTTCATCCATCAATTTATGTATCCATAACTTGCAAGAGAACAAAATGTTATAAGACCTTGTTAGACATTAAAAGTCTCTTTACATTCCAGACAAATAGGCAAGCCCACAAAAATGTCTGCATTTTCTTTTTCAGGTGATATTACTAAGTGTAGTGAATATGGTATAGTTGAGGACAGCACTGATAAGGGTGACCTCTGTTGGATAATGCTGGTTCTCTGTGAAAAAGATGAATTACTTTCTAAACCAAGCAACCAAATTATAATTGTAGTATTAATAAGACTGTACTTATGCAACTCAAATAAGATACTGAAAATTTCTTCATCTGCAATATAAAAAGCATGAGATGATCTCAACGAATTATTTTATTCTGTAAAATGTATGATTTTAATAGACATACAATTATACTTTTATAAGCTTAAAGAACAACCAGAGCTGTTGAAATTGTATCTTAGACTTGGTGCCCACTATAACCAGGCTAATTTACATGCATAGATAGAAACCAAGGAGGACTTACTATGAATTATAAATTGTACATAACATCTTGCATTTCCACCTTGCAGAATAAAACAGATATTTTACCACAAACACATTACTACTAATCTTCTAAGAGCTAAGCTGAAGAATATACTTAAGATTCTCTGCCATGTAGGAGTGTGTAATATCCATTCCTCCTGTCTTAATACTCTTCTTCTTGGATGCACACTGTATGCCTGCATTATGACACACTGCAGATGTGACCACATGATCCTACTGAAGCTGCACACTTGGATTATTAGGACACTTAATGACTCAGATGTCAGGTGATCATACACGTAACTAATCAAAATTTGCTTCAATAGCACTAATTATAAAACATCTCAAAGTGCCTCCAAGCATGCAGCGGGAGCACAGCTGTTGTGACACCTTTTGAGAGAGTGTGTAATGTGTGCTCTCAGCCCCCTCCCCCGGGAAAGCTGCTCTGCTGTTCTGGAGGGGGATAAGCCTTTTCCCCGCCCATTTTGAAGAGTCAGTCCTGCATTTCGCAATCCTTGGTCTTCCTGAACAAAAGGACTCTGGTTGGTTGGCTTGCACCTGCATAGGGAGCAAAGTTTTCTTACTCCTTTGCCTCTCCTTTGTACAACTGGGCAGGGGTGGGCATGATCTGGCCAACTAACTAAATGCCAGACATTTATTAAAGATAAACCGTAATATACATCAAATGTGCCTATTCCCAGAGATTTCAAGGAGTTTTAACAATATTGACATTTTGAAGGGCTAGAAACAAGCCATTTGTTAACTAGAGGGACCCAAAAAATGAGACAAAAGACAAAAACAATTTAAAATGTAATTTTAACTTATAAACTAATTATTGATTTACTTGAAAATCCTCCAAAAATCAGGGTCAGATTCACAGCTGTTTTATTTGCATAGCTCCACTGAAATTATTAGAACTACAATTTGTTTCTATACCGGAAACCTACTGACCACTATTCCTACCTAATGACAGGTTTCAGAGTAGCAGCCGTGTTAGTCTGTATTCGCAAAAAGAAAAGGGGTACTTGTGGCACCTTAGAGACTAACCAATTTATTTGAGCATAAGCTTTCGTGAGCTACAGCTCACTTCATCGGATGCATACTGTGGAAAGTACAGAAGATCTTTTTATACACACAAACCATGAAAAAATGGGTGTTTACCACTACAAAAGGTTTTCTCTCCCCCCATCCCACTCTCCTGCTGGTAATAGCTTATCTAAAGTGATCATTCTCCTTACAATGTGTATGATAATCAAGTTGGGCCATTTCCAGCACAAATCCAGGTTTTCTCCCCAAACCCACTCTCCTGTTGGTAATAGCTTATCTAAAGTGCATCATTCCTTACAATGTGTATGATGGTAATAGCTTATCTAAAGTGCATCATACACATTGTAAGGAATGATACACTTTAGATAAGCTATTACCAACAGGAGAGTGGGTTTGGGGGGGGGAGTGGGGAGAAAACCTGGATTTGTGCTGGAAATGGCCCAACTTGATTATCATACACATTGTAAGGAGAATGATCACTTTAGATAAGCTATTACCAGCAGGAGAGTGGGGTAGGGGGAGAGAAAACCTTTTGTAGTGGTAAACACCCATTTTTTCATGGTTTGTGTGTATAAAAAGATCTTCTGTACTTTCCACAGTATGCATCCGATGAAGTGAGCTGTAGCTCATGAAAACTTATGCTCAAATAAATTGGTTAGTCTCTAAGGTGCCACAAGTACTCCTTTTCTTATTCCTACCTACATGCCTCCAGCTTTCATCCAGACCACACCACATGATCCATCGTCTACAGCCAAGCTCTACAATACAACCGCATTTGCTCCAACCCCTCAGACAGAGACAAACACCTACAAGATCTCTTTCAAGCGTTCTTACAACTACAATACCCACCTGCTGAAGTGAAGGGTCTAATACAGGTTAAAAAAGTGGACATTCTCTAACAGAATGTTTTCTGGACCATGGTGGTTACCTATTTAAATGAAATAGAACATATTTTTTAAAAGGACAGCATCAGCTTGAAATCTAGTCCATTAATTTAAACAATTCAATATTTATTGCTCCCTCGTCTGCTTTGTGTTAATTGTGATGATATCATGTAAAATTACCAACCTCCTGTGGTCACTGTATTGGCTAGGTATTGCAGGTAGCTCACAGAGCTGCATGCAGCATTAATCTCACCCCTAACAACAAACTCACAGATTAATTATATCATTCCCTTACATATGCTTAATGCATAGATGGCTTACTGCATAGCTGGCTAATAATGTAGACTCCTTTTAATTCTAGTAGCTTTAGTGTATTGAAATAAATGTGCAAATACACCAGAGAGCAAATGACCTTCAGTGCTGGCCGAATGTGCTGAGACACTCCCTGTGGATGTGTGTCTTCTCTAATTTCAGTTAGGCTGTATGTGGGGGTAGGCATCCACTAGCATGGAGATGTGTGCAGGAGTGGGGCCTGTAGGTCCAGGCATGCGACCATTGAAGTAAATGGGGGGTGGGGCAGTGGTCAATGACACTGCAGTTCTGTCAATGGGAGCATCATCAGGCCCTACAAATGAAATTGCTGAAGATTTTCAAAGACATTGAAATGTCCTGAGGCAGCTTTGTAAAAGTGTCAGTTTCTTAGGTCTACCAGAATAAATAACAGCCAGGTTATACTATAAATATTTATGTAAGAAAGGTTTGTTAGCACTGCCTGTCCCATAGTTTAAGTTACATGGAGGCAGAAAAACTACCAGGATTTGACACCTGATGTTTACAGGTAGGAACACAGGTGTGGTACCTATAGACTTATGCGGCTATTTAAACAGGGGAACAGTTCATTTTACTTACCAGAATAACTGTGTCCCAGCATTAATGGACTGATCCCATACCCACAGCCATTGACTTCCATTAAAAATAATTGGGACTAGGCATGTAAGGACATAAAATGTCTTTCCTTAACTTGGAACTCAACTTTTCTGTTTGTCTGCCTAAAAATGTTGTACCTGCTCTTGTTTCAAGTAACGCCTAAGATTATTGTCACTGACAATCTAAAACAGGTGTTTTCTGTTATTTTTCCAATTTACTTACTGCATTAGTTTCTCTTCTGTATAAGTCAATTAGGTCTTCAACTGCAAATACTTAAACACATGCATAATTTTATTCATGTGAGCTGTCTCAATGAAGTGAATGAGACTACACTCATGAATACAGCTACACATTTGATTGCTTGCAGGATCAGGAACTTCAAGACTGGAGCATTTCGGTGGCACTACTCATGCAAGTAAAGTTGTGAGTAAGTGCCTGAAGGATCAAAGCCTTAGTTTCTCCCTTGCTGAATAGACCCTTACGAACATCAACAGGGGAGCAGAAAAACCTTTATATATATATTTACACTTCAGGACATAATATGTAAAAGTCACCAGAAACTGGAATTTTTAAATATTAGAAATTTTGAAAAATTGAAGTTGGCAGGGTCCCTGTAAAACATTAAACTTAAATGAGCAACAGTGTCAACATTTCATTCAATCTAAGTCTCAATATTACAGTAAATATACAACACTCTTTGCAGATTTAAACATGGACAAATTTCAAAACAAGTTTTAAGCCACCATATGGTTCAGATTTGCAACAGAAGTGATTATTTACATTAAAGAGCACGGAATATATATATATATATATATAACTTGCCAAATAAACACGAAAACCTAGTGTTTAGATAAATGTTAGAGTGTTTTCTGAAGAGCTTTTAATGATTTCAGCTCACTTCTCAAATTGTTTTGAGAACTCTGCTCCTATTTTACCCATTGTCTCTGAAGAGCACTGGCAGGGAATTCCCATGGAGGGGATGGACAGCTGCAGCACACCTGGGGAGATGTGACTCACGTTTGTTATTGCAAGTAACACTAACAATTATGTGGTTTACCTTAGTTGTCTTATTGAAATAGTAGTTTCCACCAGCCTTTTTTCTCTCCTTGGTGAAGGTTAAAATTGCTTTGTTAGAGGCAGTGAATAAAAAGGGGACAGCACCAAAGATGAAAAAAAGACGTGTGCATATTAACAACTAAAAGAACGTAAAACAATATAATTTGAGTGTTGTGTTCTTTCACTTTCCTTTTGGGAAATCTCTGATAGAGACAATGGGCCAGTTTCTGTACTGTGCCTCACACCTTTATACCTCTCAAATTCTTGGGGATAATATGACCCCATGGCAGCTTTAATTTATTTAACTTTTCCACAACTGCCAATGGACTGCCCTGCAGCCCACAATTCTGTGCTCTGGTCACTACCCCTTCTGCCAGAAGCTGGGAATGGGCAAAAGAGGATGGATCCCTTGATTACGTGTTCTGTTAATTCCCTCTGTGGCACCTGGCCTTGGCCGCTGTCAGAAGGCAGGATACTGGGCTAGATGGATCTTTGGTCTGACCCAGTATGGCCGTTCTTATGCCCTTAGCATGTCCCTTTCCACTCCCCCAGCATATCTCTACAATGGGGATGGCATGGGGATGGTGTAGAGATGTTGCCCCTGCTCTCTTGGGTTTCTCTTTATAGCCCAATGGTCACCAATATGTAATGTTAACAGTCACAGTTACTTATTTTGTAACAACACAACTTCCAAATAAAATAACTGGGGTGGGGGTGGGAGAGTGAGAAGCATCCAAAAAGCTGATAGAAAGCACTATCGGAAATAGGCTTCAAGTAACTGCCAGTGAGCAGTGGTTAAGAGGGACCACATTATCAGGACTCAACCAGATCCACTCACGTTACTAACATTAATGAAACAAATCACAGCCACATTCAAAATCAGCAAGAACTGGCAAGGTTACTGGAGTCTAAAAACCTCAGGTTAAGTATGAAAAAAAATCACTCTAAATAGGAATACAGATTTCAATATGGGCAATGAATAGCAACTTAGTGTGAAAACTACAGTGACCCTGATTCAACTGTCAGATGTTAGGCATCGTCAGCCATCTTCTGCCTGGCTCCCATAAGTGCAAGTCCTTGACAAAGCCCTGGCTGGGGTGATTTTGTTGGTGTTGGTCCTGCTTTGAGCAGGGGGTTGGACTAGATGACCTCCTGAGGTCCCTTCCAACCCTGATAGTCTATGATTCAAGTCAAATAAACATCACTTTAATCCTTAAATAAATTATTACACTGCAAAGGGCTGCACTTCCATTATTCATGTACATAAGGTGTCTCTCATGGATATCACATCCTTTCTGCACCTAAGTTTTTACTGCTGACTTTACCCTTGTATCCCAAAATCCATTTGGATTGCCTATAGACCAATGTGGAGCATGATGGAACATGCTGGGACTGTGTTTGGAGACAGAGGTCTGCCCACATGGAGTTCATTGAAGGATCAGGGCATTAGAGTGACAGCCAAATTCTGATTTCAGCTACACCTGGGCAGCCACACTGAAACCAAAGAAGTTATGTGAGTCTAGCTGTGGTCAAAACTTGGCCCCAGATGTTAATGTTGTGTTGGATTAAGGATAATTTCTTACCTGACAGTCAGGCTTTTCTTGGTTCTATATATCACCCAGGACAGACTGTACTGTACCTTCTTATTTATAAATGAAGACAGGATACCAAACTAAACCAAACCTGATGATGCTACCCATCTCTGCTGAGTTCTCCAGTTCATTCCAGTCTCCAGTAAGGAGACTGTTCAATTCAGTAGACAGGCCACCAGAGTGGGAGTCAGGAGATCTGAGTTCATATTCTGCTTTCTCAATGATTCACTGTTTCAGCAAGTCACAGTGATTTTCAGAGGTGCTGAACACCCATAGCTCCCTTTGGAATTAATGCCAATTAAAATTTGTTCCAATCCCATGTAATTTAAGTTTCTATTTATACTCAACCACCACCTTGTTAGCCAAGCTTGAAAATTAAAAGTTCCATAAACAGAAGACAGCATGAAATCATGCCTGCAAACAGTTTATTACAAAAAGTATATTAAAGGGCCTTCCACACTTTAAGACCATTATCAGCAAAGTCATCAAATGTAAATAAATGCTTGAAAGGGAACACAAGGAAGAAGAAAACTTACTAGAACATTGTGATGCAAGAACATTAATCATAAGCATCATATTTCTGTGAATGTATCATAAATCCTGCTTCCCCACAGTGAGCAGAGATGCATTGGATTGAAAGATTTTTTGTATCAGTCTGAAAGGAAGTTAGTCCCACCCATGAGATCATTAATTCCAATGGTTAAAGCACATTTTCTCATTGTTCTTAATCCAAACTTCATCAGAAAGTAGCAGATCCACTTGAGGCCCCATTTCTTTCATATTCTTGAACTGGGTTTGGGGCTCCCATCTGGAGGAAAGATGGATCCAAACTATGCTTTGAATAGCAGAAAGAATCTCACTCTTCTTCCTAACAGCTACAATATTTTAGCTAAAAAGTTTTTGGTTTTTAAATCATTGTCTTTCCAAAGTTAAAGGAGGGAAGTGTTACTTTTACAAGTGTCTTAGGAGACATAAATAGATAAAGACAGGATACTCTACATGTTAGAGTCTACTAACACAAGAATACAGAATAAAATAAATACAGTGTTAAGAAACCACAAATAATACCCTAAATTCTTCAATATAGGTAGCCAGAAGTGATATACTAACAAGGCACCAAATCCTGAGGGTTTGGGCTGATTACATCAGTATAATTCCAAAGTTACCCCCACTAAAGTCAAACCACACACCCCATTACAAACCCACAGACCACACCACTATCACATACAACATGCATTCCCACAACAGTGCTGAGTTTCTGGCAGTCATAACTTGAATAAAGAAGTGACAAATATGATAGTCATCAACATTCTGGTATGTTTTAATCAACCAAGAATAATATTTCATATTTTATTCTGACACAGTAAACCTTTGCTTTTTTTGTATTCAGTTTTACATATACATGACTGCTGGTGTTAGCTCCTATCCACGTGTCACTAATTTCAAACTAAAACAGTGCAATATTATACCAGTAAAAACTCGTGAGCATAAGTCTCAAAATTTAATGTAATGCAGAAATGAAAAAACAAAAGAAAAATAGATAAACATGGTACACTAATTTTCAATGAAAGCGATTAAGACACTGACATTATATTACCTTCATGTTAAGGAGATTTAGGTTTGAAAACACCTTGCTGGGTGTTTTACAATAAATCTGTTCACTGTCTAAAATTATATTCAGAATGCATTTTATTAATCCTGAAGATTTAAAAATTGATTCCTTGTTTTTCATGGAGCTCTTAAAAATTCTCCCCTAGTATCTGCTGGAATTAGCTGGCTGCTCTGAATGGCCTCCAACTTCATGAATATCCTTAATAACTCAGGAGGATTCTCCCCTAGTATCAGTCTCTCTCACCAGAAAAGAAGACTGAGAAAGCTAATGCCACATTGTATATATACAGATGATAAATCCATAGAAATACCTAGCTTTGGATCCAGAATCAATTGCATTAGAAGTATAATATCAATATTTAACACATTTTAGACAATATTTTGTTTTGTTTGATGTACTGTGTTAAACACAGAGCCTTAAAAGGACTTTTAAATTTAATTATGACCTTATCTCAAGAGAATCTATATTTAGAAAAAGATCTGACATTAAGGAACATGAAATTAAATTGAATGGATGTAATAATGAATTATAGCAGTTAAATTACAGCCTGTGTTACTAAGCATAGTCACATTGATTCTGATGGGTCTACTTTAATAAATGAAACAAATTGTGCAGGATTTTATAAGAGGGCTATTCCTTATGCTTCCCTTCCTCCGCACCTTTCCCTTTGATCTCTTTGTTGTTGTTGTTTGTTGCACTTCCATGAGAATTATTCTATATGGAATTTCACACACACAACAGAAATAAAATATTTATTTTAAAAAGCCCATTAACTTCACTACAAAGGAAAAATGTCATTTTGAATTACTTTTACTTTTGCTCATATCTCAGAATTACTATTTGACAGGATCTGAAATGAAATAAAAAACTACCAAGATGTTTAGTTTTAAAAGCATTTAATGACATAGCATATATTTAACAGATAGGGTAAAAGTCGTAGAGGTACAGTTCCATAAAACTGAAAGCCAGTTCCAGTACTACTCTGACTACAGGCCCAGTCATTGAAAGTTCATTCCTATTAAATGTAATTTTTGATTGTGCAGTAAGATGAAATTTTTTTCATTACAATAGTTACAGTGACAGAGAAATGCACACTATGTATCAAATAGCAAGGTAATGTAGCAAAATTATAACACACAGTGCTGTAGCTGACAAGCAAGTAACCATTTGAGTAACATTACTTTTTTTTCCAGTAAATGCTTCAGTTCCACTTTTACACTTATCAATGATTTTAAAGGGTTTATTATACAACTAGTCTTATTATACTTTGTACTAGAATTATCTGAAACATACAATATAATGTATTTCAGCAAAAAAAATTGAAATTTCAGGTTATTTAAAACTGTATCAGTATGCTAAATCCTTCTTGTATTCCACCATTCTTAACAGTTGTACTTGATCCAGAAAAGCTTCACATTGTGTTAATAACTGATGCCAGGATACAAATGGTTTGTCCGTAAGTTAATGCATATCTGCACTCTGTTACAGCAAAGATAATACACTATTATTTTAATAAAGGTTAGACTTGTAATGGGAGGTTCTGTTAGTCAAGACTCAGCATAACCATCTTAAATGGAAGTGAACATGTTTGAAAATTTGTACATTTGTCTTTGATGAGCACAGTAAATTTGTAAGCACCGCTGCCTTGCATACCAATAGCACAGGATATGGGTTCTTTTCCAAGACAGCCTCACAAAATTGAGGAACAGTTTAAATATTAAGATCTAATCTACATTAATTCCATTAAAAAAACAAAAACAAAACCTGGTCCTCCCTCTCATACAGAAGCTGCCCAATGCACCTCATACATTTGTAATGGGTTTTTTAATGCTCTATAAATAATAAAAATTAAATCATATTGAGGAACATTAGGCACAGAGAGTAATGTATTGGTTCTGAGCTTGCATGCTGGAATTCCACTGGAAAGGTCAGAAGTGCAGCGTGTGGAGATGGAATTCACTTCTTTTTGCCAAAAAGGCTGAATCTCTTTTCTTTGTCTTTCTCTTTGTCTTTCTCCCGCTTGCCAGGACTGGATTCGCTGGTTATTGTAACACTGGCTGGCAGGGTTTGGGCACGACTAGAAGCTGGAGTGCTTTGTGTGCTTGGAGACACTTCAATTTTGTCAGAGGAGATAGCTGATGTGATGGCCTGAATCCATGTGTTCATTTCCTCCTTCAACAAACATCAAAGTTAAAATGTAGGAATCAGCACGTCAGCTCATACTGTTTTCTATCATTCAAACAATGTTTCAAAAAGATAATTGATACAGAAGTAGAAAATTAAAGAGAACATGATCCCAAGTCATAATTTAGCATCAACTTTTCAACCAGGCCTTTACTCAGCTGCCACTCACATGCCATGCACTTGCTCTTTGCAGATGCAAAAATGTGCATGTGTGCTTTAAAAAACAAAAACAAAAAAACCTAACCCCTGCATGGATACCAGTATTAGAACTTGCACCTTGAAAGTCCCTCTGTCTTGATGGGTTTTGAAGGAGCAAATTCCAACACCACTTGTGGACCTGCAAGTACATGGACATGCATGCACAACTGAAGACAGAGGCTGAGAACGTACCCCTTACTATCTAAACCATTTCTCTTTTCTTAGCATATGTCAGTATACGAGAATGTGACAGCAATACCATTAAAACCAGCAAACAAACAAACAAACTGATGGAAACTTACATCATCTTTGGCTTGGAAGAGGTACTCATTGCCATCAGTTAATCTGCAATGAAAAACAACCACCACATATATTAGCCTAATAGTACACGGTTCCAAATCCTGCTTCATTTTCTCAAGCAAGCAATCCCATTGTGGTAAATGGGACTACATGGCAGAGTGATAAATAACACAACCTTGTAATAAGCTGTATTTCCCATGCGTCTGTAATCACCTGGCCTGCACTCTACCCACTAATCCATGTTCCTTGTGGTCATTACCAACATTTTTAATTTTGAGAAGCTGTCATTTAACAACAAAAATAACCTGCCCTGAAGTGCAGGATGGGCAATATTCAATCCTGGGCTAGTGACATGTTTAAGGTTCAGTATCTCATGATCTACTGGGGTTATAAACGGGCACTCTATACCAAGAGATATTGAACTTTGTTTTATTTTACATATAAAAAACCTATCCTAGGTATAGTTTAGACTGAGGTTTAAACATGTAATATTTTTATTTATCTATACTGAAATGTTTCTACAGTTGGGACTAATGGGAATTAAAGGGATACCAAAAACAGTCCCAACAGAATTTTATAAAACTCAAAAACATTTCTAAGGTATTTTTCTGTACAGAATATGTGGAACTGTCTTGTTATATAAAGGTTCTACTGGCACACATTTGTGATGACCTGCATGACTGTTTGCAGTTTTATAATGTGCAAGAATAAATAAAAATAAATAAATAATGCGGCCATCTCAGACAGTTAAGCCTTGTGATGTATTCTCTGCCTCTCAGCTGGTGTAAATGGGCTGCAGCTGTTTTCAAAGGGCTGAGACATTTTGCAGGCGACGAAGACTCAAATACATAAACTGTTTGTTTATTATAGTTTTCTGCAGCTTAGCATCTCCCACAATTCTGATATGTATAGGTTATTCCCTTCCTGTCTGCAGTTTCTGGAGGCATTTCAAAGGTAAAGCACAGCCTATGCTAGCCATGTCCCCTTCTGGTTTCATGGATAGGAACCACCCATGGACAAAGTCCCATATCAAGTGCCTCTAGGCCTCTCTCCTGAATAAATGGAGCCATTCACCACAACGCATCCAAGATCTGGTCCTGGTTCCAAATCAGGTGCTCAACAATCCCGCAGAATGTCTGCAAGGGTCTTCCTAGTTGTCTAACAGATCCACAGGTACTCACAACTGATGTCAGCCTGGTGTGATGGGGAGTGCATTAGGGGCACAGAGCAGTGCAGGCATCAGGAACCTCAGGGAAAGGAACCAAAACATCAACCTGTTGGAGCTCAGAGCTGTCAAGCTAGTCCCACTAAGGTTCCAGAACTACCTAGCCAGTCAGACAACATGACCACTGTGGTGTACATTAACAATCAAGAGTATAACCCTACATTCAGAAGCAATGGAAACAATGGAATGGGCAGAGAGAATTCTCCATTCCATAAAAGCAATACATGTAAAAAGAGAGCTGAACCAAAAGACAGACTGACCCAGCAGACGCACAGTCAACATCTCAGTATGGTGTCAAATAGAATGCCTTCACTCTGAGTTTGCACAAGTTTGGCCTTCTGGCTGTTGACCTGTTCGCCAGTCACAAAAACAAAATGAGACTGAAGTATTTCACCAGGAAGCAGACCCAAATGGGGACAGAAGCTCCTTCTCAAGGCCTGATCATAGAATCAAAGAGTCATAGAATATCAGGGTTGGAAGGGACCTCAGGAGGTCATCTAGTCCAACACCCCTGCTCAAAGCAGGACCAATTCCCAACTAAATCATCCCAGCCAGGGCTTTGTCAAACCTGACCTTGAAAACTTCTAAGGAAGGAGATTCCACCACCTCCCTAGGTAACGCATTCCAGTGTTTCACCAAACTCCTAGTGAAAAAGTTTTCCCTAATATCCAACCTAAACCTCCCCCACTGCAATTTGAGACCATTACTCCTCATTCTGTCATCTGCTACCACTGAGAACAGTCTAGATCCATCCTCTTTGGAACTCCCCTTTCACGTAGTTGAAAGCAGCTATCAAATCCCCCCCTCATTCTTCTCTTCCGCAGACTAAAAAATCCCAGTTCCCTTAGCCTCTCCTCATAAGTCATGTGTTCCAGTCCCCTAATCATTTTTGTAGCCCTCCGCTGGACGTTTTCCAGTTTTTCCACATTCTTCTTGTAGTGTGGGGCCCCAAACTGGACATAGTACTCCAGATGAGGCCTCACCAATGTCCAATAGAGGGGAACAATCACGTCCCTCCAGCTGCTGGCAATGTTCCTGCTTATACATCCCAAAATGCCATTGGCCTTCTTGGCAACAAGGGCACACTGTTGACTCATATCCAGCTTCTCGTTCACTGGTAACCCCTAGGTCCTTTTCTGCAGAACTGCTGCCTAGCCATTCGGTCCCTAGTCCGTAGCCATGCATGGGATTCTTCCGTCCTAAGTGCAGGACTCTGCACTTGTCCTTGTTGAACCTCATCAGATTTCTTTTGGCCCAGTCCTCTAATTTCTCTAGGGCCCTCTGTACCCTATCCCTACCCTACCCTCCAGCGTATCTACCACTCCTCCCAGTTTAGTATTGCATGCATTCATGCCCTTTCCACTTCTAAGAAAGGTCATCCAGAAGATAAGGCGAGAAGAAGCAAAGGTGATAGTCCTCATTCTGCTCTGCTTAAACAGACCATGGTTCTCCAATCTGACAGAACTGAAACTGGCACCACCCAGTTATCAATGGACCTAGACATCCTTTACTAAGGCCCATTCCTCCATCCAGACCCAGAATGTCTATAGTTGACTGCCTAGTTAATGAGAGGGAAACATTAAATGGCTATGACTATCCTCCAAAATCCCAAGGATCCTGCTATCCCAGTTATCCTGGATATTCTTCAGGAAGGCACAGACAAGAGATTCAGCCTAGCACCATAGCACACCAGGTGTGAGCTATAAGTAGTATCCTGGTCACAAGATTCTCTGGTTCCTTGACAAAAACAACGTATCCAGATTTGTCAGAGCAGTCAGACTGGCTAAACTTGTGATCAGACCAATCGTTCCTAAGTAGAACCTACCACTGGTATTAAAAGCCCTAACCACACACCCTTTTGAGTCACTGACATCAATATCTTCATTCTATCTATCCATCAAAACCTGTTTTCTGGTCACCATAATGTCTGCTAGATGAATTTCTGAACTGGCAGCTTTATTCAGGCAGGAACCCCACTGTGTGTTCCTCGATGACAAGACAGTGCTAAGAATCCAAGCATCGTTCTTGATTAAAGTGATTTCATCTTTCCATGCCTCACAGAAAATCATCCTCCCTTCATTCTGTCCAAACCCACAGCACCCAACAGAAAAGTTGTCACACACTTTCAATGTTCAAAGAGCACTGAAGATCTATATCAAGCACACCGAACCAACAGAAGATCGGGCTCCTTGTTTGTCTACCTTCATCTGAAGTGCCAAGGGCTTAGGGTACTCAAGCTATCACTAGTTAGATGGATCAAGCTATGCATCATAGAGGCATTCATGGTATCAGGTTCTCCTGCTCCAGACGTCATCATGGAACCACGATGAGATCTGTGGTGGCATCATGGGCGGAAAGAGCTTGTGCTTCCACTGCAGAGATCTTCAGGGCAGCAATGTGGACATTAGTTAACACCTTTATTAAATGCTATAAAGTGGACACCTGCTTAAAGTTGGGCACATGCTAAAATATCTTGATGAGACTGGGACCATGTAAGAAAGTAGCTTGCACGGTCACATAGTTCACTTTAACTTAAATAAAGAGGTGCCCAGTTATTCTACATTGGGTAGCACTGACTCACCTGAGTAGAACTTTAGTAAATGCTCATATGAGTAAGGGTGGCAGAATCTCATGCAAAATAATGAACTAAACTATCAGTGAATCTGAACTTAGCTTCTCTGCCTATTAAGGAACTAAAAAAAAAAAAAAAAAAAAATCTTGTTCTACATGTTAAAGGGCCAGTTTCCGGACTGCGGATTGGTGGCTGATGCCCTCAAATCCCTTTGTCTTTAATGGAAGATGAGGGCAGTCAGCACCTTGTAGGATTGTGAACTGTTTGTCAGGGAGAGAACATAGCATCATAGACTATCAGGGTTGGAAGGGGCCTCAGGAGGTCTTCTAGTCCAACCCCCCACTCAAAGCAGGACCAATCCCTAATTTTTTCCCCCCAGATCCCTAAATGGCCCCCTCAAGGATTGAACTCACAACCCTGGGGTTAGCAGGCCAATGCTCAAACCAGTGAGCTATCCCTCCCCCCCCGACATGCTCTGCAATAAAACCTTTCCTTTCCCAGAATGGTGCTCCAACAATCTTACCTTAGCTTGAACACGTGTTTCTTCTTTTTGTAATCAACCGCTATTTCACAGACTGCTTCTTTCAGGCTGATGGGGATCTCACTGTGGTAGGGAATGCCAGAAGCAGCAGCCTTGGAATCTTTGTAGAAGCCCATCTCTTGGTTGTTTATAACACAGTACACATTGTGCCAAGATCTTCAAGAAAGGGAAAGTAATCAAAGCATGTGTAAGTCTAATTCTCTTCAATGAACCATGAATCTGACTGAATCAAATACAATTATCTTTATACAATTATAAAATGAACACCAACTCAATTTGGGGAGGTAGCAAAACATGTATCGCCCTCTTAACTGCAGGCTGAGAATTCTCTCATGCAAGTGCTGTTTCAAGACAAAAGTATTGATCTTGTGCCAAAAGTAAGAGAGATTTCTAGAGCTCTCTCTTATACCACATTAGCATACAGTAAGAGTGGGAGTATTGTTTGGAAGACAGGCAGTTTACGTACTTAAGAGAGAAAGTGCTTGACCTTTTAATGAGCACTTGTTCTTGTAGAGGGATTTTTCACGGTGTTATAAGATTATGGATGAATTGTACATAAAATTCTTGACTCTTGTACACACTCTGTAGCAGTAATTATTACCTCCTTCTGTAACACGGTTGTAAAAAGAAAGAAGTACTAGAAGCAGGTCTCCTTGAATATTAATACCTAGGACCTGTAACTATCTACATAAAGTTTTATAGTTTGACATATTCGTATAGAATCTCAACTCTGTGAAAAAACTTTTTCCTCAACAGCAGTCACAGCACAAATATAGTTTTCCCATGTGATGTGGGACTCTAGATAAAGAGGACAAAGACAGCCATTTTACTGTAATTCAAATCTTTGCCCCTTGGCTGCTACCCAACGGTTCACTCCATTCGTAGAAGTAGGGAGTGATGAGCTAATCCAGGATTCAGACAACACTTTATTTTCCAAGAAAATTATAGTTATGGCTTTCCCAGTGCTTCCCCTCAAATGGTCATATAGGACCAGATTCTGCTTCCTCACAAAGACAAAACTTTTAGTGGGAGTGTTCCTTGTATGGGGACTGCAGAATAAGGCTCTTAGAAATTAAATCAACCAGTACATACAAATCTAACTTCAACCCATGCTTTGAGCAGATTGCAGTGTAGATGGAGGGTGTTAATGTGCGAACAACTAAAAGCATGGATGCTTCTAGTACCACACTTGCACATTTTTCTTTTCCTGTGCTTGTGATTGAAGCACTACACTGGGACTCAGGAGATCTGGATTCAATTCCCAGCTCTGCCACAGACTTCTTGTGTGGCCTTGGGCAAGTCACTTAATTTCCCTGTACCTCAATTCCCCATCTATAAGAGAACACAATAAAATTCCTCTCTCTATCCTTTGTTTTCCCTGTCTATTTAGCTGTAAGCTCTTACAAGTAGGAACTATCTTTTACCATGTGTTTGTGCATCACCTAAGGCCCCATTGTGCTAATGTTGACTGGGGCTTCTAGGGGCTATGTAGTACAAATCATGATGTTTAGTAGTTTTTAGAGTATATTTGGATGTAAAACTTATTTGCATTAAATGCTGGCTACTTTACCTGTTTGAGGCTTTCTTGTTATGTGTCTCCCATTCATGTTTACGATGCAAAAAGCCCTCCATCTGAGCTGAAGGAGTTTCTTGTGTTTTGGCTGGTAGGGTAGCTGCAGTCTGAGCCTGAATGGCAGTCTTGGCTTTGCGGTCTGCAGTTGGGGAAGGAACAGGACTAGACTCTTTTGAACTTGTCCTCTGTTCTGCAGCTCCATTGACCATTTCATTTGTTTCCACAGTTTCTGCCATCTAGGAACAGTGGAAAAAACATTCAGCTAGAGGCCACACAAAGCTACAACATCTTAGAGTTAATTTTCTATCTTGCACAATGTGGCTGAGTGTACACTTTGTCTATAGAGTAAGACAGTCCAGTAAAATCACTTTCACACCCCCATGGAGACACAGAAGGCCAAGGAAATTAGACATATGAATGGATTAGTACCCATTTTACAGATGAAAAAAATCCAGGAAAAATAAGAGCTAAACATCAGTGTGAGTTTTACTGCACTTTGTTCTGTTAATCAATCCATATCATTTTATATATTGTCAATCCTAAAATGAGAGCATTTCATCCCATTGCTAAGTACTCAAATACTTGCAACAGTAACAATCACACTTCTGTAAACATTAGAGGAATAATTAAAGTTATAGACATCAGCCACCTTACATATATTTATAATTTTACTGTTTTAAGTTTAATATAAATTATAAACATGTATTAAATTACAAGTAAACAGAAAATACAATCAGAACTGTCCAGGAGCATTCACAAAAACACAACTTTAATGTATGTTGCAAAATTGCTTGGTTTCTGTAAATGCTCTTTCTCCCCATGCCCCAGATAGCACAATATAATCAAAACATGCAAAAATTAGGAAGATTACACCATGCATTTCATGTCCATCATCCCAGTTAGGATTTGGATCTTAAAGACAGGGAAAATGTGAGAGGTCAAATGTCAATTTATCAAAGTCTGTTACAGACTTCATTATTAGGTGGATTGGATTTATGTTAAAGGAACTGGAAACCACCACAGTCACTCAACATCACACAGCTATTTACCCCCAAACAAAGACAGAACCAAGGCCTTGCCCATCACTTGCTTTGTTGATCGCGTTGCCTGCTGCACTGTGTTCGAGATAGCCTAGAGAGCAGCTCTGACTGGTCAAGCTGTCGACGTCTTCAGGAGCCATTCATCCAAAAATCATTTAAATTGGAATCCTAATGGCTAGTGTGCTTTTGCAATGCAGCTTGGTTCCAGTTTTATTTTTTCCTGTACCATTACTTTGACGTGTAGAGCCTTTGGTAGCAGCCCACAGGTTACACGATGAGTGTCTGGTATTGTTATTAGCAAGTTACTAAAGCTTATTGCTGCTAATGCTCTAGTAGATTACAAACATTCTGTACCATTTTTATGCAAGCAAGTATTTTCAAATGGCACAATAATTAAAGACATTCCCACTGTTGCACAGGGTCTGAACAAGTCAAAAGCAGCAGAATTATTAGGCAATGAACTACAAATTAGACCTCCCTTTGCTAGAACTTTTCATGCCTGTCAACTGTGAATTATTGTATCTTTCATCATTGAATGTCATATCCTAAACCCTAGAAAAAATTCAAGTATGGGATATGAATTGGGAAGGACTGGTTAACTGCCTTTAAACAAACTAAATTTTCAGAGTATATACATTACATCACTGAAACGGGGAAAGAATCACAACTCGGATTAAATTTCAGGCATATTCAATTAATAGGACTATGCCTCCAAAGATGTACAATCTAGTTCAGACTTTCTCAAATTTTATTGCACTGAGTCCCCCCTTCTGACAACAAAAATCATTACACGACCTCAGTAGAGGGGACCAAAGCCTGAGCCCCACCGTCCCGGGTGGGGGGCCAAAGCTGAAGCCTCAGGGCTTCAGCCCCAGGTAGAGGGCCTTTAACCTGAGCCCCGCTACCCAGGGCTGAAGCCCTTGGGCTTTGGCTTCAGCCCTGAGCGGCGTGACTCAGGCTTCAACTCTGGTCCCAGGTCGTGAAGCTCGGGCTTTGGCCCCGGGCCCCACCAAGTCTGACCTAGCCCTGGCAGCCCCATTAAAATGAGGTCGCGACCCACTTTGGGGTCCCGACCCACAGTTTGAGAGCCGCTGATCTAGGTTATTGGAAAACAAGTGCCCCTTGAAAATGTCCATCCTGGATTATGGATCTATTTCCTGTCAGTATTTTACATCTTTAGGCTACATCTACACTACGAGCCAAGGGTAAGATTGCCACTCGCATATACATGCTAGCTCAATGAAAACAAGCATGAGTATACGTAGCAGTGTAGCCACAGTGCATGGGCAGGGGTAACAGGGCTAAACCGTACTGAATATGTACCCACCCATTTCAGACCTGTGTGTACTCAGCAGAGCTAAGCCATGTGGCTGCTGACTGTGCTACCGTGGCTACACTACTATTTCTACACTGAACTAGCATAAGTATGTGTACGCAAGCTGGGAATCACCCCCCTAGTCTGTAGAGTAGACGTGGCCTTCGTAAAGCAGCGGCAGAGTTTATTCTGCAAACTGTGTGAAATTTGGACCATTAACATCTGCCACTTTTAACCAGATATCAAAATAAAACAAAACATGCTACAGGAAGAAAGACTGGTGGCCGATTATCCTAATGTTGCCAGCATGGTTACCAGGAAATGGATGTTATAATAAAGCAAGCTAATATCCTGGTTCATCATTTAAAAAAAAAAAGGGGGGGGGGGGAAGGGAAGAGCCCTAAGCAAATTGGCTAGTGACAACTTAATTACTGTTCTTGAAACAAATTCTTATTTCTAAATTGACACATCTATACAGTGAGATTGAATGAAGTTTAAATGAACAGCAAGAATTAATTACTGGGCATGTGTGTAAACTGTACATTACAGTGGACGATGGTAACTTAAATACTTGCCAATAGCCTTATATAACTATGTAAAACTACCTATTAGCTAACCTCAGTATTTGCAGGATTCAACCTATTTCCCATAGTAAGTATAGGAAGGATATGAGAATATCACAAATATGGAGGTACCAATATCTACTCATTGTAGGTAAAGCAGGGAAGTTTTTCAGTACAGCCACTGCCTATCTAGTTAAAATGTTTTTATGGAAGAGAGAAAAAAATCACTCCCTGCTGCGATTTGCAAACCTGTTGTTTTAAATGATAGCTGCCAATTGTAATTACATAATCAGTCCCTGAACTTCTACTTCCACTTACAATTTAGCTATTGATTTTAATTACTGGATTGAAATAAAAACAAAAATGCATATGCAAACTAAAACACTACAGTTATGCTAGGACTATGAAAAGCTCACTGGATGCTCTTTAATGGAAATTTTTGTAGCATAATTTTCTTTTTTGTATGTTATTCACAATGAACAGAAGACAAGCAAAATAAATCTGCACATGGACCACAAATATTTATACCAAGTATGTGCCATGAAAATAAGAAAAAAAAAAGAAAAAGAAAAAGAAAAAAGAGGAGCTAAATAAACTTTAATGGAAACATGCTTTGAGCATGCAAAAAACAACACAACAGAGGACAAACATTAATAGCAAACTGTACTGTTACAATAACAAAACAGTTAACACACATGAATAAATTTTTCTTCATTGTGACTGTTTATGGGAAGTTAGTTGCAAGTACTTTAGTGGCTAGCTACTATTCATGAGGTATTTAAATCACAACTGTGACATGCAACATGACAGCTAGTGACAGGATTAGAAACATCCCTTTGATTTTCAAAGTGCATGAAGAAATATTACATTCAGTTCATCAACTTGAGTCTCTGCACCACAACTCAAAGAATAAAGAGACATACTTGTCTTCTTCAAATACAAATAAATTACAGCCAATAAACTGTTCTGTCAAAGATATAATTTTGAGATCTTAGTCATAATTAACAGGTAAAAATATTATACTCCCTTAGTGTCTGGCATTATGATTTTACTCATTTTTCTTGACAGTAAAACAAAATTTGTATACTTAATCCTAATAATATAAACTAAAAATTATTATCTACCTAAATGACTTATTGTTAGCCAGAATACATGTAAAGGCTTCCTGGTCTAGCAAGTCTGAAGACGCAGCTATGCTTTATGAGTACTGTAATACTTTTAAAGGCACAGAGACCCAATACTGGTGCATGGAATCCACCAGAACATTTGTGTATATTTGTATACAGAAATTTAAAAAGGATTAAGAAGCTATATGTTGTTATCCTGACAAAAGAAAAAAAAAAGACATGCATCATGAAGTGGCAAGATAAGCTATTATAAAAGTACAATTGTTGGAGAACAGTCCATCAGTCATGTTGACTAAGATACTTTTTTGAAATCTAAATTTTGATCATCAACAGCAGCTTATATCAACTCTGTTACAAACAGCAAAACTGGTGTATGTCTGATGTATTGCAACATGTGGTTCATTAAACTACAGGCGAGAAAGCTCTCATTAAGAGATCAACATGCAGATGGTGAAGATTAATATGAAGATGTGCTATAAAAAGATTCCATAATAAAAAACAAAAACAAAAGAAAAGCTGAATAAGGTTTTGGTAACAACCAAGAAGGTTTGCTGTATGCAAAAATTTTGTGATGCTACTGCAGGCCCACTCTCAAATTCCTCGTCACATTTACTTGTGGCATCACTTTTGCAAAGCTCTGGCATTTAAACAATCTATTTTTCATCATTCTAATATTAAAGGTTAACTGAAATGCTTTATTGGAGAAAGGAACACGGAAAAACTCTCTGACACCCCAGAATGTTTACAGAATATATGTGCAGACCCAAAAAGCAATAGGGATAGGTATTTGAGAGGTGAACTGCTGAAATGCATTTCCTGCCAAAATCTGAGTTCAGGATGTTTCACTGCACCCCATATTCATCATAGTGATATGATTATGATATGATTATGGCATAATTATTATGCATTGTGTACAAGATGGGTCATGTAAGGTCTCATTGGAAAAGTTATGATTTGCCAAATATGATTATCCTATTTGCGTGTATGTATCCTTTTTGTATCTGAAGTTATGAATATTGACTATGTATCTGTATTTCAAATGTGCTTACTCTGGGTAAAGCCCACAACTAGCCTTTCAGATACAACAATGAAGAAGCTAGACAGTGCTAATGGCTCATCAACAAAGACAATGGACCATGGAAGAGCTTAGCCTTGTTTCAGCCAGCCTATAAGTAATAGCTGCTATGACTCAGCAAGGCATGTCATGGCATGTGGCCAGACCACATGACATTGAACTCCATTTTGGTACCTGTACTTTACCACAAACTGGGCTGGGAACTTAGCTTGGAACAAAGAGTTCCCACTTCCCGCCATATGGAAAAAACTATATAAGGTGGGGAGTGACATCATCTGAGGGTGTCACTCCCCACACAAGAACACCTGGAAATACCTGAGGAACAAAGATTGAACTGGGGGAAGTGCTAGCCCCAGGCTAAAGAGATTTCTAGCCTGTGTATGGAAACTTGGTGGACTGCTTGTATCAGTCAGGGTGAGAAACAGCTAATTCAAATCCTATCTAGTATGTTAGGCTTACTTTGTGGTTTTTTGTTTATTTGCTAGATAATCTGCTTTGATCTGTTTCCTATCACTTATAATCACTTCAAATGTATCTTTCTGTAGTTAATAAATTTGTTTTATCTTAACCAGCGTGTTTTGAGTGAAGTGTCTGGGAAAATCTCAGGTCTGTAAACAAAGGCTGTTGCATATCTTTCCCACATCGAGGGGGAAGCAAATATATTAAAGAGCTTGCATTGTACAGGACCCTGTGGAGCAAGATGGCATAATTCTGGGTTTAAACGCTAGGGTGCAAGGCTGGGGAGCTGGGAAATTGGCTGTTTGTTCTTGAGTGGCTTAGGTAAAGCACTCAGGTAGCTCAGTTGGGTGTGTGGTGCCACCTGCTGTTGCGTTGGGTGATAACAGGGCCTGAAGAGGCTGGCTGAATCACCAGCAGAGCAGTGTGAGAAGGACCAGTCAAGCTGTATGGTTTGGGGGAAAAAGAGGTTTCCACGGCTCCCAGATGGCACCCTGGGGGTGACAACCCATCACACAGGGCTTTGCATTTCCACTGCGAAAATGATAACTCTAATAGCCCAGGGCCCCTCATTTAGGTTATTTAAGGTGACTCTAAGTACCATACAGGATCAGGTCCAAAGACATAACAAGGAGCAGCAGCATGCTTTACAGAACTCTTGAGTGTTAGAGAAATTCAAGTAGCAGGGGAAACAGCCCCTGATTTCAGGCCTTGGCAGGAATGGTATCAGAGACAAAACAATTTTCTACTATTCTGTTGTTATAAATAAATGTATTTATTGGTAATTTTTAAGTTTGCACATATGAGGCTAACTCCTGCTTGCCTTATTCTTATGCACACTCCCACTGACTTCACTTGGACATCTCTTATTGGTAAGGATTACTCACATGAATAAGGCAAGAATTAGCCTATATTCAGTTAAAAATTTGGGGTGTATTTTTTAAAGAAAGCATTGCAGCTCCTTTTTCAGAGTTGGTATCTGCTCTCAGTTATACCACCATATCCACGGTGTCTCTATTTTACTCAATGGAGTTTCTATGGTGTAAACTAAGCAGAAATCAGGGGAGACTCTGGACCTAAATGGTTATGCGGTAAGACTAAAACACTTTATAAGGACTGAATATCAAAAAATCCAGTTGCTAATTTTTAGCCTGCTAGGTTCTGTGTTTGTTTTTCTCTTCAGTTAAAAAGTTCATTCTGCATGGAATGTTATACAACTAACCTTTAGGCCTTTATTTTTGGTAGTTATAACTCTTTTCTCCCCCACAGCCTGTATTGTCAAGCTCATTTGCATATATTATCTTCAGCCTCATAAATAACTCACTTGCTAATGCAGCTAACTTAATAATGTTGCCGCGCTGAAACCTCTAGTATAACTGAATGCGTCATACCTGTCAGATTTTAGTTTTCTTCTTCATTATGATGGAATCTCATTAAATCTTAATTACTCATCTAAAGGATGATTTAGCTGTAAAAACTTAATGCTATTAATGACATAAAAAACTCACAATAAGTAACAGGAAATAAAAGTGTCACTTTAACTTAACTGAGTGCCAGTGAAGAGATTCAAATAAACAAGGATTAAAGTGAATCAAATATATATCCAAGAGGGCTACTAATTAAATAAAAGTCAACTGGATGGGAAAAAAGAAAAGCAGCAGGGGATTTGAAGCCAAAAGATTAAAACCAATAAAATACTGAATAAAGACGGTTTTCGCTGCAATTGGTTTTGTATGTCACAGTCCAGACCATGGTCGGTCATTGGCTGTCCATCTGCTATTAAAGTTTTTGTAGTTTTGGTAGGTTTGGGAGCGGTAACTAACCCGTGGAGACTCCTGGTCTGAAGGTAAACCATTTTGGGAAACCTGTTCTCCTTTTGTACCATCCCTGTTGGGAGACAGAAAAAAAAATTGCATGAAATTCTAGAAAGTCACAAAACCTTCCTCTCAAAAAACAAACTTTCCTACTGTATTTTGTGCACTGTAGAAATAGAAGCAATTGTTATACAAATGCCTGAATCTCCTGCGATTTACATCAGTTTTAAAAGTGTAAGTTCTGTTTGAGTTCTGTGGGTTACTCCTGATATGGAATAATGTGAGGGCAGAATCAGGCCCTGAGTCTTTTATATCATAATAACCTAACTAGGATTCTGTCCTCATCACATAGACAATAACTGCAATTTGTGTGCGACTTAAATTGTAACTGTAGTTGGTGCACACTGAGCAACTTCTTCAAATGTTGTGCAGACCTAGAAAGTTTTACCCATATCTCCTTATGCTGAGAATGAAATCAATCTGTCCATTGACTTCAATGCATGGGCGGCAGTTATCACAGGATGGGAGGCTGAGGCTCCCCAAACAGCCCTGTATGGCCCAGCCCACACTCAGCCCCCAGGACCACTCCTGCTTCTCACTGGTGCTCTTTCCCCGTGGCGGGGGCCCCGGGCTGGGATTAGTGGTGGCCAGCCTGTGGCCAGGGACTCCCAGTGCTCCGGGGCTGGAGGCATTTGGGTGGCCCTGGGCTGGGGCAGGCTGCCAGCAACCTTGGGGATATAGGGGGGAGTGCTCTGGTGGGGGAAGGGGGCAGGCCAGGCCGGGGGCAAGCCCATACTTCAATGGGTTTGGCCCTCAGTGTATTAGCCTAAGGAGGTGAGCCAAGCTCCCTGCAGGCTCATGGAGATTTCCAGTGACTAATTAAATGAAACTGGGCTGTTGTCAGCATCAAATATCTTGTTTGTGGGCCTTCTCCTCTACACTCAGAATTCCCCCTCATTCTTTAGTTCTGAATCGAAGATTGTTTGAGCAGGTGATTGAGGACAACTGTTTTCATTTAATCAGACAGATGGAATTCCAACCTTGCTCTGTGCAAAATATAGACACACTGTACTAGTGCACACTTATCCCATTCCTTGCATTTGGCTTTACTGGCAACTCAAACTACAACAGAACATAAGCTCTCCCTAAACTTGGTTGTTCCTGGGGTTCTCTGCTCCTAACCCATAGTTCCCTCTGCCTCAGAATGACAATCCTGTCCCTCTTGTATCCTGGTAACAGTTAGCAAAATGCACTTTTCACTTTGACTCATTCGTAAATATCCTGTATCGTTATGCAGAGTTATGGCTCAACAGAGAACCAGGGCTCCTTTGTGCAGGGTGCTAGCATCTACCATCCTGTCACGATCCTCAATAATCTGGAACACAGCATTCAGTAGACTTCAATTTAGGGCATTAACCCTGGATCCCTCACTTCAAACACATCAGCACACCTGAGAGTTTTGTCTGAAGGTAAGTTTATTACTACTTGTGGGGCCCAAGGGGGGAGTAATTCATGTGCAGTTTGCCTTCTTTGGTCTGAGCTTACCACTGTTGTGAATCTGCATCTTCTGGAACCTTTGGGCTTGGCTCTGGGGAAGGAGGCTGCCTCTTTCTTTCCTCTTCCTCTTGCTGTCGACGTACTTCCAGTAATTCCAGCTAGGCAGGGAAAATATTGGAGAATGGTAATGACTCACACCTCAGTCGTTTTCAAAAAGCATTTCTAGAAGATGCCTATAACTCAGGGCTTTTGCTGAGCAGGGGGCATTGGCCTCACCCAGAAGAGGCAGGGCCTTTAAATACCTGGGCCCTTTAAATCAAGATCTAAAGGGACTGGGGTTCCGTTGCGGTAGCAGCGGCCGGAGCCCCTGGCCCTTTAAATCACCACCAGAGACTTGCTGCTGCTACCCCAGGGCTCCGGCAGCAGGGCTCCGGTGGTGATTTAAAGGGCCCAGGGCTCCAGCCGCTGCTACAGGGAGTCCCAGACCCTTTCAAGCGCCGGCCTGGGGAAGCCGGTCTGGTCCTGCACAGTGTACCGGCTCTTGCCGGTCTAGACCGGCTTACTTTCACCTCTGGAGCTGGGGAAGGTATTAGCATTAGTGGGAGAGACATGTTAGTGTCTGAGTGACACGGTCAATTTGATTTAATAAACTGAAGGGAAAGTGTAAATATTACAGTGAACAAAACATGGGAAAGTAGCCAAGAAAGCAGCCCTTTGGGGACTTAAAGAGTACTCACTGTAGTCAGTCTTTCCAGTGCTGAAAATCTTTCATCCCAAGTAGCTGCAGATTTTTCAAACGCTTCATGCCGCTTAATTAACTTTTCCACTTCATCCACACTTTGACCTATCTCACGACTGGATAGGTATGGCTCCTGTCCCAGCAGCCAGGCCTCAGCCACACTAGCATCCCTTGAGAACTGATGTACTTCCAGAACTGAGCAAAAATATAAGGCAGTCAGTGCTTAGTGACATCAAAAGTGGCACAATGTAGTCAGGTACCTTTAGTTCTTGTTTTTAGAAGGGTGGGAGGCAGGGAGGGATTTAAGTGTCTTTGGCTGAATTTATCTCTGAACTAAGTCAACTGAATTGAATGGACTTATACTAGACAGTAATTTTGACGTTCTAGTTTTGCTGAGGTAGTTTGAGCAATGCTCATATCACGACGCAAAAGGCACATTAATCAACACCTAAACTCCCAACTATGGGCTTGCCCAGTTCCTGCAGAAGTAAAGGAAGAGACATCTGCTGAGTTCAGTGGAAGCTGAATTGGGCTCTACTCCAGTAGCACTGTCAGGAGTACAGCTGGTGTCTCAGGAACCGACACAGTGGTAGAACTATGCAAAGCATGTGTCTTTGGTGCAAGTAATGCATTAACCATACATTAATAATAAGATAATGGATTGTTGGCCGGGCCTTACAATGGACGTATTTAAGATTTTATGACGTGACCTGTCGTCTGTCACTGAGTATTGTGATGTTACGATATTTTAGGGCTGTCAAGCGATTAAAAAGATTAATTGCACAATTAAAAATATGTATTGCGATTAATCACACTGTTAAACAATAATAGAACACCATTTATTTAAATATTTTTGGATGTTTTCTACATTTTCAAATATATTGATTTCAATTACAACACAGAATACAAAGTGTACAGTGCTCACTTTATATTTATTTTTGATTGCAAATATTTGCACTCTAAAAAACAAAAGAAATAGTATATTTCAATTCACCTAAAACAAGTAATGTAATGCAATCTCTTAATAATGAAAGTTGAACTTACAAATGTAGAATTATGTACAAAATATAACTGCATTCAAAAATAAAATAATGTAAAACTTTAGAACCTACAAGTCCACTCAGTCCTACTTTAGCCAATCGCTCAGACAAATAAAAGTTTGGTTACAATTTGCAGGAGATAATTCTGCCCACGTCTTGTTTATAATGTCACCTGAAAGTGAGAACAGGCCTTTGCATGGCACTGTTGTAGCCGGCATCGCAAGATATTTATGTGCCCGATGTGCTAAAGAGTCATATGTCCCTTTATGCTTTAACCACCATTCCAGAGGACGTGTCCATGCTGATGACAGGTTCTGCTCGATAACGATTCAAAGCAGAGTGGACCGATGCATGTTCATTTTCATCATCTAAGTCAGATGCCCCCAGCAGAAGGTTGATTTTCTTTTTTGGTGGTTTGGGTTCTGTAGTTTCCACATTGGAGTGTTGCTCTTTTAAGCAGGGTGGATAAAAATGATTTTTAAAGAAAAATAAATAAAAAAAATTGGATTTTTTTTTATTTAAATCAGATTTTTTTTGATAAAATGCTTTTTGAGGAAAAAACCTATCTAAAGATAGTTTTAATTAAGATATCTTTGAACTATAATGTATCTCATCCTGGAATAGGGATTATAAATTCTTATTCTATAGTATGAGACAATATATTCATGTAACGTTTAAGAAAAGTATTTTAAATGAGTTCCAATAGTTCATGGATTAGGGACCCAATCTTATGGGGTTCCACAGGCTTCTGATTATTTAGGCTAATCTTTCTATCTACCCAATGGGACTCAGTGCTCAGTCTAGAAGATATCATCAGACATGCTTAGTTTTACTGTTCTCAGACTATGGATTTGTGTCTCCAAAGGTAACATGCTTGTTAACAGCAAAAATATTTTAAAATAAATAAATAAATATACAGAGGTGAGAAATAACAGACCTCAACCCTATCGTCCCTCTGCAAATTTGTGTACACAGAGTCAATCCGCTTACCTCTCCTCTAAAAGTGAAAAGTTTCAAAAAGTTCAATGAATAGAAGATTGTTGGGGGCAGAATAGATCTGGACAAGGAGAAGAAGTCTGGAGATAAATGTGAGAAGCGAGGGACATATGTTTGCTTTTGAAGAAAAAAATCCAGAATATTTAACGTTGTTGTTTTAGTTAAATAAAACAATTTAAATGTCTGTCTGGTGATGTTCTCCTCCTAATACAGCATGGCAAGAATATCCTCCAAATATTAATGATTAACCTGTTGAACTGGAGATAGTTCACTTCGGAATGACTTCATAAATATCTGCTTCAATTAACTTTGGTAAATGAAATAACCAAACAATCATTCATTTTCTGATATAGCTGTAAAACTAATCTGAAAAGTTTTCAAAACAAGTCACTGTTTAAAAATGTATAGCATGTACCTTCTAAAAATGAAACCTACATCTATCTCTGAGTTGTGAATAATATGTATTAAGGTTATAACAACCAACAAGAATGCACTTTTATGTAGAAAACCATGATTAAATCGAGTCTTTCTGACTAGTGATTTAAATAATTATTTATTTCAATTTGATTTAAATCAAATCCACCCTGCTTTTAAGACATCTGAAAGCATTCTCCACACCTCGTCCCCCTCAGATTTTGGAAGGCACTTCAGATTCTTAAACGTTGGGTTAAGTGCTGTATCTATCCTTAGAAATCTCACATTGGTATCTTCTTTGCACTTTGTCAAATCTGTAGTGAAAGTGTTCTTAAAACGAAAATGTGCTGGTAATCATCTGAGACTGAGATAACATGAAATATATGGCAGAATGCAGGTAAAACAGAACAGGAGGAGATGTACAATTCTCCCCCAAGGAGTTCAATCACAAATTTAATTAACACATTATTTTTTTAATGAGCATCATCAGCATGGAAGCATGTCCTTTGGAATGGTGGCCGAAGCATGAAGGGGCATATGAATGTTTAGCATATCTGGCACGTAAATACCTTGCAATGCTGGCTACAAAAGAGAATGCCTGTTTTCACTTTCAGATGACATTTTAAATAAGAAGCAGTCAGCAGTATCGCCTGTAAATGTAAACAAACTTGTTTGTCTTAGCGATTGGCTGAACAAGAAGTAGGACTGAAAGGACTTGTAGGCTCTAAAGTTTTACATTGTTTCGTTTTTGAGAGCAGTCATGTAACAAAAAAAAAAAAAAAATCTACATTTGTAAGTTACACTTTCATGATAAAGAGACTGCACTACAGTACTTGTATGAGGTGAACTGAAAAATACTATTTCTTTTGTTTATCATTTTTACAGTGCAAATATTTGTAAGCAAAAATAATATAAAGTGAGCACCGTACACTTTGTATTCTGTGTTGTAATAGAAATCAATATATTTGAAAATGTAGAAAAGCATTCAAAAATATTTAATAAAATTTAAAAAAATAAAATAAAATTCAATTGGTATTCTAGGGTTTTAACAGTTCGATTAATTTTTTTAATCGCACTTAATTTTTTTTAATTAATCACTTGAGTTAACTGCGATTAATCAACAGCCCTAGTTCTTTGTTGTACACCCAGATGGAGCCTGACTGGGAGATATACTTTCTGTTAAACCAAGGGGCCTCCTTTAAACCCATTCTCACAACACTCAAAAGTTAGGGCTTTTCTTCACTACTGGGGTAAGTTGACCTAAGTTACACTACTCCAGCTACGTGAATAACCTAGCTGGAGTTGACATAGCTTAGGTTGACTTACCCCAGTCTCTTCACTGTGCTGCATCAACGGGAGACGCTCTCCAGTCGACTTACCTTACTCTTCTTGGGGAACTGGAGTTGACTGGAGAGCACTCTGTCATTGATTTAGCAGATCTTTACTAGACCTGCTAAATCGACACCTGCTACATCGATTGTAGCAGCGGCAATCTCCCCTGTAGTGAAGACAAGCCCTTACGCTTTGTTTTTGAGGCTTTATACTCCTAGAAGCTTCTTAACCGCAACTGCACGTATATCCTTAATAGTATAACACTGGGTGGTTTTTGCAGTGTTCCACATAAATAGCTTTGGAAATGAGGAAATGTGTTGATGTAAAATGGAATAAAAAACAGTGCCTAGGATTTTCCTTGTATTCAAAGCAGGAACACGTACAGCCCATGTCATGCAAATAAGGTCTGCCAGGCAGCCATCTAGGGTACCATAAAACGATAGAGGTAACAAGGTTTCCACTGCAGCAAAGAGTCACTTGACAACAAGACCCCTGAGTTTTTGTGAAGTACCTCTTTGAAATGGAAAGTTGTCTAGTCAGGCCTGGAATATCCCCATACTTCAGCTGCCTATTACCATAGCATGGGCTTCAGGGAGAAGCTGACCAGAAGATACTGTGTTCCTGGATCCACCCTTAATGACAGAGGCTGTAGGAAAAGGCTGGCTGACCAGAAGACAAGTTCCCTGCCTTAGCAAGTGGGAGGGAAAAGCTATGGTGAAGGAGAGAGAAAATCAAAGAAGACGGGGAGGGAAAGTTTGGAGTTACCTGTTTGTTTACTTCGGATGAGTGGGAGGAAAGAACTTTTATCTCCATGCTAATATATTTAGTGCTGGCCTTTCAAGCAGTATAATAAAAATGGTGTAAAGATCATGTTATATTTCTGCCTAAGAAACAAAATCTTACATTGCAAAATCTACATTTGTAAGTTACACTTTCACGATGAAGAGATTGCACTACAGCACTTGTGTGAGGAACTGAAGAATACTATTTCTTTTGCTTATCATTTTTACAGTGCAAATATTTGTAATAAAAAGTAATAATATAAAGTGAACATTGTACACTTTGTATTCTGTGTTGTAACAGAAATCAATATTTGAAAATGCAGAAAAACATCCAAAAATATTTAATAAATTTCAATTGGTATTCTATTGTTTAACAGTGTGATTAGTTGTGATTAATTTTTTTAATAGCAGTTACCAGTTTTGAGTTAATCACATGAGTTAACGGCAATTAATCAACAGCCCTAGATTTTCTGGTTATCGACTATTTGTCTTTGGTATAAGAAACCTCATGGGTTTACAGGTTTAAAAATACACAGTTTATGAACCAATGCACTTCCAAACATGTAGACTCTGTCATATCAGATAACACAGGTATATACTGCACATATGTGTAGCATGCTTGAAATGCCCTTTCAAATTCCTTTTTGTTACTGCGGAAACCCAATAAAAATAAACTGTAAAAAAGAAAATGAAAATAATTACATCCGTAAGGTTTTGTGTATCTAGCTAGTTAGAGTTCCAATTCTGCCCTCACTGAAGTCAATGGCAAAATGCCCATTTAATCTTTGATGCTGCGGGATTGGGCCCTCGATACAGCCATTACTCAGTTGCTGTACCACTGGCAGTAGTTAATGCTACTGTTATGATTCCAATGTGAACTCAACTCCAATCAGCAATAGTTAACAGATAAGTACTTGTGTGTTCTTGCAGTAGCCAAAGATCAATGCAGAAACAGTTACATCTCACTCTGCTAATAAGCAATTTAAATGCATCCTTACTCAGTCTCAGCCATTCCCATCTGTCTTCCCATTTGTCAATCATTTCTTTTCTCTTCTCTGTCAACTGCAATAACTTTTCCTTGATCTGAATTTAAGACAATGGACCAACGTTACATAAGCATCAAATAACAACACCACCAACCACACTGTATAAGCCAGGGTGGGCAAACTTTTTGGACCGAGGGCCACATATGGTGTGGAAATTGTATGGTGGTCCATGAATGCTCACAAAAACTGGGGGTTGGGTGCGGGAGGGCTTCGGCTTGGGGGTGCAGGGCTCTGGAGTGGGGCTGGGGGATGAGGGGTTGGGGGTTCAGGAGGGTGCTTCAGGCTGGGACTGAGGGGTTCGGAGGGCAGGAGGGGGATCAGGGCTAGGGCAGGGGGTTGGGGCGTGGGAAGGGGTCAGGGGGGCAGGCTCCACGCGGCATTAATCTCAAGCAGCTCCCAGAAAGAGCGGCATATCCCCTCTCCGGCTCCTACCTAGAGGTGCGTCCAGGCAGCTCTGTGCGTCCTGTCCACAGGAGCAGCCCCTGCAGCTCCCATTGGCTGTGGTTCCCGGCCAATGGGAGCTGCAGGGGCGGCACGCAGAGCCCCCTGGCTGCCCCTATGCATAGGAGCTGTAGTGGGGACATGCCGCTGCTTCTGGGAGCCGTGCGGACTGGAGCAAGACCTTGACCCCACTCCCTGGCTAGAGTGCCAGAGCACGGCAAGCCCCAGACCGCAGTTCCCAGCAGGAGCTTGAGGGCTGGATTAAAACGCCTGGAGGGCTGGATGTGGCCCCTAGGCTGTAGTTTGCCCACCCCTGGTATAAGCTGTTACCACAAACAAAAGGCGCTGACTTTCAGAAACAGGATACACTGTGCAAAACTGTCAGTGGGGAATTTAAATTAAACTTAATGGAAGTGGTGCAGTTGCTTTCTGTCAGCAGTAATCCTTGGTGAGGACTCACTGATGTTCTGAATCCTGATTGTAAGTACAATATTGCAGTTAAAATTCAGCATTTGCATGACTTGATATAACAACTTTAACTTTAAAAATACAACATACAGATTAATTAGTAAGAAATATAAATTGGACATGGCTTATTTTTCCCAATCCACTGTGACTGATGCAACCATAGAAAAAAGTGGAGGATGTACACTATCAGATAATCCCACATTACTTAATCCATGGGTGCTACTACATGCCAGTAGCAGTCTATGTTGACAACAGTCAAATCCACTGACACACCTACATGAACCCTACATTGTTCTCAACAAGAAAACTGGTTGGAAAAGCCTCTCCGGTTGCCCACTAAACGCCTCTTTGAGGAGACTGCACTGTGTTTATCTGCAATGCTGACAAAGAAATCATCAGTTCCCGGGATAGACAGTAACTTTGCTATAAGGCTTTTCCCCCCAAAGGTGGCAGGGAGAAATGAGGGTTGTGGGTCTTTCCTTAGGCTTAGGGCATCCCTAACAGGGTCCCAAAGTGACCAGGATAAATTAGGAATAAAATCCAGGGTTTAAGTACCAGGGAGTCAGAGATTTCTCCCTTATGACTTCAGAACAGGACACTTTCCCCCTTAATATTCACCACCCACTAGCTAGAGACTGTTCTTGCGTAGTGAGGCACAAAACCACTCCTATTCCTTCTTCAAGTAGGCTCTGTAATACACCACTCCCCTTGGTTTTGACAAGACTGAAGGTTGCCCTTTTTGCTCATAGGTTTCATCGTCCCAACAGGTTTCAGAGTAGAAGCCGTGTTAGTCTGTATTCGCAAAAAGAAAAGGAGGACTTGTGGCACCTTAGAGACTAACCAATTTATTTGAGCATAAGCTTTCGTGAGCTACAGCTCACTCCGATGAAGTGAGCTGTAGCTCACGAAAGCTTATGCTCAAATAAATTGGTTAGTCTCTAAGGTGCCACAAGTACTCCTTTTCTTTATCATCCCAACAGTACACATCCCTCCTCCACATCAGAACTGAGAGTGTCACTTCTGCATGTTACCTGGACCAAAAGGAAAGTTTAGGTGCGAAACTGGGGACTCTAATACTGATCCCCCACATGGATACACAAAGTGGTACCGCTGAACTGACCCTAGATTAGAAATAATACAGTAATCTCATCAATGCAAGTGCAATGGACCCTAAAGTAATGCAGTCATTATAAATGAAGACCTCATTAATCAGCAGATTACACAATGCAAGCCTTCTCTGACCGAAACAAAATCCACAGTTCAGCTGCACTGCAGCTCTTGTATAGTCAGCAAGCAGAGTACCTCTTCTGATGCATAGTGTTTCCTTGCCAGAAGGGATTTGCCAAGCTCAATGCACGTAGTAAAGCTGTCGTTACGGGCGTCAATTTCTGCTTTGATACCCTGGTGATTGTTCATTAGTAATTCAACAGATGAAACATCCCTAAAATGACAAATTGTGGTTTAGAAATGTATACTCCAAAATTAATGGTACCACATAGTTGTTCTTTTAAACAAATAAGTTACAACAGAAATGCACAGCCTAGAATTTATTAATTCCTGGTTTGTAATTCTACACAAGAGGCAAGATTGTACCCAGCCTCTGCGTGATGTGCATGACTGGAGACAGGATACAAGGAGCATCCCCCTCACACATCTATGTTGTGGTCAGTACTAACAGTAAGTACTATGTGAAACTGGTGTTGCTACTAGTGCTTGCCTCTGCAAAATGGGAGAGGAGAGGCAGGCCCACTCCCCCTCTGCACTGGAAGTAGACACTGTTTCCTCTCCAAATGTGGCACAATGGTCATGCTACCGTGAAGCACCAGGACAACAGTGGCTCCTGGAGCTCGCACTGTGGCTGTGCCTTATAGGTACAAGGAATCTAAATGCATCTAACAGCCCTTAAATCTAACAAGAAAGAGCCAAGAATTATCATTCAGTAGATATTCAATGAAGCAACCACACAAGAGAGTATGATTTGTCTTCTTTAAATCAACAGGCTGAAAGGCTCATTATAAAAGAGAAGTGGTATAAGGGATTGATGATGAATTGATACGGCTAGAGGGATTTTTTAAGCTATTCACCTATTTATTTTCTTTAAACAAAAAAGCAATAGCTTCATTAAGATGGAACAATTTTGATCTGAAACAGACAGGAAGTGAGCAAAGGGCTGTGACATTAACTCCTTAATCCGATGCTATACTCTAAAGCAGGGGTGGCCAATGTGTGGCTCCGGAGCCACATGCGGCTCTTCAGAAGTTAATATGCGGCTCCTTGTATAGGCACCGACTCCAGGAACTCAAACCCTGGCTCTGCCACAGGCCCTGCCCCCCACTCCACCCTTTCCCGCATCCTCCCCTGAGCCTGCCATGACCTCGCTCCTACCTCTCCCCCCCCAGAGCCTCCTGGAGGCCACGATGGGGAGGTGCGGGGAGGAAGGGAGGGGGAGGTGCTGATCAGGGGAGCTGCCAGTGGGCGGAAGGAGCTGGGATGGAGGCGAGGGGGGAACTGATGGGGGGCTGCTGACATATTACTGTGGCTCTTTGGCAATGTACGTTGGTAAATTCTGGCTCTTTCTTAGGCTCAGGTTGCCCATCCCTGCTCTAGAGGCTGTATGAGAAAGAGTTGTAATTGCCCGGCTATGCCGAAAGAACAGGAGCTGTGTTCCCTGTAAGCTGTGCGCTTGGGCGGCCACTGGCTGCCCAGGAGAGGTTCCAGTGGTGCCCAGCTGATTAACAGAGCACACACAGCTAGTAGTATGTGTTCAGGTGCACCTCCCCCACCTTGCAACATCCTGCAGCTGCTCCCCTCCCAGCACCCTCCTGCTGGCTGTGCAGAGCAGGGAGGGGGAGGAAGAGGAAGCTGCTGATGTCAGGGTGTCCCCCTCCCTTCCGCCCCTGTACCCCATCTCCGCAGAGCAGGGGGGACGCAGCCTGGCCAGCACTCTGCATGAATGGTGAGTGACTGAGTGCCTTTCTTAAAGAGACAGTGCACTATTTCTGAGATTTCCCCAGCAGTCAGCTCACACAGTCTCTCTCTCTCTCTGCCCCCACCCCCCACATACCCATCTCCACAGAGCAGGGGAGGGAAGATAACAGGGCTCAGGACAGAGCAGGAGAGCTTTCAGTGAGTGCCTTAAAGAGACAGCGCATGCACGGTGTCTCTCAGAAACGTCCCCAGCAGCCAGCACACACACTGTCTCTGTGTCACACACAGTGTCGCGCACACATACACAGTGTCTCTTTCACACTCACCTCCCAACACATACTTGTATCGTAGTTGTTATTTCTTGGTACTTTCTGCAATGCACATATATTCTCTGTAATTTTATTCTTTCAAAGTGTGTTATTTTAGTGTTTTGACCAGTCTATGCATTTCATAATTTTTATTTCTCTTACACTTAAATTTAATTCTTTGAGTAGTGAGTTCTAAAATGCCTAACCTGTCCTGGCTGGAGTAATTATTCCTATGGTCACTTTTTAAAAATATATATTATATCAAAAAATTTTGTTTCTACTGGTGGAGCACATCTGCACATACATAACAAAATTTATTCTGCAGATGGATGGAAAAAGATTAGCGGGAACATTGCACAGGAGACACTGAATGTGGTTTAAATATGCTGAAACTGTATTCCTAAATGTCAGGGAATACCTGGCAGATAGAAGTGTACAGGGCAGGTAATTCCATAAGCATTACTATATTGATGGTGGGAGGCGGGGGGAGTTGCAGCTGTCAACCTCCCCTCCTTTATCCACCCTGCTCTACAGCCAACTTGCTGCTGTGACCCCACCTGCCCCCTCGAATGAGAATTAAGGGGGGGGCTAGGCTCCCTTCTGTACCAGTCACAGGAGTCCTTAATCCCCCCCCATTTCCACTCCTTTAAAGAATATTGCCTTTAAGTCTTTGCCAATCCATTTTATCTGATCACCATATTCCTTCCCCTATGGAGTACCTGCGCTGGACATCCAGCCCATGATTATATAATGAGTTGTGACATCATAGCTTCCCCGCCGTTTCATGTCTGCCCCAACTAAGTCCCCAACGTACTGTGGGGAAGGCAAACCCTACCCCACCTCACTTTGGCCAATCTGGCAGTGAGGGAAAAAATTCCTTTCCAGCCCCCCAAGAAAGGACTGACCAGTGTAATGCCCACAGTGGATCATGAGGAGACCTGGTATTGAACAAATCCCATGGAGGGTGGGGGTGGCTTTGCCTGGTTCGGGGAAAAGAGGGCTTTTCCTGCACCAGTGTGGACATGAGTAGTGCCCCCCACCTTCCAGTCACCTGGGGGGGGGGGGGGGTGTCTGAATCGCCAAGCTGATCTGCTCTGAAGCTGCCATAGCAAGTCATTCTCTGCCTATCTAGCCCTTAACAGGGGCACTCTCCTTTTCCCACGAGCCGGACAATAGTTCATACCACTTAATGTGCGGTGAGGTCACCCTCCCAGAGTACTGAAATCTTTCTTTTTTACTAGTTCTCTCCAGCCAGCTCTGCAGCTCCTTCCATCTGCCGGTCAGCATAGCTGCCATTCCTAATTGTGGTCTGGGTGGCCAGAATGCCTGCTTTTCCTCTGTCTATATGGAAAGGTTGATTAGACAGCCATTTTATTTCACCTGGTTGGAGGGATCTAAATTATCTAGATAACCTTTTTCCCACTGTCTTGGCTCAGTCCTTTAAACAGGCGGCTATATATCTCAGCAAAAGTACCAGCCTTACCATAATAATATTACAATATTTCATTGCAGATGTTCACATTACCTTGGCTTCTCTTGGGCTTCGATCTGCCGGATAACGTCTTCCATCCAGAGCATGAGATCACGAACCATGCTGAAGAAACGAAATTTATCACCCGTATCCACCAGTCTAACCCTGCGTCCCTCGCAGGCATCCAGCAATGCTTTCCATGCTTCCAGGACCTCGTTCTCCCGCTTCTGGATGTCATCAGCCTTGTCCCCAGCATAGGCAGCCTGAAGGCGTGCAGCGTCCTCTTGCAGCTGTCTCACCTAATGTATTGAAAAAACAAACAACAAAACCGCACCTCAGCTCGTGTATGCTTTTTAGTCAAAACAATCCACAGCGTAAGGAAATTTCAGATACTAATTTATGTTTTGAGTTTCTCCTTGAAGTCTTTTGTAAGTTGCAAGTTTTCAAAGTTGGAACTTTGCACTGTGAAAGCCTCACTCATGGTGTCCTGTCAGCCTTTCATTTTAGAACTTCTCATACCTAGAGAAGTAGAGACTTCTGGTTAACAGAAGAAACACACATCAATTCACTGGTGCCTGCATCTTGCGTGATCATTTACACCCGTGCAAAATGATTCATAGATTTTAAGACCAGAAGGGATCATTATGATCATCAAGTCTGACCTCCTGCATAACAGGTCATAGAATTTCATCCAGTAATTCCTGCATCAAGCCCAGAGCTTCTGGTTCAAATAGACCATATCTTTTAGAAAGACAGCCAGTCTTGATTAAAAGACTTCAAGTGATGGGAAACTCATCACATCCCTAGGTAAATTGTTCCAATAGTTAGTTACCCTCACTTTAAAAATCTGAACCTTATTTCCAGTCTGAACCTATTTTCATCTTTCAGTCACTGGATCTTGTCATCCCTTTGTATGCTGGACTAAAGAGCCTACTACTATCAAAAATCTCTTAGAACCATAGAATATCAGGGTTGGAAGGGACCTCAGGAGATCATCTAGTCCAAACCCCTGCTCAAAGCAGGACCAATCCCCAATTTTTGCCCCGATCCCTAAATGGCCCCCCTCACGGATTGAACTCACAACCCAGGGTTTAGCAGGCCAATGCTCAAACCACTGAGTTATCCCTCCCTCTTCCCCATATAGGACTTTGTAGATTGTTAAAAAGTGACTTGATCACATTCTCTTGGATAAACTAAACTGATTGACCTTCCCAAGTCTCTACTACAAAACATATTTTCCAGATATCAAATCATTCTTGTGGCTCAGTTCTAAATCCTTTCCAATTTTTCCAACATCCGTTTGGAAGAACTATGCACTGTATTCCAGTAATGGTCTCTCTAATGCAGTACATAAAGGTAACATATCTCCCTACTCCTAGTTGATATTCCCTTGTGTATGCTTCCAAGAACTATGTTAAACCTCTTAGCCACAGCATTACACTGGGATCTCATGTTCAGTTAGTCATCCACCATGACTCTCAAATCATTTCAGAGACAGTCTTTTCCAGGATATAATCTCCTGTCCTGTATAAGTGACCTAGATTCTAGGTACAAAATACTATCAGAACATGATGATAGTGTGTTGTATCCACTTTGCACTTCCTTTGCACTAGTGTAAATGACTACACAAGTTGCAGGGTCATTGTGAATTGGCCCAGACACTCCAAACAATGCAGAAAAACACTAGTTCATAGCAACCGAGATCACTTGCATTTCTCCCATTTGAAATATTCATTTTTAAAATAGCTGTATGCCTTAGTGGGGATTATAATTCCTAGTATGATATATTAATAGCTATTCTCTTTTTTGTCTATATAATATACCTGTCTTAAGAAAATACATTTTTTTAATTGTAGTTTTGACATTTCAGATTGTTTAAATGTTTAATAAATTAAACACTCTGACAGTTACTGCATTCTGAACTCTATTAATCTTTATACTGTGCATGCGTAAGTACAGAACGTGGAATAAAATCAAATCAGAATGAGTTCACTGTGTCCATCATCTGAACAGTTTCTAAATTTTAGGGGTGAAATGTTCAAAAGCACTTGGGCTTGGACTAACTCTGCTTCCATAGAAATCAATAGGAGTTTTACCATTTTAAATGTCCTAATTTACTATTTCCAGAAACTAACACAAGAAGCAATATTGGTGAAGTTATAATATCCAAATGCATAACAAAAATAGCTATTTGGCAGACTAACAGCACTTAAAGATCTATGGTCTTTATCAGCCACTACAAACAAGAAACCAAGCATGAGAAAATCTGGAGAGGATTAAGGAATTTCCTTTAATTTTTGCTTCCCCCACCCATACAATTTGGAACGTCTGTCCTTCCACTGGACAGCTTATTTTGTGCAATGTTCACAAAGGGAACAAATATGGGCACTGAGGCATAGAAAATTTCAGTGGTGACTTTTTGGCATAATTACTACCTACCTTCCCAAGATTGTGTTAAGAGCCCAGAAAAAGCTAAATCTGTGTTTTTATATTAGTACTGATATACAAAAAAAAACTTGATAGATTTAATACCAGCTCAATGCCTCACTGAAACTGCTTTAATAGGTGTTCTATTTTATGCAAGTTAACTTTTTTTGTTCCTAATTTATCTTCCAACTGCATAAACCAGACAGCATAATGCTGGCACTACTATATATGCCTATCTGAAACAGGTCCTCTGGAAAGTCATAGAATCATAGAATATCAGGGTTGGAAGGGACCTCAGGAGGTCATCTTGTCCAACCCCCTGTTCAAAGCAGGACCAATTGGGGGATAGCTCAGTGGGAGGAGTGAGACCTCAGTGGTTTGAGCATTGGCCTGCTAAATCCAGGGTTGTGAGTTCAATCCTTGAGGGGGCCATTTAGGGATCTGGGGCAAAAATTGGGGATTGGTCCTGCTTTGAGCAAGGGGTTGGACTAGATGACCTCCTGAAGTCCCTTCCAACTCTGATATTCTATGATTCAATACCCAACTAAATCATCCCAGCCAGGGCTTTGTCAAGCCTGACCTTAAAAACCTCAAAGGAACAAGATTCCACCACCTCCCTAGGTAACGCATTCCAGTGCTTCACCACCCTCATAGCGAAAAAGTTTTTCCTAATATCCAACCTAAACCTCCCCCACTGCAACTTGAGACCATTACTCCTCGTTCTGTCATCTGCTACCACTGAGAACAGTCTAGATCCATCCTCTTTGGAACCCTCTTTCAGGTAGTTGAAAGCAGCTATCAAATCCCCCCTCATTCTTCTCTTCCGCAGACTAAACAATCCCAGTTCCCTCAGTCTCTCCTCATAAATAATGTGCCCCAGCCCCCTAATCATTTTTGTTGCCCTCCGCTGGACGCTTTCCAATTTTTCCACATCCTTCTTGTAGTGTGGGGCCCAAAACTGGACACAGTACTCCAGATGAGGCCTCACCAATGTCGAATAGAGGGGAACGATCACGTCCCTCGATCTGCTGGCAATGCCCCTACTTATACACCCCAAAATGCCATTGGCTTTCTTGGCAACAAGGGCACACTGTTGACTTATATCCAGCTTCTTGTCCACTGTAACCCCTAGGTCCCTTTCTGCAGAACTGCTGCCTAGCCATTTGGTCCCTAGTCTGTAATGGTGCAGATTGAGCTACCTACCTATCCAACCATCCTCCCATCCATCCATGTTTTTATATTGGTATGCAGCGCCCCAGTACTAATGGGGAATGTATGACAAAAGCCTTTAGCTGGGGTTGCAAATCTTACCTTCATTGCCTGTCATCATAAGCAATATACAAGCCCTTTGACTTTATGATTTCTTTTCTAATCAAGCACAGCAGATGACAAATTTTCAGTAAACAATTATCCATATATATAGAAGGCTGTGGACTTCTAGAGTGACTTCTAACACTTTAGACAACAACAGAGCTACAGTATATAATTAGAGAAGCAAATTACAAATACAAGTAGTAAAATAAGCCACATGATGTTATTCACATAGGAATGTTTTTGAATAGCAATCCACAATCTTGTCTCTCAGCCACTTGGGTGGCAGATGTCATCCCAGATGCCTAAATCCAGACACACAGAAAAGTTGCTCGCGTAATACACACCTGGGTGCCTAAAGCCTGAATATCATGTTCAAATGTTGTGTGCATCCTCTGTAGTGCTTCCACTGTGTTTTGGTCTCTACCAAGTTCCTCGGGCAGTTTCTTGTGTTTATCTTGAATACGTCCAAAGATCTCCTTGGCATCATGGTAAAATTTGTGTAGTTCATAAGAGGCTGCTAGAATCTGTGTTCTTGTGTCAATGAGCTCCAAGAGGTCAGCCCATGCCTCATTGAGACCATCCTTCCACTCTGCAATGGTGGCTGCATCGGAGTGTCCAGAATTGATGAGCTCATCCGCCATGTGGTTAACAGTATCAACACGCTCCTGTCCAATGTTTCCAGTGTCCCGGGCAAATTCACGGAATCGCTCTTGTAACATCTGAAATGTGAACAAACAGCTGTAAGTCAGCAATGCCCAAGCTGTACTTTTTTACCTACGTTTATCATGTGGGACTGCAAATGTGACGGGTAGCACCTGACTTTTTGAAATGAATTGTGTAAGATCACCAGGAATGTTCTACTGGAGTGTCTTATATGAAACATAATTCACATGCAGGAACCTGAAGTAGTTTATGACCACGGTAAAAATCCCACAATGTATCGCTTATATTGTAGCCAAGAGCCAAAGAACATGCAAATGACCCAACAGCCTCAAAACTATAGTGCATATCAAATAAGCAAAACTTGCCACTGCTTTATATTATCCAGCTAGTGTGTGCAATTCCGAGGAAATCAGATTTCTCTGCAGCGATAGCCAAGTAACTTACTGTAACATGTTCATAATCCTGTCCCAGCTCGTGGGATCCTGCCACCACCTCCCTTTCAGCAATCCACTGCTCCAAGTCATCCACCTCACGATTGAGCTGAAATAGCCTGTGTCTCTCGTCTAGTTTGCCCCTCCTCTCTTCAGCTAGATCCTTCAGGCCTGCATACAGCTTATCCACCTTGGACTGGCGCATACTGATACGCTCGCTGAAAAAAATCCCCAAGAAGAACACTGAGCCACCACGGATTTTTTAAAAAACAAACAAACATCAGGGGTCAAAATATCTAAGAAGAAAAATCACTCTTAGAATATATAGCCCATAGAACACGTATCTCTGAAGTGACTAAAACTTTGCCTGTAAACATTCGGATCAGATCCTTAGCTGGCATAGCTCCATTAAAGTCAATGGAGCGATGCCAATTATGCCAGCCAAGGACCTGGTCCACCATACGAATATAGACCACACCCATTGACTGTGGAAAATGTAAATGTGAACAAAGATCCCAATTTGCTGAGGTTAAGATCGCACAATGGACTTGTCCTAGGACTGAGAGAAAGGACCTGGGTTATTTCTCCTTTGGTTCTGGCAGTCAGAATTTCCTTCAGCGCTGAAAATTAATGCTAAATTGATGGTCAACAGCACTAACAGGTTTCTTCGGTCTAAGGCTCAATAATCCAAAGGAAACTAATATCATTTCGATTTACCAGATCTCTTGGATTTATTTCCCGTGAGCTGCATAACCCCCTTTAAAGTTGCCTTTTCTCTGCCATATATACAGGTTACTATGTTATTGCAGTATTCAAATCAGTTGAGCCATAAGAGCTCTAAACTGACCACTAGTGAGTGCTTTTGAATTATGCAGCACACACCCTTCCAATAGAGATGGAGACAGTCATCTCCAAGACTCTCCCAGCTCCAGCCAGACTAGGGGTAGGTTAAATAAATTTGCCATATAGCCAACATATTGCCAAATGGAGAATTTAGTCCCCGTGGCTATAACTACCATGGCAAAGTTACTTTTTTAAGCTCTCTTAGGGATACATAGCCTGAAATCAATCTCTGGGAAAGGTCATAACTAAATTGGCTTCTCCTATAGTATGTAACTCTAGATTTAACTAATTTTTTTCTGGTAGTGTCCCTTCCATTCTCATTCCATTGAACCATGTGCATTTAGCCACTTGGAGCCATCTTTGGAATAGCCTAAGAATCTCCTATTTCCTTCATTCCAAGGGCCATATTTCTTCATGTATTAACCTTCTGTCTTCATGAACAAGGCTTCCCTCCTTCTGAGACAGACCAAAGGTGGAGGAGTTGGAAGTCTCCTGTGCCACAGGGCCTATTACAAACACCAAGACACCAGAGTATCCCAACACTAGCTTTATGAGCATGGTGCTTTCCCATGTGTCTTAAGAGTGAAAAGCTGGATGTGTAAGCATAGATACATTGTATAGCAAGTCAACATGGAAGATGCAGGTATGTATTTGTAGAAGCAAGCCACGCCCATAAAGTGGGAGGCTCTAGCTATGGAGAGGCGATGGCTAGTACACACAGGAGATGCACTGATTCTGTGCAACCCTCAGCAGTCTCCAGGGACAAGTCTCTATCATCCTTAGAAAGTAAAGCTGCCCTTCCTCACTAGAAACCCCAAGGCCGGGCGGTAGCATCTCCATCAGGGGGCACTTCCCCTGACATTCAAAAGTGAATGGGCTTGGGTGATTCTGATTCACTGGCCCAGTGCTCCCCACTGATGTGCAATGGGAGGGAAGAAAGAGTATCTGGATACTCCTCCCCTATACAAGCAGCATGACTGGATTCCTTTTTTCCACAGGAATGTACGTGGCGGTGTTATGGTTAATGCACCAGCCCATGCAATGTCCCCAAGGGGTTTAGCAACATGCCCAGTACTAATCAGTAGTTGCGTACACTGATCCTGATCAGAGCATCAGAAAACTGCACCTTGCAGCTTGGTACACTGGTTCTCCCTGTGAAATTCTACCCTGACAAGGATGCACCAAGACATACCTCTATTGTCTTACTAGGACAGAACTTGGCCCCACTTTGGACATATTTTCCTGAATTACTTACAATTTGTCGTACTCTTTATCTTTCACGGTGCATCAATGAAGTACTCTAATTGCCAAAGGCAGTTAAAAATCCAACTGTAAGGGAATACTAACCTTTCCGGATGATTGTCTGCAACCAAAGTTCTGCTAGTCTTGGAAAGCTGGTGCACTGTCTCGGCATAGTCTTCTACTGCCTGTTCCAAAATCTGGTGTTTCTTCAGCATGGACACTGCACTCTGTTCATCCTTTAACAGGGACAGAACAATACAGTCAGGTCCTCCCCTTTGGAGAAATACTCAGCAATAGCAACCTCACCAGGTTGGGTGAAATCAACTTGACAGCAGTTTAAAAGATTTACGAAGGATTACTCTCAAGTGCAACTTGAAGAAAAGTTGTTCGGACTATGGTATATAAATATTAGTTAAATCTATGGTAAATGGTGTCCATACACAGTGAGAAAACAAGTGAAAGGGTGAATACAATGACCCCTCTGGGATCCAGAGCAAGATTAAATCAGCTGTGCATCAAGCATGTTGAATTTCCTTGACTGTGAAGAGCTTTGTGCGTTTATAGAAAACTGGTGATGTGTAGAGCCCATGACAACAGAAAAGATTTTCAACATATCACTGGTCAGGCTTTGCAATTACACCCTTGTTCAAAGATAAGAAATTCTAAGGAGCCTGGGAAAGGCTCCCCAAAAATGCCTGCAATGGCTTTGATCAACACTTGCAATACGCAGCTAAAATTAAGTAAAATAAAGCACGGCTGACTATGTAACTTGAAATCACCTATACGTGTTTCTCCCTTAAACATTCTGGTGGTTTCATTTTTAAGATTTCTTTTATTTGTTATGCTTGGGAAACAAAGTAAAGCAAAACACTTGTTAGCTGAGCACTGAATGCCCCTGGAATCTGTTACATGGGTGTGAAATGGTTATTTATTGTCCTGGATCATTTAAAAAAATAATAAAAAACCCTATATAACATACTCCCCTGCCCCTCCGTACTGCAGAGAGGAAGGAATAGATTGTTTTCCCTTATGATCCTGTTTGGATTTGACTACAATGGGAGCAGCAGCAGGCCCTTAACAGAATGCCCTAGATTCTGAAGTACTGGGCTAGATTCACCAGTATAGATTAGCTGTTTTATACTGCTCCACTGATGCAAAACAGCTGGAAATTTTGGCTTACGAACATCCATTTGGTTCCGGTGAATCTGGCCCTATATCAGCAGACAGGAAAACACATGTATGGCACACACCAAATGCAAAACCAAGGTTTCTTGTAAAGCACTAGTGTTGTGTGTTAGTAGTACAGTAATTGTCTGATAATGCTGCACTGTTAGCATGACCTGGTCCTGCAAGACCAGCGTTCCACAGGAAAACAGTAGCTTGTGGGTAGCACTACCCAAACACAGATCTCTTGTGAACTGACTTGGGATCTCAGGAGTGAATCCAGTTCATTTTTGTCCCCATTGTATTTGTGGCATATTCAATTACTGAATCAGAGAAACATCGGACTGAAAGGGACCTTGAGAGGTCACCTAGTCCAGCCACCTGCACTGTGGCAGGACCAAATATACCTAGACCATCCCTGACAGGTGTTTGTCTAACCTGTTCTTAAAAACCTCCAACGATGGGACTCCACAACCTCCCTCGGAAGCCTATTCCAGGGCTTAACTATCCTAGGAGTTAAAAAGTTTCTCCTAGATACTAAACTAAATCCTTTGCTTCAGATTAAGCCCTTATTTCTTGATTTACCTTTAGTGGACATGAAGAACAATTGATCACACCCTCTTATAACAGCCTTAACATATTTGAAAACTTATCAGTCTTCTTTTCTCAGGACTAAACATGCCCAGTTTTTTAAATCTTTCCTCACAGGTCAGGTTTTCCAAACCTTATATCATTTTTATTGCTTTTCTCTGGACTCTCTCCAATTTGTCTACATCTTTCTTAAAGTGCAGCACCCAGAACTGGACACAGTACCCAGCTGAGGCCTCACCAGCGGGGACAATTATCTAGAGGGGACAATTATCTCCCACATCTGACATCCAACACTCCTGTTAATATATCTCCTCAAAATATTGGGCTTTTTTCACAATTGCATAACACTATTGACTCACTCAGTCTGTGATCCACTACAATCCCCAGATCCTTTCAGCAGTACTACACAAGCCAGTCATGCCCATTCTGTAGTTGTGCATTTAATTTTTTCTTCCTAAGTGAAGTATTTTGCACTTGTCCTTATTGAATTTCATCTTGTTGATTTCAGATCAATTCTCCAATTTGTCAAGGCCATTTTGAATTCTAATCCGGTCCTCCAAACTGCTTGCAAACCTATTTCACTATAAAGCTACTCACCTTGGCTTTCTCTTCCGACATCATATAGAGTTCCTGCTCGCTCATCCACGCCTCAGCCTCTGCAGCATCAAAGTAATACTGCTGTGCTTTGTGAGACTCCTCCAGGCGCTTGTGGCGTTTCTCTGTCTCCTCAATGAGCAGATTCCACAGCTGTTGCAAGTCTGCAAGTCTCTGCTGAAGCGCTTCAGCATTAAGGCTGCTGTCTGTAATAACGTTTTGGCTCCTCTCAAAAATGTCATCGATACGAGGCTGATGTCCTTGGATTTCCTTCTGAAGTGTCTACATGGGAAAGCAACATATTAATTAGAAACAGCATCTGAACAAACTCTTACAAAATGAGGATGCCAGGCAGGGCTGTCACCTAAGGCAGAAGGGTAGCGGGCACAGCAATACACACCATAACAGTTTGTGTGGACAAGCTACGACTGCCTCCTGCATGAGTACACTGCAGGAAAGGGCTCCCTGAGTTCTCGCATATGCACTGAAGCATCCATAATTCAGCCCTAGGCATTTACAGCAAACAGACTCATTCCAAATAGAGCCTCCTAAACATTTTCCCCTGCAGATACTGGCTCCATGAATTAACAGGGACATAAACAACTCTAACAGCAGCTACTTACCTGATTTTTCTTTATCAGTAGCTGCACGGTCTGGAGGTTATGTCCATGATCGGTAGATGTTGCTATAGGCATCCTCTCTCCGACCCACAGCTGAAAGAGAAATTACAGAAAAGCCCCATGAAACATCCATGATATTGATGGGAGAGGAGCCGGAGGCTGTGAGAGATGCCTTGGGAAATGCAATAGTCTAATGTGCTAGTGAGAGATTAATTCAGACAAGTCCCCTTGTTGGGGCTGAGCATTTTCTAGCATTTGGGGAATGTGATTTGTACTCACAATTTCATCCTCAACATCCCGGTTGAACTGGTGGACCTCTTTGGAGGCCAGCAGGTTCGTTTTCCTTTCAGTCAAGGGTTCCAGTAGCTCCAAAAATTTCTTCTGTACAATAAGGCGTTTGCCATCTACCTCATCAGTACTCTTGCCCTCCTGACTCAAAGCCTGGGCCTGGCTTTGCAGCTCCTCTACCTCCTTCTTACGAACATCCATTTGGTTTTCAAGCATCTACGTACAGGGAAAGTGCCAAGAGAGCTTGAAAAACTGGGCATTCATATATATGCAATTTGTAAGATTAAAAAAATATCACTAGCTTCATAATCCTGGGCAAGAACAAAGGCTGAATCACAATAGCTAGGAATTCACCATATTAATAATGACTGTGACATGTTTTACAGCGACAGCATACGAAGCAGACTGGATCCATTTCCTGGTAGGGAGGACAGATTACACTGAGAGATGTGGGGATAGGGTATCTAATGGCTGCTGCTTTCCCTTAAAAGAAGAAGAAACAAACAGGAAGAAAGAAGAGCAAATTAAATCTTAATCTAAACTGAAAGGGTCCTTTATCTGTTCCTTGGTATGCTTACAACTAGGGTTGCCAACTGTCTAATCGCACAAATCCAAACACCCTTGCCCCGCTCCTTTCCCAAGGCCCTGACCCCCCTCCCTCCGAAGCTCACTCTTCTCCTCCCTCATTCACTTTCACCAGGCTGGGGAGAGGGTTGAGGTGCAGGGCCCTGGCTGGGGGCCGAGGGGTTTGGTGTGTGGGAGGGGGCTCCAGGCTGAGCCTGGGGCAAGGGCTTGGGGTGAAGAGGGGGTTTGTGTGCGGGCTCTGGGAGGGGGCTAAGGGCTGGGGTGAAGGAGGGGGTTCGTGGTGCGGGCTCCGGGAGGGAGTTTGGGTGTGGGAGAGGGTTCAGGGTTGGGGTGCGGGAGGGGGTTCCGTCCTGGGGCAGGAGGTTTGGTGTGTGGGCTCTGGGAGGAAGTTTGGGTGCAGGAGGGGGCTGGGGCAGAGGTGTGGGAGCGGGTTTAGGGTGCAGGCTCCAGCTGGGCGGCATTTACCTCAGGCGGCTCCTGGAAGCGGCGGCATGTCTGGCAGTGGCTCCTAGGCTCATGGATGGCTCTGCCCCTTCCTGCAAGCACTGCCCCCACACCTCCCATTGGTAGCGGTTCCCTGTTCCTGGCCAATGGGAGCTGCAGAGTTGGTGCTCGGGCAGCACACAGAGACTCCACTGGCACATGCCAGCTGCTTCTGGGAGCGGCATGGAGCCAGGGCAGGTAGGGAGCCTGCCTTAGCCCTGCTGCACCGCTGGACTTTTAGATGCCTAAAATCTCTCGGATTGGCTTCAGTAGCCTCCAGGAGATCGATCCCAATTCCTGGAGACTCCCGCCCAAACCAGGAGGGTTGGCAACCCTACTTACAATTGCCCTTCGATCTATTCTATTCTAGACTCGCTGTTCCGTCTGTTTACCTGTTGTTTTTTCAACAGGATGTTGACACTGGTGAGATCTTTTCCATAGTCATCGGACTGTATCTGACTCTCCAAGCTGTTCAGCCATTTATCCAAATCAGCACAACTCTGGGTGAAAAGCTCAGCCTTATTCGCATCAAAGAGTCGCTGAGCCTTGGTTTGGGTAGTAGATTCGAGCTCCTCCCACATTTGACGCAGGCCTGTCAGTTTTTCTTTCACTACGGTTTCAGTCTCTGGTTTCTCCGCAATGAGCTGCATCCCTTCCTGCAAAGCACATAGCAAACAATGACATTAGGCAAGAGCACTAAAGGTCTGTGAAAATTACATCTCAATTATTCTTTCCAAAACAAAGGCTCCACGGTCCCACCACTTCCACAAGGTTCCTGTACCCAAGGTCTGGGAGGACCTGGAAGGGTGGAGAGCGCGGGCTGCATCCCTTGCTCCCCTCCTTCATTTAGATCCTGTGAAAGTCCCTTCTCATTTTGCGTTCTGCAGGGATCCAGATCTGTTTTTGTGGGGGTGGGATGTACTCACCCACAAACATGTGGGACAAAGTGGAGCAAGTTACTAAAAAACAAACCGGCTGTAACTTGTGCAGGATCTTCACAATACTGTGGAACATTTGGGGAATAGGGAGACCAAGGGTAATGATGGCAGAGGGAGTACAGTGCAGTATGACTGTGCTAGGATGCTGCGGTAGAGGATGAGACTCTGTAACTATACATTACCCCCACTGGCTCCCTCCCAAAGTCACCAGCTTTATGGTGCTGAAGCCTAGCTTCTTTTGTATGTTAGTTCTCCTTCCAATGGGAACAACAACATATAGGGAAGCAGGAGCCCTATATTTAAGGAAAACACCAACAGAGTGCTTGGACTTTAAAATATTTCTTCATTTCGAAAGATTTTCTCCAGTTTGAGAGACATATCCTCTATTTAAAAGTATGCTTATACCCCTAGAACTGGTAATCTCCTCAATACGGAACAAGCTTTGTAATGGTGACCTCTGTACACAACACTGCACATTTAATACAAAACAAATGCCAATAAGAATACAATGTTTTGCAATTGTGGTTCAACATACAACTTTGGTGCAGGTATTTTATCCTTTTTTGCAATCTGACTTTTCCGGGACAGAAGATGGGAACGCACTAGCACTGAAAAGGTACTGCTGTTGGTGAGAGCAGCGTTTCAGTTACACCGATGAAAACTATTAATGTTTGCAAAACACAGAAAAACCACTAATGGGATACAAAGAGTGCCAAAGTGGGAAGGAAATGAGCAATTATGCTAACTTACAGTGAACACAAACCCATTGTCAGAGCTAAAGATGAGAATTTCTTAATGTTCCAGTGTTCTTTCTTTCAAACAAGGAAGCAGAAAAAATAGTACAGCACATTAAAGCCATTAAAATCACCTGATCTAGCTCAATGGCGATGTTATTTGTTAACAAAACAGGCTGAGCTTTAACTTTTCACATGAGGTTTGTTTTCTGATTAGTATTGTGATTATACTACAAATACAGTGACAGTCAGAATGGCACCATGGGGTTATATAGTTATTTTCTTTCCATGATCCGCATAGTTACTGTGTACAGTTTATAAATCAAAATGATGGTTTTTGTACTTGCCAACCGTGGCACCTGAAAATAACTTGTGTTTTGCTCCTTACATCATTACAAGTAAGGACGACTTGGCAATTCGACGGAATTGGCAAACTGGCTAGTGCATGCACTACAAAAACCTGGGTATCTTAAACTGACAGAAAATATCACAAAGATTAGATTGATGAGAAATAGAACAGAATGGATTGGATTACACAGAGGATGAAACAAACTGGGAGATAGCCACAAAGATAAACTGAACAGACTTGCTTTTCATAACTGTATTTGGTCAGCAATGATAAAAACTTTTTTGGTCTAAATTGAATAGATGACTCAAAGACAATAGGGGTTTCATCTGTTGAGTAAAGAGAAGACATTTTTACAGTCATTTCTCTGAAGACAACCATGATTTAAAAAGAGAGGAAGTTTATAAAATGTTCTTTATTTACCTTTTCAATTTTCTCCAGCCATTCTTTGTTGGATGCAAGTTCTGCCATAAATGCCTGGTGTTTTAGCCATTTACTGTGCAGATTCCTTGCTTCATCATAAGACATATCCTGAGCTGTGAGCATCTTCTCATTGATCCAGAGTGACAGCTGAAAAAATGTGGAAAAGAATATGACTGTTTAAGATTTTTTAAACTGTCTGTAGTATGGAATCAGAGGTGGGTAGAACGTTTGAGGGTATTCAGAAGTAGGGTTTAGGCTGGCACATTCCAAAGATAGAAGCAAGAAGTTTGGATCAGATCTGGGAGCTGTTTGAAGCCAGGATTCTTGTCTGGGGCTCTCTCTATTAAATGTAAACAACATCTACAATATACAAATAACCAACATTTGTATTTTACGGTATGGGCCTAATCCAAAGCCTAATGAAGAAACTGGAGAGACTCCCACTGATTCCAGTGAGCTTTGGCTGGGGCCCTACATGTTTAATACTTGGAGTAGATCAAAACACCTCTGTCTCCTTTAGACTGTACTTGATTGACACTTGGGAAAACTGTGGCAGATACACAATCATATACAACATTGATCAAGGCCTCCGTTGGCTACGCTGATTACCAAATATTGTATAATGCTTACACGGCCTGGCTTTAATTTGGCCCTTAGCTATTTGCTGGCTTGCCTTTTGGCAGTGTCAGTAACAAGGCCACACATTCAATGGTTATGAATACTGAGCTCCCCGAGCCCCTCAAGAAGAGATACTTCTGGGCCAGGGTGGAAGTTCAGCTTTGTGCTTATCTTAATAATGTGTTTGACACCTCTATTATGTTTACTAGCACCATATAGGCACCACACAGAGAGAGACAGAAATACATTTTCAGGGCAGTGTAGGAAAACTTGCATGGCTGCTACCCTTCCTTGCACGTACATAGACAGCTCCATCCACCGAAAGACAAATAACTGAGAGGGTGGAACAGAATATTAATTTTTGGCCCCTTCAAAATGTCCTCCATGGGAGAGCCTCACCATCTTCCCTGCCAGTTTACATTCTCTCACCATGCCCCTGTCGTGAAGACTCAACATCTCTAACATTTTAACACAGGCTATTAAAAGAGACTATTCCATCAAATGTGTTATTGACATTACTACAGAGGCCATCCCTCGGTGCAGTGATAAAGGGCCCAACCCTATCTCCACTGAAGTCAACTACAAAGCTCCCACTGAGTCCAATGGGAGCTGGGTCAGGTGCAAGTATTCTAGTTATTGGTATCATCGACAGTATGTTTCCTCTATTTCTCTGTAGACAGAAGTCTGACCCACATGCTACCAACACAGTCTTAAAGATTCTCTCAGAAATGTCCTACTTAGAACCCTAACCCCATATTAAGATACTGTAGTGTGGACCCCTCACCTGCGTGGACTTCCACTGATGTCAGTGTGACTTTACACAAGTGCAGAGATCTACGTTAGTAAATCTGCATTGAATCAGAAGTTCTATCCCTACACCTATATCAAAACAGCGTCTTACAAAGAAGTTTTTGTAGGAACTTCACATTATGTCTATGTCACTCTCATTATATGAATACACACACACAATTCATGTACATGTACTAAATGAGATCAAGTTCTTTGTCTAATTTTCACTAGGTTCTCCAATACTCAAGGACTATTTCTTTCTTTTTTTAAATGCTGTTTCCATATATTCATTAAACATACTCCTGTAATTCAAACAAAACCTGAATTCCATTCCCCTTTATATGAATACAGTTCATTCCTTTTTGCTTTGATTGTCCTAAAATATATCAACAATGAGAATTTTCATACCAAAACTGAAGAAACAAGTAAAATTTTAAAAATATCTCTTTGGCCAATAGCAGAGGTAGTGAGAAAAAGCAAAAACAATGCTCGCTACTAACACTAAAAAAACCCCACAACTTTCCTCTGTTGAAGCTCACATCTGAGTGGTCTCAATCATTCCTAGCTGTTTTTTTTTTAATTATGAAGAAATGCAGCACAGAACACTTACAAAAACTCATGAGAAGATGCACATTCTGCATCTTTAGAGTCACCATCCAAGAGGAAAATATGTAAACAAAACCTAAGCTTTGTTACTAACCAGGCCAATTCTGCAATATGCACCATCCTATAAATAAAACACTATGTGGGCTAGAGTAATGGAACAGATCAGTAAAATTTGCCAGATCACCACTACTCAGTCAGAGTTCTTGGACAACAAACTCCATTTACAATTCATGAAAATTTTTAAAAGGTCATTAAAGAGCATGATTAATCTCCGTAAAAATAGAAAACATATAAACAGAGTCAGAAAAATCGTCATCTGATCTTTTTACTGAATCTAACTAAAAAACAATGCCCATCTTAACACAGCTATTATAGGTCTCAGGGGGTTACAGTTCTAATAGGCATATTGGCAGGGAACATATGGACTCTGAAGGTTTAACAGTCAGAGCCCATATTAAGAAATACATTATTATATAGCTCTAAATCAGTAATTGTACACTTAACTTTCCAGAAAAGAGACAGGTGTTACACTCTAGTAATTACGTGCTTGCCTCCCATTTGTCTGTTTTCTCTCAATGGCAACATTACCCCAACTGGGGATCCTGATGTGCTTCACAAAGGAATGTACCATTTTCCCTGCTTTACAAATGAGATAAACTGAGGCACATCAAAGAGAAATGTCATACAGCCAGTGGCAATAAGGTATAAAACCCAGATTTCTGACTCCCAGTTCCCTGTTTACCTCTTCTGGCTCACAAAGGAGTTCCAAGCAAGGATTTTTAGGCATCAACATTAAAAGCTTGTCTTTGAAACCAGCAGAAACAGGTATTGGTAGCTGAAAGCCAGCATTTTCTGTACTGGTATAGACAGAATGACGTTTCAGTAGCAGTTCATTCCCAGAAATACTGCCTTGGAAAAAACAGATGCATGTATTCTAGTAAGGCTAAATCTTTGTCCTACTGAGATCAATGGGAGTTTTGCCATTGGCTTCAATGAAACCAGGATTTGGTCCTTAATGCCAAAGGGAGCCGGATACTAGATATTCTCCCACTTATTGGACCTGTGTCTCATAGCACAGTTTCCACCATTGACTCTTGGGAAATGAAATCATTTTCCTTACTCTTCCTAGACACTGTAAATAAGCAGATTGCCAAAGCTTATCTGGAAGTGCAAGGTTCATAAACGTCTAAAACTTATGACCAAACCTGCTGGCACTAAATGAACAGATGGAGCAGGTCTGACATGTGGAATTCAGCCAAAACCTTCTTTTACTGACTTCTCAAGAGAAATCAGACCAGAAAGTGCTGGGACTTCTAAGCATTAACAGTGGAAATTCAGCTTTACAAATCTCTTCAGTGGTAGGCTACCTAAAGACGAGGATATAAAGGAAATGAAATGGCAAAATTAAGCTTTCAAGGCGCAAAATTCAGGAATTCTACCATTATCTGCTAGGATTTCACTGGTGTCATACTTTAATTTTGTTCATTCAGTAGATTTATTTGATACATCCATGTTTATGAATGGGAGAGAGAGACATAAAGAATGATGCCCAGTTACTAACAACGTAGCAGTATACCTGATGGCTAAAAAAGTAAACCTGTTGCCTTGTCCATTCCCTATGGGCTGGAGAAAAGATATGTCTTTAGTTCTTATAACTGAGCTGTCCGTATGAGCATTATCCTGTTTTCTTCCTGTGCTCCACCTAGCCACAGAAAGGAAGAACTGTGTGCCATGGGGTGTTCTCAGCACGGTGCCACAGCTAGATTGCGTGGTTAATCGTGAGACTGATAGTACTGTGAAAGGAACTGACCCCTTAAAAACCTTTCTTACGTTACTGTTGACAGTGATGAAATAGGATACATCTGTAACCAGGAATATGCAGGGAAGGTAAGGGATCAATTGGGGATATTGGAATATAGAAGCAGAGGCCTGAGAATCAGATCAGGTCTTCTAAGCCATTCTTAACCCCATGTTGGGAACAACACGGAGCAGCATCACTTCAGGGACAGCTCTGTGAGGCAGTGTACTTCAGGAAGACACACAGCCTCCAGGAGCACTAGATAGCGTGGGATGAGGGGTGTACATGCTGAACTATCCCTTCACTGTGTTCACCTCTCTGTCCCTGATAAACTCCATTAGTTGATGAAGGGAGTGCAGGGTGAGGGAGAGGAATAGCTCTGTCTCCTCTCCAACCCTTCAGGATGGCTTGTGCTCTAAGGGAGCTAAGACGGAGTGATCATTGAGTCCCAGAGAGCACAGAGCTTGCAGCTGTGAATGGCTCCTTGCACCCCTTCACTACTCACATTCTAACAGGCTGAACTAGACCTAAAGAGAGATTTTGTATTAACACTAATGTAAAATCCAAATTCCTGTTGGCCAGGTGTAGGTTTAGAATCTGGAGAGCACATCAACATTCACACCAAGGCCAAAGTCCAGAGAACCAGATGGTTCTTTGTTATTATTAGTACTCCGTAGGAGGGAAGAACAAACTGCCAATACCAGCAGAATTTTTATTAATTTGTAATGTTTTTATTAATGCGGTAATACAATTTGGGCCAGATTCATGACTATACAAGCAAATGCCACTCAATTGTGGACTTGCACGAATGCAACTGCACTGCCTTCAGGAAACATCATTTGTTCAGGTTATGAATGATATTTTGTATGTTTCTCCTATGGAATTAGCAATTATTTCCAACTATTGTACAAAATCATCTTTGTGTCTTGTGCTCTGCACTATGTGGTTGAGAGGTATGGCTGATAAACTGAAATTTAAAATTTAAAACAGCTATTTCCCAACCACCTCATTGAGGGTCTCAGGTTTGCACAGCTAATTTTAATGTGTTTTGTCAGTGATGCATGAAGTAACCCGATAATCACTAGACTAATTCCACATGTTAAGAGAAAGATTATTTCCAATTTTAAATATTGCCTGCAGTGCAAAAGGCACATGTCCAACGATAGGAGATCTGGACAGAAAATGTTTTAAGAAATAAAACAAACCATCAGAAAAACACCACATTAGAAACTATCCAATTGATTCCTACTCAGCCCATGTTTATTGCCTTGTGTTCCTTTTACTAATGTCTTGTAGAAGCCATGTGGATAAGCCATATTTCAGAACACACAACACACAGGTGAAACAATTCTTAATACAGAAACCCAGTGCTAATGCCTTCCAGATTCCATAACCATAGCTTCAAGTTTGTGCTTCTTTTAGCAACTTTTTCCTCTCCTTAACTTAATATGATGGAGAGGAAACCGAGACCATGATGGAGCCCCCAATAACAACAGAGCAGAAAGCATTCGCTTCACTCTTAGATGTCGGGATCATTTGATACATATCAGATGTGCATTTAAGGCCTGATCCTGTGAGATTCTGAGAGCCCTCAGCTCCCACTGAATGCAAGTTGAGATGCTCATAATGCTGCAGGTTGAGGTTTTTAAAGATTATAGCCAAGTGACATAACCTACCTCCTGGCAGTCCTGAAGAAACTTTTGAAGATCTCTGTTGTCTTTCAACCTCATCAGAAGCTCACTGGCTGCCTCACGATTCTTCCTATGTCTATTTAAGACACAAAAACAACACACACTTAGCTTTTAAGTAAAGCTATGATTTTATCATTTTTTGCAGCTTTATGGAATATCTGTTATGAATGTGCGTGTGGTGGCAGCCTCACTTTATTGCCTTTCAAATGGAAGACATTATTAAGGCTTGTTACTGAATGTGCTTATTTGTGACCTATGCATTTTGTGACCTACTCTGGATTAGCTTTGAGACACAAGGCCAAATTCTGTACTCAGTCAGATTTTATGATTGTCACTGAGTACAGAATTTGGCCTACTAGTTTTGAGACCACATGAAATTTGAGACTTTGACAAAAACCTTAAAAAGCCTTGATTAAATCACATATTACTTAACTAATTCAAAGCGTACACATGCTCTAACGAGCTTTAATGTATTTTTCACTATGACTCAGCACCATTAGACCTGCTCCTACTGAATCATGCTGCAGTGGTTTCAATAATCCTCAAAATCCTGTGTTTAAGAACCAATTTATGTGTGGCCACACCTATACAGTCTTGCAAACAGAAGCTTTATATCTCCAGAAACATTATTTATTTGAGAAAATATTTAAGATCAAACTTGGTTTAGAAGAAAAGAAGGTTTCTCAGGAAACTCCATTTTCCGCCTCATAATTGCATTTGCCCACAGAAGGATTGGGTTGACTTCCTCTGGGTTGGGGTGGAGGCCTGAAAGACTTCAGTAGATGATCTGGCCATGAATAAGGTTCTCAGAGAAAGACCCTATTCTCAGCGACTCACAACTGCTTGTCTGCAAATGGTCACATAAGCTTTTGAATTAATTCCCAAGGCATTTCAGACAAGATTTTCGGTCTCACAGCACTTCAGTTGGGTTTGTTTTCTGAGACCTCTCTTTCCCCCCACTCTCTTTTGAGAAGGAGATGGGTAAAATGGGAATGATATCTATTAAATCTGACAGGCAGAAGTTGAGAGAATATGTTAGTTATGTATTGTGTAGCTGTTCATGTTTTACTGTGTAAGGTCCTAGGGTGACAGGATAGGCACACATTTTTAAGAAGTCAAAACAAAAAGGAAGAAATCAGGAAATGGATTTGCAGGGTGATCCTACTAGATAAAAGTGACCTGTTGCCAATAGTGAAATAAATTTTAAATTAAAGAGAGAATTTACAAGGTATTAACTTGAACCGAGTTAAATGTGCAGAGATCTTAGGGCAGGGGAATCTGGGGTTAAACAAAACAAGAGTGACAGAGCCACTAACGTCAGGGCCTTTGAGGGGAAAGCATATACGGATATTCAAGCAGATGATGGTGTAATTATTTTTCTCATCATCATAATAAGCATAACCTTTGGAGCTCAGGCTATTAGCTTAATTCCCAAAGGTCACTTGATAGTCTGAGATTACCTGGAGTGAGAAGAAAGGATTAGGGTCTTTGAATTTTCATTAAAGAAAAAAAGTAGATCAGGAAGATCTAGTTTTATTCTCAGATTAAACAGTGAATGAAAGACTAATTCAAAGAAAGAAACATTAATTCTATAAATAATGGCTGTCCAATGGATAGGAGACATGGAATGCTTTGCAAGACCTTGGTATAGTTAACAAAACCTGAAGGACGGATTCTCATTGCATAGGGGACTCATTTCTGCAATGACATCCAAGGGCCAGAAAGTGCAAAGGTGCTGAATATGAGTGACTGCGATGGACCTGGGTGGTCATGGCTAGTGGTTGGAGCAGGAATCATGTCTAGTTAGTAATTAGGAATCTGAACCAAGAGTCTAAACCAGTGTCAGAGGCCAGATGCCAGAGCCAAGGGTCAAAGCCAAAGTCAGGAATCAAAGCTGAGGGTAAGGACTGGATTACCAGGAGCAAGGCAAGGCAGAGCAGGGCTGGGGCCAAGGCTAGAACAAAGCAGGAGAAGGTCCTAGAACAAGGAGGAGCTATTACAGCCATACACAGATGTTTCAAGCAACTGCTGAACTGCGTTTGGGCTTAAGATTCGGTTTTCTGATTCTTCCAACCAATCAGGCAGTGTAGCCAAGCAGGTAGCCTACTACAGGCCAGGTGCACTCGTTAGGTTGCCTGAAAACTGGCTCAACTGCAGTGATTCCTGACACCGAGTACCCTCAATTCCTACAGAGTTATAGGTGCTCTGAACCTTTCAAGATGCACTCTGCACTTTGCTGTTTGGGGCCCTTAAAAGGGGGAGGTGAGATAACTTACTTTATCTGGTAAGAAAGGCTGATACTCTATTAACTTTTTGTGCTTCAGTTTACAATCTGTGGAGGGAAAAATCTAGATAAAGGGTCAATTTCTCTCATTTATACCAGTGTGATTCCACTGAAGGTAACAGTGTTGCGAAGGTGAAACTGGGAAGAGAGTTGGGCCCAAATAATCCAGGAGTGAAGACTGGATCACTTTCTGAGGTATTTAGGGTGGGAGCTGGAATCATACCTTTCTCAATAGCTGACCCCGGCTCTGAACCCCCTTCCAGAAGTGCTGAGCATGACTGCAATCCTGACTCACTTCATGACAAAATGCAAGACTCTTCTCTGCCATGGCAAAATGGAGTTGGAGCTGTTCCATAACAATTTATGAGTACTGTATATTGGCCTGATTACTGAGATATATATTGCATGAATATAGTGGGTTAACTCATTAGACGTCTGCCTGAAAAAAGAGGCAGGAGGGAGAAAGAGTGGCTCAAAACAAGCCTCCCCTAGCAAACACTTGAGAATTGTTACGGGACAACGCCAGAACCAGTCGCTCTGAAAACTCCATCTCAGTCTTCTGCTGAGTCTTTAGGACTGGTTTGGCCAGAAGGACCAAGTTAAAGAAGTTAAAGAAGTATGGGCTGGATGAATGCACTGTAAGGTGGGTAGAAAGTTGGCTAGATTGTCAGGCTCAACAGGTAGTGATCAATGGCTCCATGTCTAGTTGGCAGCCGGTATCTAGCGGAGTGCCCCAAAGGGTCGGTCCTGGGGCCGGTTTTGTTCAATATCTTCATTAATGATCTGGAGGATGGTGTGGATTGTACCCTCAGCAAGTTTGCAGATGACACTAAACTGGGAGGAGTGGTAGACACGCTGGAGGGTAGGGATAGGATCCAGAGGGACTTAGACAAATTGGAGGATTGGGCCAAAAGAAATCTGATGAGGTTCAACAAGGACAAGTGCAGAGTTCTGCACTTAGGACGGAAGAATCCAATGCACGGCTACAGACTAGGGACCGAATGGCTAGGCAGCAGTTCTGCAGAGAAGGACCTAGGAGTTACAGTGGACGAGAAGCTGGATATGAGTCAACAGTGTGCCCTTGTTGCCAAGAAGGTCAATGGCATTTTGGTTTGTATAGGTAGGGACATTGCCAGCAGATCGAGGGACGTGATCGTTCCCCTCTATTCGACATTGGTGAGGCCTCATCTGGAGTACTGTGTCCAGTTTTGGGCCCCACACTACAAGAAGGATGTGGAAAAATTGGAGAGAGTCCAGCGAAGGGCAACAAAAATGATTAGGGGTCTGGAACACATGACTTATGAGGAGAGGCTGAGGGAACTGGGATTGTTTAGTCTACGGAAGAGAAGAATGAGGGGGGATTTGATAGCTGCTTTTAACTACCTGAAAGGTGGATCCAAAGAGGATGGATCTAGACTATTCTCAGTGATAGCAGATGACAGAACAAGGAGTAATGGTCTCAAGTTGCAGTGGGGGAGATTTAGGTTGGATATTAGGAAAAACTTTTTCACTAGGAGGGTGGTGAAACACTGGAATGGGTTACCTAGGGAGGTGGTGGAATCCCCTTCCTTAGAGGTTTTTAAGGTCAGGCTTGAAAAAGCCCTGGCTGGGATGATTTAGTTGGGATTGGTCCTGCTCTGGGCAGGGGGTTGGACTAGATGACCTCCAGAGGTCCCTTCCAACTCTGATATTCTATGATTCTATGACCAAAGCCTGGGAACAGAGAAGATAAAAAAAATACAAAGCAGGGTTTAAAGGGACATTCTCTCAAGGGAGGAAGGTAGCTGTTCAGGGAAACCAGAATGAGACAGTACTGCTGGGAGTGTCTGGAGAAGGTCCCCATGCTTAGATCACCATCACAGGATGTTAGGGATTTAGGTAAGATAGGTGTGTGTAAATGGTGGTTTTCAAATTCTTTTTTCTCTAAAAGCTTTGTTCCTGCTGCTAAAACAAACAATACTTTGTTTTAAGAAGTTTCAGGGGTGGACAAACTATGGCCCGCGGGCCACATCCGGCCCGCCAGCTGTTTTAATCCAGCTCTTGAGCTCCCACTGGGAGCGGGGTCGGGGGCTGCTTCATGCGGCTCTCGGAAGCAGCCGCATGGCCCCACTCCGGCGCTCCAGCGTAGGGGCAGCCAGGGGCTTCCGCTCTGTACGCTGTCCCCGCCCCAAGCACTGCACCTGCAGTTCCCATTGGCCAGGAACTACAGCCAATGGGAGCTGCAGGGGCAGTGCCTGTGCACAGGGCAGCGTGCAGAGCCGCCTGGCCGCGCCCCCGTGTCGGACCCGGAGAAGGGACATGCTGCTTCTTCCAGGAGCCGCTTGAGGTAAGCGCCACCTGGAGCATGCACCCCTGAGCCTCTCCCCGTGCCCCAACCCTCTGCTCCATCCCTGATCCCCCACCTGCCCTCCGAACGCCTCAATCCCAGTCCAAAGCACCCTCCTGCACCCCAAACCCCTCATCCCCAGCCCCACCCCAGAGCCCACATCCCCATCCGGAGCCTACACCCCTTCCCACACCCCAACTCCCTGCCTCAGCCCTGATCCCCCTCCCTCCCTCCAAACCCCTTGGTTCCAGCCCGGAGCACCCTCCTACACCCCAAACTCCTCATCACCAGCCCCACCCCCGAGCCCGCAGCACCAGCCAGAGCCCTTACACATCCCTACCCCGCCCCAGCCCGGAGCCCCCTCCCGCACCATGAACTCCTCATTTCTGGCCCCACCCGGAGCCCGCACCCCCAACCAGAGCCCTGACCCCCACCCCAATTTTGTGAGCATTCATGGCCCGCCATTCCATTTCTATTGCCAGATGTGGCCCTCGGGCCAAAAAGTTTGCCCACCCTGCTCTAGTTACTATATACCAGTGGTCACAGATACACAAAGGGAAGAACCACAGGCTCCTGAACTCAGTCACCTGGAGTAAGAATGGTTGATACATGGTACTGTAACCCCGGGCCCTAAGAGTGGGAGAACTCTGACATTTTGTGATAAGACAGGTAAATGAATGAAGCTTGAGGGGGTGCACTCAGACACCAGAAAGGGGACAGAGGTTCAACTAGCCCCGTAACCATAACACACGGTTTTCTAGTAACATTAATGATGCTTGTAACAACAAGAACAACCAAAACCTTCTACCTCCACTAGGCTCAAGTCAATACATGTTTGCTACTCAGAGTGGTAAAATTAACATGCTAAAATCATTGTCTCAAGGGGATCCAACATTTACACATTTGAAAGAGTTTCCCCTTCAGCCTTCAATTCTTTAAAACACTTGTGTATATGCCCAATAGATTTGTTCATAAATGTATTCATATTTATGACTTGTATTGCAATAGTGTGTAGAGGTCCCATCAAAAATGGGCCCCATTGTATTCGGTAGTGTACACTCATATAATGACCCCAAGAGCTTAGTCTCTTCTTTGTAGGAGAATTATGAAGGATGTGAAATAGGAATGGTAGAAATGTTGATCACTACTACATATCTGAAGGAAATTACCCAGAAGGAGAGTGCTAAAAGGTTGCTACAGTGTTACTGATACTTGCTCTATGTGAAGGCACCTAAGAACTCTAATGAGTCAGAAAAATGGATAAACAAAGTCATGGTAGCGCAACTGTTAATCTGTGGGTTTCACTGAGCCTAAACAGGAATAGAAACTGAGACATCTTTAAAGCAAGACTGTTAAACACATGTGGAGGTAACTGCCTGCTGAGAGATATCTACTAGTTTGGCTCTAAAATTCCTGTTTCTTTCAGCAAAGCTTATGCCTTTCAATTTTTTTCTCATGGAGGTGCAACTCTTCCACTGAAAGAGTCAAGAAACTCTCTTCCCTGAATTGACAACAACAATCGTAGAAGAAGTTACTTACAGCCACTTTGCCTATAGGATTTTTGTGAGTGTAAAAAAACTTGGCAAAAACAGTTCCATTGTGACCTGGGTCAGTCATGCTGGTGTTTTAAAATCAGAACTTATTTTCAGAAATATGGGGCTCATCAGCCACATAACCAGATTACAGAGTAGCAGCCATGTTAGTCTGTATCTGCAAAAAGAAAAGGAGTACCTGTGGCACCTTAGAGACTAACAAATTTATTTGAGCATAAGCTTTCGTGAGCTACAGCTCACTTCATCGGATGCATGCAGTAGAAAATACAGTAGGGTGATTTTATATGAGGTCCTCTACCTCCTCTCAATAGAATATAGCCAATGTCAAAAGTTTTTACTATAAAGAATTCAGCTTCTTATGTTTGCCAAGCACTGAGCAACGTCATTGATTTGGACTTGTTTGTTTGGATTCTTCGTAGGGCTGTCAAGTGATTAAAAAAATTAACTGTGATTAATTGTGCAATTAATCGTACTGTTAAACAATAATAGAATACCATTTATGTAAATATTTTTGGATGTTTTCTACATTTTCAAATATATTGATTTCAATTACAACACAGAATACAAAGTGTACAGTGCTCACTTTATTTTTTATTACAAATATTTATACTGTAAAAAAGAAATAGTATATTTCAATTCACCTAAAACAAATACTGTAGTGCAATCTCTTTATCATGAAAGTTGAACTTACAAATGTAGAATTATGTACAAAAAATAACTGCATTCAAAAATAAAACAATGTAAAACTTTAGAACCGACAAGTCCACTCAGTCCTACTTCAGCCAATCGCTCAGACAAACAAGTTTAGTTACAATTTGCAGGAGAAAATGCTGCCCGCTTCTTGTTTACAATGTCACCTGAAAGTGAGAACAGGCCTTCACATACAACTGTTGTAGCCAGCATCGCAAGATATTTACGTGCCAGGTGTGCTAAAGATTCATATGTCCCAGGCAAACAGAGGGAGTTTGCCTGGGAGTTCACCCGAGGGGAGTTCGCACTGAGTGTTTCTGCCTTTCAGGCTCCTGTGAGCAGTACACACAACATCTGAGGAGCCTCTTAGAAGGAAGACGTGGATAGTGAGTGATCAGCTGTTGTGACCTGCTCAAAATGTGCCATGTTTCTCTTTCTCCCAGAGGACAAGAAGCAACTTTGCCTGTACGAAGTGCAAGCTGGTCTGCATATTGGAAGAGAAGGTTAGAGGACTAGAGAACCAGGTATCAACCCTGTGTTGCATCAGAGAAAATGAAGATTTTCTGGATAGAAGTCAGTGTTTGGTTCTGGAAGCAAAACATGCTGAGGAATCAGTGAGTGCAGTGCAGAACGGGGAAGAGTACTGGCAACAGGTGACCTCCAGAAGAAGAAAGAGAAGAACCTATGTACCCCCAATGCAGATAGAGGTGTGAAACCATTTTGAGGCTCTTTCCACAGGTACTATTGCAGAGAAGGATTTGGAAGAGCCGTCTGAGGGAAGGTATCAGAAGGAGACCCCATCAGCCAGAAGGCATGGGATGCACTATCCTAGGGATGGGGGTTCCGTGACCACCACTCCCAAGAGGAGGAGACGGGTGGTGGTGGTCGGGGACTCCCTCCTAAGGGGGACGGAGTCATCCATCTGCCGACCAGACCGGGAGACTCGAGAAGTGTGCTGCTTGCCCGGAGCTAGAATCCAGGATGTGACTGAGTGTTTGGAGAGAGTGATCAAGACCTCAGACCACTAGCCCTTCCTACTTCTCCATGTGGGCACCACTGATACTGCCAAGAATGACCTTGAGCAGATCAATGCAGACTGAGTGGCTCTGGGAAGAAGGATAAAGGAGTTTGAGGCGCAAGTCTTGTTCTCATCCATCCTCCCTGTTGAAGGAAAAGGCCCAGGTAGGGACTGCTGAATTGTGGAAGTGAATGTGTGGTTATACAGGTGGTGTCGGAGAGAGGGTTTTGGGTTTTTTGACCATGGGATGTTGTTCTGGAAAGAGGGATTGTTAGGAAGAGATGGGATCCACCTAGTGAAGAGAACGAAGAGCATCTTTGCAGGCAGGCTTGCTAACGTAGTAAGGAGAGCTTTAAACTAGGTTCGCTGGGGGATGGTGACCTAAGCCCAGAGGTAAATGGGGGAGTGGGATACCAGGAGGAAACACAAGGAGGAGGGTACAAGACGGGAAGCCTCCTGATTCATACTGAGAAAGTAGGGCAATTGGCTAGTTTTCTTAGGTGCATGTACACAAACGCAAGAAGCCTGGGAAACAAGCAGGAAGAATTGGAAGTCCTGGCACAATCAAGGAACTATGATATGATTGGAATATCAGAAACTTGGTGGGGCAGTTCACATGACTGGAGCACTGTCATGTATGGGTATAAACTGTTCAGGAAGGACAGGTATGGGAGGAAAGGTGGAAGAGTTACATAGTATGTAAGTTAGAGGTATGACTGCTCAGAGTTCCAGTTTGAAACTGGAGAAAAGCTTGTTGAGAGTCTTTGGGTTAAGTTTAGAGGCGAGAGCAACAAGGGTGATGTCGTGGTGGGTGTGCGCTATAGACCACCAGATCAGAAGGATGAGGTAGACGAGGCTTTCTTCGGACAACTAACTGAAGTCTCCAGATCACAGGCCCTGGTTCTCATGGGGGACTTCAATCACCCTGACAAGAGCAATACAGCAGTGCACAGACAATCCAGGAAGTTTTTGGAAAGGGTTGGGAACAACTTCCTGGTACAAGTGCTGGAGGAACCGACTAGGGGCCGTACTCCTCTTGACCTGCTGCTTACAAACAGGGAAGAATTGGTAGGGGAAGTAGAAGTGGGTGGCAACCTAGGCAGCAGTGACCATGAAGTGGTCGAGTTCAGGTTCCTCACAAAAGGAAGAAAGGAGAGTAGCAAAATACGGACCCTGGACCTCAGAAAAGCAGACTTAAACTCCCTTCAGGAACTGACGGGCAGGATACCCTGGAAGGCTAATATGAGGAGGCCAGGAGTCCAGGATTGCTGGCTGTATTTTAAGGAAGACTTATTGAGGGAACAGGAACAATCCATCCCAAAGTGCAGAAAGAACAGCAAATACGGCAGGCGACCAGCTTAGCTTAACAGTGAAATCTTTGGTGAGCTTGAAATCAAAAAGGAAGCTTACAAGAAGGAAATTTGAACAGATAACTAGGGAGGAGTATAAAAATATTGCTCAAGCATGCAGGGGTGTAATCAGGAAGGCCAAGGCACAATTAGAGTTGCAGCTAGCAAGGGATGAGAAGGGTAACAAGAAGGGTTTCTACAGGTATGTTAGCAACAAGAAGGTGGTAAGGGAAAGTGTGGGACCCTTACTGAATGGAGGAGGCAACATAGTGACAGATGATGTGGAAAAAGCTGAAGTACTCAATGCTTTTTTTGCCTCGGTCTTCACAGACAAGGGCAGCTCCCAGACTGCTGCACTGGGGAGTAGGTGAGAAGCCCTGAGTGGTGGAAGAACAGGTTAAGGACTATTTAGAAAAGCTGGACATGCACAGTCCAAGGGTGTTGAGGGAGTTGGCTGATGTGATTGCAGAGCCATTGGCCATTATCTTGGAAAATTTGTGGCGACCGGGGGCGGTCCTGGACGATTGGAAAAAGGCAAATATAGAGCCCATATTTAAAAAAGGAAAAAAGGAGAACGCGGGGACCACTCAGCCTCACTTCAGTCCCTGACAAAATCATGGAGCAGGTCCTCAAGAAATCCATTTTGAAGCACTTGGAGGAGAAGAAGGTGATCAGGAACACTCAATATGGATTCACCAAGGGAAAGTCATGCCTGACCAACCTGATTGCCTTCTATGATGAGATAACTGGTTCTGTGGATATGGGGAAAGCAGGGGATGTGAAATATCTTGACGTTAGCAAAGCATTTGATACGGTCTCCCACAGTATTCTTGCCAGCAAGTTTTAGTAGTATGGATTGGATGAATGGACTATAAGGTGGATAGAAAGCTGGCTAGATTGTCTGGCTCAACAGGTAGTGATCAACAGCTCGATGTCCAGTTGGCAGCTGGTATCAAGCGGAGTGACCCAGGGGTCGATCCTGGGGCCAGTTTTGTTCAATATCTTTATTAATGATCTGGATGATGGGATTAATTGCACCCTCAGCAAGTTCGCAGATGACACTAAACTGGGGGGAGAGGTAGATACGCTGGAGGGTAGGGATAGGGTCCAGAGTGATCTAGACAAATTGGAAGATTGGGCCAAAAGAAATCTGATGAGGTTCAACAAGGACAATGCATAGTTCTGCACTTAGGAAGAATCTCATGCACCACTACAGGCTGCTAAGCGGCAGTTCTGCAGAAAAGGACCTGGGAATTACAGTGGACGAGAAGCTGGATATGAGTCAGCAGTGTACCATTGTTGCCAAGAAGGCCAATGGCATACTGGACTGTATTAGTAGGAGCACTGCCAGCAGACCAAGGAAAGTGATTATTCCCCTCTTTTTGGCACTGGTGAGGCCACACCTGGAGTATTGCATGCAGTTTTGGTCCCCCCCACAGAAGGGATGTTGAGAAATTGGAGAGAGTCCAGTGGAGGGCAACAAAAATGATTAGGTGGCTGGGGCACATGACTTACGAGGAGAGGCTGAAGGAACTGGGGTTATTTAGTCTGCAGAAGAGAAGAGTCGGGGGGATCTGATAGCAGCCTTCAATTACCTGAGGGGGGGTTCCAAAGAGGATGGAGGTAGGCTGTTCTCAGTGGTGGCAAATGTCAGAACAAGGAGCAATGGTCTCAAGTTGCAGTGGGGAAGGTCTAGGTTGGATATTAGGAAATGCTATTTCACTAGGAGGGTGATGAAGCACTGGAATGGGTTACCTAGGGAGGTGGTGGAATCTCCATCCTTAGAGGTTTTTAAGGCCCGGCTTGACAAAGCCTTGGCTGGGATGATTTAGTTGATGTTGGTCCTGCTTTGAGCAGGGGATTAGACTAGATGACCTCCTGAGGTCTGTTCCAACCCTAATATTCTTTGATTCTATAATTCATACTTCAACCACCATTCGAGAAGACATGCATCCATGCTGATGACGGGTTCTGCTCCATAACAATCGAAAGCAGAGTGGACTGATGCATGTCCATTTTCATCATCTAAGTCAGATGCTATCAGCAGACGTTTGATTTTCTTTTCTGGTGGTTTGAGTTCTATAGTTTCCGCATCTGAGTGTTGCTCTTTTAAGACATCTGAAAGCATGCTCCACACCTCATCCCTCTCAGATTTTGGAAGGCACTTCAGATTCTTAAACCTTGGTTCGAGTTCTGTATCTATCCTTAGAAATCTCACATTTGTACCTTCTTTGCGTTTTGTCGAATCTGCTGCGAAAGTGTTCTTAAAATAAACATGTGCTGGGTCATCATCCAAGACTGCTATAAACGTGAAATATATGGCAGAATGCAGGTAAAACAGAACAGGAGACATACAATTCTCCCCCAAGGAGTTCAATCACAAATTTAATTAACGCATTATTTTTTAATGAGCATCATTAGCATGTCCTCTGGAATGGTGGATGAAGCATGAAGAGGCATATGAATGTTTAGCATACCTGACATCTAAATACCTTGAAACGCTGGCTACAAAAGTGCCATGCCAATGCCTGTTCTCACAGATAAGAAGAAAATAAGAAGCAATCAGCAGTATCTCCTGTAAATGTAAACAAACTTATTTGTCTTAGCAATTGGCTGAACAAGAAGTAGGACTGAGTGGACTTGTAGGCTCTAAACTTTTACATTGTTTTGTTTTTGAGTGGTGTTATGTAACAAAAAAAATACATATGTAAGTTACACTTTCATGATAAAGAGATTGCACTACAGTACTTGTATGATATGAACTGAAAAATACTATTTCTTTTATCATTTTACAGTGCAAATATTTGTAACCAGAAATAATAATATAAAGTGAGCTGTCAAGGTTCCTTCCCCACTCTGAACTCTAGATGTGGGGACCTGCATGAAAACCTCCTAAGCTTACTTTTGCCAGCTTAGGTTAAAACTTCCCCAAGGTACAAACTATTTTACCCTTTGCCCTTGGACTTCCACTGCCACCACCAAACGTTTATCTGGGTTTATTTTTATTAGGAAAGCGTTGTTTGGAAACATCTTTCCCCCCCAAAATCCTCCCAACCCTTGCACCCCACTTCCTGGGGAAGGTTTGATAAAAATCCTCACCAATTTGCATAGGTGACCACAGACCCAAACGCTTGGATCTTAAGAACAATGAAAAAAAGCATTCAGTTCTCAAAAAGAAGAATTTTAATAGAAGTAACAATAAAAAGAAGCACCTCTGTAAAATCAGGATGGTAAATACCTTACAGGGTAATCAGATTCAAAACATAGAGAATCCCTCTAGGCAAAACCTTAAGTTACAAAAAGACACACAGACAGGAATATCCATTCTATTCAGCACAACTTAATTTCTCAGCCATTTAAAGAAATCAAAATCTAACACATATCTAGCTAGATTACTTACTAAGTTCTAAGACTCCATTCCTGTTCTGTCCCCGGCAAAAGCAGCATACAGACAGACACAGACCCTTTGTTTTTCTCCCTCCTCCCAGCTTTTGAAAGTATCTTGTCTCCTCATTGGTCATTTTGGTCAGGTGCAGCGAGGTTATCCTAGCTTCTTAACCCTTTACAGGTGAGAGGATTTTTTTCCTCTGGCCAGGAGGGATTTTAAAGGAGTTTACCCTTCCCTTTATATTTATGACATGAGCACTGTACACTTTGTATTCTGTGTTGAAATAGAAATCAATATATTTGAAAATGTAGAAAAACATCCAAAATATTTAATAAATTTCAATAAGTTTAACAGTGAGATTAATTGCGATTAATTTTTTTAATCGCAGTTAATTTTTTGGCGTTAATCACTTGAGTTAACTGCGACTAATCAACAGCCCTATTTCTTCGTTGTACACCCAGATGGAGCCTGAATGGGAGATATACTTTCTGTTAAACCAAGAGGCCTCCTTTAAACCCATTCTCACAACACTCAAAAGTTAGGGCTTATCTTCACTACTGGGGTAAATTGAATAACGTAAATATGCGAATAACGTAGCTGGAGTCAACGTACCTTAGGTTGACTTACCCTGGTGTCTTCACTGAGCTGTGTTGATGGGAGACGCTTTCTAGTCGATTTACCTTACTCTTCTCGGGGAGCTGGAGTACTGGAGTCGACCGGAGAGCACTCTGTCATCAATTTAGCAGGTCTTCACTAGACCAGCTAAATCGACACCCACTGCATCATATGTAGCAGCAGCAATCTCCCCGGTAGTGAAGACAAACCCTTACACTTTGTTTTTGAGGCATTACGCTCCTAGAAACTCAACCGCAATTGCACGTATTTCCTTAATAGTGTAACACTGGGTGGTTTTTGCGGTGTTCCACATAAACAGCTTTGGAAATGAGGAAATGTGTTGATGTAAAATGGAATCAAAAACAGTGTCTAGGATTTGCCTTGTATTCAAAGCAGGAACACGTAAAGCCCATGTCATGCAATTAAGGTCTGCAAGGCAGCCATCTAGGGGTAGCAAGGAAGTTTCCACTGCAGCAAAGAGTCACTTGACAACAAGACCCCTGAGTTTTGAGAGCACCTCTTTGAAGCATAGGAAATGGAAGGTGGTCTAGTCAGGCCTAGAATATCCCCACACTTCAGCTGCCTAATACTGGGCTTCAGGGAGAAGCTGACCAGAAGATACTGTGTTCCTGGATCCACCCTTAATGACAGAGGCTGTAGGAAAAGGCTGGCTGACCAGAAGACAAGTTCCCTGCCTTAGCAAGTGGGAGGAAAAAGCTACGGTGAAGGAGAGAGAAAGTCAGAGAAGATGGGGAGGGAAAGTTTGGGGTTACCTGCTTTGTTTACTTCGGATGAGTGGGAGGAAAGAACTTTTATCCCCATGCTAATATATTTAGTGCTGGCCTTTCAAGCAGTATAATAAAAATGGTGTAAAGATGTTATTTTTCTGTCTAAGAAACAAAATCTTACATTGCAAAATCTAAGTCAGAATCAAGTCAGAAGATGCTATCACAGGCAGGTTGGGAAGCTTGAGAGATTGCCTTATTTATGAAGAGAAAAGTCCCTTGTTCTGTGTTGCCAAATACTGGTTTTTATTTTCCACTTTTCTTACTGGAGGAGCCATGAATGAGAAGCAGGTATTCATGAAAACTAGTCATCACCCGAGGAGAGTGACATTTGAGGGTTGCTGAAAGCCTGGAACGTCTAAAATTCTGTGATAATGCCGGTACCCAACGTGCCATGCCACCAATACATCCTCTGCTTCTCCTCTAATACGTATGGTGCCAGAAATAAACAGACTATGGAAGCAAGATCCCTACACTGCTAGAGACTATATAGTTGTAACTGCTCAGGCTTAGGGGGACAGAGTGAAATCAGTGCCGGTGCTGACTGGGTATACACTGTGTCCTGGTGTTGATTAAAAGGTAATTTGGCAGCAGCGTGATATTAAGTACCGTTATTGCCTTCCCTAATTATAAACAAAGTGTTCTAGGAGAAGTTGAATAGTCCTTCATAGAGTAGAGACTTCTATTTGTACAATGAGGACACACGGGCAGTCCCACTGTAGTGGCCACTGTGCTGTTTATCTCAGTTCAGGTTTTTTGCTGGAGGAGTGGGAAGCTCTGCAGAGTCAGCACACTTGGGCGCTGGAATGAAATTGAGCCTTGGGTCACTTTCAAGGGATCCCATCTTTCTGGCACTTGGAGCATCATTGCTGAGCTCTAAAGGGAGCCATATCCATTCCATCCTGGTCAGATAGAGGATCACTGAAACGTGTAGGGCATAAGGAAATCCTTCTCAAGAGATCCCCAGGAATCTCTGGTAACAGAAATATTCTGCCTTTCTCTGTGAGGGCGTCTTGGTGGGCCATAACGGAGGCAGAATGCATACAGGTTAGAGGTGTTTGCTTTATCCGGACAGAGAAGAAAGGCAAATGATTAAATGGAACATTTTACAGTATTTCACTTAGGTTCATCCTCAGAGAGAAGAGCAATTGGCTATCGCTGAGCTTCTCTGAAGGAGAAACTTACGTAATTAGGGTAAGATGAGTATCTGGTATAAGGATCAAAGGTATTCTTTGGCATAAAGGTTCTACATAAGTTTATTATTATTATTATGATTGTGCTTTGTGATCTAAGGATAAAAGTGCATCCAAGGCATTAGGTTCATTCCCATCAAAATTAAACATTCTGAATTTAGAAAAGAAGAAGTACTTAAAATCTACAGCTGCCATGTCCCAGCAATAAGGACAAAGAAATAGCCTGTTTTAGGATGAGACACATTTTTACCAATGGTTTCAGAGTAGCAGCCGTGTTAGTCTGTATTCGCAAAAAGAAAAGCAGTACTTGTGGCACCTTAGAGACTAACACATTTATTTGAGCATAAGCTTTCGTGGGCTACAGCTCACTTCATCGGATGCATCCGATGAAATGAGCTGTAGCTCACAAAAGCTTATGCTCAAATAAATGTGTTAGTCTCTAAGGTGCCACAAGTACTGCTTTTCTTTTTACCAATGTTTTCTAATCTGATTTCACAAAAAGAGGCAGGGAACCTCTGTTACATCTTGGGAATCATGATCAAAGCCAAGTGGGTAGGACAGGTACAATTTCACTTGTACTCCAGAGGAGCCACCTTCCTTCTTTGGAGAAGGACAGGAATACATTAATATAATTAAATTAGCCAGGTGATAGCAGAGAAACTTTAGACTTGTGGAACCAGGAAAGACCAGCTCCCTCAATTCATAGCATAAACAGTCTATGAATGCTCTGATACAATGATATAGCAACTGTCTCACAGCCAAATCCTACTATTAGCTCACTATTTCAAATGTCTCCAGAAGGAGGCAGAGGTCATATTTGATTACGATTAGCCCATCTCATTTTGAAGCATACTGGTTCCTAATGTTTTTATAACACAAAGAAAACATACCATATTAGGATTTTCTAATACGTCCCTTTGCCTTAATCCATCTACGAGAAAACTGGATTAAAACATACAGGGATTGAGTCTCTGGTCACTTAGGTCAGCTTTGCACTGCTGTAACTCTACTGATTCCAGAAGAGTTTTTCCCTGTTTACATTGATGTAAGAGAGAAGCAAACCCACTTTTCAGTACACTTCAGCTTAACGCCTTGCTCCCAGGAGCTGGGGTTTTCTACAGCTCAGTACCAATCCAACCGGTATCAGTGCTTCATGCTAGGAAATCTCCACAATCCAAAGGATAAAGGCAAATTCAGAAAAGAAATTAAGTTCTGGGCGAGCAGACTGGAAAGTCTGATGTACAACAGTCACTAAAACTCTAAGCAAACCTTACCTGTCATCAATAGAGTCCACTTTCTCTTGGATCTTGTCAGAGTTAATGTTCCCATCGCTAAAGAGCCTCCTGCCAGTTTCTACAACTGCATTGAGCTTTTCCTCATTGGCATCCATTGTGGTCATGAAATCCTCCTGTTTTTTAATAGCAGCTTCTGCTCCTTCCAAGGTAGTGGGCATTTCAGTATGAGCCAAAACATATTCCTTTTATTAAGAAAAATATATCAGACAAAAAAGCATAAGACGTGTTAATTGCTATCTGCTTGACAGAGAGAGGCTCCCCATACCGTGAACTAGAGCGTTTCTCATCTTTGTGAGAAAAAAAACTTGCTATCTTTAGCTAGGTGACTGCAATAAGTGGTGTCAATTTGTCAGAGATTAATGCAAGGAACTAAATTACTGTCCACTTACCTGGTTATTAAGAAATGCTTCAGCTTGCTTAGTGTCTCTGAGAAACAGCTGGTAGGCGTGAGACTGTGAAAGGAGGTTTTGCCTATTCTCCCACATTTTGTGAAGCTCATTCCACCCAGTGTCCAAAGCCTGCAGGCGCTGGCGTAAGAACATATACTGTGCATCGGTTTGTCCTTGGGTTACCATCTCGCCCATGTCTCTCATTTTCTGGTAGTCTTCCTCATAATTGTTGATTTCATTCTTAATATTCTCATGCTGAGTGAGCAGCTTCTCAGCCTCAGTCAGTGTGTTTGGCATGTCTTCTGAGGCAATCGCAGTCTGGGTTCTGGATAGCCAGGACTGGAAGTCGTCCAGGTCACGCAAAAACTGCTGTAGTTTGCTTGCCTCTCCAAGGGACTCTTCCCGGTTCTTGAGGGTAGTTTTCATTTCTTCCCACACATCGCTGATTTCTGCAAGCCTCGACAGGATGGCCTGAGCCTGGTCAGGATGTTCAGATTCCAACTTTTCAGCCTCTTTTTGCAGGTCACTTAGCTTAGCCTCAATGGCTACCAAATCACGTTCCATACCCGTCAACTTTCTCTGAAGGGCCATTACTCCAGTCAGATCATTGCCCAGATCTTGTGTGGATTCAATTACTTTGGTCTTTTCCCTGATCCAGGATTTGGTTTCATTACACTCAAGATGGTAATTCTGGATACTTAGAGCAGAGATAAGAGCATCTTTCTTTCTGTCTACCAGTTCCCTGAACTGGCTCCATCTAAAAATGGGGAGGAGAGAAAAGCAGAGAAACTGAGGGTAATATACAATAATGGTAAAGTCTAATGTCAACATTTCTGAATGAGGAAAATGGCTGAAGTAAGCCTGTTGAACTTTTAAATAACCTCTTTTTGTTTTTTTTGTTCTCCCCACCACAGTGAGCTACAGTGTATACTAGAAAACACCAGATAGCAATGGACTGGATTTCAACATTTTCACTTTTTGCAGGGTCAAATATTTTCTGCAGGTTACACTCTAACTCTCTGGATTTTCCGCATAGCGTGAATGCACATGAAGACTAAAACTAAGAATCTAAGAGCAGGTTTGTAAAATATGCTGTACCAGTTGATTTTTACAACAAAATATTTAGTACATTAAATCTTCATATTATCACAGATTTATAGCTACAGTACTAAGGGCCTAATTCAGAGTCCATTGATGTCAATGGAACAACTCTGGCTTTGAATCAGGCCCTAAGAGAGAGGCAGAATTTTTAAAAAAAAAACAGAACTACGTCAGTTTTCACTAGGTGAAAATCAGACCCTGCCAGTTTCAAAAACATATATATAAAATATACAGAAACACAAAAGAAACAACGCTAACCATGTCCTCTAATCTCAAGTTTCCACATGTCATCTGTCATTAACCTACCTTGTATTGAGTTTGTCTTGCTGAGCCTTGATCTCCTTTTCACTTGGATGACCACTGTGCATCAGCTGTCTAGCAATTTGATTTACCACTGCAACACGGGATGCCTGATTGTTCATTTCTGGTTCTAAGCTTTCAAATCTGAAAAAAAGATCATAAAGGCATTGGGAACCCTCAGTCACAGACAAGATAAGACTAGAGTGAGGCACACAGGTAGCTGATATACAACAGGACCTCCTCACAATTCTATTCTCACCTGTGTTGGATCACTTCCAGGTCTTCAAGCTTCTCTGGAATCTCCATATTGTTAAGCCACTGCTCCTTTTCATCAATCCAAAGTTCACAAGCATCTGCTTCACTGAACATCTTATATAGAGCAAGGGTATCTTGTAGAGCTTGTTTACGGAGCCGTGTCAGTTCAGCGACCTCTTTGTATCTTTCCTCTATTCCAGACAACCTGCCTTGAACATCTGGAGATTCGGCATGTTCCTGAGGCAGAGCTTTTGCTTGCTCATGCAGTGAGTCAATGGTTGGCCTATAGTTTGCAATCTCTTCAGCAACATCTTTGTGTTTCTTGACCAAGGACTGAGTAGAATACTCGTCGTGGCCAACATCATTGCTGGAGACAATTTTGAGGATGTCCAACATCCATGCATCAATATCATCAGCATCAGCTTGGAACTGATGAAGAAGAGAGGCTTCCTCCAGGCGTTTCTTCCTAATGGCAGACAGCTGCTCCAGGTTAGCCCATTGCTCTCGCATATCCTTAATTCTCTCTCTAATTTTTTCAGACCCAAAGTGCTCCTCAGCAATCATATCTTCACCTTCTTTTATTGCCTGCTGGAAGTTGCCACTACGGCCACTCATTTCATCTTCAAATGCCTTATGCTTGCTCAAGAGACGGACAATGCTAGTTAGGTCCTTCCCATAGTCATCAGATGACAAGATCTGCTCCTTTTCTCTGATCCAGCCCTCTTCTTCTGCCATTTCCCAGAAGAATTTCCACAGACGCCTGGATTCTTCCAAGCGAGCTTGGCGTTCGGCTGCTAACTGGCATAGCTCTTGATAACAAAACTCCATATGAGCTACACGATCTCTGATAACTTGTGGATCACATGGTTTGTAACCTGTTCAGACGGAAATGTATTAGAGTTCAATCTCACTTATTTTTACCTGTAAAACTAGAGCACCCAGGACTCTTAATGCTCGCAGAGTAGCCATCACAGAGTAGCCGAGTGCACTAAAAGACTAGTGTTTAAGGAGTACCAGTCAAACCTCACTCTAAGTTATTTGTGTGTAAATCCTGAGTATTCTCAGTGAATTCAGATAAATTACTTTGGATTTACCCTACTGAACTCAGGAGCAAAATTGCAGTACAAAAACGGGGAAGTTTTACTCTAGTGTAACTTAGTGAAATTCCTCTTGATTTACATTACTGTGTACGAGATCAGAGTCAGATCCAATAACTTGAATTGTAACCATTAGAAAGAGGTGAAATGGGAAATTGTAAGGCAAAAGGAATGACTGGTAAAAAGTTACAAAATCTGCTAGCTACTAGTGTGAAATGCCATGCAAAATACAGTGCCATGATGAATTCTGAGACGGTAACTGGCCAAATTTACCTCTGGCATAAGTAAATCCAACTTGAATCAATGGAGATGGGCCCACTTACGCTGGTGAATTTAGCCCAATGTGTATTATACGGCTAATGAAGCTCAATAAATATGTAACCAAAATTATTGTCTCTTCAAACCTAACACATAAGTAAAACTACAACTTACCTTCTCCATCTGTGGCAAATTTCTGAGCAGATGCATTGACTCCCCGCACTCTTTCAGCCTGAATGGCAATGTCTGCCTCCACCAGTGCATGCTTCTGTAACAGGTCCTCTACCCCTAACAAATGCTTGCCATAGTCTTGAGATAGCAGAAGCACCTGCTCAAAGAAAGCAAGTTAAAAGCGCTGAGTTAGTCACTATTAAAACAATCTACTTCATGCACCTACCAAAGCACAGAACTAGAGATTCTCACCGCAGTGCAACTGGCTACACGGTAAAGGTCTCCTTTACAGATATAAGACCCCAAGCATCAAGTAGCATTTTCATGACTGCGTTTTTATTTTTTTTAATTCTTTTTTTAGCCAGTAGAGCACTTTTATGCCACTTATAAGCATAGAATGAGCAATATTTACATATGATGGGCCAAGTTCTGCTCTCAGTACACTGGTTTAAATCTGGAGTGATACCAGTAATTTACATAGAGCCTTTACAGATTTACACTGGTGACAATATATTTCGGCCAATATTTTCTCTATATTTTCAAAACTCTATTACGCAAAAAGGGCTTCCTTGTGCCACTGAAACAGTCTTGTGTTGGGGAGGGTGCAGAGCTGTATTGCCTAGGGGAGCACTGGGAGACCTTCTGCCTCCCTTAGCTCCTGGGCACTGCACACAGCTACTGCAGCCCTTAGGGGGGTGCAGTGTCACTCCTCTGCACAGCCAGTCAGCTCTGCTGGCTGACAGGTAAGGAAGAATGGATGGAGCCATGGCCCTGCCCTTCTCCCCAGCCCAAAGACAGGTGGGAAACAGTTTGCGTGTTCTCTTGAGCACAGCAGCTGCAAGTCTTCTTGGCTCTCATGAGAGCTGCACAGCTGAGGAAGAGAGGTCCTTATCTCCTTCCACCCACATGTGCATTGCATAAAGGGTTTGGCCCAGAATGAGTACTGCATTGAATGTAAATCTGCCTTCCCCAAACAGAGACAAGCATAAATAAAATATTACTTTGTTTAGAAGGTGAGAGAAGGACTTGGGGGTTTTTTGTAGCTGATTTCATTTTATATTTTAAAAAGAGTCCAGCATTGTCTATAAAGAAGTGAACTGATGTACATGAATGGGGAGCTCCTGCTTTTGAACATTTGGCTCCTGACATGTTTAAAAGAAACATAATTCAAACAGATAAAGGACATGCACAATTTGTAACAGCAGCAGTTTCCTGCCATCATCTTATCTTGGTGACATTTACCTTCATTTCATCCATCCAGTCCATAATGTACAGCATTTCCTGGAATATCTTTTGCAGACCAAGGTTCATCTCCAGTCTTTGTCTACGTGCCCTGAGTAGCTCCAGCAGGTACTCCCACAGGCGTATAACATTGTCTTTTCTTGCGGTGATGCGTTTGATATCATGGTAATTCTCAGTCTCAAGTTCCTTTGCAACAGCAACCACCGCCTGGACTCGTTCTTCATATGCAGCAATGTCTGTTTCAATGGCCTCGTGTTTTTTAGTGGCAGCCTCCACGGCTGGAAGGTCAAAACCAAAGTTATCCTGTAAATGCACAAAATTCATTTTAGTAATGCCTGTGCATCAAAAATGCTATTGCTCAAACAAAGCTGCGTAATGTTACTTTTGATTATTCAAAACAAATTTGCTAACAACGGTGGCTTCAAAATACTCTGAAAATACATCCACTGATAAAAACAGCAGATATACTACTGGGAAAATCATGAATTGGCCTTGTGGCAAAGGGACCTCACAGGCATTTTCTGCCTCTAATGTCAATGAATCAAGTTCATTCCTGGTGTAATTCCACTGAATTCACTAGCCATTTACTTGGTCTTTCCATTTCATGGAAATAGTGAATACTGGGGAGACATTCCTGCATAGTTTTCTACTGAGTCTAGACTTGCCGAATTAGTTCAGAGGGAGTCTAACACACACAGCACAAACTGTAGGGCACCTAGCATGAAGTAGGGAACACGCATTGCGCGCAGAAACTGTATCCCATGATTACTCACGGTGATAAGTTTAGTCATACAAATAGTTCTGAAAGCACCACCTGAGAAACCAGACGTTGATTTTCACTCAGCCAAGTTTCTCTCATAGCTGCCTTGCGATCAAATCTGCGTGCAAGTTGTTCCAGTTTCTCTTGTCTTATGAGCTCATTTCGCAGTGCCAGTTCTCTTTCATGTTCAGCTTTTTCCAGTCTTTCCCAGGCCTGAAGAGATGAAAAAAATGAATCATCATATTCTTTAGATTCACATTTTTAAAGAACTTTGAGAAATCACATCAACTTTGCATGAAATCAATACTGTGGACTAAAATTAATTCCCGATGTAAATTCACTGTGGCCAAAGCAGTTACATAAGGGACGAATTTGGTCCATGTTGTTTAGTGAAAGAGCACAGGACTGTCAGGCTTTATACCCACCTCTGCCAATGCGTGGCCAAGGCAGAACTACTTACACTTTCAGTTCCTCAATTTACCTGCCTATGAACTGGGTATCAAATGTGCCTACCTCACAGGAGTGTTGTGAGGATCTTTCTTTATTTGTTTTAAATCTGTTTTCTTTAAACAAAACAATTGGTTTGAATTTGTACATCCAAGTGTGTTTAATCTTCCCTCAAAAGAGCTAAAATCTTTCCCTTTTAGGGAGAGAAAATATGATTCACCTGTTCTCTCTCCTAAATCATTCTGCACATAGATCTTTAAGGTCTGACTTTTAGAAAAAGAGCAGAACACTGGGTTCTATTTCGTTTGTTGCATGAGACATTTTTTAAAAAGTAAAAAGCTGTTCACGTACATTAAGCTATTGCCATAAAAATTACATATTAAAATCAAGCTAATCAGCATTACAGATCCTTCCATCAAAAACAAAAATATCCCCAGTTAATCAGACACTATCCTAGATTCCTCTAAATCCTAACAGATGTGACTTTGCCTGAAACCAAAGTATTTTAGGCATTCACAGGCACAGGAGCATAACATAAACAGGGGAGTTGTGCAGTTTATTGCTCTCCCGGATGCAGAGTGAAGCACAGACACCAGTAACAGCTGCTCTGGGAATTCCAAGCATGATAAAAAGCAAATTAGGAAGGCTCACAGTTTGAAGTCATTTGTTATTCCCAAGAGATCTTGTCAGACCTGTTGCTGTTCAGTCAGCTGTAGCTGAGTAACAGCTAGTTGTATAAACTCTGACTGGGAACCAACAAGATTGTTCCCAGTGGCTTCACACAAACCTTCTCCTTCCCTAACTCTCTCGCATAGTGGACATTAGGACAGAGACGCTTATGGGGCAAATCCTGCCCCCTGTTCTGTGGCCAAGGAAGACCCTTGATTCACTGTGGAACTCTGTTCTGCTTTAGCTGCCAGGGGGCTTTGATGGCTGGTAGAGCGCACTGGAAAATGGGGTGTGGGGGGAAAGGGAGATCACTAAATGTTGTTTCTCTTTTCTGTCAGAGGGCCTGCCTACACAGCAACTGGGAGGGTGCTAGCCACCCAAGTACAATCCCACCCAACCACCTGTACACAGGTGGCTAGCCCCAACTGCCAGGGCCATAGTACTATTTTTAGCATGCTAGCTTGAGCCAAGCTACTGCGTGTCTGTCTACCCGCACTGGGAAGCACAATCACAGCTGCTCCTTAGATATACCCCGTGAGTTCTATGGGGCGGGACTAATGAGAAGCAGAGCAAGGCCAGTGGATCTACAGCTACACAACACCAGTCACCATTTCCCCCAGCAGAGGGAGCATATGCAAGTGTTGCAGATGCTGCTGCAGCCTGGAGGCTACATTAATGGTTATCCAGTGTGCCCTGCAGGAAAAGTCATTCTACCCCCTCAATCCTTCAGGATCCCCTGAGTCAATCCAGGGGTCATGGGGTTGGTGCGGGGGACAGTTTTCTCCCTAGCAAGCTGGAAGTGAGATTAAAAGAAAAGAAACATTTGACATGCACATAAGAAGCTGAAAAAACAGAGTTTATGCTTTCACCTTGTTAATGTCCGAGATGAGTTTGCCCTCCCGTGGCATGTACACTTTCTGATTGTTAGCCCTCATTTTGCTTTGGATGGTGAAAAGCAGTACTTCTAAGTTTCCTTTTTCTGTAAATCTAGACACAAATTCCCAAAAGAAAACAGGGTTAAAATGAATATTTCATCACTTCTAATGAACTAAAGTGTGCTTTCTTGAAGGACTGACGTTGTTCATAGCTCAGTAATACAATTATTATTAGTCTTTTTTTTCTGTTTCATTGCGTGTGAAAGCAGGAAGGACAGGAGTAGTGCCCACGAGAACCAACTGGTTCAAATGTCACAATGATTGCACAAAGTCAGCCGATTTGTTTTTATATATTGAAATCCCTCGGGGAGGGGGGAGGCAGATTTTTTATTTCATGAACTGACCTAGTTAATCTACTGACACAGGAATTTAAGGCTAGATTCAAAGTTCATTGAAGTCAATGAAACTCTTTCTTTTGAATCAGGCCTTTAGAGCACTTCCTAGAAAATACACTCATTTTATAGGCACTATGAAACCAACCGCAACTGTAATCCATCTGGACAGTGATTATTATTAATGAAAACTGCATTAACTGATTATACATATTTACAGGGTCATAACATTACATGGCAGCTTACAGAACTAAAGAGACTTAGTTTCTTGTTACATCAGTTTTTAGCATTCAAAGTTATGTTTTGTAAAACCAGAGACACTTGCTCTTGATCTGGGATAAACAATGAAATACTATTATTAGCTGTGTACATGTATTATACAGTGCTGACATGCATAAATGGTGGCATTATTGTCTGATAATGATACTCTATTGCTCCTTGCAGTTCTTTACTATGAGTAGTTATGAGTGGTTGCTGCGAGGCAGTATCTGCTGGTATCTGAGATCTTGCAAATGGCACAGTGTTTTCTTGTTCTACTGTGTGTGTGGGTGAGTGAAAGAGTGAAAGATCAGGACTAAATAGAAATAAGATACCAGAGGTTTTTAAGCTATTTTCTTAAGATGAGATTAATAAAAAAACAAAAGCAGAGTGATTGAGTTTACTTAGGTGGTTTCTCCACTGTGCGGTAAGTGTTGAATGCCTGTAGCTGCTGTTGCACACCAACCAGTGAGTTGGCAAATTTGCGATTGTTCAGGATGATAATCGTTTGTTCAATCCACTCAAGAAGGTCAGAAGCCAGCGATTCATATTTTTCAATCATTTTCTCTGTTTCAATAGCATTGTCAAGCACCTGGAACAAGCAGCACAAAACAACTGAGGAACAAGGCCAGACCAGTTCAAACGCATTTCAATCCTACATCTACGTAAAAGAGACCGTGCAGGGGAACTTAGCTTACAAATCAATGGCTAATTCCTGAGTACAACAGGGGATAGGATAACTGAGGAGTGGGGACCCTGCACTGCTCTGCAGTGAACTCCCATGATCCCAGGCAAACTGAGGGGCAGGATGTGGTGATTGATCGACTGAGAAAGAATTCCCGTTCAGTCTGTCTCAAGTGCAAGGATGGTGGCTGCTGTGCAAAGTGGGAGAGAAAGCATGTGTGCTTTTTTAAACAAGGGACTCCTCAAGGCTGCAAAGAAGGGGAGAGAGAAACTCTTGGGGGTGGGAAGCAGTTATTGCGCAGGAGAAAGCCACATCTATGTAAAGTTAACAAGCAAAATAAAATATCAGCTAAATGGTTTTTATTAAGATATGGATGGAAATATCAGGAAAGATTAAGCACTTCCTATATTTTATAGGAATATATAGTGTTCACGTCCATGATTAAAAGCTAACATATACAATGGGCTGAAGCGTTCACTAGAAATGAATAGTTAGTTTGCTGCATCACAAATAAAATCTTAGCTTGCAAACCTTTCCAATACGTTTTCCTTCAACAGCTAAAGCTTTCATCTTAGAAAAGTAGTGGTAATATGTCACCACATAGGTGATAATTGACTTTTCATCAGGATGGTCAACACTGATATCTGAAAACCAAATAAGAGTTACTTTAGTATACTGTGGGATATGTGGTTTGAAACAATGCGTACAGTGCTGACAATCCACTACGTAAGACTCAGAGATGTGGGTTCAGTGGCCTTTCAGCTTCCCAGATTTCATTTGAAGTCTAGCCTTACGTGCCTAAACTAAAATACATTCAGTGGTTCTGAGTTAGTGTCATATTCTTTGGTAGTGGCAGGTACAGAACTCCATGACTACTAAGTGCTATATTTTGTATTAGGCTTAGAGAATGCAAACTGTCATTGAAGTAAAGGACGGGGAGTCATGACGTTTTGGTTCTATTCCAATTTCTGCTGTGTGAGGCTGATATTCACCTATCTTCACAGGGATGTTGTGAGGCACAATTTTTGTCAAACACTTAGAAGACTGATGTTATGATAGTATTAAGAGTATTACAGAGAGGAAATTCCAACCACCAGCACCAAGGAGTTATAGACTGTCACCCACAGTCATATTTAGAATTCACAAAGGCAAGCAAACCCAGGTGGATATTTGTTAAGGAGAATCCTTAACGAGTGCAGATGGAGAGTAAATTATTTCCAATCCTTGCAGAAATGTTGATGTATTGGAAAGCCAGTGAAAAAAAACTTTCCCAGTGACGACATGACCTTTACCTGTCCTGTGACAATAAAGCTCCCTATTCTAATGTTACTTTGACTTGAAACTACATGCCGCACATGAACACTAATATTCATTTGTTGGCTGAAAAAATGCTGCTGACAATTCTATGAAGAATGTGTCATCTATATTTTAGCTTAAAGAAAAAGTTTTACTGTACAGACGATAGAGATGCCTCTTCACTGGGATGTTCTTATGTTTTATATACAAGGCCAGTATGGTGGTCTAGTTACAGCAAAACACTGCCACATGAGAGAATGAGAGTCCTGGGATCCTTGACTGGGACTGAAGGGAACTGGGATTGAAGGTCCCTTGCAGAAGAGAACATCTCGAGCATCTCTCTGATGTCCTACCTACTCCTCCTCAGGAAAATGCAGGGAGTGGTACTGATAGGAAAGAGAGCTGCATCCAGTTGCCTTCCGCACAAAAATCTGCCACAAAACATCACCTTGGGGCATGGAGGGTTGTAAAAAAGGAATGACATTCCTCCACATACAGCCAGCCAATGCTGTAAGGGTAGGAACTCTTACCCTCTGGGTCCAGAAGCTTAGTGAGACCAAGGTGTTGCTCTGCCAGGTTAAAAGCATTCTGCAGATTGTAGTGTGCATTTGATTTCTTCAGCTTGTCAAAATCAATCAGATCAGGCCTAAAAAATAAGAAAAATCCTTGATTTCCCCAACACACAAGCATGTTGCTTTAAAATGAATGAATAAAAATAAATCCGAGACACCCAAAATAGCCGTGGTGACCTATGGAGCTAAGTTCACCAGGGATGAATTTGGACCAGATTCTGACACCTTTACTTGTATTATCCAGTACTTTATTTCTCAAGTAGTCGTACCCCTTTCAGTGGGACACTGAAGCAGTAAGGTACTGCACAGCATGTGCCAGGGTGGCACAATCTGGCCCATGACAAAAATGGGGATAATTTACCAGGAATGAATGTGACCTAAATGAATAAGAAAAAACAAATAATCTACTGCCAGGTTTGTGCAGCCTTTACTCACATTTGTGAGCACTTTCTTGTGCAAGTAGTCACCAATGTGAGTACAAGTGGTATAGTTTAGCTCCTAATGAACATTTAACCTAGGGCCAAATGCTACCACCTTACTAACACGGAGTATCACCATACTTCACAAGTAGTCCCATTGAATTCAATGGTGCTAGTCAGGGTAAGTACGGGTAGCACATGTGGAAAAGAGTAGCTGTCTATTTAGGTACCGAATTGACATTGCGAGGAAAGTAGTCAATCACAAAGTGATACAATCACATATGTATGATTTATTCTCCTGAATACAAATGTAGCCATTTTGATGTGCAATGCCAGACACTACCACTTGGGTGAACTGGCAATGATGTGAAGAGCTACAACAGTCTGATTATTTTGCTGCATCTTTTGCCCATGGGACTCTGCAATGTTCTTGCAACCTATCTTCAACTCCCACAGATTTAAAAATCAAACAGCGAACTACTATACTACAAAATTGTGAGTACACAGCAACACTTTCATCTTTCTAAATCTATAGCGAATATTCCAAGGACATACCTGTGTTTATGGATTAGTGCGTTGAAAGCCATCCCATCCCTCCAGCTAGTGGTAAAGTTGTGAATGTTGACGTTGGGGTAACTGACACAACAAAAACCAGAAAGAGCATAATCAATATAGCATCTGGCTTTGCATGTTACGTCAGTGGAAGCTGGTGGTAGGAGTGACAATTATAACATAAGGGAGGGATGTTATCAACCAGCTACTAAAGTTTCACCATCATAATGACTGTTTTCTATTCATGTCAATAGCAAGAGGCAAGAACATCTCAGTTTTCCTTGTAACACTTAAAGAAAGGATATACATTCTACGCGTGTGATAATAACCAACTTTTTTAAAAAAACTAGAAAAGTAATTTTACTCTGTGGTGCCCAGTCTGCAGTCCGTATTGTTCCGATGTCTTCAAGTCTGAAGTCACTTCTTGACTCAACAGCTGAAAAATTATTATTTTCAGGTACTTGAAATATTAAATATTGGAGAGGGATAGGAACTGCTGGAGAAGCAGAACGGAAAGTTTCAGAGGAATGACCTTTCCCCACAAATGCTGGGGAAACCAAGAGTTCAAGATTTTGAGTGTGATGGTCAAATTTGTGCCTAATGGATTGAGCAGATTCAAGATTAATTTGATCAGTGGTTCATGGACTTTCAAAGTCTCTGAAAAATGTTCAGGTTGTTTGCAAACCCCAGTTCAGGTGAACTCTCTGAAAGAGAGGCCTAAGTTTCGCTAGAATTACTTAACTGCGCTCAATTTGCTATACGTCCATTCAAGTTTCATGAAGGAAAGAAACAGTGGATTTCTATAAATAATGGATAGCCAGTTAATAGCAAGAAGGCTACTATTTGTGAAAGGCATTTTGGAAGCACTTCTGTTTATGTAAGCCCTCTTTCTAAATGTGAAAGAAATCAAAACTTTAATTGCCTAACAAATTCAAACCTGCACTAAATAATGTGTGTGGCTACCTCAAAGGCAGCAGGACACCAAGGAGTCTGTTTCAGAGAAGCAGCAACAGTCTTCCCACTGATACTCTTTTTCCTTGCAGCCCTCAAAAGATATTCTGTGGGCCAAATCCACCGAAATCAAGCGTACAGAACAAGATTTAATCGAGACAAGCTACAGTCCTTTGACATTTAAAACTCTTTTCATTATCTAGGGTGAATTCCATTGCATAATACTGAATTCCTATAAAAAGCGACACTATTTCTGCCAGTTAGGACTTTCAGAAGACTAGAATTGTAGTCCTCAGAATTACACCACTCTTGAGACTACAATGAACATCTTTGTTTCATTAAGTCCTTTTGCCCAGCCTACGCCATCCACAAAAACAACACCCAACTTCTCCGTCCCAAAATGCAACCCCACAACAACTACCCCACAACCAGAAAGAGAGGAAATTATATTATTTTGATGTTAGAGTCTTCTGAGATTCTGCCTTGAAAGGAAAGCAGGATTCAGATAAATACTTTTGTGTTCCAATGATATTCTAGGAAAAGATATGGAACATCCTAGTCAACAAACACACAAACTCAAAAGGACTGCATCAATTTTCAGCTATCTACGTTTTGGCCTGCTCCCACTGAAGTCAAAGGGAAATTGACACGGACTTTCATGGAAACAGCTCTCGGTTCCTAGTATATTTTCTAAAACAAAACGTGAAGGACCAGCAGCCCAGGATTATATACCACAGAGTCTTGTCAATCTCACGATAATAATCTAATGATCCACAAGCAGAACACCATTGTTTAGAATGACCCAAAATTCCACTGAAAACACAGAGAAGACTTGGGGCAAAGCTTCTGAAACAGTTAAAATGCTAGTTATTGTATATATCTATGACCTCACAAAAAAATTAAGGGAAAAAATCTGGTAGCAAACATGCCTCAGTGTCATCACAATCTCATAACAGGAATGGAAAGGGGGTGTTGAGCTAGTAATCTTTCCTGAATTCTCAGATTCTGATATTTAGCACGTAGAACACATGAAAGAAACATAAGTAAGCCAGATTTCACTGACTAGTAAATATCAGCTTTTAAGATTAATTTTACCATTTCTGTTGATTGCCTTATCTTAGTTCAATCCACTTAAGGGAAGATACGTGTTTATACATTTAAAACAATTTCATTGAAAACTCGGAATGCTGTAAGAAGAGTATTTCAGATAACCTTTTTATCTACACTCACCCAGCTGTCTTCATCTGGCACCACAGGAGCAAAGCATCCTTAGCAGATTTCTTCTCTTTGTTGTCTTCAGTTTCGACACTGATATCTTGGATCTAAGATTCACAAATCAGTTTTAATGAAATCAATTTACCATTTCTGAGCTAATTCTGCACATTTCCAAAGAAATAAAATAAATTAATACCAGAGCAAAAGCAACACAGAAAACCAAGGAACAGCAAAGCAAAAGAGCAGCAGTGCAGAAGTCATTTATGTTCACTCACTTAGAAGAAAAATAAGATGAACAGTTTCTTTTGCCTTTAATTTACCAGAAGATATTTTTAAAAGTCCACGGACAAACAATTTAAAATTCACCAGAAACGTCCAATTCAAATTGTCAAAACAAAATCTGTTTTATACAAAGCTATAGCCTAATCTTGCCAGGTTTTCTGTGCTTCCTGCAAAGTTCTGAGTACTCTCAACTCACTTCAGTGGAAGTTGAGGATGCTCAGCATCTTGAGAGACGGAAACCTGAGGGACAGATCCCGGTTCCTTCGAAGGCAACATGGTTTTGTCACTGAGTTCAGTGGAACCAGTGGCTTTAGAAGCAACACAGTCGAGTATGTTGAAGTCTACTATTTTATTCACTTTAAAATAAAGATGGTAACCTATGGGCAAGTTGACCATTTTATCCTCATAAAGAGAAAGTAAACCGAAAAGATTTTACTTCAAAAATGTCAGACTTTCTGGATATATTGCACTGCTATATTTTACACTGACTTTGTATCAGGATAGCTGTAGAACACACAGAAATTTTACAATAAATCTTTTCCTTACATATAAGGAACGAAAGGGAAGAGCACTGTGACTGCCATAAAAGTTAACTGTGAGTTAGCTGTTAGTTCAGACCAGTTTAAAAGTTAAAGAGACATTTACTTTTCAAAATTACATTCTACTCCACTGAGATGGGAACTTTTCTCCTGTATTTCATACATATTCAAAGAACCAAAAATACTCCCACTCATTGTTTGCATGGTTTTAAGTAAAGCCATAAAAGGCAAAAATATTAAGATTTTAAACAACTTTGTGGCTGTCAAGAGTAGAAAGATAAGAGAAATAAGGTTTATACATTTATACTATTGGTTATGACTAAACTGTGAAATCTCTACAAATCACTTTCAGTGATTTTAAGTGTTTATATGTCATATATTTAAACACCCTGATAATGAAAATAAGATAGTTTATTTTGTTCTCTACGCCTTGTATTTACCTATGTTTTTAAAAATAGTACCTGAATTATAGACAGAAAACCTAGGCTGACAGTTCTCGTTTGCTTCCTGCTATGGATCAGTAGCGCAACTTAGGCATCAATCATGCAAGCCGCTGTTCATTTCTGTAAGCTCCTGAGAAGTCCTGCTGAGTACTAAGTACCCTCAGCTCCCCTTGAAGTCAGTGTGACTCAGGGACACTTAGCACTTCATAGAATCATAGAATATCAGGGTTGGAAGGGACCTCAGAAGGTCATCTAGTCCAACCCCCTGCTCGAAGCAGGACCAATTCCCAGTTAAATCATCCCAGCCAGAAGGTCCCCAGTAACTTGGAGGATCAAGTCCACTGAGAACGAACATGTAGAACTCAAAAGTAATTTGTTTACCTGGAATCTCAGAATAATGGTCCAAATAAGGCCAAGAGTCAGCCTGTGATTCCCATCCACAATATCATGGGATCCCATGTTTTCTAGATGCACTCTTTGTTCTTTCAGAAACTGGAGGGCTTTATCAACATTCTCCAAACAATGGATGCGCATCCTTCCCTTGGTTGGTTTGGGCTACAAGGCAAAACACAGACAGGGAAAAAAGATATTACTGAAACTGCAAAAAATGTTTCTCAACCACTCAATCTAAACAGGTGCAGTCATCTACAATTTCCATTCTCAGTCTGGCAATAGTATGTATTTGCTCTCCAGATGGGATTTAACGCTGATGACAAAATTAAAAACACAATTCATGATCTGTGGTCACATATCATTTTAGGGACACAGTCTCATCTCAGGCTTTGACCCAGATTAACCCCTTTCAATATGAGGTAAGCATTTCTTCCTTGAGAAAATAAGTTTATTTATTTATTTATTTATTTAAATTGTTTTCCTTGTAAAACTCATTTTTAAAAGGATAATGTTGCTGTGTGGTCATCTCTGGCTGAAACATGTGTCCAAACCAGTCAGAGGACCAGCGCATCCCCAATCAACCAATAACGTCCGTTTATGGAACCAGATAACGTGCCCGCGGTTACCACACCCAGAGGTGAGAGAGGATAATTTGGCCAATTTAAGGAGTGAAAGTGAACACCTTCACTGAGAACGTGATCAAGTCTCTGAAGCAGAAGCGAAGGCAATTTAATTCCACCTCCCAGTCAAAATATGCTGCCATCATTTTCCTTTTCAATTCACTACCCTTCATTTGCTATCTGAAAGACTAGTGATTTTGCTGGGTGATAATGGCATGTTTTACTGACACACCCCTTTCTCTGCCAGACAGCCAAGATTTGTTTTTAAAATAATATTTGCTGCATTGGGAAATATATTAAATAAGCAAGCTCACCAATGCATGAACACAATAAAGATAAACAATTAACTCCAGAGGACATCTCCTGCCAACATTTAACTCTTTTAAAGGCAGCTCAGATTTGGTCCTTAAACAAACTGATGAGGCACCATGAAAAGGAAATTTCAAAACTTCTTTGACCCTTAAAGACAGGCAGGTTTTATCAAAATAGCAGAAGACATTTATTCCAACTGATTTCCTTAAAAGAAAAAAAAGGAAGCCAGCACCGTGAAAGTAACATTTTTGATCAAGACCCAATGTAACCCGGCAAAACCATGAAAGCAATAACATCACTTGAAAGTCAGGTATGAAACAGAAACAGTCAGGTATAAAATAAAAGAATCTTTGTTCTGTAGACAAGCATTACAGCTGAATATGCTGTTCAGTGCTCACTGACATATCTTTGAGGGTATTCAGCCAAAACACTAATCCACACTGTTTTCTTTGTTTTATTCAGTGAATGTAATTAACTGGCCACTGAAATAGCTCAGGCAAAGTCCTTTCTTCAGACTGTACTCAGGAGACAGAAGGTCTCAGCCAGAGCTCTGTTATGTATCCTAGGAACACTGGATTGAACAACATCAGTAATAAACATGAAACGCTTTGCTAAAAAAATATTCTTAAGGACACCAAAGTGCCAGTAGTCACTGGTTTCACTTCAAATTTCTGTGACCACAAGTTCTCTTTTGGGGGCAGCATGGCCTAAGTCAGCATTAATTCTGATCCAGGGCGTAAATTTCCAGGAACCTGATTCTCACTTACATGACCGCTACTTTACACCACCCTGGCTATGTAACAGGCCCTCAAAACGGACATAAATTACATTTCCACTCTGAGGTTTCCACACACTGTCAGAGCAGGGCAAACAGGCTTTAGTGTACACAAGACCTCACATTTCAGAAAAGATACTAGGGTGATCCCAAGAATTATAGACCAGTGAATCTGACCTTCAGGTAAACGGATGCAATGATTATTAAAGAGTAGTTATAAGTGAAGTTATTTTGGGTGCCTTAATTTTGTGGTTCCCAACTTGAGACACCTCAAAGGTTTTCAGAGGATGGATTGTTAGCAGCACCTTTGGAAAATTCAGGCCTTTTAGTGATGTACAAATTTGGGCACCTGAAGATTGGGGCATTCCAAATCACCACACCTTTTTGAAAATTTAGGCCTCAGTGACTTGCCCAAGGGAAAACAGGAAGTCTTTGACAGGGCACTGAACTGAACTCTGCTCTTCAGCATCCCAGGATAGTGTCCTAGCCACTGGACTGTTTTTCCACTGGACTATTCTTCCGTGTTGCAGGATGAGGGTAAGAATTTGTAACACAAGTGTAAGGTTATTATATATTTTATTGAATGAATATATTAACTGCATTTACAATTTAAAAATAACATATATAAGATAGCTTCTGTCTCTAGTTATCCCAGATGTCCTAGCTTTCTAGGTTTGCTCTCTAAATGGTAAGTTTTTTTGAGCAGAGATTGTCTTGATATCTGTGTCTTATGTAGCACTAAACACACTGTGCCAGTGAATAACAAATAAAAAATAAAGGTAATTACAAAGAGCAACAGAATTTCAGCAAGTAAGCCACATAAGATGATCAAAATAATATACTCTTCATTGTGCGTAACTGTCCCAAGGTTTTGTGAATTACCTTATCTATATCCATGTTTGCAGTGGAAGGAATGCTAGAATGTGCTGTTTAAACAAAGGTTGCTGTACTCACATTCTAAAGCTGAGATAACAATACTAAAATAAGAAATTGTAGTAGTGTTGCAAACCACTACTATGCTATTTTAATGGTGATGTAACCACAGATGTAACATTCTCACTAGGAGAACGCTGCTGGCTTGGCACCATTACTCCCAATATAACTGCATATGTTCTATTTGAATAAAAGATCCATTTTTCAAACCTTGGTGAGAAAAAAAAAAATCACACGGAGGAAGTTGCATGGCTGGTCTGAGTTTCCCCGTAGATAAAGTAATATGTGACATCAAAACTGACTTCAGAGCAAATAATTAAACTGAAATTAAGCGGTGAAACTGTGTTGAAGGGATTGCAGACTTAACACCTGAAATAGTCTAAATTTTACAATAAAGACCAACTTTGATCTCAGCTACACCAATGTAATTGAATACAGTATTGGAATAAGCACTGTTTGCAGTGATCTCGTTCAGGGCATAAGCTTTCGTGGGCTAGAACCCACTTCACTGATGAAGTGGGTTCTAGCCCACAAAAGCTTATGCCCAAATCCATTTGTTAGTCTCTAAGGTGTCACAAGGACTCCTCGTTGTTTTTGTTTGCGGAGAGAACATCAAACACTAATACCACACTAAAATAAATTACTCAGCATAAAGGAATTTATTTTGCGCAAAACATAATATACACCCATACTAAGTATATTTAACTTCTAGTATAGAATATCAGGACAGGGTACTTATATGCATCTCAGAGTTTATATAATCAAAACAATATTTGGAAATCCCTATATCAAGTTTTGCTGTACTAACACAGCACTGTGGGGCATATATCCAATTTACTATGCAGGGTCTTAACCCCAATTTACTATGCAGGGTCTTAACCCATATGGCTTCCATTAATAAGACCAACTGAAGACACTTGATTACACAGTTGCAACCTCATGTAGCCTTGGATCACAGCTGAAGACCCGTATTCCTTTGATAAGGTTGTTTTAAGAGCAGGGACATCATTAAATGATCTGTGTGTGGGAAAACTAGTACCCCACCATTCCCTAAAATACACTTCCAATAGTCATACAGCACCACTTCTTACCACTGGAGTTTTATTACACCCAGTCCACAGGATGAATATCTTCCCTCAGATACTGACACTCATTTCCCGTTGATGAGAATGAGAACTGCTCACATACATACATACCTGAGGAAAAAGAGTCACCCAGAGGATTCTAGTTCATGTGGCATACCCCCCTAATCAAAGACAGCCACAGCCTGCAAGGTGCTGAGCACCTTTCAGAGCCTTCATTGATTCCAATGGGAGTTGAGGTTGCTCAGTACCTTCCTGGTAGTGCTCAGCACCTCACATGATAGATGAGGCTCTAAAGGTTCTAACTCCTACTGAAGACAATAGAAAGACACTTCAATGAGAACTAAATCAAGCCCTTACTTGTGTTAAATACAATTTTTAAAAATTGATAGGAAGAGGTTTCTTAAAAATTTGGGGTGAAATCCTGGCCCCATTGACATTAATGGGAATTTTGCCGCTGACTTCAATGAAGCCAGGATTTCACCCATGGTTTTCATGAAGAGATGACAAAAAGAATATAAAGATATAGACACTTACAAGTCTTTCTCCTGAAAGAACTTCCAGCAGTTTGATAAGCATCCGTCCATCACGAAGATCAGTGTATAAATCTGTAATTCTACATGATACACGTGCCAAATGTGAATTAACCCACTTTGTGAAAGTCTTCTTCTGAACTGCCTCTCGTTCATCTAGGCAAAGAAATAATAAAGGATTATTCTAAACAAACCAAAGCTTATGCACAGACATAAGATGATGATATTCAAACCCATGTTTCATATATTCAAATAAAGAGGCTTGCTAGTTTCTCCAGAGGAGTTATTTCATCAAGACATTTCACAGAAAATCCAACTTTCTTATTTTATAGTATTTTTTGATGAAGTCAGGAGAACTGATTTCACTGGGAATTTTGCCTCAGCAATGTTTGAGAAGTAAATCTGGAGCATGGACTTCAGGATTTGGCAGCAGAACCTGTTTCTTAAGACATGAATAGGTGACTTGTAAAAGAATAACCTAAAGCAGAGGTGGGCAAACTACGGCCTGTGGGACCCTCCTGCCTGGCCCCTGAGCTCCTGGCCCAGGAGGCTAGTCCCCAGCCCCTCCCCTGCTGTTCCCCCTTCCCCGCAGCCTCAGCTCACTGCACCACCGGCGCAATGCTCTGGGCGGTGGGGCTCTGAGCTCTTGCGAGGCAGAGCAGCTGCAGAGCCGCAGCCTGACCCAGTGGCATGGCTAGCTCCAGCCGGGCCACGCGGCTGCCTGTCCTGGTGCTCTGGGCGGCAGGGCTATAGCGTCGCCAGCCACCGGTGCTCCAGGCAGCGCGGTAAGGGAGCAGGGGGTTCGGATAGAGGGCAGGAGAGTTCTGGGTGGTGGTCCAGGGACGGGGGGTGTGGATAGGGGTCGGGGTGGTCAGAGGATGGCGTTAAATGGGAGCAGGGGTCCCGGGGGGGGGGACGTCAGGAAGGAGGGGGGTGTTGGATGGGGCAGCCAGGGGCAGGGGTTCCGGGGGCAGTCAGGGAGAAGGGGTGGTTAGATGGGGCAGGGGTCCTGGGGGGGGGGGGCAGTCCGGAATGAGAGGAGGGGTTGGATGGGGCAGTGGGGGGCAGTCAGGGGCAGGGGGGTCTGGGGGTGGTCAGAGGATGGGTGGGGATGGATGGGGCAGGGGGCGTCAGGGAACAGGGAGTTTGGATGGGACAGGAGTCCCAGGGGGGCCGTCAGGGGGCAAGAAGCGGGGGGGGGGGGGCGGAGAGTCAGATAGGGGGCGGGGGCCGGGCCACACCTGGCTGTTTGGGGAGGCACAGCCTCCCCTAAGTGGCCCTCCATACAATTTCGGAAACCGGATGTGGCCCTCAGGCCAAAAAGTTTGCCCACCTCTGACCTAAAGTGTGTCTGTGAATTATCAAACTTCCCTGTTCTTTGTTAATCTTGGTTATCTTGCAGCTTTTAAGATAACCGTCCAACTTCTGCTCTTGATTATACTGGTGTAAATTCAGAGCAACTTCATTGAAATCCATGGAGTTACTCAGGATTAACCTTCGTGTGAGAGCTGAATTTGGTACAATGCTTCTCACTTATTTTATTCCTTCATAATAGCATTTATTTTAGGATTCAAAGATTTACACAAATATTTATGTAAAAGCCGGATGAATTGTTCCAGAACTGCAAGAGTGAAGTTGGCCTGGATTTACATAAAGCCACAGAAAAACAGATTTTTTCGACATACACATACCACACACTTTCCTAACTGTTTGTACAGATAACCGTTGGCAAAAGTCATAGTTCATTTAATGTGTATGCTCTCTATAGACCTACGTTAATTCAGAAACTCTTAAGAAGTTGTCTGCTGAGTATCAAACGACTTTTAGCCGGAAAAAGGTGCATCGTTTGGTCACTCAGGCTCTTAACTGACTTCAGTGGACTTTGGATCAGGACCTTATTTATCAGGCTTCACACTATGAAAAGAAACCCAGTGATTTCACTGGATTCTGGAAGAGTGATAGGCCCAACTTTTCGAACTTAGGTGTCCAAAGTTAGGTTCCTAAATCCACATTTAGGCACCTAAATAAGAGGCCTGATTTCAAAGGCACTGACCATCTGAAACTCTTATTGACTTCATTGGGATCTGTGGGTACTCAGCGCTTTTGGAAATCAGGCCACTTTGACTTAGACACCTAATTTTAGGCACCCAAAAAACTCTGAACACATTATTTTAGATATATGAAATGTTTTTGGAATGTAGGAGAATTACATTTTCACGCAGAACTAAATCTGTCTGATGTCTCCCATGCTTCCTGGCCTTTTGGAATTTCCCAGGAGGTGCAATGTGCCTGCTTTCCTACAGACAGTGCTTCTCTAGCATGGACAGGTGCATAAATCTGGCACATTCATAGCTAGTTTTACTATATTCTGCTGGACTACAGGGACTGATCGTGGCAACATGGGATAGGAGGAAAGACGAGAAGAAAACTGAAGCCTAGGGGGTAAGAACACAGAAAGTAAAGAAATAAACAGCAATAGCGACAAGGGGGTGGTGGTAAGGGAAGGAAACAGGAAGAAGGAATCTGAAAAGGAGAGAGAGCGCTATCAGTCGCTAAATGACTGTAGATATTTGTTCACTTATATATACCCCTGTCACTACAATATCTCAGTGCCTCCCGTGTATTTCTGAATTTATTCTTGCAGTACCTCGTGAGAGGGCTAATGCATTGGAACTGACCCTCAAAGGTGTTTATATTACATTAATACGTTTTCAACAGCCTGACAGCCCGTGGTACAGTTTGCAGTGGTCCTCTCTTTGTGAAGTACAATGTTACAATGACATGGCAACACAACAGGAAGTTCGCAGTAACTGAGGCTTGCTTTCTGATACCCTGATAGTAACGAACCCTAGTTTATTACATGCTGCAGACCTTTGCCCCACTGAGCTATCTACTCCTGATTGTGTTGTAACTTTTCCCCACAAAATGCTCAATGCTTTGTGACCACATATTTCATTCTGACAGGTTTCAGAGTAGCAGGCGTGTTAGTCTGTATCCGCAAAAAGAAAAGAAGTACTTGTGGCACCTTAGAGACTAACATTTATTTGAGCATAAGCTTTCGTCAGCTACAGCTCACTTCATCGGATGCATACCTTCTAATTATTATTACAACATCACAACGTCAGCAATACAAAGCCAAGATATATATTGTTAATAAGCGGTGTGAACAGGATGTGGGCCACTTCATTAGAAAGCACAGACTCCTTTCTAGCAAAGCAATACTACAAAACCAAAAATAGAGTCAAAAGATACAGCCTCCCATACTCAAGCTGCTCATTTCCAGCAGCATAATAGCACAGTTTGCTCAATCCTGCACCAAAGGAAAAAACCCATCATATCTGGCTAGTGGAAATACTAGTCTATCCAAATAATAATTTAAATATACTCTCTAGTAATCTTAAACATTCTGTTCAGAACTATTTGTAGTGAATTCCTTAGAATGCTTTATCTGCACAGTTGCATGTCTGCTAATTCATGCGTCAAGTCAAGAATGATTCCTTTTAACTAGTGAGTCACAGAAAACAGTTGAAGAACTAGCAACACTTTACATCTATTAAAAAATTTCCAACAATTACCACTTCTCCCTTCCCCATAAAGCTTACATAAAAACTCATTGTGATCCAGATGTGTCCAAGAACACTACATAATGTATATTTATTTAACTACTGTAATGTCTATATAGCAATGCAACATTAAGAGATGTCTAGATACTGGTACAGACTTATAGTTTGGATGTTCAAAGAATTATAGCTTCAAGAAAGCTGTGAAATCTAGTTACTAAGTTATCTGTAATGGAACCTATTAAAATAAACACATGATTATCAGCCATTCTCCAGTCCTCCTTAGGGTGCAGATTAAACGTAATGGGTGGTGAAAGCAAACCAGCGGATACCATGTTGTTTTAGCAGGTGGCAATTGAGGGGCCAGACATATGGACTAATCAGGGAAAGGTAAAACAGAATATGGACGTTATATGAAAAAATATGGTGATATATTGGGCCAGATACTCAGCTAGCATAAACTTGTGTTAACTTCAACCGAGCTCTAGTAATTTACAGCTGCTGATGATCTGGCCCATTGTCTGAGGAAGGAAAACAGCTGTGTAGGTCAAACAACAATGTATTTCAGTTAATCCATCCCCAGGAAAGCCACCTCTGTTTCCTTAAGCAGTGACTTCCATCCTTTTCACATGGAGGCCCTACCACCCCTCTGACAGATCAGTAGCTGGCTACTCCTCTCACACTGTGTGCCCCTTCCAGGCGTGTCCCAGTACAGTTGCTGCTCCCCTCCTTTTACCTATTCACTCTCTCTGTCTTGTCTTTTGTGATTTCCATTATTTTCTTTGCATTGGCATGGGTTGTTTCTGATTTTTTGTTTCTCCACCCTCCTTTGTCTTGTTTTCACCCCTCTTCCACCCACCCCTGGTGGTTCCTTCCTTCTCTCCCCACTGTTTACACAAACCTAAAGATAGAAATGGAGGCAATAAAAATTCTAGTTACTGCACCTGTGATGTTTTCAGACATGAAATCTCTTTCTCTCTAATTTTCATGCTCTAAATCTTATGTCTCTCCAATCCCTGTACATTCCAGTTATTTGTTATAATCCACATCTGGGTTTGTGGGCTGAGGGAGGGGGTGTTTCTGTCTTTCTTACTGCCCACTATGATTGAGCAGTAAGGATGGAAAAACAAACTTGCCATTGGGAAAGTCAAATTACTGACTGGCCGAATGCATCCACTTGCCTGCACTGAGAAAGCCCTGCTTGATAGTAAATAGCCAAGCTCCCACACAGCCTTGTGGCACGCCACTGACTGCCAGCTCTTCAGGAGAGCTGGCAAATAGACAATAAAAGATATCCAGGAATGCAGCTCTGCAGCCCTTTCTGGACTCCCACTTTCCTTACCCACTCCAGGGCACTCTGTCTCTCTCACTGGGTGCAGCTATCCTGGAAAAATTCAGCTCTGTAATTCTCCACTGATAGTAGCAACAGTGCAACCACCAGAGTAGACAGAATGCAGGCGTTTTTACCACCACGTCATGTATACCCCCTGTAGTACTGCATATAATATATATACTTTATACATGTTTTTATATATGGAACTAGAAAACAAGATTAAAACGGTTGATAAGTTTATTTGAATGGGGTGTGGCATGTAGTCTTAAAACCTCTACGGACTATTTCTGCTTGGCATTTCACAACGATGGCAGATTTTTGCAACTGATTTCACCATCACCTTCAAACTGATAAACTGCAAGTACATTTTTTATTCAGGTCTTTTAAGTTAAAACACGCACAGAATTAAACAAAGACCATCAATTTTATTTGCATATCTATTTTAACCCAGGAATTGCACCTACAGCTTAGAAAATGCAACAAAGCACGGAAAATAACTAATTGATGCTATATTCATGTATATACTATTACACAAAAGTAAAATATATATGTATATATATATTAATATACATTAATAATTAATTATGGGTATTTAATATCAATAGTGAGAAAGGAAGCACCATTTATAGTCACTCATGCCTTTTAAGTTTACATTAACAAATGTGACACTTTTGACAAATATCCTTCATATCTTTAAAGAGTTATTTTTAGATTTTGAACAATCTAATTGAAAGCAGAGGATATGGGTGGAGCTGCCAATGTCTTTTAGCTTGTGAAAACATTTGTTTCCCAGGGGTAAAGACAAACGAGCATCATGCAAAACATGCACAGCAGGAAAAAGGAAGTAGCTCTTAACCGCTGTATTGATAATACAGACTCCAACTTATCTTGAGTTAACATTAGGAAGGAAATTTCCTTTGGACGGAAACCCCTCTGACAAATATGATTAGCAGGTGGACTTGCAGCTCATGCTTAGTGCTTGTGATTTACTGTGGCTGACTTGGTTTAGTTGTTTAGTAAGTAAACAGGAGTTAGGTAATAAACTTTCCTTAACAAACACTCTTCCTTTATAATTTTAGCAACATTCTGAAATATTAAGGGTGGGATTTTCAAAGCTGATAAAGGAATCTGGATGCCCAATTCTCATTAAAGGGATTGTAGGATTCTGGATAAAAATCCATGAACCATATTCTGCTGTGGATTACACCAGTGCCATCCTACTGAATTCAATGAACTCAGTGGGCTTGCACCAGTATAATGGAGAATTTGGCTCCGGATATGAAGTGGGAAGTACGAAAATCCAGCCAACAAACACAAACATACACAGCCCTCCCCACAGTGTGCAGAACAGTGATATCAGCACTAGTGATGTAAAAGTTTAACTGGTTAACCGATTAACAGATAAGCAGACTTATCTATTTCAGTTAACAGTTAAACTCCGCTGCTGCACTGCGGGTGGCAGCCAGGAGGGACCCCGGGTACGCAGCTGGCAGCTGGGACACCAGCAGCAGGGACCGGCAGCGGGGATCCCCGGGTGCAGGGGCTGGCAGCTGAGGGCCCATGTAAACATGGGCCCTGCAGCACCCCTGTAAACATGGGCCCTGCAGCACCCCCAACACCCCTAGTTCCCCAGTTAAATGTGTAACCTATAAATTTTTAGTCGGTTACACGGTTACTCTCTTTAACAGCTATTTACATCCCTAATCAGCACCGTTCCTTTAGCACAAAGGCAATCAAATGTTGTGGCTGCAAAGGCTACCTGAACTGGAAGATTGTTTCTGAACTCAGTTTAAAGATTGTTTGCCCTCTTCCACATTGACCAAAGCTTGGTTTAAACAGATTGAGCCCAAACCCATTTAAAATTGGGTTTTAAATCTGTTCAGCAAGCACTGTACCCAGCCCAACACAAGCAGAAGAACTCTAAGCCCAGCTTTTTAAAGGTAGTTAGACGCTGCTGCACTCAATGTTGCAGCACCTAACAGACTTAGGATCATAAAGCTCATTTTCAAAAGAGATTTAGGCATTTAGGAGTCAAAAATCACATTGACAGTTGATGCCTAAAAGGTATAACCACCACTTAGCTGGACATAGATGCTGTGCTCAATCTGATAAACTGCAAAGAGAGAGTTCTAAAATTAGCACAAATGACATCGGAAAAAAGACAAGGAAATTAATTAAACCAGAAAAAGAAACCATGAAAGAAGAATTAAGTGTCTAATACTAGCTACAGGGTGTTTAACGTACAATCTAGACTAGCAGTATTGCCGAAACATAATGTTTAGAGACAGGGCTGAAGCTTCCTCTCAAGTCTTACCTGCTGTGCCCAGGTGATAAGCAGCAATTTGTATATGTTATACACAATTAGTTGTAGACCTGGGCAATACTTCAACCAGGGTAAATGCAGGACCTTTTCTCCTTCCTAATTGCAAATGCAACAGCTTCTTTATATTAAATATTTTTTTTACAAGTTGAATATAATTTCTAAAGCGTAAAACTATTTTTTTTTCCTGTACAGTAAAGAAATATAGACAGTATGCTCTTCCCATCAAACTCTGTTAAATACACTGTCTTAATGATCAAATTTAGGCTCCTGGCTTTTGCTTAGATATTCAACATCAACAGTTTCCCAGAACTCTTAGAATCATAAGAATTCAGGTCAACAGTGCAGGGAGGAAAACAGAACTTTCTTTCTCAGGCCAATGGTCACTCTATTCTCGGCTTTTCAGGATACAGGACATTACGCTGGTCTAATGTGTTTACACAGATGCATAGATATGGAATTCAGCTGCCAATAATAGATGATTTCAAAAATTCCAACCATTCCTGAAGGTCTTCCTATTAAGAAGGATGCCTGAGAAAACTATGATTGGTTATCTGGACAACTCTGTTATGATCTGTGCAGATTTTACTGTGAAGAAACACGAACATATTCACTGTGACAATCTACAGCTTTCACTGCTTTGTAACTGTAAGAGCCAGTTAAATATAATGGGTGAAATTCTGTGCTGCATCTCTAAGTGGAGCAGCCCAGAATTTGCAACCCAGGTGAAGGGCAGACAATGCAGCTTTCAGTCACCTTTGCACTTCCCTATCCTGGTCTGGTCTGGGGCCCTCTGCACAACTTACACAGCTCTGGGCCTGCCCCACAACATACCATCTACACCAGGACCTGTGAAGGGATCTTCGTGGGCAGTCTTATGCCGGACTTCTAGAGTTCCTTTGTAATCTTCCTACAGTTAGAACTGGGGCTTTTAGGGTGCCTTTATGAGGCCACAAGGGGACCAGAGTAGGGGTAAGGCTCTCACCCAGTATCTTTAACAGCAGCAGCAGGTGCTGTACAATAATTCTAAGGTGGAACAAAAGTGTGTCTTTAGGCCAGTGGGTTCTCAATCAAGGGTACTTGTACCCCTAGGGTACACAGAGGTCTTCTAGGGGATATTCAACTCATCTAGATCAGTGTTTCTCAACCTGGCGGTTGCAACTCCCAGGGTGGTTGCAAGACCAAGGCCAGCGTTAGCAAGGCCCTAGTGTGCAACGTACAAGGTGGTGGTAGAGACTCCTTGTGTTGTTATACTCATACACTTACACAAGGGCCAGGGACAATCAGGAGCCCTGGACTGTAAGCTCCTCCAGGCTGACACTGTCTTTTTACACGCCTGCTAAGCTCCTAGCACATGACAGTGCTATACAGATAAATATGATTATTGTTATTACAAGCACAGAGAGAATAAAACTCATGAACTCATAATATCACTTGCTCTAAAACATAAAACTAACTCAAACTAAAAGCAAGTCTGTTATGCTAATGAAGACTCTAATTTAAAATGTTTAAAATCCACCAAAAGAAGAGAAAAAAAAGTCATCAAGTGGGAACTAAGATTACTAGACACTATTAGAAAAAGGTCACTATTATGAACACAAAAAACACAGCTCCTCCTAATGTTACTGCATTCTAAAACTGTAACCATATTTCCCTTTAAGAACAAGGCAAATAAAACTGGACAGCAACGTTTCTTGTCTTCTAGCATTGCGATGGTTTTCCATCTGCTGACAAGATGCTGGTACTGAAAATATGGACTGATAAAAGCATAAAGAAAGGTATTTAACCTGGAAGCCAAAATCCCCAATAAAGTCAAAGTGAGCATTCCAAAGCTGAGAACATTATTTCATATATATGCCATATTTAATAACGCTGGATGAACTTCTAAAATAATGGCCATCTGCTTTATTTTTACTTCAATCTCTCAGGTAGTTTAACACAGCAAAGTGGCTCCAACTGATGTTTTCAATGTAAAACTAGTGCACTCAAAAGGGTTATTTTATTACACAAAACAGACTACACGTGAATGTGTTGCACTGGATTAATTCCACTGAAGAAAAGGGTGTTATAACCAGGGTTTTACCTACATGTGTTTGAACTTCACCCATTAAAGATTAAAAAGGTAAGAAATTATTCTGCTCACATTGTGTTTGGCCACTGACTTCCATTTGGAGCAGGATCAAGCCTCTAGAGCCTCCCCTACTCTACCACAATGGCTTAATGTTCCCAAACTTCAAAACAAGGCTGTGTATTTCACAACTCTTCCTCATTTACTGGGAAGCACCAGAGGGAGTTTAAGTCCTATATCACAACACACGTTATAAACAATATATCATATATATAGTTTGATTGCCTAAAATATCTTAAAATGAGAAAAGGAAAACAGCTGCACAAGGCTATCACCGTAAAAACCGTTCTGATATTTTCTCTCTGATGTCGCTAAACCTTACCCAGAAAATAAAATTTTGCATAAAACCATGTTGAGTAGTCAGCCAAGTAGTACAGCGTTTGGGAGGACAGGTATTTTCATAGTCGTTATTTTTGCATAGGGTTGATAGCTGTTTGGTGCTATAATATCAAAAGATGTCACCAGAAGGACCTAGAATGACTGGGTCCATATGTGACAATCACTGGGAGGTCTCACATTCCAATAAATGTAACATAAAAGCCATCTGGGGTTAAAAGACTAAACAAAGAGAAAATCTTTATTCTAAAGAGGACAAATCACATAGCAGGTTTACAGAAAGGAAGATGCTTTGACCTATCCTCACTAGATTGATTTAAACTATGCAAGTCAGATATTCAACCTGACTTCTGCATTATGGGAAACCATAGTTAAATTATTTTTACAAATTGAAGAATAGCCATTGAAATGCAACTGCCATAATGGAGAATTAAAACCATTTAAAACCTTAGGTGACACGCCTGCAAATCTGTATGCCGGTGTTTAGCTTTAAGCACAGAAGCTGTCCCATTGAGTGAGACTGCTCACATGACTGAAGTTAAGCACAGGCACATGGCCTTGTCACATTTTTCCCTAGCTCCAGAAATTATATCCTGAGAAAAATACTACAGGGACATATAAATGAACAGCATCGGGACTGGAGCACCCAAAGGAAAAAGATAGTGGGTGCTCAGCACCCACTAGCAGCCCCCCCCCCCACCTCCCTTCTGCACCGCTCGCCGCTGGAAGAGCTGCCGATCAGCTCCTTCTCCTCCCCCTCCCCTCCCCTCCCCTCGTGCCTTCAGCACACCACGATTAGCTGTTCAGCAGCATGCGGGAGGCACTGGGGGAGGAGCAGGGGCAGGAAGAGGCAGGGGAGGGGCAGAATGGGGTGGGAAGAGGGGGGGCCGGGGTGAGGCCTTGGGGGAAGGGATGGAATGGGGCGGGGGCTGGGACGGAGCATGGGTTGAGTACCCCACAGGAAATCGGTGCCTATAGTGAACAGCCTTACAGAACAGACAAATAGCCTGAGTAGAATAATAAAGGAGCTACTGTCCGGTGTATAGCTCAGACAAATCTGCACGTACTAATAGAATAAAAATATCCTAGTGCTGTTAAAATACACAAATTCAGCACAACCAATTTGGTCCCGAGCGTTTAAGTCTCTTGGGGGAAAAATTGTAAATGCGATCGAGTCAGAGACATCGCCTTCTTAAAAGGGATCTCGGAAAAGAACTGACTTGTCCCAAGATATTGTCTATGAAACTCCCACAAAGGAACAATGAAAATGACCAAGATCACAGCAGTGTTCTGAACTAGACATAGTCTTGTATGGCCTTTGTAGCTTCCTCCAAAAACATTCTTTACTGGCACAGTGCAGGAATGGGCCAAAAGGTTTTCACAAAAATCTTTCCCCATACACTAGATGGTTAAAGGCTGACATTAGGGGCTAGTGCTAGTTCTCTGAACAGCCTAGGCAGGCAGCTGATATGGCACTACCTTACCCATACCTCTACTACCTGTTATTTCCCTCCTGTCTAGCAAACCAAACAGAGCGAATGTATTTTTAAAATAAACCTACTTCTCTTTATTGTTTGGAGAAGGGAAGATAAGAAGTTTTGAATTTTGGAGGGTAGGGGAGATTATTTATGACCTCCTCTCCATGCCACTTCTTTTCCTTCAGTCTTCTCCATTTCCCCCTCAGATGCAGTACTGTTGGTTCCGGTTCCCCACTCCCTCCTTACCTTAATGATGAACTCAGGGCTCAGACATGTCTGTGACTGGGCCTAGATGCAACTAACTGCCCATTTCTATGATTCAGCTGTGTGTACATACTGGTGCATAGCGTAACCTGGAGTGCTCCACATTCTGGAGCTCCAAGATCATACATGTTGAGACGCTCTGGAATATGAAGTATACAACTGTCCACTGGGATTATAATTTAGAATAGAGAAAAGGAGACAGGAGTGTTTTGACTCAGTGCAGCCCCATGTTCACCATTAAGGCAGGGAAGTGGGCACACACTGCCATGGTAGACAGAAGCTAACACTCAATCATGAATGCATTTAATCTTTTGGAAATATAAAATCTGGGAGTTAAATTTATAATGATTTGCGGTTAAATTATATATTTGTACTATTAGATTAAATATTTTAAATTGACAACCATATATTTAAATAACCACTGCATCAGTTGGCCATTAATAATATTTTCAGTTTAATAGGCTGATTTAATAACCTTGCTCATGCTTTGTTCGTTTCATTCTGCTTCCATGGTCACAGAATAATTTACCTCTGATGATTACAAGGTATATTGTATATGGCAATATACTGTTCTGTACAGTGAGATTGCCAAATAAAAGCAGTAACAAATCAGGTAATGATGCTGGATATCAGCATGTGCTATGGTTTGGAGTTAAAATGGCCTCTAAGCTCTTCCTTGATTAAAGCAGAATGAATACTGGCAATAAAAAATGTCTAGGTTACAGCAAAAGTTACTTGTACTAACTGAAGGAATCTATGGATAATTTAGAACATAAGGCTATTTCTAAAAAGATTACTAACAAGAAGAATTAAAAGGAAAAACTGTCTTCTCCATGAGCCCAGCTCTGCAAGTCTGCTATACAGAGAGCTCCCATTAGTCCCAATATTCACATAACTCAAGTCTTGCAGAACTGAGCCCTTTAATCTGTAAGTGTGTTTAAGAAATGCTCCAGAAAAACCTGCATTAAAAAATTACACCCCACTGAACATTACACCCCACTATCAACGTCTCTATCAGTCAGTCAGAATGTACACAAAAATTCAACCATAAAAAAGGATGCAGCTAATCAAAACTCTCTGTACAATTTCTTCATTTCAAAGACATCACCTCCTCGAATCTTCTCTAGAAGTTCTCCAGGGTATAATTAAGGTTGAGTTTCAACGTTCATTCTAATCTCTCACTTCAGAATTTTCCTTTTGGTGTTAAAATTTCCGTGCTTGGTCCCAGCCCAAATGCGATCTTATTTATTTATCTATCTGTGTTTGTTTGGTTTTTGGCAGGATGAGTGGGAACCTTTAAGCAAATTCACTTCAACTTTTAGAGTTATGCACCGGGGGGGAGGAGAATATCCTTTTCCGGTAAGAAATGTCTTTGCTCAGATAATTAACTCCAAAGTGGCTGAAGAGAGAGGCTGAAATTTCTAGTATCCAAACTTGACTTGTTCTATAGACCTCATTGAGATATAAAAGGCAAGGCAAATTTGAAGGAAATTGGTTTCAATAATTATAAAGTTTCAAAGATTTAAAATACCTGTAGGTAGTTTCATGCATGCATACTTAAACTTTTCTAACCTTTTGTAAAATGAATTGTTAAGGGGGCTCTGATTAAGGATACTGTAGTCTGGTGATGGAGTTTATAAACTTCACAGGTTGAAAATCTCCATCAAGGAACTCACTTATGGAAAGCAGAATTAGTGAGAATGATAGCTCCAGTTCAAATTGTCTACCAAGCTCACCGACTCACGTATACCTTTAGATTTCTTTTTTCATTCCCCTTTTCTTTATGTAAATGCCAAAACCTAATATTAATACAATATGAAGAGAATAAAGAAAACTCAAAACTCAGGAAATTCCCAAAGGGAGAGTTGTTCCAACAAAGCTGCCTTGGCCATGTGGCATATATATAGCATATTCTAGATCTGTTTTCAAATATAAACCTTAGCGTATTATTTTGTTATAAATATAAACCATAAGATATACAATGCAGCTTAATTAATGTTCTTGGTGCAATCATAAAAACTCAGGAAATTCAAAAGTTGGGTGTTTGATCACTCATTATTAATGGTGCATTCATGGTATATAACATACATAAATCATTTAACCCCATTTCAGCACGGTATTGTACTTACACACACATCTACATAAGTAAGTGAACAGTCCCATTGAACTCATGGGACTAAAGTCAGGAATGTACTTAAATACCTTGCTGAACTGAATCCATAATTCACATATATACATAGACATGCATACAGACACTCAGAGTAAAAAGAAAATTCAGTCAATATAGCAGCTGAAAAACTAAAAATGAAATAGGCTGATACACTTCCTAAGCTCTGAAGGAGCACTTACAGGCATATATGTTTTCAAAAGTGCATATGTGTTTTGTGTGTGTGCTCAACATCTGATACACACCCACAAATCAGGGATTTTCATGAGCACATACCTATTGAGCTCATGTAAGCCTGACTCAAGCACATATGCAGCTCAGGGGTGTGAAAAATGCTCTGTGTATACACTTTTCAAAAACTGGTCCATAGTGACTTGCAACAGCTGCTGGAAAGTGTAATTCAAACTTGGCAACAGCAGCTACACCAGAAATGAGGGTTTGTTTATGTAAATCAGAGAACAAAAGCTATTTTGGTATTAACAGGTTTCAGAGTAGCAGCCGTGTTAGTCTGTATTCACAAAAAGAAAAGGAGTACTTGTGGCACCTTAGAGACTAACAAATTTATTTGAGCATAAGCTGTAGCTCACGAAAGCTTATGCTTATGCTCAAATAAATTTGTTAGTCTCTAAGGTGCCATAAGTACTCCTTTTCATTTTGGTATTAAGTAATTCGTACAAAGGCATACTGAAACTAAAACTATGCTAACAAATGTTTATAGTCAAGCACATCCATGGAATTCAGAAGAGACAAGGAGGAAAGGCAGCCCTTTACCCAACCCATAGTTCCTGCCATTGCAGGCATCATCCAGTAGTCTTAATTTACTCACCTTGGCTCAAATTCTGTAGTGTGGAAATGGCATTTCACCACTGAAACAAGGAGTCTGGTGGCACCTTAAAGGCTAACAAATTTATTTGGGCATAAGCTTTTGTGGGTAAAGCACCACTTCTTCATCTGTTAGTCTTTAAAGCGCCACCAGACTCCTTGTTGTTTTTGTGGATAGAGACTAACACAGCTACCCCGTGATATTTCACCACTGGTAGATTCTGGTCTTAAAGCCAGCATAGCTAGTTTGGAGAGAATCCCCAACATACTACGCTCCATCCCTGCTGGGGGACATAGCCTGGGGAAATAGGACATGGCCAAAACTTCCTTATACCCCAGTAATTGCCATGAGCCTTCTGGGGCCATTGGCTGCTGGAGTTATTTAGAGTGGAGCTCGAGAAATGCAACGCACAACTGACCCTGGATAGCAGGAGTGCATAGGTCGTGGTGGTGTACCACCCTTGAGGTGGGTTGCACACTTGTCAGCCAGAGTCAAGGATTTGCCACCAGATGTCAGCACAAGGCAGATAAGGACAAAATTCCTCTTTTAACCAAAGCTGGCCAAACCTTTTTGAATGAAAAGATTTTGGGAGGGAGGTGATGGCCTTTTTTCTAGTAAGATTTAAGAAAAACTGTCTATTTAAAAAAAAAATTCACATTTTTTTTAAGTCATGGTTTTATTCCCCCCCCTTTCCTCCCTCACCCCTCCATTTTCAAAAATCAACAAATGTGGTTTTTTATTGTTAAGGTATTTTCTGCCTTAAAATCTGAAAGAAAAAGAGAAAACAAAGTCATTCCTGGAAGGGCAAGAAGGGACATGTTAAGACAAACACTTTTAAATGGCCTTTTAAAGATTATTTTCAAAATTCATGTGCTAAATCCTAGTGGCCTGATTTTCAGAAGATCTGAGTACCTGCATTTTTCATTGATAAAACAACAACTTTGTACAGGTGTAAATAATTACACAAACCACAGGACAGTTGCGAATCAGGCCCCATAAACCTAATTCTTCCCTCACGCACCCAAGTGCAAATCAGGAATCCCTCCACTGAAGTCAATACACGTACATCAATATAAAACATGCATAACTGAATCAGGTCCAACATGTTACTACTGAGCCTACAGGGCCGAAATTCGAGCTTGATTTATATCCTGTGCAACACCACTAGAATAAAATTGCACAGATTTTGACTCAACACAATGTAGCTGGGTTCCATATGTTATTTTTAATTACATGGATACCCATACTCTTTTGAGAATAATTTCAAAAATTCTCCCACACCGGAGCAACTTTTTTAGCCTAGTTACAAACCCGCACAGATAAGGATTTATGTAACAGAAATGTTATGAAAGTCCCATCAGGCACCACTATATATATAAAAAAGAGACTTTAGCAATACAGAAGTTACAACTGGTTGAAGGGAGAAACATGCCACCATTTCCATTTCACAGTTCACATCTCACAACGTGAACTCTTATAACAATAACCTAAGCAAAAGCTGTGGTCAATCACATCCAGATTCATCTAAAACATAATATGGTATGACTGGATTATCACCACACCTGTGAAAATGGCAAGATTCCAAAAAGAGATGTGGGTAATAACTAGGGATCTGGTTGGAGGTGGTGCTACAGCTGCTCAAAGAGAACTTTTTTCCTTTTGTGTTAAAAGCAACATAAACCTCTCTTTTGGATGAGGCAATGTGCACGGAGAGCAATTTGCATCAGCCACACAAATCCCAAGTAAATGAAGCACACGTGGGGGCCGATGGGATGAAATTCACCCCACAGAGTGGCGTGCAGTCCCCACGACCACGGCTGGAATAGTAGCTACCAGATTCATTTAAACAACGATCCCATGGCCCTTCTGGCTCATGCCCCTCTCACCACATTCTGCACAGGTGCTTGTTGGACTGGCATGGAGACCACTTCTTCACAGCCACTCTGCTGGTGGCTTACTCTAGACTAGGGAGCCTCACCAGGCTACTCATGCAGGCACACATGCTCAAGATGAATTTCCTTGGTTCAAAAGAACTTAATCATAGAATCACAGAATATCAGGGTTGGAAGGGACCTCTGGAGGTCATCTAGTCCAACCCCCTGCTCAAAGCAGGATCAATCCCCAATTAAATCATCCCAGCCAGGGCTTTGTCAAGCCTGACCTTAAAAACTTCTAAGGAAGGAGATTCTACCATCTCCCTAGGTAACGCATTCCAGTGTTTCACCACCCTCCTAGTGAAAAAGTTTTTCCTAATATCCAACCTAAACCTCCCCCACTGCAACTTGAGACCATTACTCCTTGTCCTGTCCTCTTCTACCACTGAGAATAGTCTAGATCCATCCTCTTTGGAACCACCTCTCAGGTAGTTGAAAGCAGCTATCAAATCCCCCCTCATTCTTCTCTTCTGCAGACTAAACAATCCCAGTTCCCTCAGCCTCTCCTCATAAGTCATGTGTTCCAGACCCCTAATCATTTTTGTTGCCCTTCGCTGGACTCTCTCCAATTTATCCACATCCTTCTTGTAGTGCAGGGCCCAAAACTGGACACAGTACTCCAGATGAGGCCTCACCAATGTCGAATAGAGGGGAATGATCACGTCCCTCCAGCTGCTGGCTATGCCCCTACTTATACATCCCAAAACGCCATTGGCCTTCTTGGCAACAAGGGCACACTGTTGACTCAAGATATTTAAAACCAGAAGTAGCCTAAGCCAACATTATCTGTTTCTCTGATGAGTAATTATAGTTTAAAGGTAAAAAGTTCAACATGAACCTAACATCTGGAATTCTTGAGACACCTCCCCTACTTACCCATAGTTTGATTTAATTGCCATATCATAATGAGCACTACTCATATTAAACTGCAGACAAAGGGCAGTCACATGTAACAATGTAATCACTTTTGTTACAATGGCAGACAATCTAAAAAGCTGAAAGATGTACATACCCGGAAAAATAATGGCCTCCTCATTAACAGAATACTCCACCTTCCCTGGAAATTATCACTGTTGCTGAAAGATATTCACTTAGACAAAAACAACTATTCTCCCAGCTATGAGCAGAGGTTACTGCAGATAAGAGGACTCCTATGTGCAGCCAAAAAATAAGAAAAACCAAGGACATGTTGTCTCTTCCCTTTTTTTTTCTCCTTTCTGGAATTGAATCATGCTCAAATCAAACTCAACAGTTGATAGTGTTACCAGCACAAAAGGGATACAAAGAAGGCTGCTGTACATTAGGGGAAAAGAACCCAACATGCGATATCAATGCAAACAAGTTGCAACCAAAGAGAGGTAGTGGTCTGAGCAGAGTAGACAGCTAGGCCTGAATCACAGAGATAAACTGTGGGCCAGATCCTCAGCTCCATACATTGGTGTAGCTCCATTAAGGAGCTGCCACAATTTACATACCAGCTTTTCAGCTGTTGTATCATCTGACTCCTAGCAATCTCCTTGCAATAATCTTACGATTTATTCTACTTAAATATATTTCTATAACAAGGCACTTTCCTGTCAAAATCTGTGCAGCTGATTTTTTTTACATTTTTACAGCATCTCATTCGTATATAATCCTCCTTGCAGCTGAACTTCTATCTATTCCTCCTCCTAACTGACCCCTGAAGTGTTCTCATTTTCACTCTAATAAAAACCAAATTCATTAGAAACCTTTGCCCTGCCATTTTTACAGGTGCATGTGACCCAGATACACCTTTCTGAGGAAAGTGTTTGGGATCTTTCTGGTTAGAGAATGATTAACACAATCCTTGCGGAATACCACAGCATTGTATTTTTTGTGATTCCAGTTAAAGGGCATATGCAGAACAGATAACTGACTGATCATGTTTGGGGACACACACACACACACTTACAGCCTACTACACAATCCTGCACCATTCTTTAGTAAAAATATATTTTATTCAGCCAAATAACAGTTACATAATAAAGTCTGTGAAATGTAAGTTAGCCTTGTATTAGCTGCTATGTCTGGGTTCTATGCTGATTTCCTCCTCATATTTTCTATGAATAAAACAAATGTCAGGGAACACTGAATTATCTGGATTTCCAGTCACATCATTTTAGGATTAAAAAGCAACTTTCACAAGACCTTTTAAAAATCATTAATGCAGCCTCTAGAGTAGACTGTGCAATGATTACTGTGTGCCTGTTTAACTGTACTGTTCCCCTTAAACTGAAGGGCCTTTTAGTTTTGTTTTTTTCGAAGAGGAACACAGTGGGGCATTCAGCATATCTATGGAGACTGGTTAATATTAGTTTGGCTACAGTGGTTTTCTTTTACAAAGGAAGCTCTCAGCTCGGGATACCCTAGTTCCAGCAGCAACTGTACAAGGTCCTTTGTGTTAATGAGAATTCTCACTGCCATCCTGACCTTAGATTCTACATCAAAAGTCACAAGCATGAGTGATCATTATCCATCTTGTATTCTCTCAGCAGAGAGAAACAGAAGAGTTCTGGTATGCAAGTCTTCAGCAGCCCTGAACATTGTCCTGGAATGTCATTTTTAATGACACTTAGTATGGGTTTGGGTGATGCAGGGATGTATGAAGGGGAAATAATACAGCACTGATGCTAACTACATTCATTATATGATCTCACATGTATTGTTAACAATACAGTCAAATTGGAGAAAATATAAGATTCCCCAAATACCTGCACTCTCATACAAGTGGACAGGAGACAGAGGGCTCTCTGTGTTTTTACATGCTATTTCATGGTTTCTTTCTTGCTGTAATGAATTTAGAGCTTGTTAACAATACGGGATTAGTCGTAAAGCAGAGTAATCCACAGGTTTATAATTCGGTCCATTAATGACCTTTAACCCTCACCTTAAAAAGGACTAACCAACTTCAGAGCTTTCACCTGAGACCCATTTAATAACCTTGTCACTTTAGAGCAGGGGCGGGCAAACTATGGCCCCTCAGGGCTTTGGATCTGGCCCGCGGGATTGCCCCCCATGGTGGCGCAGGCCCTGCGCCGCTCTCAGATGCAGCCAGCACTATGTCCCTGGGGCCCCGGGGACGGGAGGGGGCGCAGAGGGCTTTGTGCGCTGTCCTTGCCTCCAGGCACCACCCCCCCGTAGCTCCCATTGGCTGGGAAAGGGGAACCGCAGCCAATGGGAGCTTTGGGGGAGGTACCTGGAGGAGTAGCAAGGGCAGCACGCGGAGCCCTGTGGGCCCCCCCGCAGGGGCCGTGCAGGGACGTGGTTCTGGCTACTTCCCGGAGCAGCGCGGGGCCAGGGCAGGTATGCAGGGAGCCTACCCTGGCCCCGGTGCACGGCACTGCCACCCCGGAGCAGCTTTAAGTAAGTGGCACCGGGCTGGAGCCCGAACCCCTCCTGCACCCCACCCCCCAACTCCCTGCCTGCACCTCGCACCCCAACTCCCTGCCCTAAGCCCTGCCTGCACCTCGCACCCCTCCTGCACCCCAACTCCCTGCCCTGAGCCCTGCTGCACCCCAGTGCACCCTAACTCCCTGCCCTGAGCCCCCTCCTGCACCCCGCACCCTTCCTGCACCCCTGCCCTGAGCCCCCTCCTGCACCCCACACTCCCCCTTCCCTGAGCCCCCTTCTGCACCCCACACCCCCCTTTTGCCCCAATTCCTTGCCCTGAGCCCGTTTCTGCATACTGCATCCCCTCCCACACCTCGCACTCCCTCCAGCACCCCAACCCCCTGCCCTGGCCCTGCATACAATTTCCCCATCCAGATGTGGCCCTCGGCCCAAAAAGTTTGCCAACCCCTGCTTTAGAGTCAACAAGGCAGTTAGCTGGAACAACAGATGCTCTGGAATGGATTGTTACCTGGCAGCCCCTTAGGTTAAATCCCAAACAACATTTCTGCTCCACCTTGCTTGAAGTACAAAGCAGATTCTGAGCCACCCTCTTCAGTTCTTTTCTTCCCTTGATCATCTCCCTTATAACCGCTTCTAACCTTAGAGAAGCTGATCCTACTGTTTTGTTGAATAACTTCCTTAAAGCTGCTTATTCAGTACAAAGGGTCCGTTCATTTTCATATGGGAAAATGAGTCAATACCATGCACTATTGACTAACAGATATTTAGTACTTTTCAATTCAACTTAAAAAGGAACAAAACAGTTCAGAGGGCTAGTTACTGAACAATCATGCACTGCCTTGGCTTGGACCAGCAGCAGGGAAAAGGTACTGCATCCTCACATGCTAAATTCAGTTTCTGAACATCTGTGGTACATCTTATTAAACATAATACTATGTTCTGTACTAAAATATAAGAGAAAAGCAGTTCAGTACAGGAAACATGGCTCCTGTGAATCATGCTGCAAATCTGTAATTTCTTCTCTCCCCAACACTCTCTGGATCCTTAATTTAGACAGATTTTCATTGTTTAGGGTACAAGTTTAATAGTCAAGTAAGGGCTGGAAGAAAGAGAAGAAAGAGCATAAAATAGATTTCAGAAAGAAATCAGAAGAGAAAACGCATTACGGTTTTGCCTCTCTCTCCCAATACCATCACCTGAATGTGGTTTACTTAAGAGTTCACTCCTGCTTCCACTGAAGTCAATGGCAAAAGTGCAAATTGTCTTAAGTGGAAACAGGATACAGCCCTGAGATAAAAACCTGTTTGGAACATTAACCATCTTCCTAAATACCTTTAAAGCGGCTAGCTGACCTTTGGATTCTCCATCAAATTTAGTTAATTTAAATTATCCGTCTCCTATATGAAGGGCCAGACCCTCAGCTGCTGTCAATCAATAGCGTTCCATTGAGCTGTGCAGATTGATCCCAGCTAAAGATGCTGTATACATTTTCGTTTCTCTTTTAACCTATGGAACAGGAGGGCCTTGCCCCAACCCATCTAAATCAATGGAAATTCCGTTCAATGCCACTGGCCCAAACCCACCGTGCTCAAAGACTGGCAGATGGTTATATATGCAACAGTTCTGGTTTTCAGAGACCCATTTACTCCACAACTGCAGGACCACCAAATCTGACCCAGAATGGCCTTTCAGCAACATAATGCTCCACAGCCTGAGCTATTGTTTTTATAAAATATTAGGTTTCTAGCCCTGACAGTTAAAAGCAAATATTCCAAACATTAACTGAACACAAACTGAAGAGAACGATCTGCCAAAAGCCTGAAATGACAGCTCCAAGTGTTGTGAATTCTCCCAGTTACTTCAACATTGTGTTGACTCTGGAATTTAAAGACAATATAATATCAGCATTTTAAACTACTCTACAGTCAAACATTTGAGCAGAAATATCCCACTTATATGTATATTAGGGCTGTCAAGCGATTAAAAAAAAATTAATTGCGATTAATCCCATGATTTAAAAAATTAATCGTGATTAATTGCACTGTTAAACAATAACAAAATACCATTTATTTAAATATTTTGGATGTTTTCTACATTTTCAAATATATTGATTTCAATTACAACACAGAATACCAAGCATACAGTTCTCACTTAATATTTATTTTTGATTTGTGTATTTACAGTGCAAATACTTGTAAAGAAATAGTATTTTTCAATTCACCTAATACAAGCACTGTAATGCAATCTCTTTATCTTGAAAGTCGAACTTACAAATGTAGAATTATGTACCAAAAAAACCTGCATTCAAAAATAAAACAATGTAAAATTTTAGAGCCTGCAAGTCCACTCAGTCCTACTTCTTGTTCAGCCAATCACTCAGACAAACAAGTTTGGTTACATTTGCAGGAGACAATGCTACCCACTTCGTGTTTACAATGTCACCTGAAAGTAAGAAGAGGCGTTCTCATGGCAGTGTTGTAGCTGGCATCGCAAAATATTTATGTGCCAGATGTGCTAAAGATTCACATGTCCCTTCATGCTTCAACCACCATTCCAGAAGACATGAGTCCATGATGATGACAGGTTCTGCTTGATAACAATCCAAAGCCGTGCGGACCGATGCATGTTCATTTTCATTATCTGAGTCAGATGCCATCAGCAGAAGGTTGATCTTCTTTTTTGGTGGTTTGGGTTCTGTAGTTTCCGCATCGGAGTGTTGCTCTTTTAAGACTTCTGAAAGCAAGCTCCCTCTCGTCCCTCTCAGATTTTGGAAGGCTATCTTCAGAAATCTCATTTTGGTACCTTCTTTGTGTTTTGTCAAATCTCCAGTGAAAGTGTGCTCAAAATGAACAACGTGTGCTGGGTCATCGTCTGAGACAGCTATAACAGGAAATATATGGCAGAATGCAGGTAAAACAGAGCAAGGGACATACAAATCTGCCCCAAGGAATTCAGTCAGAAATTTAATTAATGCATTAATTTTTTAATGAGCGTCATCAGCATAGAAGCATGTCCTCTGAAATGGTGGCCGAACCATGAAGGGGCATATGAATGTTTAGCCTACCTGGCACAAAAGTGCCATGCAAATGCCAGTTCTCACTTTCTGGTGACTTTATAAATAAGAAGAGGGCAGCATTATCTCCCTTAAATGTAAACAAACTTGCTTGTCTTAGTGATTGGCTGAACAAGAAGTAGGACTGAGTGGACTTGTAGGCTCTGAAGTTTTACATTGTTTTCTTTTTGAGTGCAGTCATGTAATAACAACAAAAATCTACATTTGTAAATTGCACTTTCACAACAAAGAGATTGCACTACAGTACTTGTATGAGGTGAATTGAAAAATACTATTTTTTTGTTTAACATTTTTACAGTGCAAATATTTGTAATAAAAATATATACTTTGATTTCAATTACAACACGGAATACTATATACGTGAAAATGTAGAAAAACATCCAAAATATTTAATAAATTTCAATTGGTAATCATTATTTAACAGTGCAATTAAAACTGCAATTAATCATGATTAATTTTTTTATCCCGATTAATTTTTTTAGTTAATCACGTGAGTTAACTGCGTTTAATCGACAGCCCTGGTGTATATATTACAGTCTTACTGCTTCGCACATCTTCTCAGGTGCCTAAAACCACAATTATTCTCCACCCAGCTCCCAAAGCCTCCAGCCTTCCCTTGATGACTTCTCTAATGGAGATACACATATCCTCTAAAAACCCCTGTGGTACATTGAAAATTAAAAATGTGTGGTCAGGGTTAATTCAATTTAATATAAAATTAAATACCATAAGGAATACTGCATTGATAGTGTTCACTTTCATATTGAATTCATTAAAAACTTCCACTTCTTAATTTACATGAAGCTGCCACATTAGTTCCAGCCTGCAGTAATGGAGTGCCTCAGAATCCAGATCCTTTGCTTTAAGAAAGCAAGTAAACAGAGCCTTGTCTATGAGCTACTCTACAACTTCTATAATGTAACTGCAACTGAAGGCTTTCATTTCTGGAAACAGCCAATAACTTGTAAGGCAATTATGAGCCACTTTGCATCATTGTAAGCTTCTCTGCATCAGTTTTACATCACACCTTGGTACAAAACTGATAAAAGGAGGCATGAGAATGCAAGAATGGTTTAAATTTCGCCAGCTAATTTTAAGAACGGACAAGAATCCAGCACAAATCCCAGCAGGTGTTTTGCTGGGAAGTCAGCTTTAATGAAGAACTTGGATGCTCTAATTACAACCCATAGCACATCATTTCCTCTGCATTAAATCCCCAAATTAGACACTCAGCTAAGTAACAGGTTTGTTTTTTAAAGCCTCTTCTTTCAACGATTGCACATACATAAATATTTCCAATGAATTTCTAAACATAGGAAACTTTCAACAATATTCTACTACCAGCTTCTGAGTCTTCTGAAACAACCACACCAGAACAAGTTTAGTGTTCACATGTTTGCAGAATTATTTTTTAATGGGAGGAATAGAATCAAGATTCTCATAGAAATAAATACTCAAACCACATAATTAGAGTAGACTAAATAAGCATTTAGGAATCCGCAAACCAGTTCCATCCATCTAGCTGTACAACTTGTGTTAGCATGTCCACTGAAGACCAAGGACCAAATTGTCCCCTCACATAGACATCGGTGGGTTGCAGAGGATGGAGATATGGGCAGAATTTTGCCCAGAGAGCATAAATATACTTGCAAGTTAAACTGGGCCTAAATAACTACATTAAAATTGAGTGACATTTTATTTGAAATTAAATACACCCTCCCACCCTTTTGCCTCACCTCTAATAACAATTAGCATGACAATAATGGCTGGTAGCTAGGTTAGTCTACACACAGTAGGGGTCCATTAGTAATCACTGGCTCTAGCTATGCAGACCATTGCTACTGAATTACTGTACAATGATTTAAAACTGAATACATGCAGCAGAAGAGAGAATTCTCTCAATTATGTTTGTCTAAGGTATGTCCATACTGCAATAAAAGACCCACAACACAGCCACGGCTGCCCCGGGTCAGCCGTCTTGGGCTTGGGTTGTGGGACTATATAACTGCAGTACAGATGTTCATGCTTGGGCTGGAGTCCAGGCTCAGGGACCTGCGGGGTCTCAGAACCCAGGCTCCAGCCCATGCCTGAACATCTACACTTCAATTTTATAGCCCCACAGCCTGAGCCCCACAAGACTGAGTCAGCTGACCTGGGCCAGCCATGTATCTTTTATTACAGTGCAGACATAGTGCAGGGTTAGCTAGCCGATGAAGTGAGCTGTAGCTCACGAAAGTTTTTGCTCAAATAAATAAGCTTCTGCTCAAATAAATTAGTCTCTAAGGTGCCACAAGAACGCCTTTTCTTTTTGCAAATACAGACAGACGGCTGCTACTCTGAAACCTAGCCCCTTAGGGTTTCTCCCACATCTTCAGAGGGTCCTGGTTGTAGCAGAATGCTGTCATTGCATTGCCCAGGGGTAAGGCAGAATTTTAAAAACTCACACAAGGCTTCCCTAAACATTGAGCAGTTTGCTCAGCTCCATGAGGCTTCCTGGTGTGGATATGGAGAGCAATTTGGAGATGAAGCCAGCGTATCAACAAGGACGCTGATCCATCGGCCAACTGCTCTCATATAGAGGGGCCAGGGGAGAAAGCGTACAGACCTTGGAGAAGCTTTACTGTTGTACCATGGCCTCAACAGAATTAAATCTATTTATCTGTATAATGGCCCCATCATTATATTATCTGAGTGCCTTCAATTTTTTAAAATTAGAAACAATATTTCTCCCTTCCTTCCTACCAACCGTGAACCCCCCACACCAAACCTAGCTACTCTGGCTTCCTGCAGGTGTAAGATTCACATCAAAAGTAGATATTATGTTGAAGGATACTGCTGTCAGGATAAGGATTGTTGCACGGAACACATCACAGTCAAATGATCATAGTTCACTTTTATAGTGCAATGTAGTCAAGTTTGCTTTTCCAGTGAAATGTTTAGTAAAGAGGACTAAACTGACCCTACCATGTTTGCTTGTACCCCTGCTCACATAAAGTGTATTTTCTCACTTTGACTTTTTCCTCAGTGAAATCAATTTTTTACAAAAAGTTATAGATTTAGTCCAAGACTAAAGTTCACTATATTTCTCCATGAATGATTCTCGATCATCTTCACTATAGGAAATCTACTGAAAGGCTCAGCCCAAAATGAAAACTATTGTGTTCCATATTGCTATTTTGAACAGCAATCCACTTCATGATGGGCTAGTGCAGTGGTGGGCAACCTGCGACCCGTCAGGATAATCTGCTGGCGGGCTGCGAGACAGTTTGTTTACATTGACTGTCCACAGGCAGTGCTCAGTGTCCGCAGTTTGCAGTTCCAGGCCAATGGGAGCTGCGGGAAGCAGCGGCCAGCACGCTGCAGGCCCACCACAGGGCTAGTGAATGTGTCGTGCTGTGTCCCAGATCATGGGTGCCCACATGTGAGAATAGATTCATTGACTCCAATGCCAGAAGGAACCATTGCGATCATCTAGTCTGACCTCCTGTGTAGCACAGGCGATAGCCTCCCCCCTGCCAAATAATTCTGAGAGCATATTTTTACTTATACACTGGAATCAAGTCACCCTTTAACCTTCTCTTTGTTAAGGTAAATAGATTGAACTCCCTGAGTCTAACACTATTAGGCAAGTTTTCTAATCCTTTACTCATTCTCTGAAGCCTCTCCAGTTTATCAACATCCTTCTTGAATTGTCGGCACCAGAAATGGACATAGCATTCCACCGGCGGTTACACCAATAACCTCACTGTGCCAACTCAAGATCCCCGTTTATGCATCCAAGGATTGCATTAGCCCTTTTGGCCGCAGCGTCACACTGGGAGCTCATGTTCAGCTGATTACCCACTGTGATCCCCAAATCTTTTTCAGAGTCACTGCTTTCTAGAATAGAGTTTCCCACCCTGTAAGTATGGGCCACATTCTTTTTCCTAGGTGTATACCTTTACATCTAGTGAAACTAAAATACATATTGTTTGCTTGCACCCAGCTTGCAGAATGATCCAGATTCCTCAGTACAGTGACCTGTCCTCAGTATTTACCACTCTCCCAATTTGTGTGCCATATGCAAACTTTATCAGTGATATTATGTTTTCTTCTGTTCATAATAATGTTAAATAGCACAGGGCCAAGAACCAATCCCTATGATACTTCATTAGAAACACATCTGCTTGATGCTGATTTCTCTCTTACAGATTACATTTTGAAACCTATCAGCCAGCTTTTAATAAGAAGGGGTCTTATCACACACATCTCCTAGCAGTCTCAACATTTCATTAAAGGAAAACTTTAGAGAGTCAAGTCACTACAGCTAGCTACCAAGCAGAGTTAAGGACTGATCTTGAAGTCTGAGGAAGTCGATGGGGGGGAGGGGTATCTTTTCATTTACATCAGTGAGTGTTAGATCAGGCCTTAAATCTCTAAAAGCAAGATATTTTTTAAAGAACTTGAGAAAATACAGTAATTAACAACCATAAAGGAAACCTCCATAATAATCTGATGGAAAGTGCAACAGAGAGAATTTGGCTCTCATTAAAAATGCACAAACCTAAGTTGTTAAAAACAAAAATAACATCTACCACCAAGCTTGGGACTTCATACAGCTCCTTTCAAGGGCAAGCTTTCTTCTGGGGATTCATCCTCAGTACAAATCAAGCTGACTTCCTCTCCAGGAATTCTAAAACTATAATGACTGTAGGCAATTTCACACCTATGGTACAATCTTACAGCTTGGAATGAACCCCATAATTACACTGCAGAAATTGATAAAGGCACAGTGCTATAAATTCCAGAAACTTTAATAAATGCCACTCAGTTCTGTTGATTACATGGGAATGAATTTAAGGAAGCAGTGTGGCAGTGGTTTTCAAACTGTGGGTTGTGACCCAGTACTGGGTCACGGAATGTAAGGCACTGGGTCGCGGCGGCTCTGGTCAGCCCCACTGACTGGGTCATTAAAAGTCCCATCAGCGGTGCTGCCTGGCTAAGGCAGGCTAGTCCCTACCTGTTCCGACATCTCGCTGTGCCCTGGAAGCGGCCAGCAGCAGGTCCGGCTCCTAGATGGGGGGGCCACAGGGCTCCACGCGCTGTCCCCGCCCCAAGCACCGGCCAATGGGAGCTGACGGGGGGACCGGTGCCTACAGGTGAGTGCCGTGCGCCTCTGCCTAGGAACTGGACCTGCTGCTGGCCGCTTCTGAGGTGCAGCACAGTCGGCAGTGCCAGGACAGGCAGGAAGCCTGCCTTAGCACCCCCACTGAGCTGCTGACCGGGAGCTGCCTGAGCCCACACCCCAATCCCCTACCCTAGCCCTGAGCCCCTCCGCAACCCAAAGCCCCTTCCTGCACCCCAAAGCCCTCATCCCTGGTCCCATCTCAGAGCCTGCACCCCAGCCCAGAGCCCCAACCCCCTGCCACACCCTGAACTCCTCATTCCCAGCCCCACCCCGCAGCCCTCACCCCTGCACTCCAACCCTCTGCCCCAACCCCGAGCCCCTCCCACAGCCTAAAACCCTCATCCCCAGCTCCATTGGGTCGCAGGCATCAACTGGGTCACCAGAAAAAAGTTTGAAAACCACTGCACTGTGGTGATGATGGCTGCCTCCTCTCTCATCAAGGATTGCCTTCCCACAGCACTGAAATTACTAGGTGTTCATTGTGGATCTTAATAGAGATGCAAGAATCTACTTCAAAATACCTCTCAGTGCCACATTAACATTTTGTGTTTTCTTTTCATTTAATTTCTCAACTAAATTGGATGAGCTCTCTCCAGCAGTTCCTCGGGCAGGTTAACGGGAAACAGGTTTTCTGTGGGACACTTTTTGAGGACTGTCTTCATTCGCAGCCAGCTGCTCTATCCCTAAAAGAAGGCCTCTATTTACTGTACAAATGGCCATAAAGAATGGACCACCTATATGTAGATTTATGACTATGGCAGCCGATAATGCTATCCCTTAAGTGATAAGTAAGGACTGCGTGACCTGACCATAAAAAAAATCAACTCGTGAGGTTTATTAAAGTGAACAGAACTTGCACAAGAATCCCCTCAGCCTCTTAACCTGCATTAAGATTCTCACCCACACAATGACCATGATGACTAAGTAACTCTAAATCTACAGCAGATTACCTAGCCATCCTTATGCACCAGTACCAAGAGTTGAAGAAGAGCTCTGTGTGGCTCGAAAGCTTGTCTCTCTGACCAACAGAAGTTGTACAATAAAAGATATTAGCTCACCAACCGTATGTCTCTAATATCCTGGGACGGACCTGGCTATAACTACACTGCATACATTATGCACCTTCTTTTGATGTGTAATGCCATCTGTACCTTTAGCACCAGTTTAATACAGTTTCTCTTCTGGTTTGGCAACCTTTCACAAACAAGGGATAGGGTTAGTTGCTCTCAGTTCACTGTGGCATGCCCCACTAGCTCCTGCTTGATTTTGCCTACTGGTGGAAATGGCTTGCAGGGGTGTGGTGACTAGTGTGTGAAAGTCAGAGCTGAGAAACATTTGGAGGCTGGGTGTTGCCACACAGACTGAATACCACTGCTTTCTATATCTAAAAATACTACCCCAAAAAATATAAGATTTCAAAAGACTAATGAGACATGTGGGGGGCATGTTTTAAATCTTTTCAGCCTCATCACCAAGTTTATCAGCTGCATCTCTTACTACTCATCAGAGCCACTTCTTTGCATTTGAAAGAGGTGGATTACAGAGGAATGCAGGTGTAATTTGGGTTCTTAGGATGCTGTGTAGGTTCAAGCTGCCTCCTGGCTCCTTTTCTCTTCTCCTGTGATGTGACACTTCCAGCTCCAGCCACACTTGCCTCCTTTTTGTGAGGCAAGGTCAAAGAAAGAGCCATCCTCATCTCTAAATGTATATGCAGCTTTGTGCTGGGCCTAGATACTCTTCTGTTTAATCTACTCAAGAGTTTCCTACAGGGGAAGCCTAGAATGCACTAAATTTGAACAGAGCCTTGCCAGGGCCTAGTACAGAGGTTCAGATCCAGGGCCAAAACCAAAAACTTTTTGGGTTATGAAAAATAGGGGGGCAGGTTCAGGGTGGTAGAGAGGTCAATGAATGTTATTCCATTCTGTATTTATCATGAGATCTCTACAGTAGTATCGCTTCTGTCACCAGGGCAGCGAGTCACAACTTAGAGAACAGGTATAAATGTGGGAAACCCAGAATAAAACCCAAAATAAAACAGAACAGTAACACTTTAAAGGTGCTGTTCCATAGAGCCTGCAAGACGTGCAGGGTGCAAACAAGGTCATCGGGTTTTTTTTTGCTTATGCACCCTTTGTGATGGGAAAGAACAAATGCCATGAAAGTGTAATTTAAAAATATTGCACTTCTTCAGCTCATCATTGCTGGTCCTGGATTAGCCCAGAAGCATGAGCATTGCCACACTAAGCAACTTCCAGTGCACAGAACCCACAATATTTTGAACTGAGTATATTACAGCCAGCTTAGAGGACAACAGTCACTTTAGAATTTTATACCAACTGCAAAATTAAGACTTTTAAACGTGTTCCAAATGAAGAGCCTTCAAGTCTGAGGTAAGATCGCCAGGGTCAGCAGTACTAAACTGCTCTCCACCCCCCCTTTGCAACACACAGTATTTGGTGTTATTGTTTGGCACTTCATGGAGTATTTAGTGCATGGTTTAAGACATTTCCTGTAGTTAAGTTCCACCCTGAACAAGATCACTGTCAGCACTGTTTTTTCAAGCAAGACTCCCACCTCTGCATTGCGAATAAACAGCCTTTTGTTATGGGCAGTCTGCTACAAAGCCCCTCCCACCCTATACCTTGTGAAAAACTCCCTGGTTTTTAACTGTCCATTCTTCAGAGGAAACTGCAGTAAAGAGACTGTTACAGTGACTTGATTTCTGAAGTCAGCACAGAAATACTCTTTTAAGGGAAAAAAACACTTTCTGTGCTTACACCACAAACTGTCTGCTTGCCTATTTCAAGGGGATGTAAACTGACTTGAATTCCTGAAGTGCTGTAACTTAAAATGACAAAACCTGTTTTGTTAGGACATTTAACTTACCAGCAAAGCAAGAGACATGAGTTCGTATAGTTTTCTCTCTGCCACAAATTCAGCTGGCTCTTTTTTAAAGTAACTATTGCAGTATATGATCTGACAGATGCGTAAACTAAAGATTTTAACATATGCACTCTTGTAAATTTGGAGCCTTGATTTTTTCATGCTGTGCCTAAGGAATGTCTAGTTTACCAACGTTTAAAATGTTGTCATTTTATCTCTTCGGATCCAGTGTGCAATCATTACTGTGAGCTAACTTACAAAATAAAACTACTATGAATGAACTTTTTTTTCTCTTTAAGCCAACAAATAAAAACATTCTTTGTCCTAATCTCGGTTCTTCCTCCCTCTCTGACAGGAACCACAGGACCACACTTGTGGTACAGATGAGAGTAAAATAAGAAACATCTACAGTGGGGTTAAACTTCATTGCACTTGGATTGCTCTGGGAATATTTACTGAGTCACATGGATTTGCAAAGTGAAGAGAATTTTGGTTTCGATTATGATTTCTTTTTGATTTTCAAACGACAATATCTGAGTTTCATTGATCCCTGAGACATGCCAGACCCAGAGGAACATCAGAACTTGTACTGCCATATTAAAAAAAGAGATGCTGGGCCTGTTTCTGTTTCTTTACCCTGATGATACTCTGGATTTCAACACAGATCAGACCCTGCATTACTTTCTGTAGTACACAAGAATATTTCTAGAAACAAATGTCACTTTCCCATTCTCACACAAAGCAGAAATTAAAATAACAGACATTAAAAATACCACTCCTCTCCCTCCAAAAGGACATAAGAACTGCAATACTGGGTCAGACCAAAGGTCCATCTAGCTTAGTATCCTGTCTTCAGACACAATGTCAGGTGCCCCAGAGGGAGTGAACAGAACAGGTAATCATCAAGTGACCCATCCCGTCGCCCATTCCCAGCTTCTGGCAAACAGAGGCTAGGGACACCATCCCTGCCCATTCTGGCTAACAGCCATTGACGGACCCATCCTCCATGAACTTATCTAGTTTTTTTTTTAAACTAAATTGAACTAAATAAATTGCAGAGAGAATGGGATTGTTAAAATATGTGACCGTTTCCTTGTACTACAGATTCTGAAGATTCACCATTTAAGCAAACTAATATGTCTGGAAGAAAAGTGATCATTCTTGATTTGAAAACGCCAGGTTACATTTTACAAGGAAGTGCTGTAAGGAATCAGAAGTAGCTCCTGCACTGCTAACTAAATTAGGATTCCATGATTAAATACCATATTCACAAGTGGAATTTGCTGAGGGGTTTCAAACAAAAAGACCACTCCCACACTGTTCCCCCACTTTCCTATTGTTCTAAATGACTGGATCTGATGTAGTCCTCTTGTCACCTATAAAGCTGAAGGTGTCCCCCATACTGTGTAAGACCAAGGCATTCCCAGAGGAACAGAGGATTTACAGTATTTTTTAAAAGAATGCAAAGCTTTTTATTACAGCAGCACTCTTGGCCTCTGTGTGTTACAGTAGCATCAGAACCAGCTCATGCTAATATGTTTACAGGCATCATATCATAGCAACACTTAAGAAAAAGGCATAGGCACCGGCTTACCTTGTAACTGCTTGAATCTTCCTTCTAACTGATTATAGTTATATGGCACCTGAGCTGCATAACCTGGGGACAATGGCCCTGGCATACTGGTTGGTTTTTGTAATTCCATTTACAACTCAGTGATATGTTGAACTGCAGCATAAAAACCCCACAGGTTAATCCACCATACATCCAAGCAAATCCCAGCTTCCTCAGAAGGTTAGCCCCCCTCACCAGTGAAAATGCTCTGGCTGCACTTTAAGTAAATAACAGCTTCGGTTCAAAATCCAGTAGTGTAGCTTGATGGTAAGTTGCCAGTAGCACATTCAAACTTAAACCCCCATGGTTTATTTTTCTCCCTACTACATGGAATCCTCAGTGCTCCAAGATGGTTTCAGTTACAAACCTAACCCTAATGCAATTAAACTATAAAATAAAAGTAAGTTTCAGATTCAACCCAAAGTAAAAGAAGCACAGAGCCATCCACTGCCCTCCTTCCCAAAGCTTCCAGGAGCAGCACCACACACCTCAGTCAGATCTTTCTGCTGGTTTGTAATATAATCAGTAGCCACTCGCTGTGTACTTAGTGGTGATGTCACTTGATTAGCATAAAGCATTATAGAGGCAAGGAAGGCTGTACCAAGGGTAAGGCGGTGGGGGTGCAGGGGAAGGGCTAAAAGGATCTTGAAACATTCAGCCAGCTTTTACAATCCAAAGCACTCAATGGAATGTATACATTCCAAGCCCTTAAGTGAAAAGCTGAAAGCATGACTCTCCTCCTGGACTTTTTTAACATCTAGGCATACTCTAGAGACAATGGTACCTTCCTAAACAAAGCTGGTGGAATTACAATCTTTTGTTAAGAGCCTCATGTAACGGAAAAGTCTCAGATTACTATCACTTGAAAAGGAGAGCACTTTTCTTCATTTATCTTCAAGACTGTTCACTTAAAAAAGTAACGCTGATGTACAAGCAGCACTCATTCAGTATTTAGCACAAAGGCTGCATTTAAAAATATGGACTGTGCTAGGGACAAATGCCTTTGCAAAAATGCTGTTTAAATAGCAATTCCTTTCTATTTAATTTAGCTTTAATTGCAGATGCTAAACATTTTGATATCTCTTGAGTGTGTTTTTCTGCCTGCTCAGTTATATGTATGGTGGGTATTACTGTGAGACTAATGATTTTCCATCGTAGGCACTCGGAGAATACAGGGTGTACGTGGGGTGGGGGTGTTAATGTAAATGAAGATGTCTTGTTCCTCTATGGGCCTGACCCTGAATGGAGCCTTTTAACACTTCTGTAATATAAATGAACAGCAGCAGCAGCAGCATGAGAATTATCAAAACTCAAATGATCTTCAATTACATTAGACACTGTGCTTCAGTTTTTCTTCAGAAGCATTCTTCTCCCCAGCCCTCACCTTTCAATAATATAAATTCACAGAGCCTGTTCTTTTAAAAAAATGCTGATAATGTTCATACAAGCATTTTCCCCCTATTTCTCACATTTCCAAATTCCTTTCCATCTGAGTCAATTCTCCCTTCCCCGCCCACTCCAATCCCTCAGTTACTATTTCAAAATGTTGTCTTTGTTTGTCACTGCAGTTTCACCAGTTTTTAGTCAGACAGTACTTGTAAAGACAATTTCTGTAGGAGAACCACAGTCGACCCCACTGACTGCCGCAGCCCTACTCCTACTCCTAGTTATGTGCAAATTCAAGCAGTCCTATCAGAGGTACCTGTGAACAAATGCACAAAGGGTCTGATCTGGATGGTGTTGTACAGTCATTGATATCAAGAAGCGTGAGAGGATTCAGCACCTCCCAGGAGAAACTCAAGGTAGGACTTCCAAAAGCCATATAGGACCAAAATCCCATTGATAGTTAAAAGCACTCATGCACCTAAGCCCTTGACTACACTTCAAAGTTTTGCTGCTTTTTAAGTATTCCGGCACAGATAAAACAGCGTTCATATATATATATATAAATATAAAAACGTTCATACCTATGTGACTATCTGGGTTCAGCAAAGCAAAATAGAGCTAACCCTGGTAAAGTGCCTCATACCAGTAGAGCTGTGTCTATACTAGGGCTTTTACTAGGCAGTTATACCTGTAAGAAAAAACACACACACACCCTTGCTGACATAGTCATGCCTGTAAAATATTCTAAGTAAGGGCTAGTCTACACTGGCAACGCTAAAGCGCCTCCATGAGAATCGTAGCTACCAGCGCTAATGCACTGTCTACACTGGTGCTTTATAGCGCTGACACTTGCTGTGCTCAGGGGGGTGTTTTTTCACACCCTTGAGTGAGAAAGTTGCAGCCCTTTAAAGTGCCAGTGTAGACAAGCCCTTAATCACTTAGGTGCCTCTGAAAGTCCCACCTGCAGTCTTCAGAACACCATATGTGCTTGTGGCACTAACACTAGATTTGAAAGGGACTACTCAACATTAGGTTTCAGAGTAGCAGCCGTGTTAGTCTGTATTTGCAAAAAGAAAAGGAGGACTTGTCACACATTAGAGACTAACAAATTTATTTGAGCATAAGCTTTCGATGAAGTGAGCTGTAGCTCACGAAAGCTTATGCTCAAATAAATTTGTTAGTCTCTAAAGTGCCACAAGTACTCCTTTTCTTTTTGCAAATACAGACTACCACGGCTGCTACTCTGAAACCTTTCATTATGCAAGGCACTGAATTTAGCCGTATGGAGTGGAAATCTATCAACTTCATGAAAAAACTCGTACAGATACAGACAGACATCATCTTCCTTTCCAAATGCAAACAGATGGACATCGTACCAAAAGGACTGAAGGTAAAAAATCCATTACAATCTACATACCACACAGACTATGCTGACAGCTTGTGCCACATGCTCTCAAAGAAACTGCAGAACCTAATCAACATCCTCTACAGCAAACAGGGAAAGATTAAGAATGAGCTCTCAAATAAATCTGTTAGTCTCTAAGGTGCCACAAGTACTCCTTTTCTTTTTACTCAACATTAGTAACTAACTAAATAATAGCTACATAAACTAATATAAGTGCAACCAAATCTCATGCTTTAGGGAATTGTCAGCAGGGGTCAGGTAAGATTTTTCACCTCATTTGCAGTGTTGCACAATGGCTGGGTGTAACTGTGTGTACACATGTGGGTGTATGTATAAATTCAGTGGGGACAGAAAGGGCTCAGGGAAGTCTATCTTCTTCTAAAGCAACAGGTATTGATCACTGCTGGAGGCAGGATACTCTACTTGATAGAACACGGCTCTAATCCCAGTAGGGCAAATCCATGTTCTTACTAAAACCTTTTCCTGATAATCTTTGTACAACCAGCTGTCTCCGAAATGCACAGAAAGCACCATGAAACCCACACAGTGCATTTGCAGCCCTCTGATCTCCAGGAGGGGGAGGGGAAGTGCACCAACCATACAAATTCCACAGCAGGGCCAAAATTAATGAGAATAATGTTTGGAATCAAATTGGGCTGGGCTATGATGTTCAGATATGGATCTGAGCTTTCCCAAAGGTTAAGGGGGGTTGGATCTGGTGTGCCAGTATAGGTCCATCTCTATCTTGCAGAATTCTTTTTTGTAATTTTCTTCCTACAATGGTTAACCTTCTGGCTCTGAAGTCTGACCTATGTTATACTGATCAGAAAGCTTTTTCCTGTGACAATAGGTAAGCAGTGCACATACCTGTGGGCATATCAACTCACTTACAGCAGCCACACCCTTAGCAAAGTGTTGCTATGCAAGTCTAGACTGTAACACTACGGTAGACATGACTGATGATAGAGCAGAGATATGCTTAAAAATGAAAAAAAATATCTGAATAATATCACTAAGACAATAAACCAATAAAAAAAAATGTGAACTTTTAAACTCTGGATAGTCCCCTGTGTGTCTGAATATTGAATTTGATAAATTTGAGTTTATGAATTTTTTAAGTCCTTGGACTACACCTCAAATTGCACTGAAAGGGAGATTCTCTCTCATCTGTACTGTTTAGTGTTTAAAATAGGAAAATGTCTGCACTACACCAGATGGAATGCTAAATCATTTTCTGTGACAAGCCCTCATGTCTTGTATTTATTCTGATGTTGGTAATAATGACTGTTATGATAATGTAAATGTCTCACATGCTGCATTGTTTCTATTTCTTGGAGATGGTGTTTGTTTTTTTGTATTTTTTAATGAAATAAATAAAAGGCTCAAATTAACCATTTGTTTTCCAGACCAAATATTAGTGTGAATTCCAATTTAATTTGGTTTTATATAATACCCTTCACCACTATTCCAAGTTTCAGAGTAACAGCCGTGTTAGTCTGTATTCGCAAAAAGAAAAGGAATACTTGTGGCACCTTAGAGACTAACCAATTTATTTGAGCATAAGCTTTCGTGAGCTACAGCTCACTTCATCAGTATGCATCTGATGAAGTGAGCTGTAGTTCACGAAAGCTTATGCTCAAATAAATTGGTTAGTCTCTAAGGTGCCACAAGTACTCCTTTTCTTTTCACTATTCCAAGGTATCTCAAAATCTGGCACAAAATACCAAGCAGTACTGTAGAATGGCAGTAGCCACTCCATAGTTAAGGTTGAAGTCAGCTTCCCATTATGAATCTGGGGCCAAATTCTGGCCTATCCATCACAATGTGGGGCAACACTGCCCTGAACAGGGAGCAACTACAGCAGGTATAGAGTAATGCAGGCTCTATGCCACTGCACCACCCCACGTAGGGGCATGCTGAGGATGGGAAGAAGCTCTGTGTTTGGACAGTTTATCTGCTCGGGCTTTCTGTGCGTTGTGAAAAAAAAGCAGTGGTACACACTAAGACTTCTTGTAGCTTGTTTTCTGTGAATTTTGCCCCCGCTGTAGTTGCTATCCAGTTTGCTTGCCATGTGGACAGCCTGACTGATCTTTTAGTGATCGATATGACAGTTTTCCATAATGACCACATCAGCTACTTTGGATGGCATTGATCATCAGGTTTCAGAGTAACAGCCGTGTTAGTCTGTATTCGCAAAAAGACAAGGAGTACCTGTGGCAGTATGCATCCGATGAAGTGAGCTGTAGCTCCCGAAAGCTTATGCTCAAATAAATTGGTTAGTCTCTAAGGTGCCACAAGTACTCCTTGTCTTATTGATCATCAGGTGATGCTGACTCAGATGCTTTGTTGGGCCCACTATATACATTTTTAAAGGCTCCACTTTACACTTTGGTGATAATGCAATGGAAAGAGCAAAGCAAATAGGTTCTGCCTGTATTTCTGAAGCTCTATACCAGTTGTATCAAGATTTCTCACAAATGGGAATCCTGACAGTTCCTATTTTTGCTCTAGTAACATAAAATCCTAATATGCTTATTTGCTATTGACTCCAAAACTGTCAACCTAGTATTTAGTTTACTGCTATGTGGCAATGCTCTGAATTTATCACAAGGTTCTCATGTGCACCAAGCCCTTGGGATATTTTTCATGTTTAGACTTCTCTTCAATTATTCATTTTAATTGACCAAGAAACCTTAACAAATATTAATTATGTGATGTATTATGGAGGGGCACTAATGCCATCATAATTAAGGTTAAAGGTAATGTCTGAGTACAGGCCCACCTTTAACAAAACCAAATCGACATGAAATTTCACATCATATCTCATCACTGGTTAGAAATTTTTGTAAAGCGTGGGGCAAATCACATCCTGAGTTTCAGATGTGTCAGGTTTTTTAAATGATGTCTTTTTTAAAAAAAAGAAACAGGTTTTCCTAGCACTCTTGTGGCTCAGTGTCTCTCTGAAACAGATTTATCTACACATTTCCAATTACTCTTCCACCATTGTATTTAACACGTACCTTTGGAGTTTCATGTAACTTCATTTAAATAACAGCTATCACAAACAACCCACAGAGATGAATATCCATTAACAATATACGTACACATTACAAAACATGCATTAGATGCATGCCTCAGTTGGAGTCATGCTTTGTAAATTGCAAATGGCCTGACTGGAGCTTTATGACTAAAGCCTCATGGGAGATAAAAGGGCCTGGTATGGTAATAATGAGAGGGGCGAAACAACATCTGGAGGCAAGAGACTATCTGGGACAGAATAGGATCTACCCCTGCATGGATTTCAAGATCTGCCAGTCTCTCCAAGCAGCTTGTACGGTCTTCACAGACTGCTGTCACAGGTTTAAAAAACACCTCAGGACATTCCTATTCAAAAAATGAGTTACAGTTGAACACATATATTACTTTCTTCAGCCAAAAAACCCTTGAGAAAATTCTGTCATTTTCTCAAAAAACATAAAATTAACAAACCTGGAAATTCCAAGTTAAGGTTCCACTTTATAACTCTCCTCCAAAAAGTATTCAAAAGGCTGCATGTACAGTTAATATTACCAAAAAACCCCCAAAACAAAACAAAAAAACCCTTAAGTTTGCCTTTTTAGTGCCAGCTTGGGAACAACCACAAACTCTAAACCCTAAAACAATCATAAACAATCATACACAATCATTAGGATTCAAATACATTATTTTTTTCTGTGGACACTTACGAAGTTAACTTGTGTGACAGATGGTTAAGGGGCAAAGGGCTTTAGGAAAAAATGTTCTCGTTTTGAGCTATTCATCAAAGACATTTACTTATTTTCTGTCACCCTATGTTTAAAGCCAGAGAGGCAATACACAAGGTATCCCTAGCTATTTTAAAATTATAAAATAAATGCATTCTTTACACTGTTGTGTTCTGAAACAAAGCAGTGAAACTATAGCTCTGTGAAAGGCATTAATCTCTGTAGAGGGAAGCAGTATGCAAGCTACGGCTTACAATTATTGCAGACTTTCTAGTTAATCATCATCACGGTCTTTCCTTTTTACTCATGTTTGCTCTTGTAAATTCTCGTGTAGGTAACTAACTAGAGAAAAACTGAAAGGTAAGAAAGGATGATTTATTAATCTAAAATGCCATGCAAGTCACATAACAGTTGCTACTCCCCAAAAGAGGGTAAAGGTTGAACACACCTATTTAGTGCAACTGCAAGAACTAAAGATTATAGGACAGATTTTGCTCTCATTAAAACCGATGTAAACCCAGAGTAACTCCACTGACTTTACTCAAGTTACTCCAGGTTTAAACCAGAGTAAATGAGAGCAGAATCTGGCCCTGTGTACACAATAGTTACTCAGACAATAAGAAAGCAGCTGCTTTTGCCACAGATAATGAAACTTGGAGTGCAATATCTCAAAAATAACGATATGTGTTACATTTAACTCTATATGTAACATTAAAACTAACTCTCCAGAGTTACCCGTTTCCCCTCCAATTTTTATCTAATACATTGGAGCAGGGAAGGAAGAATCAAACACACAATATCATAAAAACTATGCACTAACCTCAATTATCTCTCACCTTCTGCAGTTATTAGTGATAATATATTGGAACCAATATATAAACAAGCATGTCATTTTCACACATTTTTCCACAATTCCTTAACTCCTAGTCAGATGTATCAGAAGAAAACAAAATAAATATACTGACACATTTGATCATGCAATTTCCATTTATTTCCGTTTATTTCAGTGGAATTTAAGTGCTAGTTAATACAGGCCCATTCTCCAGCCAACTACCCTTAAACAGGGTTTGTTTCCTACAGAACTTTGAAGATTTTTTTTTTTTTTTTTGCTTAGTTTGGTTTGGTTTTTTAAAGTGGATATAAATTTTGCCTTTGCCTTGGCAGGATCAAGCTCTCTACTCTTCATGTAAAACTTAAGCTAATTTTCTTCTGTATTAGCCAGGAAGAGATTTGAAAGTCTACAGCATCAAATGTAACTGTTGAATACTGCTACATTTGAAAAGTCCTGCTGCACAAGTATTACTGATAATATTCTAAAATTTAAGAAAAATACATCTTCTAAAATCAAAAGTTGTTTTTGAAGAGACACAAGGCTTTGATTTTTGTAAACATGTGCTATTTTTTACTTCTCACATTTGTCAACTATGTAAAACCGGTTTTCGCAGATTACCAGTCGCCCAGGGAGCTGCCATCTACATCTGGAGCGGTCTGAGGCATAGACTTGTGTACTGCACCATGTAGGTACATGCCAACATGTATCCCAGTAGTTTGAGGCAGACCCGAGCAGTCGTTATTGGGTGAATCGTGACCTTGAAAATCAGGTCTGACATAGCTCGGAATTGGGCTTCCAGTAGGGAGGCTTTGGCCTGGGTCAAATCGAGCACTGTCTCGATGAACTCTATTCTCTGAACCAGGACCAGGGTTGACTTCTGCTCGTTTATCAAGAGATCCAGTGCCTGGAAGCTGGCCCATACTGTACTGATGCTGTGCTGCACCTGAGCTTGCAACTGACCTTTGAGCAGCCAGTCATTGAGGTAGGGGTAGTCATTGCATGCCTCGATGCCTAAGGAAGGCTGCTCCCACAGCCATACACTTCGTGAAGAACTGTAGGCCTGCCGATAGGCCGCAGGGAAGATCGGTGAATTGTTAGTGGCGTTGATCCACTACAAATCTGAGAAATCTTCTGTCACCGTGGAAGATAAAGGACACTTATTTCCACATCTTTAAGTCAAGGGCGACGTACCAGTCTCCTGGATCCAGGGAAGGAATGATGGGGGCCAGGGAGAAAATGCAGACCCTCAGTTTCTTCAGATATCTGTTGAGGTAATGCAGATCCAGGTCTCCCACACTTAGTAATTTTTCAAAATTTCCTTAACTTGTGAAAAGTGATTAGTGAGTGGCTACATAACAGTGTTTTATATTTTCTGTTTACTGATCAGTAACTTATAAAAGTTGGAGAAGTTTTGAAATTGCCCTATGACCCATTCCTAATATCGCTGGAGTTTTTTTTAATCCCAAATGTGCAGTCCTGACCCTGGAAAACTTATTTTAATGCCAAAATAAATGAATTATCCTTTCCTTATTTTCTAAAAGCTCATTCACACACAGGGAAAGTGTGCGGGTGGACTTGGGGGATTTGGGAATTGTCTATCACTCCAATAATGCCTCATGCCTGACAAGAAGTGCTATGTGTTGTGACAAGGTCAGGCCAGATGGCTACAGGAGAGTGATAGAAGGCAGATATATTAGCCCCAGGTTAAGTATGTCCCTTTTCCCTGAGTAAGGTAACAGGGAAGGTTCCAGAATAATCAGGAACTTTCTGTAAACTATTAAGGCAGACAAGCTGATTAGAACACCTGCAGCCAATCAAGAAGCTGCTAGAATCAATTAAGGCAGGCTAATCAGGGCACCTGGGTTTAAAAAGGAGCTCACTTCAGTTTGTGGGGCGTGTGAGGAGCTGGGAGCAAGAGGCACAAGAAGCTGAGAGTGAGATGGCGTACTACTGGAAGACTGAGAAGTACAAGCATTATCAAACATCAGGAGGAAGGTCCTGTGGTGAGAATAAAGAAGGTGTTGGGAGGAGGCCATGAGGAAGTAGCCCAGGGAGTTGTACCTGTCACGCAGTTGTTACAGGAGCCACTGTAGACAGCTGCAATCCACAGGGCCCTGGGCTGGAACCCGGAGTGGAGGGCGGGCCCAGGTTCCCCCGATCCCTCCATCCCCCCAAGTCCCTACTTGATACCGGAGGAGTTAAACTGGACCGTGGGTTCCACCAGAGGGGAAGGTCTCTGGCATGTTCCCCGATCCACTAGTTGGATCAGCAGAGACTGCACGGATTGTTCTTCTTCCTTTCCCCATGCTGGCCAGTGATGAGGCTAACTGAGTGAACGGCAGATTTGAGTCACCAAAGTGGCCAAGCTGAGGGGTGTCGTGAACCTCTGAGGCGAGAAAATCCACCAATAAGCGCAGGACCCACCAAGGCAGAGGAGGAGCTTTGTCACAGGCCTGGTCTACACTACGAGTTTATGTTGGATTTTGCAGCGTTAAATCCGAATTAACCCTGCACCCGTCCACAAAACAAAGCCATTTTTTCGACATAAAGGGCTCTTAAAACCGATTTCTGTACTCCTCCCCAACAAGGGGATTAGCGCTGAAATTGACATCGCCGTTTCGAATTAGGGTTAGTATGGACACAATTCGAAGGTATTTGGCCTCTGGGAGCTAACCCACAGTGCACCATTGTGACCGCTCTGGACAGCACTCTGAACTCGGATGCACTGGCCAGCTGTACAGGAAAAGCCCTGGGAACTTTTGAATCTCATTTCCTGTTTGGCCAGGCGAGCTCATCAGCACAGGTGACCATGCAGAGATCATCAGCACAGGTAACCATGCAGTCGGTCCATGCAGGTAACCATGCAGAATCGAAAAAGAGCTCCAGCATGGACCGAACAGGAGGTACTGGATCTGATCGCTGTATGGGGAGAGGAATCCATGCTATCAGAACTAGGTTCCAAAAGACGAAATGCCAAAACATTTCAAAAAATCTCCGAGGCCATGAGGGACAGTGGCTACATCAGGGACGCAACACAGTGCCACGTGAAACTTAAGGAGCTCAGACAAGCATACCAGAAAACCAAAGAATCAAACGGGCGCTCCGGGACAGTCCCAGACATGCCGCTTCTACGCTGAGCTGCATACAATTCTGGGGGGGGGGCCCCCACCACTACCCCACCCCCGTCCGTGGACTCCGACGATGGGGTGCTCTCCGCCATGCCTGATGATTTTGCAGATGGGGAAGATGATGATGAGGAGGACGATCTTGGGGAGAGCACACAGCACACCGTTCTCCCTGACAGCCAGGATCTTTTTATCACCCTGACTGAAATACCCTCCCAACCCAACGAAGCCAGAGAAGGGACCTCTGGTGAGTGTACCTTTTTAAGTATAATATATGTTATAAAAGCAAGCGTTTTTTAATGATTAATTAGCCCTGAGGATTTGGGATGCATTCGTGGCCAGTACTGCTACTGGAAAAGTCTGTTAATGTGTCTGGGGATGGAGCAGAAATCCTCCAGGGACATCTCCATGAAGCTCTCCTGGAGGTACTCTAAAAGCCTTTGCAGAAGGTTTCTGGGAAGAGCAGCCTTATTCCGTCCTCCATGGTAGAACACTTTACCACGCCATGCTAGTAGCAAGTAATCTGGTATCATTGCATGACAAAGCCTGGCAGCATATGGTCCTAGTGTTTGCTGGCATTCAAGCAACATCCATTCTTTATCTCTCTGCGTTATCCTCAGGAGAGTGATATCATTCAAGGTAACCTGGTTGAAATAGGGGAATTTAATTAAGGGGACATTCAGAGGTGGCCATTCCTACTGGGCTGTTTGCCTGTGGCTGAAAAGAAATCCTCCCCGCAGTTAGCCACGCAGTGGGGGGGAGGGAGGGCATTGGCGCTGAGCTGTTCGCGTTTCGCTAGCAGGGATCTTCCCTGATACCAGCCAGGCAGTGGGGGGAGAGGTAAAGCGATCATCCTGGAGAATTGGATGGGGGGAGGGGGTTAGTTTGGTTTCTGCCGCTGAACTTTAACGGGAAAACCGCAGCACTAAATGGCCAACTCAGAGGGCTTTGCTTGGTACGGGAAAGGAGGGCGCTGCTGTTATGAAGGTTGCAGAAGCCGAAAGACTAGGGTTTACCATGGCCTCCCGCAAGCCGAATTCTGTTGCCCGGCACTGCATGTGTGATCTCTAACACCAAAGCCACAGGCACTCAATAGAAGATGCAAAATGCGACCTTGTACCAAAATCACATGTGCTATGTAATGTGAATAGTGTTGTTCACTGTGAAAGATATAGCCATTGTTCTGTAAAATGTATCTTTTTAAATACTTCACTCCCTTTTTTTCCTCCCGCAGCTGCAAATGTTTCAAGCCTCCCTCCTCCATCCCAAAGGCTCTCTCAGATAAGGCGGCAAAAAAAATGCACGCGCAATGAAATGTTCTCTGAACTCATGCTGTCGTTCGGTACTGACAGAGCTCAGCAGAATGTGTGGAGGGACACAATAGCAGAGTACAGGACAGTGGCTGATGAACGTGAGGAGACGTGGTGGCAGGAAGATCAGAGGAGGCATGAGGCAACGCTGGGGCTACCGTGGGATCAAACGGACATGCTCTGGTGTCTGGTGGAGGTTCATGAATGGCAGCAGGATCACAGACTGCTGCTGCAGCCCCTGCTTAACCGCCCTCCCTCCTCTCCAAGTTCCATAGCCTCCTCACCCAGACGCCCAAGAACCGGGCGGGGGAGGTTCCGGGCACCCAACCACTCCACTCCAGTGGATAGCCCAAGCAACAGAAGGCTGTCATTCAACAAGTTTTGAAGTGGCCTTTTCCTTCCCTCCTACCCTCCTCCCACACCCCACCCGGCCTACCTTGTGAGTTATATCCCTATTTTTATAATCAAATAATAAAGAATACATGTTTTATAAACGATAGTGACTTCATTTCCTTTGCAAGCAAGCTGTGATCAAAGGGGGGAGGGTGGGTGGCTTACAAGGAATTTAGAGGCTACCAAGGGGGAGGGTTTTCGTCAAGGAGAAACAAACAGAAGTGTCACACGGTACCCTGGCCAGTCATGAAACTGGTTTTCAAAGCTTCTCTGATGCGCAGCGCACCCTGCTGTGCTCTTCTAACCACTCTGGTGTCTGGCTGCACGTATTCAGCAGCCAGGTGATTTGCATCAACCTCCCACCCCGCCATAAACATCTCCCCCTTACTCTCACAGAGATTGTGGAGCACACAGCAAGCAGAAATAACAATGGGAATATTGGTTTTGCTGAGGTCTGATCGAGTCAGCGAACTGCGCCAGCGACCCTTTAAACATCCAAATGCACACTCTACCACCATTCTGCACTTGCTCAGCCTGTAGTTGAACAGCTCCTTACTACTGTCCAGGGTGCCTGTGTACAGCTTCATGTGCCACGGCATTAAGGGTTAGGCTGGGTCCCCGAGGATAATTATAGGCATTTCAACATCCGCAATAGTAATTTTCTGGTCCGGGAAGTAAGTCCCTTCCTGCAGCTGTTCAAACAGACCAGAGTTCCTGAAGACGCGAGCATCATGCACCTTTCCCGGCCATCCCACGTTGATGTTGGTGAAACGTCCCTTCTGATCCACCAGTGTTTGCAGCACCATTGAAAAGTACCCCTTGCGGTTTACATACTGGCTGCCCCGGTGTGCCGGGGCCAAAATAGGGATATGCATTCCGTCTATCGCCCCGCCACAGTTAGGGAACCCCAGCGCATTAAAGCCATCCACAGCGGTCTGCACATTTCCCATAGTCACTACCCTTGATAGCAGCTGGTCAATGATTGTGTTGGCTACTTGCAGCACAGCAGCCCCCACAGTAGATTTGCCCACTCCAAACTGATTCACAACTGACCAGTAGCTGTCGGGCGTTGCAAGTTTCCACAGGGCTATGGCCACTCACTTCTCAACTGTGAGGGCTGCTCTCATTTTGGTGTCTTTACGCTTCAGGGCAGGGGACAGCAAGTCACAAAGTTCCATGAAAGTGGCCCTATGCATACAAAAGTTTCGGAGCCACTGGGGATCATCCCAGACCTGCAACACTATGCAGTCCCACCAGTCTGTGCTTGTTTCCCGGGCCCAGAATTGGCGTTCCACGGCATAAGCCTGCCCCATTAACACCATGATCTCCAAATTGTGGGGGAACGCGGTTTTAGAGAAAAGTGTGTTCATGTCCTCATCACCGTGCTTCCGTGCCTTCTCACCTGTTTTTTCAGGTGCTGACAATGCAGTTTATGCAGAAGCATAAATATAAAGGGAAGGGTAAACACCTTTAAAATCCCTCCTGGCCAGAGGAAAAATCCTTTCACCTGTAAAAAGGGTTAAGAAGCTAGGATAACCTCGCTGGCACCTGACCACAATGACCAATGAGGAGACAAGATACTTTCAAAGCTGCAGGGGGGAAGAAACAAAGGGTCTGGGTCTGTCTGTGTGATGCTTTTGCCGGGGACAGAACAGGAACGGAGTCTTAGAACTTAGGTAAGTAATCTAGCTAGATATGCGTTAGATTATGATTTCTTTAAATGGCTGAGAAAATAAGCTGTGCTGAATGGAATGGATATTCCTGTCTGGGTGTCTTTTTGTAACTTAAGGTTTTGCCTAGAGGGATTCTCTATGTTTTGAATCTAATTACCCTATAAGGTATTTACCATCCTGATTTTACAGAGGTGATTCTTTTTACTTTTTCTTCTATTAAAATTTTTCTTGTAAGAAACTGAATGCTTTTTTCATTGTTCTTAAGATCCAAGGGTTCGGGACTGTGGTCACCTATGCAAATTGGTGAGGATTTTTATCAAACCTTCTCCAGGAAGGGGGGTGCAAGGTTTTGGTGAGGATTTTGGGGGGAAAGACGTTTCCAAACGACTCTTTCCCAATAATAAACCCAGTTAGACGTTTGGTGGTGGCAGCGAAAATCCAAGGGCAAAAGGTAAAATAGTTTATACCTTGGGGAAGTTTAAACCTAAGCTGGAAAAAGTAAGCTTAGGAGGTTTTCATGCAGGTCCCCACATCTGTACCCTAGAGTTCAGAGTGGGGAAGGAACCTTGACAGGCATGATAATGCACGAGGTGTTTACAATGGTCATAACTGCTGCAGTGAGCTGAACGGGCTCCATGCTTGCTATGCTATGGCATCTGCTCCTGCTCCGGCAAACCAGGGAAAAGGGTGCGAAACGATTGTTTGCCGTTGCTCTGACGGAGGGAGGGGCGACAGACAACATGGCTTACAGGGTTGGTTTACAGGGAATTAAAATCAACAAAGGGGGTGGCTTTGCGAGAAACAGAATGGCCCCCTCAAGGATAGAACTCAAAACTGGGTTTAGCAGGCCATTGATTTCACGGATGAAGGGAGGAGAAAATGAATACAAAACAAATCTGGTCTATTTCTTGTTTTGATCCACTTCATCTATCTTTATACACCTTGCTGGCAGCAGACTGTGCAGTACGACCGCTAGCCATCGTCATATCCTGGGTGCTCGGCAGAAGACGGCGCAGTATGACTGCTGGCCATCGTCGTCTCCTGGCTGCTCATTAAAAGACAGAGCAGCAGGACTGCCGGCAGGATTGATTCGCCATGAGACGAAACTTAAAAGGGTAATGACCTGGCTGAGTCACTCCCATGTTTGCCCAGGCGTCCCTGACCTCATCGAGGTCGGTTAAAAGAGCACCCTGGACTACGTCGACGACGGCTACCAGTCATACTGCACTGTCTGCTGCCAAAAGGCAATAAGCTGCTGCAGTGTAGCAATGCAGTACCGTGTCTGCCAGCACCAAGGAGACATACGGTGACGGTTAGCTGAGCGGGCTCCATGCTTGCTGTGGTATGGCGTCTGCACGCGTAACCCAGGAAAAAAGGCGCAAAACAATTGCCTGCCGTTGCTTTCACAGAGGGAGGGAGGGAAGGGGGGCCTGACGATATGTACCCAGAACCTCACGCAACAATGTTTTAGCCCCATTAGGCATTGGGATTTGTACCCAGAATTCAGATGGGCGGTGGAGACTGCGGGAACTATGGGATAGCTACCCACAGTGCAACTCTCCGGAAGTGGAAGGTTACCTCGGTACTGTGGACGCACTCCACCGACTACATGCACTTAGAGCATTTCTATGGGGACACACACAATCGACTGTATAAAAACACTTTCTACAAAACCGACTTCTATAAATTCAACCTAATTTCATAGTGTAGACAAAGCCACAGTGTATAAGTTGGTGGAGTTATCACACTGCTGCAAAGAGTGCATACACACATTATATAGCCCAAACTTACCCACTTGCAAGTAATTAAATACAAAAAACAAACATAAACCACAACCTAAGTTTCACATCAAGCTTGACTATTCCTAGGGTTTTCTCACATGGCCTTGCCCAGCCCTTAGTTCCCACTGCCCTTAAAAAACACTCCAGTCCTTCTTACCTCCTGATTGGAGCTAACATCCCCTGCCAATATGAGCCAGCTGTGATTACCCTGCATTTTTATGGTTCTAGCACCTGCATTTAGGCTTGCCCAACAGAGGAGCCCTGCATTGCTATGGAGAGTCATAGGGACTGTGACCTTGTTGCAAATGGATTGTCATCATCTTCTGTATTTCTCCTGTTCTTATCTCTTCTCATTCCCCCCCTCCGTCTTTCTACCTCCTTACCATCAATTTCCTCTCCTCAGACACTCATGTAGGGCACCTCAGACTTACACTTTCCCAGGCTCCTCCCTCACAGAAAATCCTCCGAGCCCCTTCTACCCCTCTTGGCTATGGTCAGTGAGCTATATGAGCAATTCTTTCACATTTCCAGATTCACTGTTGCCTCACTTGTCCTTCTAACTGGTAGAGAGAAAATGCATGAACGCTGCAGAAGCAAATACAGACAGGAAGAGATAAGCAGTGTTCCTTCCCGGCAGAAAGTGCTCAACAACATTGGCAAGTGCATCAGCCCTGCAACATTGATAGCTTTTGGTGTGAAGCAACTGGTGAAAACAAACTCATTCAGCACTCAACCAGCTCAGTAATAGCACAGTAAATATCTTGATTGTCCTGAAATTTCATATTTATATAGTGCCTCCCATCCTGAAGGATTCCAAACACTTCAAACAAACTGAATAGTATAGATGTACAGTGTTGTTTCCCACTTAATGTGGTAAAGAGGATATTTCTGCTAAGGACAAAGGCAAACTGGAAGTGCCATGAGGTCTCTGAAGTCCATGCAGAGCTGACAGAAACACAGTTCATACATTTTAACACCAGAAGGGACCACGTTGTGATCATCATTCTAGACTGACCTTCTGCATAACATGGGGTAAAGAATTTCACCCAGTGATTCCTCCAGTTGAGAGAATTACTCATCCCTACTGGGAAGTGAACATGATCAAGTTCAATTACTTACGATTGAACTACTGCTTATCTTTTAGAAAGACATTCAGTCTTGATTTCAAGACTCCAAGTGATGATGAATTTAATACTTCCTTTGGTAAGCTGTCCCCGTGGTCATTTACCCTCACTGTTAAAAATGTATTCCTCATTTGATTTTTTTTTTAAACTTCAGTTTCCAGCCATTGGATCTTGTTATGCTTTTGTGCACTAAATTGAGGCCAGATATCTTATATATCATTTACCATCTCGCATTAAGATCAGATATCTTTGGCTTGTGTTAGGACTTAAAGGCCATGATCAAGCTGCCTCCGAATAGTCTCTCGTGTCTGATTGCGAGGTGTATTTTCTAAACCATTGTTGTAGCTCTTCTCTGAACCCCAATCAGAAAGACCAACACAGAGTAAGTTTCCTGCTGAAGAGTGAAGGCTGAGTCAAATCTGTGGTCTCAGGGGATGCTTTGGTCACTAATCTTTCCCCTACAGAATATCTCTGAAGTTATTAGAAACTAAGGAACATTTTAAAAAATCCTGTATTGAATTTTACTTTGAAATAAGCTTTGCTAGACAGTATTTATACTACAGAGGTATCCAAGCAACAAAAGGAGAAACTCAAAGAACACTGAGTTTTGGCTCCACAAATACAGAAGCCTGGCTAGTTAGAAGCTTAAAGACAGACATGAGAACATTTTCTTCTTCATACTGAGAGTTTGCAGACAGTTTTCTCTTAAATTATTGGCTCATGGCAAGATTTTGAAATGCGCTTAACACTATGGGCCAAATTCATTGCTGGTGGAAGTCATAAGCCTTTTTTTAAAAATCTGCCATTATTGGCGTGTGGACAATTGTCAACAACAAATTTATTTTTTAAAGTCATGATTCAGCAAAACATTTAAGTACATGCTTAAAATGAAGCACATGCTTAAGTATTTTACTAAATTAAGGCTATAAGCAGTACCTAGCACAGAAAAGAGCCTGGGCTAATTGTTAAATATACGTAAAATGTTGATGATGATAACAACAAAAGCAGTAGATTTTACCCTTTTAAATCTTCTGGATTCTCATTCTGGAACAGCTGCTCAGCTGGTATAAATCAGCACAGTTCCACTGAAGTCATTGGAGCTATGGCAATTTACACCAGCCGAGGTTCTGGTCTTTTCCATTTTAGACTGATAGCTCTCCTCTAGAAACATGTACTTTAGCGTGATTTGATCTGATACAACCAATATTCACTTGGGCATCTCACTAGCGCAGGGACGCTGGAACAATTTTTAGAGTGGGGGTGCTGAGAACCAGTGAACCAAACTGTAAACCCTATATATAAAATGGAATCCCCTTCAAGCCAGGGGGTGTGGCAGCACCCCTAGTTCCAGCACCTATGCACTAGCATTCAGGTTGTCCTCCATGAAAGATTTCTTATTTATCATGAGCACTTTTCCTTTCTTCTCTGTGCAACTTGGCTCCCAGAAGTATTTTAGTTCTCCTCATAAATAATATCCTGCCTTCTCTTTATTGCTTTTAAGAGCCTGTCCTGCTCCAATTGATGCAGAAAGCTACAGTCCACTTAACTCAGCAACACAGGCAGCCAAAAGCACATCTCTGCAGTGCTCCACTCTCTTCAAATACCATAGTGATGAGCGGGTGATGAAAACAAAGATAGACAGGATAGAATTGTACTGCACCAATCAGGGAATCCTATGACATTATTCTCTTCTCATGTACAGCAATGTAAATCAAGAATCACTTGCACTTGCAATGCCATTAACCTGAGAACAACTGTGTAAGATAACAGAAACAGGTCCACAGGCTTACTGACTTCCATTACCTCATGGGAATTTCACATGCAAAAAAAATAAAAATAACGATCATCCACATTTATACCAAGTTTCCAGCAGCTTCCAGCCTCCTTTCCACTGTGCAAAGATGGCTCTCTGTTACACAACTAATGAGCTTTTGTCACGTCCTTTACTTTCTTAGATGCTCTACACTTACTTTTGAAAAGTTTCCATTTGGCTAAACTACCAAATTTTACATATTACTCCATCTTCAGCAGAATCACAAAAGCATGAAGTTCATCCCTCTTTGTGCATGAAGACTGATGCATGCCTGGAACTCTTTCTGTGAGATTAAGTGGGGGAAATATAGTTCCTGCACTCCACCCCAGAGCTCAATATACAGGAATTAACAGCAAGATGCTGGCTTCTCCCTTATCCACTTCTTAAAAGCTATTGACAGCCCCAATAGAGCTTAACTGGAGGCATAAAATGACCATGGTTTTCAGAGTTTTCAGCACATGCTGCCAGCACCTGCCCACATTCTTTACCATTCCCAAGACACTTAACTAAGATCAAAGTCTATTCTGACAGTTACACTTGTCATACCTGGGCAATCTGTGTGCTGTTTCACACAGCTATTAACTTGCCATCAAGCAATCAGTTCCCTTAACCAACTCATCATATCATTAATAATTTTAATTACTACCTTTAAAACAAACCATGGTGTATCACTTAAACAAACTGGTAATAAAAATATAGCATTTGTCCTTTTTTCAGTTTGGTTTGAAATGGTTTTATAATCAGAGAATTATATAGGATCATGGATCTGATATTTAATCAAAGCAGGAAAGCAACTGATTTATGTATCTGGGCTGTTTGCATACTAGCCATATTTAAAACATGTATTCCTACAACATCTACTCCTGCACCTACTGAGAGATAACAGGGCCATAATGAACACCTGTGTTTATGCCATACCAAAACCATGCTTTTCTTCCGAGTTGTAACAATGCTGTACCAATTGCCTGTGCCCTAAACTATGTATAATGATATTGTTCCAAAAATAGTATCATTTGTATCATTTACTTGTATATCTACAGCTGTATGTATGATAGATAGAAAGATAGATAGATCCATGTGTGGCACTCTGTACCTCAAAGCAGCACCCTGGAACCACCATATTCACGTGTCATATAATTATGATATATTTCATACAAAGCATGTCATGTAAAATATCATATGAAAGGTCATGATTTGCTGAAACCCATTGTTCTGTCCAAATATGTATATCATAGTGTGTATGAAGTTAAGAGATTTTGCTGTATGGTTGTTCCGAAATATGTTGTAAGTTTGAGAGTCTCCATTGCAAGTTCCACAGTGACAACAAGGGTAGTGATCCCCACCCAGGAGGGTAATAAATGACCACTGATCAGCAGGGAAGTTATAAACAAGGGATTTACAATACTGTAAGAGGATTGCACAAGCATCACACAATGGGGGATTGCTCAACTCCATGACTCAGCAAAGCCCAGCAGGACATGTCTGGGCTAGTGTTTTCCAGGCACATGGACTGAGGATATAAAATAAGGGACAGTGGCACTGTGCCTCTCTCCTCCCCCACCTATGCTGGAAGCAACAAGAATTCTGGGAAGACAAAGACTTCAACTAAGTAGACTGGTCCCAGGCTTAAAAGGGGAAGCCTGTGTATTAAGAACTATAACATCCAGTAGGGTGAGAAAACTGCTTGATCCAACTACTGCCTAGTGTAATAAGGATTAAGATGTAGACTGTATGCTTATCTTTTATTTTCTTTGATAACTATCTCTGACCTTCTCCATTGAGGGAGGGGCACACTGGGTAATAAATGTACACTGGTCAGGCTTCTGACCAGGGCAAGATGGTACAGTTCTGGGGTGCAAGGCTGGCGGGAACTGGCTGGTGCCTTTCTCTGTGTGATTCGTGAATAGCTTAGGGAGCATTCATACAACCTGGCTGGGTGTGGGGCTCCACATGCTGTTTGTGTTGAGCGATAACAGCACCTGGAGGGGTTCGCTGCTTGTCACTGGCAAAGCACAGTGAAAGACAGTCCAGGCTGGACAGTTAAGTGGGCACTGCGGTATCCCAGTTTCAGACTGTATCCCAGGGATTCTGTCACACCATGTACATAATTTTCCTCTGCACCAGCCTGTCAAGACTTTTTAAAGTGTGGTGGGGAAGGGGAAGGAATGAAATAAGCCAAAAATAAACAATTTTGCTACTTACTTGCTCATCTGTTGGTTTTTTTTAATTCTCCCAACAACCTTAAAATCAAATAAATTATTTACTAGTGACAGATGGGGTTAAGCTTTAGATATTATCATGACAGCATAGTGCTCACCATTGATCTATATGAGTATGGCAGGTAATGTACAAAACTTTAACAGTATCTCTTCTGCCACACTCCCTCCCACAATGCCACATTAGATGCTAAAATTATATCCCTGATTTCTGGGACTAGAACATATCACTCATTTTCCCTCCAGCTCACTTAGTTCTATGCTGGTTCCAGTAGGCAACAGTTCTAAGACTACAGCTTAAGAAGCCATTCCAGAAGCAGAGCCCTACCTGTGTCATGCGAGGTTTACAGTAAAAAAGATCTCCCAGTATCTCTGTACTGATATAGCTATCTATATCCTTCTAACAAACCCTCCTAATGTAGACACAGTTTATAAATGGCAAAAAAAAAAAAAAAAAAAAAGGGGGGGGGGTGCTTTTGCTCTGGTTCCCCAAGCAAAATAAGCTATACCGGCAAAAGTATACGCTGGTATAACAATCTACACTAGAGCTTTTGCCAATACAGAAATTTGGGGGAAAGAGGGAAATCATACCCGTAAGTGACACTATTAGACCAGAAAAAGTTTTTAGTGTAGACTTGGCCTTAGTAACTGGCCACGAAGCTGTTCACCTAAATCGAGCAACTGCTACTATTTTCTCCCCTCTCTCTCTCTCCCCTTCCCTTGAAGTGTAAGTGAAATAATCATTTCCTCGGCCTGGTATAATAAAATTTAGAAATTCCTAAATTAGTTTTAATTGCACTTTGTTGCCAGAATATAGGACTACTGGGCAAAATATCAGATTACTCGCAAAGAACTGTAAATTGCCAGACTGCTGATACAGCACGGTGCTAACACACACCTGATAGGAAATCACCTCGGTCCCTTCTCTTCAAATCATAACCCACACCACTAAATGAATCAATGGGTGCAACGAATGATCAATACCTCTGAAAAATCAAACCTCAGGTGTCTGAAGCTGGGCACCAAAAATTAATGCACTTTTGAAAATTTAGGCTAGATTTAGCGCTGTTATAATGCTGTCAGCTAGAAAAGAAGAGGGGTCAGGAAAAAAATGAAGGAAAAAGAAACAGAACAGGACTTTAAGGAGGCTTGTGGTGATCTCAGCATTCAGAAATGGATCATATGCATTCCCTTCTTTTCCATTTTCCTGGCTGGGTTATGCATTGCTACAGTAACTAAATCAGAAAGACTTACATTTGTCACTTTAAGAAAAGGAGTACTTGTGGCACCTTAGAGACTAACCAATTTATTTGAGCATAAGCTTCCGTGAGCTACAGCTCACTTCATCCGATGCACCTGTATTCTTTTTGCGAATACAGACTAACACGGCTGCTACTCTGAAATTTGTCACTTTAAGAGTGATCAGTCTGTTCTGAAGGACCAAGAGGAGTGTCCTCTAGATTCCAATTTTGCAACCCTTATTGCTGCAAGTCATCCTCTCTCATGTGATTAGACCCATTGTTTTAACTGGGTTATAACAGTGCAGTAGTTTTAGGTACTACTGAAATAATGGAACTATATGTGAGTGATGATAGCAAGATCTAGTCCTTAAAAATGTAGGTTGGTTTAAGCATTTAAAATAGCTACACATTTGCATATTACCATGAAAATGTACTTTTTATTCAGGTTATCTTCAGTACTTGAGCAGCGCTAAGAATTCCAGCTGACTAAATACACAGTGAAAGAGGTGCATCTGCTAATTCAGCAGTATGGGTTTTATGTTTCTCTTTTGTATCAAGTGAATCCTTCAGATGTCCTTTATACGACCTCCAATTGTCTGTGAGGCCCGGAACGCTTCTTTATTATTTAGAAGTATTCATCCAGACTACACTCCCCTTAGATGCTTCTTTTTAAAATCAATGTACTTTTTTTTAAGGTCCCAGACATCTTACCTGACAGAGGTTCATGAAAGAGATTTTGGAAAAGATTAATCTCAGTAGTATCCTTTAAATGTACGAATGAGCCTTTTTAGCTTTGATAAGGGTGCAAAATTTACATCATTGCTTTATATTCCTTTGTTACTGATTTTGGACTCAATGCTTTATTTTGACTTGTATATTTTTACTGGATACTTCATAAACTGAAGAGGCAGAAACTTTGGTAATAGGGATATGTTAGACAGATAGCAAAGGCAAACAAATGTATGCCTAAAAAGTAATATAAACAGTAACTTAAGACAATTTCAGCCTTTCGCTTTTTTGATCTGGAGCTGTTTATTTGTGTTTTATCCAAATGACTAAATACTCTTGGGTAAAAAAATAAAACAAAATAAATGTCTACCACAATGCAGAGGTTCTCTGGGGGCCTAGAGAACAAATGGGGGTAGTCCAAATTCAGGCTGAAGTATTGTGGCCAAGGGCTACAGTGTATCTACCCACATAGGACAGACTCACTTTGTAGCTGCCCAGCACATCTCCTATATGAATTTTTCTGTCCTCAGCCTAAAAACCCACCTATTACCCTTCTTAACAAAAAAAAAAAAAATACATGAACAGGATAAACTCTTTGAAGACTGCATTTCCTACAATTTGCTTATGGAAGCAACTCAAGCTGTTGACAATAAACGATGAGTTATGCATGGCTTAGGTCTTGTCTATCTAAAAGACCACTTCTGTCCCCATGCACAACCATGACGTTTAAGGTCAGATGAGGCTGTTAACACTCCCTAGACATGAATGCTTTGTGGCCTGAGGATAGAGTATCCTAACTCCTACTTTCTCAGGTAAACCTGAGGGACAAAGATTAACATTTAAAATGTGGAGTTAGGCGAAATTTGGGCTAATTCTTTATTAACATCTAGTTGAGAAATGGAATATTTTGGAGGTGGCATATTTTTCCTAACATTGCTTCCCAAGAATGTGCTATGTGGCAGATGGCATTTGAACCAGTAGGATTATACCCACTGACTACAGAAGCATGGGCTGTGCAGTCTCTAATGCCTGCAGCAGTGCCACTCTTTACTACCATTACTTACAGGGGTGCATAAAGAATCACGGTCTGTTCTGTAAGACTAATGCTGGATTTGTGATGCACATCAGACTGTTTTGTGATAGGGTAGGATAACAGGGACATGGAGATATGCATTTTATAAAGAGCAGTATATTGACAGGAGAAAATTCCACAGACTTAATGATGAATCTCACTGTATCTGTATTCAAATGGTTGTAACAACCAGAGCTGTTTAATCATTTTAGAAGAAAAGCCATTCTTAACAGCAAAACTGAGCAAAGCGCTCCATTTCTCTAAAAGGGAAATTAAAGACATTGTCCATTTATGGAAAACTAAATAAAACTACCCTTTTCAAGGATCCTTGTGTTATGGGCCCTATCCTGAAAGGCTGGTATATGGTGCTTGTGATTTTTAAGTTTTTACCTGACTGACACTTCTATATGTAGGGTAGGTTGAGAGACTATAGATTCTCACTAATCTGATGTTTAATTTCATCTGAAATTTTGAAGCAAGAAATCTCTTCCAAAGTTTAATCTAATGCATTTCTAAAAAGCCTACAGTCCTTAAATCATAGCGCTATAAGCATGTTTGGAAAACAATTTCTTTCCTAAGATTTAATAATGGGAAATATCATTGGTTACAAGACCCTATGTTAATTTTGTTGAAATCTAGCGCTATACCACTTGGAAGACTAGTCAGTTCTGTAAGAGCGAATACAATTTTGTCCATCCAAAGAGGGATCAGGGTGCCAACATCCTATCATAAGGATCAGAAGAACTAAAGTTAATAAACATTTGACTGGCAATGACAGCCTACTAGTGCATGCCTTGTGTACAAAGGTGTCAAGGTACAAATCTTAGTCAAATATATCTTCTAATTATCCTGTCACTTCAAAGAAAGAGAGATGTCTTGAAAAAGCTAAATGTTCCTGGGTGATCTTTAGCTGTAGTTATCTAGGGCTCCTGTCATTCATGTAAAAATGAGGAGTCCTTGTGGCACCTTAGAGACTAACAAATTTATTTTGGCATAAGCTTTCGTGGGCTAGAACCCACCTCATCAGATGCATGGAGTGGAAAATACAGTAGCAGGTATAAATACACAGCACATGAAAAGATGGGAGTTGCGTTACCAAGTGGGAGGTCAGTCTAACGAGACAATTCAACTAACAGTAGGCTACCAAGGAAGGAAAAATCATTTTTGTAGTGGTAATGAGAGTGGCCCATTTCAAACAGTTAACAAGAAGGTGTGAGTAAGAGTAGGGGGAAATTAGTATGTGCCAGCAATGCCCCTCTGCCATGTACATTGGCCAAACCGGACAGTCTCTACGCAAAAGAATAAATGGACACAAATCATAGAATCATAGAATATCAGGGTTGGAAGGGACCTCAGGAGGTCATCTAGTCCAACCCCCTGCTCAAAGCAGGACCAATCATCCCAGCCAGGGCTTTGTCAAGCCTGACCTTAAAAACTTCTAAGGAAGGAGATTCCACCACCTCCCTAGGTAATGCATTCCAGTGTTTCGCCACCCTCCTAGTGAAAAAGTGTTTCCTAATATCCAACCTAAATCTCCCCCACTGCAACTTGAGACCATTACTCCTTGTTCTGTCATCTGCTACCACTGAGAACAGTCTAGAGCCATCCTCTTTGGAACCCCCTTTCAGGTAGTTGAAAGCAGCTATCAAATCGCCCTCATTCTTCTCTTCCGTAGACTAAACATCCCCAGTTCCCTCAGCCTCTCCTCATAACTCATGAGTTCCAGTCCCCTAATCATTTTTGTTGCCCTTTGCTGGACTCTCTCCAATTTATCCACGTCCTTCTTGTAGTGTGGGGCCCAAAACTGGACACAGTACTCCAGATGAGGCCTCACCAGTGTCGAATAGAGGGGAACGATCACGTCCCTCGATCTGCTGGCAATGCCCCTACTTATACAGCCCAAAATGCCATTGGCCTTCTTGGCAACAAGGGCACACTGTTGACTCATATCCAGCTTCTCGTCCACTGTAACCCCTAGGTCCTTTTCTGCAGAAATGCTGCCGAGCCATTCGGTCCCTAGTCTGTAGCGGTGCATTGGATTCTTCCGTCCTAAGTGCAGGACTCTGCACTTGTCCTTGTTGAACCTCATCAGATTTCTTTTGGCCCAATCCTCCAATTTGTCTAGGTCCCTAGGTCCTATCCCTACCCTCCAGCATATCTACCTCTCCTCCCAGTTTAGTGTCATCTGCAAACTTGCTGATCCACACCATCCACCAGATCATTTATGAAGATACTGAACAAAACCGGCCAAAGGACCGACCCTTGGGGCACTCCACTTGACACCGGCTGCCAACTAGACATGGAGCCATTGATCACTACCCGTTGAGCCTGACAATCTAGCCAGCTTTCTATCCACCTTATAGTCCATTCATCCAGCCCATACTTCTTTAACTTGCTGGCAAGAATACTGTGGGAGACAGTGTCAAAAGCTTTGCTAAAGTCAAGGAACAACACGTCCACTGCTTTCCCTTCATCCACAGAACCAGTTATCTCGTCATAGAAGGCAATTAGATTAGTCAGGCATGACTTGCCCTTGGTGAATCCATGCTGACTGTTCCTGATCACTTTCCTCTCCTCTAAGTGCTTCAGAATTGATTCCTTGACGACCTGCTCCATGATTTTTCCAGGGACTGAGGTGAGGCTGTAGTTCCCAGGATCCTCCTTCTTCCCTTTTTTAAAGATGGGCACTACATTAGCCTTTTTCCAGTTGTCCAGGACTTCCCCCGATCGCCATGAGTTTTCAAAGATAAATCTGACATCAGGAATTATAACATTCAAAAACCAGTAGGAGAACACTTCAATCTCTCCGGTCACTCAATAATAGACCTAAAAGTGGCAATTCTTCAACAAAAAAAGTTCAAAAACAGACTCCAACGTGAAACTGCAGAACTGGAATTTGCAAACTAGACACCATCAAATTAGGCCTGAATAAAGTCTGGGAATGGTTGGGTCATTACAAAACCTAATTTCCCCCTACTGTTACTCACACCTTTTTGTCAACTGTCTGAAATGGGCCATTCTCATTACCACTACAAAAATGATTTTTCCTCCCTTGGTAGCCTACTGTTAACTGAATTATCTCATTAGACTGACCTCCCACTTGGTAAGGCAACTCCCATCTTTTCATGTGCTGTGTATTTATATCTACTACTGTATTTTCTACTCCATGCATCTGATGAAGTGGGTTCTAGCCCACAAAAGCTTATGCCCAAATAAATTCGTTAGTCTCTAAGGTGCCAGAAGGATTCCTCGTTGTTTTTGTTGATACAGACTAACACGGCTACCACGCTGAAACCTATCATTCACGTATCACGTCAGGAAAGAAAAATGTTGCCATCAGGAGATGGCCATATTGAAAAAGGAGCCTGCTCTATAATCTGGTGAACTTCTCTGATCCGGAACATCCAGAAAGAGCCAGTGTTCATCTAAATTCAATTTGCTAGCAGAGGGTGAGGAGCTAGCAGGTGGGTAAAATATTTTCGGAGATAGATGATTTGATTAAAAAACACAAAAGGGAACAGAAGAACTCTTTCTCTGGTGAAGCTCTGTACCAAAGCCCAGTGAAATCAGTGGAAACACTTGCATTGACTTCAGCGGGCACTTGATCGGGTCCTAGAATACCTCTGCTCTTGTTTTCTAGGAACACCTCTGAACCTTGTAGAGTTCATTTAAAGATTCTGAACTGATGTGGGGAGAGAATGGATGATTTGAATATATTTTACTTATCTTTAACTTCTATCATAACAAAGGCCTAGAATTCTCCCCACCATCCCCTCCATGTACCCATCACTGGAGATAGCTAAGACTGGGTGGATAATTAGCAGTTCAAGGTTTAGGCTTAATGGAAGAGGAACAGATCAAAAAACCATCCCATATACTACCCAGATTAATAAGAGAACAGTGAGGATACACAGTCCTAGTCTGATGGAGGATTAATTTATGGCCAAAGTGTTGTCTGTTGGTAACAGTGAATTCTGCTGCATCAAAAGAAGCAAAATTATGTATAAGTATTTTCTTTCAAGAGTGTGGGGTCTTGTTGGCAACAACAATAACGGTTCACATTACTATATGCTTAGTCATAAAGATGAGCTGTTATGGGAGCAGCTGAGGTCCTTCCCTTCTCTCTATCACATCCTGCATTGACGGTGATGACTGGCTCAGCCAAGTAAGTAAATACGTATATTGCCAATGATGCAAAAACACATCTGCCAACAGAGACTAGAGATGAAAAGGAGTTAAATATTTCTGGGATGGTAGTGTCAATACCAATAATTTTATAGATTCATGGATTGCAAGCCCAGAAGGAACCACAATGATTATCTAGTCTGACCAGCTGCACAACACAGCCATAGTATTTTACCCAGCAATTCCTGCATCTAGTCCAATAACTTATGACTGAACTCGTGCATATCTTTCAGAAAAAGAACTAGTCTTCGTTTAAAGACCTCGAGTGATGGTTTAAAGACCTCACATTCCTTATTTGTCTACTCTAATGGTTAACTACCCTCATCCCCTGTTAAAAATTTGAATGTCTGCATGTCTGCCTGGAGAGACTGGAAGAAAGGTCATCCATCAGGCAGAGAAACAGAAAATGTATTTGAAGTGGTGCCTGCAGTATTGGTTCAGACTACAACTAGAACCTTTGATCTGAAATAAAGCTCTGTGATGCCAGTATTTCAAGCAGTGCTGCACCAGCGGAAGGAACAAGCCAAGTCTCTGGCTATGATTACACTACAGCTTAAGTTGACATAAGTTATGTTGCTCAGGGGTGTGAATTAGCCAATCACCTGACCAACATAACTTACGTTGACTTAAGTGCTGGTGTGGACAGTGCTATGTTGGCGGGAGAGCTTCTCCCACCAACACAGCTGCTGCCATTCATTAAGGGTAGATTAACTCAACAGAAGAGCTCTCTCCCATCGGCTTAAGGCGGCTACACAGACAGCATCAGTGCAGCTGTACTGCTATAAACTCTCTCGTGTAGCCATAGCATCTGTGTCACAAGGTGCTCACAATGCCAACAATAAAATGCAAAGTCAACGAGGCAAAAGTGTATAAAAATTATAATAATGGTGAGTAATGCCCATAAAACCCTAATCAATTCCCCTACTAGAGAAGTGAGTATGTTTAAATATAGCTGCATATCAAATCTGCTCTGCTTTGAAACTGTTGTCTCTTATTTAGTCTGAAATCTGAATTATTTAAGTACCTACTTATATATCCTTTAAGTGATTGTTTCATGTTTATTATTTATTACTCAGATAGGGTGTGATCTAGCTGCCATGGAACTCACTGAAACAACTGACTTCAATGGGAGCTATATCAGGTGCCTAATTCCTGCTAGTACTATTTGTAAGAAAAATACCATCAAATCTACTGGATAAAAGTAAAACGCAGAATATTGTATCTTGGTAGTAGTAAAATGCAATTTGTTTCTTATGTAATATCAAACTTTAAAGGTCACAGGGCCTGATTCTGATCTCACACTGGAGTCACTGCTGATTTGAGTCAGTGTCACTTAGATCAGAATCAGGCCCTAATTTTTAAAAAAAAAATAGTTAAAAAAAATCTCACCATTTCAGGGAAGACATTTACCCTATAACTTCAAATTCACACTGGGCAGATGTAATCTGAGAGTGTCAATAAAAAATACAGGTCTTCTGAAAGTAACAAAGTTTAGGATTAAGACCCAGTGCCTCATCCCTTTCATAAGTAGTTCCTCTGAAGTCAACAGGCTAATCACAAGAGTAAGAGCTGCAAGAGCTGGCCTTTATTTAGCTGCATGGACTATTTCATATTCCTGTCACCCAGCTCTAAGCCTGACACTGTATGATCCTTAGAAACATCAAGGTGATATGAGCCCTCAACTCCCACTAACTTCAATAGGTGGACTGAAGGCGCTCAGCACCTTTCAGGATTCGTCCCAGAGTTTGCTCCTAATGAATAAAAGCAGATAGTATCTATACCATGCTAAAGTAAATTTTATAAATAAAATATTTTAAGACATTAGCAATTGTTGTATTTGTAATTGTTCTTCTAATCAAAATTCCAATGACCAGGAACCTCAGCACATTTTGAGCCATTTTTCCTGCTCACAGTATGTCCCACACTACTGAGGCATTTTGTTCAGAGGTCAGGAATGTGGACATGCTACCATGGGATTCAGGAAATCATTTACAGAATGCATAAAAATGTCTTTGCAGTACAGTGCCTCAGAGCTAAGAGGGCATGACATAATATCTTTGCTACTCAAACATACTTGGTTAATGTGCAACCTTTAATATGCAATAATCACATGCCTTTAAACAAAAAAATAAAATAAAGTCAAATACAACTTGCATGATGATCAGAATGCAGTTAGAAAGGAAACTGCATGAATTTTATAAAATTATTTAAATTAATAAAGTTTCTATCTTTGTCAAAACTTACTATTGATAGCGAAAGCCGCAAAATATAGCATTTCTTCATTTAAGGACAGCTTGAGCATTTTAAACCTTGCTAACAGAAGAGACTGTGAAACTGTGAAAGTTATACTGTCCTTCAGGTTCCTTTAGGATCTAGAAATTAATGTTGCTGGCTGTGTTATACATTATTGGACCATGAATCAAAATAATTTGAATATGGAGCCAAAATTTTAAAAAATGTGAAGGTTTCCATCTGATGTATGTAACTGAAGTAGTTTTGATTTCTAGACTTACTTCCATAGCAGACTAGTCAAAACATTGCTTTAAATTTAATCAGAAGTTATATTCTAGCCGAGAAGGGCATGTGCATGATCCACCAGAGACCACCAACCTTGTAAAAAATGTAAATCAAAGTGGCTAAGAGTGACATTTCATAACAGTTTATTCAGAAAGACAATAAGAAAGTTAATGTGAGAATAAGACAGGTACTACTGCACTCTGGATTCTGACTGTGTGCATTTGGATAAACAAACTGATTAACACTGTCATCAGTTACTCCCATGTAAATCTGGAATAACTCCACTATTTCACTGGAGTTACTCTTGTTTAATACTGGTGTAACTGACAAAAGAATTTGGCCTTCTGTTGTCTTGTTTTTTAAGCAATAAGTCCATATTTCCCAAAAATATAATGTCTGTCTTCTGTACACTGGAGATAGGAACTTATTTTGAGTTGCAGGACAAGTTTATACACCCATTAAAGTATTCTGTGAAGAACGGGTACAAACCTTCTGTTTCAACAATGCTATGTGTGAAAAACTGTTTAAAAATATTAAGCATCTATATGTATTTCCAAGACAATGATTAGAAATGTTACATTTTAAAGTATACTTATAACATTCAGCAGACAGCATAATCTAGCCAAATAATCACACTGGTTAAGTCCCTCCTTTTCAAAGAATTCAAATCATTCAGGGGAACTGACTCAGACTGCCTGAGAATTTTCACTTTCAGGCTCTGGAAAAGGAAAGTTAAACCATAGCAAGGTATTTGGGCACGCCCATTGACTACAGTGGGCAATGAATGAGGCAGTTGATATTGTTAAGGTGCATTAAGGAGCCTCTTCCTTTACACTCTTTGTGTGGACATGATAAGGTAGAAAATAGGCCAGAATGGACCAGAAGAGAAGCTACTCACAGCCTGCCATACAGATTCAGATTTATAGCAGACCAACTTCTCTAGCTTATTCCAAGGACAGTACAGTATATGAGCTCTTCAAATTTAGTAGAGTACTAAATTTATCCCGATTAGGCCATCAAGATTGAGGAAATGGGGAAACCATCAAAATATTATTTTCTTTTATCATGAGTGACCAAAAGTACATAATATAAAGCCAGGTTTGGTATCAAGGTGAATAGAAAGCTGGCTAGATCGTTGGGCTCAAGGGGTAGTGATCAATGGCTCGATATCTAGATGGCAGCCGGTATCAAGCGGAGTGCCCCAGGGGTCGGTCCTGGGGCCGGTTATGTTCAACATCTTTATTAATGATCTGGATGATGGGATGGATAATGGGACTCTCAGCAAGTTCGCAGATGACACTAAGCTGAGGGGAGAGGTAGATACACTAGAGGGTAGGGATAGGGCAATTTAGGCAAATTGGAGGACTGGACCAAAAGAAATCTGATGAGGTTCAACAAGGACAAGTGCAAGTCCTGCACTTAGGACCATAGGCACCGACTTCTAATGGTGCCAGTGGGTGACCCACCCCAACTTCACCCCCCCATTCTAACCCCTTCCCCAAAGTCCCCGCCCCAACTCCGCCCCCCCGCCCCATTTGACTCTTTCCCCAAATCCCCGCCCCGGCCCCGCGTCCTCCCCTGAGTGCGCCACGTTCCCACTCTTCCCCCCTCCCTCCTGGAGCTTGCTACAGCTGTTTGGCAGCGGCAAGCGCTGGGAGGTAGGCGGAGGAGCTGGGACGCATCGTGCTCAAGGGAGGAGGTGGAGGCAGAGAAGGAAGTGAGGTGGGTCAGGGAGCATGGCTGCTGGTGGGTGCACAGCACGCACTAATTTTTCCCCGTGGGCGCTCCAGCCCCAGAGCACCCACAGAGTCGGCACCTATGCTTAGGACAGAAGAATCCTATGCACTGCTACAGGCTGGGGACCGACCGGCTAAGCGGCAGTTCTGCAGAAAAGGATCTTGGGATGACAGTGAACGAGAAACTGGATATGAGTAAACAGTGTGCCCTTGTTGTCAAGAAGGCTAACGACATATTGGGCTGCATTAGTAGGAGCATTGCCAGCAGATCAAGGGAAGTGATTATTCCCCTCTATTCGGCACTGGTGAGGCCACATCTGGAGTATTGTGTCCAGTTTTGGGCCCCCCACTACAGAAAGGATGTGGAAAAATTGGAGAGAGTCCAGCGGAGGGCAACAGAAATGATTAGGGGGCTGGGGCACATGATTTACGAGGTAAGGTTGAGGGAACTGGGCTTATTTAGCCTGCAGAAGAGAAGAGTGAGGTGGGATTTGATAGCAGCCTTCATTTACCTGAAGTGGGGTTCCAAAGAAGATGGAGCTAGGCTGTTCTCAGTGGTGGCAGATGATAAAACAAGGAGCAATGGTCTCAAGTTGCAGTTTGGGAGGTTTAGGCTGGATATTAGGAATAACTATTTCACTAGGAGGGTGGTGAAGCACTGGAATGGGTTACCTAGGAAGGTGGTAGAATCTCCATCCTTAGAGGTTTTTAAGGCCCGGGGTGACAACGCCCTGGCTGGGATGATTTAGTTGCGGTTGGTCCTGCTTTGAGCAGGGGGTTGGACTAGATGACCTCCTGAGGTCTCTTCCAATCCTAATCTTCTATGATTCTATCATCTACCACTTTGAAGTCTAAGCCAGTAAATAAAGGGCCAAAACCTGTCTACAACTACTTCCATGCAACACCACTGAAATCAAGCAGCTTAAATGGGTGTAAAATGAGCAGAGAATTTGACCCTCAGTATGTCAGTTATTCAGTCTGAATCTCAATCTCCTACTTCTCAGGCTAGCAGGAGGTTGGAGAGGGGTATTGCTTCCATGGCAACTTTTATGGGCTAATTTGGAGAGGAAACTGTTCTGAAATGGGCCTGGTCAGTGCTTAATTTGTCCCAGGGCTGAGCCCCAGCACCTCCAGGCTTGGCAGTTCATAGAACCGCCACATCTGGGTTTGCTGCATCAGTTATGAATGTAAAAAAATTGCTTGAGCCCCAGCACCTCTTTCATTACAAAATTAAGCACTGAACCTGGTTCATACATGTTAAGGAAGAACTGTAGTCCAAGTGGGAGCCACTGCTGAGGGCATGTCACAAAGGTCCTACACTGGTAGTAGTCTCTTCCCAAGACACTACATATGAAATAAATAAGGTCTTCTACTCAGTTATATTAGCGCTTTGAGTCTTGGGCTCTGGTACTTTCAGGCAGACAATATGTTTTTAACAGGGGCAAATACATGGAAAACTCAAGGAGGAATATTTTAAAAATATTGGAGTGTCACATCAAGCAATAATTCACTTGTATCACATCACATTTCTACTGAATGGAAATCTTTTTTTGTTACCTACTTGCACTGAGTTCTCATCACTTGAATGCTTACCAGCTAGAGCCTTAATACGGGATCGCTCAAACAGTCGTGCAGAACTATTTTCATTGTCCCAGTCATCAACATCCCAGCGGTTATTCACATCACTGTATTGCTGTTGGATTTCAATATTGTCATAGTCTGTCGCTACTGTTGTTGTCATCTTGAACCTTCTTAACCTATCCTTGGCATCAGCTTCTCCTTAAACAGCTCTGTAGAAAGGAAAAAATAATGTGGTCGCTTAAAACTATACACATACATTGAAAAGTCGCAATAAGATTCAAACTCAGGACTTTCAGCTTCAAACTCTTTGGGTTCCACTTGGTAAACTGAAGAAACAGCTCCAATATAATTCAGAAGTCTTAACAGCCTACCATCCTTACTGAAATCCACTGAATAATATTTACTTCCAGTAAAAAAAATAAATAAGGTCATCATGACTCTCAACCAAGGGAATGGAACATGCTAAATGGCACAATAAGACATTTTCATAGTTTTTATTTTCAAAGGGAATTTGTTTGCATTTTACACCTGTGAAACATGACTGTAAAACATGAACTCCAGATGCGTTAGGTACAAAAAACCTAATGTGCAAAAAAAGACCTAGACACATTTCCAAAAAGGTGCAGACTACATGTCAAAAATTAAAAACCAAACTCATGTAAACTCATTAGATGAGTGTTTTGACAAGCAGGAACATTTAATATGAAGATGAAGAAACGTTTCTTTCTGCATATGTAAAGTCTGATCAAATAACTATCACAGAGAATTTACCTGGAATCCTGTCCAGTGACATACAGCACTAACCACCATTTTCTTGTACTTATTTCAGCAACAAAATGGTAGCATACCAGCATTAGGTACTATAAATAATACAGTAGGCTGTTTTCCTGCAATCAGCAGGATGGTATCTAGCACATCTATGCTGTCTTCCATCCAAGGATCTTAAAGCATTTTACAAGCACGACTAAGGATTGCAGTATACTTTTAACACAAGCTCACTGATGCCATCACAGGAACAGTGTAAGGAAGGAATCAGCCCTCCAGAGGCACAAGGGTGGGGGGGATCCCCATTTTCTACTGGTGCTGTACCAACAGCATATTTATTACCCATCTTTTGCCAGTGGCCAGAGTGTTGGGTGGATCGAGCCCAGGCTCTACTCGCTCCCCTGCCCACCTGCTTGGGCTAGAGACCTGAGCATGCAGTAATGGTTTACCCCTGCACACCCAAACCTAAGGCCCAGGGAGACTGTGCAGGGATATAAACAGGTTCTTACTTCTCATTTATGCCCCTCTGTGGATGTGCTGCCTTGCACCTCTGCAGAGATGCGGGTGTAACATCTGCTTTTGATCAGAAAAGTATCGTACTTTGCTAGAGAAAAGTATATCAATTACAAACGAACTGTGCATACGTGGACTGAATATTTCTAATGAACTGGGCCCAAAATATTTGCTGTAAACCTTTAAATAATTATGTAAAAGATGAAAAGTAAATATAAAATCCAGTGCACCATTTCCTTTCATAAAGGAACGACACTGATAAAAATTATACTCATAAAAATATGAAAAAGAGGGTCAGGGCATGGGGAAATCCAATATGTACTACACAGGAATAGAAAACGTCAACACATTTTTAAAAAATCTAATTTAATTGATATATATGATTCCCCTCCCCTCCACAAATTCTATAATACAAGACAGGTCATTACAACAATACAGAATTACATAACAAACTGATTTTGGACTGAGGCCTGCAGTCCTTTCTCAGGCATTGCATATTAACTTCAATAAGCTTTAGTAAGGACAGCAGGATCAGGCCCAATATTTTAACACCCAAGACCTGACTATGACATACAGTAGTTACATATCTTACATTTTTTAAAGCTTATCATGCCATAACAAAAGCAACATTAGGCATCTGGATGTTTATATGATGATTTAGCTCTACAGAGAAATATGACAAAGTAGAGTTTGACTGTCATTACTACTAAATCATTATCACACAATAAAGGGTCCCAAACAGCATAGTGGTCATTAATGAAGTACTTAACACCTACAGCCAATGGCCAGTACAGCAAACAAAAACTCCTTGAGCAATCGAATAGGGAATCAGAAGCAACTCCAGACAGGGTCTCTGGATTTGGCCTAGCTATCTGGTGCCACCTACTGACAAATGAAAATGGAATACAATGGCACAGCAACCACAGCAAAGCACTCTTATTACCCTGCCTTGAGTTCATGTTACAAAACCTATTGCTATATATATTTTAAAGGATATATGAATGGTTTTACTGAGTCCAGGTTCATTCCATCAGCATTTTACATGTTGCAGCTGACAAAAAAAATCCATCTCATGGAAACACAAATTGAACTTTACTGTTCTCTGAATGAGATGTGCTTGCTTTCCAGCCAAATATCCTAGAATAAAAAGTGTGGTTAATTTCCCCACACCAACCCCTGGAGATTTCCACCAAAGGGGATTGCAACAATCCCCTTATTTTACACAGAGATAGCTAGTGGTTATATAAGATACTGTTACTGGAACTTTTGTGAGCTATGTGCCCTTTACAAAAGGTGGGAAGGAATCAGTTCTGTTATTTTAAGATGCCAACAGATGAAAGAATATGAAACAAGCTGTTCTGGGAAGGCCTTTAAAAAAATCATGCTCCCTCATTTATGGCATTTTACCTTTTGGGGATGACATTTTTCCAGTAGAAAACTCTGAAAATAGATAGTTTTCAGCCTGAGAAACTTAAAGCTGTTTCTGCCCACGTCAATAAACAGACACAGAAAAAGGGTGAAAAAAGCCTGATTAGGCCTCACACTACATGGTAGGAACATTTCTGCAGTAGCACTAGGGGACTGATTCTCATCTCACTTAGGTAGGCTCTGGATCAGGCTTTAAGTTTACAAAAAGACTCCACTGACTTCCACATGCTTTTGATCAGGCCTGTACACTGGCATAAATCAGGAATAACTCCACTGAAGTCAATGGAATTACACGCATGTAAAACAAGCATAACTGTGACCAGAATCAGGCTCCATATCTTTTATACAGCATCAAATTAGACCAGTCTTAACTGCAAAATCACAGATGTCTTTGATATGAAATGTGTAGTGCAACTTACAGCATTCCATCTGATCCACTAAGAATGACTCTTTCCACAAGTACCCCTTTTCTTTCCCCTGAAGTTTCAAATGTACTTTTTGAAAAGAAGCAATTCAGAATGGAAAAATAAAATTAGTGAACCTTAAGGACAAAACCCGGTTACGGACTAATTTCCCATAGGTTCCATAGGCCACTGAATTCATCTATTTCTATATCATCTATATCTACAGATGTGTTTTCCAAACAGCTGTGACTCTCCTATTCCCTTATTCTCCTTTCTAATTCCGTGCGCCCAATCCATCCCTGGTAAAGATGCACTTGGTCATTATTTCAGACCTGATTGACTGGACAATCTGCATTTTCCTGATGCTCCAAGAAGATTGTTGTAGAAAATAGGCATTTCTAAAAGAAGTGCTTATGTCTGGAATGTAGACTGAGTACCTGCTTGAATACTGAGGACAGGCAGACCAGCTGGTAGAGGAGAGAGACTGCAGAGAAAAAAATAACTGCTTTGCAGGAAAGCACTCTGGTACTATGGTGAAGACAATTTTAAAGGAAAATTTCAGTGCAATATGAAATCGTTTCCCTCATTTGCTCTGACATAAGCCATGAATAAATTGTAATTATTTCTTTTAAATGCCTTGCACTGAAGTTTTAAAATATGAAATAATGAAGCAGAAGGCGGCCATACTGTCAGCCTAATCATATGTATCAAGACAGGAAGGTCAGAGGTGCAGCCAGACACCCAGGGAAACAGACATTGTAGAGATCAAAGCCGCAACTAGAAGTTTCCACAGTTCTTTCTCGAGAATTTCTGTATATTTTTCAGGATATTCACTCTAAACAAATCCACAAAAATCCTTCAGAAAAAAATATAGAACCTACCTAAACAGTATTGCCAACTTCAAGAGATCAAAAATTATGAGTCAGACTCCAAGAAATCATGAAATTGGCCCCAAAATCATGCCTTTTTTTAAAAAAAGAGTACATATGTTTTTTTGATCAGTTTCTTGATTTTTGAACTCCCCCGTCCATCCCCAGGGTGTGTGCATGTGACAATTAGCATTGCCCACTCTCACACAACTACTGGATATAGATTTGCCAACTTTCTGATTGCCGAAAACCAAACACCCTTGCCCTGCCCCTTCCCCAAGGCCCACCCTACCCCGCCCCTTCTTTGAGGCCCCGCCACCACTCATTCCATCCCCCTCCTTTCATCGCTCACTCACTCGCTCATTTTCACCGGGCTGAGGCAGGAGGTTGGGGTGCGGGAGAGGTGAGGGCTCTGGCTGGGGGTGCGGGCTTTGGGGTGGGGCCAGGGATGAGGAGTTTGGGATGTGGGAGGGGGCTCCGAGCTGGGGCAGGGGGTTGGAGTGGAGGGGGGTGAGGGCTGCAGCTGGGGGTGCAGGCTCCAGGGTGGGGCCAGAAATGAGGAGTTCAGGGTTCGGGAGGGGGCTCCAGGCTGGGCCAGGGTGTTGGGATGCACGGGGTGTGAGGGCTCTGGCCGGGGTGCATGCTCTGAGTGGGGCCGGGGATGAGGGTTTGGGGTGAAGGAGGTTGCTCAGGGTGCTCGGGGTTCGGGCAGGGGGTTGGAGTGCGGGATGGGGCAAGGGGTGCAGTCTCCAGGCAGTGCTTACCTCAGGTGGCTCCCAGCATAGGCACCGACTCTGTGGGTGCTCCGGGGCTGAGGCCCCTAGGAGCAGGGGCAGCCAGGCGGCTCCACGCGACACTCCCACCCATAGGTGCTGCCCCTGCAGCTCCCACTGGCAGCGTTCCTGGCCAATGGGAGCTGCAGAAGCGGAGCCCGTGGGTGGGGGCAGCATGCGGAGCCACCTGGCCACCCTTGTCCCTAGGGGCCTCAGGGACATGCCGGCCGCTTCCGGGAGCCATAGGCGCCGACTTCCCCTCTTTCCCGTGGGTGCTCGACCCCCCTCTGACCCCAGGCCCACTCCCACTCCACTCCTTCCACGAGGCCCCACCCCTGCCACACCTCTTCCCACCCCTTCCCCACCCCCACCCCCATTCCAACCCCTTCCGCAAAGTCCCCACCCCAACTCTGTCCCCTCCCTGCCAATATTCCAACTCCTTCCCCGGGTCCCTTTTCAAGTGGGCATTCTGGTCAAAAACCAAACACCTGGCAACCTAACTGGATAAGGTGATTTTGGCCCCTGCTGTAGGAGCTCTCACCCCCTCCTGTGCCCATCTCTGGCCCAGCAATTATGCCTGTCTCCCAGTCCCCTGCATCAGTTCTGTCCCCACCCAACCCCCTCTTAGTTCAGTCCCCATCATCACCACCCCATCAGTTCAGCCCCCCTACCCCATCAACCCCCACTGTCGTCAGTTGACCCTCCCAGCACTCACCCCGTTTGCTCAGAACCCACCATCAATACAGCCCCGCCACCCCACCAGGTCTCATCCTTCTCACTTCTGCCTCCCTGCAGCCCCCAGCCTCACCTCTGCTCCTAAGGATTCTTCAGCTTCCCCAGGACTGGTGGGGGTGCTCCTAAATCCCAGGCTGGCAGGGGAGTCGCGCCTGGAGCTGACAGTTGGAGCCTCGACCACATCCGGGGTGGCTGACAGGATTTCTTAGTAAAATTAAGCCTCACTTTTAGAGCTCTCATATTTTTTCCCCAGTTGATTCAATTGCTTGTTTGAGATTTGGCCCTTCCCTAGAGCCAAGAAAATCCGTGGCTATCTGCAGACCATTCTTGCGGATAGCAGATTGGCTGCAGATACAACCGCGCAAGGCTCTACTGACCAGCGGTGCCTGCCCCGCGGCATGCAGCTCAGGTATCTCTCTCTGCGCGACTCTCGCCTGAGGCACTGGCCCCCCCACCCCCGCAGTTCCCATTGGAGCCAGTGCTCGGGGCAGCGCGCGGAGCTACGTGGCCCCCCTGCCTAGAAGCTAGACCCACTGCCGGCCGCTTCCAGGGCACAGCGCGGTTTCCGAACAGGTAGGCACTAGCCTGCCTTAGCTGGGCAGCACCACTGAGAGGACTTTTAATGTCCCAGTCGGCAGTGCTGACCAGAGCAAGGCGACCCAGTGCCTTACAAGCTGTGACCCAGTAGTGGGTCGTGACCACAGTTTGAAAAACACTGCACTAGGGGCTCTGGGGGAGCAAAAGGAAGGTCAATATGAGAGTCAGGTGAAGTTTTCAGGTTTCCTATTCTGGAAAAGGAATCCCTGTAGCTCTCCTGAGCTAAAATCTTAAGTCGTGTTCCTAAATTATGCGTGTCCCTATTCAAAAACTGGACACAAAGTATCTGTAAGCCAAATAAATATAACATGGGGAAAAAATGTTTGACAATACTTTTACAGTTGCAAAAGTATCTGTTATGGATCAGAGGGGTAACCATGTTAGCTGTATCCAAAAAACAACGAGGAGTCTGGTGGTACCTTAAAGACTAACAGATTTATTTGGGCATAAGCTTTCGTGGGTAAAAAACCCACTTCTTCAGATGCACGGAGAAGAGATTTTTTTTTTACCCACGAAAGCTTATGCCCAAATAAAAGCATCTGTGATCACCATTAATTACTTAAAGCATGATCTATTGTCAATAATATTCTCCAAACACATCACAGATGCATGTTGAAAAGACTTAAATATGTCTTTCAGTGACAGCATGTTACTTTCACTGAAGTTCTGCTCAATAATTGTATTTGCTCATTTATCTGCTGCTTGATGATTTCAGCAAGATCTTTGTGAGTGCAGAGTTGCTCTACTGAACTATATAGTCAGCACAAAGCAGGAGACACTCGTTTTGTTTATCATTAGCTTACTCTTGCATTCTCCAGTCATGTGTAAAGTGCCTGGTAAAACACTTGCAAGAAATACACTATATAATATATGGCACATACTAAAAAGTATTTTTGACAGAGGGAAGATTTAGCTCAAAAATGCAACTTACTTGACTTAAAATATCCTGTCTTTAAGCTGAAATACCAATTTAACAATGCAACAGACTTTATGTATTGAATAGAAAATCAAGTTTAGCTGTCATACACTGTGAGTAGCCAAATACACAGAATTCTAAGGGTATAGTGCTTCCACACTAACAAAACATGATAGAAGTACGTACTTTGAAAACAAGACTTAAAGATCCTACATCTATGTTTCTTTGCTATGGAATTTCAGAATTTCTTTTCACACTTATGCTATTTGCCGTGTGTACATTGGAAAGTAAATAACTTAGAGGCAGACTGTACCTGGCCCACACAAAGGTTTAGGAAATGGAAGGCTTTTTTTCCCTCCTTGTGCGTTCCATATTCCCATGTCGAGGCCTTGCACACAAAAGCTTTAGAGACAAAGTAGGAGAACCAAGGATGAAATCCTAGCCCCACTAAAACCAGTGGAGTACAGTAACTCCCCACTTACCGTCCTCTCGCTTAACGTTGTTTCGATGTTACGTCCCTGCTCCATTAAAGAACATGCTCGTTTAAAGCTGTGCAATGCTCTGCTATAATGCCATTTGGCGGCCTGCTTTATCCATGGCTGGCAGCCCCCCTACGCGCCCCCCACCAGTGCCTCCTGCCTGCTGGCACACCCTGCGGATCAGTGCCTTCCCCCTGCTCCCCCCCACCTCCTGCCCACACAATCAGCGGTCTTGTGGTGGTCAGGAGGCAGGGGAAGGAGTGGGGAGGCTGCGCGCCACATCCTTGCTCCTCCCCCCAGCCGCCTGAATGCTGCAAACCAGCTGATTGCTGCGGGCAATTTCCCTGAAACCTAATCCCCCCACCCCCATTTACATTAATTCTTATGGGGAAATTGGATTCACTTCACATCGTTTCGCTTAAAGTCGCATTTTTCAGGAACATCACTACAACGTTAAGTGAGGAGTTACTGTATTGCCATTGCCTTCAGTGGGGTAAGGATTTCACCGCAAGTATTCAATCTCATGCCTTTTAGCAGTTACATTAGCAACTTATTGATCCACAATGGCCAAACTGGAATCGTAACTGTACGTGCAGTATACATAAAGGATTTTCAATTCAGCCTTCTGCAGGAATTTTGGGGACACGTTTTAAACGAGAAATCCTTCCCATTCTTCAGTAATGAAAACTTATGGTGCATGTATCCGCTAGTATCTTAGCTGATGATGAAATGTATCAATTAAGAAGAATTAACAAAACCAGACATTTTCATTTGCCCCATATTAAAATTACAAGAAAAAACATTTACACATGAGGGTTGGAGAATGAAATCAAGTTTTATTTAAATTATAAACTAATTTCATTTATAAAATGTATACTCTACTGTGCATTTAAACATTCACACACATGTATACTGTATTTCTTACACCAAAGCAAGACCCGACTGCACCACAGATACAAAGGAAAATGGTGTCTCTACAAATGTCTGACTCCATAACTAAAATCAACATGATGGTTAACTACGTAAATGTCACAGAGCTGGTAACAGTACCCAGAATACACAGTGGAGGCCTTAAATATGGAGCCCTGCTCGTGATTTGCAACCAATAGTTTTGTATATTCATCAGCTAAAGCCTTAGTTGATGATCCAATGTAACACTGTGGTGTCTACTCCAGCATTCACATAATTACCAGATCAAGCCCTTTAATTTCAAAGCATTCTTTAAAAGACGTTGTATAAAAAGAGTTTGTCTTTTCTTGATATTATCTGCAAAAAGATTAAGCGGTTTATAAAAGAGAATCAACTACCAGACAGCATTTCTCTCACACAGCTTCCAAAGGCAAATTCCAAGGGGCAGAACCTTTGTATTTACTCCCATAAATATACTGGATTCTGATGCATTTATTTATCAGATAACAAAAAATAAACAATTTTATTCAGATCATTTGAAGAAAGAATTAATTTTAAAAGAAACTCATTGATTACTCACTGTGAATTACACTATTGTGTTTAATAGGATAAGATTACAGTTATAATAATTCTGTCATAACCACATCCGGATTTACTTCCTAATACTTGAATTTATTATGACTCAATAAATTTTACCTTATTTTAACTTTAAAGAGTTATTATTCCTATGTAAAATGTCGTAAACTATATAGTCAGTTTCAAGTTACTCTTATTCCCCAAGGATTATCAATAGATTTGGATTTAACTAGTTATCTTTTGAAGAACCATCTCAAATGATCTCATTACTTATGTAAATTATCTATTCTCTGATTAACACACTGCTCACCCTATTTTATTTGCCTGACATTCTTACACTAAACTATGTAGGATTGGATGGCTCAGAGGGCTGGAAATGAGATACAAAAACTTCCACCTCTAGGTTATCAGAATAAATCTGGCCAAAGTTGACTGTGACCAAAAACTGTTATCATACATCTGGTGGTCTCCATCCATTTCCTAAATGTCAGATGTATATGTCACAGCAACCAATATCACAACTGGTATTCTTGCTGGCAGCCTCCCCAGATAGGCCAAGGGCTGAATATGTCTAGAGACTGAACTATCCTCTCATCCTTATGGGATGTCCATCTAGGATGGCAGGAAGAAGCTTGCACTTATCTTGCCCATACTGTTCCTCTTGTGTTGATGAACACAGGAAGTCAGCCTCTGTGGTTGTCAGTCTGGTTCTTAACAATAAATTCACTTTACCATTTTTAATTTTTTTTTTTTAAAAAGAATAGTTGAATAGCAATTAGACTTTATATTTATACTGAGTAATATTCAGCTCCCTTCATCCAAGAACAACAAAACATATGTTGGATTTGTTTCTACAACTTGGCACTCTCACAGACTGGCTTCTACTTCTGCAAGATACATATAAGCTGACTGATCCCAAATGATTTAGAAACACCTTAGGAGAAAGTTGAGGCTGTAAAAAGATCTACATTAATTTAAAAAAATTATTATTAAAATTGCTACAGTTAATTTTAAAAAAATGAACATTTAGGGCCACAACCTGACAGTAAGATAACTACACGCTAACATATGCACCTGAAAAACTGGAGACCTTAAAAACCAAGCCTAAAAAATCTGAAAAGATTCACTTACATTTCCAACATCATCTTTAACTTGATTTCCTTACTCTGACAAATGCAACATTTAATTCTGAACGGACCAGTAACAGTCCTGTCCACTTATCCCGTCCAAAAAAAAAATTAATAGTGACCTGTAAACTGTGAATGCATTCTTAACTGGAGATAAGAATCCTTACTGCCCCGATGGTGTAGTCTGGATACCACCACATCTCAAATACCTACCTCCACTTATGGTCCACATTATACCCTTCATATACAAGACCCCGTCTTTATTCACTACCCTCCATGAGATGGACACTCCACTCTACTCCATTTACCTTTCTAGCATTATCAGAAACCACATGATTTAGGTACAGACCAGATATCAAACTATGCACCACAAACACTTAACTAATGTACACATTTGCAAAATAGGACTGAAATCCCCTTCTTCCAGTTACATGCTGGAAGGGTGTGTATGGGCCATAAAATTACAAACATATGTTCCCATATAAGTAATCTGCATGCCAGGGCTCAAAACACAAACATCTGAAAGCCAGGTAATTCGAGTCACGGCTCCTCAGAAAATCTTCACTTTGTTCTGTAGCCCCAAGAAATGACCATAGTACATTAGGTACTTTAGCCCATCAGTTTCAGTTTTTGTAGCACCGAGACACCTATAGTCAATTTGTGCTGCGCATGAGGCAAAGGTTCCAAGTTTCATAGCAAATACTTAAAACTAATCATACAACCTTCCAAACTTAGAGCACAGAGGCTCTAGTCGTCATTGAGGACAACGTCATAAAACAAATCTGGAGACTACTCAGTTTTTCACAGATTCATGGATTTTAAGGCCAGAAGGGACCATTAGATCATCTAGTTTGACCTCCTGTATAACACAGGCCGTAGAATTTCATCCAGTTGTCCCTGGGTTAGTCATCCATCACTCAGCCAAAAGTCCTACTGACTTCAGTGAGCTGCATGTAACTGGAAGAAGTTGAGTAAGGACTTCAGGATTTTGTCCTGGAGGTTCTAGAACAAGCCATTTGAGATATGGAGCCACATTCTCAAGTGGTGTGAATTGGCATAGCTCCACTGAGATGAGTAGCTGGCCAATTATATCCTAAAGAATGCATGAAGATTTTTCCAACAACAGAAGCTTATCAGTTTTCAAACTCTCATATCTACAAGACAACTTTTCCAAGTAACCTCACCTTTTAAGAAATCCTCTCAAGCTAGGAAAACCAGTAGGGAGAAATTTTAGGTGAAAAGTAGCCTTTTTTGGGGGGGGGGGGGAGGGGGGGGGAGTGGGAGGGAAGAAGAGAGGAAGTTAATCAGGGTTGAGGACAAAAATCAGGCTCAGAACCTAAGCATGGTTCTACACAGCCCCAAAACACTAACCACATTTTTAAAAAATAAAGTAAAATAATTTAAAAGTAAAATACTGTTTGCCTAACTGCTCGCTGCAGCAAGATACAGAAAGCTGTGGAAGTCACCCATTTAATGCATTTCTAGTGAGCCATGTTCTTCCATCTCTGCACAGAAAATGAACATCTACAGGGATCACAGCAAAGGCTTCATTTCTCAGCTGTACAGTTTGCACCAAATGCTGACACATGCATGAATGCACACAGACTGCACAAGAAATATGTAATTAAGGCCATTTCATAATGCTCTCACTTGAGTAGGGCTGGAAGAATATTAAGTCCTTATTATGATTTTTAAGCAAAATTCAGAATATGCAACATCTTTTCCAACATTTATCTGTTATGGTTTTTTTAAATAGTCACTGTCAGTGTGGGGGCATCCAAAGCTACCAAGCCCAACCACCAAATGTAGGATGGGGGAGCATCCACATGTGGACAGCCCCAAATAATCAATATGGAGCCACAGACCTAAGGTTGTATATGGGGCTGTTAACCTCATTGTCACGTTCTGGGGTGCAATCCAGACTGGTGAGGGGTTGTGTCACTGCCTGTCTTGTAACCCGAGTGCCTCAAAATGCTCTGTTGCTGTGGTTTTCTCGTCTGGATGCTGGAAGGTGAAAACTGGAAAGGCACAATATATGGCTGTCAAGGTCCCCCCAAAGCAACCATCAGAGTAGATGGAGAAACACTAGAAGTAAATCATTTTACCTAGCTATGGAATGAGATAAGCAATGATGGTGATAACATGCTTGATGTCACACAATGAATATCAAAATCAGCAAACAACTTTCCAAATCTTTTCAAGTTTATGAAAAGTGGCATGATTGGCACTAACACAAAAATATGAATTTTTACCACCAGCATAATGTCTGTCCTCCTTTATGGAGCAACTGTGGATATCTACAACAGAAACTGATAAGAAGATCAGCTCATTCCAAAGTAAATGCCTGCAGATCTTCGGAATTCACTGGAAAGAGTTTCTTGCAAAAACAGAAATTCTAAGTAGACCAAATCACCTGAAGCATCAAACATGGTAAGATGATGATGATGGGCATACTTAGGACATGCTTTAAGGATGCTACCAACAGAAATCTCACAGCAAGTGATAATATGAACACCACCTGGAAAGAAAAAAAGAGGGTGATCTAGAGCAGTGGTTCTCAATCAGGGGGCCGGGGTCCACTGGGGGGCCCCAAGCAGGTTTCAGGGGGTCCGCCAAGCACGGCCAGCATTAGACTTGCTGTGGCCCAGGGCAGAAAGCCAAAGCTTCACTGCATGGGGCTGAAGCCTGGGGTTCCAAGCCCCACCACCCAGGGCTGAAGCCGAAGCCTGAGCAACTTAGCTTCACAGGGCCCTCTGTAGCGCGGGGCCCCGGGCAATTGCCCAAAGGTGGTCCTGCCTTTTATATGCAAAAAACAGTTGTTGTGGGGCACAGCTGGGCCATGGAAATTTTAGAGCATGTGTGTGTGTGTGGGGGGGGGGAACAAGAAAGAAAAAGGTTGAGAATCCCTGATCTAGAGAAACATTGCACAGATTAGAGAAAGAAGCGTCATCTTTCCGCACCCTCAGGTGTACACGGCATCCACCAGTTTCCACCATTTATTTCTGAACAGACCAGCACAAGACAGAAAAAAATGGTGGATACTGTGTACACCTGAGGGTATGGGGTCGGGGGGGTGGGGAGGGAGGAGAGGAAGAGAAAGAAAGAAGTCCATTTCAAAGAGTTTATACCTCCTTACCAAGGGCCCAATACAAGTCAATGGAAGGGGACTGGGCCCTAATAGGGTAGCAGCACAAACTATTCCATGAGCGCAGAAGTAGGGTCTATGGCCAAATTTGCTGTGAAAATTCAGGACACATTCATAGCATGGATAAAGAACTCCTATATTAATGAGTTATTGGCACACATTCACACAGTTCTATCAGGACAGTCTGAACCCCTGTAGGACAGCCTGAACCTCTAAAACTAGATCTTTCTACCCTGAACATGAATGCTCAAAAACAATGAGGAGTCCGGTGGCACCTTAAAGACTTACAGATTTATCTGGGCATAAGCTTTCGTGGGTAAGAAACCCACTTCTTCAGACACATGAGTGAAAATTACAGATACAGGCATAAACACATATTGGCACATGAAGAGAGGGGAGTTACCTTACAAGTGGAGAACCAATGAAGTACATTGTAAAATGGTAAACTAACTGCTTATGATGAAAATTAATGAGGGAAAAGGTTGAGATACCTGCTCCTCAGTGCTCTAAATGCCAACATTTAATCCTTCATTGTTTTAGGAGCCAGTCCCTCAGCTAGGCTTTTGCAAAAGAAGTTCAGAATATGGGGCAATATTTTACAGTAGTACAAACCTTTATCCTTCAGTATAATTAAAAACCCTTTCAATATACTACATTAGCTCATGGATCTTCTGGGTTTCAATAAAATACAGTTGACCTTGGAAGAGAGATCCGTTTTTCTGACTACTATTCTGTTATAGCCCAGCTTATGAAAAAGAGAACGTCTAACTTGCTTTTTTGAAAACTGGCCTTGAGTTGCTACAGGACTGACCATGATTGGGGCTGAACATTTGCACTCCCACTGGCTTCAGTAACAGCTGCCAGTAGTTTCGCTCTTCTATGGGTAAAGGCATAAATTTGTGAGTAGATGGAGAAGAATGGAAGAGCCAGAAAATCTTGATCACATTTGTGAACTTTTCTCAGCAGCAGTCCATGGAGGGCATCAACAGTCTCACTAAGGACCACGTTTCTACCCAACAGTTAGACTGCAATGCAGATTACAGCGTCAGGCATAAAACCTAAGAAGAGTCATTCCTTAGAAGAAATGAAAGACAAAGAGCTTCACTCCGATGACAAAATATTCCAGCCATTCAATAGTGTGACCACTGTCATGATATTAATGAAAATACTCCTATGATTAGCAGGTATGTGTTTAAAGCACTATTTTATTCTCTTGTTAAAGAAAAATCACTGAGGGGAGAAGGAAAACTGGGGGAGGAGGGGAGAATGGAGAGGAGGTTGAAGTATGCTTCATGAAATGAAATGCAGGCATGAGAGCGCTCCTGAGAGATCTTTGTCCCATCTCTGTAGCTAACAAGAAAATCTAGCAAAGTGGGAGAGCTGTTCTGCGGCAGTGTCTATTATAACTTTTGCCAAAGGAGGATAAACAGACCTGCCTTTCCAATGAGCTCTGGTAGAAGCCTAATGAAAAACTGGCTCCGGTAAGAGGGAGTTTTAAACATGGGATCATCTGAATTAAAGCTAGAGAGTGTAATTCCCTGTAGTCTGGTCATATTCCTTGGAATCTGAAATCTGATAACTCTTACCTCCTTGCAATATGAACACTGCCAAATAAACAAGCCTGAGGATTCTGCTAGCTCAGGAATTGCTGTAGTTTTAGCATTTATACTCCCACTCTTGAATTCTCACCCTTCCCCAACCTAATCGTGTTACAAGTTTTTCTTCCAACTTTCTTTGATTATTAAGAAAATGGATAACCTGCTGTGTGACTGAGTGAGCTAAGGACAATGCCATGGACTGATTAATGGACCATTAGGCAGATAATCTTCAGAGTGCAGAATCTGGGATATAAAAGAATAATTTTTGTAAAGAATTAGTATTTGACTCATATAATCAGAAGTTTTAATTTCAGTTTTAAACACAGACACATTTTTGATAAACAGCCCCGACTCTTCAGAATTGAAGGCAAAAGCCTAGCCTAATGGCAGTTACACTAATGCCCCCTTGATTCCCTGCCTGAGTCTGCCTGTGTCCCACTTCCAGACTGAAAAGGGGATTGCAGCACTGTGGATGGCTCTTTTACTGAAGGACATAACTCACTTTCAATTGTTGCTTAAAAAAAAAAAAAACCTAAACTTTCCCATCCAGGCCACAATCCTACAAATTGCCACCACCCCACCACACATTGCGAGCGTCAACTCCATCTGTTTCTCCTGATACTAGATCTGCTGTAGTGTTACAGTCGGCCATCAAGTGGATTTCTGCCATGTTTAGGAGACAGGCCTAGTCTGATAGGTATGTAGAATTGATCATTAATTGTCTGTTCCTGGTGCCCTCTTGGTCTGTGACATTCTGTTATGGTTGTGAAAAAGAGGACTATAAGAGTATACTGGCCAGAAAGAGAAGTCTTGAGGGCCAGGCTTCCCTGTTCCAGGAGTTCTGGGGCAGAGACCCAGAGAATGATGGGTACAGACACTCGGAGAAAGGAAGTGGGCCCAGGGCAACATTTGGTGTCAGGAAAAACCCAGCCTGTTTATTTGAGAACCCAGAAGTTTTATAGTGTAGGGCAGGACAGGGCAGGGCTCCCCTCTCTCGCAGCCAATATGAACAAATAGTGAAAAGGAGGGTAGCATAAAATCTGCCTCTTTCCTCATAAGAGAGGAACTGCCTGCTAACATCTCCCAGGCCAGGGAGAATGAACCTGAACTGTTGATTCTGCCTTCAAATTGTGGGGGGAGCAGTGGGAAATCCCACCCAGCAGAGGCATGTGGGGAGAAAAGGATAATTTGTGAAGGTTTTTGTTTCAAGTTTGGTATATTTGAGAAACTTTGCAACCACTCTAGGCAGAGCTGGTGGAAGTAATTTAAAAGGGCCAGTTGAGAGATGTCAGTTCAGGGTCGCAGCCAGCTATATCCATAGTTGGCAAGATTTTGGTTGGCGAACTCCCTTTTAAAAAAGGGTAAATGGAGGAGATACTAAAATATCTAAGTGCAGCATAGGGTTCCCAACACTCCAGGATTGGCCTGGAGTCTCCAGGAATTAAAGATTAATCGTTAATTAAAGATTATGTCATGTGATGAAACCTCCAGGAATCCATCCCACCAAAATTGGCAAACCTAGCGCAGCAACAACCATAGGCAGCTGAGCAGCAGCAGGACCAGGCTGCAGCCCAAGAGGTCGAACAGCAATTTATGAAGGAGTAACTACAGGCCCGGTAGCAGTTTCAAGAGCACCTCTTCAAGCATCTGACTAGATATGTCCCTACTGTTGAGCTGAGTGCACCTGATGCCCCTACTGCAAGCCCCAGTCCTGAGTTCGTTAGACTTCAAGGTCATTTTCAGGTCCTAACTTATCTGGTCTCATATGAACAACTGCCCAAGGTATGACCTAGTAAAGAAAGCTGTCCTGGACAGAACTCAGAGAAGGCTCACCAGAGACAGTTCCAGATTTAAAATTTCCCTCTAGGTGTTTGACCCCAAGTGGTAGCCCCAAAACAGAGGAGCCTCACTGCCCATTGGCTGAAACTGGCTCAGGGTCACAGCCTGCTTCAAGGACTGTACAATTTTTAGTTACTAACTTATCAAAGAAATAGAGTTACTGACAGACGTGTAATTTTTGACTCATCAAGTTTACTTCAAAAAGGCTGATTAGACAATTATTTTCTAGAAAACACCAATGGGAAGTATAGTTTCTCTCTATATGCAAGCACTTTGCAAAGTAAGAGGAAGAAAAGGACAAGATAGTCTAATTAAAAATGGTTCCTTTGCACAGATACATGTTAAAAAAAAAAAAACCTATTCTTATAATTTCTGCATTTATCAGAAAATCTTAATAATTTTCATATTATTATTAAGGCTGTAGATTAATCACAGTTAACGCATGCAATTAACTCAAAAAAATTAATCGCAATTTAAAAAATTAATCGCAATTAATTGCGGTTTTAATCACACTGCTAAACAATAGAATACCAATCAAAATGTATTAATTATTTTGGGCTGTTTTTCTACATTTTCAAATATATTGATTTCAAATACAACACAGAATACAAAATGTACACTGCTCACTTTAGATAATTTTTATTACAAATATTTGCACTGTAAAAATGACAAAGGAAACAGTATTTTTCAATTCACCTCATACAAGTATTGTAGTGCAATCTCTTTATTGTGAAAGTGCAACTTACAAATGTAGATTTTTTGTTACATAACTGCACTCAAAAACAAAACAATGCAAAATTTTAGAGCCTACAAGTCCATTCAGGCCTACTTCTCATTCAGCCAATCGTTAAGACAAACAAGTTTGTTAACATTTACGGGAGATAATGCTGCCCATTTCTTATTTACAAAGTCATCAGAAACTGAGAACAGGAATTTGCATGGGACTTTTGTAGCCAGCATTGCGAGATATCTGTGTGCCAGATGTGCTAAACATTCGTTGCCCATTCATGCTTCGGCCACCATTCCAAAGGACATGCTTCCATGCTAATGACGCTCATTAAAAAAAGAATGCATTAATTAAATTTGTGACTGAACTAATGGGGGGAAAACGGTATGTCTCTGGCTCTGTCTTACCCACATTCTGCCATATATTTCATGTTATAGTAATCTCAGATGATGACTCAGCACGTTATTCATTTTAAGACCACTTTCGCTGCAGATTTGACAAAATGCAAAGAAGGTACCAATGTGAGATTTCTAAGGATAGCTACAGCACTTGACCCAAGGTTTATGAATCTGAAGTGCCTTCCAAAATCTGAGAGGGATGAGGTGTGGAGCATGCTTTCAGAAGTCTTAAAAGAGCTACACTCCAATACAGAAACTACAGAACCCAAACCACCAAAAAAGAAAGCCAACCTTCTGCTGGTGGCATTTGACTCAGATGATTAAAATGAACATGTGTTGGTTCGTGCTGCTTTGGATTATTATCTAACAGAACCCATTACCAGCATGGCTGCATGTCCTCTGGAATGGTGGTTGAAGCATGAAGGGATATATGAATCTTTAGTGCATCTGGCATGTAAATAAATATTGTGACACCAGCTACAACAGTGCCATCCGAACACCTGTTCTCGCTTTCAGGTGACATTGTGAACAAGAAGCTGGCAGCATTATCTCCTGCAAATGTAAACAAACTTGTTTCTCTGGGCAATTGGCTGAACAAGAAATAGGACTGAGTGGACTTGTAGGCTCTAAAGTTTTACATTGTTTTATTTTTGAATGCAGTTATTTTTTGTACATAATTCTACATATGTAAATTCAACTTTCATGATAAAGAGATTGCATTATAGTACTTGTAATAAGTGAATTGAAAAATACTATTTCTTTTGTTTTTTACAGTGCAAGTATTTGTAATAAAAACAAAGTGAGCCCTGTACACTTTGTATTTAGTGTTATAATTGAAATCAATATATTTGAAAATGTGGAAAACATCCAAAAATATTGAAATAAATGTTATTCTATTGTTTGTTCAACAGTGCGATTAATCACGATTAAAGTTTTTTAACTGCTTGAGAGCCCTAGTTGTTACAGACCCACCACTGAAAAATTAAACAAAAATGAGAACTGTAAGCGCTCAGCATCTTGGAGAATTAGGTCAAGAATGTCTGTTTCAAGTTTACATCAAGATTACATCCATATCTGAGTGCTGCACAATCTTTAGTATATTCATCTTCAGTGTCCACATCACCTTTATGTGCAATAACTTGAAAGAACCTCTCTTAAGCAGCATTTAGGTTTAGTGTTTAACCTGTGCCTTTTACACTAGCAATTTCTCTTTAGCTTTTCAGGAACACAAATTTCTCTCTCTCTCTCTCTCTTTCTCCAAAGAGCCTACAGGATACTGCTGGCACCTACATACTGAGATGATGGGGGCCAAGAAATACCTTAGAGGAGGAAGTAAAATGTCGGATTCTAGCCTCTGCATGTGGGTCTGCACTTTGCGGGTATAACATTTTCACTGGAGCAACACTTACATGCACAAGTGTCAATTTGTACTCACGAAGCCTATGGATGTGAATTGACACTTGTGTATGCAACTGCTGCACTAGAGAAAATGCTTGCCCAGTTGTTAGAATTTTTAAATTCTTAAATATGTGCCACCTGCAAAACGCAGGGTTATGTTTGTGTGTATGCAAAGATGGAAGCAAGATAGAGAACCTTATGAAAAATGAACCCTCAGATAAGAAAGAGAAGCATCCAGGAATAACAATAATAATAATAAAACACCAAGTCAAACCATGCTTGAGTAGCCTCACTGAAGTCAACAGGCAAGCAGGGTTTGGCCCAATGTTTCCTCAAACAGAATATTAATTCTGTTTCATTGTCCCAAAAGGAAAGCAGCACATATCATCCTGTTCTTTTTGGCCTCTCTAAACTAATCCTTCACAGAGAAAGATGTCAGGTAAAACTAAATTTACTGGCTATACTCGGCCATACTGAAGCTTTTAATGGACACCAGCTGCTGATTCCTTTCTACATTCCTCACATTTTTTAGCCAACTCCTGACAAGACTAACAGAAATCTTTCCCCCTAAACTTCCATCTGATGTACAGATAAAATAGTTAGGCATCTTCAGTCAAGAAAAAGAAATATATATCTTAATTTTAGATGCATGCCTATAGGTCTCCAATGACCTTTGGGATGGGTTAGGGGATTTAATGTCATCTAGATTAAGTCAAATTGTTTTTCAGTGCATTATGAGTGAACAGTTTGATGGGCAGCCTGAAGAGAAAAAACACACACACTGTGCTTCAACACCCTGTGAGACAGGGTGAAGGAGATGGTTCAGAAAAGCTGCATCTTAAATAATTTGGGTAAATCTTGTAGTTCTCTGGTGTTTTAACAGTGGTCAAGGTCTTTTGTGGATATTTTTGCACCTATTCTCCTCAGCTGTTTAATCTGCAATGTGGGCATTTATCTCTTTTTATATGATACCGCACTGGTTCTTAAAAATGTGCCTGTCTTACCAAAACTAAATAGACACAGATCTCAGTATCCGTAACATTCCCTTGTACTCCCCAACACTTACTATTGGAAGTACCTTGAACACTTATAATGTATTTAGGTATCTAAGACAAATGACCAGTCTTTAAAAGCCACCACAATATGTTTCCTCAAATGCTTCATGTTGCCCTGTAAAGTGCACAATGCAAGGCTAATACATGCATTTTTAAAAGTGACTGGGCCATAAGTAATCTGAACCACAAAGTTTTATTTGACATGAAAGACTGTGCCTTGGACATTTTCCCCTAGCTTTTCCCAAGTCAGCCTGGACGGTTCTCCAAGTCCCATTCTCCACTTTTAATTTTACTCCCAGCCTCTTCACTGTCATGGTGTTGCAAGAGCCATCCATCCCTCTGAGGAGTGCAATACTTGGTCTTCTGAAACAGTCAGAGAGTGACTGTAGGGTGAAACAAGGCACTCCCTGCTCCCCGCATGAGCTAAAGTAGTGCTTCAAACCCATGCTGACCTGGGAGTTGCCTTGCTAGTTTGTTGTGCATGAAAGCATCTCTTCCAGGTCACCACTTCCATTAGTAGAACACCAGACAGCACAGTGACAGACTTCTTACTTGCTTCTGTTAGGGACTCAGGTTCTCTCAAAAGCTCACGGCTAGTTACCATAACCTAGGTTATATTTAAAAGAAAACCTCTATGGCTGACTAGTTATCTTCTTTCACTTCTGTCATAAATATAAAGGGAAGGGTAACCACCTTTCTGTATACAGTGCTATAAAATCCCTCCTGGCCAGAGGCAAAACCCTTTTACCTGTAAAGGGTTAAGAAGCTAAGGTAACCTCGCTGGCACCTGACCCAAAATGACCAATGAGGGAACAAGATACTTTCAAAGCTGGAGGGGGGGACGGACAAAGGGTTTGGTCTGTCTGTGTGATGCTTTTGCCGGGAACAGATCAGGATGCAGCCTTCCAACTCCTGTTAAGTTCGTAAGTAATCTAGCTAGAAAATGCGTTAGATTTCCTTTCGTTTAATAGCTGGTAAAATAAGCTGTGCTGGAGGGAATGTATATTCCTGTTTTTGTGTCTTTTTGTAACTTAAGGTTTTGCTTAGAGGGATTCTCTATGTTTTGAATGTGATTACCCTGTAAGGTATTTACCATCCTGATTTTACAGAGGTGATTCTTTTACCTTTTCTTTAATTAAAATTCTTCTTTTAAGAATCATTTTAAGAATGATTGATTTTTCATTGTTCTTAAGATCCAAGGGTTTGGGTCTCTGTTCACCAGTACCAACTGGTGAGGATTCTTATCAAGCCTTCCCCAGGAAAAGGGGTGTAGGGCTTGGGGGGTGGTATTTTGGAGGAAGATATCTCCAAGTGGGCTCCTTCCCTGTTCTTTGTTTAAAACACTTGGTGGTGGCAGCATACTGTTCAAGGACAAGGCAAAGTCTGAACCTTGGGGAAGTTTTTAACCTAAACTGGTAAGAATAAGCTTAGGTAGTCTTTCATACAGGCCCCCACATCTGTACCCTAGAGTTCAGAGTGGGGAAGGAACCTTGACAACTTCCTTCACAGGTATCTAAAACAACTGAACAAAACAGGCAAATAAACAAAATAAGTTAAGCTCGGTCTAAATATCTAGCTACTGTTATAGTTGGGAATTTCATGGTGCTTTACTGTAAACAGTTACTAGCTACAAGTGAATATTGCTTCATTGACACACAGTGAGTACACAGATTAAGTGGAACTCAGTTTGAGGCTAGGAAAAAAAAAGGTTAATGCATTATTTCATCCAACATACTCCATGTTTATTATTTTTGAGTTTTATGGCTCCTTCCAGCGAACACACGAAGAAAAACACTGGTGCTATATTTAGAACCTAGACTATTTTACACAGATACCAACGCTTAAGCTATAAACTTAAAAAGACAAAAGGAGATGTCAAAATACACTTAGTTTGTCCCCCCCCCAAAATACTCATGGAAAAAACAAACAAATCACTTATAGTTTTTCTCTGGTTTCCTCAGCTGTAAGGAGCACAGCAAAATACCTTGATTACAAACCCTACAGAGCCATAACATTTAAAGCAGGATAAACTGAAAAGAAACAGAAAGCCAAGATCCACAAAATATCCGAGTATTACTCCATTCTGATTTGAGGTTTTTTTGGTCTGGAAAATGTATCCTCAGCTGGAAGGTACCCAACCCAACAGCTGCATTGCTTTTCTACTTCCACAAACACTCTAGAAGTTAGCCAAAACTCTATTTGTGCTGGCAGATAGCCAAGATTTTATTATTATGTACTATTAGTTCATAGTGAGAAATGTGGACTAAGGAAAAAATACAACCATAGAGGCTTCATAATTGAGTACAGATGTTAAGATTTATGAAGCTTTACCCACTGGACAGTATCTCACATATTGTTTCTATCACCTGTTTACTTTCTGACTTTTTAATAAGTTAACTATTCATGCTATGCTTGAAGAATAGTCTAGAATTTCTCATTCAAAAATAAAAAACTTTTGAACTCCACTTGTTTTCTCTCAGTAACAACCTTTGTTTATGGGTTAGTGTGTGTGTATATATATAATTTATTATTAATGCCATATTTAAATAAGAACTCGACTTTTGTTTTCAGTATCTGGCAGGTTCTGAAAGAAATCAGTGCCTCACTACTTCCTTTTTATTTAATTTCCCAAACACTAAACCTATCACATTTCAAAAGGAAATCCATTTAGAATTTCTGATAAAACAGCTAATCAAAATCACCAAAGGCAGTGAACTGAAAACAAAAATCATGCCATTTAAATAACATAGACTTTACATGGACTTTATTGGTATGTGCTCTGTAAGAGAGCAGCTGGCCCCTTACAGGTTGCAGGGCTAGGGCTAGCTATTCTTGATTACAGAATGAGCCACAAGGGGACAGATCAGGGTGGCTGCCCTATGAAGAGCAGAAGGAGACTGCAATGAAGTGGAGTAGCATAGAGAAAGTGTAGAGAGACTGCAGGGAAGACCCTGAGACCAAGTGACACATCCTGTGACAGATCCTGTGACAGAGAGGAACGCGAGGGGAAGGTGGCTCCTGTGGTGAATCCTGGGCGGAGTTTGGGCCTAGAGGCCAGCACCAGAAGGCTAAGTTCCAGCTGGAACGGTGCGCTGTGAGAACAGATTGCAACGAAAGAAGAGTTCCAGCTGTGAGAGAAGACACCAGAGCTTAGTATGGACTTGTTGTGTGGTGCTGGACTTTATGGACTTAGTGTGGACTTTATTTTGGGACCCTGGGATTGTTAAGAATAGTTTCTGTTCTTATGGGGCACGTAGGAGGGGCTAAAAGAGGCAGAGTGCCTGCAAAGTGACCACAGCCAGGAGGGGGTGCGTAGTAAACTACTATGTGCTGACATACTATGCTCATCTAGTTGAATAATTCAGGGTTTCTCCCCCCTGTCCCCGGACTCACTTAACAGATTTACAGTGACCCTACATGGTATGCAAAACAACATAGTGCATAAAACAAAGTTTATTTCAATTTCTCTATTGAAATATGAACTGTATTTGTTCAGTGTATTTTGTGAATCTCATTTCTCTAGTAGTCATATAGATACATATCTGAACTTTAACCTGGATTTCCATCAGGAAGGCTGATCTGCCTACTTTAGTAATCCAGTTTTTATGAGATTTCTAAAACCTAATCTTTTATTTTGCTTATGAAACTTATTTTCCAAAAGGAATTTTGAAATGTTTAGTGTAACAAAATTCACAGTAAATAATAGTAAGCTGAAAATATAAAGAGAGTCTGCTGGCGCTTTGCATAACTAGTAGCAAGGACCCTGTACATTTCAAATTATATTTTCAATTCTTTACACAAACATACAATGGCAAGGAAATGTATAAAATAAGCTGATGATATTTCACAAAAAAATCCAACCGAACACCCACAGCAGGCATTTATAGAAGAAAATCAAACACAGTAATATACAATGCAGGATAACGTCTCTACGAACTACTTGTGGGAACACAGAGTCATTTGCTGTAGCACAGCCAGTCACACAGTACCCAGTCTAACCCCTCCCTCATCACCCCAGGAACAGTTTGTGACTCTGCTGGAGAGCCTGACGTTTTCTTTAATCTTTCCCACAGTCCACAGCATGTCGACAAACTCTTCCTGAAAAACGATTTCATCCTTTCCTATGAAGTACTCACACAGCTCAAATTCTCTAAAGGCTGGGATTTTCAAAGGGGCCAACAGGAGTTATGAATCCAATTCCCATCTAAAAAGGCAGTTCTGTTAAATCTGGAGGTCCAGCAAAGAGAATCAGTGGAGACCTGGAATAGCCCACTCTTCCCACAGCTGTGCTACAGATTTCATCAGTCAAGGATGCCCCTGTCCTTTTGAATCACAAAATTATTAATTATTATTATTATTACTTGTACTATGATAGCACCCAAGAAACCCGAGTCATGGAACAGGACTCCGTTGTGCTAGGCGCTGTACAAACAAAGACCAGAAAGACAGCCCTGGAAGTTACCCTACTTGTCTAAAGTTAGAAGCCATTTATGGTAAGGTAATACTATGCTAAAGGTTTGGAAGGAGACACTGAGGAGACAGGACAACACTAAAGATTTAAAGAAAGTGAAAAATTAAAAGGACCAGTGAAAAGTTCCATTTTACATGGTGAAGAGCTGATGCAAATGTTCTTAGCTTCTGAAAAATGACTGCACACCCTCTCCAGTTTCTTCATGTATCATGCTCACTACTTGCTGGCTCTATTCCTTGAATAGTTCCTGGTATGCTTCCTCTACTGTTTCCAACCCATAGGCTAATTGCCTGTCCTCCTCATTAAGTTCAATCTGATTTTTCATTCTTTTCAAATGTACAACTTTAACTATTTGTGACTTTAACCCCTGATTCTGAAACTAAGGACCACAGGTGCTACTTAGCTATTCCTGAATGCTTCTTAAGATGCACTGAACCAAAGTTCAGACCGGATATATGCAGGTGCAAGTCCACTGACCTTAACGGACTCAAATTTATTTACACTAGGTCTGAATTTGGCCACTATCTCCAAATACAGCTGTGCATGGAAGCCAATATGCATAATAGGTTTTGTTGTGGATATAACCTCAGCTCTTCCCTTCCAACTTCAAGCCAATTAAAAGAAAAGTGAGGCAGACAAGACTGGTTGTCTACTAAGTCATTCACGCCTGTCCTCCTCCCAAAAAAGAAGTTTACTGGAGCTAAGCCAAGAACTTTGTCCCTGAGTCCAGATAACACTGCCCTTCCAAAACTCTAGGGTTTCCAGGTGGCCTAGTGGCTGTGGAATGATAACATTTATAAATGCTACTTGCCATGTTAGAACACAAGTCAAGTTTCTCTGTGTAGTATCTGAAGCTGGATGTCTCTCTTTCGTCCAGTCAAAATATGAATGTACCGTGAGAACTCCATACTCAGTTGTGGCTTTCATTTTACACACATGCTATACTAAGGATATCTTTGAGAGTGACCACAACTAGGGAAGTGGAGGTATATTCAGCTTAGGATGACACTGCTGAATTAACAATTTTCACTGGCCTACACCATGAATCCTTTATCCTCAAAAAGTTATGAAGACCAGGAAATAACATAGGAAGGAAAAAAATAGCATTAGGGACACCCCACTTCAGATAATTATCTGTTCAAATGCCAAGTATATTGGTAAAACTTTCTTCCTTATGTATCTTGATGGTTAAAGGGATTTTGTTGAAGGTATTTACTGAAAAGATAAATCAGAGAAACTTCTATTTCTTAATTTAGCAGGAAATCACACTAAAATGCCCAGGCTGGCTTACTTAACTTCTTCCATGAACTCTGAGAAAGACAAATCATCCCCTTCCAAGACTAAAACGATGCAGAATGGTAAGAGAACTAGCATGGCATTCATGGGTTAGTAATAGAACCATAGAATATTAGGGTTGGAAGAAACCTCAGGACAGGAGTGGGCAAACTTTTTGGCCCAAGGGCCACATCTGGGTGGGGAAATTGCATGCAGGGCCATGAATGTAGGGCTGGGGCAGGGGTTTGGGGTGCGGGAGGGAGTGCACGGTGTGGAAGGGGGTGCAGTGTGCAGGAAGAGGCTCCGAGCAGGGGGTTGGGGCACAGGAGGGATGCGGGGCATATGAGGGGGCTCAGGGCAGGGAGTTGGGGTGCAGGAGCGGGTGCGGCAGGAGCACAGTGCTGGAGGGGTGCGGAGTGTACGAGAGGGCTTAGGGCAGGGGCTTGGGGTACAGGAGGGGTGCGGCAGAGGGCTCAGAGCAGGGGAGTGGAGAGCAGGAAGGGTGCAGGATGTACAAGGGGGCTCAGGGCAGGGCATTGAGGTGCGAGCTCCAGCCCGGCACTGCTTATTTCGAGTGGCTCTGGGGCAACAGCTTCGCGCACTGGGGCCAAGGCTCCCTGCCTGCCCTGGCCCCGCCGCTTCCGGAAGCAGCCGGCACCATGTCCCTGTGGCCCCTGGGGCAGGGGGGGCCGAGGGTTCCATGCGCTGCCCTCCCCTGCGGGTACCTCCCCAAAACCCCCATTGGCCGCAGTTCCCCATTCCCAGCCAATGGGAGCTGTGGGGGGAGGTGCCTGGAGGCGAGGGCAGTGCACAGAGCTCTCTGCCTCCCCTCCTCCAGGGGCTGCAGGGACATGATGCCGGCCACTTCCAGCAGTGGTGCGGGGCCCGTGGTGCCATGGTGGTGGCAATCCTGCAGGCCGGATCCAAAGCCCTGATGGGTCGGATCTGGCCCGCAGGCTGTAGTTTGCCCACCCCTGCTTCAGAAGGTCATAAAGTCCAAGCCCCTGCTCAACGCAGGACCAACACCAACTAAATCATCCCAGCCAGGGCTTTGTCAAGACGGGCCTTAAAAACCTCTAAGGATGGAGATTCCACCACCGCCCTAGGTAACCCATTCCAGTGCTAAACCACCCTCCCAGTGAAATAGTGTTTCCTAATATCCAACCTAGACCTCTCTCACCGCAACTTGAGACCATTGCTTCTTGTTCTGTCTTCTGCCATCACTGAGAACAGCCGAGCTCCACCCTCTCTGGAACCGCCCTTCAGGTAGTTGAAGACCGCTATCAAATCCCCCCTCATTCTTCTCTTCTGAAGACTAAACAAGCCCAGTTCCCTCAGCCTCTCCTTGTAAGTCATGTGCCTCTGCCCCCTGATAGACTTGCTGATACTCTGGTACAAACTTTCTCATCTGTGAAAACCGGACACGGAGCGTTTGAACCTCTCCCATCCCCTGCTCTGCCTCTTCCCCCGAGGCCCTGCGCCTTGCTTCATCTCTTTCCCTCAAGGCCCTGCCCCTGTTCCTCTCCCCACCCCCATTGCTTGCTCTCTCCACCCCTCTCCCCCTGCCAGCTGAGCAGGGCTCTACACGTGACGGGCAGGACGCTGGAGAGAGAGCCGGGCTCTAGGGGTGAGTAACTGGGACAGGGCAGGGAAGAGAAAGCCGCACTCCAGGGGTGGGGAGATGGGTAAGTGAGGCAGGGAGAGCCGTGCTCGGGGCAGGACAGGGGAGACGCCGATACCTCCCTCCACCAAAGCAGTCCCTGAGTGCTCCTCCAGGCTCCATCAGCAGCTGCTGCTCTTCCCACCCCCTGGTGGCAGAGGCCAGTTACTGCAGGCAACTGGACTTTTAGTATCTGGTCAGCAGTGCTGACGGGACCCTGACGAGTTCCCTTTAACTGGACACCTGGTGAGCCTAGTCTTACCTTTTCTTAAAAATCTCCACTGTCTTCTTTATAACAAACATTTACATACTTGAAGACTGTTATGTGTCTCCTCCCTCCCCAGTCTTCTCTTCTCCAGACTAAAGAAACCCACTTTTTTTTCCTATCTTTAATCATTGTTGCTGTCCTCTAAACTTTCTCCAATTTGTCCACATCTTTATCAAAGTGTGGAATCCAAAACTGGACATAGTACTCCCGCTGAGGCCTCATCAGCGCTGATTAGAGTGGAAGAATCACTTCTTGTATCTTGATTACAACACTTTTGTTAATACATCCCAGAATGATGTTCACTTTTTTGCAACGGCATTACAATGTTGACTTATATTTAGTTTGTGATCCACTATAACCCCCAGATACTTTTCTGCAGTACTCCTTCCTAAGCAATCACTTCCCATTTTGCATTTGTGCAACTGATTATTGCTTCCTAAGTGCAGTACTTTGCATTTGTCCTTATAGTCTTTCATCTTTTTTTATTTCAGACAATTTCTCCAGTTTGTGAAAATCATTTTGAATTCTAATCCAGTCCCCCAAAGCACTTGCAAATATCCCTGCCTCGTATCGTCCACTAACTTGTTTGGGTTTGTTCATCTAGACTCCTTAATTACTTGAATTGATTCCCAGTGTCACTGTCTGTTTTAACTTTGTCTTTGTACACTATGTTTGTCAGTCGTACCCTTATATAATGCAAGGCACTACAAGGTAAGAATAAAAGCACCTTTTATACAAAGCAATTAAGATGTACTTTAAAAATTCAAAGTACAAAACAAACATGAATCAGAACAGGACTAAGAAAAGAAAGATATTAGATTGGATTGAATCTATTAACCAGAATTATAAATCCCAACTAGGACTAATTTCCATGTTTCAAGTGCACAAAAATAGCGCACAATCCACATTTTAGCTTTCATTCAGAAATATTAGCTCGGTCCAGACAGCTCATAAGGAAGTAGATCAGAACCAATGATACAGAGTCTGGCTTGTGCCTTAGTCTCCACTTTTGTGGTTCCAGTCAGAGTATAAGAATAAGGCTCATGAAAAGCCTTATGTCCCTTACTGGGCAAAAGAGCCTTCTAGTGCTGTGATTCAAGGCCCTCTCTGGATTTCAGAAGAACTGGGTGGCCTTCAGTTGTTTTGGGTTTCTGGAATACCTGAAAGGAATTATATCATGATGGAAAGCAACAGAAAGAGATAGATATCCTCCATTTGTTACTGGTCATCTCTATTAGTCAGGATGGAACCCGAAATATCTCTAAACCATATGTATAATAAGTACCAGGTGAAATATGATGAGAATATGCCTGGATAGCTAGGAGCTGAACAGTAGTACCATTTTCTTACCCAAAGCCACCCATTCTTAGAACTTTTCTGCTTTCTTGTATATGTCCCAGCTTTATCTGCTTGGCCAAGATAAACAAAGTGTAACTCTGGCTTGAGATGTAGGTACAAGACTGAGGAATAAGGAAGGAATGCCAAAACACTTGCTGGCAATTGCTTTTATCCTGCCTGATTGTAGGCAACAAAGCAGGATAACCAGCAATCAGATTTCAGGATTAACAGAAAAAAAAAAAAATGAATACCATAGGTTGTATTCAGTGCTAACACTGAGAAGGATCCCAATAACATCAGCAGCTGACTAGGCACTTTACTAAAACTCTGATCATGTAAAAGTTTTATCCCACATGGCTACTGTAGCTGAAATGTTTTCAGAGTACAAACCACTGTGCTCTAGTAACCATGTAGGATTTTATTAGGGCTCAAACAGGTATCCATATTTGAGAAAAATCTATCTGGCTGGGATGATCCATGCAATACCTCACTTTGCCATACAAGATCCATCTGAATATAGATTTTGCTACAAGCAAGGGCACAATTCAGAATCACCCTGTAATTATTACTATTGCCAATTTCACGTGTTCAAAACTCAAGAGTCAGGACCCAAAATACCAAGAGATTGACTTTAAAATTATGAGATTTTTAACATTTTGGGTGCTTTCTATTTGCCTTCATGTTTTGGAGCTTTTAGGGTACACTGGAGTACAAGCTTACAAGCTTTACTTCGCAACCTTGAGGATTAGAAATGTGTTTATTTTTTTAAATGAAAGCCAAGCTTTAAGAAAAAGTCCAAATATCATGACACTTGCAATAAAATGGCACAAACTGGCAACACTAAAAACTCAGAAGTGTAAAAAAATGATCATTTTCTTGCTAATGACCATTTAACTGCACTGTCCTTTCAAACACCTGGCCACTCTCCAGACCTACCCTACTTCTCTTCCTCCTACACATCACTTCAGATGGCCACCTTGGATGAGGACACACCTCAAAAAGAGAATGTTTTATTCACGGCCTTTTTAAGCTCTCAAAGCTTCATTTCTCGGAGCAAATTATGAACATTAATCTATTTTTCTTGCAAAAATTAAATGTTTAAAGCTTTAAAATGTCAGTGCAACTAAGGGGCAAGAAAGGGACAAGACAGAATATTTCCTTTGTGAGGTCATCCAAGATGGCCATCATTTTACAGCTTTAAAAGCTGCAGAATTAGTGCTCAAGTCTCTGAGGCCTCTAGTAGAAGTAAGTTTTATTGTCTCTCATAGAGCTGGCACAACCATTTGTTGCAAAAAATAGTCACTACAAAAGTTGGCTTTTTTTTTTAAAGTGAACAATTTGTGAACAAATGTTCCCATTATTTCTGTTACTCAACCAGCTCTATTCTCACAATGAAAATATTACTTGCATACGTTCAAAAAAGAAAAACAACAAACAAAAAATGCTGTGTCACAGTTTGCGTTCATGCAATGAGTATGAAAGGTGATGCGCCTCCAAGAACCACAGAAATTGATCTGGCTTTGCTAACTGCAGTGTTATCAAGGCCCTTTGGTGTCTACTAGATCACAGCTAACACTCCCCTATGTGGTACTGCCACCCATCTGAAGCAGGTTTCAGAGTAGCAGCCGTGTTAGTCTGTATCTGCAAAAAGAAAAGGAGGACTTGTGGCACCTTAGAGACTAACATCTGGAGCAGTGTGCTGACTTGAAAGTAATTTCCTGCTGACCCAGGAAGCAAGACCAGTGACTGTGTCCCAGGCAACAGCAGAATGCACTATCAACAAAACAATACTGGAAACAGCATGAAAAACTGAATAAAGGTATTTTAACTGCTAAGATACAAGACCGGGGTGCTGTACTTCTTTTGCAACTGTTGATCGCTTCATGAACATCTAACCATGCTCATGCATGATTATGGCAAGTGGTAGATAGACATGGACAATGAGTAGAGCCTTAGGTGCTACAGAATCCATATATCGCCTGTCTATATATTGCTTCAGGAGAAACGGAACCCCAAACTCACACAGTGACAGGTAAACCAGGGGCTGGTTTTGACATGGTTGGATTGCAAATGTATCCATTTGTAAATTTTACATCATCCCATATAGTCTATAATTGATTTGGAACTTTAAAACATTTTGAAAAGACAGCTCATTTAAACTTCCAGTAACTCAAACACTCCACTATAATATTGTTATGTAGCAAATACAGAGATATACAATAACTCAACGATGTATTCAATTAGTAATGACAAAGAGATTGGTGTTGTACAATACCAAAAAATAAAGATAGCCCCTTTCACAAAGAGTTTATAACCTAGAAGACTGGCAGACACAGAGAAAACAGGACAACTGTGAAACCTTCCAGACGGGATAATCTAGAGTCCTTTGCCTCCCAATAAATACATTAAAGCTCCCTTCCTCTGGGCATCAGAAAAAAAGAAATAAGTTTTGAGGATGATTTCAATGAGGGTAACAGTTAAATAAATGAAACAGAAACATTATCAGTGTATGGCAATCAATACTTTAAATGGAATCATATTTAATCAGGTCAACAGCAATTAAAGCAACCTTGTTTGGGGTACTAAGTTGTACCAGCATATACTAGGAACATCTGGATCTGTGCATCTTCTTCCAAAGTAAATAAATTAATTGAGTACTTTGAAATGCACAAAATGCTCTAAGAAGCTTTAGTATAAACCCTGCGATTATGTTATGTTCGTTTTTTCATAATTGCACCTCTCCATTAAAAATCCATGCACTGTGAGAATACCAACGGGTTAAAATTAAAGAGATACAAGATCACGGCTTGGTCCCTTCTTTTTCGAAGCCTGATTCTATTACAATCTTTATTTGGGCAAATACTGTTGATATTTTGGCAAGCCAGAGTGGCACGGAGTGTGCAGTTTTGAAGGTAAAAGGGTCTTATGTTAAATATTTGCTCGTGGTGCTGACATCAGGCAAGTGGAATAAATAAACAGACGCCCTGTAAATTCAGCAATGCTAGCAAAATTGCCAAGACTGATTGCCAGAATGACCAGTTTGGCTGACTCCATCTTGAAGCAACACCTAGACACAAAAGGATTCAGCCATTTTAAGGATTCAGCCAGAATTAGCTAGTCTCCTTGGTCTCTTGAGTAGGATAACGGACAACAGATTCAGCAGTACCTCTCTGATCTAGGAACTAGAATGGCTCGGCCAAAGCACATAGCTGCTAAAGTAGGGAGACCTTAAAAAAGGTGGGGGGAAAGGGAGACAAAACAGTAGTGTGTTGAATTTTATAGCCTATCACTGGGATGGATGCTAGTGTTCTTGCCCACCTGTGACTTATGATACTACACCAGAACATTTGAAAAAAAAATAAATAAAAAGAGAAGACATCACAAGCACAGGCACTGACTTTCCAAAGTGCCGGGGGTGCTCGACCCCTGGTTCTGCCCCAGGCCCTGCCCCCACTTCACCCCTCCACTCAAAACCCTACCCCAGCCCCACCTCTTCCCACCCAGTTCCACCCCCTCCCCCGAGCACACCATGTCCTCGCTCCTCCCCCCAGAGTCTCCTAAACACTGCAAAACAGCTGATCCGTGGCAGGTGGGAGGCGCAGGGAGAGAGGTGGAGGCTCTGATCCACAGGGCCCGCCGGAGGGCGGGAGGCACTGGGGGGAGCTGCTGGGGAGCTGCTGGTGGGTGCTTAGCTCCAGCCCTGGAGCACCCATGGGGTTGGTGCCTACAGCAGCAGCAGATCTATGTTTGCAGACAAATCTCTCTCATGCCATGGTGTGCTCAGGGACACTAGAGGGGGCGCAAGCTCCCATGTGCAGACAGAGCCCCCCGGAGCAATTCTGATGGACTTACACCAGAATTCCTCCTGTGGACTGCCAGACAGTACACACAAGCACGACAGCTACACCACTCTTGAGGAATGTGCAACATGCTCCTATTTTGCCCGGTCAGCTGTGCTGTCTGGTGCAAGGAGAAGAGGCATGATCCTATCCCCATCCCACCACCTTTCAGGCAGCTAATGCTCACAGGGGTGTGAGGAGGAGAAGGATTTGTCAGTTCAATAATTCTCATTGGGGACCTATATGGTGAGATAGCCAAATCTATGTATATGAAGTGGAGACAGATATAGACATTGACACTGTGCTATGGTAAAACAAATACGCAAACTAGATTCATAGATTCCAAGGCCAGAAGGGACCACTGTGATCATCTAGTCTGACTTCCTATATATCACAGGCCATAGAACTTCCCCAGAATAATTCCTACAGCATACCTTTCAGAAAAACATCCACTCTTAATTATAAATTGTCAGTGATGGAGAATCCACCACAGCCCTTGGTAAATTGTTTCAATGGTTAATTATCCTCACTGTCAAAAAGTTACACCTTATTTCCAGTCTGAATTTGTCTAGCTTCAACTTCCCGCCATTCAATCATGGTATATCTTTCTCTGCTAGACTGAAGAGCCCATTATTAAATAGTTGTTCCCTATGTAGCTACTTATAGACTGTGATGAATATTAAGTCTCCCTTTTAACCTTCTCGTTGTTATGCTCATATATGGAGCTCTTTGAGACTATCACTATGAGGCATGTTTTCTAATCCTTTACTCATTCTCGTGGCTCATATGCAAGATATAAATATCAAGAGAAGAATTATGAGTGACCAAAAATTTTAATGCAATCCACCCAAAACAGACTGAGAAAGAACAGAACCAAATAAACCATATTCAATAGGGATACATTAGGTGAATTGTATGGTGTAGTATAAAGCCAAGTTTGGCATGGCTGAATTACTTGAGTTGCATAGGCTCAAATGAACTTTATAGCATGAACCATGTTCTGTATATACAGGAACATCTTTTCTGTATATCAAAATGGAAACTGCCTTTCAAAATTAATTCTGTTGGGTGCCACTAGGCACTCACCACAATAAATTTCTATGCACCTCATCCCAAACACAAAAGAGGTTAAGAATATTAATCCTGGTGCTAGATTCTTCCAGTGTAAATTATCAGATACTATCTGACTTTATCCAGGAAGGACAAAAGTACTCATTTAAAGATGAACCGAAATACTAATTTAAAATAAAGGTTCCACATTCTTGAAAGCTGCTGAATGTCCCAAAACACATGACAGAAGGCATGTAGCACAAAAGTTCTTTGTGCCTTTCTTGTTCACTTCATTGGTAGCTACTATCAGATTATTTCATAACCCTGTGAAGCACAAGACTAAAAGAAGTGATTGCAGTGCATATGGGTGGGGAAAGAACTAGATAATTACTATCACATTTTGGGGGAATATCCAATCCTGAGACAATTCTGGGAACAGATACACATGAAAGTAACAAAAACACTGAATATGGCCTTTGATTTAAACCAGGCCTGTGATCCTGAAGCTTATTACACCTTAGGATAAGTGTTTCTGTAACTTACTACAAACACAATGAGCCAATTAAACTTTGGTGTAACTCCATGGACTTCAACAGAGTTACATCTAGGATGAATTTGAGATATTAAGGAAAGCTGTATATTGCTAGATGCAGCACAGTGATGCATTACTCTGAACTGACTGAAACCAGAACAAACAAGTGGGTGTGGGTTACACAAAGGAAAGGGAATCCAGGAGTGGGAGGAAAATACAGAGAGGCTCCAACATTCATAAGAATTCTTTATAAATTAATAGTTGCCAGCTATAGCCTTAGCTCCCAAACAAATCAAAACGGATAACATGGTTTGACGTTTCATAAGACAAAAATCAGTCCTTATTAACAGACTCTCGTATTCACACAATGACATTACCTCCTATTTAAATAAATTACTTTAGATCAAGGGTCCAATCTTGTCTAAACAGATGTTAATCAAAAGTAACTCCACTACAGAAAATAAAGTTACACTGGTGTAAAAAGCCAGAATGAGTTACATCAGAATCAGACTCTCAGGAGATTGTTGGAGAAAAGAAACAAACACACACAGCCATGAACATTTTTCCTTACCTCTATATTTTCTTTAAATGAAATGATTAAATAATAATAATGAAAACCTGTTAAAAATTGCATAATCAAAGTCAGCAGGAGTATATGGAACAGTGTCTGGGAATACTCTCTTAACCAAACTGCAGAGCTACTGTGTGGTTGTGCAAGAGCAGAAAGCACAACAAAACCAGCAACCACTTCATTTAACTGGTTACAAATCATGATGATTATTATATTTTCAGTACTGGAGTGGTGGCTAAAAACACCAAAAATATTTTTTTTAAATCCATCCAGGTTTAAATAAAGCCACAATTTTTGAATTTTGTCTCAAGGAAACTGGAAATAAATTAGAAGCCACCAGCATTTGAACAATGAGTAGCTTTTTTGCCCACAGCCAGATTCTAAGGACTTGGATTTCAGGAGGTACCAGTCATCGTCAGCTACCATTTACTTGAACTGTATTTGTGGATGCTCAGTACCTCTGAGGATCAAGCCCGGGAGGCAAAATTTGCTCTCTCTATGCTTCCTTTCACTAAGTTGAGTGGGTCAGCCTAACCTGGCAGAAACTACCTTGGAGGTAGGGATGGTTTCAGGTTGGGAAAGGGGAAACATTGTCTCCGTAGCATGCACTTCCCTTCCCCTCTGATCCTGCAGAAGCCTTCTGTGCTTCAAGCCCTCAGGATCAAGGCTCTTCTGTGAGGGATTAAGAGGCCAGGAAATGGCTGTTCTCTGCAATATTAGTCTACCTAACACTCACAGAGATTCTTCACAAAAGATAATGCTAAACCTACCAACCTTCTATTCCTCACTGTCCCCCCTCTACATAGTACCTCCCATTCCACCAGGGGAGAGCTTCTTAAACAGCAGCAAGGCCACTGTGCAGTAGCTCATGAGGGAGAGGTGCCCAAGGAGTAACTGACTGGCATTGAGTCTACAAGTAAATATCCAGCTTCCATGGCTGGCTCGGTAGATTTTCTCTATGGCTCACAGGATCCATGTGTGAGGCTGGTCTTGCCCCTCCTCACTCTGGGCCAGACTGGTATGAGCCACAGCCCTGGGTAGGGGACAGTGCAGAGCCGCTCCAGGGGGAGCTCAGGAAGGATTGTTCCTCAGCTCCCTAGTGCAAACGGGAGGACCTTAGGATAGTGCAGCCTGCTCCCCCTAGTATACATGGCCAGCTCCACCAGATACTGGGGCGGAGGATCATGGTCTACTTCCTCCCCATCCCACACAGAGCTACTTGCGCACCCCCACCCCTCAGGCACTAGCAGGGAACAAGTCTCTGTGGCTCCTAAGCATCAGGACTGTGACTATCCCTCCTCTTCCATGAGGTGTGCAAAGGACAGGAGAAGGCTGCTTACACTCTCCTACCTCCTAATACTCAGGCCAGAAACTATCCAGCCCTCTGAGTGGCCAAATCTAGTCTGATGCCTCAATTATGGGCCAGAAATTTTATGAGCTAAAACGTGGGGTTTCCTGGCCCTTGTGCAGGTTTCCCTACATAAGGTACAATCTGGCTCTCAGTCCTTCCTCAAGCAAAACTCTCATTGACTTCAGCCAGAGAGCTGTCTGAGGAAGCAATGTGTACGGAACCCATGAGTTGGCCATGGAAAAAAGCACAAATCTGGATCTTAAATTACAACCCAGTTTCTTTCAAAAGAAAATCTGTTCTATTTTATCATATTTTCCATTTTTCGTTCACCTTCATGAAACTGGTTTTGGTTTTATACTAGTTAAAAAGGTCAGATATGTGAAAAGATTTTTGTTCCAACCCTCACAACACCTGTTTGAGTTTCTCTGTCAAGCATCAATCCAGCTCAGTGTTTGAGCTACATTGAGGTAAACTGATATTTTTACTTTGGTACTTGTACCTTTAGGCAACTAATAAGGCTATTTTAAAACCACTGAATGCACTAGCAACATGTCCTTCACAAGCAGGGTTCAAGGTAATCACAGACATTGCTTCCATCAAAGAAAAATTAGTCATTTTTTTAAAAAAAATGCAGGAAAAATAAATCTGAACCCAGGATTCAGTCAGTCAATCACAAATAAAGCTTGGATCCTACAAGGACCTACAGACATGCTTAACTTTAACCATGTGAATAGTCCTGATGAGTTCAAAGTTTTAAGTTAAGCAAGTGCATAAGTCTTTGCAGGCTGCGGCTTAAACTTGTTGGGAGAATGAAACTACTGTTTAAACGTTAGGTAATATAGGTAATACTTATCTGATTATTTCTTTTCACTGTTTTTCTGTTATTGAATTATTGTTGAGGAAAGGAGAAATTGAGACTCATTCTCAGGAAAAAAAATCTTATTAATGTTTCTAACAGAATTACAGTGGTTGCCAATGAAAACCAAGCATTTAAGATCAAATTCCACCCTGTGGGATCTGAGATGATGCATTTTTTTCCTGTTCTTAGAATTGGAAAAACTGCAATATTCAGATACCACTGTGGTTACAAGAGTAAATGATGACATTTTAATGATGACCACCGTATTTGTACAAAACCATTGTACAAAACCAGATAGTTTTCAAAGTAACATTCAGATATGAAAGTAAAACTGAATAAAACTATTAAAATCTTTTCTTTTAACATGTTCCTGTTAATATTTTCCTCTATACAACCTCCTTAGACATACTCATTTAGGGTTGCCAACTGTCCAGTTTTCCCAGGATCATCCTTTTTTTGAGGTAGCTGTCCAAGCAAACCTGTAAGAGTATTCTATACACACTGCTAGCTGTCCAGTTTTATGGTCTTCAGGATCATCCCGGATGTCCCAGGCTTTTTCACCTCATTCCCTCCCACATCCCACCAAAACACAACCAATGTTCAGATGAGCCAGACAAAAGAAAATACTGTAGATGTCAAACGGAGAAAGTGGTGCAGCTGTTACACACATGGGATGCGTTATCTGAAGACATATTATGATGAAACTGGACAGTTTCATCAAATATTCATGAAAATGAATAAGCCACAGTTCTATATTATCCAAAGCCAAGCCTGTTCAACCATCTTCTTCTTCATGGTACATAAAACATCAACCATACAAGAAAAATAAAAATACTAAAAAAAAATCTCTTTGGGAATCCAAACCTGTAGTCATAACCAAATGGGAATTTTGCCTGGGTAAGTACTACAGTGGCAGGAACATTAATATTTTCAAAATATTATTAAAATACAATGAGGCACTTCATTAATAAAAAATAAAAATTAAGAACTGTTTTTAAAGTTGCTAATTTTGCATTTAATAGGTCAAACAATCACAAAACATAGTCCATATAACTAAATGTGGGAGGGAATAAAGATGTCTGCAGTGCTGCTAACAGTTTGCAGGACTGGTCCTTTGTTTAGCATGATGTATTGGTGATGAAATATTGATTTTTATTCCATCTACACAATCAACATTATTTAAAAATCAACCAGCTATTGTTTTGAGTACTCCCTTCCAAAGGCAGGCTACTACAGAAGTAAATTCCACATTGTTCATTGGTAACATGAAAGGCAGGATATCTAGTGGCCGAAATCTATCCCTGGTGTTACTCCATGGAAGCCCAGAGGGCTACCCTTGGGATGAATTTGGCCAAAAGTATTTGGACACGGGGGGGGAGGGGGGGGATCCACAGGTGGTGTAATTAATTGAAGCTGTACCTGTTTATACCAAGTGGAATGGAAAATAAATGATATTGGCATTACTTAGATAAACTGATTTGTAAAGTACAGCAGAACTTATTATTTATGTTATGGTAGCACCCAGAGGCCCTAATCTGGGTTAGGGCCCCACTATCTAGGTTCCGTACTAACACAAAGAATGACACCATTCCGTCTGGTTTTTACTCTACAGTCAGGACCCTGCTCTACTGCTGCTACCACCTTTTGTTGTTGTTGGGTTTTGTTTTGATAGACACAGTTGTAAACTAAGAGGTCAGAAATGTTGCTACTCCTCAGCTGATATGAAATGTAAGAGCTTGTCTTCAGGTACAGTGCTTCAGCAGTGCTACGCAGCTGAGTCACTGTAGCGCGTTAGTGAAGACGCTACTACACCAATAGGAGGGCATCGGCACAATTAATCCACCTCTCCTAGAGGCAGTAGCTCTGTCAACAGGAGAAGCAATCCCATCAACAGCACTGTCTACATCGGGGGTTAGATCGATAGAACTAAATCGCTCAGGAGGGTGGACTTTTCACACCCCTGAGCGATGTCGTTATACCGATATAAATTTGCAACATAGACCTGGCCTGAGTGTGGGGACTCAGAGAGGACTTCCCTTCTTTCCCTCTGCACCTTATACACAAAGCAACCCAAATGCCAGTGCTTGTGCTCTCTTATGGTAAAGGGCAGAGGGGACAGACCAGACCAGCACTACCAAAGATGCTCCGTTTCCCAAAAGAATGTCGTTGGGCTGGCTGGAGATGTAGCAATAGTTCTACTGTGCCCCTTTGCAAGCAGCTGGAGGCCAGTACAAAGGTGCACATAATCCCATCTGAAAAGGTATATGAGTTTCCATTGGTGCAAATCTGGAGTCACTCCACTGACATGAGAGGAGTCTCTGGATTTACACTAGCGTAACAGACAGCAGAATTCATCCCCTTTTTAAAAGACTTTTGTTCTCAGGATCAAATCTGGCACATTGCCAGCAGTCACTAACCAGAGAGTTCATCTCTGAATGTGTCAGGTGCACCAGACACTGTTTCAGCTGCAGGGTCAAACACTTATCAATGAGGAGTCCACATGCCCAGTGGACAGGGCACCAGGTTTGGAGCCCAGCTCTATCACTAACTCACTGTGTAGCCGTGGCAGGTCACTTCACCACACCGTGCCTCAGCATCCCCATATTCAAAATGGGGCCAATAAGGCTTCCCCACCTTGGTAAAGTGCTTTGAAAGAGGCAGATGAAAAGTGTTATGTAAGGGCTGGGTATTATTGTTACTACAAAAAGAAAAGGAGTACTTGTGGCACCTTAGAGACTAACAAATTTATTTGAGCGTAAGCTTTTGTGAGCTACAGCTCACTTCATCGGATGCATCACGTAACACGGCTGCTACTCTGAAACCTGTCACTATGCAAGGCATTGTTACTACAGTTTCCTGCAATGTTCATGTGCTCTTTGCAGTTAAACAACTGGGGGGGGGGGGGGGGGGGGGGGACTGCTAAGAAATTCTCTCCTCTGTTTTTTACTTTTTAAGTGGACTACAGCTAAATATGCAAGTCAACTAAGCTGAACATTGATCTGATTTCAAATGGAATGCTACTGTTTTGTTTTTAAAACTAAGTCAATAAACAAAATATTGCTAGTCTCATCCTTACCCACAAAAGTTAAACTTGAAAACGGGATAGAAAAAAGGATCCGTTTTCACTTTGAAATTCAATGACAATTAAAAACAAGAGCACCATCATCGTTCACTTGGTCCAACATAATCAGAAGGAAAATTAGATTTCCTTGAGCAGCAGATGACAAATCATTTTGGCTGCACAGCATTTGTTGAAAGCCTTTCTGAACTCCACTGCACTGATAAAAGTTGTGCATTGGGTGGTTTCCTCCCTCCTCTCACCGATGACACTAAGTCCTTTGAATCACAGGGAAAGCAAAATGTTTTTTCTTTCATTAAATACAAATTGGTCATTTTTGTTTGTATTACTTTCTTTTCTCTATTTCATCTCAGATGCAATTCTTATCTCCAGCACGTATTTATCCACAGCAAGTTTAGAGAAATCTTTTCCGGAAACTGCATTTTTATTATTAAAACCTTTCTTTTAGCTAATCTACAAGAACATTTCTTAAAAAATAATCCACATTTTGGTTGGATTGCTCAATCCCACAGCACATAGGCTGAGGACATCATTCGTCAGGGCTCCTCATTTACATTCACATTTTATAAGTTCTTGACTTTCTTCCCAAGTGCAGCTGCCCAGCCAGTTCACACCCACCCCAACAAGTGGCCTCTTAATAGCTCCACTGCCTGCTACTCTGATTCTCATTGTTCTGCCTGAGCTCCATCTGCACAAAGCACCACAATACAAATCAGGACCCAAGGTGGACGTCGCCCATTTCCAACAGTTGACAAGAAGGTGTATCAGATCTTCTTGTCAACTGTTGGAAATGGGTGATGTCCACCTTGATTGCATTGGCCTCGTTAGCACTACAAAAGTAATCAACTGTTGAGAATAGGCCATTTCCACTTTAATTGAATTGGCCTCGTTAGCACTGCCCCCCACACTTGGTAAGGCAACTCCCATCTTTTATATATACACGCACATATATATATATATATATATATACACACACACACACACACACACACACACACACACACACACACACACACACTACTTACTGTATTTTTCACTCCATGCATCTGATGAAGTGGGTTTTAGCCCACAAAAGTTTATGTCCAAATAAATTTGTTAGTCTCTAAGGAGCCACAAGGACTCCTCGTTGTTTTTATCCCATTTTGGATTACACGTGGAAATGGAGTTTGGGAGAAATAGTCTAGTCTCACTAAGAGGCCGTAACACAGCAAAAGCATTAGTCAGTCACTACTGGCAGTCTCTCTGCTCCAGAGATCCAAGGTTCTCACAGCAATATTTTTGGTGGCCTCAGAGTGTGGCCAACTCTTGCTGCTGGCCGCTCTGACAATTTTTCCTAAAATACTTAATTAACTTTAGGAAAAACAAATAAATATTCACATATACATGTACAAATCATAGTAATTTATTTATGTATGGGTTTGGGGTTTTTTTGCAGACTTCAATAATAAATATAATTTGTCTCTCTTAAAATATAAATATATATTGTCAATAATAAATATACATTTGTCTCTCTTCTTTACTGGACCTAAACAGAATAGAAACACAAATAAGGTGCTTTGATGTTCTTGACTTTTTTGTTGTTTATTTTGCCTTTTGGTTGCTGGGGTTTTTTTGGTTTTTTTTTTTTTTTGGTGACTTGCTAGCTAGTAAGTCTGCTTCTGTGAAAAGCGATATTTGTTAATATCACGTTTCACAGCAGAACACTTGCTAGCTAGTTGGGAGGCAGTGAAAAGTGATATTAACAAACAAACATACAAATACCACTTTTCACAGCAAACTTACTCAGCCCTGGAAAGCTAGGAGACAAATTAAGCCCTGGATGGGGAGGCGGTAGGGAACAGGGGGGATGGTGCGATGAAGTAGGACTGTTCTTAATGTTTCCTCTGAATACTGTAGGGGTGCCTCAGTTTCCCCTATGCATTTCTTAAGTCTCTAGGTGGTGGGATAAGGGGGTGTAATTGTTGCAAAGGGCCAGTGTACATAAATGGCCAACACTCTGTCTCCTGGCAACTGATGGCCTGGGCCCTCCCCCGCCCCCCCCCCCGCAAGGTGATAGCTAAAGGGTTGGAGAACAAAGGAATCAGGTGACCTCCTGGCCCGGGAAAGGGACAAAGCCCAGAGGAGGAGGGGCTGGAAGGGGAGTCAGTTTGGGACTGGCTGGGGAGGAGAAATGAAGCGCAGACATGGTTGTCTGGCTCACTGCCCCCCAAAATGGACCCGGCTGAAGGGTCCTGTTCTCTGTACCTACAAACTCTGTTTTAGACCGTGTTCCTGTCATCTAATAAACCTCTGTTTTACTGGCTGGCTGAGAGTCACGTCTGACTGCGAAGTTGGGGTGCAGGACCCTCTGGCTTCCCCAGGACCCCGCCTGAGCAGACTCGCTGTGGGAAGCGCATGGAGGGGCAGAGGATGCTGAATGCTCCAAGGTCAGACCCAGGAAGGTGGAAGCCGTGCAAGCTTTTTGGCCTGCAGACAGTCTGCTCACAGAGAGGAGACCTCACCAAAGTCCTGACTGGCTTCATAGGGAGCAGTTCCAGAGCACCGCCCAGGGACTCCGTGACAGATGGTAAGGGAATCTGGAGGGTACGGGGGGAGGTGGTGGGGGCCCAAAGCCCTGCAGCCAGGGTCCGGAGCTGGAGGACACAGTGGGGCCAGGAGCAATCGAGAGGTGGTGACCCCAGTGCCAGAGCCCGAAGCCCCACCACAGGTGGGGGACAGAGCCCAATGCCACACATACGTAGCCTGAAGCTCGCCTCCAAGGGCTGAAGCTGGAAGACCAAGCCCCGCCTTCCCTGGGAAGGTGGGGAACTTACCCGGCTGCCTGCTCCTCTGGCATTTGCAGCTCCAGAGAGGGACAGGGCCAAAAACCACTGCTGGCGGCTCCGGGGGAGGGGCCGCTGCTTCCCCCATCACACCCAGGAAGCTGTGGCCATAAGAAAATCTCCCGGTGGCTGCATTTGAAAAACCTTGAATTAGAGTAGCAGAGGTATTATAGGTCAACATTGAGGTACAACAGTAGAACTGGATGGTGGAAACTTGCAACATGCCTGTCTCTAGCCAAGCCTATTGGTTTCTCACTTATGAGCACTAAACATCCATTCATAAATTTAAGAAAAATAGCTAATGCTAATTACTAGCAGGCAAAATTATTCCTCTCATCTGCCCCTCCCCTGCATTTTTTTTGGGGGGGGGGAGGAGCTAGGGTTCTCAAGTTACAAGCCCATCTCCCCTTTTTAGTTGACATCTTACAGATGACCTGTAGCCTCCGTTCTGAAGCCAGAAACTCAGGAATAAGCCATCAAAGTTTACTTTTTTTCTAATAGGAAGCTACAGCTTTAAATAATATGCTGCTAAGCACAATGCTAATATTAATTAAGCCAGTTATACCACTGACCATGCAAATCAAACCTATTACCTTTCCTACAGTCTCTCACAAAGAAAAGTTACATCTCCACCACAGGTTTCAGAGTAACAGCCATGTTAGTCTGTATTCGCAAAAAGAAAAGGAGGACTTGTGGCACCTTAGAGACTAACCAATTTATTTGAGCATGAGCTTTCGTGAGCTACAGCTCACTTCATCGGATGCATACTGTGGAAAATACAGAAGATGTTTTTATACACACAGACCATGAAAAAATGGGTATTTATCACTACAAAAGGTTTTCTCTCCCCCCACCCCACTCTCTTGCTGGCAATAGCCCATCCAAAGTGATCACTCTCCCTACAATGTGCACAACAATCAAGGTGGGTCACCTCCAGCACAAATCCAGGCCCTCTCCCCACCCCACCCCGCTCCCCCGTTGGCAACAGCCCATCCAGAGTGATCACTCTCCCCACAATGTGCACGACAATCAAGGTGGGCCACCTCCAGCACAAACCCAGGGTTCAACAAGAACGTCCGAGGAACGGTGGGGGGGGGGAAGGAACAAACAAGGGGAAATAGGCCACTCTCTACAATGAATCAACCTTTCCCAGTCTCCACCCAAGCCCAAGTCAACTGCATCCAATCCGCAAATCAGCTCCAACTCAGCAGTCTCTCGCCGGAGTCTGCCGTCGAAGCCTTCCCGTTGAAGGACAGTCACCCCGAGACCAGAAACCAAGTGACCAGAGAGACCGAAGTGCTCTCCGACCGGTCCACGAATGCCACAGTTCTTGACATCTGATCTGTGTCCAACGGGGGAGTGGGTTTTGAGTCTCTCCGGCGAGAGACTGCTGAGTTGGAGTTGATTTGCGGATTGGATGCAGTTGACTTGGGCTTGGGTGGAGACTGGGAATGGTTGATTCATTGTAGAGAGTGGCCTATTTCCCCTTGTTTGTTCCTTCCCCCCCCACCGTTCCTCGGACGTTCTTGTTGAACCCTGGGTTTGTGCTGGAGGTGGCCCACCTTGATTGTCGTGCACATTGTGGGGAGAGTGATCACTCTGGATGGGCTGTTGCCAACGGGGGAGCGGGGTGGGGTGGGGAGAGGACCTGGATTTGTGCTGGAGGTGGCCCAACTTGATTGTCGTGCACATTGTGAGGAGAGTGATCACTTTGGATGAGCTATTGCCAGCAGGAGAGTGGGGTAGGGAGAGAGAAAACCTTTTGTAGTGATAAACACCCATTTTTTCATGGTCTGTGTGTATAAAAACATCTTCTTTATTTTCCACAGTATGCATCCAATGAAGTGAGCTGTAGCTCACGAAAGCTTATGCTCAAATAAATTGGTTAGTCTCTAAGGTACCACAAGTACTCCTTTTCTTTTTATCTCCACCACACTATCATGAACAGAAACTCTGGTTCAAACTGTGAGGTGGAATCTCTTGCTTGCTAAGAGCTAAGGATAACACTTTGTTATCAAAGGGGCCAGGAATCCCTCTCAACAATCAACACTCAAAGCAGTTCAGTGCTAATCTCCAAAACATGAACAACTACATCATTTCCATGAACATGTCATTTTTCTGGAAGCTGCTGCATCCATCTATACATCAGTAACCCCAAATCCCTGCTTCTCGGCAAACAGCATTGCAATCGCTGTTTTCTCAGTTATTCCACTAATATAACATCAGCACTTAAGAGCAATAAACAGATTGTCAACATTTTTTTTTATTATTCAAAAGATTAGACCACCTGGTTTTGACTTCTAAGATCAAATCTTTGAAAACCATCACTAAATCAGCATTTTAACTACTAAAAATACAAGCACTATTAGTTATACTTAACATAGAGTATTGTCTAGGGATTAGAGCACAGGACTAGGAGTCAGACATTCTGGGTTGTAACCTCAGCTCTACCAGATACACACTGTGTGACCTTGGACAAGTCATTTCACCTATCTGTGATTCCATTTGTAAAATGGGGATGATTCTACTTACATATCTGAGAGGGAAGCGATAAGGAATTTTCTAAATAATTTTGAGAACATCAGCTGTTAGATGCTGTACTATATATGGACAGTGTCTCATCAGATGGTACTAGTTCTAGTTGCCCGCTTTTATGCACACATGAAATCTGTTGACTTGAAAAATCAGTATTTTATCCAGTGTCTTAATGAAACGGTGCAGTTTTTTCTTGGCTCTTATTTTTGGAGACATCAGATCTGGACAGTGCTAAAGCTGTGGACATTCCAGTTTCAGCATGCTCTAATCTTCCAATCAGCATTTGCCAAAGGTATACTGTGCCCTTCAGGTTGAATGTTGATGGAGTTCCAGTGCAACTGAAAAGAAATACCAGTATTTTCCAGGCACCAGCTAATGAAAGTCAAAAACAGGAAGGACAGCTTTGCAAAAGAGAACAAGAATTCATCACTCCCAATGACAATAAAAAAAACGGGAAGCTACTTGTAATGCTATGAACCAGTGTAGAAAGTGCTGTTGTCTACTCCCATACATTAAGATCAATTTGGAGAAAAAAACTGTTACATGCATTATGAGTAATCTGTACAAGACAGAACATCATGATTCAGCAATCCACAAATTTGATTAGCCAAATGTAAAATCTGTTAATAAAGCAGCGATTGGTTTTTTGTTTTTTATTTAAAGCCCACTTGAAAATTCTGCTTTTTAGTGTATTTTCAAGAACTTCCACCAGTGAAACCTAAAGGTCCTCATTATACTATTAAAAGAGGAAGGGAACTATTCCAAAGTCTTACTGGGCATAAACAGTGTATACGGTTATCTAAGTAAAAGCTTCCACATTTAAATATGCTACATGTGTATGAGACCACCAATGATAAAATTCCCTGGTGAGTTGACCCTTTATTTAAATCAAATACTTGGGGGGAGGGGCGAATAATATTTGTAATAAAGTGCCTTTATCTGCTGCTTGTCAAACAATATGTCAGTTTCACTGCTTGTTTACCATATATCTTACAGAAATTTTCCTTTTATGGAAACTGAATCGGACAAAAGGAAATATTAAAATATACACAAGAAAGAACCTCTCTGGTCAGATAAATGTAATAATTTCCCTATCCACAGCCACTTCAAAAGAGAATTGGGTGATTTTAATAGTAAGATTTAAGTTGTAAAAAATTAAACTAAACAAACATTTGAAAATCTCCTAAAGAGTGAATACAAGAGACAACAAATACGCTCTCTCCCTTCCTCTCATTCATACATAAATATACATGATACACGATAGAGTGATGTTACATAAACATCAGTATGTTTATGTAACATCACTCACTGTTCTCAGTATGAATTTGGGAAGCCTGATTTACACCTAGCATGCCACCCCAAATACATTCAAATAAAACCTTAATACATCTCCTGTACTACCTGTATGTGTCACATATGTTGCCAAAAACACACACACAATTTCAGGAATATTTTAAAGAATTCTAAGGTTTTTTTTCCTGGAACTATCATATCCCTCTGCCTCAAATGTCAGGTACCTTGGTTGCTATAAACCAGCTCCCACCGGAATGGACTTCAGTGGTGCAAGATCAGGCTCTATAAGTCCATCATAGTGGTTTCAGAAGAAACAATAAAAAAGACATAATACAGCTCTTCTATAGATAAAAAGTCATGACTTCAAAGTAGAATATTTCAGATCTGTCCACTCTTCCAAATGATATCAAACTCCTGCAGGGTCATGAGATAAAACTTCAAAATTGTAACAATTTTGATGTCTACAAAGGCCATTACTGGCCCAGAACCAAATCTTGCCCAACTCCTGGGCCTCACTCCTGGGTAATTTTTGGAGTAATTCCACATTTTGGGGGGGAAACAAGAAATGAATATTTCAGGGGCAGCCTGATTTTTCTTTTTGGGGGGCAACTCTATGAAGCAATTCAGGGGGTGGGAGTGCTGGAGTAAATCCTGGAGGAGATGGATTGGCAGGCAGAGAACATAATAATAGAGTGATTAAGATTAAAATAATAAATTTTCATGACTCTGCAATTTCGCACACACACACATATATATATCTCACCTCCACAATTTGGAAGCATGGAATAATAACATGATCTTTAAAAAAAAAATTCTAAAAATTAGGGAGTGTCCCTCCTATATGTATCACCTCGAATGTTCGAGTCTCCAACCTATAATATGTTCAGCTATGAAAACAAAACTTGGTTTTGGTATTTAAGTCTGAGGTGTTTTGTATTTGGTGAAGCAATGCCGTAAACTGTAATACTGGGGCAGATACTACAAACCCTTACATGAGTAATCCCACTGAAGTCACCAATGATTACTCACGTGTGTAATGGTTTATAGATTGTCCTCATTGCACTGAAACAAAAGTAAGAGTTATTTATGTTGATAAGAGCCAGAAAAATAAGGACCAACTTCCACCATCAGCCCACTCCTGTTACAGTAACATGGGTAGACAGGAGAACCCGATTGCAGATGAAGATTATTAGTTCAACCTGCAGAATTACCAGGGCTGGAATTTGGCCACTTGTTACAATAACGTAACTAATTATTATAAGCAGTTAGCATTTTGTACTGTGAAGTCACACTGTCTCCAGATACGTTCAGAGCTCTTGGGGCCCAAGCCTGCGAGATAATGAGTATCTTCTGACTGGTGCGGATTGCTCCCAGCTCTCACCACATGAGGTGTTCAGTACTTTGCAGAATCAGACCGTTGGACATCAGCTTAATGTGTGAACACAACGGAGGGGGCACAAGAATTTAATACAAACACACTTCTTGCTATGAGAGTTCTTAATTTGATGTTACAAATGCTTCAGAACAGCATGTGACACTGTGGGCTGTTTTATAGGCACTACAATCCTGAGGCACAAAGCAGTAGAAGAGAGTTTCACTTTTAAGGCTCCAATCCTGCAAGTTGTGTCCCATTGCTATCCACAATAATTTGCCAGATCAGGGCTTGATTCTGTTATTCTTTCTTTTGCCTGATTCTCAAAATTGTTTTCTTATTGCGAAAGAAATTATTTCTTTAAATGTATAGAACTGATGAGCTGCAACGATCATAAACATAAACATGATTTCAGTGGAGTTAGACCAAGGGTGAATCCCTGATCACTTTAATTCTGTAAATAACATGTTTGTAACACAATTTGTAAACATCCTTCTAATAAAGTAATAATGCTGCCTGCATAACAGCCACTTTCCAAAATTAATATCTTGGTCATTTGATACATTAATCTTTTACAGACTGAGCATGTGCTAATAATATTTTAAACCCAAAACATGTAAGTTATATTTTAAAAACCTTTTGAGATACATTTTTCTACTTATTGTAAACAATCAAAAGTATTTGTTTCATGTCTGTATTTCCTAATATTCCAAATTATAGCACAGAGTAATTTAATAGGCAAATTACCAAGCTCTACAAAGGACTGGTGTTTTACAAAGAAATATGCACAAAACTTTTAACTATAAAAGAGTGCTAGTAGATGCCACTATAATCCAGCTTGGCTAAAACTAATTTCAGTCCCAAATCCCTTCAATGGCTCCTTGGCCTTCTGCCATTGCTTATGACACCCAGAGGTTAAAAATGAAAACTGCTGTACGATATCAACTACTGTTAAAGATGCTCTTAAACATGTGACTTTGCAAACTGCCCTTAAAGTGACAGAACCATGCCAGGAATCTAAGGAACTCTGTGACTCTTTGAACTCTCTCAACAAGCCCAGCTACAGCAATCCCAAGTGATTCACATTATTTTCCGTTAGTTGAAAACAGCTGTAGAAACATCTCTAAAATGGCTGGCGTATCATGCACCAACTCACTGCTCCACCTACTGTTGGTATGTCCATGTGGTCCTCACCTGTCAGTTCCATTTTAGTGAGCAGCTCCCTAGATTTCCATAATGTCTTATCTGCTTGTTTAAAAGAAAATGGTGGTCAAAGCAATTTAAACTGCTAGTTTTACATTGCCCTGTCACCATAAAGTATTACTTAAGCAAGCATCTTGAGAATCTATTCCTTCTCTTAGAATTATCAGTGCTGATCTTTGTTTCACAGGCTTCGGTAGCATAATCCAACACAGGATTTACTACACATTAGGATTATTTGTCTTAGACTCAAAACACAGATACGATAAGAGCTGTGTCACTCAAACCTCTCCATACAGAGGGTATCATCATCTACAAGAGTGATTTATGGACACTTTTGTTAATAAATCTTTCCTCTCCCGATTCAGATTATTTACACTGGTTAAAAATTTAACTGATCGATGTGCATCCCAAATAAAATCATTTGCATTTTTTTATACCAAGAGAATTCAAAATCTCAGGCCAGACGCTTAGCTGGTGAAATCAGTATTGCTTCACTGACTTCAGTGGAGCAATGTAGATTAATACCAGCTGAAGATCTGGCCAATTCATTTTTTAAGCACAGCACAGACTGCGCAGACTGTCGGTCCTTCATCGGTTGAGACGGAGCCGATCACAACATGTCTTCCAATCTTCTCTTCCTCTGGCCATCCTTCGCCATGCTTGTCCATATGATCATGATATGGATTAAGCACAGCAGGAAAAGAAAAATCACTCCACTGCAACTAGGCTACCTATGAACATCGTTCTTTTCTTCCATGACTGAATAAATTTAAGAATCCAGTTGAGACTTTAATTAATAACTAGCAGATATTCTTTATTGTATTGGTGTTATTTAAATACCTGTCTGGGTCAAATATGTTTAATCCTCTTTAGTGTATGTTTTATTTACCCAGAATTTATGTTATCCTTGTTTATCTAAGCATACCTTTGAAGTATCTCTCTGAAAATAATCCACTACCATCATTTACTTGCTCCTTTAACTCAGTGCCACCTAATATTTTATTAGTCATGACTCAAATAGCTTTTTAAATAATGTAATTTCTGGAAATGAATAAACCTAATACATGCAGAAAATCTGAAAGACCACAAGACTGGGAAAATGGAAAATTCAGTGAAAGTCAGATGGAAATTTTTGAATTTGATTCTCAATTCCACTATTCAGTACTAGTTTTATACAAACGTAACAATGATGCTTAGCAACACTCCAACAATACAAATCCTTAAAGCTATTTTTGCTGGCCAGCTGGGATTGGGGAATCCCCAGGTAGTGCAGAACTGGTGTAGCTGGTACACTACACCCCCTCCAAGAACCAGCATTGGAAGTGAGAAGGCACGGTCATAGTGCCACTGTGCTCCACCCTATGCCTGGCTGCTGAAATGACCTTCAGGGGGTTATTACCAGCTAGCATTACTTAAAGCAGCCCTGAGGGTTCTGTAAGTTACGCCACATGCTGAATGAAACCCCCACCCTAAAAAAGCATCACCAGTGGTGGAGCACAAGGGTGGCGTAAAGCCATTTGTGCCTCTTCCCAACACTTGAGTCCTGCCCTGAGCCCAGCTCAAAAGGACCTTTGTCCTGGGACCAGGATTTCAATGCGGGTGAACAAAATGAAGGAGCAGGCCCCTCCTTTTCAGCCAGAGCTAAATTACTGCTGTCGCCTTGATTCCAAATATGAAATGAGATCAAAACTGCTGTATATTTACCCCAAATGAAGTAAGCTGTGTCATTTTAAAAAAATGCAACTCAGATTTTTAGTCCTGAGACCTGCACAAATCCAAAGGTCATGATTTACATATGTATTTTTCATTCTGTATCCTCACTGTTCCATTTTATTTCCACTCTCCTCTTCCTATTACAGTGTTTCTTGTTCTGGTCCCCACAGCAACACAAATATGTGTTAAGAGAATGGTTGGTTCATTCCACACTTTTCTACAGCTGATTCTCACCAATGCTGACCAGAACCACATACTGGCTCAATAGCACAAGCTGTTCCAAAAGAGCAGCCCATACCCTTTGTTTTCTCCGTAGTGCCCATTTAGAAGCAAACTCATCCTCTTTCCATAACAAACTACTTTAGGTATCACAGGTTTTAAGTTTTTAAAACGTTTATGCAAAAGGAATAAAATGCAGGATCAAATTGTTCTGTTGACAAATTTGACATGGAGCTGAAAATTCTATAAACTTATTTTTATCACTGAACAAAGCCTACTTCAGTATTTGACGGTAAACCAATATTCATTTTAAATATTCAAATATTGCTTGCTCACATCCAGAATCTTAAGTCCAAATCCTGCCTTCATGTAACTCTGTGCCAGTGTGACCGGCTTATCTCTACCTCAATACTTCCTTACAGATGAAGACATATTTGAGAAAAAACTACACGAGTTCCGAGCAAAGGTGTAGATTCTTATTCAGTCCTTACTCAGGTATCGGTGTAGGTAATGGATAGTCTTGCCTAATCAAGGACTTGTGCCCCAGTGTTAAAGTTATCGTTATTTTCCTTCTTTCCTGCAATGCAATTCTGCCCTGTGTTAAAGGTTTTTGAGGACCTGTAAGTTATAAAAAGCAAACAGAGCATAAATCAGAAAAAATATATACTCATTCTCTAATCTATTTTAAGGAACGAATTTGTGCTAAAATGAGGTAAAGTGACAACTTTTCCGATCTTTTGTTATCCAGGGTACTATTTTAAGGTATAGTGCGACTGCATTAGTACTTGTCGCACAGTCCTGCTTCCAATCTGCTGGCAGGTCTCCAACACATTCCAGTACTTAATGCACAGCTCTAGTTGAGATTCAGTCCCACTTATCTCTAAGACACATTGACTGAGATTTTTCCACATTATAACTGACCCACCCTTTACTAGCATGAGGTCACTTTGCACAGTCTTAGCCTGCAAATGAGAAAAACATTTGGAACAAGCTCCTCCAAAAGTCCAAGTTATTAAGACCATAATTAAAATAGATCCCAACAAATGTTTTAACATTAAGTTATAGGCTCTGGGCATCGGTTGCATCCGATGAAGTGAGCTTTAGCTCACGAAAGCTTATGCTCAAATAAATTGGTTAGTCTCTAAGGTGTCACAAGTACTCCTTTTCTTTTTGCGAATACAGACTAACACGGCTGCTACTCTGAAACCTGTCACCTTAAGTGATCACTCTGGTTACAGTGTGTATGGTAACACCCACTGTTTCATGTTCTCTGTGTATATAAATCTCCCCACTGTATTTTCCACTGAATGCATCCGATGAAGTGAGCTGTAGCTCACGAAAGCTTATGCTCAAATAAATTGGTTAGTCTCTAAGGTGCCACAAGTACTCCTTTTCTTTTTGTGGATACAGACTAACACGGCTGCTACTCTGAAACCTGCCATTAACCTGTCTGTTATTTAGTTTGTCTGGAATATGGAGAGACAGAGGGAGACATTTTTTTTTTTTTAATTCCAATAAGCGTTTCCACTTTTGATCATCCTTTCCACTGATTCATCATGGTCAAAAACTGTTCTTCCAGAACTGCATATTCTACTTTAAAATATGAATATGCTGCATATAACCTGAAATAAACTAGTTTAGCTACCCAGTAGATCTCTGACTGAAAATCCCTGAGTGGGACTCATTCTTACCCTCTTATATCAGCATAAATCACTATTAGCACTATTGAAGTTAATGGAGTTATATCATGTTAAAACTGGCATATGTGACAGCTGAATCAGCCTCTATTCATTTTTATTTTTCTAACTTTTCTTTATCCATCTCTTTCCCTACTGAGGGTGAAGAAGAAACTCTCTCCATGGACTGGGGTAAGCATTTCCTCTTTCAGGTTACAAGTGGAAAAAAAAAAAAAAACTACTGTATAAAACAAAGACAAGAGATGACAACATTCTTGCCCAGAGCTTTGGGCTATATGGGGCAGAACAGGAGGCAAATTCCCCATTACCAGAGCTTAATATCTTCAACAGAACAAATGGTGATTATGCTTTGTGGATGGAAAGCTAGATCCTCAGCTGGTATAAACAGGTGTAGCTCCAGGATCTGACCAGATAAACCTTGCACTCAGGCAGTTTTTTCAGACAAAAGAGCTGCATGTAGTAAAATCTACTAGGGCCCTAGTAAATGGAAAATCCACTTAATTTGGAAAATTTACCTGTGAACAGATTGATTGCAGTGCAGTGAGTGTCTCTGAACAGCAGATTAATGGCACACCTCTTCTGGTTCAATGGCATAATTGGTATTAGCCACTAGTCTATTCGTGGTAGCTGACAGGTGTGAATTAGCATTTGTTGGCCTAAATTTTTCACACAGAGTGGCCCTTTTGTTCAGTTCATGCTATTTTCTTGATGTGCCAAGGTTGCTGAACAAGTCAAACTAATATATGTTTTAAATAAAAGTTCCAATGCTTGGCACATTTCCAAAGGAGTTAATGAAAAAAGTGACTATAAACTAGCATAAGGCATTCTAGTCTAGTGACAATTGTTACAAGTTAAAAGAAGTCCTGTGTACAATGAAAAAAATAGAGCGAGCTTAAGGAAAAGCTAAATTTGTGCAGAAGAAAAAAATTACGGAAGGAAAACAAAAGATACATAAAAGCAGAAACATCTGAAATGACACCAGCGCAACAAAAAATCACTAATAAGGGGGAATGGTCAGAGAAAAACAGTCAATGGCGCTAAAAGAACACAGCTCAAGTTACTCTTCAGCTTTAATCTGTCATTGGGCACAGTAAGATGGACACCAACAGATTGCAAAGATTACATATGATTGTAGATCTTTTTCCTGTAGCATATATTAAAAGCCATATAGAAATCACTCTCTTTCAGACAAACACACATCAAAAATCCACCTTCTCAAGCTGTGGTAAAGAAACCTGAAAATTTTTGCTATGAACTCAAGCATTTCTTAATTGTACATAGGATTTTCTGCAGCAAAACTATGCATTTTCTATGGGGATTTGACAGGAACAATTCGTTCTAGCACTTAACTACAAATTAAAAATAGCCAAAGCTCAACAAAATTGTTAAAAAGATTAGACTGCTTAAATTCATAGGATGAGTTAAACAGCAACAAGAATGATGTTACGTAAATCAGATGGGATATAGCTATACATAATAAAAATTTTGCATGTGTGAAATCTATGTAACGCTACTTTTCATTAAAGAAAAGTAAACCTTTGTTAGGTCCAGAAGTAACTGCTGCTCCACAGTACTCATGTTAATTAGAAAAATAAATTTACAGCAGATCATTTTAAGAGTTATAATAAAATCTGACAAATGAAAATCATATGTGAAACAAAATTAAACACAGGATAAGGTCATCTTTGGTGCAGCATACCTGCAGAAAGTTGATTCTACCTGTGTAACATTAGATAGTACATATACTCCACCCTCTAGCACTCTCCTCATGAGGCAACCGTTGATTGTTATATAGGGATTACAAACACCCACAAGAGGATTTTTAAAGTGAAGATATAAACCTACAACAAAAACAAGAAGATGGCATTAGATTGTCAAATAAACTTTAAAACCAATGGGCCAAAGTCAGTCCTGGTTTAACTGTTGACGTCAAATCTAGTCAAGCTGGGCCTAGACAGAGCTACACATCTGAGTAATGCTCCTATCTATGTCAGAGGCAAAGCTCTCATTGCTGTTATTTAGGAACAGGAGGAGACCTATGGGTTGGTTTTGACTTTAAAAAAAATCCCTGATCATTTGAGTCATGGGTACTGTAGGGAAAACTCCTATTGACTGCACGGTGGAGATCAGGCCCTAAAAGGTTGTCTTTCTCCACAGGAATTATTGCAGCAGTTGTGATTATCTGTGTTGCTCTCATGTGCAGCTCTCTGGTTTAAATGGGAGTGGGACAGGTATAGGGCATTATCTGGGGCAATACATCAGCTCCAGAATTGGCTCCTCACTTTGGTCCAACTGAGCCCAACATACAACTTTTTGCAAAGGTTTTCCCACAATTATGGAGTGGAGGGTTTGGGGGCCAGTGACTGCTTGGGACTTAGATTTGGAAGATGTTTGGGCTATTGGTAAACCACTGTACAGGCTTTTAATTTGTGTGTAGTACCCACAAATCTGAATAAATAAATGGTCTCATTTGAGCTGTGTAGCACAGGCTCCTCACAAATGAATTACAATACTTTGTACAAATGGTCAAACTGCATACATGTATATTCATGTAACTTGACAGTGACAGGGTGTCCCTGGCCCTTTGAGGCCTCCTGCTGAAGGCCCCATGGTCCTACCCCTCCCCGCCCCAGGAAAGGAGCAGCAAAGGTACGTCCTCCAGGCCTGCCTAGAATGGCTGTATATGTGCAGCCTATCAGAGCCCAGCAGGCTCAGCTAAAAGGAGCTGCAAGGCCTGAACAGGTCAGTTCCTGGATGGGACCAGAGAGTCAATGATGGGTGCTCTGTGCTGGCCAAAGGAGTTCAATGAGCTGCATTTACTAGACTGGAGAACTGTACTCCTAAGGTAACGGGTGAAGAAAAAGGGGCTATGTGGAAAAAGGCCCAGGGAATAGCAGCAGCAAACTGAAGGCAGTGATAGATATGTGGTTGCCGTTTATAGGGTCCCTGGATCGGTACTTGGAGTAGTAGAAGGACCAGAGTAGAATCATAGAAAATTAGGGTTGGAGGTCATCTAGTCCAACCGTCTGCTCAAAGCAGGACCAACCCCAAGTAAATCATCCCAGCCAGGACTTTGTCAAGCCGGTCCTTAAAAACCTCTAAGGATGGAGATTCCACCACTTCTCTAGGTAACCCATTCCAGTGCTTCACCACCCTCCCAGTGAAATAGTGTTTCCTAATATCCAACCTAGACCTCCCTCATTGCAACTTGAGACCACTGCTTCTTGTTCTGTCATCTGCCACCACTGAGAACAGCCTAGCTCCATCCTCTTTGGAACATCCCTTCAGGTAGTTGAAGGCTGCTATCAAATCCCCCCTCACTCTTCTCTTCTGCAGACTAAACAAGCCCAGTTTTCTCAGCCTCTCCTCATAAGTCATGTGCCCCAGCCCCCTGATCATTTTCGTTGCCCTCTGCTGGACTCTCTCCAATTTGTCCACATCCTTTGTGGGTGGGGGGCCCAAAACTGGACACAATACTCCAGATGTGGCCTCACCAGTGCCAAACAGAGGGGAATAATCACGTCCCTCGATCAGCTGGCAATGCTCCTACTAATACAGCCCAATATGCCATTAGCCTTCTTGGCAACAAGGGCACACTGCTGACTCATATCCAGCTTCTCATCCCCTGTAAACCCCAGATCCTTTTCTGCACCCACACAAGCCCCTGGGAAAGCAGCCTAAGGCCCCAAAAGGAGGACAAGGCTTGCTTAGAAGCCTGAGTGAAAGTTGGGATGTAAAGCGCCTAGAGACAGGGCGGAAGACCCTGGTGAGGACAAATAGTTTTGCTGGACTTTCCCTACTCTGGAAGGGGTTCAACCATATCAGCTGTGTGACTTGGCTGGAGAACTGAGCCACTGAAGACCTGCCTAATGAGACTGACAACGTATAGGGGGTGCCAGGAGAAAAAAGACTGCAGCACCACACCCACCCAACAGGAGGCACTCACAAAAGAGGTGAATGTCTCATGTCTGGGGCCCGACCAAATTCATGGCCATGAAAAACGAGTCATGGATCATGAAACCTTGTCTCCACTGTGAAATCTGGTCTTTTGTGTATTTTTACTATATACTATAAAAGTACCCTATACTATAGGGAAATAAATATACAAAAGTACACAGCACTTCTCAATCTAGGAGTCCCAACCCAAAAGAGGGTCACAAAGCTATTGTGGGGAGGATTAAAGTATTGCCACCCTTACTCCCATGCTGCTGCTGGTGGTGGTGCTGCCTTCAGAGCTGGGCACCCAGCTCTACTGTGCCATACTGTGACCCCCTCTACAATCGCCATGTGACCCATTTTTTTGGGTCCGGATCCCCAGTTTGAGAAATAGTTTTAAGGGGTTTACATGTTTATATTTTGCCTTTTTAAAATACATATTCATGTTTTGTTACAACATCATGACATTTAAGATATAAATATCTGAAACCACGAAATTAAAGATTTTTTTAAATGCTACCACTGTGAAATTTACAAAAATGGACCATGAATTTGGTACGACTCATATCACACTGACCCGTATAAAATACTTCTCCAGGCCTATGTAATGTCAATGATCACTGTGGGGGCTCTTGATAAAGGAGAGGTAGTTCAAGAAATCTTTATATGAAAAAAGGGCTTTCATCACATTTCTTTTGAAGGTATATGTCCAATTTAAAGGCAGGTAGGCTTTAAATTAGATCATGCAGTAGTGCTTTGGTTTGTGTACAACATGACCAGTGTGAGCACAAACATTTCACTGTCAGTCTGTTCCATCCTTGGGAGCAGGTACAGAGTAATCCCAAGGGTTTCTGGATTCATCCCACACTAAAGCTGAAATAGGGTTCTACAACACTTTCTGACACAACTACTAATTTATGTTCCAGCAAAAGCTTTACTTTTTACCATATACAATTTACTTCACTGAACTTGTTCTACAGCAATGCTACTATTCTACTACCAGATTTAGTACCAACTTTGTTACAGTATGCAAAGAATAAACTGTATAGTTTAATATCGCAAAAATACTATGGTTTATTCATTTTATTTAGCGTCTTCCTAGTATCAGTTGTGACATATTAACCAGCCAGCACTAATCACCAAGAATTGCTGTGTCACACTGGAATCACAACAACCATTTTTGCAAGTTTTCTCCAGAAAAGTCAACCATCTTGACAACCAGACTGTTAAACAGTAGAAGTGAATTTGGTAAAAGCAACTAATTCTTTGGCCACCTACTGCTCTTTGTCACCATTACCATCATAAACGTACATCTTTCACTCTGGAGCAGTGATTCTCAGCCCACGGGCCAAATCGGCACATAGCTGCAGCCCATGTGACATCCTCAGGGCCATACAGGTAGTATATATATTGTGTAGATGCAGCCCACAATGGTAAATACGACTGCTCCAGAGGCTTCATCGTACATTCAAGTCCTTTTTCTGGTTGGGAGTTTTGCACACTGGCTGACAAGTCAAAATGGATAAGTTTCCTGTGACGCTTCCACACTGCTAAGATTTCTTTAATAAAGTAATAAACACCAGCTGCCTAAATAATCTTCAGGACAGGCCAGAAATAATCAAAAAATCAGTCACCTAGCTCATAATATCCACAATTCTATCAACAAACCTTTGTATATAACGTTTCAAGAAATCTCAAACCTTGGTAGTTTTATTTTCCACTTACAGGAATTTTACTTTTTATATTGATAATTCAAAATCTAGGTCTATGGACAATCTCATGATGAAAGCACAAAATCTTATGTAGACATTATCTAGAAAGCAATCTCTCTTCTCTCCCACCACCCCACTCTTCTGACTGTAAGGATGCAAATTTCCTCAGAACTGGAGGACTGGAATGGAATTTATGTTATATTCAATTGCTTACTCGATTTTTGCGTAAAAGTTAAGTCTTGTAATAGATTAAATGTTTCATATACTTCAAAATCAAAGGATCTATGTTTAAAATCAAGATGACTTAAAAATAATAATTTAAAATGTCACTTTACACTGCTATGAAAGATGGATTTTTCAGAGATACTGCAGTCTTGCAATATTTGGCAGAACTCTGCTTTTTGATGGAGTTTTTGTTTTTTGGGGTTTTTTTTTTGTTTTTTTGTTTTTTGGGGTTTTTTTGGTTAAAACAGACCTGTAGACATCAAACTACTCTGTTGATCTGGAAGATACAAATTAATTTAAGTCCATGCATTATGCCTTTTTAATTATGTGTTCACCTCAGTAATACAGGCATTTCAGGTCCATAAAACTTTCAGACTATTAAAAAATTTAAGCCAAAGCCTCATAACCAATAAGTTTGAACTTTATATGGCTAATCATTTAGAAGTCAGGAAGTTAAACACTCCAAATAAAACAAATGTTTCTTCTGTAAATATAAGCAACAGTATTGTGTAACAATCTGAAAGGAGACTAATGAAATTGCAAAAAAACATTTTAGATTCCTAAATGTACAGTATGAGAATTTAAAGATTTAATGGTGATGACAGCACAAATACCTTTCAGGTATAAGGTAAAGAAATACCAGGTGGTCTAACATGCTCTCCTACATAATGTGAAAGGACACTTAATATCGAGAACCAGTCTGACTATATCCACCTGATTTACTTATAGTCTGCGTTTAAATGGTGCAAGAACAGTAGGTGCCTATCTGGTACAATATAAATGTACACCGTTTCCTCTCATTTACAATAACATTCTTCCTCTAACCCCTCCCTAATGCTGCTACTTTTGTAGTATCAGATTAATGTTCCACAGCTGCAGGCTGGACTCCATCAGACCGCATTAGAGCTGCAGAACTGCAATCGCATAACTCCCCCTTCATTACAGAAACCAAGAGCAAGCAAAAACACACACACACACACACACACACCCTAAACGCACAATTGCCATCTGCACCTCCACGACACACCGATCAGAGTCACAAACCACCAACATAAAAGGCAAGAGGGTAGAATGATAGGGCCGTGATTGCGTTTGTTCCCGGGAAAAAAACAATCTCGATTTCCTGTTGGGTGGGGTTTTGACAGTGCATAAGGGAATCATGCAAAATGTAGCCGGAAAGACCCGAATAAACGTTGTCAGATCACTGCATTGTGCTGCATCATTTCTCCTCAGGCATAAAGGAAAGGGAAAACCATAACAATAAATAACACAGGCATGATTTGCACACACATGCTTCCCAAATATAAATACTGCAACAGAGCGAACAGGGAGGCGAAACGTCCTTATCATTCCACACAGATAAATTCAAATCTGATTAGGCTTTATGGTCTGGAAAGGCACTATTACCGCAATCCAACCAATACGTAACGAAGATGCCATTTATACCAACGGAGGGAACCCTGGCAGATCCACATCCAACCCTAAAACACGAACCTGTTGAAGTCCTGGGGCGAGGGAAGGAGAGAGGGGAAACTGACCGGTCTCCTCCAGAGCTGATGCGCGCCCAGTCCAGAAAGACTGGGGGGCGGCGGGGGGGGGGGACAGAGAGGCAGCGGCGGCAGCAGCGCAGCTAGCTCCCGACCACGCCTGTTTGCATCCCATGTACCGTTACAGGCAGCCACCTATGCCAGGCTCCCACGGTCCGGGGTTGGGGGGGGGGGGGTTGAAGCTCCCTGCTGTCATTCGCTCCCCCTTCTTTGCCCGGTTTTGCGGCTGGACCATTCATCGCCTTGTCCACGCACAAACCAGACAGCGTTAGTGCCGGCGGAGGGGGCACAATAATCCTACTGCAACAGAGTGATGGAGCCGGCTATAGCGCTGGGTGCGCGCAGCCCGCACCCACTCCCACCAGCTCCAGCCGGGCTGCAAGCCCACGGCCCCGTCCCCCGCGCCGCGGCAAGGGGGAAGCCTTTCTCTCCCCCCTCTCCCTCTGCAGAGGGAGACTCAGCCGGGTGCATCAGAGGCCCTCGCCTCCTTTCTCTGCAGTCCCCCGCCCCATCAGACACACACACTTCCCGCTTCCCAGCCTTACTGTCCCCTCCGTGTGCTCTTCCCCATGGGGAGGGGACATCCCCCCCGGCCTCCTGCCTTTGCCATGCCTCCCTGCAGCCTGCGGGGAGGGGGCAGGACTCTTACGGGGGCTGTGGGGGGGTCCGATCATGGCTGTGCCATGTTGTCCGCATGCACCGAGAGCCCCTACCTCGCCGGGCTGGGGAGCCGCTCCCGTCGCGGCAAGCTGAGGGCTCCGCTCCGCAGCGGCGAGCGGGGGGCGATGCCGCTCCGGGCAGTGGCTGGAGCGAAAGGGAGTGACTGGAGGAATCCGCAGCCCGCCTGCCCCCTCCGCCTGCACAGCGACAGCTGCGCCGCGCCGGGAGCCAGGGGGCGGGGAGAGCGCGCGCACACCCCCCACGCCCCGCGCCCCGCGCTCGCGGGCGGGCAAGGGGGTGGCAGCGCAGGCGCCCTCCGCCCTCGCCGCCCCGCCCCAGCGCCCGGCAGCGGGCCAAGCGGCACCGCAAGCCCCGCTGCTGCTGCGGCAGCGCCGGCGGAGCGACACGCACCCGGGTGTCCGGGCCTCCCTCTCCTTCCTTGGGAGCCGCGATGTGATGCAAGCAGAACGGGGCACCCGAACAGACTTTCCAACCCGCCTGACATGGAGGCGGAGCGGGAAGGCGCGGGGCTGCTGCTCCGAGGCCCAGGGTGTGCGCTGGCCTCCCTAGCAATGGCTGAGGTCACCGGGAGTGGAAAGGTAATTTAATTAGCGCCATTGCAAGAGGGGACACTGATATTCAGTGAGGCGCTTTGGCACGTAGGGCTTACACTTTCTGGGCCCAGGCGAGGAGACTTGCAATTTTGCAAACCTCACTGCTGGGTGGTAGGTACGCACCCTCCCCAGGTTTGTGCTGCCGGCATGGTGGTGGTGACTTTCCTTACCTGCCGCCAGAGGATCAGCCTGTGGGCATTTGGTTTTGTATTGACCAAGTGATTAGTGGAGGAACTGGGGGCACAGTGGCTCTGTGCAGTAGCTCGTATCTCCGGAGATGGGTGTTCACCAATTCTGCCACAGTTGGAAGGAGTTTAATTGCGTGAACCAAACAGAAATTACATTGATCTTAAACCACTAGGCCCCCCTGGCATGGGACAAGGTGGCCATCATTTTCCTTGAAAGGTGCGTGAGGGGGTATGCAAACCCCATGGGGTTAACAGGCCACTGGGGGCTCAGCTGGCCCTGGCCCCATCACACCTGAGAGAGAGGTCAAAAATGGAGGAAGGAACTTAAAAGGGTTCTGGGCTCAGGCAGACTTGAGAGGAGAGCTGAATTCAGTCCTCGGTACCTGGAGAGGGGCCAGCTGAAGGCAGGAGCGCCTCGAATAGCCACTGCCCAATGGCCCCTTCCAGAAGGAAGGGAAGAACTGAGATTGACTGTCCCTGGGGCGGGACTATACCCTGCTATTTATTTGTGAACTCAGCTTAGGGCTGCAGCCTGCTGAACACCCAGTGAAGGACAAGAGCTTCTTTTACCCAGTTTGGGGATGATTCACTTGTATTAATTCCTCTTTTGTTCTGTTCACTTCCAACCCCAGAAGAGTGGACTATCCAGGCCCATCTGGAGGGCTGAGCCTCTTAGGGGTGGAAGTGAAGTGGGGAAAAATACCTGACCATCCCCACAGAGCAGGGGGAGCGCTGGGCCCTGCCCCACAGACAACGTGGGGAAGGAACTCTGGTGAGATGGGAATAATTTAAAACAACAACTAGAGTACTGTATAAGAACGAAGTATTTTTATTTACAGCACAGTAGCACATCAGGGGTGAGAGCCTGGTAGGGTTGCCAGGCATCTGTTTTTTTTACCGGAATGCTCGGTCGAAAAGGGACCCTGGTGGCTCTGGTTAGCACTGCTGAGTGGGCTGCTAAAAGTCTGGCCACAGCAGCCGGTTCCATGCAGCTCTTGGAAGAGGCCGGCATGTCCCTCCAGCTCCTCGGGGTCGGTGCAGCCAGGGGGGCTTCGTGCACTGCCTCTGCCCGCAGCACAGGCACTACCCCGAGCGCCGGCTGCGCAGCTCCCATTGGCCAGGAACCCCTTCTGAGAAGGGGCAGGAATTCAGAGAAGGCACTGGGCAGGGGTGTTTGGTTTTGTGCAATCAGAAAGTTGGCAACCCTAGAGCCTTGTTATGATATGAAGTGTACAAACACATAGTGAGAAGACCACCCCTGTCCCAGAGATTTGACAAGCCAACTGTGCGACAAGACACAACAGATGTATAAAATAGGCAAAGGGGAAGATGAGGTAACAATAAAATGATCCTATTTTGCAGAAAAAGCAGTAATCTTAGCTCACAACCTCCTGACCATTATGAAAAAGAACAGGTCACATGGAACAAAGAGCATTTCAGAAGTTTACATATATAGTGAAAGGAAGTAAAGTGAAATAAACTGTACAGTTTAAGAGCTGAGTTTTGCCACCTTTCTGCATGCCAAATAGAACCTCATCCCCTATATAGTCCCACTGAAATCAGATGGCGTACCTGCAGAGTAAAATGCTAGTCAACCTGAGTAATGCTAGTCATTACTGCTTCAAAGTGAGCTGTAGCTCACGAAAGCTTATGCTCAAATAAATTGGTTAGTCTCTAAGGTGCCACAAGTACTCCTTTTCTTTTTGCGAATACAGACTAAGATGGCTGTTACTCTGAAACCTGTCATTTTAAGAACACTTTCACTGCAGATTTCACAAAACGCAAAGAAGGTACCAGTGTGAGATTTCTAAATATAGCTACAGCACCCGACCCAAGGTTTAAGAATCTGAAGTGCCTTCCAAAATCTGAGAAGGACGAGGTGTTTTCAGAAGTCTTAAAAGAGCATCTCTCCAATGTGGAAAGTACAGAACCCGAACCACCAAAAAAGAAAATCAACCTTCTGCTGATGGCATCTGACTCAGATAATGAAAATGAACATGCGTTGATCCGCCCTGCTTTGGATCGTTATCAGGCAGAACCCATCATCAGCATGGACGCGTGTCCCCTGGAATGATGGTTGAAGCATGAAGGGACATATGAATCTTTAGCGCATCTGGCACTTAAATATCTTGCGACGCCGACTACAACAGTGCCATGAGAATGCCTGTTCTCATTTTCAGGTGACATTGTAAACAAGAAGTGGGCAGCATTATGTCCTGCAAATGTAAACAAACTTGTTTGTCTGCGCGATTGGCTGAACAAGAATGATTACTGAGTGGACTTGCAGGCGCTAAAAGTTTACCTTATTTTATTTTTGAATGCAGTTTTTTTGTACATTTGTAAGTTCAACTTCCATGATAAAGAGATTGCACTACAGTACTTGTATCAGGTGAATTGAAAAATACTATTTCTTTTGGTTTTTTTACAGTGCAAATACTTGTAATCAAAAAAATATAAAGTGAGCACTGTACACTTTGCAAAAGAAAAGGAGTACTTGTGGCACATTAGAGATTAACCAATTTATTTGAGCATAAGCTTTCGTGAGCTACAGCTCACTTCATCGGATGCATTTTGTACACTTTGTATTCTGTGTTGTAATTGAAATCAATATATTTGAAAATGTAGAAAACATCCCAAAATATTTAAGTAAATGGTATTGTATTACTGTTTAATAGTGCAATTAATCACGCAATTAATCAAGATTAATTTTTTTAATCGCTTGTCAGCCCTCCTAAATTTTACAATGTTTGACAAAGCAAAACTCCCCATCAGCTTAATGGGAGTTTTGCACCACTAAGGTCTGAAGAATCTGACCCTAAATAATGATGGCTAACCACATGTTCAAGTACTTGTTGCGTACATCTCATTTTAGGCTGTTGATTTGTTTTACGTGGTTAAAGCTTCCCAAATTTTGGTCCAGACTCTGAAGCATTGCTTTTACTGCAGTCATCAGGAATAATAATTCAAAGAATTAATCACCAAAAAGATTAGTATTTTGCCCACTAGTTGTGTTAACATGGGAGATTTCTCAAGATTAGTTTATAATTCAATTGCATTGCCTTTCTACAACAAGCCAAAATCTTTTAACTTTTGGGCAGTTCCAGGATCTATGCATCATATTACCAGCCTGACTACAGTTCCTCCACCTTACAGGCCCAGATCCTCAAACTTCCATTGATTTAAATTAATGTTAGAAGCCTAAATACCTTTGAGGATCAGGGACACAGTCGGTTAGGTCAGTGGTGCTCAACCAGGGGTCTGAGCCCCCTGGGGAACTGTGAGCAGGTTTTGGGGAGGCCGCCAAGCAGGGCCAGTATTAGACTCACTGGGGCCCAGGGCAGAAAGCCAAAGCCTTGCTGCATGGAATTAAAGCGTGGCCCCTGAGCCCCACCACCCGGGCTGATGCTGAAGCCTGAGCAATGTAGCTTTGTGGGGGCTCCTGTGGCATAAGGCCCAGGCACTTGCCCTGCTTGTTACCCCCTAACGCCGGCCCTGGCTTTTATATGCAGAAAACCCGTTATTGTGACACAGGTGAGCCGTGGAGTTTTTATAGCATGTTGCGGGGGGGGATGGTCAGAAAGAAAAAGATTGAGAACCTCTGCATTAGGTTACTGCCCGTTTTATACACAATGTATGGGTTATAATGATAAACATCATATACAATCCTGGAGCAAGAGCCTGTGATTTTTCACTTTTACTGTATTTATACAAGTTATTGGGCTTATTAATATCCTTTTGCCAGGCATCAGTGTGAACTCAATTAGTTGGATTTTGTTCAGTAATTCATAAAGCATAGATTTTAGCCAGGAAGTTTAGTATTATTTGTGTGATAAAACATCACAAGCTGAATAGAGGGATGTAATAATGCTTGTTCCTGTTTAAAGGATAAGAGATTAAAATGTTAATAACCAACTATTAATAGCTCCCGAGCAAGTAGACAGTGCAAAAAAAAAGTGTGCAATCTTTGAAAGAGAGTGGGCAAGAGCATCCAGCATATTTCAAGATTCCGTGTCTCTCAATCCACATAGCTCAACTATGGGTGGAGCAAATATTCAATCCGCATGCACTATGTGAGAAAGTGCTGGAGAATGATGGGAAGGTGGTGCATGTCTTTGTGGATTTTGTGAAGGCATCTGACAGCATATGGCACAAATCTATCTAGGCAATCCTATGGCTGGTCGGAGCAGGTGAAAATGTAATAAGGCTGAGACAAAATCTCTACAGAAGCATGACAGCTTCAGTGTTTGTGAGCAGAATAATTGGTTTGATCTGAGGATCAGAGTCAGACAGAGATGCATGCTATCACTGACTCTTCAACTGTTATCTTGAAGAAATCTTAAGAACAGCCACTGATGGAAACCTACAGAGTGTGTTCCCATTGGTGAATGAAAAATTAGTCATCTGTGCTTTTGATATTGACCTGATTGGACTGTTGCAAGAAGAAGTACAAAAATTGCTACAAAGAGTAGCAGCGGAAGCAGAGAAGTTAGTTCTAAAGATATCACACAAAAACACAAATACAGTGGTGACATCTACGTCTGTTGAAATGGCAAAGGTATATCTACCCAAATCTGAAGAGACACTGAAGTGCATTGAGCACTTCAGATATGTGGGTGGCATCACTACAAGTGACACTAAACAACACTTAAAAATCTGACATAGAATTGGACTCATGACTGCTACTCTAGCAACAGTCAGCCAAATTTGGAGAAGCAAAGGTATTACTATGAAGTGTAAAATGAAACTGATGCACTCTCTTGTCTTCAGCATTTTGCTATAGGCAAGCAAGACATGGACACTAAGGAAACAGGACATTAAGAGGCTTTCCGCCCTTGAATCGAAATGCTACAGGCACTTGCTGAGCATTAGTTATACCTTTCACATGACTAACAAATAGGTAATACCTGAATTTACAGCATAACTGGAGTGATAGCCAATATCACCAAAAGAAAGAAAACTTGAGTTTGTGGGAGATGTGGGCTGGAAGAGCAGAGGAAAGTTGCTGAAGCTAGTTTTGTAGGGACGGGGCCAGCAGCAGGGTGTGCCCACAACAAGTGTGGTTTGATAATGTGGCTGACTGGATGGGATGTGGCATGGCACACAACTCAAGGCTGTGCAAAGACTGCAAGACATGGAGGAAGATTGCTGGCCAATGACTCCCATGTGTTGTGGTTACTGTTCATGGTGCTGTGACCTTAGAAATCAGACCTGTAATCCATCTAGGCTGGTACCCTGTCTCCAACGGTGGCTTGTACCCAGTGCTTCAGAGTAAAATCCATTCTAGACAATTGTGGAATAGTCTGCCCAAAGAAGAAATTTCTTCCTAAAACTCATCAGTTAGTGATTGGCTTATGCCTTCAAGCATAAGGGTTTATATCTCTCAAATATTTTATCCTGTCTAATTTGTAATTGCAGATGTTCTTATATATGTCTAATCTTTTTTCTGAAACTTATTAAACTCATGCCTGCTATAATATCTTGTGGCAATGAGTTCCCCACTCATTGTTTCCAATTTGTTTTTAAACTTTTGAATTAAATTACACCCAGAAGTGAATAAGAACCAGTGCAGTCTTTGGTGTAACAATCTGCCTAAAGCAAGGCCGTTAAGCTGACAAGCCACTGCATTCAGCATCACCTAATAAGTGTTGTTCCAGCATAGCTCCCCGTAGAGTACATTTCAGTAATCTAATCTAGTTGGCCTGAATGACACAGGCAAGGTCCATATAAAAGAGAAATAGTTACAGTCTTTGAGCAGGAATCAAATGAAAAAGGACACTTCTAGCCACTGATGCCACCTGGGACTGCAGGATCAATCAAGGATCCAGGAATACCCCTACAATGTGAATCTCCCTCTATGTACTTACATAGCCCCCACACCATAGCATCTGATAATCCAGTATGAATTAATTAATTAATCCATCCAGTACCCCTGTCAAGCAGGGGAGCATTTTAGGCTCAGAGGGTGCTATTGAAAAAAATTCAGACCAGGGGAAGCCATGCCTATGTTGGCTTTGTGCCACACTTGCCCCCTCCTGGGGCTGCTTGGGGGGCTGGAGCATCCCCCAGCATAATTTAGTGTGATTACAGTTTGGGTAGGCATACCTGCACTAGCTTTACCTGAGCTAGCATGACTACAGATAGCACTGAAAATGCAGCAACATGGGTTTCAGCAACATGAGTAGATAGCCAATGTAGACATACCCTGAGACAGCCCTGGTTATGTCCCTACCTGTCCAAGAGCCCATCCTTGGATCATGCCTCAGTTTCTCTTTCACCCTGCATAAATTAGTCCAAACAAGCTTTTACCTTTACCATTAAAAAAACCTTCGACCCAGGTGCTCCCTTTACTGGTAATGGAAATTAATACAAGTAAAATCTTATTTTTAGAGCTATTCTTAGTCTGTAGTCCATTCTTTCTGAACACTTGTTCTTCTCTCCTCAAAAGCAGCCCCAAGTCCTTTGCCTTCTAAGCCCAGCTTTTGTCCCGTGTCCAAACTAGGGTTACCAGTCTCTTTTTCAGAGTTGTCTCTCAGTTGGCTACTCTGCCCTGAGAGCCACCTTTTTCCATTACAGGCCTGTTCTTACTCAAAAGGCACTTCCTCCCTGGAGAACTCCCCTACCCCCAGATGCTCAGATATCTTTCTTAGAGGGATCAGGCACTCTACTCCAAACTGCCCAATAAATCACCGCCTGGAGCAGTGTTCCCTCTAATTTTTTACATCCATGGGCAAAATAAATTTTGTTATGTGCACCAATATGGCGGTGATGTGTGACACATCACCTTTATATTGGTGCACATACCAAAATTCATGTGGTGGGGGTGGGGCCAACGGGTTCAGGGTGCGAGAGGGGGCTCGGGGCTGGGGCAGAGGGTTGGGGTGACGGGGGTACAGGCCCTGGGGTGGGGCCCGGAATAAGGGGTTTGGGATGCAGGCTGCCCTCGGGCTGTGGTGGGAGAGAGGACTCCCCCGCCCTCTCTCGCCACAGCAGCTTGGGGCCAGGGGAGAGGCTCCTGGCTGGGCTGGGCAGAGGGGCTTTCAGGGTCAACTCACCAAAATTTTGCAGTCAGTGATATCAAAGGCTACTGGCAAATGCAAAAATCAACAATAATATCTGTCTGTGTCTATTGCTAGGAGATAAACAACCACACAAACTGTCTCCATATTAGCTCCAGGCCAGAAACCCAAAGATTCCAGATCATGCCGGAGCTGCCTTGCTACCATTGTCTATTATCATATCTGAAATGGATGAATTAGAGGCAAAGTGGTAGACAATGTCAGGAGAGCATTTCTTGACCACAGACTGTGACATTACCAGGGTACAATCTGGATTGATTGACTGCTGTGTCCCCTCAATTCTCCAACTTGGGATTCCTCTTACACTGCTTTGCTGTGAGAGCTACCACGGCTGGCCTGTTCACACACCCTCTAGCGTGTAAATTACTCCCAGTTGAGTTATAGGCGTGCTCAAGGTCAGCCACTCCTGAATTATATTGCAGAGTAACACCAGCAGATTTGTAGTCCCAGACTTCTCTCCAGAAATGTGCATCTTGCATGCCCAGCACCCTCCTGGACATCACAAACTGATTAGAAAGTCCATCATTTCATTAATAGAAAATTATATGCACCAACCTTGTTATCTCAAATGGAGCTTCCCAAAACACTTTAGTCCAAACACACACTAGTTTAGATAAAACAATGCACGTTTATTAACTACAGAAAATAGATTTTAAATTATTAAAAGTAAGAGGCATAAAAGTCAGAATTGGTTACAAAGAAATAAAAGGTAAAATACAAACTAATACTTAACTTATCAACCTAAGTGAATTCAAAGCAAAAAGATTTCTCTCTCTGCATGCTTACAGCAGTCTTGATAGAATCATGTCAGCCAGGACCCCTCCCCCAGTTCAGTGATGCGTTCTTTGTTTTCAAATGTCATTGATGCTGTGAGGAGAGATGAGGGGAGAGAGGTGCTTTGGGGCCTCTGTTCCTCATTTTTATATCTTTTCCTCCCCTTTGAGAATCTCCAGCTTGGGTTCAAGTGACAGCCAATCTGTTTAAACGGGAACCCCCAGATGTTCCATTGCCAAGACATAAATCTCTTGCTCACACCCTTCTTCGTGCCAAAGAATGGCCACTTAATCCAGTGATAGTCCATTTGATTGTGCTGACACCTGGCTGAGGTGTCAGTTTGTCTTTTGTCTCTGAGGAACTGGTCTGTACCTGCTTTTCTAAACTTGGAATATGTCTCCGTAAAGTCATACAGTAGAATCTTACAACTTTACATACAGTGTTGCCACACATTTTACCAGGAAAATAATGTTCAGCAGATTTTGAGTTTTCAAGTTTCAATCAACATAGCCTTGATTTTAAAATAAACCTGATTAAGGCCACGTTAATTCTGAATGAGGGTGTTCACACAGGAATTTAATGTGGTTTAACTAATCTGGTTCAAATTCACTCCCTTAATTAATTCAGATTAATTTTCCTGGATGTCCCCTTGTAGATAAGCCCTAACATCCCATTATACATTTTGAAGCGCCAACCCCGACACATACACTAGTGGATCTGAAAATCCAGATGTCCCAGCTCATCATAGGGTAGAATTTTTCTGCAAAGCTTAAGGCAACTCAAATAAGGTGTCAGGGGGACAAGGGATTTTAAAAATATACCCTTTGGTCCCTTTTGAATGTTTTTCCTTTTTTTATTTTTTCTCATTTTATCTCCAAAATTGTCTCACTTCAACATGCATTTCTCTTATGGTACTTAAAAGAGACACTGTCAAATATGCAGTCCACTCATTTGCTGATCCTCTCCATCGACCTGTTCCAGGGAAAGGCATAACTGGGCAATAGCCCAATTTACTCCTGTGTGTCTGGATCCCAGGTCTGGGTATCCCAAGCAGGGGTAAACAGTTCTTACTCCCTGGCATGGGGGTAAAGTCCAAGTCACACTTTAGCCCTTTGTGCATTTGGCAGCACTTTGTGCATGGGCGTGTTTGCATGGGAATACACAAATTGATTTGTCACAAATCCTGCCTGCCATAGTTTGAGGGCAGATTGCTACTGCTTTATCAGACTTGCCAAGGTAGGGAGACATTTGCTTTTAAATTCCTGTAGCATTCTGAAATTAACAATGCATCAGAGCTTGGAGAATTGAAGCCATCTGTTAGGAACTCTTTCATCACAACATAGCATCATTATAAGACTAAGTGAGATGTTGTATTGCATAATTAAGTCTTAATTGTGGGGTTAATTTCTGCAGATACTGCTCCAAACACTTACCTTTCAAAATGACAGTACCAGGCCACAGTGCTCTATTCCTACCTTTGGGAACATATGGCTTTACAAAAACCTCCTATAATATATCTTTCTAGCACCCTCTTGAGGAGAGGGTAGGCACTGCTTTTGTCTTGGGGTTGACAGCATCAATATGCTGCCACTACTCATAAACAGCAGAGTGCTGGGCCTTCAGGAAGCCACACAAGAAAGAAAAAAAATACCAGCCCTCCTCCTTTCTGAGAAGGCCTTGGCAGACAAGGCTCTCAAGCTGTTTCGTCAGTCAGCAACAGCTTCCAGGAGCTGGGAACTAGAGAGCTCTCAGTTGCAATCTGCTTCTTCAGAGTGCTACCCTGCACTGAGCAGGGATCCTCCCTCCTAAGAACCTGCCCACCTCCAAGTTCAACAGGCCTCATAGGTGTGCTGGGCTGGGGCTGATCGTTCTCCTTTAGCACCTTCCTGATGTGGCTGGGGATCTGCCCCTCCACAGTCTAGCTCAATTCAGAACTCTCTAGCCCAATACACTTGTCCTCTGAAAAAGGAAAAGCATCAACAGCCAAGCAAGACACACACAGTAGATGATCATGTTGACCCTCCAGGAATCCACTTGCTGGAAGGCTGCTTTATTCAGAATGCCTGGAGGATTCCTTTCAGTTTTGAAGGCTATAGGCCTGGTTCACCATTCTTTTATACCTGGGGTGGACAAACTTTTTGGCCCAAGGGCCACATATGAGTATGGAAATTGTATGGCGGGCCATGAATGCTCATGAAATTGGAGGTTGGGGGGGAGGGAGGGGTCCAGGTGGGGGGGGCCGGGCTCTGGGGTGGGGTTGGGGGTTCAGGAGGGTGCCCCGGGTTGGGACTGAGGGGTTTGGAGGGTGGGAGGGGGATCAGGGCCGGGGCAGGGGTTGGGGCACGGGAAGAGTCAGGGGGCAGGCTCCAGGCAGCACTTACTTCAAGCAACTCCCAGAAACAGCTGCATGTCCTCCCTCCAGCTCCTACCCAGAGGTGTGGCCAGGCGGTTCTGCGCGCTACCCTGTCTGCAGGCGCCACCCCTACAGCTCTCATTGGCTGTGGTTCCCGGCCAATGGGACTGCGGGGGCGGCACTTAGGGCAGGGGTAGCGTGCAGGGCCCCCTGACTGCCCCTATGCATAGAAGCTGTAGGGGGGATATGCCGCTGCTTCTGGGAGCCGTGCGGAGTGGGGCAAGACCCCGACCCTGCTCCCTGGCTGGAGCGCCAGAGCGGAGCAAGCCATGGACCCCACTTCCTGGCAGGAGCTTAAGGGCTGAATTAAAACAACTGAAGGGCCGGATGTGGCCCCCGGGCCATAGTTTGCCCACCCTTGCGTTATACCCATTGAAATCCATGGTGTCTTACTTGTGTAAAAATTGTGTAATGAAGCAGTGAATTGGGCCTTGTGTCTCAGGGTCCATAATAACAATGGCCAATGGAAAATCCTCCACTGATCTAGCAAACCAGATTCTGACATCTCACCTGCATGACATATGTTACATGTTTTCTTTTGAAATTTCTCTAACCAGTAACTGCGGGTAGGAGAGCTAGCTGCATCTGTGTCCTTATTTGTCTGGCTAAGACCATGCTGTATGCTAGGCCTCTGCAAGGATCAGTTCCAAATCCATCAGGAAACCTCTGTGGTAAAAGCAATGCACAAGAGTTTGGGTTTCATAATAAACCGCAGAAGCCTTCCTCACTTTGCAATCAATACAATCCTGGAATTTTTTTTAAAGTCATCTGCTCTCAGGAATGGATCGAGATGTTTATCAGGAAATATTTAAAAGGAGATAGGATTGGAGGGAAAGGGATATCTTGTCAATTGGGGGTTCTCAGCCACCTTGGTCTTTGCTGATTTTTCCAGTCCCAAAAATCCTTCTAGCCCCTATGTGTTACCATGTGGAAGACACTGGCAAGAAAACTGAGATTAGAGAATAATGATTCTCTCACCAAAGAGATGAACTTTTTAGTAGTTTATAGACCAGAATTTGATTTTGCCTCCTTTCATACTGAAGATACCGCAAAGCACTTTACAGATCAATGCATTAGAATGGTTCAATTATCTCCAGTAAATGGAAGCTTAGAATAGAAAAGTGGCATTTGTACGTGATGAAAAAATCTGACACCAGTATTTCAAGATGGGAAATCAGGTGTGCGGGATGATGGGGGAGCATTTGTGGATTTCACTTGTACATCAAGTGTCTGAAACTCACTTGGCGATTACATATAGTTATTTAAAATAGATATTGCTTTTGTGATGGGCTCCATTCATAGACATTTCTTATAGATTGGGGGTGATTAGATCTAGGGGTTTGATCCAATATTGAATAAAACCAAAACAATGAGTTAAGTAAAAGATGTTTCCTGATGTGGGGAAATGTAAAATATGCAGTTAGAATTAAAGGAATGACTAAAAATATATAGCACTATATGTAAGAAATTATTTATATGTATGCAAACACACCCCATAACAGTCTAATACAAGATCATGTAGAAATTCCAATATACCCAACCTTTTCCTCTCCATGGAGACTAGTGACTTTTAGGGGCCCAGTTCTCAACCCAGTTACACCCGTGCAAATCTGAAGTAAATCTGTTGACTTCACTTCAGTGGTATTACTCCAGAAGTATCTGAGATCAGAATCTGGCCAAAGATTGCTGAAGAGAGTAAAAGAAAGAGTTCATGGGAACATATTATGGTTCTGCCCCCAGCATTATAAACATTGTTAAAAGAATATTGAAACAAACACCAGCTATGTTTACATCAGAGGAAATTGTACTTAGGATATACTTTGTAAAAACAATTTAAAAAAGGAACCTGGTGCAGACTGTGTCCCCTTTTCAAATAGGAAAATAATGGAATAGAATTTTCTATGTTCCCAGCACACGCAGTTCTAATATGTATGGCACATAGGGCCTGATCTAAAACCTATTAAAAGATTCCCACTGACTTCACTGGGCTTTGGATCAGGCCCACATTGATCATGGGGAAAGCGATCTTTGCATTTCCGGTTAAATCCCAGGAATCTTATTCGGTATGGACTTCTCTTTTGGAATATACAGCTGAACAGTCAAGGGGAAAACATACATACAGGCAAAACAGTATAAAATGGAACAGTAAAAGACCCAAAATGTTAAAAATGGTGACAAAGGGAAGTGCCTTGAGAATGTTGTTTGATGGGATTTGTCCTCAGGATTTGTTGTTCTTTTTTGTTCTATATAATTCTGTATTTATTTATTATCACTTGAAAATGCACTAGCCTTATCTTATTCCAGACATGTGACCCAAAAGGAAAAATAAATTCATGAATAATAAGAAGGGTGACTACCTGATGCATAGCTGTACATTATGCTTTTGGGCATGCAGATGCCTTATATTTGTTACTCTTATGAGTGCAGTGTAAGCCAACAATAAAAATATACTTTAATAAGCTCATGATAGGTACTATTGTGTATTCTGTATTTCTTTTGCTTGAGATCACTATTATGTTTCAGCTGTTAGAAGGCTCAGGGGATTGGTAATGGGCTCCAAAGCCTTGCACCTCTAGGAAAAAGATTCTAACCTGGCTTAAGTGAGAAGTAGATGGAAGCTGTTACTAGTTGGTGGTTTGTGTGAAATAGGCTCATGGCCACAGACTAATTCCTAGCAACCAAGTGTACATGTCACAATGTGCACCATCACTGTTGGCATTAATTAGTAGCATTATAGGCAGTCTGAGCAGGGAGGCCAGTGACTGAGCTAGTCTCCTGCTCCTAGAGTGCTCCCTTCAGAGCAGGACTGAGGCACGTTGGTGAAGTAGAAGGGGAAGTTTGGACTGCCACAGCATATTCTGAACTTCAGCCTTCAAGGCTGTCAGGCCAGCATCTTTAACCAAAATTCAGTTCACTCATTGCCATTTCTTAAAAAGGAGGGGGGAAACCAGCATGGAACACATGAGGGCTTATAATCAAAACTCAGGCAAAACAGGTTTCAGCCTCATGTGTTTGCACTCTACCGCTACAAGTTTTCAAGGCTCTGCTTCTGCTGAATGAAGTAACTCTGTCTGCAACACTATGTCCAGTTAGAAAGGGTATATTTTAGGGTTAGCCAAAATGCTAAAACAAATGCCGTGTGCGGCACCTAATCCATGCCAGTGGTTAGCTCCTCAAAATCGATAGTTTTCAACAGCAACCTGGCTATCTCGAAATAGATCCCTTTGCACTCACTATGGGCTCAGTCAGGGTTTTGCCATGAGCCCTGAGCAAGTGGCAGCACATTGTTGCACTGACCAGGAGCAGATCAGGAGACAGACTGGATGAGGTTGTATGGCCTATGTTACGCAGGAGGCCAGACTAGATGATCATAATGGTTCCGTATCACCTTAAAATCTATGAAACACCTTCAGTCTAGAGTCCCAGGAATCATAGATTCACTTCCTTTCCGGGTTGACTCGGCCCTTTATATTCTCCAAGTAGGTGGATGGAATTCCATGGTGTTCACTGTACATGAATCGTTGGATGATGATTTCAAAGCTGAGGTCCTCTTTGCTCTCTGTGGATATCGACATACTCTGATGCATGATTCTAATGGTGCACCAGATTCTCTCTTAGCCCTGGTCTACACTACAGGGTTAGGTCAAATTTAGCCGCATTAGGTCGATTTTATAATGAATGCGTCTACACAAGCAACCCCGTTCCGTCGACCTAAAGGGCTCTTAAAATCGACTTCTGTACTCCTCCCCAGCAAGGGGAGTAGCACTAAAATCGACCTTGCTGGGTCGAATTTGGGGTAGTGTGGACACAAATCGACATTATTGGCCTCCGGGAGCTATCCCAGAGTGCTCCAATGTGACTGCTCTGGACAGCACTTTGAACTCCGATGCACTAGCCAAGTACACAGGAAAAGCCCCGGGAACTTTTGAATTTCATTTCCTGTTTGGTCAGCATGGCGAGCTCAGCAGCACAGGTGACCATGCAGTCCCCCCAGAATTGCAAACGAGCTCCAGCATGGACCGAAAGGGAGATATGGGATCTGATCGCTGTATGGGGAGAAGAATCTGTGCAGGCAGAACTCCGATCAAAAAGAAGAAATGCTAATATACATGCCAAAAATTGCACAGGGCATGATAGACAGAGGCTACAACAGGGACACACAGCAGTGCTGTGTGAAAGTCAAAGAGCTAAGGCAAGCCTACCAAAAGACAAAGGAGGCAAACGGTCGCTCCGGGTCAGAGCCCCATACACACTGCTTCTATGATCAGCTGCATGGCATTCTAGGGGGGGACCCTACCACTACCCCACCACTGTCCGTGGACACCTGCAAGGGGGGCAGTCTCACCCAACACGGAGGAGGATTTTGTGGATGAAGAAGAGGAGGAGGAGAAGGAGAATGCGCAGCAGGCAAGCGGTGAATCCATTCTCCCCCGCAGCCAGGACCTTTTCATCACCCTGGAGCCAATACCCTCCCAAGGCGGGATCCCCGACCCTGAAGGCGGAGTGTTAAATGTTTGATTTGCCCTGAAGACTTGGGATGCATTCGTGGCCAGTACAGCTACTGAAAAGTCTATTAACTTGTCTGGGGATGGAGTGGGAATCCTCCAGGGACATCTCCATGAAACTTTCCTGGAGGTACTCTGAAAGCCTTTGCAGAAGGTTTCTGGGGAGGGCTGCCTTATTTCGTCCTCCATGGTAGGACACTTTACCGTGCCAAGCCAGTAGCAAGCAGTCTGGAATCATTGCAGCACAAAGCATGGCAGCGAACGGTCCTGGGTTTTGGTCACATTCAAGCAATATTCGGTCTTTATCTTTCTGTGTTAGCCTCAGGAGAGTGATGATATTCATGGTCACCTGGTTGAAATAGGGGACTTTTTGTAAGGGAACAGTAAAAGGACCCCGTTTATGCTGGGCTGTTTGCACTTGGCTAAAAGGGATCATCGCATAGCTATGTGGCAGGGGGAGGGGTGAAGGGATCATCCCAAATAGCCATGCGGAGGGGTGGGGGAAGGTGTGTGCTGCACATCCACCCGAAAACTGCAGCCCCTCCTTTTAAATGGGAAACCCAACCGGCATTGCTTGCTATGGGAAAGGAGGATGCTGCAGTTTGAAAACATTCCCACATGTTATGAAGGCATTAGAAGTCAACCCCGTGTACCCTTTGGCTTACCATGGCTGCCTGGAAACCGAATTCTGTTGCCCAGCCTTGTGTGATGTGTCACCATAGCGGCAGGCGCTCAATATAAAAGGCAAAATGCGACCTTGTACCTAAAGCATATGTGCTGTCTGCTGTGAATTGCTTGATTCACTGTGAAAGAGTCTCCCTTTTGTTCTCAGAAATGTATCATCTTAAATTTTACTCTCCCTTTTTATCCCCCTGCAGGTGCAAATGTTTCTATGCTCCCCCTATCATCTCCGTCCCTGAGGTTATCTCAGATTAGAAGGCGAAAAAAACGCACTCGCAATGACATGTTTTCAGAGCTCATGCAGTCCTCCCGCACTGATAGGGCACAGCTGAATGCATGGAAGCATTCAGTGGCAGAGTCCAGGAAAGCATTAAGTGAGCGCGAAGAGCAGAGGCAGGAGGCGATGCTGAGGCTAATGGGAGAGCAAATGGACATGCTCAGGCGTCTTGTGGAGCTGCAGGAAAGCCAACAAGAGCACAGACCGCTGCTGCATCCACTATACAACCGCCTGCCCTCCTCCCCAAGTTCCATATTCTCCTTGCCCCAAAACGCCCAAGAAGACGGTGGGGGAGGCTCTGGGCACCCAGCCACTCCACTCCAGAGGATGACCAAAGCAACAGAAGGCTGTCATTCAAACAGTTTTGATTTGTAGTGTGGCTACAATAAGCAATGTGCCCTTGTCCTTCCCTCCTTCCCTCCCCCACCCCACCCGGGCTACCTTATCAGTTATCTCTCTCTCTTTTTTTTTAATTAATAAAGAAAGAATGCATAGTTTCAAAACAATACTGACTTTATTTCCTTTGCCAGCTGTGATCGAAGGGGGGAGGGTGGTTGGCTTACAGGGAATTAAAATCAACAAGGGGGGCGGGTTTGCATCAAGGAGAAACAGACACAACGGTCACACCGTAGCGTGGCCGGTCATGAAACTGGTTTTCAAAGCCTCTCTGATGCACAGCACACCTAGCTGTGCTCTTCTTATCGCCCTGGTGTCTGGCTGTTCAAAATTGGCAGCCAGGCCATTTGCCTCAACCTCCCACCCCGCCATAGATGTCTCCCCCTTACTCTCACAGACATTATGGAGCACACAGCAAGCAATAACAATGGGAATGTTGGTTGTGCTGAGGTCTAACCTAGTCAGCAAACAGCACCAGCAAGCTTTTAAACATCCAAAGGCACTTTCACCACCATTCTGCATTTGCTCAGTCTATAGTTGAACTGTTCCTTACTACTGTCCAGGGTGCCTGTGTATGGCTTCATGAGCCATGGGAGCAAGGGGTAGGCTGGGTCTCCAAGGATAACTATTGGCATTGCAACATCCCCAACAGTAATTTTCTGGTCTGGGAAGTAAGTCCCTTCTTGCAGCTGCTCAAACAGCTCGGAGTTCCTAAAGATGCGAGCATCATGCACCTGTCCCAGCCATCCCACATTGATGTCAGTGAAACATCCCTCGTATTCCCCCGTGCTTGCAGCACCATTGAGAAGTACCCCTTGCGGTTTATGTACTGGTTGGCAAGGTGGTCTGGTCCCAAGATAGGGATATGCGTCCCATCTGTTGCCCCACCACAGTTAGGGAACCCCATTGCAGCAAAGCCATCCACTATGACCTGCACATTTCCCAGAGTCACTACTCTTGATAGCAGAACATCAGTGATTGCATTGGCTACTTGAATCACAGCAGTCCCCACAGTAGATTTGCCCACTCCAAATTGATTCCCGACTGACCGGTAGTCAGGCATTGCAGGTTTCCCCATGGCTATTGCCACTCGCTTCTCAACTGTAAGGGCAGCTCTCATCTTGGTATTCCTGTGCTTCAGGGCGGGGGAAAGCAACTCACAGAGTTCAAGAAAAGTGCCCTTATGCATGCGAATGTTTCACAGCCACTGGGAATCATCCCATACCCGCAAGACTATGCGGTCCCACCAGTCTGTGCTTGTTTGCCAGGCCCAGAATTGGCATTCCACTGTATCAACCAGCCCCAATGCTGCCATGATGTCCCAGTTGCCACATCTGTGCTTTCAGGAACGTCTGTGTCCATGTCCTCTTCACAATCGTCCTCGTGCTGCCATCTCTTAGCCAGGTTCTGCACATACTGCAGGATAATGCACGAGGTGTTTACAATGCTTGTAACAGCAGCGGTGAGCTGAGCGGGTTCCATGCTTGCCATGCTATGGCGTCTGCACGGGTAACCCAGGAAAACAGGCACAAAATGATTGTCTGCAGTTGCTTTCATGGAGGGAGGGCGGGAGGGGAGACAGACGACATGTACCCAAAACCACCCACGACAATGTTTTTGCCCCATCAGGCATTGGGAGCATAACCCATAATTCCAATGGGCAGCAGAGACTGCGGGAATTGTGGGATAGCTTCCCACAGTGCACCGCTCCGTGAGTCGATGCTAGCCATGCTAGTGGGGACGTACTCCACTGACTTAATGTGCTTAGTGGGAACATACACAATCAACTGTATAAAATCGATTTCTACAAATCGACTTCTATAAAATCGACCTAATTTCGTAGTGTAGACATAGCCTTAGTCACAGGACTGCAGTGCTTCTTTCACTTCTGCAGCTGTGGCATTGTCCTCCATAATAATCCCATGGAATTTTTGGGATACATTAATAGTTTATCACGTCATCGCTATCAACTAACCTCATATGAAGAGAAGTCAGCAGTACAGCCTGTGCAGGATACTTCTGCAGGACATATGGTGGATGGTCAGAAGAGGCTGCAAGTGTTCGGCAGCCAGTTTGGAGGCACAGAGCTCTGTGAGGATGGCCTTTGCAGTATCTTACTGATGAGCAAACTGGTGTCAAGATAAATCCTTTATCATGAACAGGAGTTATGCACAGAAATGAGGTAACAAAATTTACTACTCCTCTGTATAGCTGCAGCGTGCAACTGTCCTCTTCTGGGCTTCTTTGTTTTTGCTTCAGCAGGAAGTGTGTCACCTGAAACCAGAGATTGCACCTGGAGTGTTCAGGAAATTTGGCATCTCTGTACTTCCTGGAGGACTTACTCTATGTTACAACCTCCCTTTTCTAGATCCCTTTCTAAATTTCCTGACTACACTAAAAAAACACTTTTAAATTAAACTAATAAACTATTACAAATATAATAATTGACTTAACAACCCTTTCACATTGCTCAAATACAACCTTAATACATCTCAATCAGTCTCTTAGGGCATTTCAGCAATTTTCCTGATCTGCTATATTCGAAACCCTCTGGATTGTCTGTAACAGACTTTTTAATCTCATGGTAAATAACAGGGTCAATTTGTGAATTATTTTCAACTTGAATGTCTGCTTACTCTTTGCCTGTGTTGGCTAAGTTGTCAGGTATCTTGAGCAAATGCTTATGGTTTAGTCTGGAAAAGAGAAGACTGAGAGGGGACATGATAACAGTTTTTAAGTACATAAAAGGTTGTTACAAGGAAGAGGGAGAAAAATTGTTCTTCTTAACCTCTGAGGATAGGACAAGAAGCAATGGGCTTAAATTGCAGCAAGGGAGGTTTAGGTTGGACATTAGGAAAAAATTCCTAACTGTCAGGGTGGTTAAGCACTGGAATAAATTGCCTAGGGAGGTTTTGGAATCTCCATCATTGGAGATTTTTAAGAGCAGGTTAGACAAACACCTCTCAGGGATGGTCTAGATAATACTTAGTCCTGCCATGAGTGCAGGAGACTAGACTAGATGACCTCTCCAGGTCCCTTCCAATCCTATGGTTCTATGATTCCTTCAAACGATTCCACCTTCATCTGTGATCACTGAGTCTGAGCAAGGTTACTTTTCAAAAACGAAGGGTATGAAAATCCCATTATGGTATTTTCAGTAAGTCTAATGGTTGACCCCAGCGTCTTCAGTCCAACTTTCCTCTCCTGCGCTGTTGGGCATAGGTTGGTTGCCAGCCTCCCACCCAGAGGTGGTTGTGTTTCCATTGTGCTGTATTGTAAGCAGATTCCTGTGCACTAGATCAGTGTTTCCCAAACTTGGGACGCCACTTGTGCAGGGAAAGCCCCTCGCGGGCCGGGCCGGTTTGTTTAGCTGCTGCGTCTGCAGCTTTGGCCGATCGCAGCTCCCACTGGCCGTGGTTCGCTGTGCCCAGCCAATGGGGGCTGCGGGAAGCAGCAGCCAGTACGTCTCTCGGCCTGCGCCACTTCCCGCAGCCCCCATTGGCCGGGCACAGCGAACCGCGGCCAGTGGGAGCCGCGACTGGCTGAACCTGCAGACGCGGCAGGTAAACAAACCGGCCCAGCCCGCCAGGGGCTTTCCCTGCACAAGCGGCAGAACAAGTCTGGGAACCACTGCCCTAGATAAATACAAACTTGACCCTTTGCTGGGGTTTGCCTTTATTAATCAAGAATTCAACAATAAGATAACAATGTTTAGCTGTAATCTTCTCTTCCACACTTGGCTGCTTGTAGAGTACCTTGCTCAGAATTGCACTGCCCACACCCTAGATCCTCTCCACCCCCACAAGTTACTCCCACTTACCATATATCCAAGTGGAGTAATCAGGCCACTGCTTCAGTGAGTAAGCAGAACCCATTTATCCTTTTGAACACCTGCTACCGAAGTGCAATGTATCAGACAAACACTGCCAGCCTGTTACACACATCGGGGAGTGGGCACTCAGTGAGCTGTAGCCTGCAAAGTCTCTTGTCAGGTGCAGGAGTTTGATCCCACTCACAGAAGCTGAAGGTTCCAAGCTTCAAATGTACAGAGACCCGAGAACCATACGTATCCCAGGAGACTAGCTGCAAGACAGGTTTCACAGTAGAAGCTCTTTTGCCAGCCAGCCCCTCGCTTTTACTACCCGGCACAGCACAGATTCTTCAGGAGCCAGACAGATTATGGCTCCCCGAGAGCTGGTTAGCCTCAGAATCCCCCTCAACTCATTTATTAGCTTGGTGGGTGTGGGAGAGTTACAAACTCCAGAAGGCACAAACTGTAGACTTCAGTAATGTATCCTTCTTAGGCCCATATGCTTGGCTGTGAGATCTGGCAGAGCTTGGCCAAGCTCCCAGCTTGCACCCTCCTGCCCCTAGCCTTTGCCCTCCCCGCTACCTCCAAATCTGTAGATCTTAAACCCCCTGGATTCACAAAAAGAGGATGTCTATGGGGTTAGGGGAAAGGAAGCAGTCCTAATGCCTACATCCATCCCAGCCACAAACCATGAGTACAGAATCATCTCTGCTCAAGGGGAGCATGGGGTTGATCGTCATTTGTACATCACTTTCGAGTCCAACGCGTGAAGGGTGCTATAACAATTCAATATATAAAAATTATTTACTGTAAACTGGGCCTACTTCATCCCTGGTCTAATTCCACTGTCTTCAGTGGAGTTACACCAAGAGTAAACTATCCCACAAAACCACAGCAATCTTTTGTTTCCCCCACTAATTATCCAGCTATTAATCTAATGAAACCTGCTTCAAAGCTCTGCATGAAGAACTCCTCACATCACTTAGTCAAGAGCCCTGTAACTGCGTCATAGCTTGGGTCTTTATTTTAATTTACAGCTGAAAGATTCCGATAAGAAAAAAGGAAACAAGCTTACAAATAAACAATGATACATACAGGGTGGGGTCACAACCAGCTAAAAATGAAGACTTTCCTCTTAATATTTCAATTCTGTTTTTTCAAGGTAGGGATGTATTAGTACATTGTGTTTTTAAATTCCACTTCAACAATGACTGCAGTCAGATCTTCAGCCCAATTCAGAGAAGTGTATAGCAAGAATGGTTCCCTCCGTTTCAACTCCCTAGCTGATGTCAGAGAATAAGCTGTTCTTCATTTAAAAAAAAAAAAGGGTCAGAAAAATTATCTCCTTTGTCTTACATACACTTTAGTGATAACTGGCAATGCCACTAAGAATCTGTCTGGTCCACCATAAACCCCTATTTTAAGAGGTTTATAACAGCTATTAAAAAATTCCACTCTTGTCTGAATCTTGGCATATCTTCAGTGATTTTGTTTCTTCCAGAAATTAAAAAAGAATCATATTCTTCCCTTACAGATATGAGAGATTAGCTCACAATGGCGTTCTTAGCTGGATGGGAGGGGGAGGACTATAAAAAGTTGAGACAGTTCGCTTTGAAAAGTAGTCACATAGCAACCACTCAAAAAATACAAAATTTCCTAAGGCTATTTACATGCTATTCCTCCTCAGTCCTGTCTCATGCCAAATTCTCCTTGGCTTCATTAGAAGTTCTCTGCATGAAATGAATGTTGATCAGCATTAGTAACTCCTGTGCAGGTTAAGGGCCAGCATGCCTTTTTAGGCACAGCCTATATTGGGGGACGTTTAGAGGCACAGAGAGCTCTGGGAGGCACAATGACATCTGGAGCACCCCAAATGGCAGGGAAAGCACATCACCCTGTTGGATGCTAGCAGTGTAGAGCAGGGAGAAGGCCATGGTCCTCTTTCTTTCCCCGTATTCCCTACCCACTTTAGGGTGGCTAATACCCAGAGGACACTAGTATAACACACTAGACAAAGGTATGTCACATTTTCCTCTCAGAGATAGTCCACATAGAGAGCAACAGACCATTGCTGCCTGCTAATAGCTGTTACTCCCTTAGCTCTTTTAATAGAATCATAGAATATCAGGGTTGGAAGGGACCTCAGGAGGTCATCTAGTCCAACCCCCTGCTAAAAGCAAGACCAATCCCCATCTAAATCATCCCAGCCAGGGCTTTGTCAAGCCGGGCCTTAAAAACCTCTAAGGATGGAGATTCTACCACCTCCCTAGGTAACTCATTCCAGTGCCTCACCAACCTCCTAGTGAAATAGTTTTTTTCCTAATATCCAACCTAAACCTCCCCACTGCAACTTGAGACCATTGCTCCTTGTTCTGTCATCTGCTACCACTGAGAATAGTCTAGATCCATCCTCTTTGGAACCCCCATACAGGTAGTTGAAAGCAGCTATCAAATCCCCCCTCATTCTTCTCTTCTGAAGACTAAACAATCCCAGTTTCCTCAGCCTCTCCTCATAAGTCATGTGCTCCAGCTCCCTAATCATTTTTGTTGCCCTCCGCTGGACTCTTTCCAATTTTTCCACATCCTTCTTGTAGTGTGGGGCCTAAAACTGGACACAGTACTCCAGATGAGGCATCATCAGTGCTGAATAGAGGGGAATGATCTGCTGGCAATGTTCCTACTTATACAGCCCAAAAGAAGCCGTTAGCCTTCTTGGCAACAAGGGCACGCTGTTGACTCATAACCAGCTTCTCATCCACTCTAACTCCTAGGTCCTTTTCTGCAGAACTGCTGCCTAACCACTTGGTCCGTAGTCTGTAGCAGTGCATGGAATTCTTCCTTCCTAAGTGCAAGACTCTGCACGTGTCCTTGTTGAACCCCATCAGATTTCTTTTGGCCCAATCCTCTAATTTGTCTAGGTCCCTCTGTATCCTATCCCTTTGGTTGAGGCCTGTGCTTTTGGTGCAGAAGGTCCAAGGTTCAAAGCCCTGCTCATGACCCAGGGAGCGTGTCATTACGCTAACAGGGAGCTATCTTTGTGAAGGGGAGGAACAATGGGCTCAATCTTCTTGAGCCCTCCCCCACTTGTGTGCTCTCACAGGGGTCAGACGTAGATGTGCACAGAGCACCCATTCCAAAATGAGTATTTATGTGTGCGTAAAAGACTGCAGTGTTTGAAAGAATGCCTATATACCTATTAGCACAATAAACTAAGGGCTCGCCTCCCGACAAATAAAGGACTCTGTGTGTGTGTGTGTTATTTTCCATGATCTAAATATGTATTTTCATGAATTTCATACTTTGTAGGAAATTCCCACCGCAGCGGGATACAAAAGACACCTGGGGAATGTCAGGTAATGAAATGCTGTCTTTTTCCCCTGATATGAGCAATGTTTTGAAAACTCTAAATCTCTGAACTGCTTGGAAGAAGGTGTTTTCTGAAATAATGGCATTCCTGGAAAAGGCTTACATCTTCCTCAAGCCACAGCATCTGCAACTGGGTCTGCACTGCTCGCTTTCATGCAGACTGTTTCCTGAAGCCTGCCACAGGGTATTTATACTTAAATGAATGGGACCCTATCAATATCTGCAGGCCTTGCACTGTAGTTTTCCAACAAAATATAATTTCCTGAGCTTGTTATCATAATTAAATTTTCCATCTGTCTAATTTTTAAAAAGTATTTTAGTAACACCCCCTCCCCCCCAAAAAAAACCCCAACCAATCAACCAAAAAAACAAACCAACCCCAACTGCCACTCCTGGTTGGTGTTGACTTCCTCCACACCATCAGGGAACATGCTGCCATGCATAAAGCATGAGTCCTCAGTCATTTTCCAGGCAGTAGGAGTTCAGGCAATCTACCCATCCTTTTGGGACAGCACTACCTGAGTTTTGAGATTTTCAACATTTTTCTTAAAACTCCAGCTATTGGAGAAGTGTGATTATGCAAGAAGCTCAGCTTTTTTTAAAATTTATTTTAGGGTCTGTTCTTCATGGTTGCAAAGCAGTGCTTGAAAATGTGTCCCAAGTGCTCTCTGGAGACTCAAAAACTAAAAGGCAATTAAAGAGAGCCCCTCCCCCCAATTTTATTTTATTTTTAAAAATCCCATAATTTTAAAGTCAGTCTCATTTTTGAGGGGATTTTTTAACATTTGGGGTTGGCAACATTGCGCTGGTGGCTTTAGTGTAGTTCTGAGTGGTTAGGTGACCATGTCACAACAAGTCCCCACCCCTGAGTTAGGTTACTAAAATAAATGGAATTTTGATTTGAGTTGATCAAGGGAAGAGAAATGGGGAGTGTTCTAGTTTAAGATGTAAAGTTTCTTGTGCTATTTAATAGTTTAGTGCTTTTGAAAACCACATTTTTTAACCAAGCATCTAATATGGAGAAAAAAAACCTCAAAGAAATCCACCATCACAAATGCTTGACACACTTGTTAGCAAAGTGGACATAAAAATCCAATTAGCCATTCAACTTCCAGCTGAGCCCTCCATGTCAGAGTTGAAGCACAGTATCACATTAGGGTGGGGAAGCTTGCCTTGCAAAACTCGTTAATCCTACAACCTCAAAATATTGTGTGTTTCCCAGCATATAAATCCTGGAGTTTGACATACAAAGAATGCTTGGCAACTCCAACAAGAAACTCAGCCAATGTAGATGTCAAAGGTATTTGCTGGGTTTCCACTCAGCCAAGAATATTAACACCTTATCCATAACTCAAAAGGAATGTGATTTTTGTAGTGCTAGTGTATGATCCATGGGGAGTTGATGAAAGTTGCTATTGCAGATTTTTTAAAGAACTGTGTACTTGGTTAGCTTTGCACTTATGTCATAGAAATTATCCTCAAAGAACTACAACTTCACATTGAAAACACAGTCCACACAGCTGGAATTTGGTAAATTCACTGAGTTTACTGGGATGAAAAAGAGAAAAAATACGTACATAGAAACAACTGATAGATCTGGGTTCAAAAGTAGCTTAAAAAGGCGAGGAATTATCTCAGGTGAGATCCCTCCATCTTTCAGCGACTTTTCATTAGCTGACCTCTTGTAAGCCTGTCCAGAAAATTATTGTTATTTATTTATTTATATAAACATAGTGGACCTGATTCTCCACTGCCCTGCTCCTTGTCAAGTTATTTACATCCATGCACAGTGCAAAGTGGGTGTAGTACACCACCAAATCAGAACGATGGCATTTACAACCAATGTGCAAATATATAAGGGCCAGATCCTCAGCTGGTATAAACTTGCAGAGCTCCATTGAAGTCAGTGAAATTATGCTGATTTACATGAGTGGAGATTCAGGCCCATACATGACTACCCCATTTGAAAGGCAGTGGAGATTCAGGCCTATTGAGAATATCCATCCAGCTTTTGTTTAAATAGTGACATCGCCTGGTCTTTTTAGACTGGTAGAGTTTTATTTTTAAAATAAAACAAAATTGTATTGGACCTTTATTCTAATCTATGCAAACCTACCCCCCTAGGTTATGTTTCTTGGGTGTCAAAACATTTGTTCATGAACGAAATCCCATAAAGGTGGCTAATATGCCCTTTTTGTTTTAATGCTGCTCATAAAATTCACCACCCTTTGAGTCTAACTTGTAATCATAAAGCCTCTGTTCTAGTCAATGTATTTTTATGAGGAGAATCCTGTTGAAATTTTGCTTTAGGGGCCAGAAAAGTACTCCAGTTTGTGTTGGCAAAGGAACAAATAGAGATCCTGGTTTTTACAGAGATTCTTATGGGATTGATCTGAAAGTGTTACAAGGCCTGTTTTCAAAACAGGAGCGTGCAGGTCCTCGTGTGCACAGGGAGGAAGCAGAGCACGATTGCTGCATGTGACTGCAGGCACACAGCTTTTTCCCAGGGCTCTCTGACACTAGAATACAGTAGGCTTGATTGTAACTAGGGGACACCAAATCTGCCTCCAGATCATCGTCTGTCTGTCTGCAGTTCCTATGGGGCTTTGGGCCTCCACCCCGAACGGAAGATGAGCTGTAAACAGCTGACGTCTTTCCAAAACAAACACATCATCTGGTTTTATGAACTAAAATCCCTGAAGAGGATGTGAACTGGAAGAAATGTACCTTTCGTCATCTCCTGCTTGCTCTTCCCTGCCCAAGCCATAACCAAAAGGAGGAAGACGGAGACAGGGAGGGACTTAGTTTTCAGGTGCCAGGCACCTCTGTGCACTGGCCCGGGCCACTGGATTCTTGCAGCTTCCAGAACAGACAGTGCTTGTCATTCAGGGGGCAGCTGCTGTAAGCAGAGGGGAGGATTCTTTCTTTTCTCAGGTTTCTGAGTAGCAGCCGTGTTAGTTTGTATCCGCAAAAAGAAAAGGAGGACTTGTGGCACCTTAGAGACTAACACATTTATTCGAGCATAAGCTTTCGTGAGCTACAGCCAAAAGTACTTCTTTTCTTTTCTCAGGAGCAGTTTCTCTGCCTGATTGAGGAGGTCTTGGTGTAGCTCTGACTGAGAAAGAGATGAAAAGAGAAAAGGAGACTAAGGAGGGGCTCCTTTTGGAAAAATGCATTTACAGTTTCTATAAACAGGGAACAGTTCTTCCCCTGTACACCATATCAAGAGCTAGGTTATAGATCACCATCTGGATTAGAATCCCAGGACGATCCGCCTGTTGCCTGACTGCAGTGGGAGGGGGCTCAGTCTGTGGGGATGGGAGCAGAAGTTGGTCACTGTTCAGGCCAGAGTCTGATCTCATTTTATACTGCTGTCAACCTGGGGTAACAACATTTAACTACACTGGTGTAACTGAGAGCAGAACTGGGACCTATGTGTCTCTGAATGATATAAACCTTTTTTAGAAAGCATCTGATCAGGATTATAGAATAACATCAGCAGCCTACAGATGCTGGAAAAGCACTGGACAAGAACCAAACAGGAAATTTTTAGTAGGGGTCAGCAAATGTGTCTGCAAAATTATTTTTGCCACAAAATTACAGGTGCCACAATCTGCACACCCAAAAACCTATATTTGCAAGCACAAAGCATAGGCAAATGGAAGTACCTACACATTTTGCCACTGCATTTGGAGATGCCTGCTGAAATGTTTGTCTATGTCCAGTTGTGCAACCCCTCCCCCAGCCAATACATGATTGTCTCCTACAGCATATTTTCCAGGGCTCTCCCAATCTCATTTTAAATTATTTCATCTCCATTTTCTCCTATTTCATGACTCCACTTTAGAAGCTTTTCCTCCCACTCTCTCAGACACACACCTGCCTTGCTAAGATGAGTTACAGCTTCTCCTTTTGTTATATTTCTATTTGAATTCAGGAGCCTGCTTTTATTTACTTTCTGCTGTGCTCTCTGTGATCCCCCTATTGGGCACAGGCAGTGTGGAGATTTGAATGCAGAGGGGACAAGAGACAGAACTGGGTAACAGCCGGGGCAGGGGGACTAGTTTTTGCCTCAGCCTCATTCAGCTTCATTCAGGATCCCAGCCTCATTCAGTGAATTGGTAGTTATTCAATATTTCTTTTTATTGTCCTCATTCAGTGTGTGGCCCTAGGCCTATTTATTGCATACCATACAAACCCTGCACTGAATAAAGCAATATTAATTTCCTCCTGTGTGTTTATGGTCTCCAAGGTGCCACAAGTACTCCTTTTCTTTTTGCGAATACAGACTAACATGGCTGCTACTCTGAAACCTGTCCTTATGGTATCTGAGTGCATCACAGACAGTAACTACTTTCTCTTCACAACAACCCTGTGAGATTAGGTGATGGTATTATCACCATTTTACAGATGAGAACTGAGGCCCAGAGCCATTAAGGCCAAAATTGTCAAAGATGTCCACTAATCTCAAGTGCCCAATTTGAGAGTCCAAGGCCTGATTTTTCAGAGTACTTAGCATTTTGATAGCATGTTTTATGTTCAAAGCACAGCTCCAGTTGATTTCAGTTGCAGTTGTGAGTGCTCAGCACTTATGGAAATATATAAGTGGTGGCCACCTGTGGTAATAGAGCAATTCATAGCAGTAATGGGCTGTTATCCTCTGTGTGGATCAGCCACTAGATAGGGCGGGGGATGAGGCACACATTTTCCAGTGGATTTCACAGTTGTTTGCTGCCAGCAGATCAATGTTGAAACTCAGGAATCCTGGATTCTATTTTGGGTTCTGAGGGGAGTGTATCTAGTCCTCACAGACCCTTCTGTTCCTGCCACAGCCAAACCTGACCCCTTCTGCCTAGTCCCTCCAGCCTGTACCAGTCTCTCCCCTCACCGGGTCCTTGTCCCAGTCACAGGCTCTCCCATCCACACCTCTTCAGCTCCACGGCCCAGCATCCCCTTGGATTCACATCCCATTTCCCCACCTTCATCCCCAGCTTGGTTCCACGTCCCTATCCCCCAGTCCTACCCAAGCCCTGGACACAATCTTCCCCTCCAGGGCTGATTTAGGGGCAGGCGATCCAGGTGACCACCTGTGGTGCCAGGCTTGGGGGGTGCTGGATTTGGGGTGCTGTTTTTATTGTTAGTGTCAAAAGGGAAAATAGAATGTTTGAAGTAAAATGTTTCAGGTATTACGTATGTGGATTCATTTTTCACTAACCTCCTAGAATGTTCTGGACCGTTGTAGAACCTCGTGGAACCTTCAGATTTTTTCTGAGCGCTACATTTTCCTCCAACCTCCTAGAATGTTGTCAGCCATGGCCTCACAGGTATATAAGGGGCAGCGCTTTGCCAGTCAGTCAATGAGCTATAAGAATGAAGTGAAGTGAAGTGAGAGCCCAGCTGTGATATCGTGAACCTTGTTTTATTGTGTAATTGTGAAAGTGTACTTGTGTTTTAAGACCTGAAGAGTGTAAGTAGCGACTGATAAAGGACATCTTTAATGAGACACCAGAGATATCTATTGAACCCCTATCTACACAACATAAAAGAAATACTGTTTATTCTTTTGCCATGCTTAACACATAATGTTTGATGACTTTCTAAAACTACAGCACATAGACTTTTCCTCTCCCTAATACTGTCTGTTTTCCCCCACAGAAAATAAAAGATGCCCCCAAAGAAGCTTTCAGGAGCTCAGAATAGGAAGCAAAAAGCTCAGTAGCAATCTAGTTTTCAGTAAGGGGCAAATTTGATGGGAAAATATCTGAAACAGAATACACAGACCGTGCTTTAGGCAGTAGCGATTGTCCCAGTGCAGAAGAAACTGAGGAGCAAAACATAAATGATGGAAATCCTATTACTAAGGAATTAGCAGATTTACCTGAAGATAAGGAATGGAAATTTGAGCAAAGTGATGTAGAATCGTCCAGTTTTCCTAGTGGTGTAAAGGAGAGTGATGATAAAGAAGAATGTGAGTCACATGAAAAGGAGAGAAACGATAAAGAAAAATCAGCCTCACATGATGACAGAAACAGCAGTGAGAAAAATTGCACACCACAAATCGATACATCAGATCTTGCTTTATGGCCGATGATCCTAAACTCTGCTGATATTGGTCAGACAATTTTCAATTCGCTGGACAAAATTGAGGATATGACGTTTCCTGTAAATGAACAGAAGCTCCACTTCTCAAAGTCACCCTGTGAAAGAGTGCTTAAGGATGGTGAGAAACTGAATTGGCTTTGGCTAGTTTACTCAAAAATCAACCAACAAAGTGTTCTGTTTTTGTTGCAAAATATTCTACAAGAATGCCAAATCGTTGCTTGTGCTTTCTGGGTACAATTACTGGCATAACTTAGCAGATGTTCTGCAACATAAAAAAAAAAAAAAAAAAATCACATATCCATTTTACTGCCTACCCAAATGGATGGAGGTCAAGTCCAAGGTCAAGCTGAACAAATGCATAGGTGCAGAAAACCAGCTCATTATTAATGTAGAAACCAGCTTTGGAGGAACATGCTTGAGTGTCTGATCTCAATTACCCTCTTCCTTGCAAAAAATAATTTGGCTTTCTGGGGCTTTTCAGATAAATTGGTGCACAGTTCAATTTCTTTATGTTAGTACATTTCAGTTATCCTTAAAATTAAAAAGTTTGTATAAGCTTAGAGGAAACAAATTTTTTATTTGTTTGTATATAGCATGAATAAATACAGATTTACAGATCCTAGCGTGCAAATTTATTGTTTTATATGACAGGGATAAATCATGCATGCAAATCATGCATGAAATTAGTGAAATGGGCTCCAAATGCAATAAAAAGTAAGGTATTCAAAAGTTCAACAAATGGAGGGGGCACCGAAGATGCTTCTCACCTGGACGCAATTTGGTCTAGGGTTGGTCCTGTTCCCTTCATTATCCCCATCCTCAGGCCCACTTTACCACCCCTGTGCTTTCAAATCAGGCTGCTTTCTCCTTTTCCTCCTCACTGCCTGGGTGCCAGCAGAGGGAGCATTAAGAGTATAGGAGAGATGGTCTTCCTGCTCTGAATTCCTGTGCTTGGCTCCATAGCAGCCCTGGCAGTAATTGCAGGGAAGGTTCTGCTCAGCCCCTGCAGCCTGGGCTGGAGCACATTCAGGGCACAAAGAATCTCTGGAGAATTTAGTTGCCAAACTCTAACAAGTCTCTATTGAGCAAGTTTGAACTGCAATTTTTGGAGGCTTATCAGGGCCAAATTTGGGTGGATTTACAGAGGGATGGCAAAAATTACATCTGTGACATCAGGTCAGCCCCCCTGGAAAATTCCAAGTCCCTGTTCCAAAGCACAGAGAGGCTAGAGCTTCTGAATGAAATGGTTGTAAGGATTTTTTAACATGAACTTATTTTTTCACAGTGTTTGTTCTGAAAATTGGCTGAACTGGTTTAGTTGAAAATATTTAAGAATAAATAAAAAATAATTCAGCCTCGGACAGCAAGCCAGCATGGGAAATTTCAGCATGAACAGTTAAAACTTTGTGAACATTGTGAGCAATTAAAAAGAGGGATTTATAATTGGAAAGCATTGGGCAAGTGTAGTTATCTACAGGTGTAGTTACCTGCACTGCCTAGAATATAATTTTTTAGCAACTGAAACTGTTTGTGGGTCTCATTCGTTAACATGCCCTCCCTGTAGATTAAAGGTTTTCCAGCTGCTTTAGTTTATTGCATCCTTTGTATCGTGAATTTTTATGTAAAAAAACAAAACAAGCTCCTGATTTCTATTGATCTCCATTCCCTCTGCCTGGCATTTAGAGACAGCACTGGCACCCTTGAATTGAATAAATTAGAAATATAAAGAACCTCAGCTTTCCTTTTAAAAGCAAGTGTCTAGCCCTTTTTGTGAAAACAACCTTGAAAGTGTTAAAATGATATAAACCAAAGCAGACTGATCACTAGGGCTAAAAGGTTGTCACTGACTTCTCCTAGGGAAAGAGTATTTATTTTACTTCTGTTGAGATACATAGCTCAGCTGTGCAAACAATTCTAAGCAATCTAATAAACCAGCAGTTACCATTTAAGAGTTATCTAATGGGAAAGGATGAATTATTCTTTAAGTTATAACAGAAACCAAAGACTGTAAAATGACATAACCCAGGATCACCAGCTGAGATAATTATGGTCTCTCTAGGAACTGACATATATATGGTTTCATGGTTAGTGCAGGAATTACCCAAAGACTTAGAGTAGGGCAGTACATTCACAAGTTAAAAGAAGTGTCTTATGTGCAAAGGCAACATTGAGTATCCTTTAAGAGTGATCCTCTCCCTATGGATGTAGAGTTGTATGTGGTTCTTCAGGGCCCTGTATGATGCTCTTGTGGAATCCATAGGTCTGGTCTAGGCTCTTTACATTCTACCTAGCCTCAGGCAGACCAGATGGTGCAGGAGCACACACCCTATAGCCATGACCATGCAGAAAGTGCTAAGGAATCTGACTGGAGGTACTGAGGGGGATTATAGTGGCTCCAAGCAGCCAGGAAGGCAAGAGAAGTGATAGTGCGGCCAGTAAAGTGGTAGAGCTCTCCAAAATAATCCCAATGAAATGTCCTGCTATTGCATTGTGATACTGCATCAATATGTGAAGACTGAGTCGTGCTTGTCAAGGTTCCTTCCCCACTCTGAACTCTAGGGTACAGATGTGGGGACCTGCATGAAAGACTCCCTAAGCTTATTCTTACCATTTTAGGTTAAAAATTTCCCCAACATACAAACTTTGCCTTGTCCTTGAACCCTATGCTGCCACCATCAAGCGTTTTAAAACAAAGAACAGGGAAAGAGCCCACTTGGAGACATCTTCCCCCAAAATATCTCCCCAAGCCCTACACCCCTTTTCCTAGGGAAGGCTTGATAAGAATCCCCACCAATTTGTACAGGTGAACACAGACCCAAACCCTTGGATCTTAAGAACAATGAAAAATCAATCAGTTTCTTAAAGGAAGAATTTTAATGAAAGAAAAGGTAAAAGAATCACCTCTGTAAAATCAGGATGGTAAATACCTTACAGGGTAATCAGATTCAAAACATAGATAATCCCTCTAAGCAAAACCTTAAGTTACAAAAAGACACAAAAACAGGAATATGCATTCCATCCAGCACAGCTTATTTTACCAGCCATTAAACAAAAGGAAATCTAATGTATTTCTAGCTAGATTACTTACTAACTTAACAGAAGTTCTGAGGCTGCATTCCTGATCTGTTCCCAGCAAAAGCAACACACAGACAGACAAACCCTTTGTTTCCCCCCCTCCAGCTTTGAAAGTATCTTGTCCTCTCATTGGTCATTTGGGTCAGGTGCCAGAGAGGTTACCTTAGCTTCTTAACCCTTTACAGGTGAAAGGGTTTTGCCTCTGGCTAGGAGGGATTTTATAGCACTGTATACAGAAAGGTGATTACCCTTCCCTTTATATTTATGACAGTGCTTATGCAATGTCACATCACTGACCTACTAAGTAGTTTCAGGACATTGCAGAATGATTATTTCTGAAACTCTGTTCAATAGTGAAGTGAAGTGCCTGTCTAGCTTTTAAAGGCTGAATAACACTATCCTATATAATCTGAGGGCTCTGAATGTTAGTATGATTGGTCAGACAGGAGGGCCTCCTAAACCATTAGGAATTGAAGGTCATGCCAAGTGTCATGTGGAAGTTAATTTCCTTAGATTTGCAATGTTTTGCAATTGACTCATGATATTAATTTCATAATATTTTCCCATTCTTAACATTCCCATTACTTACATGGGTGTCTCTGCTAGTTACTAATATAGTTTCATATGCAGCATGCTCCTGAATTTTACGCACACAGAGTAATTGTACTCAGATCAAGAGACACAGAAAAGCTTTGTGTGGAGATAGAAGCCATACTGCTGAGGGCACTTTGTACCATTGTTGATCATATTTATGTTTTTACTGTTCTTGCTTTAAAGAAGAAAAGGGGCACATTGTATGTAGAGGCTGGGAAGAAAGTGATGAGGCAGCAAGGTCTTCAGAGGGTTCAGTGCATCTGAAGCTTCTACAGCTGTGGTGATGTGGCTTTCAAGTGCTATGGGTAATTCAAAGGGCTATGATTTTTTTAATTGGCTCAAAAAAAGCTTAGTGCATAGACATACATGTTTAGATCTTTCCCTCTGTTCTCAGACACAATCAGCACTGCCTATGACAGAACTGTGAACTGAAGGGCATTTGGGGTATTGATATGTAAATGAGTAAATAATCATCTCACTTTGCTACAGGTTCCATTACTGTCACCACTGACTTTTGAACTGGCACAGAGCTTAACAAGGCTAGGCATAAGCATGCAATTACTATGGACATACGTCTACCCTGTGAACTCATCTGGATGATTCAGCAACTTGGATTGTAGAGTAAGGATGCAGAAAAATTTACAGCAACATAGTTTAGTATGCATTTTCCTCTGAACTCTGTTTATTTGCCTCATGTCCTTATCTCCTACGTTGGTGTGTTAGGGCTGCTGCTGAAATGCCTCTAACTGAATTAGCGTTTTTGGGAAATCCCAAACATTGGAATATGAGACTTCTAGATGTGGCATGTAAGCTCTGGGGGAGACCAGCTCTCACCATGCCTTGCAAAGTATCTCACTCTAAAATATGAGGCCAGTTTGGGCCACCTAAGTCCTAACAGTGCTGAGCAGCTTAGCACGTAGCTCACCTCCTAAGCCTCAGCGGATTCACAAACTATACATTCCATCACCTATCTCACCTGTAAGACATGGGCTGGTAGGCATGCTCAGAGACTGCCTCACAGTATGCCTACCAGATTGGGCCCTGCCCAAATGCTGGTGGTGGTGGTACCACCATCCCCTTTATAGCCAATGGCTCAGCAATTAGAGCAGGGTCTCAAAGTCCCAGCCCGCGGGCCATCTGCGGCCCAAGAAACTCCGCACTGCAGCCCGTGGAAACTTTTTAAAAAGTTCCTTTCATCCAGCCCTCGTGGCTGCCAGCTGAGGGGGGAAGGGGAGGGGCAGGAGGGGAGCAGGCAGGAGAGATGCAGCCACACTGCCAGCTCTGTCTGCTGCAGTTGCCGCCCCCCACAGCTCCCATTGGCTGGGGGAGAGGGACAGAGATACCATCACTAGTCACCGGGCAGAGTCAGCCATGGAGCAGCATCATTAGCTGCCAGGCAGAGTCAGCCATGGCAGCAGTGTCACTAGTCACCAGGCAGAGTCAGCCGGAGCAGCATGAGGCCAAGGGAGCGAGGGAAAAGGGTGGGAAATGGGCTGGGAGGTGGTGTGACTCATGAGGCTCCAATGACAGCGTGAGGGGGCAGGCTGCCTCCATCCCCCGTCCCCGAGCTCCTACTCCGTGGCCACTCGGGGGACGGCACCTGCACAGGGGCAATGTGCCTGGTGCCTGCAGATAAAATAAGATGCATATAAGGAGAAAGGAGGGAGGTTCTTTCTAGCTGTTGGCACTGCAGGTCTGTGTAATGAAATGGGGCCCTTTATTTAGTTTTTTACCCACTGTCCCATGTAATGTTGGTAGGTTGTGTAGGAGAGGCCATCTCAGCAGGAGCACCAGGAGGCACTGACTCTGATGGGAGCATAGTCCCAGACACACAGTGGGGGTTAGAACCACCCACTGCCCCATCTCTTGAGGGGAGTAGCCATGCGCCTCACCCCCTGCATCTGACCAGTGGGCAGGCCATGACTGTGCCTCCTCAGCCGCTTTTGTGCCCAAGGAGGCCCCGCCCCGCAAGGTCCTGCTGTCAGCGGAGCGTGGAGTGCGGGAAAGTGGACTGAACACAACTCTCTAATGCCCACCTTGCTGCAATCCTGAAGGTTTCAACTGCTCAGTCACTGAGGCCAAACATCAACAAACTGACAGAACTGAAGTGTTGCCAGGTGTCTGGCAAACACTAAAAACTCTCTGGCAAGCTAAGAATTGTATAAAGTTGTATGACAGTTTTATTATTTCTATGAAATTTGAAATAAAAAATACAATATAAACGTTTTCTTTTCTGACCACCATCTTCAGTGACATTACTGGCCTGCTGGGAGGATTTGAGGACTGGCCCTGGCCCTAAGGTAAATTGAGATTGAGACCCCTGAATTAGAGCATTCACCCAGGGTATGGAAGACTCTTCCTCCTCCTTGGTTTTTCCTGAGTAAAGGGCTGATGGGTCTTAGGCACCTAACTCCAGGAGTGGGTTCTCTGCTGTGAATCCCAGGTGGAGATAGGTGACTCCATCTGGGCTGGATTTAGGCATCTAACTCCTTGGTGGGGGGGAGCTTAGGTCACACCCCTCTCCTCAGCATTTTGTACTGGCTAGCTTAGGTGGCTCCCTGCTCAGCCCGCTGGCTTTTGTGAATCTCATTTATGGGCACCTAAATTTCACCATACATTGTACAGGGAGCCTGGGTGCCACTCTGAGCATTGCGAATTCTGCTAGGTAGCAGGGTGCCTAGAAGTTAGGGGGGCTGAAGTGCAGCATGAATGGCAGCACCTATGGCCTCCTTGTGAATTTACTTCAATGGGCACTGGATCAGGCCCTAGGAAAGAAATGGGATTGAAGCCACCTACTCATTTCACCAACCAGTCAGATTGCAACTACTTTCAGTCTTTATTGTCATTGGCTGACTTCAAACCAGAGGTGAGAGGCTCTGTGCCCCACTTCACAGAGCTACACAAAACCATATTCATCTTTAATCTGGCTGCCATTCTAATCCACAGAAAGCAGCTCAAGAGATGAATCCATTCCATGTGTGTGGTGGTTTTCTTTAATTTACCCAACTCCCCTTTGATCTCCTGTATCTCTGGGTTTAATTATGTGGTCTCAATGAACTCCCTGCTACTATATCTCCTGCTGTACTTTGCTCCGTTTTTTGTGGCCTAATGAAGGGCTGTAATTCCTGGAAGCTTTCACTTCATTTTTAACATGGTTAGAACAACAGAAGGGAATCACCTTCAATTGCTCCTTGTCTTTTGACCTTTTAAAAAAGAAATAGATGGGGAAGGACAGAGCTACCAGTTTTCCTGATAAAAGGTGCTTTTAGATTCATAGATTTTAAGGCCCAAAGGGACTCTTATGGCCACTAGAACATGAGACTCTTGGCAATAATCCATGCTAAGCACAACTGCAGCACTTTTAACTTTTCCTTTGTTATTGAAAAAAATCAACACACGAGACGTTAAAGCCAGTGAAATAATGACTGAGAGTTCAAAATGGCTTGGCCAGAGATGAAAAGCAAAGGAAAGCTGCAGCAACACTCACACCAGACAAGCAGTCAAGAGCAGTAAGGGAGATCAAAATGAGCTTCTGTGTGATTGTGGGCTCAACAGGCAGAGCAAAGAAGAGTAAAATAAACTGGTAGACATGCCTAAAAATGTACCTTGCATGACCTCCCATCTCCCCCTACTCTTCTGGTTACATGCTGTTCGTTCAGATTGTAAATTCTATAGGGCAGCAGCCTCTCCCATATTTTTATTTGCAGCTAGTACACTCTGGGGTACAGTGATGATGATAATGTTGATTGTGGCAGTGTTGAATTGCCATGCAGAGATCATTGTTGGGTTCCTAGACATAGATCTTTTCTCTCCGCTGAAGGAGAAATCCTCTGCTGGATACTTACTCCACTATTAAGTCTGGTTTGTGACACTGGAGAACCACAAAGCAAATTTAGCTGGGTTGAGAATCTGGCCTATCATATTGGAGTTTGACTTAAGGAAACACCACAGACTAGTTTTCAATACAGCATCTGTCTTCATGTGTTAGATTGTGGCTAAGATTTTTCAAAAATACCTATGACTTAAGAGCACAAGTCCCATTGCCTTTCAATAGAATTGGTGTTTCTAAGTCATTTAGATGCTTTCAAAAATCCCAATTTGAGTCCTCATGACACAGAGATTGGCAAATGAGGGGTCTCCTAATTCATGAAGGCTAATTTCATATCTAAAATTAAGTTATTACATAAGCTATGTATGGAGAGACTTATTGAAAGTGAACTGTAAGTCTAAATAATGACATATAAGTCATGAAAAATTGCTAATGCTGTACAAAGTACTGACATGTTTAACTCTATATTTCAGTAGTATACCCTAAAATGACATGGCAATGAAAACCGTGGGCTTTAATGGGGCTGTTATGAACCATCCCTGCTGGAGGATTATAGCTATAGAGCCATTAGGGATGTCCAAACTGTAAGGTTGCAGGAGCGACAGCATACAGGAAACCTCACACTGTGGAATGAGTTGTTTATTCCATACTACAATCTTACTTTGACTATTCTGTTTCTAAGGTTATATTGAAGCTCAGTGTTGCCTCATACAGAGCAGAGTGTAGGATCACTGGGGTCCAGTGAACTCCAAGTTTCACCCATTGGTTCATGTTCTCTGTGTATATAAAATTCCCCTGCTGTATTTTCCACTGCATGCATCCGATGAAGTGAGCTGTAGCTCACGAAAGCTTATGCTCAAATAAATTTGTGAGTCTCTAAGGTGCCATAAGTCCTCCTTTTCTTCTTACAGCAAAGGCATGAAACAGTTGTAGGTACGAAAGAATTTTATTGAAGACTGGGTGAGTTCACTAACTGCTTGGTGCTCCCCCATGGGCAGGCGTGGCATCGCAGCTCTCTTGATGGGCTAACATCCCATGCTGACGGCTGCTCTGGCGCTGTGGCAGTTATCTGCTTGATAACTAGCCCACTGGCTGCATCACCATCTTTAATCCCAGTGTCCCAAACTAGAAGTCCAAAAATGTCTTTGACAGAAACAAAAATCCTTCCGCCCTCTCTGGGGCTCTTCCTCAGCCAGCCTTTGGTTCAGTCTGCTGCCCCCTTTCTGGGCTAGACAACCTTTACAATGGGCTTGTAATCCCCCTTCCCTGGGGCTGGTAGGGGAACCCAGTCCTACTCTCTATTTTGGGTTCCAGCCCAGGGCCCTGTACTGAACAGCTAGGTCTGCTCTTCTCCCTATGCTGTGGTTTTCCCTGGGCCAGGCCACTTCCTACCTCTCTTCTCAACTTCTCCTCCCAACCCTCCCCTGCATAGCCAGGGTGTCTCCCAGGCCTCCCTACCTGGAAAGCTTTTCTTGCTCACTCTATTCTCTGAAGCTTCCTTTCCTGTTCTAAGCTTCTCCCCTGCTGACTCGGGGCCCTACAGGAGTTGCCTTCTTCTTTTTGCGTTTTCTGGAGAAACGGACTCACTTGCTGAGTCTATCCCCACCAAGCACTGGACACCACAGCTAATTCAAGAATTAAGCCTTTTTCCTCTCCCAGTATTCTGAAAGAATTGCAATATTGTTTTTTTCCCCGTAGTGCCCCATTGTCCTGATGCTCTTACTAGCTGTTGCAGTGAAAATTCTGATACTTTAAGGCCTCTACATTTTTTTCATAAATATCCCCTTTCAATGGTACACTCTTTACACTCCTACAGGAAATGCTCAACTGTTTCCTGGACCTTGCATGTCTCACATAACCCATCTTTATGTTTATTAGAAACAAATTACTATTTAAGCCACAATGGACAGTAAAAATTCTAAGTAGAACCACTTCACTCTCTCGCTGAGGGTGTGGAGTATATCAGCAATTTCATGGAATCTTTTCCTCTTTATTTCTTTTGCCCATAGTTCCTGCCATTCCTCTATACTCATTTTTAATTTAAATTTTTAATTTAAGCTACAGTTTACTTAAAGGGATTTCTAAATCAACTTGCTTTCACAGCATTTTTTGCCACTTTATCTCCCAACTCATTGCCTATTACCGCTACGTACACTTGGATCCATGTTATTACTGTGATTATGACCAGCTGCATCTATTCTGTTATCGGTAATATGTCATTAAGTATATCATGTCTGCTATCTGAAGTGCCATTTCTGATTGCAAGCAGTCCTGATAAGGAATCAAACAGGATGACCACAGCGGCTGGGTGCACGTCTGTGACCCAATTAAATGCCAGCATTATCCCTACCAGTTCAGCCATCATAATGGCTACAGAATTTGATAGCCTTACACCTTTCTTGATTCCAAGCAAAGGTACACAAAATGATGTTCCCACTCTTCCTGTTCTTACATCTTTGGAGCTGTCGGTATACATTTGGCATTCCCACTTATCACAAACATATTGGTTTGCTATATCTTGCACTTTTAAATACTCCTTTTCTTCTTTTAATTTCATTATACATTTCCATGTCTACCTCAGAAGGTATATTTTTCCAATGATGATGCATTTTTCCCAAAGGTATGGCTTTTAACCTCTTAGGTTTTCTTTCCCCACTAAGATCCTTTGTCCATGTTTAACCCTCCTTACATGAGGCATTTTGAGTTTTGGTGCTACATGTTGAGCACTTAATTCCCAGCATTCATTATATGTTAGCTTAGTATTTCCATCTTCACTGTTTCAAGTGTCTTTAACCCAAAAGGTTAAGTCTAAAAGTAATAGGCATTTCACCTGCAGTTATCTGCAGTATACACAGCAAGTATTATGAGGAAGGCCAGGGCTTTGGAGCCATGCAAAAACCTGCAGCTCCACTGCTCCGGAGCTGCTCCACGCTCCAGCTCCGGGCTCTGCTCCAAAGCCCCGATGAAGGCATCACATCCAATTCACAACAACTGCGTGTAGATTGAGTCAAGCTTTCTCAAATTTGTTTTTGATTGAAAACTGAAAGCCTGGCCGCCATACTCAATAACTGGTCTTGTTAATGTTCTGTATAGCATTACCACTGCTTTCTTAGCCATACCCCAAGGAGTTCTAGAAATACTTTTAAAGTAAAAAGAAAAGGAGTACTTGTGGCACCTTAGAGACTAACCAATTTATTTGAGCATAAGCTTTCGTGAGCTACAGCTCACTTCATCGGACGATGAAGTGAGCTGTAGCTCACAAAAGCTTATGCTCAAATAAATTGGTTAGTCTCTAAGGTGCCAAAAGTCCTCCTTTTCTTTTTGTGAATACAGACTAACACGGCTGCTACTCTGAAACCTGTCATTTTAAAGTAAGTTCATTCTGTCTTTTCTTTTCTCTAATGTTTTCAGTGTGATTCTTCCAAATGTCAAATGCCTAAACATTTGAAGCTTTTAACTGTACTTATTTGCAGTCGATTTGGATACAATTTATAATTTTTTTTAAATTTTCTTTTTTGTGAACATCATTCCCTTAGTTTTGTCAATTGAGACTTTAAAGCCCCTAATTTTCCTCATTACACACACTCCTTAGAGCTTCACAGTATTCTTGCCAGCAAGTTAAAGAAGTATGGAATGGATGAATGGACTATAAGGTAGATAAAAAGCTGGCTAGATTGTTGGGCTCAGCGGGTAGTGATCAATGGCTTGATGTCAGTTGGCAGCCGGTATCAAGCAGAGTACCCCAGGGGTTGGTCCTGGGGCCAGTTTTGTTCAACATCTTTATTAATTATCTGGATGATGAGATGAATTGCACCCTCAGCAAGTTCGCAGATGACACTAAAATTGAGAGAGAGGTAGATACGCTGGAGGGTAGGGATAGGGTCCAGAGTGACTTAGACAAATTGGAGGATTGGGCCAAAAGAAATCTGATGAGGTTCAAAAAGGACAATTGCAGAGTGCTGCACTTAGGAAGGAAGAATCCCTTCCTACAGGCTGGGGACCGACTGGCTAAGCAGCAGTTCTGCAGAAAAGGACCTGGGGATTACAGTGGATGAGAAGCTGGATATGAGTCAGCAGTGTGTCCTTGTTGCCAAGAAGGCCAACGGCATTTTGGGCTGTATTTGTAGGAGCATTGCCAACAGATTGAGGGAAGTGATTACTACCCTCTATTTGGCACAGGTGAGGCCACCCCCGGAGTATTGTATCCAGTTTTGGTCCCCCCACTACAGAAAGGACATTGACATATTGGAGCGAGTCCAGCAGAGGGCAACAAAAATGATTATGGGGCTGGGGCACATGACTTACAAGGAGAGGCTGAGGGAACTGGGCTTGTTTAGTCTGCAGAAGAGAAGAGTGAGGGGGGATTTGATAGCAGCCTTCAACTAACTGAAGGGGGGTTCCAAAGAGGATGGAGATAGGCTGTTCTCAGTGGTGGCAGATAACAGAACAAGGAGCAATGGTCTCAAGTTGCAGTGGGGGAGGTTGAGGTTGGATATTAGGAAACACTATTTCGCTAGGAGGGTGGTGAAGCACTGGAATGGGTTACCTAGGGAGGTGGTGAAATCTCCATCCTTAGAGGTTTTTAAGGCCCAGTTTGACAAAGCCCTGGCTAGGATGATTTAGTTGGTGTTGGTCCTGCTTTGAGCAGGGGCTCGGACTGGATGACCTCCTGAGGTCTCTTCCAACCCTAATCTTCTATGATACTCTTTTAGCAGCTATTTCAGCATTTGTGTTTTGGCCCATATGACACAGTCATCCGCAAATAAAGTGATGCCCATTCCTGCACTCATCATCCTTTGGAAAATCATTTATCATGACCCTGAATAAGGTAGTACTGAAGACACTTCCCTTTGGGGTTCCCTTTATAAGTGTATATATACACTGTTGTAGGCTTTCCTTATTCTGACCTGCATAATTCTTTTACTTAAGGAATCCCTTATCCACCTATACATTCTTCCTTTTATTCCTAAGCCCTCTTTTCATATCATACATAAGCTTTTGAATATCCAGAAAAGCTACTATCATAAATTCCTTAGTTTTCTTTTTTTGTGTGTGTGTGCTTCCATTTCTATCTTTACAATATAATCACGCTCCTCCTCCTAAACCTACTCTGCATGCTGAATCTAATTCCCTCTAAGTATGAAACCCATCTCTCAGTTACCATTTTCCCATGGCTTTATCCACACATGCTGTCAAGGCTGATTCTCCTCTCTGACACTTTGAGTGCAGAAGGTGGGGGCCTGCAAGGATTCTAAAAGTTAATACTGGCCACTCCAGGCTTATATTAAACTTCCAAGGATACAGCTTTTCTCTGACCTTGGATTGCTAGTGGCTGCCACCACCCAAGTGTAACCCCCCCAGCCCTTTGAGAACCCGGGAAGGAGCACTTGGGAATTCCTTCCTGTGGGGTAGCCTCAAGCCCCTTCCTCCCTCCCCCCAGGTGAAGAGCTGAGAAAGAAAACAAAGAAAATCAGCTGTTGCCACGAGCTAATTAAACAATGTGCACAAACCTCTTAGGACACAAAATCCAATCCTGTTCTTAAAAAAATGTAAATTTTATTAAAAACAAAAAGAAAATACATCTAAAAACTCAGACTATTGCTAGATTTAAAAAAAAGATTTAATCATAAGGATTAAGCATCAAAATAACTTTCCAGCTTAAAGGTTACAAGCAAAACAAAAGCACCTGGGGTTAGCACAGAGGAGTCCACAAGCCTTACAGAAATAAAAAGAGATAAACCTAATCGCGTCTTCCTAGACATTTCCTGATCTGCTTACATACCTGTGGTTTCAAATGAGTGGTTTCTAGGTATGATTTGATCATTTTTCATACCTGGCACAAGTTTCTTACAGCATTGCTGCTCTGGGTCTCCTCTCTGGAGAGAACAACCACAGACAGACTAAAGGGGAGTCTTGTTTCAATTTTAAAAAGTTCTAGCCTTCCCACTGGCTCTTTTGGCCAGGTGCCCACTCACTTCCCTTTACCTATGCATGCAGTCAGACTTTTTAACCCTTTACAGGTAAAGCAAGTAGAGAATAGCTACCAAGAGGGATTTTCTAGCTACTGGCTGTCTGGGTGTCCATAAAAGGGAGCTCCCCCCACCCACTTCATTTATCACGCATGCTATAAGGGCAATTGGCCTACATGCATCAATTCTTGATCACAGCTTGCTTGGTTTCCTTACTGGAACAATCACCACATGCTTCCAGTCCATTGGCATCTCACCTTTTCCCCCTATATGCTATTGTACAATATTAGTACCACCCTCAGCCTCCCTTTGGCTAGGAGTTAAAGCATTTCAAAGCTTACACCACACTTGCCGGGAGCAGAATTTTTGCTCTTTATTATAGCTTTGTGAAGTTCCCTCATACCACAGTTTTCATTTAAAATAGTTTCCCCATCTTCCCCCCACCTCTCCAATATCTCAGTTTTCCTCACTGGATTTTCTTTTCCTCTCACGGATCTCTATACTCTGATTCTCATCATTATTAATTCTCAGACATTTCTGCCAGAGTTTCCGCTTCTCTTACATTGAAGCATCTTTCTCCATGGCCTTCCACGATAAAGCTCTTACGCCATATGTCATACGTTTTCCTAGTCACCTAGACACCTCCAATCTTCATTAATTCTTCCACAGTATTTTCTCCAGCTTTTTCTTTTTACCCTGTTTATAGCTCTTTGACCAACTGCCTTACTACTTTTATATTCCACTAAGTCCTCATTATTCATCATATTTTTTGCTTGCTTATATGCCTTATTCCTTTCTTTAGTTGCTATTTTACACACGTGTACCATGATGGAATATATCTCCTATCTTTAGGATAAGTCAGTATCCTAGGTATAGCTAGGCTTGCCGCCTTTATAATTCACTTTGTAATATTACTACAGAACTCCTCAGTGACCTCATTTACATATTCCAAACTTTGTTTGTAAAGAGTTCCCAAACAGCTTTTTTTAGATCCCAGGTAGGGAGACAGTGTCTTCAACATTACCCTTTGCTTGACATATAATGAGCATTGGGAAGTGTCCTTTCCCATTCCCTCCTCTTTAGAGATTTCCCAGATACATTTGCTTGCTATTCCCAGGTCTAGACAGGAGAAACTTCCATCAGCTGCATTAAACCTGGTAGGTGCTCCATCATTCAGAATTACTAAGTTATTTTTATCAATTAATTGTTCTGGACATTTTCCATTATTATTAATTTTCCTACCACCCCACAATCTGTTATGGCTGTTCAGATCTCCACATGTTATATGCCGGCTTGTGATACCTGCAATTATCTCTTTCAGTTCCTTGGACACTAGTTTTCTGCATGGATTGTACATGTTATATATTCTTAGTTACATAGAATTATTTTGCATTGGCATCTCAATAGTATTATACTCAATATTAAACCTTTTCATCTCTACTTCAAAATAATTTAAATTCTCCTTAATGAAAATACACCCCTTCCTACTTCTCTATCCAGCCTATATCCACCAGGGACTCTATAGTCTAGATTTCCTATCTGCCATGTCTCTTGAATGCATATGTCAGGATTAGTTTTCATAAACAATATTTTAATTTGATTCCTGCCCATGAGCTATCAGGCTGTGCGCATTCCAACCAAAAATTGTCACCACAATTCAATTAACCATCTTTGTTTCAATTAACTTTCTTTGTTTAAGAAAGCATGGAATCATTCTACTGTTAGGCTGGTAACATGAAAGTACTTTTCAGCTGCTGTAACTGTAATTTTCTTTTTTCTGTCTGAGATGTGCATTTTATTGCTTCAATCATAAATGCTATTAACCTCTTTCTCCATAAATGGTATGTCATCTCTGTTATCACCCATATCACTCATAACATCCTTTCCATTATTTTGTTATTTCTTTTTGGGCTTCCTTTCTTCCTCCTTTTTAATTTGATGTCCCCTAACAGCGTCTGCATATGTTATTAGTGATTTTAGGGGTTCTTTTGTATTTCCCTAGCCTGCTTTGCTAAGGTACATTCCCCCATATGCTGAACTATGTTTCCCACCCCTGTTGCTACACTTTAATGTTGCCTCTTCCACACAGTTGTCATAGGAATGCTGTCTGCCACACTTCCTGCACCTCATTTTCCCCTTTATATCTGTAGCATCTCAAAGTGGGATGAAGATAAAGTTTATCCAGCAAATGTGGTACCTTATTGTCATGCTGATTGGCACACACTCTCCTTTACATGTGACTCCAACCAATGTTGAGGGCTTTCTTTCACCTCCTCTCCAGCTGGCTAGCCACTTAGCATAAGTCACCGTATCACCTATTTCTTGCTTTATTTCACCTTAGTCATTTCAGGCAGGACACCATAATCTACTCCTCTTGTTTCTGTCAGAAATTTGGGCAGCTGAGAGCTTACCTTCAGTTTTCCTAGAACCTTAGGTCATAAGTAGTTTCCCCATTTGTTCTTGGTTTGTACATTCAACTAATAAATTGCCACCTTGTAATTTCCTAGCTCTTTCTACATCACTAGCACATTTTCTGACCCACTCTGCTACTCCCTAGGGATTAATATCCCCCATCTTCATATCTTTTGCCAGTGATTTCACAATTATAAAGTTTTCTCCACTGCTCATTCCTGTCCTCCTACTTGCTGCTCCTTCTTCTGAGTCAAGCAGATCCACCCTTTTCTTTTTCCTAACCTGTAACCAGTCTTTCTGCCATCCCTATAAACATTTTCTAAACTAGCTTCAGTATCATCCATTAAATCTGCCATCACTATTTCTCTTCCCTCCTAGTTCTGTGGACCAGCAGCCTCCTCCTGCATCTTCAGCCAGGTGCCTTCTTGTTCCCTGAAGGCTCCGTTTATACAGGGAACACCTGATTCCTCTCATGTGGGGCTCATCTTGTAATCAGGGTTGGCTTAGCCCCCTGGCTCTGCAGCCCACAGGGCAAGCTACCCTGTTACAATCAACTCCCAAACTTCCTTGTTTCTCCAGGGGCCCTAGAACAACAGCCCTGGGAGTCCAAAGTAGACCCTCTGTGCCTATTGGCAGAGGTCCTCTAGGTCCAGGCAAGGTAGGATCTTCTCCCATTATTTTAACACTTTGTTCAAAAAACCTGTTTCCTTAATGGATCCTACTGCCAGCCTCGCTCTCCAGAACGGACAGCTCATGCACTCCCTCTGGGGTGAGGCGAGTGTTTTTCCTTCTGCAAAAGGAAGTGCAATGACCCTTCCCTCTCCTTGTGGAGGGGGGGAGCGTATATAAACCCCAGCACAGGCATGTTTCCCATATCACCATGCTTTCAAACACAGGTACGGATAGGAATAAAAGCCATTCCCTGAACATTTGGGTGATATAATCCCACATATGCGAATGTCTGCAAAGTCGGAATAAAAAGGGGCACAAATGTGCTCAGATTCAAACAGCTGTTTGAACAAACACTCACATACCAAACGTGCTTTATATGGAGTATTTGACCAAGTGCGAGCATTTAGTTTTTTGCTAATAAACAAAATGGAAACTTCTTTTATAGAAGATGCAAAAAACCACTGGACCGGTTTGTCTATTGTGATCAACAGCTCTCCATAATTCTTTAAAATTATTATACAGGGTGCTTACAAACATGTACCTTTTTCTTTACTTTGGTGAACAGTGCATGAGCCAGGGATGTAGAAAGGAAAATAAAAAGTGAAGCTTCTTTATGTTCTGCAATAGGATTTACAATGTCATTCAGACTTAATTAACTGACTCGTTATTTTTCTTCATTACCAAGAAAGCATAATAGTGATCCAAGGACATCTGCTAAAACTCCTCAGTGCAAAGGAGGAATACAGCAGTATGTGTGTATGAAGCAAAACTGGCATTTCATGGGGATTTTTCTACACTGTTAATCATACAAAAGGCCTGATCAAAACAGTGATTTACATTATACAGTCTCCAAAGCAATTCCACAACTGGCCCAAGTCTCCCATTTCTACCAACATCTTGATTAGACACAGTGATCCTTGGTTGACTGGAGCAGCATGAACACCCCTTCATTCTTGCTGCCGTCTTTGCAGATCTCATAATCTATAATTGCATATGCTCCAGACTCATTCACGTCACTCGTAGCGCTGCACACTGATTGACCAATTAGTGACATAAGCTCTTTTTGTAACCTAGGAGATCAGAAGGCAGCATTTTTAGAAGATTCAGAGACATTTATTAACCCATTGGCTCTATTTAACACTCTAAAATATCAGCAGATTTGCAGCATAACCAGTGAAAGCTAGGTATGTATCTTGCACAATCTTTCTATGTACTACTAATGTTGCCCCCGTTACCATAGTACCTGAGTGCCTTACAACCATGGATAAATTTATCCTCACAACAACGTGTGAGCGAGGGAAGTGTTATCCCTGTTTTGCAGATGGTTTGCTGAGGCACAGATAAATTAAATGACTGGCCCAAGGTCACACAGGAAGGCTGCTGCTCAGGGCCAGGTGTTAAAACCAAATTTTTTGAGTCCCAGTTGAGTGTGTTACCCAGGAGGCTATCCTTCCTCTCTGCAAAAAGGATTGGTTCAACCAGACTTTAGGTTAAATCAAAATTTCCACAAACTGTTCCTCTCCAATGGTCAGAGAGGTCAATGAACCCAGGTAACTTATTGTGGCGATGTCAGGGCATCCTGACTTCACTACATTAATATGTAATACTAATAAATCATGTAAGAAAAGACTATTGACAATGTCAGTTGTGTAAATTTGTACGCATATAGTGTATAACTGTGTGAAGCACTCAGAGGTTTCCAAACAGCATTATATAAATCCATTATAACAGTGAATGATTTAATCAATTAATTATATTTAGTTAATTAAAATTCCTGTTTATTTCTGTAATTCTGTATGGCTGGAGCTATGCTGACAATGGCTTAAAAAAAGCAAACACTACATCTGTAGTAAAAATGGTGATACGCTTGTTTCCTAATTAAAAACTTCAGCTGAGCAAAACGTTATACCGCACAGGGCCATTACTTTATATTACTGTCCATACTCTTCTGTTTTCCTAGTTCACCACAAGCCTTTCTTAGATAAACATAGTGCTAGATTCCACACCCTGCCCTAGCAGGGTCTGCTATGTGCAGGGAGGGGAAGGAGAGGTTCAGCCAAGGGGACGCAAAGGGTTGCTGGGCTTACGCTGAAGGAAGCAGGTTTTGTCCATGCTGAGATGTTTATAGATAACTTGCCAGTGGAGGCAACATGCTGAATCTGCACATGCTCTGGCTATGCTACCTACTGGTCATTTGTCAGGCTTTGCCGGGCCCCCTGAAAGCTCCTGGTGGAGGCTGCCTTGCACCAACAGAACCTTCCTCCAGTGGCTTCTGCTGGTGGAAAGCCCAAAGTGAAGCAAGGTTGAATGCAGACAAGGATTTGTGAACCAGAGGCCAGGGTGCTAAGGGCTCCTGTTATCCTGAGAAGACAACAACACTATGGTGCTACAAGGTAGAGTTGTTCTGTGCAAGAGAAAAGAGAAGCCTTACTTTCTAGGATTTTTTTCTTCATTGTATTTAAAATAGCTATTAAAATATGATGCTATTTTGATTACAGTGTTCTTAGAAAACAGGCAAACCACCCTGTCCCACAGATTGTTTAACTGTAATTACTGCGTAGTGACTTCAGTGGATGGGAACTGATTTAGTAATTTATTATTATTCCCCACTTGTGGCCACAATGTGCGTCCAACAGTAGTGAAGGCATAGTCCCTGCCTGTAAAAGCTTCCTGAACTGGGGACTGCAATCTCCAAGGCCATCAGTCTGACATTTCGAGAGAGTGCACCATACACAGCATATTTAAAACACCAATGACTGGACACTTCAGAAGCTCACTGACTTTTGCTTAGAGCCCAAGACTTCCTTTCCACTCACAGTGACCTATAGCATCTGCAGTGAGTCACTTTGATCCCACCTGCATATTTCACTGGGCATGGTCAGGAAGCCTAGTGAACTTCACTCCAGGGTGGAAGGTCTCTCTATGGCAGAGTGGCAGCAGATTATACCTGAAGAGAGCCTTGAAGGATAAGATATGAATTTATAAATCTTTGAAGATAAGACTAGGGGCTTAAGCCTAGCTTCTCATTGAAGTAAGACTGCCCTAGATTTCTATAGGAGCAGAGTGATTGAGTCCTTATTGTTAATCACTGAGTGGGGAAGAAACTCCAGTGGTAAGAAATCCTCATTGCCAGGAAGATGCTGTTTTGGGGGTTTTTTTTAAAGTCCTCTTCCTGAAGAATGGGGCTGATGTTTTGGAGAATGTCTTGTTCAGATCCAGGCAGAAGTGGAAACAATCTAAAATGTGAATGTTTCATATCTGAAATTAAATCATCCCACAAAGTGCTTGCCAATGAACTGACTAGTGTGTGTGTGTGTGTGTGTCCCACTGCCCTCGATTGGATGGAATTAGAACGGCTCAACTATGTGCCCTAGGCCCTGTGAAGGTTCTCCTTCAGTCAAGAGGTTCTCCTTTTGGAGCCAGAGGACCTGCATATTATGATCACCCCTGCTGCAGTGAAGATCAACATGACCATGATATACAGAATAAAAAAATACCATGAAGTCTTATGTGGCCACAGATTTGTTCCTGGAGCCAAATTCTTAATGGTATTTCAAAGGCCAGGGAGTTTCACTTGCATCTTTAGTGAAAGTGAAGTCAAAATCATAGGCAATGGTTGATGTTGACCTCAACTGGGTCTCCTGTTAAGCATTTACACTTATAGCTCCGTGGGGAACAGCATCCAAGTGCCTGGAATTGATCATAAATCATTTCCATTTGATTGCCATGCAAAACCCTTGGCTAAATACTAAAGTAGGCAGATTCCAGTCTTTGGTGGGCCCATGCTCCTTTATTCTGCCATTTTGGGCACTCTGGGGGACATCTCACTTCCTCCTCCATGGACACAGAGGGGACCTGAGCTGTAGAACCAGTGTGGTCCCATTGTTCAAGGGAGGGACTGGATGTGGGGTAGAGGAAGGGGAGAGGATAGGGGAATGTGCTGGATAAGGATGAACCAGGGGAGGGAGATCCACTGCCAAGCATATCTCTTCATGTTCACTGGAGAAGCCTCCCTGAAACAGGAGGTTGGGGAGTTCCATCTCATCCAGCACATGGCCCAGCTACTCAGGCTGGATGCTGGGCTTTTGCTTTCAGCCTCAGTGTTTATTTAACAAAATAGGCATGCCCTGCTGTTTATAAAATTCAAGGTGATGAACCAATTCCTCATGAGCATGTATATATACTCCTCCTTATAATAAGCCACGTCACGTACTCATGCTCATATTTTACTCTGACATACATAGGAGCCCTAGCCAAATGCTCCTATATTATACCCCTGTGGGGAAGTGGACAAATTATTTGTGTTTTCAGCTCAAGCACACAGGAATAGAAATGTCTAGGAAGTGTTGGGTTTTTGTTGGGTTTTCTTTAAGTAACCTCAGGGGAAAGATTGCAAATTTGGACCTTTATTTTTAGAGATTAGATTTTGTTACATAAGGTATAATTTATTTCAATAATGCTAACAAACCCAGACAACACATGAATAAACTTTTGAAGGTGACTTATCTGTCTGCACAATAAAACTCCTGAATAGGATACAAAACAGGATCAAACAGAGTGACTTCACTCATAACAGACATGGTTATGTCAGCCAATTGGTTAGAAAGGACTAAACCATGTGTCTCAGGCCAAATTTATTCACCTCAGCTTAATATTCATTGTTGATCATGGCGAGAAGCTATGATCCTGAGAGACACTTTCTGGGCATTTATGCGCATTATTAGTACTCTGCAGAGGGAGAAATTAAGTTCTGAGGAGTTTTTGGCAGAGAAGGAAATGAAAAGAATAATGAGACACTTTTCTTATCCAGCAGTTATTCAGAGGTTCACTCACCCGTGGGATACATATTGTTTGAATTGCCTGTGTTGTACCTTGCTAGTTAACTAATATTTTTATTGACTCTTATAGCTCTTTTGTATTGAGCAATCCTTCTAATGATTTCTAGTATTATTTATGCTTTGTATGAGGACAGTACCTAGCAACTCCAGCTGAGATCAGGGCTTCATTGTATTAGACAAACCCATAATAAGATGCGTATTAGACAAACCCATAATAATCTCTCCCTGCTGCAGAGCTCTTACAGATGGCCCAGACAAAGGGGGGGAAGGAAAAAGGAAGCACAGAGAGGTGAAAGTGAAGGTCAAACAGCAGGTCAGTGCCAGTGCTAGGCATAGAGCCTAGTGCACTTAAGTTCCGGTCCAGTTCCCTGAACTCTAGACTGCACTGCCTCAAAGATTCTGAGATTAAAGTATATTTGCTTTATTTTTTTAGTAAATCAATAAAGATTAAAAATAATATTGCTTCTGCTTGTACTAGCCCCAGTCTTCAACAATGATGCAACAGGTTTGTGATTTAGGGGAAAATACCCTGGTACATTCTGCATTAGGGTAAATAAATGTGGTTTAACAGAAGCCAAATGTATTAAGCAGGATTTGGAGAGGATTTGGACTAAATGAAACTATTTTCTTGGATGGGGGTAGCTCTAATACATTAATTAACCCATTAAAATATATTTCCAATACTCTACATTAGAAGGTCCCAAACTTTTTCCACAGTCAAGACCACAGCTTAATAGAGAGGATGTCTCATGGATTTTCCCCCTCCTATTCATGACGACACAAACCTCTTCCCTTCCTGTTCACAAGAGCAGCAATTACAGACATTGGAAAGATATATTAGGAATCTCCATGGATCATTGTTTCAGGACCATCACTCCGCACCAAAAAACCATCCCTACAGGGCTATATTCTTAATTCAAAGATTGGAGTTTTAGCCTGACCGCCCCCATTACTACAAATGGAAACTACATCTCTGCGTTGAGCTGAGACGACATTCCTCAGGGTTTTCCCTATACTGTAACCATTCACTTCACAATGAAGCTAACGTGAGATCAGATGAAAACCACAATCCTGAGGCGTGATCAGAACATGTGATACTGTTATAGGACCTGGGCCAAGCCCCACTAAAGTAATGGGAGCCTCTCCATGGACTTTAATGGGAATTGGAGCTAGCTCATAATTAAAATTCTACTGAAAAAGATTCATTACAGAATATTTTGACTTCTACTCCAAAGTGTCTTCTGTTCATACTAATAACTGAGGTTTTATTAAAAATTTTTAACATCCATCACCCAATGCACACCGACAACACCACTCCATATGTTATGAAATGCAAGGGTACTGCAGCTTAAGTGAGCACGTAAAATGACTACCAGATGTAACTCTTGGATACTGACATCACGGGCTGCTTCATAGCTCTTCGTAAGTGATCATGCCTAGGGAGAGAGGTAAAGCATTACCTGCTCCATATGAGTAGTGGCTGGTCTTGCTTGGCCCAAAGCAGTAGTTTTGCAAAACAAAGCCTGGGGCAGGGTACCATTCACATAGCTGCTGATTAGCTGGATCAACTTATCATTCTTGGTAATAAGCCATGAGTTTATGGATTTCACCTGTTTTGGCATTTGTTTTAGGGAAGGAGAGACATCTGCCATCACCGTGAATGACTTCTCAGTTGAGTTCAGAAGAATAGACTTTAAGCTGTTCAGTGATATTCTGGTCTATTGAGATTTGTGGTTTTGATTAAAATGGGAAATCTCTGAGATATAGTAGTTCAAGAAAATATATTTAATCTCATACACGCTGTTAAACATTAACAAGGCACTGAGATGGTTTGATATTTTCCTTATCTGGTGCAGGGATGACCTCACAGCCTGAGGTGGTATTTCAGTTTCCATAGCTCATCCATTCCTCCACCTCCCTGCTGAAAATGCCAACAAGAGCAATGCTCTTAATGTGTGGACGCTCGTCCATCAGGAACTAGACGGACCCATTTACGTTTCAGAGAGATGTAAACAGCTTTCAGATGGCAATGACTCCTCTAGCTATCCTCCTAAGCCACATCTGAACCAGAGACGTACAAGTGAAAGGCTCTATATCCCTGTGTCATCCAGTCCCCCTCAACACTATTCTAGAAACTGAACATTAAAAAAGCGTGCAACCCCTTCCCCCGCAAAATTCAAAACCTGGTTGATAACTGCCTCCTTTTACCTTTTGGGGGTGGAGGAGGAGGCAGGAAAGCAAGTGAGCCTACAGAACCATCACTGAGTTTTCCAGTGAATGTTCATGGCAGCCAGACACTTAAAAAAGCCACAGCCAAGTCCCCATCTCCCCATTTTGTGGCTGGACCATACTTACTGCAAGCTAAATTCTCTGCAGATTTATGCAGTCTTCCACCAACCAAACCAAGGCACAGGGCTCCAGCTGCTAGAACTCTGCTCTGGGAGAGGTTGGTGTCAGTGCACTGTCCTTCTAGCTGGGTCCTGCAGGCTGTAAGTGCAAACCTAACAGTGAGTGATGATATCAGGGATGGAAGTCTGACCAGTGACTAGGGGCTGTACTCATACAGTGTAGCAACACTGTAGCTCCACTCACAGGGCCACTGGACACATCACTTGCCTTCCCCCTAAGGGTTAATCTCTCCAGAGAACAGCAGACCCACCTGGCACTGGGAAGTGGAATTTGCACCTTTCTGCACCAGGAAGAGCGAATCCACCTGCATCCCCAGCGGTCTATTGAAGAAGCTTCTGCTGGGACTCAGGCAGGCAGAAGTGTGGAGGCAGTAACTGGACCTCAAAATAGTCATTGATTCTCTTATAGCCAATATTTTTAAAAAATCTCCATAGAATCCTAGCAGATTACAACATCACACTTTACCTGACACAAGGAGATTTATTTAATTGCATAAACGAGCAGCCCCTCGTGAGGTAATATCTTTTATTGGACCAACTTCTGTTGGTGAAAGAGACAAGCTTGTCTCTCGAATATCCTGGGACCAACACAGCTACAAGAACTCTGCAAACAGACCCTTAAGGCAACAGCAGAGACCTGGAAAACACAAAATTACAGACTAGTACAGTTAAAATTGGAGTCATGAGCTGACACTTGCTCATTTGTTTTTTGTTCTCTCTTGCTAAAGCAGCATGAGTCAAGGCCAGACTCAGTCTAATGCTGCCTTTCTGTTTGAGCCATAGAAAGGTGGGGATGTAAATGCTGCCTGATTCCTCCCATGAGTCAATCTTGTCCCCCATTCCAGATGCAGCCTTTCCTGCTAATGTAAGGGGTAATTTGCACCCTCCACTACACCAGCATGGGTGATTCAATTAATTCAAGCTTGAGCTGTTGACCTGTGAGAACATTGTGGCTCCTTTTGTCTTCTTACTGCTGCCTGGAAGAATTTTTAGTTCACAGATCAGTGACCCAGATAGATTGTAACAAGAGCTTCTATGGTAATTCCTCATGGTAGAGCTCCTTATAATGCCTCCAAAAGTCACTGCACATATTGGAGACTCAAGTGCAGATTCTGGGCAGCAACACTAGGAACTTCTGTGGTTTAGTATTCATTGTGCGTATCTCCCAACATGTCAGTACGTACTATAAAGGATTCTCTTCATATTTTGGAGTCTCTGGCTTCTCATGAAGCATCTGATTGTTTTAAAAAAAATCTAACATCAAACCTTGCTTTGCAGAGGCATTTATTAACTACATAACATGGGGCCAAATCACTTCCATATACACCCCATACTGAAACTCCTGGGAGAGTGCTAAGGGGGCAGAAAGCTCCATGGGGATCCCTTGGAAGAGTTCCTTGTTGTATCATTATGGCCTGGGATTTCCCCACCCACCCACCTTGAATGAGTCAGGAGTCCTAGTCTCAAAACAGGAGGAATGAACAGATCACTACAAAATTGCAGAGAGCCTGGGACACTGGAGCCATGGCTGGTGCAGTGCAGCTATGCTAGTAGGGATCCCTCCTAGCTGTGGTTAACCTGGGTCCCCCAGTGCAAAGGGGGCTCCATGGAATAGCTACAAGGCTGTATTACTTTTTCTCATGAAGCTGCACAGATGGGGGTGGGGGGTAGGTTGCTAGTATGTCAGCAATATGAGATCAGTGAAAAATGTAGCAACGTCATTGGTAAGCACCTGTTCAGAGGGGATTGACATCACAGACATGTCATAATGGCATTATGGCTTCCATTTTTATTATTCCTCCTTCTTAGCAGCACAGCCATCTCAAGAACATCACCCACCTGCTTCACTCTTACACTGGTTCCTCATTCAGTGCAGAGCCTGTTTCAGTTGGGAGCAAAGGAGGAAAAGAAAACCTATTAGAGGTAATGCTAAAGAAGATGACAATCAATAACATAGGAAGTGTTTCATGTACCACATGCTGGTTAATACTATCAAAGGACTCCATGGTTGTAAAATCAAAAGGTTTCTAAATTAAGAGAACTATTTACAAAGCTACTGCAGTGACATTCCAGCCATTTGCACACAGACTGACTGCAAACTCTTCCTTCCTACAACCTGTGCTCCTACCTCCAAGTTTCATACAGGTTGCTACAGTAAAAGAACCAGGAAATGACAGCGTCAAAGTGAGCATCTGACAGTGTCAAAAGCAGACAGATTAATGAGAAGTATGAAACAGAGAGCCTTAGAGTTATGAAGGAAGGCGGCATTAGTGAGTTTGTGAGCGCAGTTTCAGTGGCAGAGAGATGGTGGAATCCAGAGTGGAGTGGATCTAGGAAGGAGTTGAAGGAGAGGAAATAGGAGCCCTGAGCATAGCTAGCCCATTCAAAGAACTTGGAGATAAAGGGGAAAAATGTCATGGGACAATAAAGAAGGCAGGCATGGGGTCAAGTGAGGATTTCTTCAGGATACAGAAAACAGCTTACTTAGATTCAGAAGGGTGGGAACCAGAGAGAGTGACTGAATGAGATGGGGAGGGTGGAAGGGAGACTAGGAGCTGGAAGAGGATGAGAGAGTTGACAAGGTGAGATGCTTGTTGTGGGTACAAATGTGGAGACCTCAATGTAGAACACAAGTTTAGATGAGGGATCAATCCAGAGAGAGAGAGAAAGAAGTGTAACAAAGGAATGGCTCCCATCAGCAAATCTTAGAACACCTGTGAGTGAGTCTGACTTGCTTTTATGCCATGGAGACAAGGAAAAAAAATTCAATAGTTCACAAATCTTAGCCCATACACCAAAACTTTTGTGTTGATTGTTATGCAGTCTTGTCTTACATCGTCCAACTCCTGTATCTTAAGTCTGATTCCCACCTTGGGGAGACATACATACACTAGCTCCACTCAAGCTAATGTGCTAAAAATAGCAGTATGACTGTGGAGGCCAGGGCAGCAGCTGAGGCTAGCCCCCCGAGTACGTACCCAAGGGATCGGATGGGATTGTACTTGGGTGGCTAGTCCAAGCTACCACCTATCAGTCATGGCCATGCTGCAATTTTTAGCATGCTTGGTCAAGCAGAGCTAGCATGTCTGTTTACCCAGGCTGGGAATCACACCTCCCAGCTCCGTTGTAGATGTACTCTTGGATAGTAACTTCTTGGGGCAGGGACTGTCTTTTTGTTCTGTGTTTGTTCGGTGCCTACCACGTGACTTGGACTTCTAGGTGATACACTAATACAAATAATAATTTGGGGGAATGTTTAATTTAAGTTGTCATTCCAGTAGCTCTGCTCACGGATGTACAGAAGACACTACGTTAGAGAAGCGAGAGGACAGGCAGGAAGAGGAGGAAGATTTGTCGCAGGTGCTTATTAACATTTTGTTTTTTTCTGTCCTGTGACAGGGAGGTTTCAGCTAGTATCCAGTTTCATATGCTCGCTAGCTTGTAATACAGTTACTTTCAAACTTATACAATTTCAACAAACTGATTGTTCCTATAAGTTAATTTCCTAGTTGCAGATCTGGTCTCACCAGAGCTGGGTCACCAATGTCAGGGGTTTTTGGTCAAACACTATTTTAGCTATCATGAGACATTTTATACAGGAGCAAATCCTACTCCCTCTGGTTCATTTGCATCAGGGGGTGGGGGGACAGGATTTAATGGAGGCTCTACAGGGCGTGTATGACCTCGGCATGGTGTGCAGCTCTGCTCTTTGGAAGCTTCCTGAATACCAGCACACTGGGAGGGAGCAGGGTAGGAGGAGCCTACTTGAGATAGGGTGCATTAGAGCCAGGCCACAGGAGCCACTATTGCAGTGGCAGCCACTCTATTTGGGGAGTATTCCTTCCCTTTCACCTGCCACTGATCACCAGAAATTGCTCTCTGTGCTGGATGGGAGGATTTGGGCCTCACAGTAAGCATAAATAAAGCTGCGTGTCTGTTATGGAGATCACGGAAAGTCACAGATTCGGACTTTCCATGACCTCGGTGACTTCTGCAGCGGCCGGTGCTGTCTTGCCAGCCCCTGGAGCGGCAGCAGCAGTTTGGGTGTGGGTGGGGGCTCAGGCCTAGGGGCAGGGCAGTGCAGCGCGGCACTTACCTTGTGGTGGGGGGCTCCCTGACTCCCACTGGCATGTCCCTGCAGCTGCTAGGCGGAGGGGCCAGGTGGCTCCATGTGCTGCCTACACCCAACAAGTGCCTCCCCTGCAGCTCCCATTGGCTGCGGTTCCCAGCCAATGGGAGCTGCGGAGCTGGCGCTTGTGGCGGGAGCAGCGCAAGGAGCCCCCCCAGCCACCCCTCCCCCTAGGAGCTGCAGGGACACACAGAACTGGGTAGGGATCTGGGGCAAAAATTGGGGATTGGCCCTGCTTTGAGCAGGGGTTTGGACTAGATGACCTTCTGAGGTCCCTTCCAACTCTGACATTCTATGATTCTGTGATTGATTCCAACCATGCAGGTTCCCCTTCTCTATCTCGGAGTGTACCAGCTCCAAAACCCTTCTCCCTCTTCCCAGAGAGAGACTGCTGTCTGCCTTCCTGTTACCCTTCCCAGCTGCCTAGTCTGCAGGTCCACTACCTGGCTTTCTAGGTCCTGCCTGTTTCTGCGCAGGTGAACCTCTCTCCAATCAGCTGCCTCCAGCCTAAAGCTCCCCTGTTCGCAGCCTAATTAGCTGAATGGGCCTACCTGCCAACCCAGCTCTTGCAGGGCCAATATGGAGAATTCACCTCTTCATACACCTCCCCCGCAAGACTGCAGCCCAGGGGTGAGTAGGTATTCTCTCACTCTGAATCACCTACCCTTCACCTGCCACAGCTGGGCTCTCAGGTCATCCCTCTCTTGTCTCAAGTTCCTGATCATGAGTGGCAGACTGTCCTTGACTTTAGCAAAGCTTTTGATATGGTCTCCCACAGTATTCTTGCCAGCAAGTTAAAGAAGTATGGATTGGATGAATGGACTGTAAGGTGGATCGAAAGCTGGTTAGATCGTTGGGCTCAATGGGTAGTGATCAACAGTTTGATGTCTAGTTGGCAGCCGGTATCAAGCGGAGTGCCCCAGGGGTCGGTCCTGGGGCTGGTTTCGTTCAGCATCTTCATTAATGATCCAGATGATAAGATGACTTGCACCCTCAGCAAGTTTACGGATGACACTAAGATGGGGGGAGAGGTAGATATGCTGGAGGGTAGGGATAGGGTCCAGAGCAGTGGTGGGTAACCTGTGGCCCACGGGCCATATGCAGCCCATCAGGGTAATCCACTGGTGGGCTGCGAGACAGTTTGTTTACAACGACTGTCCACAGGCACAACTGCCCACAGCTCCCAGTAGCTGCGGTTTGCCATTCCCGGCCAATGGGAGCTGTGGGAAGCAGCACAGGCTGGTCAGTTTTCACAACGGCAAGAGGTAAATAGCAGGGACCTGCAAGGATCTGTAATGGGACTGGTCCTATTCAACATATTCATAAATTATCTGGAAAATGGGGTATAAACAATGAGGTGGTAAAGTTTACAGATGATACTAAATTACTCAAGGTAGTTACATCCCAAGTTGACTGTGAAGAGTTACAAACAGATTTCACAGAACTGGGTGACTGGGCAACAAAATGGCAGATGAAATTCAATGTTGATAAATGCAAAGTAATGCACATTGGAAAACATAATCCCAACTTTGCATATAAAATAACAGAGTCTAAATTAGTTGTTACCACTCAAGAAAGATCTTGGAGTCATCGTGGATTGTTCTCTGAAAACATCTGCTCAATGTGCAGCAGCAGTCAAAAAAGTGAACAGAATGTTAGGGACCATTAGAAGGGGGATAGATAATAAGACAGAAAGTATCGTAATGCCACAATATAAAACTAAACACCTTGAAAACTGTGTGCAGTTCTGGTTGCACCATCTTAAAAAAGGATGTATTAGAATTAGAAAAAGTACAGAGAGGGGCAACAAAAATTATTAGGGTTATGGAACAGCTTCCATGTAAGGAGAGATTTAAAAGACTGGGGCTATTCGCTTGGAAAAGAGATGACTAAGGAGAGATGTGATAAAGACCTATAAAAACCTCCTCCCGGTTTCACCTCACATCTTTATCTCCCTCTTGGGCTTCTCGGCCATTTTTCTGGGCTCCTTATGGGCCCCGACCTCTTCTTTTCTCTTGGCTCGGACCCTTGTGCTTTTCCTGGCTCTCTTTCATCATGCCCCCTTCCATGGTACAGTCCATCAGTAGTCCTAACAGTCTTCCCATTCACTGCCTCTGTTCTATGCCACACACTTGGTAGCTGGTAGGGGAACCCGGACCAATCCTCTTCTGTGGGTTCCAGTTCAGGGAACCTCAGCTCAGCAGCACTGGGCTGCCTCTCTGCCCCCACTGCTCGTTCCCTGGACTGCTTCCTACCACGCTGGTTCCCCTTCTCTCTCTGGGTGTACCAGCTCCAAAACGCTTCTCTCTCTTCCTAGCCCTGGTCTACACTATGAGTTTAGGTTGAATTTAGCAGCGTTAGATCGATTTAACCCTGCACCCGTCCACACAATGAAGCCATTTTTGTCGACTTAATGGGCTCCTAAAATCGATTTCTGTACTCCTCCCCGACGAGGGGATTAGTGCTGAAATCGACATTGCCGGGTCGAATTTGGGTTAGTGTGGACGCAATTTGACGGTATTGGCCTCCGGGAGCTATCCCACAGTGCTCCATTGTGACCGCTCTGGACAGCACTCTGAACTCGGATGCACTGGCCAGGTAGACAGGAAAAGTCCCAGGAACTTTTGAATTTCATTTCCTGTTTGGCCTGTGTCGCAAGCTGATCAGCACATGTGACCCTGCAGATCTCATCAGAAGAGGTGACCATGGAGTCCCAGAAATGCAAAAGAGCTCCAGCATGGACCGAACGGGAGGTACTGGATCTGACTGCTGTATGGGGAAACGAATCCGTGCTATCGGAACTCTGTTCCAAAAGACGAAATGCCAAAATATTTGAAAACATCTCCAAGGGCATGAAGGACAGAGGCTATCACAGGGACACGCAGCAGTGCCACGTGAAACTTAAGGAGCTTAGGCAAGCCTACCAAATAACCCAAGAAGCAAATGCTTGCTTGGGGTCAGAGCCCCACACATGCCACTTCTATGATGAGCTGCATGCAATTCTAGCGGGTGCCCATACCACTGCCCCACCCCTGTACATGGACTCCTGCAAGGGGGAGTCTCACGCAACAGGGATGAGGATTTGGGGGATGAGGAAGATGATGAGGAGGGGGAGGTTGAAGATTGCGCACACCAGGCAAGTGGAGAAACCGTTCTCCCTGAAAGCCAGGAACTGTTTATCACCCTGGATCAAATACCCTCCCAACCCGGGCTTCTGGACCTTGAAGGTGGAGAAGGCAGTTCTGGTGAGTGCACCTTTGTAAATATAATACACGGTTTAAAAGCAAGCATGTTTAATGATTACTTTGCCCTGAAGACTTCGGATGCATTAGTGGCCAGTACAGCTACCGGAAAAGTCTGTTAACGTGTCTGGGGATGGGGCGGAAATCCTCCAGGGACATCTCAATGAAGGTGTCCTGGAGGTACTCCCAAAGCCTTTGCAAAAGGTTTCTGGGGAGGGCAGCCTTATTGTGTCCTCCATGGTAGACACTTTACCATGGCAGGCCAGTAGCATGTAGTCTGGAATCTTTGCATAAGAAAGCATGGCAGCATGGGTCCTGGTGTTTGCTGGCATTCAAGCAAAATCCATTCTTTATCTCTCTGTGTTATCCTCAGGATAGTGATATCATTCGTCGTCACCTGGTTGAAATAGGGCAATTTTATTCAGGGGACATTCAGAGGTGGCCGTTCCTGTTGGGCTGTTTGCCTGTGGCTGAAAAGAAACCATTCCCACTGTTAGCCACATGGTGGGGGTAGGGGTGAAGTGATCATCCCAGAGAATTGGGTGGGTGTGGGGGTTTAGTTGGGTTTGTGCTGTACGTTAACCTGAAAACATCAGCCCTCCTTTTAAATGGCCAATCTCCCTTTTTTTCCTCCCACAGCTGCAAATGTTTCAAGGCTGCGACTAGCATCTCCGTCCCAGAGGCTAGCGCAGATAAGGCGGCAAAAAAAAAATGCACTTGTGATGAAATGTTCTCTGAGCTCATGCAGTCCACCCAAACTGAAAGAGCCCAGCAAAATGAGTGGAGGCAAACAATGGCAGAGTCCAGGAAAGCACAAAATGAATGTGAGGACAGGAGGGATGCGCGAGAGGATAGCTGGCTGGAGCAACAGGAGAGGCGGAAGCAGCATGATGAGAGGAGCAGGATGCAATGCTGAGGCTACTGGAGGATCAAACTGATATGCTCCGGCATACGGTTGTGGTGCAGGAAAGGCACAGACCGCCACTGCAGCCCCTGTGTAACCAACCACCCTCGTCCCCAAGTTCCATAGGCTCCTCACCCAGATGCCCAAGAACGCCGTGGGGGGGGGGGCAGGGGGGCGCTCCGGGCACCCAACCACTCCACCCCAGAAGACTGCCCAAGCAACAGAAGGCTGGTATTCAATAACTCTTGAAGTGCAGTGTGGCCTTGTCCTTCCCTCCTCCCCCACCCCACCCACTGCTTTCCCCCACCCGGGCTATCTTGGCAGTTATCCCCCTATTTGTGTGATGAATTAATAAAGAATGCATGAATTTGAAACAACAATGACTTTATTGCCTCTGGAAGCAGTGATCAAAGGGGGAGGGGAGGGCAGTTGGCTTACAGGGAAGTAGAGTGAACCAAGGTGGCGGGTTTTCATCAAGGAGAAACAAACAGAGCTGTCACACCGTAGCCTGGTCAGCCATGAAACTGGTTTTCAAAGCTTCTCTGATGCGCAGCGCGCCCTGCTGTGCTCTTCTAACCGCCCTGGTGTCTCGCTGCGCATAATCAACGGCCAGGCGATTTGCCTCAACTTCCCACCCCGCCATAAACGTCTCCCCCATACTCTCACAGAGATTGTGGAGCACACAGCAAGCAGTAATAACAATGGGAATATTGGTTTCGCTGAGGTCTAACTGAGACAGTAAACTGCGCCACCATGCTTTTAAATGTCCAAATGCACATTCTACCACCATTCTGCACTTCCTCAGCCTGTAGTTGAACTGCTCCTGACTACTGTCCAGGCTGCCTGTGTACGGCTTCATGAGCCAGGGCAATAAGGGGTAGGCTGGGTCCCCAAGGATAACTATAGGCATTTCAACATCCTCAATGGTTATTTTCTGGTCTGGAAAGTAAGTCCCTTGCTGCAGCTGTTCATACAGACCAGAGTTCCTGAAAACGCGAGCATCATGTACCTTTCCTGGCCATCTCATGTTGATGTTGGTGAAACGTCCCTTGTGATCCACCAGTGCTTGCAGCACCATTGAAAAGTACCCCTTTTGGTTTATGTACTGGCTGCCTTGGTGGTCCGGTCTGAAGATAGGGATATGCGTTCCGTCTGTCGCCCCACCACAGTTAGGGAACCCCATTGCAGCAAAGCCATCCACTATGATTTGCACATTTCCCAGAGTCACTACCCTTGATAGCAGAACATCAGTGATTGCGTTGGCTACTTGGATCACAGCAGCCCCCACTGTAGATTTGCCCACTCCAAATTGATTCCCAAATAACCGGTAGCTGTCTAGCATTGCAAGCTTCCAGAGGGCTATTGCCAGTAGCTTGTGAACTGTGAGGGCTGCTCTCATCTTGGTATCCTTGCACTTCAGGGCAGGGGAAAGCAAGTCACAAAGTTCCATGAAAGTGCCCTTACACATGTGAAAGTTTTGCAGCCACTGGGAATCATCCAGACCTGCAACACTATGCGGTCCCACCAGGCTATGCTTGTTTCACGGGCCCAGAATTGGCGTTCCATGGCATGAGCCTACCCCATTGCCACCAGGATGGCCAAACTGCCAGGGCCCATGCTTTGAGAGAAGTCTGTGTCCATGTCCTCATCAGTCTCATCACCACACTGCCATTGCTCCTCACCTGCTTTTGCAGGTTCTGGTTCTGCATATACTGCTGGATAACACGCGTGGTGTTTACAATGCTCATAACTGTCGCGGTGATCTGAGCAGGCTCCATGCTTGCCATGGTATGGCGTCTGCAGGAAAGCAGAGTGGCAGCAGAAGCAGTTGTTCAATGACTATGGTTTGCAGACCTACTACACCGTCTGCTGCCAGGACACAACAGCTGAGCGGGCTGCACGCTTGCCGTGTTATGGCGAGACAAGAGCAGCCGAGCAGAGTTGCAGCAGAAGCAGCCCTGCGAGACCACCAGGAGAGCAGGAGAGCAGAGTGACAGCAGAAGCAGTGGCTGACAACCTGCGAGATGGATTCATGAGAGCAGAAGAGCAGAGTTGCAGCAGAAGCAGGAGCCCATGAGAGACAACATGGAGAAATTTGCTATCGAGACAAGAGCAGGAGAGCAGAGTGGCAGCAGAAGTGGTGGTTCGATGATGACAGAAGTCCTACTGCACCGTCTGCTGAAAGCAGTATGGCGCCCGCATGGAAAAAAGCGCAAAACAATTGTCTGCCATTGCTTTCACGGGGGGAGGGGCAACTGACGACATGTACTCAAAACCACCCGCGACAATGTTTTTGCCCCATCAGGCATTGGGAGCTTAACCCAGAATTCCAATGGGCGGCGGAGACTGTGGGAACTGTGGGATAGCTACCCACAGTGCAACGCTCCGAAAGTCGATGCTAGCCTCGGTACTGTGGACGCACTCCGCCGACTTAATGCACTTAGTGGGAACACACACAATCAACTGTGTAAAATCGCTTTCTAAAAATCGACTTCTATAAATTCAACCTCATTTCATAGTGTAGACATACCCCCAGAGTGACTGTTGTCTGCCTTCCTGTTACCCTTCCCAGCCGCTTAGTCTGTTGGTCCACTCTCTGACTTTCTAGGTCCCGCCTGTTCCTGCGCAAGTGAGCCTTGTTCCAACGAGCTGCCTCCTGCCTAAAACTCTCCTATTTGCAGCCTAATTAGCTGAATGGGCTCACCCTGCCAACCCAACTCTTACAGAGCTAGTGTGAGGAACTCACCCCATCCCAGCCGCTTTCTACATTTTATTCTAGTGTTGATAGTTAAGATTTAGCTTCCTATAGCCCAATGTGGCACCTTTTGAAGTCAATGGAAGTTTTGCCATTGGCTCAAATGGGAACAAGCTCAGTGCATTAAGTAAAATTGTTCCATATATCAGCTCTGGTGTATTGCAGTGGGTAATTTAGCAAATAGAGGGTTCCCATCTTTTTCAGACCAACCTATTGTCCTGATGCCATGGACCCAGTTATTGCTCTTTTAAATTGGTGTTTATCTATTATTCTATTGTATGAATGGCAATGGGTAACTTTGATGGAAAGAAGAGATATTTTCAAAGTATTTACAAAATAAATTTAAAGAATTTCCAGTTAAACAAAACAATATTCTTTTCCGTATGTATAATAGCTAGTAAAATGCTTTCACTAATGCTTGAGACAAATAAAAAGTATCATTAACGGGAAAGAAATTTGTTAAAGCAACAAGTGTTCAATGCGCAGGTAATGAAGTGTGGGCAGATGGTTGAAGTCCCAAATTGCACAGCAGAATGTACATGGTCAAAGGAGCAAGACGGCTAGAGCAAATCCACAAAAGAAACTTAGAACAAGTTTAATATATTCAAAAGGTAGCTCTCAGACGGAAGAATTCATCAGAAAGAATATAAAATACAAGTACTCAGGTGTTAGTGAACTATATAGATACAAAATTATGTATTTCTAGCTCCACTGTTGTGTGTAAATTGAGTAGAACTGTTAACTACTTCAGTTAACGATGGTCTTTCCTTTGACTATATCCTTTACCATTTTAGTATTATATATTTGGATAATTTAATATATCTATAAGGAGTACTGGTGGCACCTTAGAGACTAGCCAATTTATTTGAGCTCAAATAAATTGGCTAGTCTCTAAGGTGCCACCAGTACTCCTTTTCTTTTTGCAAATACAGACTAACTCAGCTGCTACTCTGAAACCTGTTAATATATCTATATACACAAACACACTATTTGTTCTATGTATCAAGTTTGATGGTTTGTTTTGACACAAACAGTCCTGTTTTAATATAATGGAAACTGTTTTATAATATGATGTAAGAATATCTTTGCCTCTAATGATTATTTACCTAATTAAGGGTATATGGAATTAATTTACTCAGACTGCAATTGATGCAGGTTACAGAAACTTTGATTGATAGAAATAGATGCAGCTAGACTTTGGTTTTAAAATATCATTGATGTTTTGGATAGTATGTGGTTGTACGGCCAGACATTTTACAGTTTTTTATGGATAAGGTATTCAAGCTTTTAAGTAGAGGGGCTTGTGAAGTGGCAAAATTAAATTGGTTTGTGTACTGATCACTAAGTTTTCTGTTTCATGGTGTATCTGGATACTCACATATGCATGTGCGATTTCGAGGTTAGGCTAGTGCCAGAATTTACATAATCTTTGTATGTTTTTCCATTATTTTTAATGTTTGTGTTTTGTTTCTTACTGGCTGTGTTTAATGGGACCTCTCAAATGGCTCTTAGTAAATTTAACTGTAAAGTAACAAAGTTTTTGTTTTGAAAATTCCTGTGTTTTACGGAAATAGCTAATTTAATATGATGCCAGACTTCTGTTGTTTCATGTGAAAAACTGTCCAGAAGAAGCTTGAGCATTGGTTAGAGCTGTGACAGGTATGCACAGTTTTTCCCTCCAGAATAGTAAATAATAATTAAAAAAATACCAACTTACATACTGCTTTTTGTCAGTAGATCTCAAAGCACTTTACAAAGTAGCTATGATTGTTTAACCAGCTACCTGCTGGCTCTAATCTGCTTTGCCTACTAGTGGCTTGAAGAAGTTGAAATAGCAGCCAAAGGTAATGCAGTGTAGGGGTATTCTGGCCATGCTTTTTTCCCCTCTAGCCCCATTCCCTATGCCAGTAACAAGAAGGGTAATGATTTAAGGAGTTTCTATGATGGCTGCACTCTATTTGAACATACGTTTTGTACTTGGGTGATCCTTCTGGTGCTGGGCATGCTTCCTTTATAGCTAAAAACCACTGGCAGCGTAGCCCAGAGTGGCTGTACTGCAGTCCAGCAGCTGACGCTTCTGTATTAGCATTTTTAGAAAATGTTTCAGTTTTACCCCCATTTGTTCATTTCTAATTAATTTCCTACACCCACACTTTGCTTATATGATGAACTGTTCATTTGTAGTGAACTGACAATCAGAAGATGTAATGAATAGAATTAAGACAAACAAAATTATAATATAATTATATTATGATAGATATTTACCTATTGGTCACAACTGTATGTCCACTAATGTCAATATGTTATTAATATATTAATGATGGTGGGTTCTGAATTACATGTAACTACTACAGCTAGCATGTACATTAAAGAGCCAGACTCTGCTTCCCATATTGTATACAGCTGCCACTAACATCAGTGGAAGTTGTGTATGCATATCTGAAGACCAAATTTGGTTCCTGAAGTCTCAGCTCAAGCAAAAACAAGTAATCAGCACTATATATATTAAGTTCATTTTAACTTTTAGCTATAATATATGGGACCTGCCCAATCCTTGGTAAATATTGTTTCAAAATAAGTTCCAAAGAATATTTTCCCAGGTTTTTGCTATTATTCTTTGTGAAGAGAACAGATAGAACATGTAACATTGTTATAATATCTTCTCAGAACAGAAAGCTGGAAATCAAACTTTTATTGCTCTCACTGAAGTAAAATGCGGCATTCACCTCTCCAGTATACAAGAGGAGCTGTTTAAGAGCTACAGGTAATAACTTGCTTCACTGTTTGATGAATAACTGTAGGTTATAACTGAAGCCTAAACTTTCCGTGTTTCCCTAAAAAAATAGGGAAATAGTCCCATCAGTAAAAATGTACCCATCAGTCTCTGGATTAATGGTTTTTCTCTAGTATTGGGGAAAAGCATACAGTAATTAAGATCTCTTCTGCATTTTTGATGTGAAACACATTCAAACAAGAACAGCAGCACAAGTCTGGAAGAAAATGCCTGTCCTCCTTGCTCCCAAAAAGAAAGAAAGGTTTACTTTAAAGTTGTCCTTGTTAGCTGTTCAGAGTGGCAACACACATTATTTTTGCATTCCTGTGGGCTACAGCAAATTGTCTCTCTTGACTGCCATTGTTTCCTATGGAAGCATAATGGTTTCCATTTATCACAAGCTGACACCATATGGTGTGTGAAATCATACTCCACACTGCAGCATCCAAGGAGATAATGCACGTCACAACTATATATGTTAAAAAAACAGCAATCACCAATAAAACCAAACACTATAACTGGTGTTTCTATTACTGAAAAAAAAGTACATTCTCAAGAATCATAATCACTTCCACACCCGAAAGTGTTAATTAACTCAAAGTCAGACTTAGTACAGAATATATATGATCAAGATGATTGTGTTCAGCCTAACAAGGAAATCAATTCCACCTTAAAAAAAAAAAAACAAACCCACCCCATAATTCTTATAGGCATATAGTTTTCGACAAACATCAAAGTACAGTGCAGCTGTTGTTTTGTCAAAGGAGTACTGTGTTCTCACTGACACCAGTGAATTGTTAGCTTGTGTTTAGTATTGATATTAGACCAAGCAAATGCATTAGCTTGCACAGTGATTCTAGGCTCTCTTCATTTTAGTGACTGATGGTGATCTCAGTGATTCATATGTTTTTATGTGTGGGAGGTAACCTATCCAGAGATTTATCCAGAGGACCTTTCATTGCTGGACATAAAGACTCTTCCTCAGCAGGACGGATAACATCCACCTCAGTTGCCTGAGAAATGTCTGAACTCTTCTGTCCTCTCACAGGGATTCTGGGATATGCCTTGGCTGCTTCTCTGACGTCTGGTTTTGATAAGTGAGTTTCACAGCCTAATGTCTCCTGGGAATTGTGCAGGCAGAGAGTGGGTGAGGTCATTTGGCTTTCCACTGAGTTTCCTTTCTCTGTTTTTGCCTGTTCCAGTGAGCATGACCCTCTAGCACTCAGGAATACTTCTGTTCCCTGAGGAACTATTGGCCCACTCACTGGTTTTATCTCTGTCCACACAAAAGCTCCATGTCGCTGGAAAGGGAAACAAGGTTGACATTAACCAGGGGAGCATAAGCAGTTAGTAAATGCAGCTGTGATCTGAGTTCATTTATTAGCTCAAGTGCTGGCAAAACATCCACTTGTTTCTTGGTCTCTCTACTGGCCATCAGCCTAGGTCCCCTCCCAATAGCTACAGGCAATGGAATACTGTCTGGCCTGTTAGCCTTTTTTATTCATGAAATGGGGCACAGCAGGAAAACTTGGAGAGAAACAACAAATAAAAGAAAAAATGCATCTTATTTTCTCTGGTTCACAACCATTCTGTCACTCTGAGTGTGTGACTTGCATATGGCTCTCCTGTGTAAGTCTAATCATATCAGATTTTATTTCTTGCTACATGGGTTGCTATGGATACAATTCTAAACTGCTGCTTTTGTAGGCCAGGAGATTTATGATTGCAACCCAAACGACTTTGTCCATTAGGGTCGCGCAGAAAGGTTCTCTTTTTTATAAACAGAAGTGGGAACAAACAATATGTTTCCAAGAATGGAATTCTGTATTTTGGGCCTGATTCAAAGCCTACCGGAGTCAATGGAAGTCTTTCCACTGATTTCAATTGCTTTTGGATCAGGCCCCTACACAGTTAATTATTGATTTGTAAGAAACACACAAAAAACTTGTAGGCAACAAAGACTGACAAAACTTTTGGATATTTACTTATGGAATGGCTTCAAAATACACATTGGGCCTGGTTTCGATCCCACATTATTTTTACTCCACTGACCTCAGATGTAAGTGAGAGCAGACACAGACCTATTGGAAATCCAAACTGTGTCATATATCATTAGGGCATTTATCTATTATTATAGGTGCTGGAAACCACGGTGTTACGATGCACATAAACACAGAATGAAATGTTTAAGTTATATTAAAAAGTGTCATTAATATTAAGTCCTGGCAATTCTAAAGCCTGTAACAGTATTTCTTACTTTTAAAACAGTTAGTCGGAAGTTTGTGAATAAACTTACTCCTCCAGCTTCCTGCACGCTATTAATCATACAGGATGCACATTGTCTTACCTTTCCTCGGATGGGTTCATTAGGAGATTTTCTGGCATTGTACTGATGAATAAAGGAGGTCCGCTCCTGTAAAATTGCTGGAAGACTTGTTGATGTTCTAGGAATTGCAAGTGGAACTGGGGAAAAAAACCCAATATTGTTGTAAAGTCAGGGCAAAGATGTATTGTGTGGCCTCATGTTGTACAGCACAGAATCACTGTTTAACAGCACTCACAAGGGTACTAGATGTTGCACAGAAACACAAAAGAAAAAAAAGACAGATGCCTGTCCTGAATTGCTTAAAAAATAAGCGATGGGCTTGACAGACAAGTGAAGATGTAACATATACCAGGAAAGGGAGGGGCAAAGAGGGACATGGATCAGTTACATGACTGTATGGACACTCAGTTTTACATGCATACATACATCATGTTGATTCAAAGGCTTTTTGGAGTGGAAACGAACTCATTCTTCATAGGCAATGCTGCGTAAGTATTTTGGTTTTTAAATGAGTGATTTGGATGAGGAGACAATGGAAGCCAGACAAATAGAAATTGGAAGGGCATTCTGAGTATAAGAATTATCAAAGTGAGATATAGAAAACGCCTGTTAGATCACCTAGTACATACAGGAGTGTTCCTGACAATACAGTTCCGAGCACTTAACTTCACTTGGGACTTTTTAATATTATATCCTTCTGTATCACAAGAACAATCTTGGGCACATTGCAACTGGCTTGCCTGTGGGTGGGTGTCAGGAGTGAATGCAAAGAAGCCTTCCTCCCCTTGTGAGTGCCCATAAGGGGGTGAAAAAATGGACCTGCCCCTCTTCACGCTGAAACACAGAGTGGGCCTGGCACATCCAGGAAGCAGGCAGCACTTTCTAAAAAAATGGTGCATGGTGTAAACTCGTCCTATGCACCAGAGTAGCAAGACCAGATCTCACACAGATCTCGGGGTAGCTGTTTAGACACTTGCGCATAATTTGATATATTGCCATTTAATTTTACTCTTTATTTAAAATCTTTTAGCCAGTTTTCAATCCAGATGACAGTTTTCTGTCCAAGCTAATTGGAATAAATTTTGCAGTTACTACTTCATGACACAGACTAAAATGCTATACTGAAATATGCTGCATATGTACAGTATAAATACATAATTTTAAAGCGTAATTCAATTAAACACACCCTAAATTTTCAAATAGGACTACTGATTTTGAGTGCCCAACTTGATACAATTTAAAGGGGCCTGATTTTCTGGGAACAAATGCTTCATGCTTTCTGCAAATCAGGCTCCTTAAAGGTATCCCAAACTGGGCACCCAAAATCACTAGTCACCTTTGAAAAATGTAGACCACATGTGCTTTCATTTGCACAGTGTTAACAGATCTAAATTGCTGCAGCAGTTAGGACACACATTTTGAAAATAAACACTGAATATGGGATCAGAACTGAAATCTTATGTTTACAATAAAGACCTTTATCATGTGACTTGAACCATATGGGCAAATATGAACTTCACTACAGTATCAAGGCCTAAATTTGGTGGAAATTCAATTATTCTTAAAGGGTATAAGTTAAAAATGATTTTATTCTTTGTGTTAAGAAAAATTTAAAGACAATTGGTTAATTGGCCCTACCTATCGAAAACTTAGCTCTTCTACAGTACTTTTTGCTTCATGATCTCAAATAGCTTTGCAAAGGAAGGTGTGGATCATTATCAACATTTTACAGATGCGGAAACTGAGGCAGAGTGATGAGCTGGCTAAGATCTTTGTTGCACATCAAGTCAGCGGAGAGCTGGGAACAGAACCCAATATTTTCCCATTGTGCCAAGATGTTTAAAGTTGCTAATGTTCCATCTTCTATTTCATCCAGTTTTTACTTGGATATACTCATAAGAGAGCACAGCACATATGGAGGATATTTTAAAAATATTTTAAATTCATAACTGTATGATAAAACAGAATGATACAGAAGTTTCACAACAATAAGGGGCCTGATCAACTCCTTCTAACACCAATGGAAAGACTCCCATGGACTTTGGAGGGAGCTGGATTGGGCCTTTAATCATTAAAAGGAAAACAGTAAAGAGGGCAGGCAAGGAATAAAGGGGGCAATGGGGGCTGAACGATCCTCTCCGCCCTAGAGATGGTCCCTTCTCATCATTGCTCAAGCACACCAGCAGGGAAGTGTGAACAAGTTTATGCTTATGTTGCCCATGCTGTGTCTGTTCTGGGGATAAACGGAGAAATTGAGTCTCCAATGCTGTCAGCAGGGCACTGGTCATGAGCACTAAAACTCACATAAATACACTGAGGAAATGGTACCAAAAAATGTCAGTACACCAATGAATACATCAATACATTCACCCTAACTCAGAGTACATGAGCACAGTGTACAAACAGTGTTCATGGGCACCATACAGAGACAAAGGGCAAATCAGGCACAAAGATGATAACTTACTGTCTTTTGGTAGAATCATATTTGAGGAAACAAGATAAATCACTGAGTGGACATGGAAATGGAAGTCAATAATGTGTTCTGCAAGATCAGCATAAGGTGGATTTTGAGTCTATGTTTAAGTGCTTTGATGCCAGATATATCAAGTTTAGATGAATATGCAGATCACTTTGTAAAATTAATCTTCCAGTCTTTTTGCAAGTTGCAAACTCTTTCAACTAGTTTTTAGTTACCGGAGGTTTAGGATCCAGCTAGCATTTAGCAGTACATTGTTCTGGCACAAGCTAATAGTATTACATTTTGCTGATATGTTAAAAGTGGCAAATTAGCACTCAAAAGACTCTGAAGAGGCATCATTTGCACTATTTGAGGGAGCAGTTTCCAGGGATTAAAACTCGGGACTGGAAGTCTTGCTTGGTTGCTGCTTTGCTGTGTGACTTTGCGTAGGATAGGTAACCTATTGTGCCTCAGTTTCCCTATCCACAAAGGGGGAGTAATGATCCCTACCTTCCCTACAGAAATGTTGTGAAGCTTTGTGAATTGTCGTGGTTGTAAGGCGCATAGAAGGTTTTGGATGAAAAGAGCTATAGAAATATTACCATTATTTTTCTGATACATTTCACTTAAGAAGCCTGGAAATGTTACCTTAGGAAAATTGCAAAAATATGCATTGAAGTGTCCATAATATATTTGTGGGGCATGTAGTGGTGTTGCAGTCGTCTCTCCCCTTCTGGGTCAGAGAAAGGCCACACTGCCTCACTACACCGTCATGATCGCTGCCTAGTATCAGTGGAAATTGGCAGACCAGGAGTTAGAATCCCAACTGGTCTAGTGGGGCTGAACCCCAAATAGTCTATAGGCTCTGGGCCCTTAGGCAGGGGCAGAGTAAACACCAACAGTCTATAGGCTCTGGGCCCTTAGGCAGGGGCAGAGTAAACACCAACAGTCTATAGGCTCTGGGCCCTTAGGCAGGGGCAGAGCAAACACCAGTCTATGGGCTCCAGCCCTCAAACAGGGTAGAGCTAGCAAGTAGCCTGTCATCCTAGTTCTGGCAGAGGGTAGGCTAACACCAGCCACCTGGCCTACAGTGGGGAAGCTGCCACCCCAAGGGGTTCCTCTGCAAGCAGGGCATCTCTGGGCTCAGCAGCAAAGTCAGCAGCCTGGAGCAAGCAGGATGCATCTATCTCCCTCACTGTTCCAGACCCAACTGAGTTAGAGGCTCCGCCTTTTATACTTCCTGTCCTGCCTATCCACTTCCAGTGGGAGGGATGAGGCAGGTCTGGCTCCACCCACCTGGGCACAGAGGGTGGTTCCTCCCCTTCTGGGTCAGAGGGAGCCCACAATGCCTCACTACAGGCACCACAGATACATTTGTAGCTATCTTCAGATCCCATGATTTTAAAATTGACGGGGGCACACTACAAGCTGTTATGCTATTTTCTGTGCGGTGCACCAGCAATCTGTTCAGGTAAAGAATACAGGTATGAACTGCATATCTAGCTTCCACTTTCAGTGCTTCGTAACTGGATCTGGGAATTCTATGAATGAAGATTTTATGGTAAGACTGAAAAATAAACTTATATAAAGAATTACATTAGTTCATGAGTTTTTTTACTAGAATATAAAATAGCAGAAGCATATTCATACCAAATGTGCTAGAAGCTGTGAATAACAACAACATTTTTAATTCTGTAGATTGTGTTGTTGTTACAAGTGAGGAAGGTTATATAGTTCCCTGTAGAATTTCTTGCAAAATAAAAAAAATATTCTCTCAATGTTTAATTTCTGGTCAATTAAATATGGATGGAATATTTTTCTTGGAACCCTGAAGAGTGGCATTTTCTAGTGATAAGGTAGAATTTGAATTGGCCAAATAATTATAATGAATATCTCCACTGATTTTTTTTCTTGTCAATCCTCAAATAAATTGGTGAACATTTTTCTCAGTATTTGACCACCTCTATAAGTGATCAATAATGTTTGTCAAATATTCACAAATTATTTCTGTAAATTGATGAATTATTCACAAATAATTTGGTTCAGCATAATAAGTAAATAAATTCAAGATAGTAATATTAGTTCATGCGTTTTTTCATGGAATATTAGATAACAGAAGAACACTCATAATAAATTATATAATATTCCAGTAGAAAACTCAATATAATAAAAACAACAAGGAGTCCGGTGGCACCTTAAAGACTAACAGATTTATTTGAGCATAAGCTTTTGTGGGTAAAAACCTCACTTCTTCAGATGCAACTTTTTTTGTGGATACAGACCAGCACGGCTACCCCCGATACGTCAATATAATAATAATAATCCCAATTTTTGTCTTCATGTGACAGAAGAGAAGAGAACCAAACTTAAGACTCGCTTGTAATTTAGCAACATGTGACCTGATCCCACAAACACAGATATGCTTAACTTTAAGCAGGTAAGTAGTTCTTTTGCATGTTTGTAAGCGGGATAAGGGCCACAATGATGACTATAGTATTTCTGTAAGGTGGTCAGATACTGCCCTTGTAAAATGCCTCGACAAAGTTTTAGAATACTAAACCACCTACTTTTCTGGGTTTGTGAGCTATCCTAATATAACATGCCTGACAGCCATTTGATGGAGTCTTTGAGCCAGATCCCCAGCAAGTGTAAATAGGTGTACACAAAACTCACGAATAGGACAAATTGCTCCAAAGTTATAAATTACAGCCAAAATCACTGTCGTCAACTACCTTAGCTGCTGAAACGGCTGTAGGGGGCGGTGTAAGAAGGAGGATCCTTACAAGTCTTGACAGGCAACAGTCAGTGCAATTATGTAGCACATAGGAATACACTAGCTTTTTTATTATTATTCTTTTAGGTGGCAAAACTGAGATACACATAAAAATCCCCCACTATTTTTTATCTCTGTAAAGTCAAACAGAAAGGAACCGTACATCACTTCCCAGAGAATATCTCAGCATTTATAACCTTTTAAGGAATTGAGCCATTTAAGACACCAATTCCAAGGTATAATCTTCCATCACTTACAGAAGCCTGAATGCCAAAAGACAACTGGCTCAACCTCAAAACGGCAAACATGCCAACGCATGGAAACCATCACTTTCCTTATTAATGGAATGGCAGGAAGTGAAATGAGATGATCTGGGTTTGTGAGCAATATCTCCACAATCAATCATCCAAAATAAACTGCTTCATTATTTGTATTTCAGTATACCGGAGGAGTATGCTGAAGGCAGAACTCTAGATCCACCTATGGGGAGAAGCAGAGGTACTGGCACTCCCCAGGAAGGAGAGAGTTTTCTGCCAGCACTGGCTCTTCAGGCCACATTAAATGCCCTACCTCACCTGACCCTCTCTCTAGCAGAAGATTGCATTCCATGCACCAGCTCCGATGGTGCTCTGCTGTTTAATACAACAACCTCAGTAGTGACAGGTTTCAGAGTAGCAGCCGTGTTAGTCTGTATCTGCAAAAAGAAAAGGAGTACTTGTGGCACCTTAGAGACGAACAAATTTATTTGAGCATAAGCTTTCGTAAGCTACAGCTCACTGTATTTTCTACTGCATGCATCCGATGAAGTGAGCTGTAGCTCACGAAAGCTTATGCTTAAATAAATTTGTTCATCTCTAAGGTGCCACAAGTACTTCTTTTCTTTTTTCAGTAGTGACAGTGGCTGAAGTGTTGGCTTCTCACCCTGCTCTTTGAGGGTTACACAGTGAGGCTCTGCCAGCTGCTTTTCAAAGTTGGGACTAAAGGGAGCCCCTACACATCAAGCACCTTGACAAGTGAAGGGGGTAGGAGAGAAAGTTCAATAATAAATATTGGGGCCAAGCCTCCACTCTGTGACACTGGTGCGATGGCAGTGTTACTCCATTGGCTTTAATGAATTTACACTGATATAAAAGCTGTGTAATGGACTAGAGAATCAGCAAACCTTCTATTGTTAAAGCATTGCTAATACAGACATCCTTGTGTTTAGTCTGTATATAAAAGGGAGCAGATGCTGCTAATGCAAGGACAAATCCTTGTGATAAAAAGACAGGGAAATCTGATTTTTTAAAATTGTTTAACTCAAACATGATGCTCAGCACTATAGTACAAGAAACAAAGGCAGCCTTTACCCCAAAAAGTTTACAGTGTAAAAGAGAAGACTTGTAGTGCCTGGTTCTGAACCCATTCACACCAGTAGTAACTCTGTTGCATTCAGTGGAGTTATTCTTGATCGACAGTGGTGTGAGCTCAGAACTGGGCCCAAGCAGGATAAGGGATGAAAGCCTGACTCTACTGAGGTCAAGGAGTGTTTTTCCATTGATTTCAATAGAGCCCCGATTTCACTCAGGAAGTACTGTGAAATCCAATTGTGGGAATGGCTCAGTATTTTGTTTTGTTTCAAATTCTAAATTCATTTCTTGTGAGCCTCACAGAAGTGAGTTTTTCATTTGACTGAAGACAAGGTAGAAGCATAGCCCAGCAGTAATGGCAGACAGAGCAGTATGGCAGACAGCGCAACAAACAGTCATGCAATAAAGGATGACTTTCCATGGGACTTAGGCTACCGAATGCCTAAGCCACTTTTGAAAGTGGGACTTTTGCTCTTCAGTCACTTTTAGGCGCTTCTGAAAAAGTTAATGTTACCCAAAATCTACTACCTCAAGACTTTGTACTATATTCACTCACTAAGGCCTTGTCTACACTAAAGTTTTGTCAACAAAAGGGTGTACACCTTCACTTTTGTCAACAAAAGTGAAGGTGTACACCCTCCAATGTGACTTTGGTCGGCAAAAATAACGTTTTGGTGACAAAATACAACCATCCCAACAAGAGACATAAGTCTTTTTCCTCTAAATTTTTGTCGAGAAAGTGCCAGTGTAGACACCACGCTTGATTTCATCGCTTTAATTAGCTTTCAGGAGGTGTCCCACAATATCCATCGTGACTGCTCTGGTCAGCAATTTGAACTCCGCTGCCCTGCAGCCAAGTAAACAACCATCTGCCCCTCCCCCTTAGAAGCCCTGGGGATTTTTGAAATTCTATTTCCTGTTGGCTCGGCATGGAAAGGTCTTCCCAGGTGACCACGGCAGATTATAGCAGCAAACGCTCTTCTGCTTGGACCACTACAGAGCTGTTGGATCCGCTCAGTATATGGAGAGGAGGCTGGTCAGTCACAGCTGCGCTTGAGCCATAGAATTTAGGATACCTACGGGCACATTTCCCAAGGCTTGTGCGAGGGCTATGATCGGGACACGCTGCAGTACACAGTGAAGATAAAGGAGCTCAGGCAGGCGTACCATAAGGTAAGGGAGGCAAACCGTCACTCTGGTGCTGCAGCTAAGACCGACCAGTTCTATAAGGAGAAATGGCGATGGAGGTGGGGTCGCCACCTTATCCTTTGTGGCAACCCCACCTCCATTGCCAAGAGCCCCGTGGATACTTCGGAAGGCCCGAAGGTGGTGGAAAGAGGATCTAACCCAGAGACGAAGTAACTGATGAAGAAGTGGAGTTAGAGGACGATGTGCAGCTCCCAGCGGGGTCACCTGGTGGGGCAGGCAGCCAGGAACTGTTCTCCACTCCAGAGGTGTCTAGCCAGTCTCAGGAGTTGCTCTTCGACGAGCAAGAAGCAGAAGATGAGACTCCTGGTAAGTGGATGTGGCTTGTGTAGTGCGGAGGTGGGTTCAGGGCATAGAAATGTGGGATGCTGGCTGTGTTTCTGTGAGCTGGATATTTCCCTGTGTAGCTAATTGGTACGGCAGAACAGGGTGTTGATGCACACCGAGATCTCACAGGAATCCTCCAGAGAGATCTCCAGGAAAGTTTCTTGGAGGTACTCGGTAATCCTCTGCCACAGGTTCCATGGCAGAGCAGTTTGTTCCTTCCCCCATTGTAGGAAACTTTCCTGTGCTATTCAGCAATCACTTCTACAGGGACCAAAGAGGCACACAGGAGTGCAGCACAGGGAGCAGAGCGGAAGCCACAAGCATGGAGTAGATGTACTCTGGTTTCCCTGCTTACCCTTAGCAGTGAGATATCTGCTAGAATGACCCCCACGTGGGGAAAAGTGTGGGAGAACTTTAGAATTTTTTCCTTGATCAGCTGTACCACAATCCTTGCAGAGTGCATGTTCTTTTCCCCATGTGGAGCGCCCCCACTCACCTACCAACACTCACCATGCTTTGGGTGTTTGCAGAGATGTGTGCTTGCCAAAGGTCGGTGAGAAAGTGATTATTATGTTGCAAAAGGTGTATTTAACTGAAATGTTTCAAAGCTGTGCGTGAATTTAACAATCCTGCTTCTGTGCATTGTCCCTTGTGCTTTGGCAGATGTGGCCTTCAGGACACTCCCCACACATCAGCCACGCATTTCTGTCAGATAAAAAGGCGCCCACAAAGCAGCAAAGATGACATGTTCCGGGAGGTACTGCACTGCTCCAATGCAGAGAAAAGGGAACACAGGGAGTGCTGGGAAACTGAACAGCAGGACAGAAAAGAGAATCAAGAGTTTGTTAAGGATGCTACGGAGCAGATGATTAAAGTAACAGAGGCGTAAATGCAGATGCTAAAGTCCTCCCCTGAAGCACATTCAGAACTCTTTTCCATGCCACCCTCACCCCCCAAACTCTGTCTGCAAATTCCTTTCTACTTTCTGGGACTTCTTGGTTTCCCCTTCACTCTACTCAGACAACTTTCACAATGATAGCTGGATCTATATACAGCTCTGAAAGTCTGCCCTTCCCGGGTTCCTTCTTTCCCACCAAGCATCTTTGTGCGTGTGTGTGCGCGCACGCGCTGTTTTTTGTGCAATAAAAGCAAAGTTTTTGAATGGTAACTCATCTTTATTTGTTTTGTACAAATTGAGATAGCAGGCACTATCAATATATACTCAGGCAGTTTATTCATGTGCTTGCTGGAATGTAAGGCCCAAATGTCACCATTACTTCCTAGGAAAACTACATGTAATGTAACATTGCAGCACCAATCAGAGAGATATATATTACTGCTTCTCATTTTCAAAGTGTTGCCTCAAAGCCTCCCTGATTTGAATTGTCCCCCTCTGGGCTCCTCTAGCTATCTAGTATCTGGCTGTTCAAAATCAGCAGCCAAGCAGTCTGCCTCAACACTCCACCCCGAGCAAACCTTTCACCCTTCGCTTCACAGAGATTATACAACATACTACACGTGGCTATGACACTGGGAATATTATCCTCATTAAAGTCTAACCTGCCATAAAGGCATCGCCAGCGCGGCTTTAATCTGCCAAAGGAACATTCAGCTGTCATCAGGCACCTACTCAGTCTGTTGCTGAACCGCTCCTTACTGCTGTCCAGATTTCCCGTGTAAGGTTTCATAAACCACGGCTGTAAAGGGTATGCCAGGTCTCCCAGGATTACTATGGGCATTTCAACATCCCCCACTAATCTTCTGGTTTGGAGAAAAAGTCCCCACTTATAGCTTTCTATACAGGCCAGTGTTCCCAAAGATGCATGCATCATGCACCTTCCCGGACCACCCCATGCTGATGTCAGTGAAACACGCATAGTGATCCACAAGTGCCTGCAACTCCATGGAGAAGTACCCCTTCCTATTGATGTATTCCAACGCAAGGTGATCTGGTGCCAAAATTGGAATGTGTTTGCCATCTATCACCCCTCCACAGTTAGGAAAATCCATTTCTGCAAACTCGTTCACTATTTCATGCACATTTCCCAGAGTCACAGTCCTTCGTAGCAGGGTGTAATTTATTGCCCTGCACACTTGCATTAACACAGCCTCAGTCAACTTCCCGACTCCAAATTGATTCTCGACTGATCAGCAGCCATCTGGAGTTGCCAGCTTCCACACAGCGATTGCCACACACTTTTCTACTGATAGGATGGAGCTCTCATTATAACGTCCTTGCGCCACAGTGCTGGGGCAAGCTCTGCACACTGTTCCAGGAAGGTGGCTTTCAGCATCTGAAAGTTCTGTAGCCATTGCTCATCATCCCACACTTGCATGACAATATGATCCCATCATTCAGTGCTCGTTTCCTGAGCCCAAAAGCAATGGTCTACCCTATCCAGCTGTTCTCTGAATACCAAAAGCAATCTAAAGTTCTTCCTATCCATATCACGCAGCATGTCAGGCGACTGGGAGTCTTTTTAAAGTTAGGAACTTTATGATTAACCATCCACAATGTCTTCATGACAGTTAACAGAGCACAGGAGAGCAGTGAGGGATCCATCCCTTCTCACAAAGATGCCGGGGTGCACAGCAAAGAAGGGCAGTTGAAAAATGCCACAAAATGCTGGAAGCCCATGGAGTGCTGGGACAGAAAGCAGTGCATCATGGGACATTGAGTCCTGTCCCAAGATATGCTGTAGGAAGGCGGAGAGGATCGCAACACCTAGCGACAGAAGGTGTCAAGCTGGACTGTGGGATAGGTACCCACAGTGAATTGCACATACTTTCAATGATAGTGCTCCAACTGTGGATGCCCTCTGCCAACAGAAGGAATGAGTGTGAACATGACATTCCGATTTTTGAGTGTCGACATAACCTTTGTTGACAAAACTTGGTAGTGTAGACAAGGTCTAACACACAACTATTGAATTCGTTTTTGCTCTTTCTAAAATTTTGAAAACTAGAACATAATGAGGGGAGGAGGAAGGGGAACACTTAGCACCAATTGAAACAATAGCAAGAACACCAACAAGGGTGGACTGGGATTCAGGAGACCTTGGCTCCATTCCCAGCTCTGCCACAGACTTCCTGTGAGATCATGGGCAAGTCACTTAGGTGCCTAAATCCTTTTGTAAATCTGGTCCTAATGAAACAGATATGCACCTAGTGGAATTTAAAAAAAAGGTATCTGAGCAGGTTAGGTCCCTCATCCTATGTCTTTCAATGGGAGTTAGGCCCTACCCTGCTTAGGTGCTTCTGTAAATCCCACTAGGCATCTATATGGATCTTTATGTGCCTAAATACCATTGTAAATCTGTCCCTTCATCTCTCGTTTCAGTTCCCTATGTGTAAAATAGGGAAAACAGTACTTCCTTGGTCTTATCTATTTAGACTGCAAACTCTTTTAAGGCAGGGGCGGTTTCTGACTATTTGTCCGTACAGCACTTAGCACAATAGAGCCCAAATGTTAGTTGGGGTCTGTAGGCGCTACTGTAATCAAACTACAGAATGAAATTCTGCCCACTGTCACACATCCAACACTTCCATACAAGTAAATCGGAGTTGTGAGAGCACATCTAAGTGCAGGATTAAGCCCTCAGAACAGTAATAGGAAAGAATGTGCTGCATGACCAAAATAGGCAGAGTGCCCTGTCATGTCTGACAAATGCTTTGAATCTATTTTTTGGTAACTCTGTTAACACAGAAAAGTTTTTAATATGTATACTCCCTAAGCTGATGTCCAGCCATGGATGACTGTTTTCACAGTGGCAAAAAGGGGTCTTTACCTCAGTGGGATCCATACGCTAATTTGCCCTATACTTCTTTGAGAATTAACTCCCCTGTGTTTTCCTCTACAGAAGTCACTGCTTAAAATAAACTTGTCAATAAACATTTACAGGCTAGATTCTGCAAACCTTATTCACGTTGGCCAGCACTTCCTCATAAGACTACTACCATTGAAGTGAGCAAGAAATTCCTACCCAATGAGAGCAGGGGTTGCAAAATCAGGCACTTTGTTGGTAAAAACAGAGCATGATTATCTCAGTGTATTCCTTGGTTTGGTTGTAGAGGGCCAGATCCAGAGCCGATGTAAATTACTGCAGATCAATTAAAACCAGGAGCCAGGCCCATTTATACCACATGAGATGTGGTTTGCAGATTTGACTCATCACTACCTCCAACTTTCTGTACTATTTCATTTATGCTATTAAAATACATCATTTTCAATCTTACTAATCTACCTTTTTTAATAGAGAGATTATATTACCAAACAATGAGGAGTCTAGTGGCACTGTAAAGACTAACAGATTTATTTGGGCATAAACTTTAGTGGGTAAAAAACCCCACTTCTTCAGATGCATGGAAGAAGCTTATGCCCAAATAAATCTGTTAGTCTTTACAGTGCCACCAGACTCCTCGTTGTTGTTGTCGTTTTTGTGGATATAGACTAACCCGGCTACCTCTCTGATGTATTACCAAACTACGTTCTAGCAAATGTGATTTCTCTGTGTATATGAAGTGTGTGTCATGAGTCAAATGAAACCTGAAAGAGAGCTGAGAAGCCAACTTGCATTTGATATATCAAATGCTGACTGCACAGGATGAAAAGAATATGGCCTTTAACTCATCTTGGTTTAAAAAAACAGCAGTGAATAATCGTTTTCCAGTAGACACTGCTCTGTTTCATGAGAAATATTTGTTGATTTTACAGGGATAGCAGCCAGACAGTTGTTGGGTGGCGTACTACACAAAGAACACTTTCATTTTTGGCAAGGCATAGCATAGCTGAAATACCAGAGTCCATGGCTAATTAAGTGGGTTGATGAACGAATGATTAGATGAAAAGATTTAATTGGTATGAACATTCTTATAGACTAGTTATTGTATCTGTCTTTCAGGGCCAGACCTTCAGTTGCAGATGAGCAATACTCAGTGCAACTGAAGGGACAGAGGGGCACAATGGTGCCCTTTACACTCCTTTGATCCTGGGACTGTTATGCACCAAACTGGGCCCTTGGCAAAGCTTATTGTAGACTGAGGCTACTCTAACTTGTGCCAGCTACCAATGGCCCCAAGGAGCTGTTACAGCATCTGGGGATCACCAGCACACAGGGGAACCGCAATCACATTCCTGGGCTCCAATTATGCCCCCTCCCCACACTGGCAGCTGGGGATGAGAGAGTTACACAGGAGCTGCTGTAGCAGCTCTGCCCCACCCAATGACCTCAGAGGGGAGATTTTCCAAGGACCAGACCCACCAAGCTTAGGGCCACTTTGGAGAGACAAAAAGCAGATGAAGCAGGGCCCACAATCAAACATTTAATCTAAGCTCTGTTGCCTTTAGTTGTTTTTCTTACACTTAAGAGTTGAGCATCTTCATAATAAAAAAACCCTTCATTTTTCATTTAATATTTGCATTTGGACAATACCACTTGGAACTGAACAAAGTATAAGTTGTTTTAGTGTTTTGCTAATGCAATGGGGCAGATTCTCTGTCCTGATCCGGTCCCTTTGCAGCACCTGGGAGCGGAAAATTCCCACAAGTTCCCGGCCTCGGGCTGGGAAGCTCAAGCAGTCTCCAGCTAGTCATGGGGGATCATAGTTGGGTGGTGCAAATCTGAGCAGCTCCCCAGGCTGCTTCTAACTTGTGCTGGGGAGAGCTCTAAATGGCTCCCTGACAGTCCTCTCAGCTCTTAGAAGAAGCTGTATGCAGCAGAGACTCTGTTCAGATATTCCATCACACAAGCTAAACTATACACAGTAACCTTTATGCTCTAATAAATTTGTTAGTCTCTAAGGTGCCACAAGTACTCCCGTTCTTTTTATAGGGAACTGGGACACCTTCTTCCCTCAGGTGCTGTTGCTACTGCATGGGCTGCCAAAAAGATTGGGAGCACCAGATTCTGCCCAGCCAAATACCATCTCCTACTGCTCTGACTTCAGATTCTCCTGCTGACTGAGTCCCCCTCACCAACCAAAGAGGAGAGCGAGCCCCAAGTGTGCAACACTGCCTCAAGCTAAACCAAAGAGAGGGAGTTTTTCCTCTGCTTTTGAGAGAGAAGGCAAGCTGTGCTTGCCCCTGTTCCCATTTTTAATGCCAGGTGGAGAAGTGATGCCTATGCATATAATATCTACAATGCTTTGGAGTTTTTCAGCACTACATAAACCTAAGATTCTCTGGCCTGTTCTACTCCCTTTGTGCTGCTCAGGCTGCATAGAGAACAGGAACTAGTTAAACTCTCCAACTGGGTAGTCCCCTTGCCACATGTTAAAAATTGTCCATGTCCAGGCTCGCTGTTGGCGTGTGGGAACTCAGTACAGCAGAGCATCTGGGCCATATATTTTTATATTTCACTAACTGTACCAGTGTTGGTAGAAGAAAAATGCTGGGTTGTTAAACAGAAAATGCTTTGTTTCATTCTGTCAGGTTTTCTGACATTTAAATAGTCACTAAAGTGATCAATCATTTTTTGGTGGAGAACCATGCAACTCATCAGTAGTACACGGACACTACTATTCTTCATGACTGCTGCTAAGTTCTTCTCATTGCAGTATTCTTGGATACCATAAAGTGGTACGCAGCAATCCCTTCGATCCTGGCATATCCAACAAGGGTGTTGGTCTGAGGACCAGTTGCCCCCTTTGAAGAAATATGTATGGAATCAGAAAATGCAGCTGCTATTGCGTGAATTAACACAGTAAAAATAAGTGACTTTAATCACAGTAGCATGAAGGCATCTCTGCTTGCTGGTACCCAGTTCTACAGAGCATGTAGAGAGATCCAGGCATGAGAGTATTACTAATGCAGATATCATGGCCAGTTAGCTCGCTCCAGGCCCCTACCACATATATGCGTACTGCTGGTTGCCTTATGCCTCTCTTTGATTTTATGGAGGGTAAGAATCCTGAAGTTCCAGTCACTATTATAACACTGCATGATGGAAGTTCAGCTCCCACTTGGGCAGTTTTAACAAATTTGGTGAAGGCTTCCTTTTATTACTTTGTTCTATAACACAGCTGGAGGAAAGGTAAGGGAGTTACTTTACACCTATTTTGGGGCACAAACAATTTTCAATCTTATTCACTCTTGACTTGACTGAACCTTTTGAACAAAAGAACATTCAATGAGTAGAAAGACCACCACTTAGGTGACCAACCACAAAACAAAGGGAGAATAGTCAGAGCAAACAGCTTCTTTCTGATCAAAGTATTCATCCAAAATATCTGGAGAACAATTATGAATACCAAATACATTTGCAACTGATGGGAATAGTTCAAGGACTGTTTGCAATTCAGTCCCCAGCTATATTTAAAAATTAGACATTTCCATAATTTGTATAATCTGAAAGAATTTGTTTGCAAACTGAAGAAGAGGGGGAGCCAATAGCAAGTATTTGTATGCATTATATACAGTGGTTGTTACTAAATGGACATTTACCAAGTGTTCAGACATCATAATGATAAGTGCAAGAAATATGGATGGATAATTAGATAGAGACTCAGCTCTTAGTTGCATCGTTGTAAATCCAGACTAACTCAACAGACTTTAATGAAGTTACTCCAAATATACACTGGTGCAACCGAGATCAAAACTTGATCCAAAGTCAGACAGCAAAAGATCCCATACAAAAGTACCTGAACTACCTGTATTTGTTTATTCTGAATATAGAGAAAAACTACACCTGACTTGGCGGGGGGCGGGGGGAGAGCTTCCCTACAGGTTCTTACCTATTCCACAGGAAGGCTGTAGTTTACTGCTGTATTTAGTTGGAGAAGACAATGTACAGGTTGGCTTCTGGAAATCATTTCTTTGAGTGCTTTGTCTGTCGTAAGGTGGACTATAATGATATACACATGGTTCCCCACTTGGCCACCAATGATGCTTTAAAGTCAAAGGGAAGAAAAATGTATGTCTATCCAAACACTTAGGTAATAAAGCAAGTACCGATAGAATGCTTCTCCAAGTCTCTTTCAGTCCTCCACAAGTTTTCAACTCCCCCACCTACTTCCACTATTGCTTAGCACATTCTGACTCCTAAATAGGAGAAAGTCAGCTGAGTATAAAGTTTGATTGATATGACCCCATTGACATCCAGCATCTTTCTCCCCCTTCTTCTTCTGTCCTGCACTGAAATTTTTCTCTCTCACCCCCCACTGTGTCAAGGAAAGGCTCCTGCAAGGGGGAGGCAACAGAGAAAGGCTCCAAGCATGGAGTCGCCCCCCGCCCCTGCCTCACCTCCTCCCCTGAGCGTACAGCTCCCCACTCCTCCCCCCTCCCTCCTGGAAAGCGCTAAGCACCACCAAACAGCTGTTTGGTGGCGGGAAGCTCCTGGAGGTAGGCAGAGGAGCGGGGATGCGGCGCGCTGTGGGCGGGGGTGAGGGGATCTTGGCGGCCACAGGAAATAACTCCAGGGGGGTGGGGACGGGAAGCTTGGTGGGCTGCAGCAAATAACTCTGGAGGCCACATGTGGCCCGTGGGCCGCGTGTTTGAGACCCCTGCTCTAAGCCATGTCTCACTGTCTATACTGCTATTTATACCTGCGCTAGCTGGGCATGCAGTGTCTGCACTCTGCATGCCGCCACAAGTGTAGATATAGCCACAGAAATGTGATATACAAACACTCTAAGAATCACTGTTCTCTTTTCATACTAGTACACAAAAAGAATCAAATTAAATTACAAACTACAGTGTGCTAGAGTAAATCCAAGAATATGACTTAAACTTACAAAGCAAGGACAATCAGAGTTTAGCTAACTTGCCTCTTTGTGCCTGGCTAATACAAATATCCTCACACAGTGGATGATTTTACATGGCATATATGCTGCAAAACCTAGGCACAAAAGAGTAAGTTAAGCAGAGATTTTAAGGTGTAATACTCTATTTCCTTACTAGTGAGGGGTTCATTCAGATCCTTAGCATTAGTTAATGGAGTTCTTTTATACAACATACATATACATATTATTTAGAATATGACCTTAATTTGAAAGATAATGCAAAATGGTCCTACCTTTTTAGCCATTGTGCCTTCTGTTTCCATATAGTATATTGGTTCATTTAAGAACCTTACGTTGGTGTTAATTAATTTTGCATAACGTGGTTGGGGATTATTGCGCCACTCTGGTAAATATGAGTGCTGGAAAGACTGTTTATTCTTTTTAGGTATATATTCACCATTGACCTTTTCTATTTTCATGTTTACTTCTGGTATATCAATATTAAATATTCTATAAGTATTTGGGCTGAAAGACATAACATGACAAAGAGATGATTATTTCCATACATATATACCAATATTTGTTGATAGTATAATAGTTATATCACATAGAAGAGGATAATAAAATACCTGCTAAGAACTTAGTTGGCCTGATTCTGATTTCACTCACTACTTTCCAAATCCAGAATAAAACTGATTTCAATGGAGTTACTCTACATTCACATGGTCATAAAGGACAGCAGAGTTTAACCCTACATCCTGATTAGGATCTCTCTCACTACTTTTGCACTAACATATCTACTCTCTTCACTTGTGTTACTCATGATAAATACCTGTGTAGGTGAAATCAGGATGAGGCTGTACAAATAGCTTCTGCTGACTGGGCTGTTACAATGAGTTGGCATCCCAGGACTCTGATCCCCTTTAAATAAACTTATATCAGACTTATGGATGTATCTTCCTTGACAATGAGAGCTCAAGACCATTTCACATTCTAAATTCTTGGGCTGGGCTGCAATGTCTCAAATTCTTCCTCACAATGCCCAGCATTCTATTCCTGATCCTTCAAAATCCAGTTTTTGCCCTGGACATTCTACCAACACAATCCTCCCTAGAATTATTAATGACTTACTTGTAGCTAATTCCCAATATCTCACTTTTCTTCTTATCTTCTTTGACTTATTAGCTCCTTTTGACACTGTGGATCCCTCACATCTCTATCACCTTGGCACACATGTTTTTTCTGACTGGATCTCCAATGCGTTTCTTCCAACTTATCTAATAAATCTTTCACATCATACTAGGATAATAACCTTTTTTTCCTACATCCTTTCTCAGCTGGTGTCCCCAAGGGATCTGTTCTTAGTCTCCTACTCCTGTCTTTATACTCTGCCTTCGGGGACGTTATCTCTGATCACAGCTGACAATATCATTTGCACATTAATGACACTCAATAAAATTTCTCTTGCAATCTCTCATTCAGGCTTGTCTCCATTTCATAAAATGGAATAAGTAGTTAAATATTCAAATTACAAAGAAAACAGCACCCCAATTAAAAAAAAACAGACTATCTCAGAAGTATTTCTATGTGAATAATGAATAAAGTGAATAAATACTTTATTAGAAAAATAAATAAATAGAACTGATAATTAACATAAAAGGTATAGCTAGTGTTTCCACAAAAAGTGCCTTCCTCAGAACAAACTTATCCATAGACCATAGGAAGAAATTTCTTATTTATGCAATAGCTTCAAGTCATTAACAGGAAATAATCCACCACATAATACTACCAATGGATATCAATCACTTATCTCATTCTAATAATTGCTGGATTCAGAGCAATTAACAAGTAAGGAGTCATTGAGGAGCCTTGTCTCTGACAAGATACTTTTGTATACAAACATTAATAATAAAGTTATTAGCATGATGGTAATGCCTAGAGGCCTGATCAGGATAAGGACCCTATTGTGGGGAAGCTGTACAAACACATAGTAGAAAGACACAAATGACAATTTTCCATTGACTTCAGTTCTCTGAAGAGTTTACAATCTCATTTTATGCTCAACGTCATTTCTGTTCACTAATACAATAGTCTTTATTTCAAGATATTTTGTTGGACTGGAAAAGTTACCAAAGAAAAAGTAACTTTTACCTGTAGCAGCACTTGGCAGGATATCCCAGGATATTAGAGAGACAAGGTAGGTGAGGTAATATCTTTTATTGGACCAACTTCTGTTGGTGAGAGAGAGAAGATTTTGAGCTATACAGAGCTCTTCTTCTGGTCTGGGAAATGTGAGCATCATAGCTAATACAAGGTGGAACAGATTGTTTAGCATAGGTAGATAGCATGTATTCTAAGGGACCATTCAAAGTGGAGTGGCCGAATAACTTCATCTTGAATGGTCCCTTGGAATATGTACTAACTACCAATGCTAAACAATCTGTTCCACCTTGTATTTAGCTGTGATGCTCAGGGCAAGTCTACACTACAAAAATAAACCAACCTAATTTACGCCAGCATACAGTTACTGCAGTAATTACATTACTTGTGCATGTCTACACTTTGCTCCTTGTGTTGGCAGTGCGTGTCCTCAGGCGGAGCACTTTCACCGACTGAATTGTCGGTGTAGGGCACTGTGGGACAGCTTCTGAAAGCCAGCAACAGTTGATGTCAGTCTAACTCAGGGGTGGGCAAACTTTTTGGCCTGAGGGCCACATCTGGGTATGGAAATTGTATGGCAGGGCATGAATGCACACAAAATTAGGGGTTGCAGTGCGGGCTCTGGGGTGGGGCCAGAAATGAGGTGTTCAGGGGCTGGGGATTGGGGTGTGGGAGGGGGAGGAGTCCAGCTGGGGATGAGGCGTTGGGGGTGCAGGAGGTTGCTCCAGGCTGGGACAGAGGGGTTCGGAGGGTGGGAGGGGGATCAGGGCTGGGGCAAGGGGTTGGGGTTTGGGAGAGCGTTAGGGGCGCAGGCTCCGGGCAGCGCTTACCTCAAGCAGCAGCATGTCCCCCCTCTGGCTCCTAGGTGGAGGTGCAGCCAGGTGGCTCTGCACACTGCCCTGTCCGCAGGCGCCACCCCTGCAGCTCCCATTGGCTGTGGTTCCTGGCCAATGGGAGCTGTTGGGGCAGCACTTGGGGCAGGGGCAGTTTGCAGAGCCCCCTGGGTGCCCCAATGTGTAGGAGCCGGAGGAGGAACATGCCGCTGTTTCTGGGAGCCACGCGGTGCAGGGCCAACCTCCGATCTCATTCCCCGGCTAGAGCACTGGAGCAGGGCATGCCCTGGACCCCACTCCCCGACGGAAGCTTGAGGGCCGGATTAAAACGTCAGGTGGGCCGGATGCACCATAGTTTCCCACTCCTGGTCTAACTACATCAAAATTGACTGTATACCTCTTGTGGCAGTGACATTATTAAATCAGTGTAGTGGGCAAGTTATGTCGGTGGGAGTGAAATTTTAGTGAAGACACTACACAGTTAAGTCAATGCAAGGCAGTTTACGTTGACCTAAGGGCTTGTCTACACTGGCAATTTACAGCGCTGCAACTTTCTCGCTCAGGGGTGTGAAAAAACACTCCCCTGAACGCAGCAAGTTTCAGCACTGTAAAGTGCCAGTGTAGACAGTGCACGAGCACTGGGAGCTGTGCTCCCAGTGCCGGTAGCTAAGGCCCTCTTGGAGGTGGGTTTTGTAGAGCACGGGGAGAGAGCTGCGCCACAACCACACAAGCCACATTAAAGAGGTGCTGCGGCAGTGCTTTAGCATTGCCAGCGTACACTAGCCCTAATTCTGTAGTGTACACCAGGGCCCAGAATACCTTTTGCAGACCTGAAGAAGATCTCAGTGTAGCTTCAAAGCTTGTCTTGTTCACCAACAGAATTTGGTCCAATAAAAGATATTACCTCACTTACCTTGTCTCTCCAATATCCTGGAACCAACACAGACACAACACTGCATACAACAATGGAAATTAAAAGGAACAGTCAGAAGGGTGAAATGCCTGCAAGCTGCATGGAAACTATTTAAAAATACCATAATTGTGGCTCAAATGAAATGTATACCCCCCCAAATTAAAAAAACATAACACAAAAAAAAGCCACCATGGCTAAGCAGCAGAATAAAAGAGGCGTTTAGAGGCAAAAAGACATCCTTTTAAAATTGTAGTAAAATCCTACTGAGGAAAATAAAAAGAAACATAAACCTTCAGACCATAAGACCTAAGAGAGTGTAAAAGCATAATTAGGTAAGCCAAAAAAGGACGAAGAGCAACTAGCAAAAGATAAAAATGTTTTTGCTGTTAGTTTTTGTAAGGACATCAGAAACAGGCAGCCTGCCAACAATCAGTGGGGCTATGAGACAGTCAAAGAGATAAAGGAGCACTCAAGGAAGACAAGCTGTTGCAGAGAAGCTAAAGGAATTCTTTGCATTCGTCTTCACTGCAGAGGATGTGAAGGAGACTCCCACACCTGAGCCATTGTTTTCAGGTGACTAATCTGAGGAACTGAACCAGACAGAAGCATCAGTAGAAGAGGTTTTGGAACAAACCGATAAATTAAACAGCAGTAAGTCACTATTACCAGATAGCATCGATCCAAGAGTTCTGAAGAAACTGCAGAATTACTAACTGTGGTATGTAACCTACCGCTTAAATCAGTCTCTGTATCAGATGACTAGAGGATAGCTAATGTAACACTGATTTTTAAATAAGGCTCCAGAGGCAATCTTGGCAATTACAGGCTGGTAAGCTTAACTTCAGTACCAGGCAAATTAGTTGAATCTATAGTAAAGAATAGAATTATCAGACATAGATAAACGCAATATGTTTGGGAAGAGTCAACATGAATTTTGTAAAGAGACATCATGCCTCACCAATCTATTAGAATTCTCTGAGGCTGTCAACAAATGTGGACAAGGCGATCCAGTGGATACAGTGTACTTGGACTTTCAGAAAGCCTTTGATAAGATCCCACACCAAAGGCTCTTAAGCAAAGTAAGCCGTCATGAGGTCAGAGGGAAGGTCCTTTCATGGATCAGTCATTGGTTAAAAGATGGGAAACTAAGGGCAAGAATAAATTATCAGTTTTCACAACGGAAAGAGGTAAATAGCAGGGACCTGCAAGGATCTGTAACGGGACCGGTCCTATTCAACACATTCATAAATGATCTGGAAAAGGGGATATAAACAATGAGGTGGTAAAGTTTGCAGATGATACTAAAGTACTCAAAATTCTTACATCCTAAGCCAGAGGTGGGAAAACTACGGCCCGCGGGCCACATCCGGTCCAGCCCCTGAGCTCCTGGCCCAGGAGACTAGCCCCCCGGCCCCTCCCCTGCTGTTCCCCCTCCCCCGCAGCCTCAGCTCACTGCTCCGCCGGCACAATGCTTTGGGTGACGGAGCTGCAAACTCCTGGGGCAGCGCAGCTGCAGAGCCTGACCTGACCCGGTGCTCTGTGCTGCACGGAGCAGCTACCTATCCTGGTGCTGCCGCGCCATCAGCCACCTGTGCTCCAGGCAGCGCGATAAGGGGGCAGGGAGGTTGGATAGAGGACAGAGGAGTTCAGTGGGTTGTCAGGGGCCGGGGGTGTGGATAGGGATCAGGTCGGTCAGAGGGCGGAGAATAGGGGGCAGTCAGGAAGGAGTGGGGGTTGGATAGGGCGGCAGGGGTCAAATAGGGGTGGGGGGGTCTGGAGGCGGTCAGGGGACAGAGAGCAGGGGGGTGGATGGGGCAGGGGTCCCCAGGGGGGCTGTCAGGGAACAGGGGGCATTGGATGGGGCAGGAGATCCGGGGGGGCCGTCCGGGGACAAGAAGCAGGGGGGGTTGGATAGGGGGCAGGGGCTGGGCCATGCCTGGCTGTTTGGGGAGGCATAGCCTCCCCTAACCGGCCCTCCATACAATTTCAGAAACCCGATGCAGCCCTCAGGCCAAAAAGTTTGCCCGCCCCTGTCCTAAGCTGACTGTGAAGAGTTCCAAACAGATTTCACAGAACTGGGAGACTTGGCAACAAAATGGCAGATGAAATTCAATGTTGATAAATGCAAAGTAATGCATGCTAGAAAACTTAATCCCAACTATGTATATAAAATAATGGGTCTAAATTAGTTGTTACTACTCAAGAAAGATCTTGGAGTATCGTGGATTGTTCTCTGAAAACATCCGCTCAATGTGCAGCAGCAGTCAAAAAAGTGAACAGAATGCTAGGGACCATTAGAAGGGGGATAGATAATAAGACAGAAAGTATCGTAATGCCACAATATAAAACTAAACACCTTGAAAACTGTGTGCAGTTCTGGTTGCATCATCTTAAAAAGGATGTATTAGAATTGGAAAAAGTATAGAGGGGGGCAACAACAATGATTAGGGTTATGGAACAACTTCCACATAAGGAGAGATTAAAAAGCCTGGAAGTGTTTGCTTGGAAAATAAATGACTACGGAGAAATATGATAAACAGCTATAAAATCATGAAGGGTGTGGAGAAAGTGAATAGGGAAGTGTTGTTTACTCTTTCACATAACACAAGAACCAGAGGTCACCCAATGAAGTTTTAAAACAAACATAAGAAACTAGTTCTTCACACACAATTAACCAGTGAAATTCATCGCCAGGGGTTGTTGTGAAGGCCAAAAGCATAACTAGGTTCAAAAAAGAACTGGGTAAGTTCCTGAAGGATAGATCCATCAATGGCTGTTAGCCAAGATGGTCAGGGACACAACCCCATGCTATGGGTGTCTCTAAACCTGACTGCCAGAAGCTGGGACTGGATGACATAGGATACATCATGATCTCTTCATTTCCCTAAAGGATACTGGGCTAGATGGACCATTAATCTGATCCAGTGTGGCATTATGTGTCTACAGCCTCCCAAGGTGCACACCATTGTAGGTACATAGCACAGGGTGCAGTGAGATAGAAAGATCAAGCAGTTCAGCTAAAGACTTAGATCCCATTCCTGCAAGTATTTACTTATTGGAGGAATACTTGGCTCCCAATCAGAAGACTGCGGGAATGGTGGCTCCTCAGGTAAGCGAAGGCTGGCAGTCTCAGGCCCTGGGGACAGACGGTTGTTAAGGGCTCAGTCCCCAGGGCCCTGAGCAGAGGGTGCTGAGCCCATGGCAGAACAACACCCAATAGCACAGGACCAGGTGCTAACTCCTCCAGCACCCACCCAGGGCCAGGTTTCTGCAGGGACTGTCCCTCAAGGCTGGCCCCCTGAGGTTGCAAGGGTTAGAGCCTGGGCCTTGCACAGCCAGAGAGCCCGCAGCAAAGGCAGCACTTACAGCGGGTGCGGGGGCGCCTTCTTCCTGCAGTGCATGCTGTCCCCTGGCGTTCGGCGCTGGGTGCCGTGGGGAAAAGGGGGTGCGCGGGGGGGCGGGGGGGATAAAGGGGATGCACGTGGGGAAGGAGCGCGGGGCAGAGAGCAGACAGAGGGTGCGCGTGGGGGAGGGTGGACGCACTAGGGAGCATGAGGCAGAGGGGAAGGGGCGGGAGCACGCAGGGGGCAGCAAGAGGTGTTGGGGGGGCGCAGCAGGCAGGCGCGGGGGCGGACGAGGCGGAGGCGGGGGGGCGGCCCCCAGGGGCAGCGGACGCGCGGGCGACGCTCCGAAGGCGGCAGCAGCGCTGCCCCAGCCCGCCTGTTCTGTTGCTGCGTGGTTGCCAGGAGACGCGGGGGGAGGGCGGCTCTTGAGTCTCCCCCGGGGGAGCCCCCGCCCCGCTGGCTCCTCTGGCAGGGGCCGGCCGAGCCCGTCTGGCCCGGGGTCTGCGGCCAGCCGCGTATCGCATCGGGCCTGCCCGCCTCCCCGCCGCCAGGTGCTGCAGCCGGGTTTGCACGGGGAGTCCCCCCGGCTCCCCGGGGAGTCCCCCCGGCTCCCCAGGGCGTCCGGAGGGGATTGTTTCGCAGATTTCTCCAGTGTAGGCAAAGCCCGGGTCAGATCAGACCTGCCAAAAACAGAAAGCGCTGGGCTGGCCAGAGCATAAGTAGGTCCAGAAACTGAACAGGTTCCCCGAGCTGGTATTGAAAGCTGTTTAAAAAACAGTATAAACAAAACGTTTTCCCCTTCCATCCCCGATAATAATCCCCGGTCAGTTTTATAAAGCCCCGCAAGAGCTGCGGTTGAAAAGGGCTCTCTGAACTAACTTATTTCAACAGCAGTTCAAGGGAACCCAGAGCTGAAAACCATTTTCCAAAGCCCTTCACTTGCCTGTTCCTGGTGGGTGATAACAACACAACACCTACTTTTTGAATTATCTGCCTTTTTTTAAAATGAGGACATTCAAGTTTGTCTGCCTTCCTCTCCGAAAATTAAAAATGTCCATTCTGGATATTGTAAATCTGCACATTGTATGAATTCAGGAACTTGACTAATGGAGAAGAGACATTTATTTCAATTGTGGTTTTTAACCATGAGTTAAAATTAAATTAAGAACTTTTTATGGTTGTTTTATGAAAGGTTTTGGATATTCTGGTTAGGCTGATACAGAGATTACTTCCTAAGGAGAAAGGATGATAGCAATGAGGTGGGACACCTGGTTTTCCAATTGTTTACTATAAATCCTTTCAAGAACAATTGGATTTTAGGAGTTATCTAGAGAAGGATTTTTCATTCTTTTAAATTGAGAGATCTCCCTGAAACTAAAATTAGGTAACAGGTAACACTGCATTTAGTTACCACAAAGTGGGTTAAGAAAGGGATAACATTGATTTAAATTTAATCCAAGAAAAGTAGACTACAGATCTCCTAAATCAACCTGCCTATGTCCTTAAACCAGTTTAAACTGATTGGTCAATTCAAAAGCTTCATTTTTCCTTTCCATGTGTGTATAGGATTTTTTAAAAAAATGTTTATGTTGAATGTTTGTTTATAGTGAGAGGAACTATTTGATTGATTAAATCATTATCTTCCTCTAGAAAAAAATCAAACAAACTTTTACACAAAGACTTCCGTACAGAAGTGAACTAGCTCTAGTCAGTAAACATTAGCTTCACTAGTTTCAAATAGCTGGAAAGGCTGACTCCTCCTTGTGTGCCATTGCAAACAGTGCTCACTCAGCTCATCACTTGCAGACTTATTACCCAGAACTACTCCTTATATTTACATAATTAGAGTTGTGGCACATGTGCTGCTGTAGCAATGGCCATGTCATCACTTTCCCTGTACACTTGGTGTTTACCGGATTTATAATTTGTCCCTTACAATTTTCCCCTGGATGAAACTTGCTCCACAAGGTCTCAGCCTGGGAGAAGGAGAATGTGCTCCGTGCCACTGAATGTGGGAAGGAGCAGCACTGGTACAACTAGGGCTGTTATATCCCAGCATTTTCCTGGAGCCACCAGCTAAAGCTACAAAGACCGGTGTGGAAATAAAGACTGTTTTAAATATTCCTATGCAGGAAAGGACTTTAACGTGAAGGGAGAGCAACACTTTAAGATCAGTGAAGTTAACCCTATCTCCACCTCCAACTTGCATTTTACAACACTTTCTCTTTTCTGCATGACTGGTTAAGAGAATCCCCTATGGCCTTACACTGTCAGAGAACATACTTCACCTCCATGCCAAATACCCTCTGGATCAGTGGCAGTGGCCCATTGGGGGCCCTAAGCAAGAATATTTCTCCCCCCCCCAACACATAATAAGTGAATAGGGGCCCCCTTTGAGCTGCTAGGGACCCTAAGCAATTGCTTAGTCTGCTTAAGCCCAGCACTGGCTTTGCACTAGATTGTAGCAATAAAAGCAGGAACTCCATAGAGAAGCCCTGACTACATTACAGTGAGATGCCAAAGCCACCTACTGTTGCTGCCAGCTACAGCTGAGCAGCTAGAAGAGAGGAAGGAAGGGAAAAAAGCCAAAACAACCAACCAACCCACCCCCCCACCCCCGAAGCTGTGCCTGGAGCAGCATTATAAAAGAAGCTGCATCCTGATCAGCTGTGATGCTTGAAATAAAATTCAGAGGCAAGTCCCAGAAGGAAAGGAGAGAGCTGCAAGGGCTTCTGGGAGTTTGCAGACTGTAACATTCTGGCTGACCTCAGACTCAAGGGACTTGAGAGAAAGTTGGTGGGAAGAGAAGTGCCTTGGCACAGGCAGTTGGGTTGTTAAACTTTAAGTGGGGAGGGGGAAGAAGTGCCAAAGAGCTGAAAGAAGCCTGAGAGTGCTGAACGTTCTGTCTTTTGGAATGATATGTTGTAGTTATCCACATTTCCATCATGTGTAATAAGCTACCAGGGTCTGAGAACTCCCATCTGATTTCAGGGCTTTCTAATCCCCCACACCCAAACTCTATCTGTCACACTCTGTGGTGCGGCTTACAGCCATGAGTGCCAACCTCAGGGTAGAAAGTCAAAAAGCAGGGCAGAAACTCCAAACTGGTTGTGTGGTCTACACTTAGATTTCACCAACCCAGTAACAGGTGTAAACTCCGAAAGCACTCTAAAAGTTTTATCAGGGAGTCACAGACAGTCCCCTTGATCACACCAGTCTATCTTGCCAACCAGGCAAGCTGGTCTATATGATAGATCGGCACTTTAAACCAAAAATCAGAGAACAATATTCAGGTTACTCCCAGTCCCAAAGGGCCAGTCATTTTTTGGAATGTTGAGTCAGACATATGTAAATTATACCAGTAGAAAGAAAAGTGGGTGTTGCAGAAGTACAACCTACCCCTCTATATAAGATGTGGTGTGGCCAGGTAAAATCCTGTCTCTGAGTCTGAATCCAAATCAAGTTTCTGGGTGGCAAGCTGTCATTTGCCTCTCTGTATGGTTTAGGTATTACTGGTCTTGGGCTCTGGGAGGGAGTTTGGGTGGAGGAGGGGGCTCAGGGCTGGGGCAGGGGGGTTGGGGTGTGGGAGGGGGCTCAAAGCTGGGGAAGGGGGTAGGATGTGGGGTTTGGCATGCAGTAGGGGGGTTTCGGGTGCTGGCTCCGGGAGGGGGGCTCAGGGCTGGGGGTTGGGGTGTGGGAGGCAGTTCAGGGTGCAGTAGGGGGTTTGGGGTGGTGGCTCCAGGGGGGAGCTCAGGGGTGGGGCTGGGGGTTGGGAGGGGGTGAGAGGTGTGGGCTCCAACCAGGTGGCGCTTACCTTGGGCGCCTCCCAGGTGGTGGGGCAGCAGGGCTAAGGCAGGCTCCCTGCCTGGCCTGGCCCCACGCCACTCCCAGAAGCAGCTGAAATGTCCCTGCGGCCTCTGGGAGAGAGCTGGGGGCTCCACGCACTGTCCCTGCCTGCAGGCACTGCCCCCACAGCTCCCACTGGCCACAGTTCCTGGCCAATGGGAGCTGCAGAGTCGGCACTCGGGACGGGGGCAGCATGTGGAGCCCCTCTTGCCCCCCCTTCCAGAGGCTGCAGGGATGTGCCTGCTGCCTCTGGAAGCGGTGCAGAGCCAGGGCAGGTAGGAAGCCTGCCTTGGCTCCTCTGCGCTGCCGGACTTCTAGTGGCCTAAAATCTCCCAAGTTTGGCTTCTGTAGCCTCCGGGAGATAGAGCCTAATTCTGGGAGACTCCTGGTGAAACTGGGAGGGTTGGCAACCCTAACAACAGCCACTAGTTAAGGCCAACCAGAGACAGAGAGAAAGAGTGACTGGCTGACTTTCCTTTGATGTCTCAATCTCACTGAGGAGGATGGGGATCCCAGAAGGAGAGAGAAGAGAAAGGAGTGAGATGGAGGGGCATCTACCTCAGTTCTCACCAACACACTTTTCATTGAGTTGCAGCAGAGGAAGGAGAAAGGGGGAGACCTCAGCAATCATATCTATCCATAGATAGACTACCAGCTGGGGGAAAGGATGAGAAGAAGAGGTGTGTGTGAGGAGGTGGGCAGGTGTCTAGTGTAATATGGAAACATAGGGACTGCAGTTCACATTAGATTTGTTTACCTATTTTTTCACTAGGCAGCGGTAAGATTGTTTCTGTCTTTGTTAATATTTGTTTGAGTTCTTGTAATTGGTTACTTCAGGCTATTTATTAGCAGGACTTTATCCCAAGTAACTTATCAGATAGCTGTAGGCCCTGGATCTGTCGTTATTTTCTTTATGTTTGCTGCCTTAATTAAGTCTTATGCATTTTGACTGTCACTTATGCATTCTTTTTTGCTGAAATTCTCTGAGGCTATTTGCCCTTATAGCTATCTAGCTGGATGTATCAGAGCTTTCAGAGTCTAAATATGCATACAATTAATTTTTTTTTTTTTGCTGTTTCAGTAATTTACTCTCAATTTACTTCCTAGTTTCCTGAAGTTATTTCGTCCTGCATCACAATTTATCATTTATATCTCTTATCAGCTTCACTGCCAGATCTTGCAATTTTTTTTTATTGAATTGATCAGAAATCCAGCTTTCTAGTTCATGTTTTCATGAAATTTTGCATTTCGGTATTGTCTCCATTCAGGGATCTCAATGAAATTTACAAACAAATTACGCCTCGGAGTACATGTATGATGTAAATAAAAAGTATCAACCCCTTTGGGCAGATAGTGAAACTGAAGCACAGAGATTAAGAATGGGATTTTCAGACGCACATAAGTGATTTAGGTATACAAGTTCCATTGAGAGTTTGCGGGGGTTAAATGAGCCTAAGAGAGTTAGGCACCCAAATGTCATTAAGTTTCAATGATATGTAGGCACCTAACTCCCTTAGGCTCATTTAAAATTCCTCGTTTGTGCTGCTAATTCACATTTGGAAAAGCCCACGCGATGTTACTTCCCCCCAAATTCCATGGGCCCTTTCATGATATTGTTCTACTGCTCGCTTGGGACCAATTTATTGGAACTCTTTTCTTATTACTATGAGAAAAAAAACCCATGCTATGTGCTTTAAATATCAATAAGACATGTCCTGTAGGACATCTGTACAACTGATTCTTCCAGTTCTTTTGAATCTAGGCCTAAAATTTCTATTTTAATTACATTTAGACAGCATTGTTTTGTCTGATGGTTATTTTTCTGCTATGCTACTAATTTCTTTGATGGCATTTATTTGTTACTAGAACTGTTTTGTGTTCCACCCTGATTTGTTACTTCGATGCCTGTGCCAGAAAACAATTAAACCCCAACCTCTTTTCTTGCTGTGCAAGCAAGTTTTCAGTCAGACTAAAAAGTATGTTGTTGGTTTTCTGATGCTGGTTCTTCAGGGCAGCTCTGGCAAGCAGTGAGGGAGTTTACACTCTGCCACAGGTATGTCTATACATACCGTGGAGCAGCTGTACTGATACAGCTGCATCGCTGCAGCACATCTGGTGAAGACGATCTAGGCCAAAGGGAGAGAGCTTGCCTGTCAGCATAAAAAAACACCTCCGAAAGTGGCATATGCTACATCGGCAGGAGACGCTCTCCCACCAACATAGCGGTGTGCACATGAACACTTATGCTGGTGTAACTTGTGTCACTCAGGGGGGTGGATTATTCACACCCCCTGAGTGACATCAGTTTTGCCAACATAGGCTGTAGTATAGACATAGCTTTAGTCTGTCTAATTAAAGTTCTTGAGGGAGACTTGCTCCCTGAGAACCAGATGTTGGTGTTTTGGCTGAGATTGCCAAAAGAGGGGATTGCCTGCAGGCTGCATCTAACCATCTCTGTTCAAGGACTGGTGTATGTAATGTAAACCAAACAAGCTGTGCTAAGAATATATTCAAAATCCATGTAAAAGATTTCTCCTCCAAGGGGAAGCTGACCTGCAAGGCCCTGACCTCTGTTACCGCTAAGCAGAGAGGCTGCAATAGAAATGCAGAAGAGTCCCTGCCCTGAAGGCAATTCCTATGTTCCATTGAATTTAATTGGAGTTTTGCCATTTACTTCAGAGGGAAAAAGCACGTTCAGGGGCAGGGACTGTTCTGCATTTGTATTGCCTCAAGAACTGAGATGACTCCACAAAGCCGCGGCAGCGTTTTAACGTGGCTTGTGTAGTCATGGCACAGTGCTGGGAGGGAGCTCCACGAGGTGCGTAGCTACCACCTCCATGAGGGGCGTAGCTACCAGCGCTGGGAGCATGGCTTCCAGAGCTGGTGCACTGTATATACTGGCATGTTACAGCGCTGAAAACTTGCAGCACTCAGGAGGGTGTTTTTTCACACCCCTGAGCGAGAAAGTTGTAGCGCTGTAAAGTGCCAGTGTAGACAAGCCCTAACATTTGTCATAGCACCAAGTTAACCACCAAAGCCCACCTGGCCTATCGTGCAACCCATTGTAAACAAACTGGTGGACAGGCGCTATCTTCTATCTTAAAGTGTGCTCATCAACAAGTAGGTGCAGGTTATGGGGTTGTTTAGTTAAGCAGTGGGAACAGAGATCTGGGATTGTGTACCTAGAAAGTAGGCACTCCTAGGAAGGGTTCAGGGGGAGGAGGCAAAACAAAATGTTAGGTGAGGCACAGGTGGGGTGGATAGAGCAATAAGACAGGTAGGGCAGGATTTTCAGAAGAACTGAACACCCACAATTCTACCTGACAGCAATGGGAGCTGCAGGTGATCAACACCATTCAAAATTAGGCCCTGGGTTGAAAGGGTGCGCAGCAGGAACAAAATATGGTAAGAGGGCTAGCTTGAGAAGAGGGTCTTAGTAAGACTGTCTTCAAGGCATTCTTGAGCTGGAGAAGATATTCCCAGGAGCAAAGCCACTGGAGATGAGGTTGCAGTAGGCAGGGAGGGATCAATATAGCATATACAATTAAAGAAAGAGAAACTAATAAGAGATACAGTCCTCTCAGTGTTCTGGGCATATCACACTCAGTGAACACTTAGGGCTTATTATAAGGTCCTTGTAATGTGCTATCATTTATCACTGATATTTTGTAATGGTTTTTTCCTCCAATTCAGACACAACTAGAGTCATAACATTCCCAGGGTTAAAACGGTGCTTAACTGTATAACTTATGCATGAATGGACAGTTTAACTATGTCAGTTATTCAGGAGGAAAATACAATATGTTGATTATATGGCACATCTCTAGATTAAGAAGGTATTATAACTGTAGCATCTTGCTTTTACCTATCAGAAATATCTCTATGTGCATTAGCTAGGAAATACGCAGATGAAAAATTCTGCAGATGCAGTTAAAACCCAATGATGAGCCAAAACCTGTGCAGTTATCTAAGTTTGCTGACGCTTTCAAAACAAAATGATGACTAAATGGCAATGTGTACTCAAAACAATGAGTGACATAGACGATGAATAGGACTTTAGGCACTATTTAACACAGTAAAGCCATAGCCTGAATACCATAATGCTGATTACTTAAATGCATTATGCAGGCAGTATAATCTAGCAGTCAGTAATATGTCTGTGAGGAGGAAGACATTTATTCTATCATTTTAAACTGAGTTTCAGGCAGAGTGATTTACAAGATCACACTTTTTCTAATTCCCCAGATAGAATACCTACATTTGTTTGTAATTATATATTATTCATCTTGACTGAGGTTCATTAAACTGATTTTATTTGCCACTTGGTTAAAATGATAAAAGGCTCACCTTTTGGCCCAATTTCAACCTCCCCTCCTTCAACAGAGTAATGGCAATGTCATGATGTTGAATGAAATTCTCATGACCTGGAAATAAGTGTAGATTTCAGATACACAGATATCCTTCTGAGCATCCACTGCTTTCAGTTACAAATGTCACACCAAATCTGCCTTTCCTAGTGCCATGATGCTAATAATTAAGTGCTTTACACTTACATAGTGTCTTTCATCTTAGAATCACAAAGTGGTGTCTGAGGGTGGATAAGCATTGTTATCCCTACTTTATACATGTGGAAGCCAAGGCAGAGAGGTAAAATACCTCACCCGCAGTCACAGACTAGCCCTGCAAAGGGATCTATAAAACCATGCTGAGTTCTGCTGAAGTAGATGGGACTGTGCTCAGGCATAAGTGTCTACATGGTGGCTCCCTCTGCAGAATGTGGGCATAAGTCAGAGAGAGGACTGGAACAGAACCCAGGTGTCCCCATTCTTGTCCCTTGATTGAACCACTGTATGTTTGGAAATAGTAGAAACAAGAAAGTCACCATGGAAATGTAAGGCATGAATAAATATAAGTCCAGTCTCCACAGCCTAGGTATGTGCAAGGCACACACTGTTTGCTTCCTTTCTAGCAACCCCAGCCTGGTCCTGGAGAGAGGTTTTTTCTGTGGAGGTAGTAATAGTTCCATTTCCATGGTATTTATAATGCTTAGGCCTAAGACTCTCTTCATGTACACATGATGGTTTTATGTAGAAGACATTTGATAGATAACTTTAGCGTAAACTTGCATGGCATCATGACAGGGGAAGAGGGGACTGCACCAGCAAGCTCCTTTGCTCTTTTCTTTTTACAAATTACAGTTGTTTTAGGAAAATGATGATTTTAGGAAAAGGAAGTCAGCCAGGCAAGAAAATAATTTAAAAAAAAGAAATCAGAGCTTGCAAGTTTCTTAGCTAAGAGAACAAAGACACCTTTAAAAGACACATCTTCTGATTAAAGGCATGTAAAGGGGAAGCCAAAACAAAACAATGTCCCCTTTAAGCAGGTCTCAGAGAAGGAGCAATCTTAGCATTCATAAGGCCCTGACCTCAGAGCCCTGGTTCATAGCTCCTAAACTGAGAGTCAGCAAGCAAAAATCTCTGGGCTCACTCAGGCTAGTCCCATTGGAGAACACAAGCAGACCAGGCAACCTACATAGCCATTAACACCCTCTCTTAATCCACTTCCTTTTCCTGTTTAGATGGACACAGCTTAGGGTGGGAGAGGGGCTTCCTTGATTACACCCAGGCTGTTTTGGTAGTAGGCTCCAGCATGTCCCTTAAAGGGGTACTACACTTCTTCACAAGGCCAACCTTAATTCTTTAAATAATTTCTCTGAAATAATTTCAAGAGGTCCACAGGTATAGAGCAACTTGTAGCATTGGAGCCTGAAAAGGGTTTGATCTGTGGTTCTTAACCTATTTAGCATTGTGGGCCTCATATGCAGCTCTCTGTGGGTTATGTGGGCTGCATCCACACAATATATATCATTAGGATTGCCAACTTTCTAATTACACAAAACTGAACACCCCTGCCAGACCCCTTCCCTGAGGCCCCTCTCCCGCCCTGCCCCTTCTCCAAGGCCCCACCCCTACTCACTCCATCCCCCCTCCCTCTGTTGCTTGCTCTCCCCCACCCTCACTCACTTTCATTGGGCTGGAGCAGGGGGTTGGGGTACGGTAGGAGGTGAGGACTGTGGCTAGGGGTGTGGACTCTGGGGTGGGGCCAGGGATGCGGGGTTTGGGGTGCAGGAAGGGGCTTTGGGCTGAGGCAGGAAGTTGGGGTGCAGGAGGAGGTGTGGTGTACAGGAGGGGGCTCAGGGCTGGGAGTTGTGGTATGGGAGGGGATGGGGTGTAGGAGGGAGGGAGGGGTGTGGGCTTTGGGAGGGAGTTAGGGTATAGGAGGGTGTTCAGGGTGCAGGCTCCGGCCAGGTGGCATGTCCCTGAAGTCCCTAGGCACAGGGGTGGCCAGTGGGCTCTGCACACTGCCCATGCCTGCAGCTCCTATTGGCCATGATTCCTGGCCAATGGGAGCTGCGGAGCCGGCACTTGGGGCGAAGGCAGCACGCAGAGCCCCCATGGTCACCCTTGTGCCTCCGAGTCGGACATGCTGGCTGCTCCCAGGAACCGTGCAGAGTCAGGGCAGGCAGGGAGCCTGCCTTAGCCCCGCTGCACCGCTGACCGGACTTTTAGCAGCCCGATCAGCAGTGCTGACTAAAGCCACCAGGGTCCCTTTTCGACCCTGCATTCCAGTTGAAAACCGGACGCCTGGCAACCCTATATATACTATCTGTACATCTGCCAAAAAAAAAAGGCTTTGTTCAATGACAGCACTGCCATTCAAATCGAGATAGTACCTTTCATTTCAACACTGGCAAATGTCTACCGAAAGCTGAGCGCCCGGAAGCGCGGCTACAGAACCTGCCTGCAAAGACGGGGAGCCCTGCCTGGTGCAGGGTAAACCCCCAGCCAAAGGCTGCCCCCCTCCAGCCAGGGACTGTCCCCAGTCACCCCATGCACCTAGGCCCCTAGCCAAGGGCTGCCCCCCATGCACCCAGCCCCTCCCCAGACTGCCCCTGGCCAGGGAATACCCCCATCACACAACCCCCCTGGGACTGTCTTCCCAGTATTCAGACTCCCCAACACTGGGCTGGCACATGTGTCTGCCCTACATAGACAGGATGCCCTCTCCAGGACAGAACAGTCCCTGCAAGGAACTGCCCTCTCCAGCACCCAGCCCCCTACCTAGGGACTGCCCCCCAGTTCAGCACCCAACCCCTGTAAAGACTTCCCTCATCCAGGGATTGTGCCGCAGTATGGAGCCCCCCCTCATGCAGGGACTGCCTCCAGCCACCAGTACCCCACCTAGAGTCTGTCTCCCATGCACCAGCTGCATCCTCATCCGCATGCCCCAGCCCCCTGCACCCTCCTCCCAGTGCCTGCTGGTCTCCTACCTTGGCTGCAGGTACTCAGCCATGCACTCTGCCCTGCTGGGGGTGCCTGCTGGGGAGCCTGCTTCAGCCAAGGTCACCGCAAACCTGTTGGGGGTGGGGCGCTGAGCACCCTGGGAAGCTGACACTGATGGTCCTGATCCTGCTGGGGGGCTGATGCTGGGCTTGATCCTGCACCACCCCATTTCCCCTCCCCCCCAGCTCTGTGCCTGGGACAGGTGCCCCTCCTGCTCTGCCCTATTTATGGCCCTGAGGATATTACATGGGCCACAGCTGTGTGCTGATGGAGCTGCAGGTTGAGAACACTGACTTGGATTCTGTATTCTTTGTTGAGGCAAAACTCCCAGTGATTTTGCTCAACTAGGGACTGCAGGACAAGTCTGGTTCTGCTTTCTAATACTCTACTAGATGAACTAGACCAGTAAAGTGTTTAGTTTCACTGCGCTTTCTTTTGGCCAAGAAACTTAAAGTCATCAGAGCTCTATGAAGGTGCAGGGACTGCTTGCAAGACGGGCCACCCTGTGTAAAGGGAGGCCAGGAGCTTTGAACCTTTCAGATTGTTCTAAAATATGAACTATTTCCATGCTTGACATAAAGGCCAATTTATTCTTGTTGTTTTACAGCTGCACAAACAGCATTAGGTTAAATACAGTGGGGAAAATTCTGCTGTCATTTATATCTGTGCAACCCCATTGCCCTCAGGGCAGTAGGGCAGAATGTAGACTTCTGCCTTCAGTTTCTAGTCGGTGGTGTGCTCTATTCCCTAAACCATTTACTCCTGTTGATTAGTAACACACATTTTATCCTCTTCACCGGGGTGACTGGAAAGAAAAGTTAGAAAGGGCAAACAGAAAGGTTAGTCAAGCCCTGTAGTAAGTCTGCTGCTTCCAGCCTTTCTAGCAGCTCCACTGCTCCGCAACTGTTATAGCAGTGCTCTTCACTTATTGGTTGCCTTTATGTTCTATTTGTATGACATTTGTACAGTTGGCAGTGCAGTCAGGTTAAGTGTGCACTACGTGTGTGCACAGCTGGTCAGTAAAGCAAAGGAAAGCTCACAGGAGAAAAGACAAGTTTTAAATGCTTAGTTGCCTTTTTTTAACCCTAGTGTTTCTATGTATTTATTTTCATTTTAAAAATACTGCCTTGAGCATGTGCAGAGACTAATAGTCATAGTAATTGGAAATCGCTCTGATAAGGAATATAGTTTAATGTTGCGTAATACAAATTTGCCCCATAACAAATATTGGAATAAATGTAACTCCCCCTTTCATCCCACAGGTAAAATTCAGAATAAAAAGCTGGGCTTTGCACCATGCCCTGAAGGTTAACACACTCCCGCTCTGTTGGAGCAAAGAAGGAACAGAGTCTAGCATTTGAGAGCCTTCAACTGAAAATGGCCCTGAAGTACTGAATCTTCGCAATGTTAGTAAGAGCAAATCAGCCAATGTCAGTGCCACTGTCACAAGTGTAAAAGCAGTTTCTTAGGGAGCTAACGCTTAATACTGCCAGCTTGAATTACACCTGAAAGCCAATAGGAAAGTCTATTGAGCATTGGTGTAACGTACTCTCAACTCTACTAAGCATTCAGGCCACTACAAGCCAAAGCAGCTATAGCTTCTGAGTACAGCAGGTTGGAACATTTTGACTAAATATATTTTTATCAAAATATGCTGTTCTGGCAAAGCTGAAACTTTTTTTGAGACTTACTGATTGCAGCAGAATCTTCAACGGGAAGGTTTCTAAGGTGTAGGGTGGAATAGCTGATCGCCTCTGACGAGAGACAGAGAGGAATAAAAAAACCTGATAATTTCCATCCAAAAATGGACAAGTTGACACAATTCTATTTCATGAAAATGTTCAAAAAGTTTTTTTTTCATTCCAGTGTGGAACAAAAAACATATGTAAGAAAATAAAAAGTAGTCACACAATGGAATTGTTGTTCTCCAGCCAGTTCTACTTCTGAGCAAGTACAAGAATCCAATCAAGTGTCAAGGAGACATCAGTAATTGTGGCAAGGTACACATCCAAGAGAAATGACTGAATTCTTCTCACCAAACACAGATGGAAATGTCAACAAGGTCTCCATCCTTCAGAGGAAAATGAATCACGTACCATACAGTTTACGCATGGGAGTCTTTCAATTGATACCTGATGGTTTGCATAGTCATGGAAGATCCCATTTTGCTTTTTAAAGAGCAGGTATTAGCCCCAGTGTCCTTAGACAACATTTCCTAATCCCCTTCATAAATGTTGTCTAGTGTGAGGAGAATGGGAAATTGTGGCCAAGGACATTGGGGCAAACACCCACTCTTTAAAAAAGCACCATGGGATTTTCCATGGCCGACATACCAGATGGCTGCTATGCTCCATTCCAGAGGCGGCTGCATTTCAAAGCTGGTTTGTAAGTTTATTGATTTGGAATACAAGGCACTATATATATAAATATAAAATTTGGTAGTAGAAGCAGTCTCCCTAATTGTGGAATCAGACTGTTAACATGTTCTCAAGTACCCAGGAATTCATTCTGACCAGACTTGGATATTTATATAATTTTAAAAACTAGCAAGATCCCATGGTCCAGAAAACCAGCTACTGCATCAGCTATTTGAGAACAGCTATTTTAGCCAAAATAGCTTTCTTCTACCGTGACCTTGCATGGTAAACCTTATTCAGTTATGTTTGCATCTGTGCAATATATTCTAATTCTGAGGTAGGAATAATAGAACCACTTCTGACCCTTACAGTAACTGGTAGGGTTAGGGTGTGGTGAGAATTAATTAGTTAATAATGTTTGTGTAGTGCTTTGAATATGCCCAGTGGTAAAGGAATGCTAATTACAATATTGCTATTCTGTACAGCATGCAATAGTTTTTGAATTATGGCCCCTTTAGATCTGTTTCCGCTTTTCTTCCAGTACATGCCAACGTCCCTCTCAAATCAGTATCCACAGTACTTTTCAGCTTGTAGTGCTGTGCAGCTATGTATTAATCAGTAAGCTGTTTTGACTGATCCGGTTCTCTCTGTCTAGTAAGAAGATTCTACCAGCAAACACGCATACAGTATTCTAAGAATAAAGAATGCTGGGAAAGGCAGCTCCAAAGGACATCAGGAAAATAACAAGTGACAGATTGGTGTCACGTAAGAGAAAGTATGCCAGTGAATACCATCATGCTTTTCTGTGTAACATGGCTGAAGACTGATTAGGTGTAACATAATATTCATATTACCTCTGATAATAGTACACAGTAAGGACTGACAATAAGCAGCATAATAGAAGATTAATCCATCTTCCATCTGCTAAAATGCTTTCTCATTTTGAGTGCACAGCTTAATGGTGTTTGTTATTCCCTAATCCTGTATATCAATATTATCTCTGTATTGGAAGTATTAATAGTGCCATATGCACATCTATGGCTAACATGACTGGTCAGCATTTCCATTTGCACCCTCTCTTTTCAAGTGTTTATACTTTAGTAATGAGAATACTCCCTGAGCTACATTGTGCATACAAAAATCTCTCTGCATATACATATGTTTGTGTCTGTGTGTTGGCTATTTAGCAGGATGCTCCCATTTTCATTAACACAGGGCTCATAATTTATTTTTTACTTTAGTCCTTGGAGTTTCATGGTGCATACATTAACCCATTGTGAAAGAACACAAATAGAACTAGAGACAGAATTATGTGAAGAAAATTAACACTTTGAAGAGAACTTTGCTGTAACTTATAAGTAGGGAGGACAGACTTTAAAACAGTTCTAACACCATTTAAATAGTACCAGTTTTCAGGGTATGGAGATTTTTTTAAGTTATATGTACTCAGCCAATATCTACTTTCTGGATTTTCAGAGCTGCTGAGAACCCATGGCCCAGTGATGGAGTTTTTGGGTGCTCCGAAGCTCTAAAAATCAAGCCTTATAATTTTTTTATACGAGTGAATGGAATAGCGAGGAAAACTGGGGTAGGCTCTTGAACTCTATGTATCCAATCTAACCTAATCTAATCTAAAAAGAAAAGGAGGACTTGTGGCACCTTAGAGACTAACAAATTTATTTGAGCGTAAGCTTTCGTGAGCTACAGCTTACTTCATCGGATGCATTCAGTGGAAAATACAGTGGGGAGCTTTATATACACAGAGAACATGAAACAATGGGTGTTACCATACACACTGTAAGAAGAGTGATCAGGTAAGGTGAGCTATTACCAGCAGAAGAGCGGGGGGAGGGGGGGGAAACCTTTTGTAGTAACAATCAAGGTGGGCCATTTCCCGCAGTTGACAAGAACGTCTGAGAAACAGCGGGGGGTTGGGGGGGGGCGGGGCGGGAATAAACATGGGGCAATACCGCTATGCCTACCTACATGCCTCCAGCTTTCATCCAGACCACACCACATGATCCATTGTCTACAGCCAAGCTCTAAGATACAACCACATTTGCTCCAACCCCTCAGACAGAGACAAACACCTACAAGATTTCTATCAAGCACGCTTACAACTACAATACCCACCGGCTGAAGTGAAGAAACAGATTGACAGAGCCAGAAGAGTACCCAGAAGTCACCTACTACAGGACAGGCCCAACAAAGAAAATAACAGAACGTCACTAGCCATCACCTTCAGCCCCCAACTAAAACTTCTCCAACGCATCATCAAGGATCTACAACCTATCCTGAAGGATGACCCATCGCTCTCACAGATCTTGGGAGACAGGCCAGTCCTTGCCTACAGACAGCCCCCCAACCTGAAGCAAATACTCACCAGAAACCACACAACAGAACCACTAACCCAGGAACCTATCCTTGCAACAAAGCCTGTTGCTAACTGTGTCCACATATCTATTCAGGGGACACCATCGTAGGACCTAATCACATCAGCCACGCTATCAGAGGCTCGTTCACCTGCACATCTACCAATGTGATATATGCCATCATGTGCCAGCAATGCCCCTCTGCCATGTACATTGGCCAAACTGAACAGTCTCTATGTAAAAGAATAAATGGACACAAATCAGACGTCAAGAATTATAACATTCAAAAACCAGTCGGAGAACACTTCAATCTGTTTGGTCACTCGATAAAGTATTTTTATACTTTAGTAAGACCTAAAAGTTGCAATTCTTCAAAAAAAAAAAACTTCAAAAACAGACTCCAACGAGAGACTGCTGAATTGGAATTAATTTGCAAACTGGATACAATTAACTTAGGCTTGAATAAAGACTGGGAGTGGATGGGTCATTACACAAAGTAAAACTATTTCCCCATGTTTATTCCCCCACCCCTCACTGTTCCTCAGACGTTCTTGTCAACTGCTGGAAATGGCCCACCTTGATTATCACTACAAGAGGTTTCCCCCCCGCTCCTGCTGGTAATAGCTCACCTTAAGTGATCACTCTCATTACAGTGTATGGTAACACCCATTGTTTCATGTTCTCTATGTATATAAATCTCCTCACTGTATTTTCCACTGAATGCATCCGATGAAGTGAGCTGTAGCTCATGAAAGCTTATGCTCAAATAAATTTTTCCCAGATATGTAAGTAGATCAGGAAATGTCTAGGAAGGTGCGATCAGGTTTATCCCCTTTTATTTTTTTATGGCTTGTGGACTTCTGTGTGCTAACCCCAGGTTCTTTTGTTTTGCTTGTTACCTTTAATCTGGACCTCAAGAAACTATTCTTAATGCTTAATTCTTGTATTTGCTTTTTTTAAATCTAGCAATAGCCTAAGTTCCCCTATTTTCTTTCTTTTGTTTTTTTAATAAAATTTACCTTTTTTAAGAACAGAATTGGATTTTTGTGTCCTAAGAGGTTTATATACATGTTGTTTAATTAGCTGGTGGCAACAGCTTATTTCCTTTGTTTTTCTTCTCAGCTCTTCCCCAGAGGTGGGGGTGTGAAAGGACTTGAGGGTACCCCACAGGAAGGAATTCCTAAGTGTGCCCTCCTGGACTGTCAAAGGGGTTTTGTACTCGGGTGGTGTCAGCATCTACCAAGCCAAGGTCAGAGAAAAGCTGTAACCTTGGAAATTTAATACAAGCCTGGAGTGGCCAGAATTAATTTTTAGAGTCCTTGCGGGCCCCCAACTTCTGCACTTGAAGTGCCAGAGCGGGGAATCAGCCTTGACAGATGCAATTGCAGGATCAGGACCTTAATTTCAACTATAGCTCATTTCCATGTGTATCTACTGTCCTTTCTGCTCTCTGCCTTTCTCTCCATAACTTTACTTAACACAATAATAAAGCAATCCAGCTGAAAATGCTTTGGCCTGTGTGGTGTATCAGTGTAATAGGTATTGTCATAGAAGTTGTAAATCTTTTAGGCCTTGGAAATGCAAGATATACTCATCAGACAGAGGATGTTTCAGCTGTTGAACTGATATTACACTTGGTCTTTGCCATTTACAGTTTGAATTGAACAAGGATTATTCATTATGACTTCAACAAAGAGTGCTTGTGGATAATTACAAAAGCCGTGTGTAGTTTGAACAATAATAATCTATAAATAACTCTTGTAATACGAGAATGAAATCTTCAGAGACTTATGTACAAAAGACCCAGTGAAAATAAATCTGGTTGTCAGCAGAAATACAAAGTTCTATATACATCTTGTGGTTCACGTGATAGCCAATCTCAAATATGCTGTGTTATGAAATTTAAAAAATGAATTTAATGCTTGAGGATGGTGGTGTATCAATGCCATCAGGACTAGTCAGTCCTATCTGTATCTATATATCTCTAGAACATGTATGGATCAGCCAGTGGAGATGGCAGTGTAAGTTTCCACACAAAGCCTGCCAGTATGCTTTACTCCTGATTTGGCAGGACCATATCTAGGATTGAGGAAGTTCAGCCTCTGTAATGATGTATTTCTTGGCCTCTTTGCCTTAAATATCAAAAAAGACTTATCCAAGTGCTTAACTTTAAGCATTCACTTCAGTGGGACTACCGGTGCTCAATATGACATACTTGGTTAAGTCTGTGCAGGATCAGGTCTTAAGTGATAACCCTAGTTAGTGGTGATTTTTGTGATGCAAATGCCTGGCCATTAGCTATGAGACTAAAGCCATCAACTCATATCATATAGGTCACCATGAAGAAATCAGATGGAAGTAACTTAGTCAACATTGATCCTGGCTGGGATTGGACAAAAGATCTATGAAAGACTATATATCTCTAAATCCCTTATCTTGAGCTACCCAGACATCATTATGGAAAGTTTTTAATCAGACTTGGCTGGGTACATTTTATAAGGCAAAATACATTTATTTTAGAACACTTGCTACAGCATTAACTAATTATTACAAATAATACAAGAGAAGTTTACAATTCATAGCATATAGGATATACTACTGAATGTTGCTGTGATCCTGTTTAAAGATTACTTAAAGTAGTTAAACATTTTTAATTATGTCACAGTGAAATGTAAGTTGTTTTTTAATTGTTTGTTTTTTAATCTATATAAATCAAATATTGGGCAAAGACTAGGTTCTTTATGATCATGTCTTACAAATTTCACTGTGCACTAGAATTTTCTGATTTTGTATATTTTTATTGATTTTTTTATACTTCCTTCTAAGTAAATTCTATACAGATTGGCAATGTTGGTAAAGATTCACATTGTGAAATTTCTGATACAGTAACTGACAGCCCTACATTATGTAAAAGGGGTATTTTTATACTTTAGTAAGAAGCAGACATAAAAAAAGTGCTGTCATGCTATTTCACGGAGGCACAGAAATTACTATGCAGCTGAAGCATTATAATTTTGTGCTTAAAGATTTCTTCCTCCATTAGTATCTCGTGCTAAATCCTGAGAAATCAAGCCTGGAGATCTCCTTCTCATTAAAAAAGTTGGTTCGGTCTATGCGAGAACTGGGACTTCCAACTTTACTCAGCCAGGCCTTCCTGAAAAACAAAATAAAAATAAAAGTATGTTAGAATAAAATGAACTGCACGAGTGGCATTTGCTCTTCTGTTGTGCTTTCTATTTAAAAGGCTTATGAAGTTCAGCTTTTCAATGCGGAAATTAGTCCTGATAAATGGTTTCCAAATATGTTGTTATCTCCCTCAGCTGTTTTTCCCCTTTTCTCTTTACAAGTAAGATAAAACTATTTAAATAGTAAATAAAATTGTCAGTGTTTCAAAACACATTGTAGAATATTACATACAATTAAATCTAGACTCTGAACAAAATTTCAGCTGAAGTAGGCTCCTTAAGGGTGTATTATTAAAATGACAGGTTTCAGAGTAGCAGCCGTGTTAGTCTGTATCCGGAAAAAGAAAACGAGGACTTGTGGCACCTTAGAGACTAACAAATTTATTTGAGCATAAGCTGAAGTGAGCTGTAGCTCACAAAAGCTTATGCTCAAATAAATTTGTTAGTCTCTAAGGTGCCACAAGTACTCCTTTTCTTATTAAAATGAGTACTCAGTTTTACCTATTTTAATTATGTCATTCATTATAATAGTATGTGTTTACAAAGTTAATAGAGTACTCATTGCAAGCACCCGAGGACTATATACAATTAAAAAAAACAGTAACAAGAAAGGATTATAATACCCTGGAATGTTTGAGTGGGTCAGAGAAACCTTAAATCAAACAGCATACAAACTACATTAAGAGAACATTATTGAGTTGCAAAGTCAAGTATTAAAAAGTTAGGAAATGCCAGAATTTAGGCTGTCTGTGCAACATTAATTCTGCCCTTGCATGCATGTGCGTAATGAACAGTCTTTAATTACATAAACACATTGTTTTCCCTCCAAATGACACTGAAATTAATAGGACTACTCCTGGAGTAAGGTACTACTCAGCGTGAGTAAGAGTGGCAGAATCTGGCCTTTAGTTAATTCTTTGTTCCAGATAAGAATGAGCAAACCTTTCCAAATTTCTGTTTTCACAATACACTGTACAAATATGGTGCAGAAAAGTTTTTCTAAATTATCATCCTTCTCAGCATCACTCACAGTAAATGGATCTGAAATGATTTGTCAACACTTAAACTTCCTAAGGGTTTAATTTATCTTATTTATTTGAGAGAATAAAATTTGTTAAAGTATTTTTATTTGTTTGGTTGGTTGGTTTTTTTTACCTTGCCATGAGGTACTTTGACACTGCATGCCATATTCTTCATAATGATATTCTTATAATATGATTATAGCATAATTATGATGCACTTTATGCAAAATCGATCACATGAGATGTCATTGGAAAAGTTATTATTCACTGAATATTTTTATCCTATTTGAATGCATGTATCATTTTTCTATCTGAAGTTATGAATATTGACTATGTATCTGTATTTCAAATGTAGTTACAGTTGGGTAATGCTCACTAGGCAAGATGTTTTCAGTCTAGCTAGCTGGTTGGGAAAGGCCTATTCAGGGTAATGAGCCATTAGGGAAAACAATAGGCCTTAGGAGAAGCTTATGCCCCACCTGGTAAGCCTTCCTGAGAGTACTCCAGACAGCCTGTAAGTAATGGCTGCTATGACTCCACAAGGGCATGTGACCAGGCCACATGACTCCGGACATTTTGGGGTGTCAGTGTTTTTCTATAAACTGAGTTTGGGACAAAAGGTTCCTGCCATATGCTAAAGCTATATGAGGCAGGGAGTGACATCATCTTTTGCTCTTCACTCCCCCACAAGAAGACTCCTGGAAATACCTGAGGAATAAAGACTGAACTGGGGAAGTGCTGGACCCCGGCTGAAGGGATCTCTAGCTTGCATATGAAAAACCTGAGGATTCCAAGCTGTAAAGCAAGTACAGCTTGTTCCTTAAGAATCTGCAAGCCTGCTTGTACCCCAGCAGTCAGGGTGAGAAACTGCTAATTCATATCCAATCTATCTAGTATGTTAAGTTTAGTCTGCATTTTTTGTTTATTTGCTAGGTAATCTGCTTTGATCTGTTTGATATCACTTATAATCAATTAAAATCTATCTTTTTGGAATTAATAAATTTATTTTATGCTTTAATCTAAGCCAGTAAATTTGGAGTGAAGTGCTTGGGAGTCTTAGCTCAGGGGCCTGTTGCATTTCTTCTCCACATTGAGGGAGGGATGAACTCTATGAGCTCATGCTGTGCAGTTCCCTGTGCAGTGCAAGATGGTATAATTTTGGGGTTTATACTCCAGTGGGGGGCTGCGTACCTGGGTTATCTTGGCTGTAGCCTCTCTATTGTTGGTTCATGCAGTGTCTGGTCAGAGAGCCTGCATGTAACTGCAGCTGGGTGTGTCCCTGCCTGTGTGAATGCTGGTGGAAGTGTAGGACCGGGAGTGGGTCTGCAGCTTGTCACAGCAGCACAGTGTGAGAGGGAGCCCAGGCTGGTGGGTCACAGGGCTCAGTGGTACCCCAGTTCCAGGTGGCACCCATCCAGGGGGGAACCCGTCACAGTACCAGTTACAGCAAACTCTTGTAAAGTATAAGCTGGCTTTAGCCAAAGCTTCAGGCTACACATTGTATAGTATTGTGCTTTTTGTCTAAAAATGAATACCTCTGCTCCACAAAATACAGTACATCCTGTGTGTGCACTAACAGGATATAAAGATAGGTGATTGACTATTTTTTAGGAACTTACAGATATGAAAATAATGCAAATAACTGATGTGAGATTTAATAATCGTGTTGGGTTTTACTACTAGAATGGCTCTACAAAGATCAAATAATTTCTCAAGATTCTAGATCATACTACAATCTACTAAAGCAAATGCAATAACAAAGTAGAATTCATTTTCTGTGTACTGCATCTAAAGAGGAATGCATTTTACATACATTTTTATTCATGACTAAGACTGTCTTAATTAAGTAATTGTTCACTTAACAAAGCAGTTAAAATATAAGATTTTATTCAATTCAATATGAATTTGAAGAGCTAAAGCAATTAAATTGTTGATTAGTTTTACTGAAAGTTACACTCAGCATTACACAAATAAAATATTCTTGCACTGAGACCAGGGCCAGCTCCAGCCTTTTTGCCGCCCCAAGCAGCGAAGGAAAAAAACAAAACAAAACAAAAAGACTCATTGAGCTGCTGCCGAAGTGCCACCGAAGAGGAAGAGAGGGACTGCAGGGCCCACCGCCGAATTGCCACTGAAGACGCGGACGTGCCGCCCCGATGACGGACGGAGTGCCGCCCCTTTCTATGGGCCTCCCTAGGCACCTGCTTCCTTCGCTGGTGCCTGGAGCCGGCCCTGACTGAGACTTATCTTGATATCTCCACCACGAGAACCACAAATCCATGGAGGCTTTAGACCTTGAACCAACGCATGAAATACACCTGGGACATAGGCCACGTTTTATTATAGCCCTATCAAGAACCTGGGAAAAGTGCTGATAGGAGATCTTTTTATGTTGAATTTCTGACAATTCAATGTAATATCTGAAAGTGCCTCAGAGACCTTTGCTGGCTGTATGGAACAAGAAAGGAGTTTTCTATTGCTTGTATTACAGCTGCAGAAACAATTCAGTGTTGCCACTAAAATGGTTAAATAAAAGCTTGTATTAATGGCCTGGCCCTGGACAACTAAACGTTATCCTTGCGGGCTAGTGTACAGATTCCTGGTTAGTTAGGAATCTCTAGTTCTAAAGGTTAGTTATGAAAGCAAATATGTGCCTAGAGCTCAAGTGTTTTGAGATATAACTTTAGGAGCTGTAAGAATGCACTTGGTGGGTTAGTGAAGCATGCATCCAAGATAGAAACACCCTTATAGGAAGGCTCAAGTGAGGCTAAGTGGAAAGGGAAAGGTCCCTTACAAAATACCACACAGAACTAGGGAGGAGTATGTGTGTTCAGAAGGAACTGTCTGTGAGGACACAAGCTTTGATTTGGTCTATAACTGTTTATTGTAGATCAAATTAATATCCAATCTCTACTAAATGTTTACACAGATTTAGACCCAAAAGAGATTGTTCCCAAGGAGCTATGTGGGTTGTTAGTTGTGTGACTCCAGTGTGGTCACAACTTCTTCACACTGCCACCCTGCATAAACCTTGAAAAATTTACTTTGAACCAGTGCTTATAATGCATAGGTTTTGGTGTCCAGAGGAGGACTCTGTAGGACCTTCCTATCTGCTATGCTTCATTTAAAAATCCAGTGGTATTGTTAGTTATTTTTTTAAAAATAACCATTTGTTCTTTCAGCTCTTTGCCATGCCACCTAGCTTTAATTAATATTCACAAAAATCTAGGGAACAGACCCTGGGAATCCCTACAATTGTCAGACATATGAAGTATACAGAATCTTTGATTTTATTTTTTTAAGACCTCCTTCAAACCCTTTATATGTAACTATAATACATAGTATAATATCATGTATTCATCTGTAAAACAGTTTTGACTAGTATCAAAGTGCTTTGTAGAAAGACACACAATAATGCAAATGTGTAGCAAGAATAATAGAATAAGGTGTGGGGGGGGGGAATATTTTCAAAGGGACTTTAAAAATGGAAAGAGAATTGATAACATGTATATTGTATAGTTTGGTGAATTGCTGGAGCTCATGGCCAGTCTGATTGGGCAAGAAGCAGCGCACATGGATCTGGTTATTAATGCAGATAAAACTAAGTCCCTGGTTATTACTATCACAGTCTCCAACTCCAGATTACAACCAGCTCAGTATTAACCTATCCAGATGGAATAGTGAGCAGATGGCAACTGTCAAATACTAGGGCAGCATCAAAGATGAGTGCTGGAGGATACCTGAAAGACGTGGACACTTGTGTAGCAGCAGCTGCTGCCATGCTTTAGCCCTTTCAGTGGCCTCTGTGGCAATTATAACATCAAACTTGCTATGAAGCTGCAGATCTATAGAGCCATGGTTACACCACCTTTATTGTATGGCAGTGAAACAGGAAGGCTAAGGAGTGGCCACTTGGTGTTTACAATTCTCATAGTCTTTGTCAGCTGCTCCATATTAAGTGACAGGACAAGATTCACAATGAGGTTGTTCATAGCTAAAGCCACCAACCATCTCCATCAACACTGCTTTGGTTTTAGCAACTTTCTTGATATGGTCATGTCACATTTAATAGGATGGAAGACCAATGAATTAAAATGTGTTTACCAAGGAATACTGCTACATAGCCAGTGATCACGTGGTCACCAAAAGCTTCAGTGGATTCCAGTAAGATCACCAATTATGAACATTATGACCCCAAAACCTCTTAATGACCATTGCCAAGGGGGTTACAGGAAAATCCAGATTGTGTTATGTACTCTCTGGTTCACCAAAGAACGTCATATGAGTCCTCAAATGAAAGCTAGTGTCACACTGGTTATTAGTATCTTTGTGAAATTTATGTACAAATACCATGTATTATGTCCCAAATTGATGGCAATAGAAGAGGTTTTAGAACAAATTGATAAACTGAGCCGTAATAAGTCACAAGGACCTGATGGTATTCACCCAAGACTTCTGAAGGAACTCAAATATAAAATTGCAGAATTACTATTGGTAATATGTTTCAGAGTGGTAGCCGTGTTAGTCTGTATCAGCAAAAAGAACGAGGAGTACTTGTGGCACCTTAGAGACTAACAAATTTATATGGGCATAATCTTTCGTGGGCTAAAACCCACTTCATCGGATGCATGCAGTGGAAAATACAGTAGAAAGATATATATATATACACACACAGAGAACATGAAAAAATGGGTGTTGTCATACCAACTATAATGAGATTAATCAATTAAGGTGGTATGATAATAGCCCACCTTAATTGATTAGTCTTGTTATTATTGGTATGGCAACACCCATTTTTTCATGTTCTGTGTGTGTGTATGTATATATATCTTCCTACTGTATTTTCCACTGCATGCATCCGATGAAGTGGGTTTTAGCCCACGAAAGATTATGCCCATATAAATTTGTTAGTCTCTAAGGTGCCACAAGTACTCCTCATTCTTATTGGTAATATGTAATCTATCACTGAAATCAGCATCTGTACCAGATGACTTTAGAAGGTAGTTAATGTAATGCCAATTTTTCAAAATGGCTCCAGAAGAGATCCTGGCAGTTACAAGCCAGTGAGCCTAACTTCAGTACTGGAGACATTGGTTGAAATTATAGTAAAGAACAGAAATACAGATAATCATGATTTGATGGGGGAAGACTCAACACAGTTTTTATAATGAGAAGTCATACCTCATTAATTTATTCAAATTTTTTGAGGGAGTCAGCAAGCATGTGGATAAGGGTGATCACTGTATTGACTGGTACTTGGATTTTCAGAAAGCCTTTGACAAGGTCCATCATCACAGACTCTTAAACAAACTAAGTAGCCATGGGATAACAGGGAAGGTCCTCTCATGGATCAGTAAGTGGTTGAAACATAGGAAACAAAGATTAGCAATAAATGATCAGCTTTCACAATGGAGATAGGAGAACGCTGGGGTTCTGTACTGGGGCCTGTGCTATCCAACGTATTCATTAATGAACTGGAAAAGAGGATGGCAGTTAAATCCTAGTGAGGAAAATAGAAAGGAGCATAAACTCTGGCAAGTGAAGTGCAAAAATATGAGGAAGGCCAAAAAAGAATTTGAAGAACAGCTAGCCAAAGACCAAAAATAATAGCAAATTTCTGTTTAAGTACACCAGAAGCAGGAAGCCTGCAAAACAACCAGTGGGGCCTCTGGCTAATTGAGATGCTAAAGGAGCACTTATGGGCGGTGCGTGAATCGCCGGCTGGGGGAGGCTAGCCCTCAGCCCCACCCCTTCTGCCCTAGACTCTGCCCCTTCTGCGCCCCTGCCGGGCACAGCCTTCCCCAGCCTCTGATACCCACCGCCCATGGGAACACTAAGGATAATAAGGTCATTGCGGAGAAACTAAATGAATTTTTTGTATCAGTCTTCATGGCTAAGGATGTGAGGGAGATTCCCAAACTGGAGCCATTCTTTTTAGGTGACAAATCTGAGGAACTGTCCCAGATTGAGGTGTCATTAGAGGAGATTTTGGAACAAATTGATAAACTAAACAGTAATAAGTCACCGGGACCCAGATACTATTCATCAAGAGTTCTGAAGGAACTCAAATGTGAAATTGCAGAACTAATAACTGTAATTTGTAACCTATCATTTAAATCCGCTTCTGTAGCAAATGACTGGAGGATAGCTAATGTGATGCCTATTTTTAAAAAGGGCTCCAGAGGTGACCCTGGCAATTACAGGCCGGTAAGCCTGACTTCAGTACCGGGCAAACAGGTTGAAACTATAGTAAGGAACAAAATTGTCAGACCCATAGATGAACGTAATTTGTTGAGGAAGAGTCAACACGATTTTTGTAAAGGGAAATCGTGCCTCACCAATCTACTAGAATTCTTTGAGGGCGTCAACAAGCATGTGGACAAGGGGGATCCATTGGATATAGTGTATTTAAGATTTTCAGAAAGTCTTTGAAAGGTCCCTCACCAAAGGCTCTTAAGGAAAGTAAGCTGTCCTGGGATAAGAGGGAAGGTCCTCTCATGGATTGGTAACTGGTTAAAAGATAGGAAATGAATGGTAGAAATAAATGGTCAGTTTTCAGAATGGAGAGAGGTAAATAGTAGTGTTTCACAAGGGTCTGTTCTGGGACCAGTCCTATTCAACATATTCATAAATGATCTGGAAAAAGGGGTAAACGGTGAGGTGGCAAAATTAGCATATGATACAAAGTTACTCAAGATAGTTAAGTCCATGATAGACTGCGAAGAGCTACAAAGGGATCTCACAAAACTGGGTGACTAGGCAACAAAATAGCAGATGAAATTCAATGTTGATAAATGCAAAGTAATGCACATTGGAAAACATAATCCCAACTATACATATAAAATGGTGGTGGGTTTTTTTTTTTCTAAATTAGCTGTTACCACTCAAGAAAGAGATCTTGGAGTCATTGTTGATCGTAATCTGAAAACATCCACTCAATGTGCAGCGGCAGTCAAAAAGCTAACAATGTTGGGAATCATTAAGAAAGAGATAGATAATAAGGTAGAAAATATCATATTGCCTCTATATAAATCAGTGGTACACCCACATCTTGAATACTGCATGCAAATGTGGTCGCCTCTTCTCAAAAAAGATATATTGGAATTGGAAAAGGTTCAGAAAAGGGCAACACAAATTATTAGGGGTATGGAAGAGCTTTCGTACATTTTCATAGATACTGAGGTCAGAAGGGACCATTATGATCATCTAGTCTGACCTCCTGCACAACGCAGGCCACAGAATCTCACCCACCCACTCCTGCGAAAAACCTCTCACCTATGTCTGAGCCATTGAAGACCTCAAATTGTAGTTTAAAGACTTCAAGGAGTACAAGGAGAGATTAATAAGATTGGGAATTTTCAGCTTGGAAAAGAGATGACTAAGGGGGGATATGATGGAGGTCTATAAAATCATGACGGGTTTGGAGAAAATAAATAAGGAAGTGTTATTTACTCTTTCTCAGAACACAAGAACTAGGGCATCACCAAATGAAATGAATAGGCAGCAGTTTAAAACAAACAAAAGGAAGTATCTCTTCACACAACGCACCGTCACTCTTTGTCAGAGGATGTTGTGAAGGCCAAGACTATAACGGGGTTCAAAAAAGAACTAGATAAATTCATGGAGGATAGGTCCATCAATGGCTATTAGCCAGGATGGACAGGGATAGTGCCCCTAGTCTCTGTTTACCAGAAGCTGGGAATGGGCAACAAGGGATGGATCACCTGATGATTACCTGTTCTGTTCATTCCCTCTGGGGCACCTGATATTGGCCACTGTTGGAAAACAGGATACGGGGCTAGATGGACCTTTGGTCTGATACAGTATGGCCGTTCTTATATTGTTACGATGAACAGTGAAGGCGCAAAGTTTGCAGACAATAGACAAATTTTCAAGATAGCGGTGGAGTGAAACTTTAGACATCTGTCCCTGGCATGTGGTTAATGCACAAAATCATGATTTGCAATAAGATAATGGAATTGATGTATGTTATTAGTGTGTTGTTAGAACTCAGTTTGTACTAGAACACTGATCCAAAGGCAATATCTCCAAGGTATGGCAATGGGTTATGTAGCCTTTTATATCTAAGTCTCTGGTTCAAGTCCAGGCTAGACCAGTAAGGGCTCATGGCTGATCCATGGCCCATGTGAGAGGAGTTGGTAGTGTCCACATAACAAAAAAGAACACTACTGGCGGACTCAGAGGCATACAGTATGGAGGTCAAACTTCCCTCTTATGCCTTTAGGTGGTCTTCTGGAAATGGTTTGAAACATGCTTATGGAGTGGTAGGAGTTGTGATATTGGGGACTGCCTGCAAGGGCTGTGTATCCCAGACACAGAGTCTGGGCAGCATGCTATGCATAGGCACTGACTCCGTGGGGACAAATTAGCGGGTGCTCCGCACCTACCAGTAGCCAAGCTCCTCTCTCCTCACCTCCTTCCCCCAACAGCGCGCCACGTCCCTGCTCCTCTCCCTCCCTCCCAGCGCTTCCTGCCCCCACACCACCTAACAGCTGTTTGGAGGAGCTTAGGACTTTCCAGGAGGGAGGGGGAGGAGTGGGAACACAGCACGCTCAGGGGAGGAGATGGAGAAGAGGCAGGGCAGGGGCAGGGACTTGGAGGAAAGGCATTGGAATGGGGGCAGGAAGGGGGCGGGGCTGGGGTGAGAAAAGGCAGGGTGGGGTGGGGACTTTGGGGAAGGGGTGGAATGGGGGTGGGGCGAGGATGGTGCCGGGGTGGGGCCAGAGGCCGGGTAGGGGCGGGACCAGGGGGTGGGGTCAAGCACCCACAGGGCAGAGAGGAAGTCAGCGCCCATGATGCTATGAACCTCTTAGTGTCATGCACAGCCAGTTGGAACCAGACATAGAATAAAGCAAAGCTCTTGCAAGCACTTTAAACACTGAGTGATCAATGAACACCGCAGGAGGGGGGAACATTTACATTTCAGCTGCATGTTTTGTACTTGCTCCAGGGACAAAGGGCTTCTCCAGGGCTTGCAGCCTAGCATCTTTCAGGAATCCTATGGTCACTTACAATTAAAAAGAAAATGAATCTATCAAATGCGGGAGAGGTTGTGGGCAGGTAAAATTTCAGCTATATACATAGTGCATCTGTCCCATGATGAAACAAGCATGAAGGCATTTCCATATCCAGACTGATTTTTACAATATTTACAGTATTTAACCATATTTGTCTCTCCCCCTCCCCCACCATCAGTACTGGCGGTTCCTGTTGCTGGCTGGATCACGGCTCGCCAGGCACCCACCCACCAGCGGCGAGTGGGGGGCGGTCCAGTGGCCGATGATGGGGGTGGGTGTGCAAGGCTGATGGTGGGGTGAAGTTGCAGCACGCAGGGCTGGCAGCTCCCCCTGCTGGTCCATGAGTGCAGCCCCTGCTGCATGCCAGCTCTCGGCCACCAGGGCCCCACCCCCCGTCCCATTTCCGGCTGGCACCAGCTGCACAGTGCAAGCTGCGGTGGCTGGTGAGTGCGGGCAGGCGCCAGGTGGCGGCTGGCTACATGTCGCCTCTGCTGCCCTTTATGTGCTCCTCCTCTTGCTGTCCTCTCCCTGCTTTGCCCCTTCACCCCCCAGCCCCGCTGCTCCTCCATATCCCCCCTGGCAGGATGCATCCCATTCCCAGCACTGTGCAGAGAACCAGCTCCTGATTGGAGCGCTGAGCTCACCAGCAGCCTGGCTGGCAGGCTCCTCCCTTCCCCCACTGCCTCAGGCTGGGCCGGTGCCCCAGAAAGCCCAAGACACTCTGGCTCGGGGCGCTGGCCAGGAGGAGCCGAGCCCTGCATATGCCAAAGCCCCCCACAGCACTGGCACGGGGAAGCCTCTCCACCCCTCAGCTAAGCTCTGGAGTGGTGGTGGGGAAGCAATTTCCAGCCTGTTTGCGCCCTTCACTGCAGCCCCCGAGGGAGGGACTTAGCACCCTCTTCACCTCATGCCCCACCCTGGGTCCTGCCCCCAGGAAGCGTGGGGTTGCTCTGTCCTGTCCTCTAGGCACCCTCCCCTGCTGAGCCACCTCTCTGGCCGGGTTCACTGAAGCCCCTGCAGTCAGGTTCCCTGGGCCCTAGTGCACAATGCATCCTTAGGGCTTAACCCCTTCCTGCCTGCACTGTAGTTGGGGGACAGGAGGCGGCTGGGTTATGTTGGTGGCCAGCAGCAGCCTGGAGGTGTTAGCTGCCTTTCAACACTGTGCGGGCAGGAAGGAAAAAGCTGCTTCCAGCCATGGGGGTGGGGGGAGAAGAGATGAGCTCTGCAAAGACATGGGCCAGGTCATTCCCCCGCCCCTCCGCCCCTTTGGCTGGAAGCAGCTCCCATCCCTTCCCTCCCACACAGTGCCGAAAGGCTGCTGCTGGCCACATTCTGGTGTGAACCCTGAAGGAAATCTGGGGAGGGAGGGCATGTGACCCTGCATGGCCCCCCCTCGCCACGTGTTGCCTCGGAAAGATGCGGTGCTAGGTACCAGGAGAGGCAAGTCTGGACCGGTGGCCCAGCCAGGCATGAAGGGCTGAGAGCACCCGGCAGGGAGGGTCGGGTCAGTCGATCACCACTCCCCATGTGAGAGAGGTGTATGGGAGTATGTGTGTGTGACCTCTCTCCATGTGAACCTTAAAGATAAGAAGGTAAATAAAAAGAATCCACCTACTCAGTATTTCTTTCTCAGTCAACCTGATGTTAATTTGAACGAACGTTTTTTGAACGTTAATTTGAACGTTTTTACTGCATAGTTCTGATGGATTGCCATTGAATTCACTTGAATATGAGTAATTTTACTAGGTGTCCCATATTCAGAATGAAAATATGGTCACCCCAGTTAAATGAAATGGAACCAGGTTTTGAAGGTGATCTAAGCACAAAGGGTTGGGGACTCCAGGCTTTAGAAAGGGCTACCTAGGTATGATTGCCTCTTTCATGTTAACATGGGTGGCGGGTGAACCCCCACCTTGGGTAGGCTAGCTAGCTCACCACGTCCCTTTTGCCTGAGGCCCTGCCCCCCGCATACCATAGCCCCAAACCGTGCCCCCCCCCCATAACAGGAAGACCCCTGAAGACCCTCCGGCGACTGGAGGAGCCCCGACCTCCCTACTCCAGCCACGACAGGTGCCCCTCCCCTTGCCCCCAAGCACCAGTCCGGTCCCAGCCACACCGAGCCAAGCCACCACCACCACCACCACCACCCTGAGCAGCCGGCTCCCCTGAGACTGGCTGAACCGAGCCACCTCACTCCCCTGCCAGACTCTCCCATCCACCGCTGGCTCACCGCGTTCCCTCCTCACTCCCCCACCCCCCGGGGAGGAGGGACCCAGCGAGCAATGGTGGGCAGGCAACAGCAGCAGGCAGTTGGGGCCTCGGGAAAGGGGCAGGGCCACAGCAGCCCAGGTGTCTGGCGGTGGGTCCACGGCTTAGCCTTCCTTGGTCTATTGTACCTGCTGCCCATGCATGTTAACTACAGTGTTGTTTACTAGCACAACAGTGTAACAAGAGGTAGATATGCACTTTATATAGAATGAGAAATAGAATCTGAAAAAGGGAACATTGAGCTGTTAAACTTTATTGTTTTCAATTAGCAAGGATAGAATATTTGAGATTGCATTTTGAAGATTGTATTTTTAAGTGAGTGAGAGAGTAAACCAACGTTTCAAACATTTAAGTATTCCTATAGTGTTGTCTTAATAGAAAACACTATTGTCAACCTCAAGCTTTCAAAATTCATGACTCAGACCCCCACGTCATGAGATTGGTTTTAAATAATGAGACTTTACAAATAATAAATGTGGGGTTCTTTTTCTTTGCTTTCTGGTTTCCGAGTCTTTAGGATGCACTTGGTTCATGTTTGCAGGCTTTTCTCCACACTCATGAGGGCTAGAAACTTACTTTTATTTTAAATGAGAGTGGACATTCTCCTTTCATCAATAGTCTCCAGGAACTTGGGTTTAAAAGAAAAAATTTGGGGGACTCTCACAATAAAACAGGGACAGTTAGCAACACTATGATAAGCTTGCTTTTTTTTTAATATGAACATTATGTGTGCATGTGCGCGCACACACACAGAGAATAAGGCAGGACCAGAAGGTGTTATGAGACCATCACATAAATTGAGTATTAACATTTACAAAAATATCTGCAGAACAGCTTTTGGTAAAATTAACATGCTAGAGATGTTGACCCCATCTATAGTACAATTCAAACTAGGTCAGAGAGGACCAGGTTTTTAAACACAATTCTTGCCTGCAAGCATGGGCAGTGGGTATAATAGGCCAGGAGAGGTTCTGCCTCCCCTGGCCCTTGCCGCCGGACACCCGGTTGCAGGTTTGGTGGGGGATGTTTTTGTTTTATTATGCTTCATGCAGGTTCTGGGGCAGCTGAGGAGGCAGTATGTGCTATTCAGCTTCCTGAGTTCATCAGTAATCAACCTGGACTCCAGAGAGACGGCTGATGAACCCAGGAAGCTGAGTAACACATACTGCCTGCTCAGCTGCCCCGGAACCTGCATGGGGCATATCAAAAGCTCAGGTTCTTCTTCGGGGAGAGAGGCTGTCATGCTGCAGCTTTTCCTGAGCAGCTTGAGTTCTAGGGAGGGGTGGAGAAGGGAGGCGCAGCGTGGCTGCGTCTGGCCAAGGGCTCCTTCAGTCAGGTGGAGGGGGCGGGGGCACTCGGGTCTCCTCTTGCTGGGGGGGAGTGCTCGGGGCTCTGGCCCGGGTAGGTGCAGGCAGAAGGGGCAGATCTGGGGACTCCACCTGCCTGAAGGGGGACTCCACCTGCCACCCATGCCTGTGTAACCCTTCTGCCCGTCAGAGCTGGCAGCAACAAGGGCCGGGTTCAATATCTAAAGGATCCATTCCAATAACACAATGCAAACCGGCTCGAGCCCCCACCCAGTGACCTGGGACAAATATATACCACCCCCGCTGGGCGCCTCCAAGAGGCAATACTTCCCCTCTCGCAAGCACATAGTCTGAGTGTAGCAAAAAGCCTTTTAATAACAGAGAGAAACAATGTGGCATTATGTTGGGGAAACACCACCAAGAGGATTCATAACACAACCCATGAGCAAAAATTGGGGCATGTCCTTTCCCTTTGGTTCTTGAGTCCAGCAACCCCAAATCAGCCAAAGTCCCAGAAGTCCAGTGGCCCAAAAGTCTCTGTCCCTGGTCAGGGCAGCCCCAGAGTTCGAAAGTTTATCTGCAGAGCTTTACCTCTCATCCTGGGTGGAGATGGGCGGGGGGGGGGAGAGGTAAGGGGCACCTTACATGATCTGAAGCTGACCGCCCCACAGCTCCATAGGCCTTTGCTTCGCTCCGCCCCACTCCACCCCGCCAGCCGCCCCACGGACTGCTTCACTCGGCTCGGCTCTGTGACCCACAAGCAGTTCCCGCCGTCCCACGAACTGCTCCGCTCCACATCCCACAAGCAGCTCCCGCCGTCCTATGAACTGCTCCACCAGCCTGTCCACAAGGCACTCCAGCACTCCTTGCAAACTGCTCCACAATATACAGGCTCCCCCACTACTTAACACAATGCTCAGTGATTTCAGCTCTCAGGTGAATTCAGCTTGTAGTAGGGGAGCCTCAGTGCTGGTGCACCATTAGCCCAAAGTGAACTCAGCAGCCTGTAACTAGACTCCTAATAGAATCAAAATTAGCTCTGATATTCCACAGTGGAGAGAGGAGAAAGTACAATTACCATGTAAGACCCTTACCAAGAGGCCCATGCCACCAAGTATTAATACTTGTCCCCAGCCTCTCTCTATTCACAGAATTTTGGAACCCATGTCCCTTGCCTAGCAAGTGCTGCTTAGTTGATGGCGAGTCCCTCCATCATAACAAAAGGCCCAGTACAGTTCCAAGCACAGTTCCCATAGTCAGGGTAATAACAATTTATTCTTCCTGCCCCAATAACAGAGACACTGGGGATCCCACAGCAGCCAAAGTGACCTTTTGGGCAGCTATGGGCTCATCCTAGGCGGGGTGGGTGTGCCTATGCAAATGAGATCAGCCCCTGAAGTTCTTTTCCACAACTTGCCACACCTCACCACCAGATGTCAGGGTGGAGCTCATCCTGACTCTGCTTACACCTGCAAGGCACTAATTTAGATTTCCTGGCCAGAAGGGCAGTGCTTTTCATGGGCCTAGACATCTTCACATTTGAGTCAACACCTACACTGAATGCAGCAAGACTGCTGGAGTCTGAGCTGTTACTAGACCAAAGACACTGCTAAGCCAGCTGCCATGCATTATTTCCTCTGCCTCCTCCACAGATTCTTTAGGTTTTATATAAAGTAGAGCAGAGGAGGCAGGCGCAGTGCAAATCACACATACCAGCTGGGTCAGCAGTAGTGGTGGGTTAAGGATGGGAAATAACTTATAGGCCCCACATAAACTGCCCCAAAAGCTATGCCTCAGAGCAATCCTCCGTCTCTCCCTTCCTCTGGCTCAGGGGCATAGGATATTGAGTCTGCTAACAAAAGAGGAATCTGGGGGCAAAGCTGAGAGGATCCAGTGTTGGTGTGAAGAAAGTAGCAGGAGGGAGCGAAGCAGTCAGGGACATCTCATGGGAAGTAAACTGGGGAACACAGGCTCTCAAATGCAAAGCATTAGAGAAATCTGGAATGGTTGAGAGGTCCCAAGAGAGAAGCTTGGGGAGAATTATTAATTGCTTAGAGGAGAAGGAGAGCATGCAGAACAGCGTTCAAGGATCTCCAAAATACACTGAGCCTAGCAACTTTATAAAGTGATTTACAAAACTGTGCTCTAAACTGTGTGGACCTGAAGCCTGTTGAAGGAGAATGCATTTGTCTACAGAGCCTTTGAAACTAAAGTTCCCTCTACTGCTGCTGCCATGGAAACTGATGCATCCGATCAGTGAAAGTGGGTCAGGGTAATTTTAAATTACCATGCCTACTGTACTGTATTAAAAAAAAAATTGTTAGCAACAGAAAATGCTAGGTTGGGATCAAAGGGCATTATGTAAGTGTGTATGTGTATATGGCTATCCAAACATATAGCACATTATACTGTATATATGGAGAAGGGAAGGGGAAGTGGCAGAGAGAGAGAAAGTGCATTACTCCCTGGAGGTGAAATACAATTTTGACACATTTTATCAGGATGACCACACCACTACAAAGCAGAGTCACAAGTCTGGGACTAGGTCACCTTAGTGAGTGAAAGGAAAACAAAAAATACAATCACAACTTGGACCAATTGACAGTCCAAGGAGAGAGGCCAAGAACTGGGTGGGCATGGAAACTGAAGTATGCTCTCATCGGGAAATGGGGTGGGGGGTTCAGTCAGATCTTGCTGCAGTTATGGTTGGCACTTCTCTATAGACTATCCAGTGAGGATTTTTTTGAGGTACAATTTGAAAGTAATGTCAACAACAAGGGCAAATGAGCAGAGTCTTTGATATGGAAGGGATATAAATTAGGTGTGACATCCTGAGAGTACTGAATAAACAGCAAGATTATACATACCTATTTAGATGTCACATATCTATTTATAATGTTATGAGAAATACGACTTCTATGTGCTCATCACATACTGTATATGTTACGAATACTGAACCAAATTTTCTACTGGTGTCAATTAGCATAGCTTTGTTGGTTTCAATGGAGCTGCATCCATTCACATCAGGAGAGAATGTAGTCCATTACATACACATTCCTTAGAAACCTGCTTCATTAGGCACATTTGACCCATATTGAAAGACCATATCTATTAATTCACAATCAAAAGGGAGCAATTTCTCAGCTAGAAGGAACTTTAAACCTGAGAACAACTTGCTCTGTTCTGATACCCACTGCAGAGCCTAAATGTTATTTTTGTAAAGTTTGAACAAAATTGGTTGACCTATTCTTGATATGTGAGCAGAAAAAAAGCATTTTCCCCATATGTTCTCGTCAGAGATTTTGTTCCGTTTAAACAGCTTCAGCAACAAACTTCAAATTTGGCTTGTTTCACAGATCTCACTGAGATCTTAAAAAGCAAACTACGTTTGCAGAAAATTAGGTAGTGTTAAAGTGATGTTTTTACACAACGCATAGTCAATCTGTGAAATTCATTACCACAAGAGTTCACTGAGAATGGTAGTGTTTTACACCCACATTGCACTAGTCTAAATGACTACATGAGGCATCGGGCAACCGAGAATCAGGCCCTAGGAGTGCTTCATGCGCTCCTGCTGCAAAAGTACACTGTTGGGACTACCAGGAGAAAGAAGCTTCCTGTTAGGGTTGTCAACTTTCTAGTCACACAAAACCCAACACCCTAGCCCCACCCCTTCCCCGTGCCCCCCCCCCCCCCCACTCATTACATTCTTCCTCCTTCAGTGGCTCGCTCTCCCCCACCCTCACTCATTTTCACTGGACTGGGGCAGGGGGTTGGGGTGCAGGAGGGGATGAGGGCTCCAGATGGGAGTGTGGGCTCTGGGGTGGGGCTGGGGATGAAAGGTTTGGGGTTCAGGAGGGGGCTCCAGGCTGGGGCCGAGGGATTCGCAGTGCAGGAGGGGGCTGTGGGTTGAGGCAGGAGGTTGGGGTATGGGAGGGGTTGAGGGCTCTGGGCTGGGGGTACTGGCTCTGGGCTGTGGCCAGGGATGAGGGGTTTGGGATGCAGGAGTGGGCTCCAGGCTGAGGGGTGGGGACAAGGGATTTTGAGTGTGGGAGGGGCTGTGATTTGAGACAGGGGGTTGGGGTGCAGGAGGGGCTGAGGGCTTTGGCTGGGGCCGGGGATGAGGGGTTCAGGATGTGGGAGGGAGCTCTGGGCTGGAGCAGGGGGATGGGTGCAATGGGGGTGAGGGCTCTGGGCTGGGGCCAGGGATGAGGGGTTTGGGCTTCAGGAGACGGCTCTGGGTTTGTGGGGGGGGTTCAGGACCGGGACAGGGGGTTGGGGCACAGGGTTGGGGCATGGGCTTACCTCAGGCAGCTCCTGGTCAGTGGCGCAGCAGGGGGGCTAAGGCAGGCTCCCTGCCTGTCCTGGCAACGCGCTGCAGGCGCCCCGAAAACAACCAGCAGGTCTGGATCCTAGGCGGGGGGGTCAGGAGGTTCCACGTGCCACTCTCGCCCGCAGGCACCGCCCCCACACCTTCAGTTGGCCAGTTTTCGGAGCAGGTGGCCCCCCTCCTAGGACACAGACCTGCTGGCCTCTTCCAGGGCACAGCGCGGTGCCAGCTAGGACAGATAAGGACTAGCCTGCCTTAGCACCGCAGCACCACCGACCGGACTTTTAATAGCCCAGTCGACGGTGCTCACCGGAGCCGCCAGGGTCCCTTTTTGACCAGGTGTTCTGGTCAAAACTGGACACCTGGTCACCCTACTTCCTGTGCTCCTTCCCTTTCTAGCACATTTGCTAACTTAGGGTAAGACTTAGACTCATACTGCAGACTGAAAAAGGGTTTTGGCTTTCCCCCTCTGGTGCTGGGGGCCTTGGATAAGTCAGCCCCACTCTGGATGGTGTTTATTCTCCCACTTGGGGGTTTATTTCCCAACAGTTTTGGGGCAGGCCCAAGGAGTGCCCCTCCACCAAACAGAAGAAGAAACTAGTTCCAACACAAAACAAAGAGGAATATCTTTTTCTCTCCTCCTCCCCGCTCACACTCTGAGGGTGTTTGACTTTGTTATTGGCCCTGAGGTGTCAGTCCTTACCCTACTCAGGCAGTCAGTTTACGTAGCTTTCCCTGTAGGGAGGAGAGCAGCCATTCACCCTAGGGCAGCCTTTCTCCCTGTTACCACTAGCCCTGCAGCAGCTTGTCTCGACTCCCTCTCACTGGAGGAAGAGTTTTGAAAGATCTCAGGCAGCCCTTAATTGGACTCAAGTGTCCCTAGCTGACCCGAGGTAGCCCCTTCTTAGCTTCTAGGAAAAAGGGATTTTATCATTCTCGGTCTAATAAGGGGCTTGCCACCCACTGTCTTACAGCTGTCCAGCCAGATTTTGTCACAGGCTATACTGTCATTTCATGAAGTCTGATTAAAAATTATTTTTCACATTGAGCCTATTAAATCACAAAAGACAGAAAGACGTTTGAAATGAGGAGTTTTTATGCCATTAGTTACTGTACCAATCCAAACTGTAGGAAAAGAAAAGACAGCTCTGACATCTGGATGCTGGCTGATTAGCACATGTCAAAGAACATTAAAAAGTGGGTGTGTTTAAATCACATAACTAAGATCCCTATGACTAATTTAGTCAAGGAAAACTAAGTTGCCTTACCAAGTGAGGGGTCACCTTGATTGAATTGGCCTCATTAGCACTGACCCCCCACTTGCTAAGGCAACTCCCATCTTTTCATACGCTGTAATATATATACCGCTTACTGTATTTTTCACTCCATGCATCTGATGAAGTGGGTTTTAGCCCATGAAAACTTATGCCCAAATAAATTTGTTAGTCTCTAAGGTACCACAAGGACTCCTCGTTGTTTCACCTTGAATGGTTCCTTGAAATATGTGTTAACTACTTATGCTAAACAATTTGCTCCACCTTGTATTTAGCTGTGACACTCTCGACTCCATTTCCTAGACCCGAAGAGCTCTGTGTAAACTCAAAAGCTTGTCTCTCTCACACAAACAGAAGTTGGTCCAATAAAAGATATTACCTCACCCATCCTGTCTCTCTAATAATAAAAACAAGCATTTAACTCCAGTGATCCCACAGTTACATACTGACTGTGAGCAGAAGGGACCCAGATCTAGCAGATGTGGGTGCCAGCTCTGCAGCATGCTCTCCCTATTGTCTGAGCCTATGGAAGTACAGAAATTGGACTGAGCCTGCTGGCAGGGGAAAGAAATTTTCTGTGTAAGAGACAATCTAGGTCCATGTTCTTTTTACACCTTAAAGAGTTAATATTTTATATGTTCACCACAATTTAGTATTTATTTCATATGGATATTATTTATTGCTCCATGTATGTAAGAGTGAGCATTCTTAAAAGACCTAATATCAAGGCTGCTTAACTCTGATGGTCTTACAGCTTCCACAAGGATATCAGTTCAATTGTCACAAGCAATTTTTGAATCTGAGCAAGTAAGAGATCACACACTATCTAGATAGGTGCTTAGTATTTGTAATATTTAAAGGCGTCTTTCAAGTCATGACTGCAAACTACTCTGCTGGAGGATGTCTTAGTCATTTCAACTGAGAGCTCTAATAAAGAGCCATAGAGGTTTGATTCAGAACTATTCAGGTTGCTCACTAGCTTCCCCACTGACACACATCACTGAAATCTGATTTTTATCATCTCAAATGGTCCTGTTTCTCTAATTTCTATTATTAGTAGGCACACAGGTAAAATGACGCATTTGTGTGAGAAGCAATATTCCTGTGAGTTTCCCTATGGCAAAGTCTGCCATTGTTGCCTGTGAACCATCATTATGAAAAGAATTAAATGTAAGTTGAACTTCAAACCTACAAGCTGTTTAAAGAGGTTATCAGAGCATAACAATGTATTTTAAGAATAATTTTGGCTGTCATATTCTGATTTAATAGCTGCTGTGTATTTTTAAGGCTCTTTATGTTTGTTGAAATAAAGTCCAATACATTTCACTTGAGAGTCAATCTCTGTTTCCTTCAGTCTTTAAAAATGAAATGGCAAAGCATTAACAGCAGGTGGGTGCTGTAATATAAATGTTTTTTTATTACTCTGAGTCTGTCTCCTAGACCACTTGTCTACAGAAGAAGCTTTCTTCTTAGTCTGCAGCTGTGATATAAAAGGAATCAAAACTGGAAAAGAGCCAAGACTGAAAAGCCTGAGCTATCCTGTACTCAGACATATGTGGGATCGCTATATATTACCTGAAATTAATAGGTGCAAAAACACAGGTTTACTAATTTTTTATAAGAATTTTATTGCTACTACATTGTGCTCATATCCCGCCCTAATTCCACCCCTGCCTTTGTGCAGTTTCATAGCTTCTCATTAGCTTTTGTCCTTCAGCAGTATGTTCTGTACTGAGAGGGAAATACCCCTTAAATAGTTTCAAAAACTACAGTCAAAACCAATTTAACTCCAGGTCAGATCCTGCTTCCACTGAAGTCAATAGCAAAACCTCCACTGAGAACAATGAGAGAGGATTGGGTCCCTATTTCCAGGTTCAAAGAAGATATAAAACTATTTTAACCATTTACTGTAAGATATGGAAAGAAACACACCACAATGAACAACATAAAGTAAGTCAACAGCTGCTAGAAAGTCCTCAGTGGCCCACTACTGTTTTTTACATGATTTATATCTCATGCTTATAGTATCACATATTTGTATTATTGACTCTATCATGTCTTGTACCAGTAGCATTTTAATCTCTTGCCTTCACACTTCATCTGACATAGCTCATCAGTGAGCCATGGTGGTCTGTGAGGTGATGTGGAGGAAGGGTGTTTAGGAGCCCGCACATTAATGTTTGCAGATGACAAGTGGTTGTAGTATTGAACCAATCCAATAACATGCTGGTCCCAGAACTCGGCACCATTCTCCTCTAGGCTATTCTGCAGGAGGTTTAGGGATGGACTAAAATGGCTGGTCCACTTTCCAAACAGGAAGCAACAAAAGCTCTGATTTCTGCTTGATACAGGCAGGCTTTACAGGTATTTTGAGTTTGGGTTTTGCTCAGAGAAGCTAGACTGTGTTTGTTGGGACTGATGGGGTTAATATCCAGAAGTCATTGCTATATGAAATAAACTCTTTAAGTCAATGGAGAGACATGTGGGGATCAGAGATCTCTGTATATGAGCAAGTAGTGATTCCCAAGGCAAACTGAAAAAAAGGCCCCAACCATTCTGTATTCTCCAACTCCAGAGCAGGAAATCTCCCCCTTAATTCCCAGAAATTATAAATTTTTCAAGTTATGATTTATTTCTACAGCAGCCTCTGGGACTTTCATGATGGTAACTGTTCTTTTAAGAGTAGGGAAAACGCCTACTCTTGTACTTATACCAATACCCACACATTTTACACAAATGTTGGCCTTTACTATTCCTCTTCCCTGAAGCGTCACTTGGCTGCCAAAAATCTCATTTGTTTTTCATAACTTATGCCATTTGTTTCCTTTTCCAGATTTCACTCATCGTGGTCAGTAAAATCAGTTTCTAACCAGCTTCACACTGCTGCCGTGATTAAGTAGTTAATATTTGTACTGACTTTGAACTGAAAATGTAAAGCACTACGTAAGTGCCACGGACTTACAAACAATGCTAGGAATCATTTCATTTTTTTAAAAGCTGTTTTCAATGATTTTTTAAAAAAAGTTATGAATAAACATTTGTAATAAAATGTTTTATAAAACCTACATTTTGGACCTAATCTAGCAGTGCCACATTAATAACTACAAACATGGACCAGTTTTGTTGCTCACTGTGTTAGTTCATGAACTCCTGAGGATTACAAGTTGTGGAGCAGAGCTCTTGGTTGGCTTGGTATTTTGAGATAAATTGTGGATCCTTTCAGAAAACTTGAGTAAATGGGCCTTCACAAAGGCGTAAGTCGGGGGGAGCTGGAATCATTCCCCATCTCCCCAGGAGCACCAACAGAACCACTCTGCTGCAAGAGCTGGGTCTCCTTCATTCTGTTTGGGTTTTTTTGGGGGGGGGAGAGGGGGGTTGTTGGCTAGCAAATTTGCAGAGCCACAGAGCAACTGGTCAGGTCCCCAGAGCTGCACTCCACCACTTTTGTGCTGACATGAAGTAACAGCTCTGGCCTGTGAATGCCCCTTGTGCTGCGTGCCCTTCCTGCAGAGCTGAATCGCAGCAGCTATGCTGTATTTAGAGCCTTCCATGCATGCAATGTTGTTTTTATGGGGGGTTGGGGAAGGAGGAATGTGGCTGTGTGCAGGATTTGGCTCTTTGTGGCTCGTGTTTGCTATAACATTCCTGATTTTCAACTCTGCTGGCATTTATCTTGAGATGAAATTTGAGACAAATCCACAAAGTTACCAGTTTCTCAAGGAAGTAAAGGAATAAAACCATTTGGAATAGCTAATTTCAAAATAAGTTGTCAGTTACATAGTGCTGCCATCACCAAGAGTTCCACTGTTATTATTCTAAAAAGCATGTATTTAAGATTGACGGGATTTTATGAAATAAAGCCTCTCAGGAGATGCACTTTAATACATCCTGGTAGAAATATTTTGCTTGGCTGTTTTCTAGAGCATAAATACACAGAGAATACAAAATGTTTTTTTCTTTTTTGCAAAAAATAAAAATCAGGAGAATAACATAAAACCAATCATTTTGGGGAAAAATTATGACATCTCATAACCATCAGAGGAAATTGTTTTGGATGACAACAGTTCTTGACCAACTTGAAACACTAAGGCGTTAAAGTTAGGTCGAATTTATAGAAGTCGATTTTTAGGAAGCAATTTTATACAGTGGATTGTGTGTGTGTGTCCCCACTAAGAGCATTAAGTCGGCGGAGTGCGTCCACAGTACCATGGCTAGTGTTGACTTTCGGAGCGTTGCACTGTGGGTAGCTATCCCACAGTTCCCGCAGTCTCCGCTGCCCATTGGAATTCTGGGTTAAGCTCCCAATGCCTGATGGGGCAAAAACATTGTTGCGGGTGGTTTGGTGTACATGTCGTCTGTCGCCCCTCCCTCCGTGAAAGCAACGGCAGACAATCATTTTGCGCCTTATTTCCGTGCAGACGCCATACTGCTGTCAGCAGACGGTGCAGTAGGACTGCTTCTGCTGAAACTCTGCTCTCCTGGTGCCATGAATCCACCTCGCAGGTCTTCTCGTCATTCTGTATAAATATCTACTCTCGTGGCATCCATCATCATCCACTGCTTCCGCTGCAACTCTGCTCTCCTGCAGATGATATACCACGGCAAGCATGGAGCCCGCTCAGCTCACCGCTGCTGTTGTGAGCATTGTAAACACCTTCTGCATTATCCTGCAGTATGCGCAGAACCTGCAAAAGCAGGTGAGGAGGCGACAACAATGCGATCACGCTAGTGATGAGAACATAGACACAGACTGCTCTCAAAGTACGGGCCCTGGCAATGTGGGCATCATGGTGCTAATGGGGCTGGTTCCTGCAATGGAACGCCAATTCTGGGCCTGGGAAACAAGCACAGACTGGTGGGACCGCATAGTGTTGCAGGTCTGGGATGATTCCCAGTGGCTGCAAAACTTTCGCATGCGTAAGGGAACTTTAATGGAACTTTGTGACTTGCTTTCCCCTGCCCTGAAGTGCAGGAATACCAAGATGAGAGCAGCCCTCACAGCTGAGAAGCAAGTGGCGATAGCCCTCTGGAAGCTTGCAACAACAGACAGCTACCGGTCAGTCAGGAATCAATTTGGAGTGGGCAAATCTACTGTGGGGGCTGCTGTGATGCAAGTAGCCAGCGCAATCACTGAGCTGCTGCTATCAAGGGTAGTGACTCTGGGAAATGTGCAGATCATAGTGGATGGCTTTGCTGCAATGGAGTTCCCTAACTGGTGAGGCGATAGATGGAACGCATATCCCTATCTTGGGACCGGACCACCTTGGCAGCCAGTACTTAAACCACAAGGGGTACTTTTCAATGGTGCTGCAAGCACTGGTGGATCACAAGGGACGTTTCACCGACACGTGGATGGCCGGGAAAGGTGCATGATGCTCGCGTCTTCAGGAACTCTGCTCTGTTTGAACAGCTGCAGGAAAGAACTTACTTCCCAGACCAGAAAATTACCGTTGGAGATGTTGAAATGCCTACAGTTATCGTTGGGGACCCAGCCTACCCCTTAATGCCATGGCTCATGGAGCTGTACACAGGCACCCTGGACAGTAGTAAGGAACTGTTCAACTATAGGCTGAGCAAGTGCAGAATGGTGGTAGAATGTGCATTTGGATGTTTAAAAGATGCTGGCACAATTTATTGACTTGGTTAGACCTCAGTGCAACCTATATTCCCATTGTTATTTCTGCTTGCTGTGTGCTCCACAATATCTGTGAGAGTAAGGGGGAGACGTTTATGGCGGGGTGGGAGGTTGAGGCAAATCACCTGGCAGACGATTACATGCAGCCAGACACCAGGGCGATTAGAAGAGCAGAGCTGGACGCCCTGCGCATCAGAGAGGCTTTGAAAACCAGTTTCATGACTGGCCAGACTACGTTGTGACAGTTCTGTTTGTTTCTCCTTGATGAAAACCCACCCTCTGGGTTGACTCTACTTCCCTGTAAGCCAACTGACCTCCCCACTTCGATCACCACTTTCAGATGCAATAAGTCATTATTGTTTCAAAATCATGTATTCTTTATTAATTCATCACACAAATAGGGGGAAAACTCACAAGGTAGCCCAGGAGGGGTGGGTGAGGAGGGAAGCACCGGGTGGGGTGGTGGATGAGGAGAGGCGGGAAGGACAAGGCCACACTACAGTTCAAAACTTATTGAATGTTAGCCTTCTGTTGCTTGGGCAATCCTCTGGGGTGGAGTGGCTGGGTGCCCGTAGCCTCCCTCCCTTCCCCCGCCCCCGCATTGTTGGGCATCTGGGTGAGGAGGATATGGAACTTGGGGAGGAGGGCAGGCGATTATACAGGGGCTGCAGCGGTGGTCTGTGCTCCTGCTACTTTTCCTGCAGCTCCACCAGATGCCCAAGCGTGTGACGAAGTGGGACTGTTCTTAATGTTTCCTCTGAATAGTGTGGGGGTGACTCAGTTCCCCTATGAAGTTCTTAAGTATCTAGGGGGTGGGGTAAGGGTGTATGATCATTGCAGAGCCCTAGAGGGCAGGTGTGTGCAGGAGTCTGGACACACAGAATGGCCAACACCCTGTTTCCTGGCAACTGATGGCCTGAGCTCTTCCGCCCTGCAAGGTGAGAGCTAAAGGGTTGGAGAACAAAGGAATCAGGTGACCTCCTGGCCCGGGAAAGGAACAAAGCCCAGAGGAGGAGGGGCTGGAGGGAGTTTCAGTTTGGGGCTGGCTGGGACATGGAGTGAAGGGCAGACGTGGTTGTCTGGCTCACTGCCCCCCAAAATGGACCCAGCTGAGGGGTCCTGTTCTCTGCACCTGCAAGCTCTGTTTTAGACCATGTTCCTGTCATCTAATAAACCTCTGTTTTACTGGCCGACTGAGAGTCAAGTCTGACTGCGAAGTTGGGGTGCAGGAACCTCTGGCTTCCCCAGGAGCCCTGCCTGAGCGGACTCGCTGTGGGAAGCACACGGAGGGGCAGAGGATGCTGAATGCTCCGAGGTCAGACCCAGGAAGGTGGAAGCCGTGTGAGCTGTGTGTCCTGCAGACAGGCTGCTGACCGGAAGGCGACCGCCCCAGAGTCCTGACTGGCTTCATGGGGAGCAGTTCCAGAGCATCGCCCGGGGACTCCGTGACAACTGGTGGCAGCGGTGGGATGTCCTGCACCCCGTGGATGGCGCTTCCTGCAGTAAGTGACTGGGGAGCAGTAAAACGAAGGGGGATTGACGAGGACCAGGCGTGCTGAAGGCTCAGAGAGGAGCGGTTTCAGGGGGCGGTAAACCCCTGGGAGTGTGTGACCAGCGAGAAGGACTGTGCAGTAATGGGGTCCCCCTGGGGACTGCAGTGAGCAGGCTCAGGGGTGGAGGAGCCTGCGGCTTGGCCCTGGGAGAGAGAAGGACTTTTGCAGTAACAGGGTTCCCCTGGGGATTGCAGCGAGCAGTCCAAGGGGCGGAGGAGTCTGCGGCTCGACCCTGGCAAAGAGGTGGTGACCTCGAAAAAGCTGGCATACTTGGGGTTCTTCCTGGAAACCGTGGGGAGCTGAGAGCACACAGGCTTGTGAGTCCACAACAACGTGGGAAGAGCGGAGTGACGGCCTGTCACTGTTTCCTTAAGAAGGACATTGTAACCCTGTGCAGAAAGCGAGGGTTGAGCATTGGAAAGTTCACCAAGGCACAGTTAATCGTGCAGCTGGAGGAGGAGGACCGCTCTAGGAACAGATTCCTGACCCAAATGGGGCTATCGCAGGATCTGGGAGCAGCTGGAGTGGTAGCCAGGCATCGCCAAGACTCCTGTCCCCGACCAGACGAGGGTCTTCACGATCGGGTTCCCCATCCGGGGATCGGAGATGCATGGGTTGGAGCTGAGTCCGAGAGAGCAAGAGGACTGTGAGAGACAGCGAGAGCCCGAGAAAGAGCTGCAGAAGCAGCAGCAGCATGAACTGGCGGTGGGGGAGCGGAGAGGCCTAGGGGACCTCCCAGGGGTGAGTGGGGATAGACCCCGGGGGGCCAGTTCCGCAGGGAACCTCGAGACTAAATTGCTGCCCCTGGTTAAGGAGTGGGGGGATGTGGATGCCCACCTCACTGCCTTTGAGCAGGCTGGAGATCTGAACCAGGGGGACCCTGCGGAAAAGCCCCGGTGTCTAGCTCCCTCGCTGGGTCCCAAGGCCGTAGACTCCGTCAGCCAGATGGATGGGGAGGTGGACAGGCTCCCACTCCTGGTCCCAACCTATATGTCTGTGTGGAGTTTCCTGGGGTCGGGCCCCTCGGACCCCCCAGGGGGAGCGGAAGGTGATGGTCAATGGGGAGACATTCCTGGGGTGGCGAGATCCTGGGACAGAGAGAACTGTTGTCAGGCCCTGGGTGGTGCAGCCTCAGATGCTGAGGGGCTGTGTGAGCAGGGTAAGGGTCCCAGGGATGAAGCCCCTCGCCCTGCCTACTGCCCAGATCCCTGTGCAGACCCAGGAGGGGTCAGGCTGGCTGGTTGTTGGGGTTCTCCGGGATATCGGCTGCGAGACCCTGTTGTGGGGTGACTGTGTCTCTTTGGGACAGGATCCAGACCCTGCTCCTGTAACTGCCAAGGGTTTGAATTTGAATCCAGGGAACCAATCGGTGGAGAGGGAAATGGTCAGTGAAAATGCAGATGACCTGGCTGGCAGGTGGGGGAGCCGCTAGGCTCAGGCTACCTGCCTGCCTGTAACCAGACCCCTGGGGCTGGGTGGGACAGAGAGATGCTCCCTGCGCCCTTGCACACTGGAGAAGGGGCTCACGCGGGCTCTGATGCTGTGAGGAAAGCAGCGAGCTCGCTGCCTACCCTCACTGGGACAGCAAGGGCAGTGCTGAGCAAGGGGGAAGATAAGACCCCAGCTGAGTGGGGGGAGACACAGGCAGGGCAGGGGATCTGTGGGGAGTGGCAAGGTGTTGGTAAGGAAAGTCTGGATGAGCCTAGGCAGCCTTGTGAGCCGATGGCTGTGTCTAGTCAGCAGGGTGGGAAGGCGAGGAGAGTGGAAGATGAGTGTCCCTGGACCTTACCTGTTAGCTGGGTGGAGAATTGTGACAGTGAAGGAAACGTGCCTGTGTCTGTCAGGGGTATTGACTTGCCTATGGAGGGAGCTACCCTGATCTCCAAGCAGTTGTCTGTGACCAGCCTTGTGTGCTGGGACAAGGGGAATGAGATCCCAAGCTGTGTGTCTAGGAAAGGAGAAAGTGTGTCCGGCTCTTCTTTGTCTGTGGAGCAGACAGAAGGGGCCTTTCAGCCTGTGATGGTTGAGGATAGTGCAGTTGTCTCAGAGTTGGTTCTGGATTCAGCTAAAGCCCAGGAAGGGAAGGGTCCTAAGTTTGGGTCTGCTCAGGAGAATGGCCCTGTAACTAGGTCGCATCCAGTTAGTGTCTATGTAAAATCCCAGAGCCCAGACAATTCTGGTGCTTGTATTTTGCCTGTTGCTAGTGTTTTGTTGAGAAAGAGTCTGTTGTTGCTCAGGAAAGCGTTCCTCTAGAGCAAGCCCTAGGTAAAGAGGGTAAGGGCAGAATTTCTGTGAGGGGTGAATTGTTGCATAGAAAAGCCCTAGGGAAAGGAATCCTCATGGAGTCTTTGCAAGCAGTTTACTGCCACTGAAGGGTGTGAAAGTGATTTAATCAAGACAGTTTCAGTTCCTAACAGCCAGAAATTTTCTGTTGTGAATGGATCCACGGACTGTCCTGTTGAAAGATCCAGTGTGGAGAGCCTTGAGAAGGTCTCAGATGAAGTGAAAGCTGTTAAGAAAGTTAAACCGTCCTATAACCAAGTGGCTGTGTTTGGCCAGCTTGATGGGGAGAGGACCCAATCCCAGTTTGACCCCCTGGGGTTTTGGGGTGGCCAAAGGGCACGGGCCGCATAAACCTTCCCACATGCGGCCTGTGAGTGCTATCGACCACCCCCGACCTAAGGGAGGGCGTGAAACTGGAAGGGCCTGGTGTAACTCCTACCAAGGAATGGGAGAGATGCTGGGGCATCCATGGGAACGTTGGTGGCTTCGAACTTCCCCAGGTCACTGGCTAAAGTGACCCCGCTCAGTTCGATCTCGAAGGGGGGAGAGATGTGACGAAGTGGGACTGTTCTTAATGTTTCCTCTGAATAGTGTGGGGGTGACTCAGTTCCCCTATGAAGTTCTTAAGTATCTAGGGGGTGGGGTAAGGGTGTATGATCATTGCAGAGCCCTAGAGGGCAGGTGTGTGCAGGAGTCTGGACACACAGAATGGCCAACACCCTGTTTCCTGGCAACTGATGGCCTGAGCTCTTCCGCCCTGCAAGGTGAGAGCTAAAGGGTTGGAGAACAAAGGAATCAGGTGACCTCCTGGCCCGGGAAAGGAACAAAGCCCAGAGGAGGAGGGGCTGGAGGGAGTTTCAGTTTGGGGCTGGCTGGGACATGGAGTGAAGGGCAGACGTGGTTGTCTGGCTCACTGCCCCCCAAAATGGACCCAGCTGAGGGGTCCTGTTCTCTGCACCTGCAAGCTCTGTTTTAGACCATGTTCCTGTCATCTAATAAACCTCTGTTTTACTGGCCGACTGAGAGTCAAGTCTGACTGCGAAGTTGGGGTGCAGGAACCTCTGGCTTCCCCAGGAGCCCTGCCTGAGCGGACTCGCTGTGGGAAGCACACGGAGGGGCAGAGGATGCTGAATGCTCCGAGGTCAGACCCAGGAAGGTGGAAGCCGTGTGAGCTGTGTGTCCTGCAGACAGGCTGCTGACCGGAAGGCGACCGCCCCAGAGTCCTGACTGGCTTCATGGGGAGCAGTTCCAGAGCATCGCCCGGGGACTCCGTGACAGCCCAAGCATGTCACTTTGCTCTCCCATTAGCCTCAGCATTGCATCCTCCTTCCTCTCATCGCGCTCCTCCCTCCTCTCATCAATTTAATGCTTTCCTGGACTCTGCCATTGTTTGCCTCCATGCATTCTGCTGAGCTCTTTCAGTGCGGGAGGACTGCATGAGCTCTGAGAACATTTAATCACAAGTGCAAAAAGAAAAGGAGTACTTGTGGCACCTTAGAGACTAACCAATTTATTTGAGCATAAGCTTTCGTGAGCTACAGCTCACTTCATCGGATGCATATTGTGGAAAGTGTAGAAGATCTTTTTATATACACACAAAGCATGAAAAAATACCTCCTCCAACCCCACTCTGCTGCTGGTAATAGCTTATCTAAAGTGATCACTCTCCTTACAATGTGTATGATAATCAAGTTGGGCCATTTCCAGCACAAATCCAGGTTTTCTCACCCCCCCCCCCCCCCAAACCTACTCTCCTGCTGGTAATAGCTTATCTAAAGTGACCACTCTCCTTACAATGTGTATGATAATCAAGGTGGGCCATTTCCAGCACAAATCCAGGGTTTAACGCGAACGTCTGAGGGGGGGAGGGGGTAGGAAAAAACAAGGGGAAACAGGTTACCTTGCATAATGACTTAGCCACTCCAAGTCTCTATTACGCCACTAGCCGTCACCTTCAGCCCCCAACTAAAACCCCTCCAACGCATTATTAGGGATCTACAACCTATCCTGAAGGATGACCCAACACTCTCACAAATCTTGGGAGACAGGCCAGTCCTTGCCTACAGACAGCCCCCCAACCTGAAGCAAATACTCACCAGCAACCACATACCACACAACAGAACCACTAACCCAGGAACCTATCCTTGCAACAAAGCTCGTTGCCAACTATGCCCACATATCTATTCAGGGGACACCATCACAGGGCCTAATAACATCAGCCACACTATCAGAGGCTCGTTCACCTGCACATCCACCAATGTGATATATGCCATCATGTGCCAGCAATGCCCCTCTGCCATGTACATTGGTCAAACTGGACAGTCTCTATGTAAAAGAATAAATGGACACAAATCAGATGTCAAGAATTATAACAGTCATAAACCAGTCGGAGAACACTTCAATCTCTCTGGTCACTCGATCTCAGACCTAAAGGTTGCAATATTAAAACAAAAAAACTTCAAATCCAGACTCCAGCGAGAAACTGTTGAATTGGAATTCATTTGCAAATTGCATACAATTAACTTAGGCTTGAATAGAGACTTGGAGTGGCTAAGTCATTATGCAAGGTAACCTATTTCCCCTTGTTTTTTCCCAGCCCCCCCCCCCCCCCAGACGTTCGTGTTAAACCCTGGATTTGTGCTGGAAATGGCCCACCTTGATTATCATACACATTGTAAGGAGAGTGGTCACTTTAGATAAGCTATTACCAGCAGGAGAGTGGGTTTGTGTGGGGGTGGGGGGGGTGAGAAAACCTGGATTTGTGCTGGAAATGGCCCAAATTGATTATCATACACATTGTAAGGAGAGTGATCACTTTAGATAAGCTATTACCAGCAGCAGAGTGGGGTGGGAGGAGGTATTTTTTCATGCTTTGTGTGTATATAAAAAGATCTTCTACACTTTCCACAGTATGCATCCGATGAAGTGAGCTGTAGCTCATGAAAGCTTATGCTCAAATAAATTGGTTAGTCTCTAAGGTGCCACAAGTACTCCTTTTCTTTTTGCGAATACAGACTAACACGGCTGTTACTCTGAAACCAATCACAAGTGCATTTTTTTTTGCCTTCTAATCTGCGCTAGCCTCTGAGACGGAGATGATGGGGGAGTGTAGAAACATTTGCACCTGCAAGGGGATAAAAAGGGAGAGTAGTATTTAAAAAGATACATTTTAGAGAACAAAGGAAAGACTATTTAACACTGAATCAAGCGATTCACATTACATAGCACATGTGCTTTTGGTACAAGGTTGCATTTTGCCTCTTAAATTGAGTGCCTGCTGGTTTGGTGTGAGACATCACACACGCTCGGCTGGGCAACAGAATTTGGCTTGCAGGCAGCCATGGTAAGGCAAAGGGTTTCAGCTTCTTCAGCCTTCATAACATGTGGGCCTTTTAAAAGGAGGGGCTTCGGTTTTAGGGTGAATGTGCAGCACAAGCCAACCCCCCCCCGCCCAATTCTCTGAGATGATCGCTTCACCCCTCCCCCTCCACCATGTGATTAGTATCAGGGAAGATCCCTGTCAGCCAAAGGCAAACAGCCCAGCAGGAACGGGCACCTTTGAATGTCCCCTTAAACAAATTTCCCGTATTTCAACCAGGTGACCATGAATGATATCACTCCCCTGAGGCTAACACAGAGAGTACCTCCAGGAGAGCTTCATGGAGATGTCCCTGGAGGATTTCCGTTCCATACCCAGACACGTTAACAGACTTTTCCAATAGCTATACGGGCTGCGAATGCATCCCAAGTCTTCAGGGCAAATGAATCATTAAACACAGTTGACACTTGCTTTTAAACCCTGTATTATATTTACAAAGGTACACTCACCAGAGGTGCCTTCTCCAGCTTCATGGTCCGGGAGCCCGCCTTGGGAGGGTTGGGAGGATATTGGCTCCAGGGTGATGAACAGTTCCTGGCTGCCAGGGAGAAGGAATTCTCCTCTTGCCTGCTTGTGCTATCCTCAACCTCTCCTCATCTTCCTCATCCACAAAATCCTCATCCTTGTTGCGTGAGACTCCCCCCTTGCAGGTGTCCACGGACAGTGGTGGGGAATTGGTAGGGGCTCCCCCTAGAATTGCATGCAGCTTATCATAGAAGCGGCATGTATGGGGCTCTGACCCGGAGTGACTGTTTGCATCCTTTGTTTTTTGGTAGGCTTGCCTCAGCTCCTTAACTTTCACATGGCACTGCTGTGTGTCCCTGTTGTAGCCTCTGTCCATCATGCCCTTGGAGATTTTGGCAAATATATTGGCATTTCATCTTTTGGAATGAGTTCTGCCTGCACGGATTCTTCTCCCCAAACAGCGATCAGTTCCAGTACCTCCCGTTCAGTCCATGCTGGAGTTCTTTTGTGATTCCGGGACTCCATTGTCACCTGTGCTGATCAGCTCGCCACGCTGGCCAAGCAGGAAATGAAATTCAGAAGTTCCTGGGGCTTTTCCTGTCTACCTGGCTGTGCATCTGAGTTGAGAGTGCTGTCCAGAGCGGTCACAATGGAGCACGCTGGGATAGCTCCCAGAGGCCAATAATGTCGAATTGAGTCCACGCTACCCCAAATTTGACCCAGCGAGGTTGATTTTAGCTCTGCTCCCCTCGCCAGGGAGGAGTACAGAAATAAATTTTAAGAGCCCTTTAAGTCAACAAAACAGACTTGGTCGTGTAGACGGGTGCAGGGTTAAATCGACCTAACATTGCTAAATTCGACCTAAACTCATAGTGTAGACCAGGGCTTAGTCAAAGCGATTCTGTGCTATCACACATTGTATATGACTTAAAGTATGCTACAGCCTACGCATTTTCAATAAGTAAAAAATAAAATGTATGTATCCAGAAACAACATTTACATCAGCTCTATCAGTTAAATGTGAATTTTAAATTACAACAGCTGCAATGAAATTCAGGATCATACAGTATAATTTACAGCAAATAAAGAGTGTTCACCTCTCAGAAAAAAAGAGGAGTTAGGGAAAAAAGCAAACAGTATCAGAGCTCCATTGTTTTCTGTGACACCATCATGACTTCTAAGTTTTTAAGCAAAATATGATTTTGACCTTTTACTCCAAAAGAAGTCAAAGTCATAGTCAAGAGATTACACTGAAAGGAATATGAAATAATGATAAACACAACTCTTGAGTTAAAACAGGCCAGGAGCCAAATCCTGTACTTTTTTTTAACAAACTGCTCCCAGCATAATCCCTTCTGCTGGCTGAGAAACAGTTTAACATAGGCACCGTCTCAATTTATATGTTCGTATTACACACAGAAAACTATGTTAAAAGAACATTATTAAGGTTGTAAAGTCAAGTGTTCAAAAGTTAGGAAATATAAGAATTAAGGTTGCCTAAACTTTGAATGCATGACTTTTCAACACTAAGAATATTCTTTTAATATACTTTTTTGTGCATAATTTCCTAGGTTTTTAAAAAAGAAAACAAAATTCCATCATGTGTCATCATATTGACACCACATGGTTCATCAGCAGGTTTGGAACCTTTAGATGCATCTTATAGACCTCTGCCACTTGAGCTAATGGAGTAATAGATAGCAGTAGTCAGTTGTCATCCTTTTATATGGACCAGCACTAGAGGGGGATGACACACATACTTTGCTAGTGAGTTTGTGATAAATGAAGGGGGGTGGGGGTAGCTCCCTTTTATGGACACCCAGCCAGCCAGTTAGCTGTAAAATCCTGTTAGTAGCTGTTCTCTACTTGCTTTACTTGTAAAGGGTTAAAAAGTCCATAGGTAAAAGAAAGGGAGTGGGCACCTGACCAAAAGAGCCAATGGGAAGGCTAGAACTTTTTAAAATTGGGAAAAAAATTTCCCTTTGTCTGTCGGTGGTGTTCTCCCAGAAAGCAGGGACAGAGCTGGAACTATGCTGTAAAAGCTTGTGCCAGGTATGAAAATCATCAGATCATACCGAGAAACTACTCATTTGAAACCCCAGATATGTAAGTAGATCAGGAAATGTCTAGGAAGACGTGATTAGGGTTATTTCTTTTATTTCTTATTCGCTTGTGGACTCCTCTGTACTAACCCCAGGTGCTTTTGTTTTGCTTGTAACCTTTAAGCTGGACCCCAAGAAGCCATTCTTGATGCTCAATCCCTGTAATTGTTTTTTTCTAAACCTAGCAAAAAGCCTAAGTTCCAGATGTATTTTCTTTCTTTTTGTTTTTAATAAAATGTACCCTTTTTAAAGAACAGGATTGGATTTTTGTGTCCCTAAGAGGTTTGTGCATTTGTTGTTTAATTAGCTGGTGGCAACAGCTGATTTCCTTTGTTTTCTTTCTCAGCTCTTCCCCCGGGGGGGGGGGGGGGGGCTGAAAGAGCTTGAGGGTACCCCACAGGAAGGAATTCCCAAGTGCACCTTCCTGGGTTCTAAAAGGGATTTTTTGCACTTGAGTGGAGGCAGCATCTACCCATCCAAGGTCAGAGAAAAGCAGTAAACTTGGGAGTTTAATACAAGCCTGGAGTGGCCAGTATTAATTTTTAAAATCCTTGCAGGCCCCCACCTTCTGCACTCAAAGTGCCAGAGTGGGGAATCTGCCTTGACATGGTTTCACATATATTTGCTGATAGCAGTGGAATGGTGAGACTCAAGGATCTTAGGTTCCATTCCAGGCTTTGGAGGGGCATGTATTCTAGTGGACACAGACTCCTGTGGTTTATCCCCAAATTGACCCCTTCTGCCCCGTCCCCTCCAACTTGTCCAAGTCCCATTCTCATTCTCCTTGCCTATCCAATCCCAGCCTCCTAATCTCATCCTAATCCCAGACTCTTTGGCCAGCCAGTCCTAGTCTTGCCCTCTGGGCTCACTGTCCGAGTCCTAGTCTCTTCTCATCCCAGTCTATCCCCCTCCCTACACCCAGTCCCACTCTCCTTGCCTAGCCAGTTCCACTTTCCCCCTTCTGGCTACTAGTCCGATCTCTCTCTCCCCTCCCTGCCAGCAGCACCCAGTCTCCCTCTCTATAGTCCACAACCAGTCTCAGTCTCCCATCTCATAATCCCCCTCTCCCCCACCTCCTTGGGTCTTTGTCCCAGTCTCTTTGCCCAGCCAGTCCCAGTTCTCCACCCACACTCCAATTCATTGTCATATCTGTCTTATCTTCCCACCACCACTGTTATCTCCCCACTGGTTTCTAGTTCTAGTCTCCTAGTCCAGCTAGTCCCACCCCCACCAACCTCCTCATCTGTTTTCAGTCCTACCCTCAGTCAACTGGCTCCTAGTCCTTCTGCCCCTTCCCACTATCTCCCTTGTCCTAGTTTACTCTCTCCCATCTCCCAGTCCCAGTCTTCTTACCTGACCAGTTCCAGCTGCCCCTCCCCACCCTCTCCTTGCCCAAACAGCATGCTCAGACATTCGGTGGGGTTGGCACATGTGCGGAGTAGTCAGCACTAGGAGCTAGGAGAGGCTCAGGGATGCTCAGTGAGGATGGAATCTTCAAAGATTTTAGCTGCTAAAATCAAAGAAGCCTCTCCTGAAATGCAAAATGTGTTTTTGTTTTTTCCAAAGGTTTACAACTTGGCCAAATTTCAACAGATTTTCACTGGAATAGCAAAAGGCAAATCCCTGACACAATACTCACCCTACTGCAAAATTTCAAATCCTTGCTTCAAAGAGTGGGGCACTGGAGCATTTTGAAAAAAGGTTACCAGATTTATTTTAACAGGGGCAAAACAATGAATTTTTCCCTAGAATTGTTGAACCATTTTTGCTGAAATTTTCTAAAATAATTCAGCATGAGATAGGCAACTGACATGGAAAATTTCAACCCAAACCATTTACATTTGCAAAATTATAAGCAATTGAACATAAGGTTTTATAAAGGGAAGTGTTGGGCAACCTTGCTGTGCTACCATCCTTGCCTATAATAAGTTTTTTCTAATGCAGTTATGTACCAGGCCAACTGATTTTCTTATATGTTACCAGCAGAGCAGATGATATAATGAACGCTGAAGTAAAAACCAGACCCCTCAAGTGGGAGCACGTCAGGTAGTTGAATAGATATTTCTGAATAACTTTATGGTTAGGCATAAATGGGTTAGATTTTTATCAGTAAATGTCAGTAAACATCGGTTTGACCATACGCAGACAAACTGATGAAAAAATATTTCCATCGATAATAATCAAAATTCACAGATAGACAAAGTAAGAAAAATGCTGCTTGAGAACTACAGTTTGATTGAAGGCTATTTACATTGTCTATTTTAAAACGTGATATTAACCATTTGTATTTTAAGTTTTAAAACTTTAACTTTTTGAATCGCTACATCTACTGTCATTAAATAATTGTCTGACCCTCCCATGGTCTGCAACTGTGAAAATTTAAATTTCTTGCAACTGTGAAAATTTAAATCAATAAAAATAAAAAAAGTTTAAAACCCATTATTTTGCACAACTGTGAAAATTTAAATAGATTGAAAAATCTTAAAAATAAACCAATATTATCCACAGAAGTTATACAAAAATTCTAATTCTGCCAAACCTATGTTAGGATAGATGATATCTGTTCACCACAGTCTTTAGAAAGGATGATTACAGTAGATTTTCTACCTGATAATTCAATCTCAGTGATGGAACCAATCGGGGGGGAGGTAGACTTCCCCCCCATCAGACTTTAGGTGTACACGTGGGGCCTTTTCAAGCCAATAGATATAACTGATGGTGGCACCATCAATGACACATCACCCCTCACCACCACTGCTCAAAACCTGCTCTGCTACGGCTTTCATCCACACAACCAGTGGTGTAGTCCTGAATTTGCAGGTACTGGAACGGTGTGACCCTGCCCCTGCCAGTGTGACCTCACGCCACATGGAGGATGCCATTTTGTAGAGCAAAATGGCATCCTCTGCACAGCATGACCTCGCAAAAGTGCAGAACAGTGTTCTGGCATGTTCTAGATCCACTACACCACTGCACACAACTGTATCTCTGTCTCTGAAATCTGTCTATATATGTTAGGGACAAAGTTGGTTTCACTGAGGTGAGACAGTGGGTTTGTCTGTGCAGTTTGGCAAAATGTGTTAGAGGGGCGTGATCATGGGTGCAGCTAGAATTTTCCTATGGAGGAGGCCTAAGCTCCACATACACCTTTTGTAGTGACCTCTGTTACTTGGCAGGTAACTCGAGCTACACTACAAAAGATGTAGGGGGAGGTGAGGAGCCCTGGGGCAGCTGAGTACCAGCAGGGTCGGGGGAAAGCGGGAGCTGGGGTGTAATGGGGAGATTTGGGAGAAGGGTGACAGCCCACAGAGCCTGTCCCATGCCCACCTCCTCTACCTGTTCTCACCAGGCAGGGGGTCCATACTGTCCAGCTGGTCTCACCCAGCTTTTAATATCATCCATCTCTGGCTCTTTCCTGGGCTCCTGACAGCAATGGCCCCTGTGCTACCCTGCCTGGTCTTAGCTGCAGTGTCCCCAGCTCCCTCCACACAGACCTGCCATCTAGAGCCCCCAGCACAGGCTCGACACCGACCAACTCAGAGGACGCTCTGCATCTGGGAGGGAAAGGGCCACCTGGCCTGAAACTGGCTCCCCCCACCAAGCACAGGCACCCTGCAGCTGGGGCCTGTGGACAGAGACCTGTTGCTGGTAGGGCAGGTTACCCTGGCCCTATCCCTCTACGGTCTAGTTTGCCCCACTCTGGGCTCTTGCCCCAGAAGTTGGGGTCGGGGGAAGAGGATACAACCCCAGCAGCAGGGAGAAGGGCACACACTCCACAGGGATATTCAGCATCTCTAGCCCGCCATTGCAACCCTGGGTATGATTAGGGAGAAAGTTGGTTTCATTGAGGTGGGATTGTAATAAGTAAGACACCCATCCCCTTGTTACCAGATGTGCCCCTTACTTTGGGGTATGCTCATTTATTAGGGTTACTCTTCTGGGTTCTGTAATTCTATTTATGTACTGTTTGTGTCACTTATGGTCTCATACGGAGCTCTACTTCTCCCTGCTGCAAGTTCCCTCCCAGTGGAGCTCTCCTGCAGGACCTAGATTCCCCAGGGCTGGGTTCCTCCAGCCCCAGAATCAGATGAACACACACACAGAGACATTAACAGAGCATGTCTGAGAGGACCAGGTTAATCAGCACTCCCAAGCTGACACCTTATATGTCCCTGGAGTCAGTGGGCTGGGTCGAGCAGCACCTCCAAGCTGTCTCCCTCACATGCCATGGGCACCGGGCTGGGCTGAGCAGCACTTTCAATCTGCCACCCTTATATGCCCTTGGACTCGGCAGGCTGGGTCGAACGGCACTTCTAAGCTGCCATGCTCATATGCCACAGGTTCAGCATGTCTTTAACCCCATGTTCACGTTACAATTGTTCTGGTAGTAACCCACTTGATGAGCAAACCCCACAGGATTTTTGAGCACTGCAGGGATCTTTAGCTTAGGTACGAGGAGTGTTGCTGCAGAGCAAATGGGGAAGCCAAAAAACACCCATGGTAGGGAGGAGAGAGAGAGAGAGAGAAGCAACCAGCTTAACCATGAAAGTTATTTATTGCCAGGTAATAACCATACAAGAGGAGCCAAACAAACCAGTTATAATATTAAATCTAACTTCAACTTGATTATAAAAGTCAGGTTTAGAAAACTATAACTGAGCACACAAGTCAGGGTCAGAAGGCTATACCTAGAGAGAGAGAGAGAGCTGGGTTCTCACCACTCCAAGAAGCTTGAATCAATTGGGGTTCCCAGAGGGTCCGGAGTGCTGGAGACAGGCAGAGCCCCCAGCACAATCGGTCAGGAGAAGATGAAGTCCCACTGGAACTGATGCAGAGTTCCGTGTGGTTCTTGCCTTGGAGTCTCTGTTCTCCATTCTCTATGCCAATGGAGATGACTCCCTGTCCCATCTTCGATACAAATGAGGCTAGGGGAGTTTTTTTAATCCTTTTACCCTTGTCCAGAGGGGTTTAGGTGTGTCTTCCACTGCCTTTTCATTGCTTTTTATAAGTCTTTCTTCTGGTTGGCTTTGGTTCAAGCAGAGGCTGGGTCGGGGAGGTCTTTTGTGAGTCAGACAGGCTGGGTACTGCGCCCTGGTTCCCCAAGAATGCAGAGCTGATAAGTAACACCTTCCTCTCACTAAGTTCACAGAAACTCTCTGTGGTGCATTTTACCAATCTGTACAGAGGACTATGCTCCCTGGAGGAGGGCCCATTAAATGACTGCTGGGACAAAGAGTGTAGCAGAGAGACTTAATAATAGGGATCAGGGCCTCATTGACTTGACAGTGGTTTTGGATCCTGCAGGGAGAATATGCTAGCTGGTTTGGAAATAAAATTTTAATTTGGCATGGCAAGGACTAAATAGCTATACCATTACTAATAACAAACTTGTTAAAATAAATAAAGTTGCAGGTCACACAATATTTTGTGTGTCATAAAATATCCTGTCTCAGTTCCTCATTCATGACAGAGAAGCAATTTTGTACGCTGAACTGAAGAACTAAAGAATAGATTTTTAATGACAATGAACAAAAGAATAAAGATTTTGTTTGTCAAAGAATTTCAAGTCCTTGTGTCATTCTGGTGCCTCCTGGCTGTACTTTTGCTTAAAAAAAGATACAATTGATATGGCAAATAACCAGAACTATGCATAGTATTTTAAATGTGGGATTAGTCCCCACTAGAGCACAAGATTAAGTCCCTCTGATTTATAGTATATTCTGTATATTCCAGATTTTTGATTGCTTGTTTGAAACTGCCCTTAATTACCTTGTGTGTGTATATAAGCAACTTTCCAGATACTAGATCAAACAGCGTTTTGGATAAATGGGTCAACAGTCAGCATCAGTCTAGTTGTGTATGAATGAATAAATGAAAATAAAACTACTTTCTCCCAGGCATATGTAGGAAATTAATCTTTTAAATGTTCACTGTTTTGCTTTCCCTTTCATAAGTGTCCTCACTTTGTCCCTCTAGTCACATAAACAGATAATGAGAGCAAACTCCTAAAGGGATACAGTTGCTAAAATTATGTTTGAGGTCAGTTGGTCAATAATACTGTGCTCTGCAAAAGGCAACACTAATATGCCTCACTAAAAGTCTAGAGAATATTGTAAAAGAGTAATATTCTCATTTTGATGCATGGGGAATTACACAAGCAAATATTTGAATGCTTAAAGGAAAATATACCCCAAAGATTTTATTTAAATGATTTTCTGTGGAAGGTGTAGAAATCCTGCATTAAAAATATTTTCCAATGTTTTTGAGTCAATCATACTTTTTTATTTAAGACAGAAATATTCTTAACAAAAGTAAGAACCAAAAGACAACACCAAGGAATTCCCTTTTAGTAGATATGTTCTTCTTGTCTCTGAATTACGTATTAAGAATCACCAAGTCAGAAAAAAAGCCATGCTGCTGCCGGCACTAGGCCCCCTCCTAGCCCCCCAGGCTGCCCTGGACCCCACATCCTCCTGAAGTGTGGGGCCCCCCAAAGCGCAGGGCCTGGGGCGGATGTCCTGGTCCTTCCTATGGACAGGATGGCTCTGATTAAATATACGTCCAAACATTGGTGGAGCCGGGCCCAAGTTCCTGAATATTGGTGGAGCACGGGCGCCATGGGCCCATATATCTCGCCACCTATGCATCCAAGTGCTTCAAAATGGATTCCTTGAGGATCTGCTCCATGATTTTTCCAGGGACAGAGGTGAGGCTGTAGTTCCCCAGATTCTCCTTCTTCCCTTTTTTAAAGATGAGCACTATATTTGCCTTTTTCCAATCGTCCTGATCTCCACGAGTTTTCAAAGATAATGGCCAATGGCTCTGCAACCACATCAGCCAACTCCCTTAGCACCCTTGGATGCATTGCATCCAGCCCCATGGACTTGTACATGTCCAGCTTTTCTAAATAGTCCTTAACCTCTTCTTTCACCACTGAGGGCTGCTCACCTCCTCCCCGTACTGTGTTGCCTAGTGCAACAGTCTGGGAGCTGACCTTGTCTGTGAAGACCAAGGCAAAAAAAGCATTGAGTACTTCAGCTTTTTCCACGTCATCTGTCACTAGTTTACCTCCTGCCTCCCATTCAGTAAGGGTCCCATACTTTCCTGACCTTCTTCTTGTTGCTAACATACCTGTAGAAACCCTTCTTGTTACCCTTCACTTCCCTTGCTAGCTGCAACTCCAATTGTGCTTTGGCCTTCCTGATTACACCCCTGCATGCTTGAGCAATATTTGTTTACTCCTCCCGAGTCAGCTGTCCAAGTTCCAAGTTGTAGCTAGCTGGTGCAACTTAGAACTGCCCTGTGGTATTGGCAGCCCCAGAGCAGAGGAAGTGTGAAAGTGGCTTAAAGCATCCTTTGCACCTTCCCCTCCTGAGCAGCAGAAGGGTCAGACATGAAGACTGTGATCTATTATTTGTATTGCAGTAGCATCTAGAAGCCCCAACTGAGATTAGACTTCATTGTGCAAAGCAATACATATGCATATAAGAAAACAGTCACTGCCCTGAAAATCTTACAAGACAAGACAGACACAGCATGGGAGAAAGCAAGGATTACTAAACCCAATTTACAGATGGGAAAATGAGGCACAGACATTAAGATACTTGCCTAAGGTCACAGAGAAGGTCTGTGACAGAGCCAACAAATGAACCCAGAGCTGGAGTCTCAGTCCATTACCTTAATCACGTGACCATCCTTTTTTTCTGACCCACAGAGTACATACCCAAATATCTGAACTGTGTGGACCCCACCACATGTAGCAGGAAAATTGGAAGCCCTGATAATCGTAAGTCAATAGGCAAGAGGAACCAGTCAAGAGGAACTTGTGCTGGCAGTTCATTAGATAATGGGGTTGAATAATGCTGATTCTGTTAATAGGCGTTATTCTATACCTACATAATGCTATAAACTATTTAGTGTATAACTGTACTCTATTCATAGATGTATATTTTCATAGAAATTCAGGGGATTTAGCTACACATCTTCCATTAAAATTAAAGTAAAATATATGACTAACTGCCCTGCACTACTGTAAAAAAATCTCAATCATGTATACTGTACAACAATCTTAAAATAATAAAGCTGAATTACAAATAAAAGCAATGACATTCTAAACTGGTTGCCATGACATTCTTAATTCAGCCCTATTGTTCCCTTCTTTTGCAGAACAAACATAACATCTAAAGTAAGAGAATAATCTATACTATGCACAAGTTGCCTGAAAAATATAACTTTAAAAATTTCCATCCATTTTTGTTGTATGGGATCATAACATTCCCCTCTATAATTCAAAATGGCAAAAAGAATTCTCATTTATTTTGAAAAGGAAATCTTTTCTGTCTTAAAACCTAGTACAGGAAGTTATAATCCAGCAAAAATATTTTGTGGCTCAGTTACAAACCTCTAAAAGTAAGTTTATAATGCAAGTGCTTTATTATTGTGGTAAAAGTGTTCTGCTCTGATTACATCATTTTCCTTTGTATTCCTACTGGAAGAACAGCCTTTATTTATTTATGTAATGTTGCCTCTTCATGCAGATACTGTGTCATAAAAGAAATATAACCTGACTCTGTCCTGAGTCCATTACTGCTTAAATGCTCTTATTTTTTTTCTTTTTGCGAAGCAGAGCAGGAATGGTTTTTAGACATTTCCATTCTATCTTGAAGGTGTTTATTCCCATAATTTTTCTTTTGTTTTCATGGTTGTGACATAGAGGTCCATTTGTGGTTCACTACTCTGAGTCATTAAGCCTGACATACTCACTATACCTAGCACACTGTTGTCATAATCTGTATCTAAAAAGGGGCATGCAAGATGATATTGGAAAACTAATAACTCACTGATCATTAATATTCTTGTATGATGTATGAACAGGGTGTTATGAATATGTAGCTAGCTGATGCAATTTACAGCTGCCCTGTTATGAATATGTGCTAGAATCATATTCTTAACATGTGCTTGGCAAGCAATGCATAAGCACAGTCTAAGGCAAACAAAGGAATGTGTATTTGCTTTTCTGACCACCTTGGTCTTCAGGCAGAAACAATGAAAGTCCATTTACATAGAAGGTAAACAAAGCTATCAAGCTAATAAGTGGGGGAGGACAAACCATGGTGTCTACATCCCAGGAGAAAGAGAAACTTTATCTGGGTTGTAAAGACAGGGGGTCTGAACCTCAAATGATAAGCAATAGAATCAACTGATTGTATACAATATTACTGTATTATAAAAGTGTATCAAATAAGGTCTTTTATGAAAGCTAATGACACACTGGTGATTCATATCACTGTGAAATGTATGTATTAACACTACATGAGGAAATATAGATATTTAATGATATTATGTTTTAAAGTCTGTGACCAAACACAGGGAGAAAGAGGTTCCCTCCCAGACCGGAGGGAAGAGGCTATCTACCTGTCTCTAATGAAATTAAGCAAGGTGTGACCAGAAACAATAAGAGCCCCAATTATATTCAAATCAGCAGAGGGATGAGAAGATCACAGGAAGGGAGGAACAGCACGAGACCATCCTGCCTCTTGAAACAAGGTAATTGAAGTTTGGAAGATGCTGTATAAGCAAGGAAAGAGAACTTGTAAGTTATCCATCACTAGACTGGCACAAGGGGCCAGAGCTCTTGCACGCTGAGAAAAATGAGTCCTTCAACAAAGTGACTGAAGTCTTTGGTAATGGAAGATTCATAAGGGAACTACCCTAAGCAAAGACTGTAGCTTGTTAAATTGGGCCTTAGCCATTAGAAAGCATATTTTTACTTTTGTTTGTTTGTAACCCTTTCTAACTTTATTCCTTCTACTTGCAAAAAGAAAAGGAGTACTTGTGGCACCTTAGAGACTAACCAATTTATTTGAGCATAAGCTTTCTGTAGCTCACGAAAGCTTATGCTCAAATAAATTGGTTAGTCTCTAAGGTGCCACAAGTACTCCTTTTCTTTTTGCGAATACAGACTAACACGGCTGTTACTCTGAATCCTTCTACTTGGTATCACTTAGCATATGTCCTTTTGTTAATAAACTTGTTTTATTTTTACAATAAACCAATTCAGTGCTGTGCTTGAAGGGAAGGGTATATTTACTCCTGTTAAGTCAATAAACTGTAATTTGCTTTTGTCTCTTTAAAGTATCTGAGTGTTCCAGGAGAGAGCTGGACTCTTCAGGGCACACAGTTTCGGGAAAATTCAGGACTGGGAGTGTATTGGGGTCAATCTGAAAGTAGTAACCAAGCAGGTGGAAGCCAGGGTGGGGCTGGTATGCTGAAGGCAGACTGCTGGAGTTAGTGTTGCTAATCCAGGGATGTACTGTGCACATGTACTGCAGGCTCGTAGGCTGGCTGCTGGTGTCCAGGTTGTGAGCCACAGAAGCAGTGCATTCAAGGCATTCAGGATTACAGGGCAGGCGGACACAACCCCTCACTAGTCTAGACTGCACCCAGAATGTGACAATAGTATTATAATTTTATGCTTTTATTCATGATGTAAAATTCTTAAGCTTACAAGACAAAGCCAGAAATTAATAAATACTGCACCCATTTCCATTCCAGTGATTACTGTTAACAGTGCATCATCTGTGAAATCTTTTAAGGATGAGTTCAAGTAACAGATACAGAACATAGTTATGAAGGGTTAGAATCCACTTAACTAATGTCCTCTTCAGGTGTTAATTTACAGGACTTTATAATTCTAGAGCCTGATTCATTACAAAAGTATCTATGCTGCTGGTAGGATATTTATGGCATACTTGATTGACATAGTAAGTGCCTTAAGTAAGTAGATGTGCAAGGTTTGGATTTAGCTACTTAGACAAAGAAACCAAACATGGACATGAAGAGGAAATACCCTTTTTAATCTAGACAAGGCAAATTACATGATCACAGCTAGGACTTGGCAGGGCCTAATTCAATTAAATATTAATAGCTACTACTTTGCATCAGCAGCAGTAAAACAATTTTTTTAATGACCAAAATGCAGCAGGAAGCCGAGGGGAATCTAAAGATTCCCCCACTTATACACAAATTGTAAAACAGCCAATTTAGTCTTCAGTTTATCATGTTGCTAATCCTTAGATCTGCTCTGTACAGGTTATGTTTGAGGAACGGGAGGACAGCCCAAAATGCTAAGGCTGGTTCTGTCTGACTCCAATAGTAGCAAATATGTCCTATATGTACCAAAAGGTCAATTGTATTTGATAACTGAATATGGGAACCACAGGTTTTCTCTCCTCTCACAGAATTCAAAAGCACATACTTTTATCAGAAAAGGCATGTTGTGCATTTCTACCAAATAAAGTCGAATTATTGATGGCAGTGGTAGTGCATGTATGTACCAAATAGAAAACATATAGACAAAGCCAGGCAGCAGCAGGGTGCTTGGTGGAAGATAGCCAACTTAATTCTGTTTCTGAAACACATGCAGAAATTCTTTAGGGTTTCAGAAACAAGCATGGTGGAGAGATATAATTCAGGGGACAAGGGGAGTAGACCTCATACATACTAATATATAACTTGCCAACCCTAGCACTGGACGCTATGCACCATCTCAGCAAAAATTACTTCTGCTGTGAGCAAGAGAGATCTAAGAGGTGTGAATCGTTATGTTGCCTTACTATAAGCCATATACAGTGCACAAAGCCACTAGGTTTAAAGTGAAGAACCATGACTGTTCTCATAGGAGCTTGGTTGGATAAACAGACGCACATACTGACCTATATCCTGAGCTGCACCCAAGAAGCATTTGGCACAGGTCAGAAGTAGGTGTACAAAAGTGGCCTCTCACTGATCTTAGAGCTGTCTTGGCCCTAGTCTGTACCATAACACAATTTAGAGCTGCATGAAGGCTGATCTAGTTTACGCTGACTGCCAGTGGAACCAAGGGGCAATTTTGGCAGTCAGGAATCACTGTGTTAAAAAGATGCACCAGGCATACCTCTCTTTTTCCCAAGCTTGTCCACAGTTCTAGAGGCCAGAAGAGGGAGTAGATCCTGGGCAGCGAGAAGGAAGGGAACACAAGAGGAAGTGTTTTTAAACAGAATCAAATGTGGCAAAGAGCTGCCAAGGGTCAGAGAAATGAGAGTGAATAAGAAAGGACAAATAGGACTGATGAGCCTAGTAAGAGCAAAACTGAAGAAAGAGGGAACAAACTTACAGGGGCTCCCTGACAGTCATCAGCATCTTCCCTCATCATCTCTTCCCTCTTCACTGTCTCTTAGAGAGATCATAATCTATATGAGCAATGGTGGATATGAATCCCTTCAAAAGAGGACCTCTCCCTCAAACATTTGAGGTGGAGATCTAGGTGGCTTTACAGATAATCTTGCAACTGGGTGGTCCCTACATGGTTAAACATAAGATAACCATGTATAAAACCCATAAGGATAACAGACTTGCAGTGGAACCCCATAATGGCGGAACGGTAAGACAAAACATCCCCAGGGTAATCTGGAGAATCTATAGCTGAAGTGTCAGGTGATGATGAATGAGCCCTTCTTTGGGAGTCGGACATAGGCTCAAGAGTGAACTCATGAATCTGAGAGCCTCCAGGATGAGACTCAGACCCAATCATAGATGGAACTGAGACCAGCAATGAAGGTCTGCGGTAGAGAATGGCACATAGATTGCTGATTCTCCAAGCTCAAAGTCACAACAGAGAACACTTAGATCAGCACTGTGAGAGAGAAACAAACACTGTCTATAATGAATTATGTGGCATCTGCTGGGTCTGCTTGGGTCTGAGTAGAGTCATTCATGTGTTGGATCATATTAAAGAAGTTCTGTATTAAAATCACAAATGAGTTTGATTCCCCATAGTTTAAATTCCAGGGTATTACTAATTAAGAGGTCTCTTGGTTTTTGGTACTGTTTCTCTCCCTCTATGTGTGAAACTTGCAAGCTGCTAATTGTGTTAGTACATTCTAAGACAGAGTCTGTTCTCAAAGCAATTCACAGAGAGAGAGACTCAAAGCAATACTCTAACAACAGAAACAGCACTCAGAGACTCCCCGCCCTTTTGTTGTATTAACAATTGTGATTAAAATAGAGATAGAGGATGTATGTGGATGGATGCTTGGTGTGGATAATAACTGAATGATCAGGGAGGTGCCAGCCTAAGAATCCAGTGTCCATCGGCTGAAGAAGGCGTCAAGTGGAAATAACCAGAGGACCCCCAGAGGGCAGACTGGAATCCACCCAACAGCCTCAAGAATGGGAGAACCAAACAACAAGATAACATCTAGCAGCAGGGAGCCGTCAGGAATGTGCTACCTGCTGATTGATTCAGCAACAGCATGATGAAGCAATTCCCATAGACTGGCATAGGAAGAAATTCCTATAAAAATAGACTCTAAAAAGTGAGAACTTTGGGGTCTGATTCTGCAAACCAACTTCCAGGAGCATCAGATGAGCATCTGACAAGGCCCTGCTCCCTCCTCATGTCCAGGCCACCTGGCCAGTGGCTTGGCATGAGCAACTCTAAGGCTGGTAACTATGATAACAACCTTGCAGAACCTGTGTGTGTGTGTTTGTATGAATGAATGTGTGAATCAATATGAGATTGAATGGAATGTTATGGCTATAACTAACTGCTTACTATGATTCTTTCTGTATTCACAATAAATGTGGTATTTTGCCTTTTTCCCTTTAATAAGATCCTGCTGGTTTTTATTTTATTGGTATAACACATGTAGCTGCAATAGTAATTGATTTCTAGATGGTTCCAAGTTCATGGCACCAAGTGAAATGCTCCAAAGGGTGCAGATCCACAGATTCAATTCTTGATGAAGAAATATCTGGCAGCACTGTGCTGGTTAAAGAGATATAAACACCTGGAGAAGTTCAAAAAGTATATTAAACATTTTAAGCAACTAGTAAATTGAAGGATTCCAAGTGCAAAGAAATTACATGTTATTAACAGACATATCAGTGAATTTCAAAAGCACCGCTGTTTGCTTGTGAACACAAAACTCTTAACTCCTGACAGAAATCTTTTCAAGTAATGATGAAACTGCACTGTGCTGTCTGCTATAGGTTAAAACAATTTCAGTTTTTGAAAGTGGAAATGTAATTTGCATGAATAGCTTTATGAATATCTGCTACTTGGATTTTCTAATATTTGGTCTTTTTTGACAAATTTATTTTAGATGAATCATGTGTTCAAAAGAGATTTTTGTGGTAGGCATCCATGGAATGTGGCCAACATGATTTTTACACTCGCCCTCTAGGCTAAAAGGAGCTGACAGAACAGCAGAGGCAGCACCACAGATCATTCAATAGTGTTCCCCTGTGGTTAGATGTTGATAGATGTCTGGCTGCATGTGCATGTTCCCTTTGTGTGCCGCCCCAGCCCTGCGCAGATAGTTGGCATGGCAGACCTCGAGGAAACCTCCCAATGACCACAAGATCCGTTAAGGATGAAGGCACCCAGCCAGGTTTATTGTTGACGAAGCATGGTACTAGTATCCCACAGACTCTACCAGGCCACTAATACATGTAAGCCTGTAACAATGGACCAGCTCAGTGAATGGCAGGACTTTCCATTCCTCCCTAGGCCAGACAAAAATACTCCCTTTGAGATACATCTTTATACCCCGATATAAACAAGACAGTACTGCCCCTCTGACATAGTTAGTTACTGCCCTCTGACATGGCTAGTTATTATCCATCACCTTGTACATGTTGGTTTAATTAAAACATCTCTATTATGCACTGTTATCCTGACCTTATCTTTTAGGAGGGGTTAGTGTGTTCCTGTTATCCTTGGGGAATGTTTTTGTACCATCCTTGATATCGTAATGTTCTGGTACCGCTTAATATCGGGATATGTTTGCAAGAGTACTTTGTGAGTAGCACTTCTTAGAAATGTGTATTTTTGCAATTTCAGCCCTATTCTTGCCAAATTCTGTGAGCAGGTCCTGCCTCACACCAGGCCTCTGATACAAGGGCTTATGTCTCAGGCTTTCTTCCTACTACATTCCCTTTGGTCAACCAAAAAGAAACTCTGGTGAGCCTGTAGATTTCTTACCTGGAGGGGTGATCTGAAGGGGTCTGAAGTGCCTCAGAGAGTAACATTAATAACGAATGAGGCAGAGCTATGCAGCAGCAACTTCTACAGAACCAGCCATTGTAGGGGTGGCTATAGTCAAATAGTTACAGAAGTGGAATTTCTTTATAAAAAATGAAGAATTTCTACTTTGAGAGAACATTACAGGTACCATTCAGCACTCAAAAGTTAGAAAATGCCCAACAGTGCATATGCAACCTTATGTTTCCCCCCGTTGCATCTGCATTATGATGCAGTCTTTAGACCAGATTCAAAGCCTACTGAAGTCAATGGAAAAACTCCCAAAAGATTTGGATCAAGCCCTTTAAGGATAACGTCACATATTATTTGTCACATAATACAATACATTATACAATACATTATCACTTCTTTTCTGAAACCTTACCAGGCATATCTTTGTAAGGCAGGCAGTGAATGAGAAAGGGCTCTGGAGGAGACTTTGCAGCATTCAGTGCATATCTAGTGTCTAAATCAATGGGATTACTGACATACCTGAAGTTAGGCAAATGCTTCAGCACCTTGATGAATCGGGGCCTATGGGCCCAGTACTCCAAATACTCATGCATGAGTTACTCATTGAGCTCAATAGGTCTAGTAACATTAATAAAGTGTTACTCACATATCTAAGTGTTTGTAGCATTGGGCCCAAACTTGCTAAAGTTTTTTAATGTATTTATTATATCACTTGAAAATGTTTGCATACAGTTTTTTTAGGAATCTCACAAACAAGGATCAAATGGTAAATGTTTGATATGGAAACTATTTTAACTTTCACTGTCTCCTCCCCACACTTATTAATCAAATGGGTGAAACTCCGGGCACACTGAAGTCAATGGGAATTTTTGCCAGTGAATTCAACAGTGGCAGGATTTTCTCCCCATTTCTTTATTTAAATATTTTAACATAGAGATCTCTGCTCCAAGTCAAACCTTCTTATAACAGAAGAATACATAAACCCTCAACATACCATGAGCAGTAAGTACACGGGAGGGTTTGTGCGAGGAGGTGAATAGAAGCATTTCTGAAATGTTCAGGTACCTCTGGAAATGTGGTAGTAATTCCAGAAACACTGATGAGTTGGCATTATGAGCGACTGAGTTCCTAAAAGACTCTCTTTCTCAAAAGGATATCTCAGTGCAATGGTTTCAATCTGCTGGTATTCTGATTAGTATTCATGGGTACCAGGGATTACTGCTAAAACAAAACAAAAATCCACAACTACTGTGTTATTTAGCCTTAAACTGTCAAGAGGAAAGTTTCATTTCTCTTTCCAGACATTTTCTATTCACAACTGGTTTCTTTTATATCTCTGTGAGGTTAGTTCAGGGCACCTATAACACTGCCAGAATGGTGCCTCAGGAGTATGTTAAGTATTCAGCTTTGTAGTTCAAACCTGTTAAGTAATCAGAAGGCATCACTTTGACAGAGTTATTGGTCCCTGAACTAGTCACACCAAGATATTATATAAAGATATTCCAAGAGACAGCTAGTGTAAGATAATAAATGCTACAGAGATAACATAGGTAGAAATTTAAACTCCACAGATAAAATAAAACACAACAAGAAATATGATTTAAATAAAAAAACTGCACAGCTTTGATATTCATCCAGCAATGCGGCATATTATATCTTAGAACTCTTTTTGTTGGTGTAATTTAGGGCACAATTCTGCAAAACTTACTACTGAGCATAATGGTTACTATTATGAGTATGAGGTCGTGAAAGTCATGAAGTTATGGAACTTCTGCCAGGAAATGAACTTGTTAAAATTGTATATATATACACATATATATATAAATTAGACACCAAGGAGCATATATAAACCAACCAAGTCACTGCATGATTTTATTTATATAGCTCTGTCCTTCCTCATTCCCCCACATTTTTACTTGTTTTTTCCCTCTTTTCTTGTGCGATATGCGTATAGTCTAGGTTCTGTGCTCTTTGGAACAAGGATAATGTCTGACTTTTTGGCTTGTGAGGCACCTTCCAAAATTTTGGACGCTGTTCACATAATGAATAATAATAATACTCAAGGCACCAGTTGAAGCTCTATAGTTGAGTTCCACTTTACATTTAAAGTGGGAATTAAACCTCTGTTATGTATGAAAAATATAATATATCCTTTCCAAATTTACAGCACTTTCTCTCTGAGCATAGAATGAATTTTCTGAGAGTTTACAAGCAAATCCATTAATAAATTGATGAGTTAAAGTTATTTAAAATTAAATTCTTTAATAAATTTAGTATCCATGTTGGTCTTTCTTTAATCTCAAATTATTTTAATAACTGAGTAACACAGACTCTTCAAGCTTTCTGTAGAGTTATAATTCTTTGAAATCTTGTGCATGGGTTATAGTTAAAGAATGTGGGTTATAATCAAGGTAAGTTATTACTGTTGTTGTATCTAAGTGTTATGATTATATAGGCTACACACAGAGTCAGATCAGCAGCTCAAGTAATTAGGGACACTGGTCCTAATCTCTAAGGTTACAATCACCAACTTTCTTCTACAGCTTATTTGCATCCAACTATCCCATTCACTGTAATGAACTAATGTTATGAGAGAGACTGGACACATTTGTCAAAAGTTCTTACCTGTAGAATATTTGGTCTATGTCATTGCACTTTAAATATTCTGTGTGCACATTAACTTGGGTGTCAGTGGCTGGAAGGACTCCAATGTCACTCTGCCTTTGCTCTGCTGTGCACTGAGATAGTATTATCAGGGGAGCTGAGATGGGAGCATAGTTAAGAGGAAGCCCTTAAAGTGCAGAAACATAAGCCTTTACATAGTGCCAATTTCTATTACACAACCCCCTAAACCAATAAGTAAATTTGAAATTAAGAGTCATATTCACCAGTACACTCTGCTTGCTTTGAACTGCCCTGGTGTACTCGTAAATTTGCTTGTAAACAAATCTGTTTACCTGATTTAAGGTTTATACAACATATCTTCAAATCATTAGACATACATGACATTTTTAATAACTATTAAAAAGCCACGGAAATTCTTAGACAAAAAGCTATATTAAGATACAGATAAGGCTAAAGGTAAATACCAGCAATTTAAGAATAAGTATATTACAGGGATGTTGTAATTAACCCAAACCAATCATTATAAACCCAGGAAATTCAGAGTCAGGATTACATTTAAAAGAAATTCAAATATATTGAGGTATGGAAAGGCATAAAAAAAAGAACAAACTCTATTGCGTCTTCAAAATTAGTTTTGTCTATCGTGGAACAACAGCACTAAAATACCTTAATCATTATATGGTTATATTATGGCCTCACTACAGGGCAGAGTTAAGGTTGTTTGCGTACCTTAAGTGTACATAATTACAGCATAATTATAAGGTACTGAATTTTCATAGTGGGATTTGATGGAACTTTTATTGCTAATTTCATGATAAATACTATTTACAGGTGCGAGTAGAGACTGAATTTTAGATGAAAGCTGGAATAATGAACAGTTTTTAAAGTCCTGACACTGAAATGCAATTCTAAAATTTTTATTGTGAAGACACAGAAATAAGCAAACCTCGAAAGGCTTGGTGGTTCAAGTCAGACAGACAAGTAAATATTGTTATTTAGATTCTACCTGAATCTCCAAACTTGCACAAGAAATCTCATGGCAAGTGGCTTTTTTTTATTTTTTGGAGATTTCTTGTCTATCTGCTTCCAGTTGGGTGGAGACACTCCAGGGAAAGCATTTCTTGCACTATGGCCCTCTCCACACTAGGAACATTTTCTAAAAATGTCCTACTATTACTAATGCCGGGTTGCTGATGTTAGGAGCCCAAGGATATATCTATACTTCAAGCTGAGGGTGTCATTTCCAGCTTGAGTAGATATACTTGTGCTAGCTCTGATTGAGCTAGCGCACTAAAAATAGCAATGCAGCTGCAGCAGCATAGGTGGCAGGAGGCCCTAGCTATCCAATTACATACCTAGCATTTCAGATGGGCTTGTACGTGGCGTGGCTAGCCCCGCCTGTCCCTCATGACATCGCGGCTATACTTCTACACTGCAGCTTGATCAGAGCTAATGTAAGTTTGTCTCCTTGAGCTGGAAATTACAGGTCAAAGTATAATGCTTGGTCTCCTGGAATTGATAACACCAGTAGAGTATTCCAGGTGCAGAGACTGGCATTTTTAACACTGTGTCATGCAAGTCCCTTGAAAACAGGTCTAACCGCCCTGCTGTTAAAAATGCCAGCAGTTAATGAAAAGCTTGGACAAAGTCAGTTATGTATATCACTAATGTTCTAAACCAAATGGGAGGAGGAAGATAGGAAGAGGAAGTTTGGAGGTATCTGACTGATGGTCCTAGAGAGATTTGCCTTCACAAAGGGTGTCCATAAACTGTCAACTTACTGCCTCATTTAAACAAAATACACTGAAAAATGCAATGTTTTTACTGAAACCTTGACACAAACACCTTGTTACCTCCCAAAGATCTTCTCAGATGCCACACTCCTTAACCTTTTAACGAAAGCTAACCTATTACAATCAGCATTTCAAAAAAAGAAAGGTTTAAAAATTCTTGGTGAGAAAATGAACTTTGTAGGCAGGATTTTGAGTAATATTGTCTTTCTTTAATGAATTCTGACTCTTGCTTCTCTTCTCTAATACATGCACGCACATACTCTCTGCTGGAGGTAGTGGATGAAAAGCTCTGAGAATAGTTCAATCCATTTTAGGATGTGCAGTGTACCATCCTGTTAAGATACTAAATGGTGCATTTGCTAGGAAGGACTAATCTGTCACTCTCAGACAAGAGAGAAAAGTGATAATGCTTAAATGACCTTTACATTCTTCTTTTTTTCCCCCTTCCAAAAATTAGAGTCTACATATCTCTGTGAGAGGCCTGTAGATTACTCCATTTTACTCTGCTATATACCCTCTGTACTAGATTTAACTTGCAGTGCAGCCACCATCATTCTGGCAGTGAGCGTTGGCTCACAACAGAGATTGGCTCAAAGTGCAAAGTCTGAATAAGTTCCTGTATCCAAACTTTCACAGTCTTCAGGTGTATCTGATCTTAGTCTCTGAAGCAAAGATAGGCCTGAACCAAAACTAACACCACTCCTTAGCAGCTAGAAGGGTTTCCATTGAGCAATGCAAGATTTCTCTTTCTCCCCAGAGGCTGAGAAAACCATCTCCACAGCACACCTGAGATTGAGATTAAGGCTCAATGGGATTGAGTTTTAGGTATCACTGTGATCCACAAAACTCCTGCTGGGCTGCCACCTAAACCTGTAGGCACCTAAACTCACTCGGTGACTAAGCTTTTGCTGTAAAAGTTCCATAGGCACCTACATTTCTGCCTCTGGGCATGCCTACTGCTGCCTCAGGCAGGTGTCCTGATGCCTATCTCACACCTCAGCCCCAGCACAATCTTCAAACCAGGCGAAGATAGGCATTTCTCCACCTATCTTCCCTGTGAGGCTCAATCCAGTAGGCATGTTCAGAGCGTAACTCCACATAAGACAGCTGTGGGGAGGGAAGAAAAGCAAGAGTGAGAGAAGACAGCTGTTAGCCCAGTGGTTACAGTATGCACCTGGAATGTGGGAGACCGCCCCCTGTACCACTCTGCCTCATATGAAGACAGGATTTGCAAATGGGTTTCCCATCTCTCAGGCAAGTGCCCTAACTACTGAGTAATGGATATTCTGATACAGGTCTCTCTTGTTGAAGTCATTCCAGTTTAATTAAATAACAATTGGATCAGAGACTGAGAATGTTTAGGGCCCTCAGCGTTGCAATGTGTACAGTAAGTCCTTTTGTGGGACCAGGCCATTAAACCAGTAACACAGTGCCAGATTTTCACGTGCTCAGCAGGCACACAGGTGGAGCAAAATTTTCAAAAGCGCTCAGCTCCCATTTTAGCACCTAAATAAGGACCAGGGGTACTCTCACCCCTACATTGGCCTCTTTGCACTGGGTAAGAGGGCCAGGGTGTCATAAAGGGGCCCTAAAGTCCCCAATTACAGCAAGGGTAGAGTTCCCCGACACAGGCACTAGTGAAGACCGTTTTTCCTACACTGTGAGTTCTGTTGTGTATCTTAGTGACACAGCACAGAATCTCACCCCAGTTCTTGTGAAAAATCTCACTACAGTAAAAGCTATGTTATCCAGCACTTTATCAACCAGAAATCTCTATTAAGCGGCATTTCTGATATCTCTCAATACAAATCTTCAGTCTAGTAACCAGGACTAGTATTCTGCCCAGGAGGTTATGCATTGCACATTCTTCGCTCTACTTTTATGCAAAAGAAGCAGAAGACAAGTAAGCAAGCTGATATCAGGGATTTATTCAAAAAAGCACCTTTTAGGGTGTGTCATAGGGTCATTACAGATTCAGCCCAATCTCCTACACCTAGGGTTGCCAACTTTCTATCTGTACAAAACTGAACACCCCTGCCCCTTCCCTCCTTTGAGGCCCCGCCCCTTCTCCAAGGCTCTGCCACCTGCTCAGTCCATCTCCCCTCCCTCTGTCACTCTCTCTCCCCACCCTCACTCACTTGCTCATTTTCACCAGGCTGGCTCAAGGGGCTGGGGTGTGAGAGGGGGTGAGGGCTGGGGGTGCGGGCTCCGGGGTGGGGCCAGAAATGAGGAGTTCAGGGTGCGGGAGGGGACTCTGGGCTGAGGCAGTAGGTTGGGATGCAGGAGGGGGTGAGGGATCTGGCTGGGGGTGCAGGCTCTGGGGTGGGGCCATGGATGAGGGGTTTGGAGTTGTCATAAAAATAAAGGGAAGGGTAACCACCTTTCTGTATACAGTGCTATAAAATCCCTCCTGGCCAGAGGCAAAACCCTTTCACCTGTAAAGGGTTAAGAAGCTAGGATAACCTCGCTGGCACCTGACCCAAAATGACCAATGAGGAGACAAGATACTTTCATATCAGGAGGGGGGGGAAACAAAGGGTTTGGTCTGTCTGTGTGATGCTTTTGCTGGGAACAGATCAGGAATGCAGTCTCAGAACTTCTGTTAGTTAGTAAGTAATCTAGCTAGAAATGTGTTAGATTTTCTTTTGTTTAATGGCTGGTAAAATAAACTGTGCTGGATGGAATACATATTTCTGTTTTTGTGTCTTTTTATAACTTAAGGTTTTGCGTAGAGGGATTCTCTATGTTTTGAATCTGATTACCCTTTAAGGTGTTTACCATCCTGATTTTACAGAGGTGATTCTTTTACCTTTAATTAAAATTCTTCTTTTAAGAACTTGATTGATTTTTCATTGTTCTTAAGATCCAAGGGTTTGGGTCTGTGTTCACCTGTACAAATTGGTGAGGATTGTTATCAAGCCTTCCCTAGGAAAGGCGGTGTAGGGCTTGGGGGGGGGGAATATTTTGGGGGAAGATGTCTCCAAGTGGGCTCTTTCCCTGTTCTTTGTTTAACATGCTTAGTGGTGGCAGCATAGGGTTCAAGGACAAGGCAAAGTTTGTACCTTGGGGAAGTTTTTAACCTAAGCTGGTGAAAATAAGCTTAGGGGGTCTTTCATGCAGGTCCCCACATCTGTACCCTAGAGTTCAGAGTGGGGAAGGAACCTTGACAGGAGTGTAGGAGGGTGCTCCAGGCTGGGACCCAGCAGTTCAGAGGGAAGGAGGGGATCAGGGCTGAGGTAGGAGGTTGGGGCATTGGGCTGTGAGGGCTCCAGCTAGGGGTTCTCTGGGGTGGGGCTGGGGATGAGGCGTTTGGGGTACAGGAGGGTGCTCTGGGCTGGGATCCAGGGGTTCAGAGGGCAGGAGGGGGCTCAGGGTTGGGGCAGGGGATTGGGGCACCGGAGGGGGTCGGGGTGCAGGCTCCTGGTGGCGCTTACCTCTGGCAGCTCCTGAAAGCAGCAGCATGTCCCCACTTTGGCTCCTATGTGGAGGTGCATCCAGGTGGCTCTGCATGCTACCCTGTCCGCAGGTGCCACCCCCGCAGCTCCCATTGGCCGAGAAAAGTGGCCAATGGGAGTTGCGGAGCTGGTGCTTGCGGAGCTGGTGCGGAGCTGGCTGCCTGTATGCCTAGGATCCAGAGGCGGGACATGCCACCACTTCTGGGAGCCGAACAAAGCCACGGCAGGCAGGGATCTTGCCTTAGTCCTGCTGCGCCACCGACTGGACTTTTAATGGCCACGCTCCACACAATTGGCACAACAGAGACTGCTTGGGGTATATTTATATCTACCTTTTATCTATATATGGCCCAATTAAACTAAAGTGACTTTGTACACTGACTCTGTGAAGAGGCCTTAAAGTGATTGCAAATGTAATTTGCAGTCAGTTTAAGGCCCCTTTGCACTGCCAGAGATCGGTAAAGGGGCCTTAGTGTAAATAAGAATCAGGCCCACAATCTTTGTGATGCTTAATCACTTTGAAGTGCCTAACTGAGAATTTTGTTGCAAATCACAATTTAATAATATTTACATTGAAAACTATGAAGCAGACATTGTGTCTGCATGTTTTAAATACTGTAAACTTCTTGGGAGAGGATCATTGCATAAGTTTGTACAGTGCCTAGCATAAGCGGCCCGGGTCCTCATTGGAGCTTCTGGATGTTATTGCACTATAAATATTAAATAATGACAACTTCCTTTTCCTTTATGTGTTGAGATCCTTTACAGTCTTTTGAAAGTTACTCTATTCATTCGCTTTGGTCACCCAAGCTGATTGGCTATTGTGACATTTTGGGGGTCATCCAGAACAGTAAAGGGTTCTGTCACTGCCTGCCCTGCAGCCTTAGGGTACCTTAATGCTGTGTTGCTCTGGCTCAGATCCCTGACACCGGTAACCTGCCCACAAGCACATGCTCTCACCTTGGCTTATACCAGCTTACTTACTCCATGCAGGGTGGCACCAATAGCCCTTCCTCAGTCTCACCAAATCCATCCTCCCTGAGTTCTTAAATACCAGACACTCAGACCATTCCCCTCTGGTTCGTCATCCTCATAGGCATGAAACCAGCCCCCCGGTTACCAACTCACTTTGGAACCCACGCTCCAAACAATTTGCACAACAGAGACTGCTTGGGGTAAAAATAAACAACAGGTTTATATAATAGAAAAACCACAGGTTCAAACATGAATTAGCAGGGAAAGCAAATATACACAAGTTAGACAGAAAATAAAGACACGGCCTTTACTCTTCTACATTAGATAAAATCTGTTTTCTAATACAAGTTACCTATTGCCTTTGCACAGTTTCCCAGCATACCCCTAGCCATAGCAAGGATCCAGCACTCACCAAGTAACTGTCCCTCAGTTTCTGAATACAAATTTCAGTTTCAAGCCTCATTTTTAAAAGGGCTTTTTCCTTTTCTTCTTCATCCCGCCCCCCCTCACTCCCCCCAACTGCTCCTGGCATGGTGACTCATTGTTATTCAGGGTGGGAAAATTCATGCTAGCATGTCTCAGTGTCTTCCCATTAACTCTAATGGCTCATAATTTGTCTTTTCCTGGGTTGTACATCGCTAGGTGCTTGGAGCTAGGCTCATCTCTTTGGGGAGGCAACCCCACCTGGCCTGACTGTACCACAAATTATAAGCATTCTATATACATGAATACATAAATTCATAACCACAGTCTGTGTATGTATCTCATAAAGACCACTGAGTTCAGAATATTATGAACTTTAATAAAAGACCTTACTCAATATACTTTTATAGTATGATAATACAGTATTCAATCAGTTGCTTTAACGGTTATTTTTTGGGGTTCAAACTGGCTGTTCCCCCCTTGGGGTGTCTGGACGCTTACTGTCACAGCTCTGGTAACAGCAATAAAGGTTTTGCATGCTAATCACTAGACAAACAATGCTGTTTCAAGACTTTAAATCCCTGATGTCCTTTTTGAAATACACAGGTTGGAGCTCATCTTATATTTTTGTTTTGGAGCTGGGGGAAGAAAGGGTGGACTTCAGCTCGCAATGGACCATGGCAATAGAAGATTGTGACATCAGCCAGCAGGTAGGCACTCTGATACACAGTGGAATATGCAAGATCTATTCAAAGAAAAATTTGAAAAATCATGAATTTTAAGGTAATTGAGCAAATGCTCCCACAGAAAATACTTAAAAAGAAAAGGAGTACTTGTGGCACCTTAGAGACTAACAAATTTATTTGAGCATAAGCTTTCGTGAGCTACAGCTCACTTCATCAGATCCGATGAATATAGATCTGCTGCAGTGGTTCTCAACCTGTGGCCTGTGGGCCACTTGTGGCCCAATCAGCACACAGCTGCAGCCCATGTGACATCCTCAGGACTCTAACTAGGGCATGGCAGGAGGGGCATCTGTTCCAGGTGCAGAGCTGGTGGGGGGGTGCAAAAATGGGCGGCGCAGGATTGGGGCCAGCATAAGCCCTGCCTTTCCCTGGCAGGATTGGGCCTAGCAGCATCGGGGGAGGCCAGGATGCTTAGCATCTCCCCCACCCCGCAGGATGGTGGGTCGGTCCAGTGACCCTGGCTGGAGCAGACTCCCCAGCATTGGGATCGCAGTGGCTGGCAGGCAGGGCAGGCTGCATGGCTGACCTACGTACAGTTAAGGTAGAAGACCAGCAGGCGTAGGGAGGGGGGTACAGGGGACTGGGGCATGGAAACAAGGATGCAGCCAGTGCATGGGGAACAGTCCAGGGGGGTTAGGTCATGGGGGAGGCATTCCCTGGCTGGGGAGGCAGTCTGGGGAGGGGCTAGAAGCAGTCTCTGGGTGGGGGGCTGGGTGCAGCAGCGCAGAAGTGAGGGTGGGAATACACCATGCCACGCCATTCTTACAGTAAATTAATTAATGTTAACAGTTAATGTTTTGACTTGTTTTGCTAATTTAAAATGCTCTTGGTAGACATTTGCCAGTGTTGAAATGAAAGGTACTGTATCAGAGGTCCTCAAAGTGTGGGGCTCGACCCTCTAGGGGGGCATGGAGGAACGTCTGGGAGGTGCAATGGGGCTCAGGCCAGCCCCCATGGGGCAGGGAGGGAGCGCCACCTAGCCCCTCCCCACCTCCCAGTGCTGCTCTGGTCCCGCCCCCAGCTGCGTCCCTGGCTCCCAGCCCCATGCCTGTCCCTGTCCCCAGTCTCAGTGCGGCTCCGCTCCCGGCCCCATGCCAGACCCCAGCTGCTGGCCATGGCTTCGTTCCTGGCCTGGGGCCGAGGCTGGGGCAAGGCGAGGAGTAGAGCTGCACCTGGCTGCGAACCTAGTTGTGGCTCCCCTCCCCACGCCCCGCCCCCAGCCTCGATCCCGCTCCCGGCCCCAGTCACACCCTCAGCTGCATCCCAGCCCCAGCTCCCTTAGCCCGTCGAACAGGCCGTTTGCCAATAGGGGCAGAACAGAGAGCTGGGGTAACATGTCTATCATCATAAAGATACCAACTAGCCAGGCTTTCATGCTGTTGAATCATCACCCAACATCTCAAAAAAGATATATTAGAATTGGAAAAAGTACAGAGATGGGTAACAGCAATTATTAGGACTATGGAACAGCTTCCATCTGAGGAGAGATTAAACAGACTGGGGTTGTTCTTCTTAGAAAAGAGATGACTGAGGGGGAGTATGCAAGATGTCTATAAAATCACAAATGGCATGGAGAAAGTGAATAAGGAAGTGCTATTTACCCCTTCACATAACACAAGAACCAGAAGTCACAAATGAAATTAATAGGCAGCAGGTTTAAAATAAACATAAGGAAGTACTTCTTTACACAATGCACAGTCAGACTTTGAACTCATTGCCAGATTATGTTGTGAAAAATCAAAAGTATAACTGGGTTCAAAAAAGAATTAGATAAATTAATGGAGAATAAGTCCATCAATGGCATTAGCCAAGATGGTCAGGGATGCAACCCCATGTTCTGCGTGTCCCTAAACCTCTGACTGCCAGAAGATGGGATTGAAAAACGGGGGATGGATCACTAGATAATTGCCCATTCTGTTCATTCCCTCTGAAGCAGCTGGCACTGGCCACTATTGGAAGATGGATACTGGGTTAGATGGACCATTGGTCTGACCCAGCATGGCCAGTTTTACGTTCTTATGAGAATCCAGAATTTGTTCTTGAAAACCCAAGATTTTCTGAGGCCAACAGGACACTGTTAATAGAGATTTGTCCATTTTGCTCATTTTATCATTCTTTGTGTTCACATAGCAAAAAGAAGTTATCAGGAATAGATTTCAACATGAAATTGAAAATTACAGCTGGTCAGAAAATGGAAAAATAAGTTCACAAAAATTTTCAAAATTTAATTTCCATTTCATGCTGAAATTTAATTTTCAATCAAAATTCTCCAACCAACTTTACTGAAAATACTTTAATTACATTTTGCAATTCTGAATCAACTACTGGTGACAGCTGTCTTGCTAAAAAGTGACATCATATTCAATATTAGCCAGCAAAGATGCATATTCTAAATTCTGATTCAACCCTTGCTCTGCATACTGATCTAAATCCCTTTCCAAATTAGGGGGGAAATAGCAGACAGTCTACTGAGTGAAAGAAAAATCTAGAATGCACACTACCTGCTACCTATGCAAGTAGATTGACATCTAGTGTGAAAACAGAGAACTACACGTTCTATACAGCAAACAAAGTAGGATGATTACATTAGTTTAAAAATTATAGCGCTTTAAAACATAAAGAGAGACATTTCCCCATGTTTCAACTCTATGGTGTTTTTAGAAATGATTACAAGGAAGCCTAAATCTTATGGCCAAGAAGATTCTTATTTAAGTTCCCATGCAGCAGAGTTTCCCATTCAGAGTCTTACATACCACATCATGTTACTTAAGCTGGGCAAATGGCTACCTTGCCTGTACACAGACTATTTAGTGTGATGTTCAGTTGAGATATTGAACAGATATTCAGGGAATCTGCAAGTAGCTGGTGAAAATATTAGTGACTGTATTTAATGACTGTAAAAATCAACATTACTCCAGCTGCACGGACCTGTTCACATGCTCACAGTTCCACCAAATTCATAACTATCCTAGCTGATTAATACATTATCATCAAGTAGTCCTCTCAGAACTTTTACTAGGTTTCTGTCATGTTATGCCTGATTCTGCCATATATAATTACATCATCCGTACATCTCATGTGCTGAAAATGTTTAAAAGAAACCTTTCACATCTGTAAAATTAAGACAAGATTCAGGATACTAGATTTGATAATATGCAGTTTTAAGTCAACTGTATTTGTGTGTTTCCTCCCCTTCCTTTTGGATTTTTTGTTTTTGTTTTTAAGTCTGGTATATTTTGCACAGAATATCCCTCTAACAAAGCGACAATAATGACTTACCACATAGCAACACACACAATATCGCTAGTCTTTTGTAACTCTGCTGGAGAGAACTCACTGTGTGAGACCTTGAAGTTTCTTAATTATGACCACATAGTCGCTTTATCACTTGTCAATGCACATTATATACATCTTGTGAATTTTCTTTACATCTGGTCGCAGTGGGGACCAGGATTTATATTTGGAAATCTCTAAGATTACCAATACCTAGAAAGCACTCTAAGAATTCATTTTAAATATCAGATCTGCTTCTGTGAATTTTGATACAGTTTAGTGAGATTTGCTAATAATAGTCACAGCTGTATATCCATGCTTCTCACAACTAGAGATTTACTTTTGCCAGCTTCCATACTCATAAAACACCCTGAAAATGGTAATGGACATTGAGTGTTTCTTTGTTGTTGATATTCAAGGAAAATACAAAAAACGATGCAATGGGCATGACATTTAAATACAACGATCATTGTTACTTACATCAAGACCAAGGAATGGAAACATACAACTCCATTGCTTAACACTTTTAGCATTTTTTTGGTTTTGTTTTGTTGTTTTTTAAACACAGGAGCCACCTGTAATTTTATACATACAATGTTAGTATGAGCCAAACGATACACTTTCACACTGCCTAATTTGTGTGCACAGGATGAAATCCCGAATCCACTGAAGTCAGCCTGAGTCTTGCAATTAATTTTAATGCAATTAATTTACCCACATCCATTTGCATATAAAATAAGGTATTGTTAGGGAGTGTAGCGAGGAGGTGTGGTCTCCCTCAGAGGCGGATGCGGAGGGAATGCCACGAGGCGCTTGATGGATGGAACTAGGAGGGCCACCCTTCGCATACCAGAAGCAGAGGGGCAAGACAGGAAAGAGGAAGTAAAACGGCCAGTCCAGCAGCTCAGTTGAGAGGGAGCTGCCGAAGGAGACAGACCCTTCTTCCCTGCTGCTGGAGTGGGATGCGAAGGAGAACTGCTGCTGCCCCGAGGACCTGCATGAGCTTCCAGAGAACCCTGCCACTCCCGATGCTGAGGAGCTGCTACTGCTACCTTTAGCAGTGTATCCCAGAGAGACTGAGGATGACTCCCCCTTGGGTGCTAGGGCCCTGGGCTGGGATGCAGTGGAGTTGGGTGGGTCCACATCCCACTACCCCTGCCACCCCACCTCTGGGGTGGCAGTACTCCCCCTCCTTAGGCCAGGAGGCCTGTGCTCCTCAGGCACTCCTGCTGGAGCCCCACATAGGGTTGCCAGGCATCTGGTTTTCAACTGGAATGTCCAGTCAAAAAGGGACCCTGGCGGCTCTGGTCAGCATTGATGACTGAGCCGCTAAAAGTCCAGTTGGTGGCACAGGGGGCTAAGGCAGGCTCCCTGTCTGCCCTGGTTCCATGTGGCTCCCAGAAGTGGCTAGCATGTTTGGCTCCTAGGTGCGCAGGTGACCATGGGGCCTGTGTGCACTGCCCCCACCCTGAGCACTGGCTGTGTAGCTCCCATTGGCTGAGAGCCACGGCCAATGGGAGCTGTGGGGGTGGCACCTGCAGGCACAGGCAGTGCGCACGGCCCTCTGGGCCCTCTGCCTAGGAGCTGGACATGCCAGCTGCTTCTGGGAGCCGCCTAAGGTAAGTGTCACCCAGAGCCCACACCCTCACCCCCTGCCCTAGCCCTGAGCCCCTTCCCACACTCTGAACCCCTTGGCCCCAGCCCAGAGCCCCCTCCTGCACCCTAAATCCCTCATCCCAGCCCCACCCCAGAGCCTGCTCCCTCAGCTGGAGCCCTCAACACCTCCTGCACCCCAACCCCGTCCCAGCCCGGTGAAAGTGAGGGTGGGGGAGAGCGAGCAGCAGAGGAAGGTGGGAGTGAGTGGGAGCAGGGCCTTGGAGAAGGGGCAGGGCAGGGGCAGAGCCTCAGAGCAGGGGAGGGGCAGGGCAAGGGTGTTCGGTTTTCTGCAATTAGAAAGTTGGCAACCCTAGCCCCATAGAGTATGCTTGGTGCTCATCTCTGCTGGGGCCCCATAAACTGTGCTAGGGCTGCATCTTGGCCTGACTGCAGGCCAGAGCCCAGACTGTTTGCTGCCCCACCCTACTGGAAGGATGGGCACATAAACTGCTACAGTTCTGCTGGACTGCAGGCCAGAGCCCAGACTGTTTGCAGCACCACCCTGCTTGAAGGCCGAGGCCTACTGAGTACCCCTAATTCCCTCTTTCTTTGTGTTTGAGAGAACTCTAGCAGACCAGACTGTGAGAAGGCATGGTTGCGAAGGGATGGTCACACACGCTTACAGTTATATTCTCTAACAAAATTCTAAATTGTATATGTGTATAGCATTGTCTCTGTTGTACAGGCCTCCGTTTCAGTTGTGGGTTATAACAATTTAGCATAACAGCAGCACAGCAATAATAATATATTGTATTTGTATTGTTTTATGCTGACAGATGAGACACGGATTTAGACAGAAAACTCCTTTTTGAACTGAGCTCTAAGTTGTGACATTAAGCACAACCCTGTGGTTGGTAAAGAGTGGCTATGCCCCAGTATACGAGTACCATCGGCCCTGCTTTGGAGAGGCACTCTGCATCCAAGAGCTCCAGAAGAAGGTGCAGTGTACACTCCCCTCCACATTCATCCATTTCATAGCCAATGGAGAAGGGAAGAGCCTGGCCATAGCTCTCCTCCTTGCCACCCATTTTACAGAGACAAGTGCTAACCAGAGAGCTAAATCTGCAGAACCCTCATATGTGGCAAAGACTCCCTATGTACCAAGCCAGTGTACAGGGATACAAAGGGAGAAGAGGATACTGTGCCCTCTTTTCCACATATGCACTGTGACATTGCACTCTATATGATTTTCAAAATATGCTAATGAGTGTGAATATAATGTAACTGGGATATGCTTCATGCAAAAGGTCTCTTGTAAGGTATCGTTACAAAGCTTATAATCTACTGAGTGTGGTCCTCCTATTTGTATAAATGTATCACTCTTGTATCTGAAATTAGAAATATGAAATATAACTCTGAGGTCCTACTGTAGTTATGCAAAGTGTGGGCCGTTAATGGTGGTTTGAAATCTTGATGGCTCCCATCAACCAGGACAACTGACTGTGGATGGCTCTGTTTGCTTGCAGGCCTTCCTGTGAGTCAGGCTGGGAGGAATGAGGGCTTGGAGTCTTACAGTGACATGTGACCATGTCACCTGAACTGGAATCCATCTTTAACCTGGTGCTTTTCCATTTAGAAGGAGAGGTGAGAACCCAGAGAGGGACAAAGGATTCCCGCCTCGTGCAAAAGATATATAAGGGAGTGGCACAGAACAAACGGGGCTGCAATCATGAGAAATCCCCTAGCTACCACCTGAGCTGGAATAAGGGCTGTATCAGGGGAAAGGATTGTGCCCAGACTAGGAAGGTGTCCAGTCTGTGATAGAAGCTTATTGAAACATCTGAGGGTGAGATTTTATCTGTATTCAGTTTCTTAAATATATTAGGGCTAGACTTGTATGTTTTATTTTATTTTGCTTGGTAATTCACTTTGTTCTGTCTGTTATTACTTGGAACCACTTAAATCCCACTTTTTGTATTTAATAAAATCACTTTTTATGTATGTATTAATACGGGGGGGGAGGGGAAACAGCTATGCATATCTCTCTATCAGTGTTATAGAGGGCGAACAATTTATGAGTTTACCCTGTATAAGCTTTTTGTTTTCAGTTAACTGTTTTCAGTTAAGCTTGCAACTTTTAGGGGACATGGTTCAGACTTGGGTCTGTGTTTGCAGCAGGCTAGCGTGTCTGGCTCAAACAGGCAAGGTTCTGGAGTCCCAAGCTGGCAGGGAAAACGGGTTAGAAGTAGTCTCAGCACATCAGTTGGCAGTCCCAAAGGGGTTCTCTGTGATCTAACCTGTCACATGCACCCATACAGGAACCAGGCAAAATCTGTGTCAGGGAAGGGATCATGTTTTCTTTTGTGCCTTCTACAGTGCCAAGTATACTGTTGGCACTTCCATTATAATTAATAATTGGTAACCTGTTACTAACAACTTTTCACTATACTGACACTTCTGTGCCACTTGCAGGATTCCTCTCAGAACAGCGAGTCTCTATTGTTCCAAATTCAGCAGTAGCCATTTCTTATCTGAATTATTTACCAATACTAAGAATCTTGAGTTCATTTGGTTTATATGTGGGAAAGGGATCTGAGGAGAGGCTGTAAGAGATCCCTACACACGGCTCATATGTTCCTTAGCACACATAACCCCATGATCGAAGGAGGCAATCTATGCTAGGATAAGTGAACACAAGGTTTTCTTTCACTATCATTTAGTGCATATGTTGTAACTGCTATTTTCCTCTGAGTGTTCCTCTGACTAACCAAGGAGTTTGTATATATTTTGCTAACTTGCCCTTTTAACCGATTCTGGATCACATCTGTATCATTGGGTTTTTTTCCTATTTAAAGGGGGTTTTGTAATTTTGTAATTAGATGTTTACCTGTGGAGACAAGCTAGTCTCTTGGAAGAGTGCTGGATTTTTTTTGGTTGGTGGGATGATTAGAGGTCTCTTATTATAGATCCAAAGCTCCATATAGCTGTCCCTCTGAGTAATTAGTCCTTGATTTTTTTAAATCCAATCCCTGTGATACTACAATCTACACAGCTGTTGTATGTTTTCTCTTTTATATCAGTCTGTAGGTTTTTCCTCCTGCTAGTATCTTGGAAACTTCCATGACAAAATTTTGTCTCTCTCAGTATTTTTCATTGTACAGATTTAATCATTCCTATTTTTTTGCTTTTGTAAACTAACAGTAAAACAGATGTGTAATCTTGACATCATTATTTTATAACTTCAGTTTGACACATGCTTTAAGTTTGAGAAGTTTTATTCCATGACTGCAATGTCCTTCAATAATAAGTTGACAATTTTTCACCCATTATGTCAATACTACTTTCCATTTTTTCCAGCATAGTGTCCAACACCATTGTCAATCTGGCAGAGATTTTCCTGGCCATTTTATTTACTCTTGATTCTGATTTTCCCACCTCAGTATGTGCAAGTTTGTAGAACTGGTTTCCTTTTTTTCCCTCTCTCCCTCCTTGCCTCTGATTTTGTCCTGAATTTTCCATTTGTTTTCAGTCATGTCAGCAAGAAGTATTTTTCCTTGTTAAGCACTGATACATTTGATTTGCATGCATTTTACTACATTTAGGATATAAGTGGTAAAAAGGACAGAGAAGCAGCATGCTCAGCAGGTCTGTTTACTCCTTCAGTGGCATCAGGTAACAAACTCACTTTATAGTCGCAGACAGATAAGGGACAAATGTCCAAAAATGTGCTCAACGGATGTACCCACTAAATCCCACATACGTGCACCCAAAATGAACAACTGTACGTGCAAATGGGCACTTAAACATGAAGCTATTTGTCTTGCAGAAAGGTTTTGACAAGCACAGCAGGAATGATTGTTTGGAACTAGCCATAAAACAATTCTGAGGTATTTTTGACAGTTATGTTCCCCATTAAATCAATGAGCTTATAAACTGAGCTTTTAAAACCTCAACTTTGGATTCAGGAATACTAGATCTGCGGGTTTGGAAAGAAGGAGTATGCCTGTGTGCATAACTCTCTGACCTTCACACAAAAAAATAGCAGTAGTGTTTTTTGCTGAGAGAGGAGGAGAAAATGATCAATGTTTTGGGCCTAAACTGTCAAAACACATGAAGGATGATTTGTGATTAGTGTTGACTACTGTGATCTGAAGAATTACTAACCTTGATTTAAGGCCTAGTAATGAGTTTTTGGTTGTTTTACTCTATTTTGTGATGATGGATTAAAGCAGATGAAACAAAAGAGTAATACGTTAATGACTAACTATTTTTGTTATTTTTAGCAATTTAAAGGTAGCTTAATTATACATATTTTTCCCATTGTTTCTTTTTATTTATAGTAGCATACTATTTAGTAACTATATTTCAGATCTCATGACAGCTCATGACAGCTCTTTGACCACACCTTAGCAACAACCTGGACAAAAGAGTAAAATTCTATGAATGGCCTTTCTTAAAGAGAGATTAAACGGATTTATACACCTTAGAATGAATGAGGCTGTTAACAACATTGTCGAAACAGTATCAAATGTCTGCCAAATAATTTAATAAACCTCGGGGTGAGGAGTTCTCAGTAACTGGCAGAATAAAACTGCAAATATAATCAGAAAACTGGCAAAACCTTCCAGAAATTTTACTCTTAGAACTTTCAATTCCCTCAAGGACTGTGGATTTTCTATTAGTTTCATCTTTGTTTTATCTGTACTAAATATTAAAAACTATGATTTGGAGGGGGTCTTTCAGCATAATTACAGTTTCTTTTAATATACTTGGGATGAAAGATTTTACTATATAAATGCAAAGTTGGCCCAAACCTTGAAAGGTTCTGAACACTTACTACTCCCATTTAGCACTTTATATGTAGTCTGGGACTTTTTAAACTGCAAGCTGAGGAATAATTATATTATAAAGAATTCCTATCTATTTGGAAGTTAACTCAAGCATACTGAGAGGAGATTCAATTAGATGTGAGTAATTTTCACAGGAAATAATTCCCAACGTCTTAGGATTTCTTTTAAAGGCTAACTGACCGAAGTGCAGTCATATTACAACTCTCAACCTGCTTATGATTCATGTGATGTCTTTTTAACTGTTTTAATACTAAGATCTGGCCCTGTAGCCATTGCATTTTCTCCTAAAGCCAGTTTGGATTAAGTATACTGAATTTCTGAAAGGACAGCTGACTACCCCTTTATTTGAGTCCCCACTCATGTTTGAGCGCCTTGTTTGGCTGGTATTTTCTGTAGTGTGACTGAACACTATATAAACACAATTAGAATGTTTAAATACACTATGGCTCAAATTCGGTGTAAAAATCGGAAAGCAGATGCTTTTCACCAAATTAAAGGCTGACAGCATATGCCTAAAAAACCCACAAACAATCCACAAAACCAGTAATGGACACACAGTTAATAAAATGCCTACTTTGTAGCCACAATTTTTTAAAAAAGCATCCTAATAAATAATACAGAAATGGCTTGAATGCCTATAGAAAGCGATGAAAATTATTTTTATTTTTATGCATGAAAAAATATTTTCTGAGTCCAAAAAATCTTAACATAAAAATATAAGACCTGCCATGTTGGGTCAGACTATGGTCCATCCTGCCCATTATCCTGTCTCCAACAGTGGCTCATACCAGAGCTTCAGGCAAAGTGTAGGGAACAAAGCAATTATGGAGGGATACTCTGCTGTCTTCCACTTCAAGCTTCCAGTAGTCAGAGGTTTAGGGTCACTTCAACCATGGGGTTGCATCCCTGACCAACTTGGTTAATGGTCATTGATGGACCCCCCCCCATCCATGAATTTATCCAGGTCTTTCTTTAACCCACTTATACTTTTGGCCATCACGACATCCACTGGAAATGTATTCCACAGGTTAGATGTGCATTGTATTACAAAGGACTTCCTCTTTGTATTAAACTTGCTGCCTATTAATTTCATCGGGTGACCCCTGGTTCTTCTCTATTTGCTCTTTCCACATCATTTATAATTTTATAGCCCTCTATCATATCCCCCTTAGTCATCTCTCTTCTGAGCTGAACTGCCCTAATCTTTTTAGTCTCTCCTCTTATGGAAGCCATTTCATACCCTGGATTATCTTAGTTGACCTTCTCTGAAACTTTTCTCATTCTACTATATCCTTTTTTAGATGGGGTGACCAGAACTGGCCACAGAATAGATTAATATAGTGGAATTATATTTTCTTTCCTATTTTCTATCACTTTTCTAATAGCCCCTTACATACTGTTAGCCTTTTGGACTTCTGCTGCATGTTAGGTGGAAATTTTAGGATTTGACTTCCAAATTTTAAAGGATGCCTTTTTGCCTCTAACAGCCTCCATCACTCTGCTGTTTAGTTATGGTGGCATTCTTTTGGTCCTCTTTGTCTTTTTTGATTTGGGGTATAGAGCCTATATTATGGTGTTTTTAAGAAATCTCCATGCTACTTGTAGACATTTTACCCTTGTGACTGCTCTTTTTAATTTCCATCTAATTAATGTCCTCATTCTTGTGTAGTTCCTTTTTTTAAAAATTAAATGTTATTGTGATCAGGGTTTTTGGTATTTTCCCCTCTACAAGGATGCTAAGGATCTTGTTTCACAACTAGTTGAAAGTTGAAAAGAATGAACATGGTCAAGCAAATTACAAACTATGGACTTGGATTTAAGCTTTATTTTTATTTTTAGTAATGACTGGCAAAAAACTTTAAATTAATATTCTAAGGACCCACATGAGAAATAGTCTGACTTCACTAGTAGTTTTGCTTGGGTAAGGATTACAGGAACTAGTTGTGAAGTTTTAAAAGGCTATTTATTTCTTATGCCACCCACAGAAAGTCCACACTGAAATGAGAAAATGAGTAGTAGTAATGTGAGACAACATGGGTGAGGTAATATCTTTTATGGGTCTTCTTCAGAGCTCTGTGAAGCTTGAAAGTTTGTCCCTCCCACTAACTGAAGCTGGCCCAATAAAATATATTACCTCCCCCACCTTGTCTCTCTGATATGCTGGGACCAACATGGCTACAACACTGCATATAGTAGTTGAAACAGGAGCCCAGTGGGTGGGCTGACATGGAAACCAGGACCCCTGTGAGAAATATTTTATTGGATTTAAATAGATTTAATTTTTACTACAAGTTTGTTTTCTATCTGGCAGACCTTTAGTTGCAAATATTAGTTTACATCTAAAATGAAAACCCTATATGATGCATTATTTTTTGCTTGCCTTACCAGCATATATAAATGCATTCAGATTGATTTAAATGGGTAGGTGAAACAGTACAATCCTGTTAAGTCAAATATACCATGTGCATTATTATTCACTATATCCAGTGATGAGCTGCCAGAAGCTGAAGAACCGGTTCCTTCAGTCGCTCCGGGTCTTTGGTGGCACTTTGGTGACACGTCCTTCAGTCGCTCCGGGTCTTTGGCGGCACTGAAGGACCTGCCGCTGAAGTGCCGCTGAAGGCCCGGAGCGAGTGAGGGACCCGCCGCTGAAGTGCTGCCGAAGGCCCGGAGTGCTGCTGGGTGAGTAAAAATTCTCAGGGGAGCTTCCCCAGCTGAGAGCTCAGGTGGGATGGAAAGGACGGTCCCGCCGGCTGCATGTGGTCTGCAGGCCACAGTTTGCCCGCCCCTCTAACAACCGGTTCTAAACCGGCTTCAAAATTTAACAACTGTGGGGTTCGCGCGAATGGGTGCGAACTGGCTCCAGCTCACCACTGACTATACCCTCATTCACTAAGGGCCAGATTCCAATACACTTACTTGTACTGTGTAGCCCCTTATTCTATCCACTGAGTTAAAAAAAAGTACTATTCAACACAAGTAAAGACATAAGCATCTGGCCTTCTAATCTGAGCTCAATATTTTCTACTTTCATTGTTGTTTTACCTTTCATAGAAATACCTAGTATAAAGACAAGCTCTTTTTAAAAAAATCAAACAAATAAAAATAATATAAAATATTTTATGTTTTGGGTGTTTTTTGGAAAAATATACATGCTGTTATTTTCTGAAATTGCTATTCAATAACGTTCATTCTTTTCTTTTTGGGTAATCCCCTTAAGAGTTAGACTGAGGACTAACCATCAGGAAGCTGGTTCAGCCAACTCAGTTAAGGTTTTTTTTAAAACTTCTAAGAGCAAATTGGCTGTTTAAACAAATATATTAATGGATCATTTCTCTTTTTCTTTGAGGTTTTCAATCAGCTGGTTTTACTGTTGCATGCGCACAGGCACGCACACACACACCCCACACACAAACACAAAAACTACCCCCAACACTTTAAATTATTATCCCTCGACTCTGGAACTCGCTCCTCCTGCTGGTCTGCAAGAAACCAAAATTGTTAGTTCTTTCGTTATTCCCTGATGCCCTAGATATTTAATTATGCTTTTTGCCTGAATGAGTGATGTGTAGGTGGGGGGGTTAGATTTCTTATTTTTAGGGTAAATGATTTTGATGTCTTTGTTTGACATTGACTCAATTTTTCAACCATTAAACTGACAGCTTAATTAATGTGTTTCTAATATTGTATATGCAATCAAATCCTTATGTTTTTACTCAGGAAAACACTTGATGACTCTATAGTATGGGAGTTTTGGTTGATGAGTAAAAAGTGTGTAATGACTACAGTATTTGACCTAGAAATCATAAGCGCATTTAGTAAATCAAATAAACAAATACTTTCAGTGCCATTTTTCAAAGGGTACAGAGCAGAAAACTGAGCCCACATGCTAAAAGATGTAAAACTTTTCTGACATTAACTATATTTACACACTGCAAGTCTACCAGAAAATAGTTTCTTGGCTATTCAATTTAAATACTACAACGTTTTAAAGAAAAATTTAAAAAGAGATTACTCAACAGCAAAAACTTTGCCAACTCCAGATATACCCAATTTTGTTCCCCTAGGAACCTGGGATCCGTGCAAGGGAGCACAAACCGAGAAAAAAACATGACTTTTGTAAACCTTTTCCTCTACTAACGCTACAACAATATGAAACCAACTGGATAAATGTCAGTTAACACAAATCAGATAATAAACCCTTGCTCGCCATCCAGGATAACTACTTTGGAAACAAGAGAAATGGTGAAAAATTACACACGTATACAAACCCAACATTAATCTTGGTTCTTGTAGTAGGAAGAGAGCCTGGGACATAAGCCCTTGTATCAGAGGCCTGGTATGAGGCCTGAGCTACTCACAGAATCTGGCAAGAACAAGGCTGATACTGCAGAAATGCATATTCCTAAGAAGTGCTCGTCACAGAGTACTCATGCAAACACATCCTGATATCAAGTGGTACCAGAACATCCCGATATCAAGGATAGTACAAAAACATTCCTCAAGGATAACAGGAATACACTGACTCCTCCTAAAAGATAAGGTCAGGATGACAGTACATAGTAGAGATGTTTTGATTGAACCAACATGTACAAAATGATGGGTGATAAATAGTGACAGAGGGCAGTAACTAACTATGTCAAAAGGGCAGTCCTAACTTTTTGTATCAGGGTATAAAGATATATCTCAGAGGGCATATCTTTGTCTGGCCTTAGGGAGGAATGGAAAGTCCTGCCGTTCACTGAGCTGGTCCATTGTTATGGGCATACATGTATTAGTGGTCCGGTAGAGTCTTCAGGATACTAGTACCATGTTTTGTCGACAATAAACCTGGCTGGGTGCCTTCGTCCCTTAGCAGATCTTGTGGTCATTGGGTGGTTCACTCACTGGGTCTGCGCAGGGCTGGGGCGGCACACAGAGGGAATACACACACACACACACACACACACAGCCAAACATCTATCAACATCTAACCACTGTTCTCTTGTGTATTTGCCAGATCTTGGGAGCAAATTCTCTATATGTATAGAATGAGAACTGACTCCAACTAAGAAGCCTTGGACACTCAGAAAGCTACATAGAGTTGATGAAGTGACCTAAACAGCTGCAAAAGTAATGTCTTATAAATAGGACTGTCATGTGATTAAAAAAATTGATTGCACATTGCAAGATATTTACATGCCAGATGCCCTAAAGATTCATCTGTCCCTTCGTGATTTAACCACCATTCCAGAGGACATGCGTCCTTACTGATGATGGGTCTTGCTTGATAACAATCCAAAGCAGTGCAAACCAACACATATTCATTTTCATTGTCTGAGTCAGATGCCACGAACAGAAGGTTGATTTTCTTTTTTGGTGGTTTGGGTTCTATAGTTTCCGCATGGGAGTGTTGCTCTTTTAAGACTTCTGAAAGCATGCTCGACACCTCATCCTGATCAGATTTTAGAAAACACTTCATATTCTTAAATCTTGGGTCGAGTGATGTAGCTATTTTTAGAAAACTCACATTGGTACCTTCTTTGAGTTTTGTCAAATCTGTAGTGAAAGTTTTCTTAAAACGAACAACATGCTGGGTCATCATCCAAGACTGCTATAATATGAAATATATGGCAGAATGTGGGTAAAACACAGAGCAGGAGATATACAATTCTCCCCCAAAGAGTTCAGTTCGAAATTTAATTAACGCTTTTTTTTTAATGAGCATCATCAGCATGGAAGCATATCTTCTGGAATGGTGGCTAAAGCATGAAGGGACATACAAATGGTTAGCATATCTGGCACATAAATACCTTGCAATGCCAGCTACAAAAGTGCCATGCTAACATCTGTTTTCACTTTCAGGTGACATTGTAAATAAGAAGCGGGCAGCATTATCTCCCGCAAATGTAAACAAACTTGTTTGTGTGAGTGATTGGCTGAACAAGAAATAGGACTGAGTGGACAGGTAGGCTCTAAAGTTTTACATTGTTTTATTTTTGAATGCAGTTATTTTTTGTACTTAATTCTACATTTGTAAGTTCAACTTTCGTGGTAAAGAGACTGCACTACAGTACTTATATTAAGTGAATTGAAAAATACTATCTTTTATTTTTACAGTGCTAATATTTGTAATAAAAATAATATAGTGAGTACTGTACACTTTGTAGTCTGTGTTGTAATTGAAATCAATATATTTGAAAATGTAGAAAAACATCCAAAATATTTAATAAATTTCAAATGGTATTCTATTGTTTAAGTGTGATTAAAACTGCAATTAATCATGATTAATTTTTTTAAACGCGATTAATTTTGTTGAGTTAATCATGTGAGTTAACTGCGATTAATCAACAGCCCTACTTATAAAGTTAATTTTTTGAACCAGATCAGTATGGCTTTGACTGATTTTCTCTGATTCTCCATGTACAGTAGCTCCCATGCTCACAGATCTCCACTAACATCAGGATGCTGTATATACACAGATAACCATTTATGATTTGCATTCTAAAGAAAGGTCCAGAAATTAAGCGTGGAAAATCAAAGGAGATTTTGTATGTAACAATATAGGCTGAAAACAACCCCGAATGCCATAAATAAAATTATTTCTAGACAGCCTGGGAGAAAGGTGCTGCAGGGTGCCATTTTGATGCCAAAGATTTCTACAGTGCAAAATAATGTTAGTGTGGGGAAGGAAGGAGGATAATATTTTTCCCATTTATTAGAATTAAAAAGAATAAAGGTTATCTGCTTTTAAAGTCCTGGCTTTAGTTTCTATATCTGGCTGGGTCTACATGAGAAAAAAACACATAACCATAATTAACTGTTCAATCAGATGATCACACAATAATTTCAATAATCACAACCTCACCTAATTTAAGGGATATCATTTAACTCTTTTAAAATATTTTTATTTTAAATATATTCAGCTGGATTTTATTAATAAAGGAACAATTTTACCCATAAGCACTTCCTCGGGTAAACAGTAACCAGGAAAGTAAGGTGATCTGAACTCTATTGCAAAGCCATTCCTTTGAGCCCTCTCCCCACCTCCATGATTTTTTGTGCAATCTTCTCCTACCTACAATACTTCAGAACCATGCCAGGTGCTGTGTACATGTGTAAAGGTTGTAGTTAAATCCCACTGGGTAGATGAGGCAAAAATGTGTCCAGAAGTGGTGCATGTATTTTTCCCTCTGAGGACTTAAGTATCTACCTAGAGCTCAAATCATGAATCAGTATATATTCCACACCATACTATACTGGTGCATGAGCAGTAGACATTACACTATCAGTTCATCCTGCCTCCTCCCTGCAGCTTCAGGTTTGGCAGCACTTGCTGAACTGGCCTCATTACATCCCAGAAGAACAATTCAAAATTCAGTCAAAACTACTTTAAAAAAACAACCCTCATAAATCTAAACATTAACTCAAGAATTACACAGGGTCTAATTTAAAACAAAAAAAACCATGAGTCAGGATTGTTATTCCCTAAACATAATTTTAGATGGCTTAATACTGAACACATATTATCTCCTTTACTCACTGTCGACCCTTTTATTTACTAGCCCTAAAAAGGTGTCAAAAGATGTTAGGAACAACAGAGTTCTGATCATCTTGCTATGGCTCTGGACAGAAATGGCACAGAACAAGAAAACATTCTAAGTTGCTGGAACCCATTCACAGTAAGTATACATGTTCCTCTTTCAGTAAATAGTACCGCCAATTCCAAGAGTTCAAATCATGAGTCTAGTGCCAAAAAATCATGAGATTGGCTAAAAAAAAAACAACAACCCATGAGATTTAAACAAAATAAGGTTGGGGTTCTTTTTATTTGCCTTCTGAGGCTTTGGTGTTCATGTTTTCAGCTTTTCTTTGCAATCAGAAACTAAATGAAAGCCAAGATCCTAGTATAACATCATTCCAAGAACTGGGGCTTTTAAGAAAATCATGAGATATTACAAGAGTCATGAAAAAATTGTGAGAGTTGGTAACGCTCTCAAAAAGGGCCTGATCATTGAACACTTACTCAGGCAAAGCTGCCATTGATTTAAATGGTACAAAAATGTCTGAAGAGTGGTCATTGAGGATCCTCATGACACTAGCAGATTTTTTTAATCAATTACGTTCTTATAATTACTCACCTAAAAGTAAATTTCCTTTTGTTGCAGAGTGCAGGGAGTTAACAGGTAAGCCTGCACTCTGATCACTCTTTAGTTCCCCCACAGAAAGCTGACTGAGGTAATTACAGGTAATTAGCTAACCAGGATGGTGGGCTGGATGAGCCAATTAGCCCATCAGCTCGAGGCTGATACAGCAGCTCGGGAAGCAAATACCACAGGATACAGGAACAGGGTTGGCTAAACCCAATCTCTCAGAGCCTACAGGGAATGGAAATCTCTGGACCTCTCAGGTCCTCAGGGGAGGACCAGAAGTACAGAGGATGTTGTAAATAGTTCTATTGCATGGGACTGTAAGGCTGTTAGTGGAAAAAATTCAAATAAATGGCACAATGGATCCACAGACAATGCAGTCTAGGACAGTTTCTGTGGTGCTAGAAGGCAGGATCACACCACATCCTGGTACCATCTTTCTATTTACTTTCTAGCTTTCTCCAGCTATAAAGCTTCATAAAAATGGTTACCTACTTTTTTCATAACTGTTCTACGAAATGTGTTGCTCATACCCATTCCACTCTAGGTGTGTGCACGCCCATGTGCAAAGTTGTCAGAATTTTAGTGGTATCCATAGGGCTGGCTGTGGCACCCTCTGGAGTGCTGCGCTCATGCGCCGGTATATTAGGCGCCGCCGGCCCTACGCCCTCTCAGTTCCTTCTTGCCAGCAACTCCAACAGAGGGGTAGGAAGGTGGGTAATGGAATGGACATGAGCAACACATCTCGAAGAACAACAGTTACGAAAAGGTAGATAGCCGTTTTTGCTTCTTTGTGTGCTTGCTCATGTGGATTCCATTCCAGGTGACTCACAAGTAATATCCCTGGAGGTGGGTTCTCAGTTCACAGTCATGGGGCTTGCAATATTGCTCTGTCTCTTTCTTTTCTCCTAAGAAGCTTTGCCGAGAGGCTTGCCGAGAGGAGCCGGGGGCAGGCAGAACTGTTTCCTCGCTGTTTGCGACATCTGAAGGCTCAGCAAGCAAAGTGTGGCTCGAGAATCCTTGAGTCCATGCAGCCTCGCATCCGTCTGTTCCAAAAAAGAGCCCATTATCCTCGAACAGAAGGTCCTGGATGGAGGACTGCATTTCCTGGAACAGACCCAAGGGCTGGAGCCAGGAACGGGGGCAAAGGTGATGACCCTAGCCACATAATCGGCTGCATCCCAGGCCATCTGGAGAGAGTCCCTGGCTCCAGTGGTGCCCTCCTCCAGGATGGTAGTGAGCTCCTGGCCCATGTCCGGAGGCAAGGAGTCTTTCAACTTTTTAAGACTATGCATCCGATGAAGTGAGCTGTAGCTCACGAAAGCTCATGCTCAAATAAACTGGTTAGTCTCTAAGGTGCCACAAGTACTCCTTTTCTTTTTAACTTTTTAAGGGAGTTCCACAAATTAAAATTATATCTCTCCAACAAGGCTATTTTTTTCAATACTTGAAACTGAAGGCTGGCTGTCGAATAAACTTTACATCCAAAAAGATCCAGCTTCCTAGCATCTTTGTTCTTTGGTGTGGAACTTACTTGCCCTTGCCTGCCCCGCTTATTGGCCATCGATATGACTAGCAACCCTGGGGGTAGATGGGTATACAAATATCCAAACCCCTTAGCTGAGATGAAATATTTGTTTTCTGCCTGTCTGGAGGCAGGAAAAATAGAGGAAGGAGTTTGCCACAGGGCTTTGGCTATTTTTAGTACCCCCTCAGGGACAGGCAGCACCACACGTGATGGGGTTGCCACAGTTAGGACATCGAACTGGTTGTCCAACTGTTCTGCCAGTTCCTCCACCTCCAAGCTCAAGTTAGATGCCACCTTTGTAAGCAGGGCTTGGTGTTCCTTAAAGTCATCAGGCAGGCTGGCATGTGAGGGTACCACTACCGTCTCCTCAGGTGACGAAAATGAGGACTGTACCACGGGGGGGGGGGGCAGGGGGCACTGTCCCCTGTCACAGGGGAGGGCTCCCTTGGAGTGGGTACCCGCACCTCTACCCCAGTGTCAGAGTCCGTGTTGTGCACCGTGTCCAGAGCCGACGGTGTGGGTGGTTGCTTCTCCAAAGCAGCCTGGGAGAAATGGTGTGAGAAGGGCAGTGGCATCATTGGCATGCCCCATGCATTCCAACAGGGTCTTTGGGCTGGCCACTGGCTCTGCTGCCATGCCGCCACCGCAGGAGCTGAGCCAGTCTCCGGTGCCCATGATGGTTGCTGCTGCCGTGACAAGGGGCTAAAGTCCCGCTCCAACCCTGATGAGTCCCTTTCCGGTGACCAAAGTGGAGCCATGGGCCATCTGGAGGATGACCCTACGTGCCGGGGACCAGGTGCCTTGAGTGTGGAGATTGATGCCCCTTCGTAGACTGGTGCCAGGGATGTGGGGATCGGTACTGCGGTGGAGAGCAGTCCTGCACCGGCAGGGGTCTATGTACTGATGGAGACCTGCATCCGGGAATCGGCTGGCAAGAGCAGTATCGGTGCCAAGTGTACAGAGACCGAAGCCTCGCTGCGGGTGACCTGCACCACGTCAGTGGAGACCACGAGCACGGTGCCGGCGACCTGGGCTGTCTAGCCGGAGACCGGGGTTGCTGAGTCAGGGATCTTGGTTGTGGAGTTGGGGAACAATGCCTCTGCTACGGGGACCAATGACATTTCACTGCTATCTGAGGTGGTCCCCTGGCTACCTTGCCTTTGAACTGGGGCGCCTTAGTCGTAACAAGCGCTGTACACGGTGGTGATGGTACTGGAAGGGCTCTTGGGTCCCTAGCTGCCTGCAGGGACATGGGTGTCAAAGGCACAACTAGATGCCGTGGTCCCCTGCCGCTCCCAGGAATCATAGTCGGATCCTTGGGGGAGCTGTGGTGACCAGCCAAAGAGATACCACCTTGAGTCTCCGGGGTAGACGGGTGGCCAGAACTGGGTCTTTTGCCCAACACCCCTTGTCCCTCCTTGCTTGGTGCTGGGCAACCTCGCTTTTTCAGGTGCTTCTTAGGCACTGGTGAAGGGGAACTGTGCCAGGCAGAACTTGGGGCTGGCAGTGTGCTCCTCACTGACACTGAGGTGCTAGGCATAGAATCGCAGTGGGAAGGCTTAAACGAATGTCGTGCTCCTTTTGAGTCCTGGGCCAAAAGTTTTTACAAATTTGACACTTATCTTTTAAGTGTGACTCTTCCAAGCACTTTAGACAGCTGCTATGGGGGGCGCTGACTGGCATAGGCCTGTTGCAAGCTGACCAAGGCTTGAAACCCAGGGACCGGGGCATGCCCTACCCTGGGGCAAAGTCTCTGCTGGGACTCTAGAGTGCTAAACTAACACTAACAACTCAGCAGCTAATTACTAATTAACTACTATCAGCAGCTATGTACAAAGAGAAGGCAAGAGGTGCTGGAAAAACCGCTACCCACTTGTAAGGCAAGGGGAAGGCTCTCTGACCCACCATTAAGGGCAGTAAGGAGGAACTGAGAGGGCATAGGGCTGGCAGCGTCTAATATACCAGCGCATGAGTGCAGCACTCCAGAGAGCGACATAGCCAGTCCTATGGATACAACTAAGGCAAAAAATACTGACAACTGTGCACGTGGACACGCACACACCTAGAATAGAATCAACATTAGCAAGCACTCAAAGAAGAACTAAACAATCTGGCTCCGATATACTCTTACACTTATTATGTCTTCAATTATGCCAGTCTCATTCCAGAGATAAACGTACTTCTCTATTTCCTTCTGATCCCATGCTAACCCTCATTCCCCCTCTCCCACACACACACCCCTTGAGAATAAGAGGGGAAATGGAATAATTGAGGTCATTTGTCTCCTAAAACCATCTCTGTGCTTTTTTCCAGACTCCTCCTAACTCCTGGAACACACTCCCAATGATGGTCTACCAAGCTACTACCCTCTGTTTATCCAAGTCCTTTCTTTGCGTTCACATCTTCTGCAATGGCCCCAAATGAGTCAATAATTATGATATAAATTATACATATATATACTAGAGAGAGAGAGAGAGAGAGAGAGAGTACACAAAGATATGCACATACCTATTGTTACCCATGACATTCTTCTCCCCTCCCTATTGTTATTACCTTCACTCACCAACTCACATCTATAGTGTTAGCTCTTCTGGCCAGAGACCAGTCTTTCTATTTTATCTGTAAGGAGCCCTATGTGCTGCAAAATAATAAATAATAAATGGAACAGTTTACTAATCAAATTACAAATGTTTGTATTTTGCTTCTTATTATGCAGACATTTATTGTAACAATTTTGCTGCATTTATTACTATTAATCGTATTTGATATTTCTTTAGCCGCTTTCAACTCACTGAAACCCAAGGCACTTTAAAATAGTCCTGATATTTAAAATGTCACCAGCACACTTTAGAGTAAACATCCCAGTTAGATTACATGGTGGTAGAGAAGTACATGCCTCTCAGAGTTACTGTTTCATGCTCTCTGCAGACTTATGAAGACAGCACTGCCTTGGTTCATATTTGGATGGTGATTTTTGCAACCATGAAGGCTGGAAACTTGCTTTTTTTAAAAATGAAAGGTTAGATTCTGCTCTTATATGTATCACACACACACTGGCAGGCACTCACAATACTGGAACACAACTTATTCTACAACATTGTGGGGGACACAAAACAAGAACCGATACAAATTGCTTTTTTATGTCCCTCTCTGTCTTTTCTTAAAAGAATAAATACTCTTACTGAGATTATGCTGATTGGAAAACTATTAATTTGATATAATTATTTTAAAAGATACAGTACATGCCTAAATAGTTTGAATTCATACAGCGTGATTTCCTAGTGGCCTCTGGTCACCTGGTCCCATTCTGGTGGCACAAAGCAGCCATAACCCTGGCCTCATTTGTCATGGGAGGATTTCCTCTGCGTAGAAGAATCTTTTGGGTGATGATGAATTGCTGATATTGACACCATTACTTTGCCTCAGATGCCGAGGGCATGGCTGGGGCATCCTTATACTTTGGTGATCATTGTCTGCTGTAATGGCCTCAGGGTGCCATTTGCCAACTAGTGTGAGATACAGCAGCCTGCAGGCTGCTCTACCTAGCACTGAGGAGTAGGCTGAATCAGAGAGCTGCAAAACTGGCATTTTTGTCTCTCACACCCAACTTGCACCTGTGCTGGGCCCAACCTGACTGGTCCAGAGAATCTGGGCAACAATCTCTTCCTTTATGTGCAACATCACCATCAAGTACCAGTCAAATTACATATAATATAAACATGATGAATGTTCATTTAATATTGTTCAAATTGTGGACTCAAATCATTGCTTTAAATTACTCCTGAGGGAATTCTGCGCCACTGTGCACGCACAGAATTTATGTCCCCCACAGATTTCTTTGCTTCCCTGCAGAAAAATGACTTTCTGATGGGGAAGCAAAGAGAAGCCACAAGAGCGGTCATATGACCCTCCCAAGAAGTATGTTTTGGATGCCCAGGGCAGCCAGCAGAGAGGTAACTCACTGTGGGGCAGAGGGTGGGACTGGGAAAGACCTCCCTGGTGCCTCCTACCCCGCGCTAGGCTCAGCTGCTAGTCGCAGCTGGGGTGGGGAGGACGGGACTTCCTCTTCCTCTGCACAGCATCTGGGACTGTGTCAGACTCACCCCCAGATACCTCCCGCTGCTGTAGGAAGCTCTGCAAACTGACCCTCCCCCCGCGCTTCCTGCACCCATCGCTCCGCAGGTGCAGGGGGAGGGATCACTGTACGGGTAGATGCTCCCCCATCCACCCAACCCCCGTGCACCCAGACCCCCTCATAACCAGACCCTACTGCTGAGCCTCACCCCCCCTGCACCCAGAACTGCCCCGATAACCCCACTGCTCCTGCACCACCCCAATGAGCCACCCGCACCCCCATCCTACCAAGCCCCTATCAGCTGTACCTGGATCCCTACCCTACTGAGCCCCACTCCCCCAGCATCTGAACCCCACCCCCACTGAGCTCCCCACACCCAGACCCCCTGCCGAGCTCTATCCCCCCCCACACCGAGACACCCCCTCACTGAGCCCCAACCACATTCTCCTGGACCTCCCTGAAGAGTCCCATTACCATTGCACCCAAAACCCCCCAATAAGCCCTTGTGCATCCAGATCCCCCCCACCCAGATCCCCCACTGAATCACCCCACACCCAGATTGTCCCACACAGAGCCCTCTCAACCTACACCTAGGTCTCCCTACACTAAGCCCCTTCTCACTTGGATCCTGCCTTGCTGAGCCTGCCTGCCCACACCTGGTACAGCTGGCACGGAGGGGCAGGGCCCTGGGGTGTTTCTGGGGCAGGCCCGGTCTTTGCACTGTGTCAAGGTTGGGTGTAGCCTCACCGCTGAATCTATGTCCCAAGGAGGAGGGAGCTGCACAGTGATCTCCCACCTCTGTACAGCCAGTGGCCTGTGCTCCCAAATGCCATGCTGGAGCCTCCACATTTATTTGACAAATAAAATTTACAGAATTTTGCAGAATTTTAAAATACTTTGTGCAGAATTTTTAATTTTTTTGGTGCAGAATGCCCTCAGGAGTATTAAATGTATGCATTTTAAACCCAGGTAAGAGCCCCAGATTACCTTGCCAGGCATATCTCTTGGCTCTCTTTAAATATGTGGCAAGAGCAACACGTTGTTATTGGTCCTACAGCTAAGGGTGTTAAAACTGAAACATTATTCCATAAACTTGAACCATGGAACACAGTGCCTCCCCTGATAGCTGGGAATAGATGGTAGACAGCCCTGCCATTTTGGAGTCCTGCATTTAGATGTGACCTTGAAAGTGGTTCCAAAAGCCACTGATATTTAGTGTTAATTCACTCTGAGAGAAAGGGAATGGTTGAGAGACGGGGTAAGGGGTATTGTCTACTATGCTTTAAATGACCAGCATTAACCTGAACTTGGAAAGGACTGTGTGTTCCACCCCCAGGCTAGGCTCTGTCACCTCTATTCGTGTTTATTTCACTGTTCCTAAGTTTCACTTGAGAATTTGCCTAAACTAATCTTGTGACCTGCTGAACATGACTATTCTGGATTGCATTTTAGGAGCTGCAGATGAGAGAACTTATTACCACCTAAAGGCAGCTGTTTAAAATTAACACTTGCTTCCTTTCAGATATGGCTAAACTATTTTATTGACATCAGTGCATTATTGAAAGCACTATAAATTCTCTGTCCTTCCTGACTCTGTCCTTTGAGCCTATTCTGGGGCCAATAACAACTGGCTGCCTATTAGGGGAAACTGCTGCTGCAAACAAATAATACTCTGTGCAACTGCTCGCAGCGTTTGAAACACTGGCTTACATTAATCACAGTGAGTTGGTATTTCTTGTCTTCTGTGTTCTGAGAATTCTGTTTCATTTTTTTTAATTGGGTCAGATGGTCTATCACACAGAATGACCAGAAAGAATGGGAAAGTTTGTCCTAGGTACAATATCCCACACCGCACATCTCACCATTCCTATGGCACTGGGTTTGAATAGCAAGTATGAACGGATTAAGGCAAATACCTTTAGTTTCTATTTACACAGTTTTGCAATGGTTCATGAAAACAAATGCCCTGATCCTGCAATGGGTATAAACATGGATGGGGTCCTTATGCCTGTGCAGAATCTCACTAAAGTCAACTCGATTTCACACTGGTGTAAGGATCCACCCATGAAGATCCCATTGCAGGATTAGGTTCACAGAATGCAGTATTCATATTAGCCAGGAAACAATATTTAAACCATTGCAGAAAGATCTGTTTTTAAACCCTGCTGTAGCACTGCCCCTCTTCCATGGTTTTCTGCAGGGAGTAGATGCTCTTCATGGAGTGCTCCCCTTGGGACCAGACACATTTCCAAGCAGAACTTCACTCTAAAATCACTAACTCCTCCACACCTTCTACCCCGTATGGAACGGGGGTTTAGAAGCATGGAGAGGCAGAGGAGGACAACCAATAGCAGTATGATTACCATAGGAGGAGTATGCTCTGCTTCATGATGCCAAGCTGGGTCCAGCAGGCATGGTATTCATCCCTGACAGCTGGAAAATTTTTAAGTGATAGATAATGTGTAACTTTATTTACATACACCACAGCACACCCCCAAAGGAAGAGGCAAAGCCTGTGACTTACTTTCAGCTTTTCAAAACTTGTATGATTCATCATTTAGGGCCTGATCCTTCTCTTGGGGTCTACTTGACTTGGGGTCAATAGCTAAACTCCATCTGAAAACGCACTTGAATATTATTTTAACAGACTTTTCATTAACATAAACATGATGAAAAGCTGCCCCTAAATGCAGGCACAAGGATAACTGATAGAGTATTAGGCATCACTCAAAATGCCAGGAAAGGATAAGAATTTTGTTTTTTCAAATGTTGGTAACTTATATAGAGGTTTCCAACGGTGAGAAATCTGCTGTACAGACAACTGCACGGCAGAGATAAATCCTGACTGCTGTTTGGGTTCTACACCAAGGCCCTTTAAAAAGGCTAATTAAGACAGTATCACATTTCATAAGAGATCTCCTGAATGCCTGCTGAGCTGATCCTGTTTACAAGTACTCATTGAAATGATTAACTGCTCATATGTGCCATTCTAAACTGCTGTGGTTCAGAATTTACTCCCAGTACTGTCCACATCACTATCAGACAAATGAAATTCTCTATGCTATTATCAGATTTGTTATTATGACTTGTTAGTGTTTGATAACAAGGAAAATGAAAAATTTGCCATCTGGTATACATAAAAAATAACCCCTTTATACAGTTCATAACTGAATTATATCTGTTACTTACTATACATGTAAGACCATTAAAAAGGCATTCAGTTTCTTCAGGATGGATATTCAAATACAGATAAATGCTTATATTTTCTAATATAATTGAGGATAGGTGCAAAGAAAGGAAGGATGATCCTGTGTTTAAGGAACTAGACTGGGATTCAGGCGATATGGATTGAATTCACATGCATGCAACAGACTTGCTATGTGACCTTGGCCAACTAATTTCATCTCTCTGTGCTTCAGTTCCCCCTCTGTAAAATGAGACTTATACCTCCCACTCCTTGTCCATCTTGTCTATTTAGATTATAATCTCTTTGAGGCAGGGGCTGTTTCTTATGAATTCGTACAGTGCCTAGCACTATGATACCCTGATTTTGGTTGGGCCTTTAAGCACTAAATGCAATACAAATTAATAAGACATATCACGAGGACTATGAGAAACCAATAGTGTTAGGGCATTCTGGTATATTTGAACTAGAGCACACTCTTATGTCTATTTCCCCCACTTTCACATGAAAATAGTATTTTTCTAAACAGTTTTCTTACTTGTACCAAATGTACCAAAACACCAAACTTATCATTACTCAAAACAACCCAGACAATACACTGCTAATATAATAATGCAAAGATAATTTAATTTGATACAGATAAACCAATGTACTACTGAAAGCTTCAGATGAATAAACATGTTGTTACATCGTGTAACTTAAGTCAATATATTTTTAATAGTAGTAATACTATTTAGGATTTCTAGAAAATTTTTTTAATCTTCCAAGTGTTTTACCAACATTAGCTAACTAATCCTCACAACCCTATGAAGTAGCTAAGGAAGGAGTTGTGGTTTAGTGATTAAAGCATGGGATTGGAAGTCGGGAGTTTCTTGTTCTATTCCTAATTCTGCCACAAATCTGCTGTGTGATACTAGCAATTCAAATAATGAACCTCTCTGTGTCTCAGTTTCTCCATCTAGAAAATGGGAATAACACATATTTAGCTACTTCACAGGGTCGTTACGAGCTTTAATTAATGTCTGTAATAGGGATTTAAATATCAGATATTTACAAAAATATTCCTTAGCAATCTGTTTCAAAGAAAATATAAATATACAAAATATTTCTGTGGTTCTAAGAATCAAACCCAGCACCATTAAAATTTTAAATAAAAAAACCAAACATAAATTATATTTGTGCTCTAATAAGTACAGTAAATAAATAGAGTCAAAAATACTTTTTCTGTGTTTACAGATGTGGGCCCGGACATTGATCTTTGCAGGCAGCCACCTAAGCCTGTTGAGAGCCCCACTGGAGTTATATGCCTGGCTAAGAGATCACATGCATGGGTCAGCAAGCAGAACCTGGATCATAAAATATAATTCATCATGTTCTTGTTAATGATTTTCCATTAATACTGCTAGTTTATTTAAGGAAAGTTTGGATACAGCATTTGAATTCTGAAATTATTGGAAAACAGCCCTATCCTGGAAACTCCCACCCACAGAAGAAGGGTTTGCAAGTTTCCAGATTAGATTCCAGTCAGCAATAGTTTAAACCAGCAGTCAGCATACACGAGAGGAGCTATCCTTATAGGGTCACTCACTTGATATAGATACAAGAGCCACTTATACCAGTTAATCAAATTCCTCTAAAGGAATTTGAAAAAAAACATTTTATCACTCAACTTAGAAAGGCATCTCTCTCCTACACTCTTTGAGCAGGGACTTAGATTTAAGCCCACTGTGTTTTTAGTAATAATTTTTAATTTTGTGCTATAATTTTTCCCTTTTAAATTCCCTTCCTCTTTCCTCTACTGATTCCTCTAAAGCATTTATTAATTATGTGACCTAAAGGGCAGGAGACACAGACAATTAATTTAATTATTAATCTGCTAGAGACCATTACGTAATGATGGGACTGCACTCTGTTCTTCCACAAATCCAAAACAGCTACATCAGACAGCTTAATCAAGCTAGAAGAACTACAGACTTACAACTGTACTTCAACCTCTGTTTCCTTCATGTCTCTTGCTATTAAATCCTTCAGAAAAACCATATGGAAGGCAAGTGAACTTTAAAAAAATAAAGGAAAATATTTCAAGAGGCTATTGACAAGGTGGAATTTGAGGCTTTTTTATATTCCCTGGTTCATTTGAGCCTCTATCTTTATAACCAGCCAAGTGAATCTGTGTTTATTATTTAGTAGGAATATGTATTATTCTTTTAAAATATACACTTTTCTAGCCTTAAAGGGAAGGATCCAGACTTCCACTCTGTGACACTCTGCTAATGATCACGAAGGCACTTTAAGCAAGGGAAATGTGCTGGGGTAGTAGGTAGACTAATGTGTAAGTGAATTAGATTCTCTACTTCAGAGGACCTTGATTCATGACCGGTCACTCTTAGCATGCTAACTACTCTGCTCTTAATATTGAGCAGCGAGTTTCCTCATTTCATTCATGCCAATATTCAGTATTTTTCCTAGGTGAGAGGGAGAAACAGTTCATTAAAGCTACTGGAAACAACTACTGGAATAATAATGACTGAGTTAGCAGAGTTCATCACTAGGACTACTCCATTTGATCAGCTTTGCTCCCACTGGTAGGTCTCAGACAACATGTTGTGAGGATTACTACTGAGATTTTCTGAGGGCATTGGGATAATATGACAAGTCATACTATAAGAGAGAGATCTGGAAAAGCAGACAAATGTAATGCAGTTTGTTGCACAAGCTCACTGTAACCCTATTTGCACACAGCTCTTTAAAAAACTGAGCATATCTAGCGTAGACAACGGGTTTTATGATAAACAGACTTTAACACATGAATGCCTGTCTGGGACAAACAACAGGGAACAGTGAGCATGTGTTTTCCTCTCTCTGAAGTTTAACACCATTGCTCAGGAGCAATCCCTCTGGCTGATTAAGGAGTGGCATGGATGGTATGCGTAGGGTGACGGAGAAAGTGGGGATGGATGCTGTTGATAAAGCAGCATAAAGAGTTTAATTTCCAGAGAGAAAGTGAATTTGATGACAACCTTCACAGGCCAAGCAGCTGCCAATTTACCCCAATTTCAGAAAAGTGCTGTCATCCATCACATTCCTTTCAGTAGTGCCTCCTTAAGGCAATCCAGCTTTTGCTCTTGCATATTACAGCTGTTTATACATCCCAGCAAACAACAGTCCTTTCTGTTGGATATGAAAGGAGTATTATGAGCCCCATAAAAATGCAGTTTTCCATCTGGAAGAACTGTATTTCTCTGATGGAAGATAGAATTTAGATAATCAAAGGTTTCTTCAGTTAATATATATGAAAAGACTGGTGTCCTAATATTAAGAGATTAAGGCACCAGGATTTAGAAAGCACTTCCCTCTGAGAAATGCTAACTGGGTGGTAAATGGTTTCAGAGTGGTAGCTGTGTTAGTCTGTATCATCAAAAAAACCGAGGAGTGCTCGTGGCACCTTAGAGACTAACAAATTTATTTCGGCATAAGCTTTCGTGCGCTAAAACCCACTTCATTGGATGCATGCAGTGGAAAATACAGTAGGAAGATATATATATACACAGAGAACATGAAAAAATGGGTGTTGCCATACCAACTATAACAAGACTAATCAATTAAGGTGGTATATTACCAACTCTGTCCACATATCTATTCAAGGGACCCCATTATAGGACCTAATCACATCAGCCACACCATCAGAGGCTCGTTCACCTGCACATCTACCAATGTGACATATGCCATCATGTGCCAGCAATGCCCCTCTTCCATGTACATTGGCCAAACCGGACAATCTCTACACAAAAGAATAAATGGACACAAATCAGATGTCAAGAATTATAACATTCAAAAACCAGTCAGAGAACACTTCAACCTCCCTGGTCACTCAATTTCAGACCTAAAAGTTGCAATTTTCCAACAAAAAAACCTTCAAAACCAGACTCCAATGAGAAACTGCAGAATTGGAATTAATTTGCAAACTGGACACCATTAAATTAGGCTTGAATAGAGACTGGGAGTGGATGGGTCATTACACAAAGTAAAAACTATTTCCCCATGCTAATTTTTCCCCTACTGTTACTCACACCTTCTTGTCAACTGTTTGAAATGGGCCATCCTGATTATCACTACAAAAGTTTTTTTTCTTCTGCTGATAATAGCCCACCTTAATTGATTAGTCTCGTTATAATTGGTATGGCAACACCCATTTTTTCCATGTTCTCTGTGTGTGTATATATACCTTCCTACTGTATTTTCCACTGCATGCATCCAGTGAAGTGGGTTTTAGCCCACGAAAGCTTATGCCCAAAAATTTGTTAGTCTCTAAGGTGCCACAAGTACTCCTCGGTTTTTTTGTGGGTGGTAAATGGTAATCAGGAATGAATCCTAGTAATATGTCACAAGATTAAGTATTAAGGGTCCATCTCTGTGAAGGACCCTTAGCTCCCAATGGCTCAGCTCAGTACCTTGCAGGATTGGGCCCAAACTGAAGAGAATTGAGAAATATGTTAAAGAGAGAAGGAGAAACTTTCACACAAATTTAACTTTTGTATTTAAAAAAAAAAAGCTGTACACAACTAAACATTACATGAAAATGCTTTCTTTCAATGAAAACAATTGTTAAGATTTAGAAAAACAGAAATCGCCATATCAGCTAAGAATAGAGTTTCCTCTAGTCCAGTATCCTCTCTCCGGCAGTGGCCAGGCCTTGATACTAGAGAAAATCACCATAGACCAACCACAGACTTTTCTTCCTAACACCAGACAGACAGTCATTTGCTAATGACCTAAAGCATAAATAGTTGTAATTCTTGTACATTTTTATCCTATCTTATGTAACTGTTATGTTCTTATTATCCACATAAATGTCTAATCCTTGTTTTGAATCCTGTTAAACTCTTGGCTTCAAAAATATCTGGTGGCCCTTATTTCCACACATTAATTAAACATTGTGTGAAAAAGTATTTCCTTCTATCACTTAATTTGTTGCCTTTCAATCCGATTGACTATTCCCACATTCCTGTATTATGAGAAAGAGTAAACTGAGAACACGTGATTTATTTTCCCTGTACCATTCATTATTTTATATACCTCTATCATATCCCTGTTTATTCATTTCCTCTCTAAATTAAACAGTCCTATGTTTTGTTTCTATGTTATGATTAAGATATTCACCTGCAGCACAGTGCTAATGCATGAAAATAAAGTAGAAAGTGAAACCAAGAAAAATAAGTGAAACTGGCTGCCCTGTTTCTATTGTTGAAGTTGAATTAAATATAAAAAGCAAACAAACATCATAAACGTGAACAGCAAGTAAGATTTTTACCATCCTTCAGGTTTAATATTCTTAAGATGGTATTTGTACACAGGTAAGAATATATTTTTAAATAATATATATGATTTCCAGCCTGACAGTGTTAACAATGTAGTAATTGTGCACTGGTGATAGGGTGACCAGATGTCCCGATTTTATAGGGACAGTCCTGATTTTGGGGTCTTTTTCTTATACAGGCTCCTATTACCACCCACCCTCTGTCCCGATTTTTCACACTTGCTGTCTGGTCACCCTAGCTGGTGAAAAAAGGTAAAGAATTCAGATTCCTTGGTCTATTCTGCTCCCTTTGTTTCACTTGGATGTGCACCAGTATAACTGGCTCCTCTGCCACATTTTCCTCTGCTTTCAAACCCAGTTAGGGACTGTATCAGGGACAGACAGAGAGCATGGCAGGAATGTGCCGTGCTCTAGCAATCCCTAGCTGACAGACAGTCCCTTGGAAACTATTATCAGCTGATGGAGGTTTACAGCAGGCCCACAGGGCCCAATCCAAAGCCTCTTGAAAACAACAAGTGTCTTTCCAATGACTTCAGTGGGCTTTGGATTAGACTCAGAGTGCTTTAATTAAAGATAGCTCTTTAGCAGAGAGGAGTTGCAGATATTGGTCCCCGTCTTCATTAAATCCTTGCTGTGAAATGAGATTTCTTTGAGTGAACTGGGGTTTTATTTGTTTGCTTGCTTGTTTTTTAAGGGGTTTTGGGAGGGTGACATTTCCATTATGTCTATGGAAACATATTTCCGGAAGAGTAAAAATCCATAAAGTTGTATAAGGCAAATCTTTCAATAAATATGGGATTGTCTATAGGAGTTTGATTCTCATGCTGCTTACCTTGACCAGCACATGTAGGCAATCGTTGCCTTTTTTGCTTTTCAAATGAAAATTAAATATTGACTACTTAGATATTTTTAACATACTGTAACTCTCTGGAATGGAAACATACTTTATCACTTTATAGTCACGTTGTTTAAAAAGCATCCTATGATTTGGCAACATACAATAAGTTCTATACAAAATATATAACCAAAACCAGCTCTGTGATCCTGGAAAAGATGCCACTAATATAATTTAAAAAAACAAAGCTTGTTTTTGGAGGCAAATTCTCTTAAATTAAGAACCATGATTTTCACTCAGGTAAAAATATCTACAAACACTAAGAATCATTGTACCATATGCTACTCTTCATGAGTGGGTAATGCCAACCAGCAATCCAATAAACATTCTTAAGAGCAGATGAAATATGTTACATCTTGCAGCTATTAGAAAACTACAGATCTTGGTAGAAATCATGAAAGAAATGTTTATAATTTTCTTATATTTCTCCATAAGTATTAATCAATCAAAAGGCTATGTGTATAAAAGGTTAAGGAATCCCATGCTATTCTTCTGGCAAATAATAATGCCCTTGATTTTGTGATTTTGCTTGACTTCTTTACACTAGAAAATACATTTTTACATTTTTAAATATCAAGCTTTATTTATTTTTTAAAAGTAAATGTTGTGGAATATACTGTTCTGAATTATATTTGTTTTATCCTTTAAGCCTTACAAATAATCTTTATCAGCAGGCTTTCCTATGACAACACAGCTGCCAAGACTTTAAAGATTTCAGTTTGTCCTCTGCAACAAAAAGCTGTTTGGAGTCACACACTTTTTTTTTGGCTCCCTCCCACTCTTCCAGACAAATCTTCTAGTCTCATGAGAAATCCACTTCTCAATACAACCAAAATGTGGAAACTTATAAGCCTTGTGCACTGGCACTTCTGTCTGAACAAAAGCTCCACACTGGGATAGTAATTTAATATTTACTTTTTTGCATTTATTGATGTTTTCTCAGACACATAATATAAAATTCTTGCATATGTACCTAAGTCTTGATGGACTGATTCAGAGGATTTTTTTTCCCCTTTACAATGGATTGTGTGTATTAAAGCATTAATATTTCCATCTTTAGTGTTCCAGGATCACTGAACTTTATGCAACTGCCAGTGAGAATTCTTGATCTGACTGGAGTTATGGGGGAAATATAAAAATAACCAAATCTGTCCAGAGTCAGATAATCAAAAATCACCCAGTAAAACTGAATGTCTTAGCATTAAACACAGATTGTATCAGAAAAAAATTGACAGTTGTTAGCCCTAGGAGGTGCTGTAACTCTACCACAGAGAAGGGATATAATGCCCCCTCTGCTGGAGCTAATGCCTCAGATCTGTAAAAAGTCTAAGAGTTAAATGACTAAATACATGCATATAAAGAGGAACAAATATAACAAGGTCTTATGTTAAGTGACATACCTTCCTCCCTCTTGCCCTTTGTCTGTATGTTGCGTATTTAAATTGTAAGATCTCTGTATTTCTATAAAGACAAATGCATATCTATGTCACTATATCCATAATAAATATAACAACAACTTTGAATGATAGGAGTTTCCACCTGGTCTCATACAAGGTGCATGGACTCCAGTACCAATTATACCAATTTAACCTTAACTCTGAATTTCCTGGGTTCATAATGCTTGTTTTTGGAATAATGATAACATTATTGTGATTTTTCCCCTTAAACTCAACTTTAACTCCACCTTAATGTTGCTTTTCTGCTGGGAATTTAAAAATATGTCTCTGGCTGAGGATAATCTCCTCTAATCCTTTAGAATTCAGAAGTGGACATCAGAGGCTTGTTCCCTTCCTATTTAATGACTGGTTCTCAGAAATATAAAACAACAGATACCAAGAAAGGGAACACAAACACCAAAAAAAAAAAAAATCAGGTTTATTATTCATGAGCTATGTGCAAGAAACATGGGAGGATTATAAAACAAGAGCAGAACACAGTCAAACAATAACATAATATAGGTTTCAGAGTAACAGCCGTGTTAGTCTGTATTTGCAAAAAAGAAAAGGAGTACTTGTGGCACCTTAGAGACTAACCAATTTATTTGAGCATAAGCTTTCGTGAGCATCCTATGAAGTGAGCTGTAGCTCACAGGTTCTATAGTGTGTCCCAAGGAGGCAACATACAGTTCTCAGGTCTACTCTTTTTCCAACGGTAGAACTAACCTAACTACCGTCCGAATCCAACTATTGTGGTAGAAATTTGATTAAGAATCGCTCCTTTATAAACAACATTTTAAACTGAACTGTTGCTCTATTTAGGCAAAGGGTGTATTTGTTGCACAAAATATTTCAGAGACAATCTTTGTCCTGCAAGCAGCAGCAGTAAGGGCCTTGAACTGATCTACATCCTACTGTATGAGTGCTAACAAAACATCTTCAAATGGTTCCAGAATGTTTTGAAAACATGACCCAGAAGCATTACATTGGGTCCCAGCAATGTATCAACTGTAAAGAAGATTTTTCAGAGGCACAAATGGCTTTCAGTGGAAGTTAGGAGCCTGACTGACATTTGTGCCTTGTAAATCTGCCACTCGAAAGTTCAGCAAAAGCTTTATATAAATATTTTATATAAATAAATTCTCAAAACTTAAGGGAGTTTTCAACTTTAAACTAGTTAATGGGGTTTAGAGATTTATTAACTGTTGAAATTAGTATCTTAAGATGTTCAGTGTGGGTTTAAAAAAAAACCATTTACCCTTTCTAATTAGTTGAGAAATTTTCTAAATCCAGTTTCCAGATGAACAGCTGCGTTATCCATTGTTTACAGAACAGTCTGATTCAGCCTTATAGTACAAATTGCTTTTAACTCTGAAATAGAAATGGGGTGGTCTAAATGTTATTTGCTCAGCTGGTGACTACTACTAAAAAATAATAGTTCACAATTCTGCAACATTTTTCAGCTGAGGACCACTTTACAAAATTAATTAATTAACTCTTGCAACATCCCTATAAGGTAAGCATTATCTCCATTTTAACTGGGGAAACTGAAGCACAAAGGCTAAATGACTTGCCCAAGACCACAGAACCAAAGCCTTGCAGAGCTTGGAACAGAACCCAGATTTAGACTGTTTGTTGTAAAATGCTTTGTGATCCTCAGCTGAAAAATGCTGGTCCTTATGTGGGGTGTGAAAGCAGAGGCGGATTAAGATTTATTGGTGCCCTGGGCACAAAGAACATTTGGGCCCTCCACACCCTGGGATCCAGGGGGGACCAGAACCACGGGGGGCCAGAGAGGGTCATGCCCACCCACTTTTTTAACATGGGCACAGTAGCCTTGGGCAGCCGCAGAACAGCAGCAGCATGGGTGTAGTTTGGGCATTGCCCCCCAAAACTGCAAGCCTCGAGCCAAAGGCAACAGGAGGAACAGTGCCTCACATGGTTGCTGCCTTGGGGACAAAGCTCAGCCAGCAGGGGGGGCAGCCTGGCAATAGTGAGACCCAGCAGGGCAGCCTGGTAGCGGGAGCCGGACATAGCCACTGAGCGAGCCCAGGTGGAATGAAGCAGCCACTGAGGCCAGGCCAGTAAGCAGCGGGAGCTATGCCTGAGGAGTCCTTCCTTCTTGGCTCCTCGCTGCCTGTAACCTTCCCGGGGCTCCTCAATTCCTCCCAGGCTGGGGCAGGACCTCCTCTCCCTGCAGAGCGTTTCTGTGGGCCCCAGGGAGAAGACAGGATGCCGAACCAGAGCCTTCACCCCTAGGGCCCACTGGCAGTGGCATGCCCTGGGGAATGGGGACACTAACCTCCACCCAGGGCAGGTGGAGGGTCTGGAGTTCCCCACAGCAGCCCAGTCTCCCTGGTCAGCTCTTACCACTGCCCGGCTCTGGCTTTTGGCATGGCCAGGGGGCAGGGCCCCAGGAGAAAGAGGAGGAGCATGGCCACAGTTCTGGTGCCGGTGGACCCCCCACTGCTAACCAGGTTCCAGCACTCATGTGGGGGCCCCCAAATTTCCTGCGTGAAAGGGGTGTGTGGGCCAAAATGAAGAACGCTTAAAGACCATGTATTCAACCTCCACCTTCCTTTTCCTTCAAAAACATCACTTCCTTCATCCCATATAATTTCCAAGTTATTCTGGAACAAGATCTATTGTATGCTATGTAGAATGTTGACTCCTTATCAAGCCATATATAGTTGAAGCGTAATATGAAATAATAGTTCAGTGCACTACAAGCTGGTAAATAAACTATCATAACATTATGGAAAATGTGTGTATAGGAAATATTCATTACCCCGTAAAATCTGTAAAAACTAGATGAGTTTTCAGTATCAATGGTAAATACAATGAACACATTCTCTATGCTTCATGTGATAAACAGCAGGCATGAATATGGAATTATTTTAACTGAAAACCCAGTATAACTTGCAACTTCTCTTTCAAGTCTGTATGCTTCTGCACTCAACTACAGATTGTCTCTTATTTTCATCTCAGTCCATCCCTTTCTGACTTGGGTATAAAATACAGCAAAAAGATGCTCACTTGTTTGCAGGTTCATGGGGTACAGTAAACAGCAAACATGTTCAATAAATCATTTGTGGTGTATTTTTCCAATTTTTAAAGTATAATTTTAATAAACGATACACACACCTGTAAACTCTAAGGCTATTTTAAGACAATTGCATATAGTTTTGCAAAATTATAAGATTGCTTCTCACAATCTGCTTGAAAATGCCCTTTAAAAGTACTTATACAAGACGATATAATCTTTTCCTTGCCAAATGCTCTTTGCTACATTTGACACTGTAGATCATCCTTTCCTTTTTGACATGTTATCCTCACTGAGCTTATAAGATATCTGCTCTTCCGATTCGCCTGTCTCTCCAACTATTCCTTTAACGTCTCTTTTTGTGGCACCTCCTCCTCCTCCACCTATCACCGCCATTCCCCCTTTTTCTATCATCTCTGTTGATGCCATTGATGTCTTCCCTGTCATTCAAGCTCGCAACTGGGAAATTATTTTTACTCCCTCCCTCTCCTTTGCCCACACAGCCAGGCTATCTCCAGACCCTGATTCTCTTCCTCAACATCTTCAAAATCCACCCTTTACTTTCCATCCTCAGAACCAAATCTATCATTCTGTTCCTTTCTATATCACACCTTGACTATTGAAATATCCTCCTTTCTGACCTCCTAGACAAACACATTTGCCCCCCCTTCAGTCCACATAAATTATAGCCACTAAAGTCTTCTTCCTTGCCTGTTGTTTTGATTGTGTCACTCACTCCCCTTTTTGAATCCAGTAGTTTCCCATCCTTTATCACATTACCCTATTTATCCTCCCTGGTCAAGCTCAAATTGCTTTGTCTCCCCTCCCTCCCCACCAACCCCTCTTTCTCCCTTTATTCTATTTACATTCCCACCCTCATTCACTCATTTGTCAGCTTCTCAACAATCACCTCTGAGCCTCCGTCCATGTGCTTCCCTATGTAAAATACAACCTTCCTATACTCATTTCAGCCCCTCCCCTGTCCACACAAATTCCATTTAAAGTCCCATTTCTGCCTTCAGGCCTACAGCAAACTTAACTGATGTGTATAAAATACCTTAGTACTGGTCCTCTTCCCATAATCGTCTATCTGTTCTTAGACTGAGCTCAAGATAAAAATAGCCCTTCTAAAACTAAGAAAAAATGTCTAAATGCCTCAAAATATACATTGGAATTTCCAATCACTTCATTTTACACCTCCAACTAAAACAAATGAGGAATATGAGTCTGAATTAATACCGGAGATGTTGCCTTATTTAGGAAAATTAATATTACGTAAATTTGGAGATTAGATTTAAACTATTTACTCAATATTTTGCACACGGTGATGGAACTCATTCATGGCTTAAGTATGGCACTTCATAAAAACGATAACCAGTGGCTTTCAACCAACACTCAGATCTATTTCAGGTATTACTTCTTAGGAGCATGTCAATTCCTTTAACCTACTTTAACAAGGCGTCATAGAATTTATTAAAAATTAAGTTTAGCCATCCGTATATGCTAATCTTTACTCCTTTTTTGTAAATTAATAATTGCAAATGAGTAATGTTAGAATTCAAACTTGAAAAAATCCACATAGAAAAAGAATAACTATTCTGTCACTGTAAGTTGCTATGGCAACAACTACAATGTCTATAAAGACTTTAGCTTCATTTTAGGAATAAAGGAGAAGGATCACAAGATACTGAAAGGAAAAATATTGTGTTTATACAGTTCTCTTTTATGCAAAGGGAACAAGAGATGTTTTTATTTCGTTTTTTAAAATAACATATTTTGCACTGGTAGGAAATCCTTCAATCTATTTTAAAACTGCATAACATTGTGTCTCAGTTATGCACTGCTATAGGTCTAACTTGGCTTTGAAAGTGACCTTACTATTCTCGATTCACAGGCTCAATGACAGCTGAAAATTCTGTGAAATGAAGCTTTTCGTGACGAAGGGTAATGGTATGCTGTCCACGTGGACATGTAATAACACGGGGGAACAGGACTATAAAATACAGTGGGGGAAAAAGCCCCTAACTAACACAAGAGATCCTATAGAATAGTCTAAAAATACCTTACAGTATTTCAAACGAAGCATGAACAGGTGAAAAGTACAAATATCGACAAAACAAAAAAGCTCCACCTAGAGTTTAAAAAGTAGGCATTATTCAATAAAAGAACCAACGTACAATTAGCAGGGTCTTAGGTACAAGACTTCTATAAACCTGCCAATGCACCTATAACTACAATAAATGCTAGTGTTAAACAAAGATGCCTTTTATATCATACAAAATGCTGTTATCTAATAATAAACATAAATAAAAATATTTATTTTCAAGGATACTTTGCACAAATATTTAACCCAATGATATAACTTTTTGGTATATTACCCTCTAGAAATGGTTCGTAAGGTTTTCCACGTAAATTAAAATATATTTGTAAAATACATACATTTTTAAACACTACCCTGAAAATATAGAAATTACTTAATCCTTTTCTTCTGAGAATTTTTTAAAATGTAATTCTCAGAAAATAAATGCAGATGATCAAACTACAATAATGTATGAAGGGCAAAATCCTGCCCTCATTCACACCCTGCTAATCCCACAGATTTCAGCGAAGATATGCAGGGCAAAATCCTGGGAATTTCACCACTGATTTTAATAAGGCCAGGATTTCACCCACAGGGTGTAAAACAGGGAGGAATTTAGCCCTAAAGCCCTAATCCTGCTAAGATTTGCACACATATTAAACTTTAAGCAAATGAATCATCCAACTGAATACCCTGGGTCTTCTCACATGTTTAAAATTAAGCACATGCACAAGAGTTTGTAGTAATGGGGACCTGAAAAAACAGTTGTTTATTTTCACTTAGTTCTGTTAAATGACCTGATCCTGCAAGCAGTTACACCCATGAGAAGTGCCATTGTGCAGGAGCAACCATTTGTCACATTGGTCTCAAAGTTTGTTTCTTTATATGAACTTTCCTGTTCTGTATGTCATCATTTTAAAATTTAATAAGAAATTAGGGAAAAAAGTAAAGAGAAACTCCTTTACACTGGTACTGCAAAGACTTTTTTCATAACTAATTTTAATGAATTTTCCATATCTGCATCATACAAATGGCAAAAAATGCCATGGAGAAAATCCTGACATTTCAGTGGGAGAATTTAAATTTTAAATGTATAAAAATAAATGTCCTAAGCAACCAGAGAGTGTTTTTCAGAAACACAAAGGGTCAGAGATGTCGTCGTCTCCCTCGAACCCTCACTGGACCTGTCCTTTCAGTTGGAGCAATGTGTACACATCCAAGAGCAGCATTTTTGTGTGCTCATTTTAAAAGTAGGAAAACTCAAAAGTCATTCTAGAGACTTTTGGTAACACACCTTTAGGGAAATGGTATTATCTCCATGCCATTAGGAGCAAATCCAGACCTTAATGCACAGCCCAAAAAGCAATGCCAGGCCCTGGGGAGATGTACAAAGAAGGCAGTATCCTCCTCCCAAGCCAGAGTGGCTGAACAGCCAATACCCACAAAGGTGAGTATGTGCATCCAAACAAGACTGGATCCCCAGCATCAACAGCTCTCCCCACATTCGGACCCCATCCGTTTACACAGTGAAACCAGGTTGGGTTGATTACACAGGGCTCTTTGAAGCTATAGAAAAGATGGCTGTATTTGTCCCACTTTTGTTGTACACATGGGCGGAGGGTGAACCCCCCTGGCCCCACTCCTTCCACCCGAGGCCTCACCCCCTGCCTGCCAGAGCCCCGAGGCCTTCCCACCTCTTCCCCAGCTGCGCCGACTAGCCTGATCCCCCACCATGGGCCACTGGCTAGGCCTGAGCCCGAGCTCCAGGCCACTGGCTGGAGCTGAGCCTCCACCAGCTTCAGGGGAGAGGTGTAGTGAGAGCGGGGCCTCAGGGCAGAGTGTGGGCAGGGTCACAGCTTGGGTTAGGGGCGGCTTAGCATCCCATGGCCTTCAATACCCGCCATCCATGGCTGTACAATAAAAAACCCTATGGGAACATTTTATGGTTGCCATATTTCCATTCAGCTAAAAACAAATCTAGATATGCCCTTGTATCTTCTGCCTACCTATTTATAGCTTTAAAGACAAGCACATTTCTTGCATATACTAGTACACATATCTACTTGGAGCTACCAAAGTTTAGCCTTGAAATTGGACAAAGGTTTCTAACCTTCAGAGAAGTGAAGTTCTGGAACAGCCTTCCAAGTGGGGGTAAAAAACTGGCTTCAAGACTGAGCTTGATAAGTTTATGGAAGGCATGGTATGATGGGACTGCCTACAATGGCATGTAGCTGATCCGCGACTACTAGCAGCAAATATCTCCAGTGGCCGGTGATGGGACACTAGATGGGGATGGCTCTGAGTTGCTATGGAGAATTCTTTCCCAGGTGTCTCGCTGGTGGGTCTTGCCCACATGCTCAGGGTCTAACTGAATGCCATATCTGTAGTTGGGAAGGAATCTTCCCCCACGTCAGACTGCTAGAGACCTTGGGGGGTTTTCACCATGCACTGTATCATGGGGCACAGGATCACTTGTAGGTTTAAACTAGTGTAAATGGCAGATTCTCTGTAACTTTAAGTCTTTAAATCATGATTTGAGGACTTTGGTAACTCAGCCAGAGGTAAAGGGTCTATTACAGTAGCTGGTGGGTGAGGTTCTGTGGCCTGCAATGTGCAGATGGTCAGACTAGATGATCATAATAGTCCGTTGTGACCTCAAAGTCTATGAGTCTAACACGCTTTTTGGTCAGTTTCTTTAATAACTTGTTTTTATACCACCAGCAGCACGTGCTTCATTTCCTCAGGACAGTGTGTCTTCATGAATTCCCCTCATGCTTCTTTCTTTAATGCAGTGTTTCTCAGAGGCAGACCAAATAAAGCTATTGTACCCCTTGTACACCTTCACTTTTAAGCAACTTACTGGATAACATTAAATATGAAATGTATTTATACTCATGTTTACAAACATGGACAAGGAACAAAGACATACAAATAAGAAACAGACTCCAATATCCAATACACATTCAGCCCCTAAATACAAAAGAAAAACTCTCTTCAATACCTACAGATAGGTGTTTTTAGCCACCCAGACCTTCCAGCAATTATTTAGTCCTCAGGTATTCAAACAGATCTTCTCCAAGTTGCTTTCACCCCACTCAGACTCTGAAAGTTAAGGGATATTCAGATCTCCAACTCTCCTTAGTTTAGAACTTCCTTCCCAACACTATACTGGCTCTGGTCAACATCTAGCTAAACTAAGAGTTTATCCTCCTCATGCATTTCCCTATTCTAGAATCTCAGCATCCAACAGTATACAGGAATTCAACCCCAGGGTTACAATGTCACTGCCTCTGCATAGTCTTAGGACTGCAAATATTTGTTTTGTTACACAAACCATATGTCTACCAAGGTGGAATGAAGAACTGTGCTTTGGCACTTAGTTTCAAGTTCTCAGCTTGCCTGGTTGAACTCCCTCACCTCTGCCCCTTTTTGCTTTTTTCCCTCTGTTTATCCTCTCTCACTTGGTCTCTTGTCTGACCTCTCATCCCATTCTCTTATCTTTTCTCTCATTTCATCTTGCTTTCTCTATCTTCTTTCTCTTGTGCCACACTTTCCTCCTGCCTCCCTCCTCTTCTCATTTCTTTCTGCCTTTTGCTGTCTGACCATCAATCATTTCCTCACCACACTGTGTTCCTACTATTCTCCCTTCCTTTTCTGCTTAGTCTTCATCCACATAAACAGATTTCTCTGAGGTGCCTTCCCTTCATTTTCCTTTCTCTCTGTTATCACAATTCCAGCCTCTGCACTATGGGTTAGGAACATTGCTTACACTACTCTCACACTGCAGAATCTACTAGCTTAGTCCCTCTAACTGGTTCTCTTACCTTGCTCATATGCTTCAAAGAGAGCAGAGCACTTAAAGGAAGTGAACTAACACCCCAAAATACAGATTATTGTTTCAGAGATTAGGATTTAGAAGAGATGGATCATAATTTATATAAAAATATTACATAATTTAAATGGATTTGGTAGAAATCTAACCCTTTTACCAAAAAATTGTGTTTCTGATCAGTCTTGCACGACAGCAATTATACTTTGTTTGATTTATTGTACTCCATTTCCCAAAGGAATGTTACTCAGCATTCTGTCTACTTCCTTCGCAGCACCAGACTGGAATAAAGATTCTAACACTTATGACAACTCCCAAACCTCCTTCTTGTGCCATATGCTATCATACCTTTCTACTTGCTGATGTTTGCATTTAAATTTTTTTCTTAGATCTATTCATCTCTGCTGAACTACAATCAACTTTAACTAAGACTGAGAAAGGACGTGCAAAAAGAAAGATTTATTCTTTTTATGACTAGATCCTCTGGGGGCCTCTAGAGTTCTAAAAAACTTAATCATTTTTTCCAGGTTGGGAAGCTGAGTGGAATATTCAGTGACACAACCTAAATTTCACCAGAGAAAGCTAAAGAGAACTGCAAGATGCTCCATCCCCACAAGGACTGAGCACAAGGCCTGCGGAGCATTCCTCTCTCATTCTCCTGAGGAAATCAGAAACCAGAGCTCCTTGTAAAATTTAATAAAGCTTCATCAGTCAATAGCAATTTCCTTCACTTCCTGTCCTAGATCGACATACGAATTCAATGGAAGATAGCATACTAGAGAACAGAGTTCCAAAAATATTAATTTCATATTCAGAGAGGAATCACAAAAAATTCATTCTACTAAGACTCAATAGATGGTACAATCTATTCATTGTAATACACTTGAGTCTCTATGGGAAAGTAGTGAACAGTATAACAAAATAAAATGAGGAAAAAATAAGTCTACTTATATTAGGCAGAATGAAGTATATAGAAGGTCATTATCTATAAAAGTGACTATAAGTAATTATATTCATCCTCCTGTATTACTGTATGGTGGAATTCAAGATTTTGGGCCTGATCCAAAGCCCACTGAAGTCAACTGGAATATTTTCTTTGACCTCCATGGGCTTTGGATCATGATCATAAACTGTATCTAATAAAAAAATTATAGGAGTGATAAAAGACACTTATTTAAAGAGTTAACTCCACTGGATCAATAAGGGTCAATACTGAAGGATAACCATTTGGCTAAAGATCCTTCTTCGAGTGACGTTCCTTTGGGTGCTCCACTTCAGGTGATTGTAGAGCAGTGCCCCAGGTTGGACGGAATGGGCTTCGGAGTTGCTTAAGTGATGATATCACTGTTATACCTAACAGTGCATCCAATCTTGAGCTCTGATCATTTGCATAGTTTCATAAATGTTTGTGCAGAGGCCCAAGTGGCTGCTCTGCATATGTCCATGATCAGTATGTTGTTGAGAAAGGCTACTGAAGTTGAAAGGGATCAGGGAGAGTGAATTCTGATCCCCAGTGGGGGTTTTAGGTTCTTTTGTTGATAGCAGAGGTGAATGCACCCGGAGATCCATTTTGATAGTCTTTGTGTAGAGATAGTGGAGCCTTTAGAATGTTCTGTAGTGGAAATGAAAAGCCTGAGAAAGGTAAAATGCTAGCACGCACCTGATGTCAAGAGTGCGTAGTACTGAATCTTGTATGCTCTTGTATGGTTTGGGGAAGAATGAGGGGAGATGAACTGGCTGATTTATGTGGAAAGAAGAGATATTTAAGGTAGGAATTTTGGATGAAGTCTTAGGTGACCTTGTCCTTGAAAATGTTGGTTTAGGGTATATATGCCCCTAGCTCACCCACATGACAAGCTGATGTGATAGCCACTAAGAATGCTACCTTTATTGATAGGTGTGTCAGAGAACGTCAAGGGTTCAAACAGAGGCCCAGTGAGGCAGCATAATACTAGGTTCAAGTCCCAGGGTGGCATGGGTGTGCGTACTTTGGGGTAAACGTTCTTGGTAATTGGGTGTGCAAAACGTTTGGTAATTGGGTGTGCAAATAGCGATGCCCCATCAATCTTGTGGGAGAAGGCGGCAACAGCCGTGACATGTACTTTGACTGAACTAATGGAAAGCCCAGATTTTTTCAGTTCCAAGATATAATCCAATACCATGGGCAAAGGAGCAGAAACTGCATTACTTTGTTTGTTTTGGCACCATATGTAGAACCTTTTCCATTTCTGAAGGTAAGCATTGCATGTGGTTGGTCTTCTACTGTTTAGTAATACGTGTTTAACCTGTTCAAAACAGGTTAGTTCATTATGATGGAACCATGAAGGAGCCATGCCTTTAGGGGAAGTACCTCCAGGTTCAGATGGTCAGCCCACTTGAAGAAGTATGCATTTCTTTCTTTCCTTTTCTTTTACAATACTTGTCAAAAACCTTAATTTGTAAAACATGTAACGTGTAAAGGCACAGGAGAATGTGACTTTGGGGCCTGAAAAAAAAAGTGCTGAAAATTCTGGAAAAAAAGCCAACAATGCATTACTTTAATGTTTTCTTTTTACATTAATGTGCAGTTATGATCAGAAAAGGGACTATTTAAAAATGGCTGTTCCTTATTTCACAGATCTCTTTCCCATGCACATTCCAAGTCATATCTGATTACTTTCGTGACAAAAGCAAGTTTACTACTTTTTATATTTTTAATACAGCAGAGCCAATGCAGCTATGGGAATAAGGTGAATTCTTTTTTGGTTCATGCATCACTCACAGAATTGATAACAGAGGTCCAATTTAACACTCTTTACCTCAAGTTTTATAGCTCATATTGTATTTTACTACAATACACTTAAGTTATGATGATACACAATCCAGAAAGAACACAGCTTGATTTCCAGATTGGAGTTGTAGGGCTGACGGCTAGAAAACCAACTTTTCACCTGTAAAATGAATATATTTGCTCTGAAAATCACAGACAACACAATAAACATGAAAGCCCACAATGCTTTCTTTTTACTGTCACAGTTCGGATTTATTGTCACTATTCAGAATTGAATGACACCTCAGTGGGTTTCTTTTTCCACTGGAGTCTTCTGTAAATCTGTCAGAGCTTTCAGGACCAGACTCATTTTCCCCACCTTTAAATCTTCCAGGGTTGATGTCCCATACTAAATGCACAATATTTCTGACCTAGGAATGGATGAGGATGCCATCAAATTCTATCAATACTACCCACTTACTAACTAGAAGAAAATCACTATTAGGTGTCATGCTGTATGATTGAAACATGACTGTTCATATCACTGATACAGCCACTGTTAGAAAATTGCAACAAATCTTGAACAAAGCATGTCGTGTAAGGTGTCAATGGAAAAGTTATGATTGGCTGAGTATGATGATCCTGTTTATATGCATGTATTATTTTTGTATCTGAAGTTATGAATATTGGCTATATAGAATCATAGGACTGGAAGAACCTCGAGAAGTCATCTAGTCCAGTCCCCTGAACGCATGGCAGGACTAAGTATTATCTAGACCATCCCTGACAGCTGTTTGTCTAACCTGCTCTTAAAAATCTCCAATGATGGAGATTCCACAACCTCCCTAGGCAATTTATTCCAGTGCTTAACCACCCTGACAGTTAGGAATTTTTTCCTAATGTCCAACCTAAACCTCCCTTGATGCAATTTAAGCCCATTGCTTCTTGTCCAGTCCCCAGAGGTTAAAAAGAACAATCCTTCTCCCTCCTCCTTGTAACAACCTTTTATGTACTTGAAAACTGTTATCATGTCCCCCCTCAGTCTTCTCTTCTCCAGAGTAAACAAAGCCAATTTTTTCAATCTTCCCTCACAGGTCCTGTTTTCTACATCTTTAATCATTTTTGTTGCTCTTCTCTGGACTTTCTGCAATTTGTCCTCATCTTTCCTGAAATGTGGTGCCCAGAACTGGACACTATACTCCAGCTGATGCCTAATCAGCGCAGAGTAGAACGGAAGAATTACTTCTTGTGTCTTGCTTACAACACTCCTGCTAATACATCCCAAAACAATGTATGCTTTCTTTGCAACAGTGTTACACTGTTGACTCATATTTAGCTTGTGGTCCACTATGACCCCCAGATCCCTTTCCACAGTACTCCTTCCTAGGCAGTCATTTCACATTTTGTATGTGTGCAAATGATGTCCTTCCTAAATGGAGTACTTTGCATTTGTCCTTATTGAATTCCAATCTATTTACTTCAGACCATTTCTCCAGTTTCTCCAGATCATCTGAATTTTAATCCTATCCTCCAAGCCACTTGCAACCCCTCCCAGTTTGGTATCATCCGCAAACTTTATAAGTGTACTCTTTAAGCCATTATCTAAATCACTGATGAAGATATTGAACAGAACCAGACCCTGAACTGATCCCTGTGGGACCCCACTTGTTATGCCCTTCCAGCATGACTGTGAACCACAGATAAACACTCTCTGGGAACAGTTTTCCAACTAGTTTTGCACCCACCTTATAGTAGCTCCATTAGGTTGCATTTCCCTAGTTTATGAGAAGGTCATGCGAGATGGTCTCAAAAGCTTTACTAAAGTCAAGATATACCACGTCTACCAGAGACGGGCTCCACTTAACGAAGAGAGGGAAGAGCATCTTCGCGAGCAGGCTGGCTAACCTAGTGAGGAGGGCTTTAAACTAGGTTCATCGGGGGAAGGAGACCAAAGCCCTGAGGTAAGTGGGGAAGCGGGATACCGGGAGGAAGCACGAGCAGGAGCGTGTGAGAGGGGAGGGCTCCTGCCTCATACTGAGAACAAGGGGCGATCAGCGTGTTATCTCAAGTGCCTATATACAAATACACAAAGCCTGGGAAACAAGCAGGGAGAACGGGAGGTCCTGGCAAAGTCAGGGAATTATGATGTGATTGGAATAACGGAGACTTGGTGGGATAACTCGCATGACTGGAGTACTGTCATAGATGGGTATAAACTGTTCAGGAAGGACAGGGAGGCCAGAAAAGGTGAGGGAGTTGCACTGTATGTAAGGGAGCAATATGACTGCTCAGAGCTCAAGTATGAAACTGCAGAAAAACCTGAGAGTCTCTGGATTAAGTTTAGAAGCCTGAGCAACAAGGGTGATGTCGTGGTGGGAGTCTGCTATAGACCACCGGACCAGAGGGATGAGGTGGACGAGGCTTTCTTCCGGCAAGTCGCAGAAGCTACTAGATCGCACGCCCTGGTTCTCATGGGCAACTTCAATCATCCTGATATCTGCTGGGAGAGCAATACAGCGGTGCATAGACAATCCAGGAAGTTTTTGGAAACTGTAGGGGACAATTTCCTGGTGTAAGTGCTGGAGGAACCAACTAGGGGTGGAGCTCTTCTTGACCTGCTGCTCACAACCCGGGAAGAATTAGTAGGGGAAGCAAAAGTGGATGGGAACCTGGGAGGCAGTGACCATGAGATGGTCGAGTTCAGGATCTTGACACAAGGAAGAAAGGAAAGCAGCAGAATGCGGACCCTGGACTTCAGAAAAGCAGACTTTGACTCCCCCAGGGAACTGATGGGCAAGATCCCCTGGGAGAATAACATGAGGGGGAAAGGAGTCCAGGAGAGCTGGCTGTATTTTAAAGAATCCTTATTGAGGTTACAGGGACAAACCATCCCGATGTGTGGAAAGAATAGTAAATATGGCAGGCGACCAGCTTGGCTTAAGAGTGAAATCCTTGCTGATCTTAAACACAAAGAAGAGGCTTACAAGAAGTGGAAGATTGGACAAATGACCAGGGATGAGTATATAAATATTGCTCGGGCATGTAGGAATGGAATCAGGAAGGCTAAATCACACCTGGAGTTGCACTTAGCGAGGGATGTTAAGAGTAACAAAAAGGGTTTCTTCAGGTATGTTGGCAATAAGAAGAAAGCCAAGGGAAGTGTGGGCCCCTTACTAAATGAGGGAGGCAACCTAGTGACAAAGGATGTGGAAAAAGCTAACGTACTCAATGCTTTTTTTGCCTCTGTCTTCACGAACAAGGTCAGCTCCCAGACTACTGCACTGGGCAGCACAGCATGGGGAGGAGGTGGCCAGCCCTCTGTGAAGGAAGAAGTGGTTCAGGACTATTTAGAAAAACTGGACGTGCACAAGTCCATGGGGCTGGATGTGTTGCATCCGAGAGTGCTGAAGTAATTGGCGGATGTGATTGCAGAGCCATTGGCCATTATCTTTGAAAACTCATGGCAATTGGGGGAAGTCCCGGAAGATTGGAAAAAGGCTAATGTAGTGCCCATCTTTTAAAAAGGGAAGAAGGAGGATCCTGGGAACTACAGGCCGGTCAGCCTCACCTCAGTCCCCGGAAAAATCATGGAGCATGTCCTCAAGGAATCAATTCTGAAGCACTTAGACGAGAGGAAAGTGATCAGGAACAGTCAGCATGGATTCACCAAGGGAAAGTCATGCCTGACTAATCTAATTGCCTTCTATGATGAGATAACTGGTTCTGTGGATGAAGGGAAAGCAGTGGACGTGTTATTCCTCGACTTTAGCAAAGCTTTTGACACGGTCTCCCACAGTATTCTTGTCAGCAAGCTAAAGAAGTATGGGCTGGATGGATGCACTATAAGGTGGGTAGAAAGTTGGCTAGATTGTCGGGCTCAACAGGTAGTGATCAATGGCTCCGTGTCTAGTTGGCAGCCGGTATCTAGCGGAGTGCCCCAAGGGTCGGTCCTGGGGCTGGTTTTGTTCAATATCTTCATTAATGATCTGGAGGATGGTGTGGATTGCACCCTCAGCAAGTTTGCGGATGATACTAAACTGGGAGGAGTGGTAGATACGCTGGAGGGGAGGGATAGGATACAGAGGGACCTAGACAAATTGGAGGATTGGGCCAAAAGAAATCTGATGAGGTTCAACAAGGACAAGTGCACAGTCCTGCACTTAGGATGGAAGAGTCCCATGCACCGCTACAGACTAGGGACCGAATGGCGAGGCAGCAGTTCTGCAGAGAAGGACCTAGGGGTTACAGTGGACGAGAAGCTGGATATGAGTCAACAGTGTGCCCTTGTTGCCAAGAAGGCCAATGGCATTTTGGGGTCTATAAGTAGGGGCATTGCCAGCAGATCAAGGCACGTGATCGTTCCCCTCTATTCGACATTGGTGAGGCCTCATCTGGAGTACTGTGTCCAGTTTTGGGCCCCACACTACAAGAAGGGTGTGGAAAAATTGGAAAGAGTCCAGCAGAGGGTAACAAAAATGATTAGGGGACTGGAACACATGAGTTATGAGGAGAGGCTGAGGGAACTGGGATTGTTTAGTCTACGGAAGAGAAGAATGAGGGGGGATTTGATAGCTGCTTTTAACTACCTGAAAGGTGGATCCAAAGAGGATGGATCTAGACTATTCTCAGTGATAGCAGATGATAGGACAAGGAGTAATGGTCTCAAGTTGCAGTGGGGGAGGTTTAGGTTGGATATTAGGAAAAACTTTTTCACTAGGAGGGTGGTGAAACACTGGAATGCGTTACCTAGGGAGGTGGTGGAATCCCCTTCCTTAGAAGTTTTTAAGGTCAGGCTTGACAAAGCCCTGGCTGGGATGATTTAGTTGGGATTGGTCCTGCTCTGGGCAGGGGGTTGGACTAGATGGCCTCCAGAGGTCCCTTCCAACTCTGTTATTCTATGATTCTATGATACCACTTCCCCCCATCCACAAGGCTTGTTACCCTTTCAAAGAAAGCTATCAGGTTGGTTTGACAAGATTTGTTTTTGACAAATCCATTCTGACTGTTACTTATCACCTTATTATCTTCTAGATGTTTGCAAATTGATTGCTTAATTATTTGCTCCGTTATCTTTCCGGCTACAGAAGTTAAGTTGACTGGTCTGTAGTTCCTTGAGTTGTCCTTATTTCCCTTTTTAAAGATTAGCACTATATTTGCCCTTTTCCACTCCTCTCGAATCTCTCCCATCTTCCATGACTTTTCAAATCGCTAATGGCTCAGATATCTCCTCAATCAGCTCCTTGAGTATTCTAGGATGCATTTTATCAGGGTCTGGTGACTTGAAGAAATCTAACTTGCCAAAGTAACTTTTAACTTGTTCTTTCCCTATTTTAGCCTCTGATCCTACCTCATTTTCACTGGCATTCACTATGTTAGACATCCAATCACCACCAACCTTCTTGGTGAAAACTGAAACAAAAGTCATGAAGCACCTCTGCCATTATCACATTTTATGTTATTATTATCCCCCCGTCATTGAGTAATGGACCTACCCTTTCCTTGGTCTTCCTCTTGCTTCTAACGTATTTGTAGAATGTTTTCTTATTACCCTTTATGTCTCTAGCTAGTTTGATCTTGTTTTGTGCCTTGGCTTTTCTAATTTTGTCCCTATATACTTGTATTTGTTTATATTCATCTTTTGTAATTTGACCTAGTTTCCACTTTTTGAAGGAGTCTTTTCTGATCTCCTGGTTAAGCAAAGGTGGTCTCTTGCCATACTTCCTATCTTTCCTATGAAGTGGGATAGTTTGCTCTTGTGCCCTTAATAATGTCTCTTTGAAAAACTGCCAACTGTCTTCAATTGTTTTCCCCCTTAGACTTGCTTCCCATGGGATCTTACCTACCAACTCCCCCAGTTTGCTAAAATCTGCCTTCTTGAAATCCATTGTCTTTATTTTGCTCTTCTTCCTCCTACCATTCCTTAGAATCATGAACTCTACCATTTCATGATCACTTTCACCCAAGCTGCCTTCCACTTTCAAATTCTCAACTAGTTCCTCCCTGTTTGTCAAAATCAAATCTAGAACAGCCTCTCCCCTAGTAGCTTTATCCATCAGAAGCCTGCATCCCAAGAAAGGGGAAAAAACTCATAGGCAGGAGTTGTAGACCAAGCTGGATGAGCAAGCATCTCAGAGAGGTGATTAAGAAAAAGCAGAAAGCCTACAAGGAGTGAAAAATGGGAGGGATTAGCAAGGAAAGCTACCTTATTAAGGTCAGAACATGTAGGGATAAAGTGAGAAAGGCCAAAAGCCATGTAGAGTTGCACCTTGCAAAGGGAATTAAAACTAACAGTAAAAGGTTCTATAGCCATATAAATAAGAAGAAAACAAAGAAAGAAGTGGGACCGCTAAACACTGAGGATGGAGTGGAGGTTAAGGATCATTTAGGCACGGCCCAATATTGAAACAAATACTTTGCCTCAGTCTTTAATGAGGCTAATGAGGAGCTTAGGGATAGGATGATAGGGATAGGATGGTAGGATGACAAATGGGAATGAGGATATGGAGGTAGATATTACCACATCCAAGGTAGAAACCAAACTCGAACAGCTTAATGGGACTAAATCAGGGGGCCCGGATAATCTTCATCCAAGAATATTAAAGGAACTGGCACATGGAATTGCAAGCCCATTAGCAAGAATTTTTAATGAATCTGTAAACTCAGGGGTGTACCGTATGACTGGAGAATTGCTAACATAGTTCCTATTTTTAAGAAAGGAAAAAAAAGTGATCCGGGTAACTACAGGCCTTTTAGTTTAACATCTGTAGTATGCAAGGTCTTGGAAAAAATTTTGAAGGAGAAAGTAGTTAAGGACACTGAGGTCAATTGTAATTGGGACAAAATATAACATGGTTTTACAAAAGGTAGATCGTGCCAAACCAACCTGATCTCCTTGTTTGAGAAGGTAACAGATTTTTTAGACAAAGGAAATGCAGTGGATCTAATTTACCTTGATTTCAGTAAGGCATTTGATACGGTTCCACATAGGGAATTATTAGCTAAATTGGAAAAGATGGAGATCAATATGAAAATTGAAAGGTGGATAAGGAACTGGGTTAAAGGGGAGACTACAACCAGTCATACTGAAAGGTGAACTGTCAGGCTGGAAGGAGGTTACTAGTGGAGTTCCTCAGGGATTGGTTTGGGGACCAATCTTATTTAATCTTTTTATTACTGACCTTGGCACAAAAAGTGGGAATGTGCTAATAAAGTTTGCAGATGTCACAAAGCTGGGAAGTATTGCCAATACAGAGAAGGATTGGGATATCATACAGGAAGATCTGGATGACTTTGTAAACTGGAGTAATAGTAATAGGATGAAATTTAATGGTGAAAAGTGCAAGGTCATGCATTTAGGGATTAATAACAAGAATTTTTGTTATAAACTGGGGGATGCATCACTTGGAAGTAACAGAGGAGGAGAAGGACCTCGGAGTACTGGTCGATCACAGGATGACTATGAGCTACCAATGTGATATGAAAAAAGCTAATGCGGTCCTGGGATGCATCAGTCGAGGTATTTCCAGTAGAGATAAGGAGGTGCTGGTGTTGTTGTACAAGGCACTGGTGAGACCTCATCTGGAATATTGTGTGGAGTTCTGGTCTCCCATATTTAAGAAGGATGAATTCAAACTGGAAGAGGTACAGAGAAGGGCTACTAGGATGATCCGAGAAATGGAAAGCCTGTCATATGAAAGGAGACAAACAGCTTGGCTTGTTTAGCCTAACCAAAAGAAGGCTGAGTGAAGATATGATTTGCTCTCTATAAATATATCAGAGGAATAAATACCAGGGAGGGAGAGGAATTATTTAAGCTCAGTACCAATGTGGACACAAGAACAAATGGATATAAACTGGCCATCAGGAAGTTTAGACTTGAAATTAGATGAAGGTTTTTAACCATCAGAGGAGTGAAGTTCTGGAATAGCCTTCCAAGGGAAGCAGTAGAGGCAAAAGACGTATCTGGCTTCAAGACTAAGCTTGATAAGTTTATGGATGGGATGGTATGATGGGATAGCCTAATTTTGGCAATTAATTGATCTTTGACTATTAGCGGTAAATATGCCCAATGGCCTGTGATGGGACGCTAGATAGGGTGGGATCTGAGTTACAACAAAGAATTCTGTCCTGGGTGTCTGGCTGGTAAGTCTTGCCCACATGCTCAGGGTTTAGCTGATAGCCATATTTGGGGTCGGGAAGGAATTTTCCTCCAGGGCAGATTGGCAGAGGCCCTGGGGGTTTTTCACGTTCCTCTGCAGCATGGGGCACGGGTCACTTGCTGGAGGATTCTCTGCACCTTGAAGTCTTTAAACCACGAGTTTAAAGACATAGGTCAGGGGTTTATTACAGGAGTGGGTGGGTGAGATTCTGTGGCCTGCGTTGTGCAGGAGGTCAGACTAGACGATCATAATGGTCCCTTCTGACCTTAAAGTCTATGAGTCTTATCTTCTGAAATAAAAGATTGTCTCCAATACATTCCAAGAAGTTGTTGGAAAATCTGTGCCCTGCTCTGTTATTTTCCCAACAGATGTCTGCGTAGTTGAAGTCCCCCATCACCACCAAGTCCTGTGCTTTGCATGATTTTGTTAGTTGTTTAAAAAAGCCTCATCCACCTCTTCTTCCTGGTTAGGTGGTCTGTAGTAGACCCCTACCCTGACATCACCCTTGTTTTTTACCTCTATTATCTTTACCCAGAGACTTTCAACAAGTCTGTCTCAACCTCAGTCCAAGTGTATACATTTTTAATATATAAGGCAACACCTCCACCTTTTTTTCCCTGCCTGTCCTTCCTGAGTAAGCTGTACCCTTCTATACCAATATTCCAGTTATGCATATTATCCCACCATGTTCTGTGATGCCAACTATGTCATAGTTCTGTTTATTTACTAGCATTTCTAGCTTTTCCTGTTTATTCCCCATACTTCTCGCATTAGTATACAGACATCTAAGATACTGATTCGATTTCCCCCCTGCCCCAGTTCTGTCTTGTCTTTCTTTTATCCTTGCTATAACAGCCCATGCTCCCCGCAAATTCCGACCCTTCTCCCAGGTCTCCATATTTTTTACTTACCTGTGGGCTTTGGTCACCTGCCCCCTTCAAACCTAGTTTAAATCCCTCCTCACTAAGTTAGCCAGTCTGGATCCAAATATACCCTTCCCCTTCCTCAACAGGTGGACCCCATCTCTGCTTAGCAGTCCTTTTTCCTGGAATAGCATCCCTTGGTCAAGGAAGCTGAAGCCCTCCTGATGACACCATTTTCGCAGCCAGGGATTCAGCTCCAGGAGGCATCTGTCTCTGCCTGGGCCCCGACCCTTGACCAGAAGGATCGAAGAGAACACCACCTCCACTCCCAACTCCTTCACCCTTACTCCCAGAACCTTGTAGTCACTTCTGATCTGCTGAGGGTCATACCTTGCAGTATCAATAATGCCCACATGGATGAGTAGCATGGAGTAGTAGTCAGAGGGCTGGATGATCCTCCACAATCCCTCTGTAATGTCTCAGATACTGGCTCATGGCAGACAGCATACCACCTGGGATGCCATGTCAGGGCAACAGATGGGTGCCTCCGTCCCCCTCAGAAAAGAGTCACCAACCACCACTACCCTACGCTTCCTCCTGGGAGTGGTGGCTGAGATCCTCTCAGTCTTGGGGGTACATGGCTTCTCCTACTCCACCTTTGAAGGTGATTCCTCATCACTTGTTGCCAGGGCAGCATATCGGTTTTCCATCACCATGGTGGGTGAGTTGGGAGTAAGGGTTGAGCACTGCCTGCTGTCAGAAGTAACCAGCGGCCAGTGTCCTCCCTGTGACAGAGCCATATCCTCTTCCGCCGGTGATGTGACAGCAGTCCTCTGTAGCTGGATAGCTTCCTCAGCCTTGGATGCCTCCATATGAATACTCTCAAGGAATTCCTCATGGGCACGGATGCTGCTCAGCCTAGCCACCTTCTCCTGTAGCTTTCCCACCTGCTTCCTGAGAGATTCCACCAGCAGGCACCTTTCACTCTGGAAGGTCCCCCCAGCCTGGCTTTCTGTGAGTAGGAAATGGAGGCAACAGTCTCTGCAAGTCCACACCAGGATCTGGGTAGAGGCATCCAGGGTTGGGTTGTCTGTCTGGATAAAGGTGCAGGTGGAGAAGACAGGAGCAGCGCTGGCGATGCGGCCCTTCCTAATCATAGTGATTATATTACGTCTCCCTCCCACAAACTCCCTCTCAGACTCCCCTGTTTGCAGTCCCCTGTTCACTAGCTCATATAGATTTATGTTTCAAACGTGTTTGCTCTGGGGTAACACCCACCAGGTAATTTACATCTAGTCTGGCAAGCACATTGTGAATGAGCTATTCAAGATGATGGTCCATTAAAAAACACTTAGCTCTCACGAGTCATAGAAGAAGCTTGTCACCACCCAGTGAGACCTTGCTCATTTGACCCTGGACTCCATCTTGTGCCCGTAATTTTCCACAAACTAAGACTGAGAGCAATCCCTCCATATGGGAGAAGGTATAAAGGACCCTGGAACCATCTCCATTTTGCCTCTTTTCTGCTCTGATCTCTGGACTTACACTAAAAAGAGGATACTGACTAAGGACTGAGGAGCTTCCAATTTTTTGGAAGTTACCAGAGACTTTACAAGCCAGCAGTCTTTAACATCAGTCCTACAAACCTGATCCAAGAACTTTGCAATGATTGTATGTACATGACTTCCTTAAAAATTTTAACTCTCTCCTCTTTCTTTTCTCTTATAAATAAACCTTTAGATATTAGATACTAAAGAATTGGCAACAGCGTGATTATTGGGTAAAATCTGAATTATATATTGACCTGGCTATGTGGCTGATATCTTGGGATTAGAGGACCCTATATGTGATGAAATTGGTTTTCAATAACCACTCATCATAGAGTCCAGTGTCTGGGTGATGAAGCAAGGGCGAGGATGACTGCATTTTTAACTTCTTGTTAACCAGTGTGGTGAGACAGAAGTTTACTTTTGTTACTGGCTTCATATATCTGATGGTAGAATAACCACCAGTTCGGGGGTGAGTCTGCCCTATTTCTCAGCAGTTTGTCCTGAATCTGGTATTCTCAGCTGTGACCCACTGAGGCACGGTGACATTAGGTGGCACAGAGCATTCCCTCTCCCAATTGCATTCTGAGGACCACTAGCAGCTGACAGGATAGGAAATAATCAGGGGCCAAATTATGCTTGCAGTTACACTTGTGTGTAAATTTTAGAGTATTTCTACTGACTTCAGTGGAGATACTCCAGATTTACACCAGTTTATGTGAAAAGAGAATCTGCCTCTCTGAATAGAAAATGAAACCGAGGCCTCTTGCATAGTAGTGCCAAGCACTGTGAGTTAGCTACACAATCACCCCTTAGATATGACATTTGAATTATAACAACATTTAACCTAACAAAACTATTCATGAAAATAAGTGCAAAGTTCATCTGTTAAACAAATTGCTAATATAGATGTGGACAATCTCTGCAACCCAAAAAAAAATGTATCTTGCAACCCAAAAAAATCAACTTGACATTAAATCCCCAGGACAAAAACCATAGTTACTGTGCATAATGCAGTCATATTAGTTAATCACACCTAAATCCCTAAAGATGCAACTTTTAAATGGTTTATCAGGAAATGTAACATTCTTTTTCCGTTTTCTTTTACTTTGCAAAAGGTAGATTTAACCTTAACAAAACAATAGTTTTTAAACTATTCATATAAAAGAAAACGTTGTCAGAAGCTGCATCTCAAATTGGCTAGATGTAATGCAATTTGCAAAAGAAAGCTTTCACCGTCCATCTTACATCCTTATTACAATAATGAGGCAATGAAGGAGAAAAAGAAAACACAACACACATACAAAATGTCCCTGAAAGCTGGCCTGGGAACAACACAGATGGACTGCTGTGCTTCCAGGCAGTGCTCCTAATGATGACAGCCCCTGTTGTATTCCAGATTTCCATAACCTTAAGAAAAGCCACACCCATGTTTTTAAACACATTGCAGCATTTGAAGTTTTCATTTCCTGATGGTAGAGACTGCAGGCCTTTTTTGAAATCCAGATTTATATGTTTTGATTTCTTATCATACATATTGTATGAAAACCATTTTAAAAATATATGAGTTCAACAAGCATCCTAGAAAGTTCCTCAGCCTATTTCTTCACAGAACTATTTCACAAGAATTAAAAAATACATTTACAACAGATAACGGTTTGCCAATGTTCCATTTTTTAAAAATCATGATTCTTCAAGGACATATAAAAAATTTAACACATTGCTTTAGGTTAAAAATTAATATAGGCTGAGCCTATATGCTATTTTTTAAAACTTTAGGAAAAGTACAAAGGTTTTACATTATAGGAAGTGAACACACCTCCACAACTACCAGCTTACCAAACGAAAAAAGTGTTTTTATCTTTGTACCTCAAAAATGTCCAAAATAAAACAAGAAATGTAACCTTGTTATTCCATAACATCGACTAGTGATTTGGATATTTAATCAAAGGAAAATAAGGTCAAGATACAGAGGTTTAAAAAGCAACTAAAGGGCAAAGTACCTTTTATACATATGTGAGTTAAATACAAAATCCAATATGGCTATGTAAAATTTTAGTATATATCTCTATAATTTACTTACACTACATACTCCTAATTTAAATAATTTAATTAAAAATATAAGTACCAGATAGAACTACAACTGCATATATACAGTATAGTTACTTTTTTTACAAATTACCTAATAACTAATGTGACAGGGTCAGGCCAGATGGCTACAGGAGAGTGACAGAAGGCACATATATTAGCCCCAGGTTAAGTAGGTCCCTTTTCCCTGGGTAAGGTAACAGGGAAGGTTCCAGAACAATCAGGAACTTTCTGGAAACAATTAAGGGAGACAGGCTGATTAGAATACCTGCAGCCAATCAAGAAGCCGCCAGAATCAATTAAGACAGGCAGGCTAATAGGGCACCTGGGTTTTAAAACGGAGCTCACTTCAGTTTGTGGTGTGCGTGTGATAGGAGCTTGGCGCAAGAGGTACTAGGAGCTGAGAGTGAGAAGGCATACTGCTGGAAGACTGAGAAGTACAAGCATCATCAGACATCAGGAGGAAGGTCCTGTGGTAAGAATAAAGAAGGTGTTGGGAGGAGGCCATGGGGAAGTAGCCCAGGGAGTTGTAGCTGTCACGCAGCTGTTATAGGAGCCACTGTAGACAGCTGCAATCCACAGGTCCCTAAGCTGGAATCTGGAGTAGAGGGCGGGCCCGGGTTCCGCCCATCCCCGCAACTCCCTACTTGATACTGGAGGAGTTGAACTGGACTGTGGGTTCCACCAGAGGGGAAGGTCTCTGGCCTGTTCCCCGATCCACTAGGTGGATCAGCAGGGACTGTGGGGATTGTTCTTCTTCCTTTTCCCCATGCTGGCCAGTGATGAGGCTAACTGAGTGAATGGCAGATTTGAGCCACGAAAGTGGTCAAACTGAGGGCTGCTGTGAACCTCTGAGGCGAGCAAATCCGCCAATAAGCGCTGGACCCACCAAGGCAGAGGAGGAACTTTGTCACAGTAACATTACACTATAATGCACCCAACCCAGAGTACACTTTGTTATACAAATCTTTACACAAATCTTTCCAATGAAACAATGGTTGTTATATGCTACGGTGTCATAAAACCATGCAAAATATTTCCTAAAGTACACAATCAAAATCTACTAAAATGGTTCCACAACAGCCCATGATTTATAGAAGTATCTACTTTTTTGGTTTTGATACTCCTGACATTAAAATACTAATAACAATGAAATGCACATAAAATCAAAATTTGAAATGTCTGTGCTTCTGTAGGATTACGTTTGAAGCTATGACCAAGCCTACACACAGTTTTTCTACCATATAACTATTTTGGTTGGGGGTGTGTGTGATTTTTTTACTGAAATTATACCAGTAAAACCTCTAGTGTGGATGCAGTTTTAACAACATAAAGGTGACTTACCCTGGTATAGCTTATTCTCCCTCTATGTGGTACAACTTTTGTGTGTAGGCAAGCTCTAGGTCTTCAACTTTACCTACTGTGATTTGGTGCTACAGCAAATAAAGTATGAACAATCATATACTGCTTTCGTAATGCCTCATAACTAAAACAAGCTACAGTTACTGTAATAAGCTTTACCTCGGAAACTCATATAAAATACCATCAGAGCTGCATTATATCATTTGTTAAGTGTATTATAGCAGTTTCCACACAAAATTTCAGCTCCACTGGCATGACACTGTCTTGCATAAAGGGACAGATATCAAAATGTAGATGTTGACTATATTTGTTAGGAAAGCCTCTGAAAGTGGAATAAATTAAGTAATAACTATGACAAATAATTTGGCTTAATCTTTAAGAACTTCACATTTCTGGAATGAGCAAAATAGGTAGTTTTCTTTTTAAATGTTTCACAATAGCAAATGTGAGTTAAACCATTGGAAAAGTCTATCCAAAATATGCGATGGATGAGCAATATTTTGTGGCATATTGTCACACACTCTGGAAAATAAGAAGCTTGCCACCCATCCGATTGTTTCCTATGAAACACATCTACAGTAGGTAGTACTCTGCAATAAGCTAGCAAACACTTTTTGGAGTCACTTTGTCCACTTTCCTTATCTTCCAATTTGAGAGTTATCACCTGCTTCTCTTTGGGGACGGTAATCTTGTTTGAGAAGCAAGGGTGTTTCTGAATTAAAGGGCACATATGACAGAAGTGACAGGTTTTTTTGCCACAGAAACTATCTTTCTTTTTAAAAACCTTTTCCTTTAGGTCTTGCCTAAACCAGGGGTTGAGAGCAACAGAGATAGCCATTTCTGTTGAGCTGCAGCAAACAAGTGTTCTCAGTTTAGTTTTAAATGCCAGAACATCCTGAGAAAATTTTGAACATCAATAATGAACAAGTTCCTGAACACTCCCTTCAGACTTTTTTCTCCCATTCATGACTCTGCCTTTTGTTAAATCATTGTCCTTGCCTAATACAACTTCCTTTTTTCTTTATACCAAGCAACTGCCATCTCACACACACACCTGACATCTTTTGGTTTGTCTTCCATCACTAAACTCAACACCAGTATCATCTGTCATGTCTCACACATTTGACAAGTATATAAAAGTAAAAACACTCCAAACAAAACTGTAGCAATGTTAGTGTGGCCCAGGGGATAGGTTGTTGGACTCAGAAAATCTGGATTTTGTCACTTATCTGCTATATGACCTTAGGCAAGTTACGTCATCTCTCTGTCTTACTTTGATTGTAAACTCTTCTGGATATGGAATCTCTCTATGTTTTTGCAGAGTGCCTATCACAATAGGAACCCAATCGCAGTAGAGGGCAGTAAGCACTACTGTAATACCAAAATATAATAGTGTCACTTAACTGTGTAAGGTAAGCAAATTACATTATGTGCAACTGTAACTCATCCACCCCCAATCCATCATCATCAGGGTTTGAACTCTGGACCTTCAGCACAGTCGGCACTCACTACAGTGAAAGGAGTAACTCCAGTAACTGGCAGCAGGAGTAGGCTGTAATCATTTGTGGACCACCTATTAGGAAATGCACAGCATACTGAAACAATGATTACATATGCATGAGTAGCCTCATTTTACCTACAGCATAATCAGATACATAGATTTGGGAGGTTCTTAAAAAGAGGCAGTGTGGCTAATGAAATAAGACTTTTGTCTGCCGTATTCTATTTTCAGCTTCTGTTGCTTCTCAGGGTGGTATGAGGCCTTGCTCAATGACAAGTATTGTGAAAGGAACTGAATTACCAACAGCAGTTAGAAAACATGAGTGTAAGGTCTCCTTGATCCTCGCCTGGTGCAAATGTCCCTAGCCCAATGTGTATTTTGATAGGGCAAGTAGGACAAGGAAAAGGATCTATTTTGTCTGATTCCCATCTGGAGACACAGCTACATGTGCCATGCTAAAAAGAGATACTGGGGAGCATGCCTCGTACATGTGGTATCTTGAAAAGTTTTAGCAGAGAGCCTTCAGCAACCTCTGCTGGGCATAATACAGATTGCAAATGGCAATTTTGACATCTTATAATTCAACCAGATCTGAATGGATTTCCATGTGGACAACAAAAGGCAAGTCTCTGATATGAGGACTACCCTTTGGAAAATTGTGAAGTTCTGCTACAACTTACGGAGGAACTAGAATCCTTGAAAAACAGGTCAGAAAAGTTTGTATACTGAGGTTAGGCAACCTCCATATAATGGTATCTACTACTCTGTTCATAATAATTTATTATTTAAGAATCAGAGGAAAAGTAAGTCTATTTTACTCATCCAAGCAGTATGAAAGCTAACAGGATTAGCACTTGTCACCAAGAACATACAGTTTTAAATTTTTTTAAAAGTTTTAAATTTAAAATAGTATCTCAGAGCTTAGTGCTGGAGGTAGACATCTTGGTAAAAATGGTATCATTTAGGACACTCACTCACAGAAGACCCATGGAAAATACTATTACATTGCAGTGGTTCCAAGTCTTTTTTGTTGTTGTTGGAGGGGAAGGCCCTACTTACAGTGGACAGGTAGGCAGACACATTCCTCCCCATCACCAACACCATTTTCCCTCATCCTATGTCCTGGCACAATTGGTGGTCTTTTCCTGATATTGTCCATTTCCTTCTTTCTGATCCTATTAATTTGTCTATTCTGTTTTCCTCCTTCTAATTTTTTGTTTTTCCCACTTCATAGTCTCTTTTTTGTTTTTCTATTTTTTAATATTCCTCTTTGCTCCTCTTCCCAGTTCTCCCATACACCAGAAGGCTAACTATTGCTCAGAAGTCAAGATGGCATGTTTCTAACAACCGTGATTTGTTATTGTTATAGTAAGTCACTGATACTTAAATCTAATTTTACATTCTCTTCAGAATCATTTTAACAAATTTGACAGGTTAATGAGGCTAACACACATTGACACAGAAGTACTTACATCGCATTTACTTTATCTTCTGGGCCCTGAACTTGGCCAGTAACAGTCCCTTGTCTGGTATTTTTAACCCAGCCAACTACTCCCATTTTCCTAGCTTCATCTTCTGTGTACTGATTTGGAAAATAAAACAAAAAATACACATAGTATATTCAGCACCAGCAGTTATGACACACACACATTGTGCATGAGTAGTCTTAAAGCCCCAGTTTCACTTCCACAACTTTCTTAAAACCAACTCTTCCTAAAAAGTATCTGTAGATATTAATGCACCTACCCAAACATCAGGATTTTCCTGCCGGTTCTGGACTTGCAGCAGAAGCAGACAATTTTTCAACAAGAAAGTGAGACTTATCCCCCTTGTGCTTATCAGTGTTTATCATAACATCATCCCTTGACGCCATTTCCAAGTTACACTGCAGGCAATAACGCAAGTAGCAGTATAGCTTCTTTGGGATAGTTTTCTCATGCTATGTCAGAACCTATTGATGGTTCCATTTGGGGGAGAAGACAAAAAATCTACACTTTCCATTTTAAGAATTTTCAACATATGTTATCATCTTGTGCAGAGGTCAAGGGTCTTCCACATCACCCCATAGCTGCCATTTTGAAGAAATAACATTGGCAACAAAAAACAAAAGCCTGTAAAAACTTCATCTTTTGTTAAAGCACTTCTGAATTTTTAAGACTTCCTTAAGGAGCTATGACATCCCATCTTCAAGCAAACTGTCAAAATAATTAGCAACTTGCCTTGAGAAGTAAATGAAGAACAAAACACTTGAAGAAGAGGGAATTGTGGTAGCAATAAAGATTGAAGTCCAGTTAATTGTTCAGGTTGTTAATATGACTCTTTTTGCAATACATTATTATTGTGAATTTATGCTGATTGTTTGTCACTTATTCACTTCCTGAGCTGGCTTCAGCCACTTCAGTTTATCTCCACTATTTTTTAAGTTTTGCCATTCTGTATTATCTGTCTCTCTCAAACTTAAGTAACATATGTGTATCTTTAAATATACATGTTTTAAAACCACAAAACTGCACAGAATAGGAAGTCCACTTCTCTGAAATCCAGCTAAGAATTACTCTTTCTTCTTTGGGTGGAATAAGTCAATCAATATTCACCAACACATGTTCTTCTACTTCTCAGACACCAGTTGTATAAATATAGATATCACAGGTATTTTAACTATCTACATCTTTTCTAAATCAATCGAGGAGAAACAATTTGTGTGCAAGCATGCATTTCATGTTTACATGCTGCACTGCAGAGTATAGTCAGACTCACCACAATTGTAAACTTTAATGCAGTTTTCAAAGATATAGTTGAAAATTTTCCATTCTGTTTTACATGTGGCTCAATAATACACTAATATACCAGAGTATGCAGAGAGGCTCTCTCTTTATATATCTTTATCCAGTTGCATATACTGCACTCAGATTTGGCTATTAGCCTCTGGGGACTACATTTTAGTGTACTTCATATACACTCAACTGGGCTGGCCTAGGCTGCTATGAATGAACAGTCATTATTGATTAGTTCACTGGAGAACTGTTCCTGTTTAGACACTATCAGCACAATTTCAGTGTTTTACTGTCTTCAGTCGCATCTGTTAAACTGTAACAAAGAGAATTTTTAAATTGTCTATTTGGTTATATTTGGCCTGCAGATAAAGCATCAAAATATAAGAGAGGCATAGACTTGTTGTTTCCTCACACAAAACACTCAATACTCACTTCTCTCCACTTAAATATAAAGCAGGCATGGGAGGATGTCATGACTTTCAATCACACACAGACATAGATTCGCCCTTCCAAGTTAACAGTAACTTAGCACAAAGCAATGGACCATATATCTGATGGAGTGGCAACTCAGCACAGGAGCCCAGAGTACCTGGGATAGACCAGAGCTGACTGGGTAGAATGAATGATGTCACTAAATTCAAGACATATGTTATACTCTAAGTCCTTCAGCCATTTCATCTTTCAGCTGTTTTACAAGTATAACCATATACTGAAAAAGCTTAATGTTTAATATTAAACATAGGTCAATATTTTCAGAAAATACAGTATTCTAGCTATTTCCACTCTGTGAAACGTGTCCTCTTGTTTTCTGAGTTTCTGCCTTTCTTTTGAATTTTAATGCTCCTGCTGCAGGTTCAGAACTGGTGGAGAAGCTTGGGTGGGATCTGAGCTGCAGAGACCAAACTTCCACATCATGTGATTATTAGACATCATCTGTCAGAAAAAAAATCATAAGCACTGTAGATTCATTTCTTTAATTCTCTGAAGAATTAACACTGCACTTTTATTTTCATGAAGAAAAATAAAAAGAGAATACACGTTGCTTCAGTAGCTCAAAACTAACGTTTTCTATTCAACACATTGTCAGGCCTTTATGATGTTTAAATTCAATGACTGAAGCCTCTAGATTGGGGTCTCAAAAATGCAGTCCACAGGGTTATTTTCTGTGGCCTGGCAGCTCCCCATGCCCCCCGCCTCCTCCCAGGGCTTACCTAGAGCGGCTCCGGCCCAGTGTGCACCGGGGCAGGGCTGGCTCCCTGCCTGCCTGCCCTGCCCCCGCGCCGCTCCGGGAAGCGGCCGGAACCTGGGGGAGGGGGGGCATAGGGGTCTGTGTGTTGCCCTTGCTTCCAGGCACCGCCCCCTGCAGCTCCCATTGGCCTGGAACGGGGAACCGCGGCCAATGGGAGCTTCGGGGGAGGTACCTGGAGGAGCGGCCAGGGCAACACACAGAGCCCTCTGCCCCCACTCCCCCAGGTCCCAGCCGCTTCCCGGAGTGGCACCGGGTCAGGGCAGGCAGGCAGGCAGGGAGCTTGCCCTGCTCCCGGTGCGCGCAGGGCTGGAGCCCTCCCCCCCAAACCCCTCCTGCACCCCAACCCCCTGCCCCGAGCCCCCTGCCTCACCCTGCACACCTCCTGCAATCCCTGCTGCACCCTGCACCCTGACCCCCTGCCGCACCCCTCACCCCTCCTGCACCCCACACCCCAACTCCCTGCCCTGAGCCCCCTGCCGCACCCTGCACACCTCCTGCACCTCAACTCCCTGCCCTGAGCCCCTGCCACACCCCGCACCCCTCCTGCACCCCCTGGGGGCAGGGAGGGGGTGGAGTTGGAGTGGGGATTTCAGGGAAGGGGTTGGAATGGGGGCAGGGAAGGGGTGGGAAGAGGCAGGGTAGGGGCGGGGCCTCATGGAAGGGGTGGAGGCCAGGGGCAGCAAGGGTGGGGTGTCAGTGATGCGGCCCTCGGGCCAATGTACTAGTCCTCATGTGGCCCTCGTGGTCATTTGAGTTTGAGAACCCTGCTCTAGATATTACTATGATACAAACAAATTCAATAACATCAATATGAATAAACTTTTCTTAAAAGAATTCTACTTTAATAGTAGGATTATTCTATACCATGTATCTACTATAAAAAGAACCTATGATTTAAAAAAACAACAACAAAACCACACAATACTTAACTGTCCAGCTAAGGACTGAAAATGCCAGCTGGATTCCTTTGTACTCTACTATAGGCCTCCTACGATATTTTTAGCATTGGAAATATTACACTGTTGTAATGTAAAATTGGCACACTGCACGCTGCCTTACCATTCTGAAACAAACACCTAGAAAAAAATGAAAAGAAAAGAGATTAATTTGATCAGAATTAATGCCATTGCTAACAACTTTACCTAATTTGTGTGTCTGTAAACTAAACTGAGTACTAGAGGTTTGTTCTAGTCATTTTCTATGAAACTTTAAAGAATGGTTATACCTATTTATCACACTTCTAAAAAACAGATAGCGACTTAGGAGTTAGGTTTATACATACATACATGTTTTGACCTTATTATTAGGGCCCTACCAAAATCACGGTCCATTTTAGTCAATTTCATGGTCATGGGATTTTAAAAATTGTAAATTTCATGATTTCAGCTATTTAAAGTTGAAACTTCACGGTGTTGTAACTGTAGAGGTCCTGACCCAAAAAGAAGTTGGGGGAAGGAGGGTGTCACAAGGTTATTGTAGAGGCGGGTTGAGGTACTGCTACCCTTACGTCTGCACTGCTGCTGGCGGCGGTGCTGCCTTCAAAGCTGGACTGTTGGAGAGGAGCAGCTGCTGGCTGGGAGACCAGCTCTGAAGGCAGAGCCGCCACCAGCAGCAGCGCAGAAGTAAGGATGGCGTTGTATGGTATTGCCACCATTACTACTGCGCTGCTGCTGGTGGCCGGGCACCGCCTTCAGAGCTGGGCCCTCGGCCAACAGCCACCGCTCAACGGCCACCCAGCTCTGAAGGCAGCACAGAAGAAAGGGTGGCAATACCATGATCCCCCTAAAATAACCCTGCAACCCCCCTGCGACTCCCTTTTGGGTCTGGACCCCCAATTTGAGAAACACTGGTCTCCCCCATGAAATCTGTAGAGTACAGAGTAAAAGCACACAAAAGACCAAATTTCACGGTGGGAGAGCAGATTTCACAGTCTATGACGCGTTTTTCATGGCCATTAATTTGGTACAGCCCTACTTATTATGGTCTTCCTTAGGACAAATAATGACAGAGAAAATGTCTTACTTGTAATCCTGCTTCTCTGAATATATCAATTTGAAGGATTCTCTATCCCTAACCTTAACTTTTTAGCAATATAGCGGAAGAACACTCCTAGAGCTTCAGGTTTTAATCCTTGAGGACAACCGTAGGAACGTAGAAGATAAGCCAGGCCCCCTTGATTCTTTCATCACGTACTTAATTTTTCTGCAGGAAAATCTCATCTCAGGAGCCCCCCCTCCTCTTTTTTTTATTTTTTAAATAAACACCTCATGCTGAACATCCAGAATTGGCATTTTCTTTCTGTGAACTTTGCCTACCATTGAAGAAACTGAGTGGAATGTTCAGAAGGCTCACAAGGACAAGTAGAGTGCAAGCCATATCCCCTATCCCACTACTTCTGCCCTCAAGACTCACAAACTAGAAGAGTTCCATCATCTTCTGCTAAGGAGGTAAGATCTGTAGTCAAAATCCTGCATGGATAGTATCTTTAGAGAACGCAGAATGTCAACAGTCTCCAAGTATGAAATAAATGCTATATTATAAAAACATATTTCCAAGCTTTTAGCTACCCAACTGGTGGCCTACTCCCTCAACAAAATTAAGGTTGCTAAACTTATGTATGAGAACATATATAAGTAGAATATATATAACCTTTTATGCATTTATTTTTAGAAAACTACAGAACACTATCTGAACAGAGTCAGTTTATACCTTCATGGAGAAAGTACTGAGTCCTTAGTTATGCAGGATAGATAAGAGTTATATCATGCATTAAACAAACAAACAAGAATTCTATTTTTATGTGCTTGCATTACAGCAGTGTTTAGTGGCCCCTACCAATATCAGCCCCCATTGAGCTAGACATTGTACAAACCAGTAGCAGTAACATGGATCTCTCTCATTCAGTTTATGATGTTTGTATTTTTATTCCTGTTTACAACTATATAATCCATAGACTTCCTTCACACCATCTACTCAAGCATGATCAAAAAGATATCAGGCGAACTTTATCACTGGTATAGGTAGATACAATTCCAGTAAAGTAAGTGGAATTATATCCATTTTTTCCATGGTAAATTTGATCCATCAGCTGCCAGGTAATATGGTTTGTGATTTTTATAAAAAATTTTAACGCAGAACTAAATAATGTTTTGCTGATCCTCTATTGCTGATTTATCTGTGGTGCATATTCTGACAATCTGAGCAAGTTGTCAATACTTTCAGCTAACAATAATGTATTTTAAATAGAGTTACAATATAACAGAACCAAACAGGAGACCTGCACTTGCCAGATAACTTACAAAGATAGTCATGTTTGCAGTGTTGCTATAGCTATGTTTGTCCCAAGGTATTAGAGAGACAAGGTGGATGAGGTAATATCTTTTATTTGACCAACTGAACTGTGGTACTCTGAGTACCTTTCCCAGACATGAAGAAGAAATCTGTGTAAGCTTGAAAGCTTATCTTGTTCACCAACAGAAGTTGGTCCAGTAAAATATATTACCTCACCCACCTTCTCTGTCTAAAGATATTCATGTAATTTAAGCAATGCCCTTGTAGTTTGTCTTGTACTATTGCCAACATCCCCTCTCTAGTCAAGCTGTCTTAGTTAAATTATGCAGAAAAAACAGTTACCTTTCGTAACTATTGTTCTTCAAGATGTGTTGCTCATGTCCATTCCATTATAGGTATGGGCATGCCCACATGCAGAGTTGTCAGAGACTTTTGCCTTCGCTGTATCTGTAGGGTTGGCTGTGGCACCCCCTTGAGTGCCGCGCTCATGCATCGGTACATTAGGCGCCGCCGACTCTATGCCCTCTCAGTTCCTTCTTGCTTGCAATTCCGACAGAGGGGTAGGAGGGCAGATAATGGAATGGACATGAGCAACATCTCGAAGAACAACAGTTACGAAAGGTAACCGTTCTTTAATTCTTCAAGTGCTTGCTCATGTTGATTCCATTCTAGATGACTCACAAGCAGTATCTACAGAGGTAGGCTCAGAGTTCACTGTTTCGCAGCTTGCAGTACTGCCCTACCAAAGCTAGCATCGTCCCGGGCCTGCTGGGTCAGTGCATAGTGGGACATAAACATATGGATGGATGACCAGGTGGTCACCCTGCAGATGTCCTGGATAGGCACCTGGGCCAGAAAAGCTGCCAAAGAGGCCTGTGCCCTGGTTGAATGGGTGGTGACAATCGCCGGGGGCAGCACCTTCACTTGATGATAGCAGAAGTGAATGCAGGCGATTCTTTGGGAGGATATAGGGTGCCCTTTCATCCCGTCAGCCACTGCGACGAACAATTGCATAGACTTAGGGAATGGCTTGGTCCTATCAATGTAGAAGACTAGAGCCCTTCTAACGTCCAAGGCATGCAGCCTACTCTCCTCCTCTGACTTATGCAACTTCTAAAAGAAGACCGGTAAGTAAATGTCCTGGCTTGAATGAAAGTGAGAGACCACCTTGGGCAGAAAGCCAGGTGTAATCTCAGCTGTACCTTGTCCTTGTAGAAAACTATATAACACGGTTCCGAGGTGAGCGCCTAAATTTCCGAGACCTGACAGGTTGAAGTCACCACGACCAGGAACGCAACCTTCCAGGACAAGAGAAGGAGAGAACAGGAAGCCAAAGGCTCAAAAGGGGGACCCGTGAGCCACGACAGCACCAGCTTCAAGTCCCACAGAGCAACAGTATCCTTGACATGTGGGTAGAGGTGCTAAAGGCCCTTGAGGAATGTCCTGGGCAAAGACCTGCCCTCAGGCGGCAGATGGAATGCTGAGATGGCTGACAGGTGGACCTTGATCAATGAAAGGTACAAATCCTGGAGCTTGAGATGCAGAAGGTATTCTAGAATGAATGCAACGAGGTCTGCTCGGGTTAGACGCCTTTCTCTGAGGTCCAACATGTGAACCACTTCCACTTGGCCAGGTAGCTTGCCCTGGTAGAGGGCTTTCTACTTCCCAACAGGATCTGCTGAACATCTGCCGAGAACTGCTGCTCCTGCTCGTTCAACCATGCAGCAGCCAAGCCATCAGGTGCAGCGCCGTCAGATTTGGGTGCAGAAGACTGCTGTGGTTTTGAGATAGCAAGTCCGGCCTGAGAGGCAGCTGGAATGTAATCGCCACTGAAAGGTCCAGCAGCACACTGTACCAGTGCTGGTGTGGCCAGGCCAGTGCTATGAGGATCACTCTTGCTCTGTCCTGCCTGATCTTTGAGAGGACCCTGGGGAGCAACAGCACTGGAGGAAAGGCGTACATCAGAGCCCCTGACCACAGGAGTAGAAAAGTATCTGACAGGGCCCCCCGCCCCATCCAAGCCTCTCATTGAGCAAAAGACATGGCATTTCCTGTTCTGCCTGGATGCAAACAGGTCCAACCAGGGAGTTCCCCACTTGTGGAAGATGAAACTGACCACCTCTGGATGGAGGGACCACTCGTGGTGAGACAAGAAGGTCCTGCTGAGGCGATCTGCCAAGGCGTTCTTGGCCCCTAAAAAGTGCGCTGCAATGAGATGTATACCATACTGCAGACGGAGGTCCAACAGTACACTATCTGGAATTCTGACCACCCGATCCAGGTTGTGCTGGTTGGGGATATAAGCCATAAGCCTGTAGCAGCCTGAGATGGAGCCGCGCGTGCCGGACCACGTATGTGCAGGCCGCCATGTGTCCCAACAGTTTCAAGCATGTGTGGGTTGTGATGAACGGATGGGCTTGTATACACAAGATGAGATCCACCTTGGCTTGGAACCGAGTCTCGGGGAGGAAGGCCCTGGCCTGAATGGAATTGAGAACCACTTCAATAAATTCTATGCATTGCACTGGGGTTTTAGACTTTTTGCTCATTTATTATCAGCCCCAGGTCGTGACAGGTGGAACAGACCAGCTAGAGATGCCTCCACACCTAGTCTCGGGACCGGTCCCTTATTAGACAGTTGTCGAGGTATGGATAAATTTGGACTCCCTGATGTTGCAGGTAAGCAGCCACCGGCACTATGCACTTTGAGAACACCCTTGGGGCTGACCAGAGACCAAAGGACATCACCATGAATTGGAAATGGCACTGTCCCAGGATGAAATGGAGGAAGCGCCGGTGCCCCCAGAAAAATGGAAATATGGAAGTAAGCATTCTTTAAATCGAGGGTGGCGTACCAGTCTCCCGGATCCGGGGAGGGGATGATAGAGGCCAGGGAGAACATGTGAAACTTCAACTTCTTGAGAGACTTGTTGAGGCAGGTCCAGAATGGGTCTGAGGCCCCCTTTTGCCTTCGGAATTAGGAAGTAACGGGAGTAGAACCCTTTTCCTTCCATGTTCCAAGGGACCTCCTCCACTGCCCCAGACAGAGGAGGCTGTTGACCTCCTGAACGAGGAGCTGCTTGTGAGAAGGGTCCCTGAAGAGTGATGGGGAAGAAGGGTGGGAGGGATGGTTGGTGATAACCTGCAGGGTATAGCCCGACGAAACTGTATTGAGCACCCAACGGTCCAAGGTGATACAGGACCAGGCCGACCAGAAAGGGCGGCGGCAGTTGAGGAAGGGGAGGAATGGATCCATCAGATTGGCTCAGGAGCACCGTTTTTAGCCTCCCTGGTCTCAGGGATGGTCAGGTTGTGCAGCCAAGCAGGAAGATGACAGGTATCGCTTCTTATGCCCCATGTCTTTATCCTTTCTCCTGCAGGAGCCTGCTCTTGGAATTCCCCAGGACCTGGACTGCTGATGGGGAGGAGGCAGAGGACAGAAAGGCTTCCTAGACTGTTGCGGGGTATGAAGGCCCAGGGAATGGAGGGGCTCGGGAGTCTTCAAGGCCGTGGAGCCTTGAGTCCGTGAGCTAGGAGAAGACCCCGGTACCCTCGAAAGGGAGGTCTTGGATCATGGCCTGCATCTCTTGGGACAGCCCAGGGGACTGCTGCATCTCATGGCCACTGCAGATGTGACCACCCTGGCTGTCGAGTCAGTAGTGTCCCAGGCCATTTGGAGGACCTCCCCTCCCCCGGTGACCAACGTGCCTTTGTCCACCAGCGCAGCAAACTCCTGGGCATGATCTTGTGGGAGGGCCTCTTTGAATTTATTCAGGAAGTCCCACAGATTGAAATTATAGCATCCCAGCAGGGCCTGGTGATTAGAGACCCTGAATTGTAGGCTAGCCATCGAATAAACTTTTCTGCCAAACAAATCAAGTCTTTTGGCCTCTTTGTTCTTCGGTGTGCAGCTAACTTGACCCTGTTTGTGCCTTTCGTTCACTGCAGACACAACAAGTGATGCTGCAGGGGGATGTGTATAGAGACATTCAAATCCCCTTGCAAGACATAGTATTTCTTTTTCACTTTATTAGAGGTCGCAGAATAGAAGAGGGGGTTTGCCACAGTGACCTGGCAATTTTAAGGACCCCCCAGTTGGAGGAGCAATGCGATCCGAGCAGGAGTGGTGGCCGAAATGACATTGAAGAGGTTGTCGGCTTCCTCCTTGACCTCCTTGACCTGGAGCTTTAAGTTTTCAGCCATCCATTAAGGAGGGCCTAATGCTCCTTAAAGTCATCCGGGGGACTACTGGAGTGGGAAGGCCCAGCCATTGCCTCATCGGGGATGATGACGAGGACTGTCCTGCTTGAGGAAGAGCATGTTCCCCCTCCTTGTCCGGGGAAGGCTCCTTTGGTGCTGGGGTCTGGTGTGCTGGTGCCGCATCTGGCTCGGTACCGTGTTCTGATTGTGGCGCCAGCGGTGCCATGGCCGGCTTATCCGAGGCAGCCAGGGAGGGCTGGGAATACGAGACCGGCATAACCGGCACTCCCCATGGGTTCCAGTATGGCCACTGGGTAGGCCACTGCCCCTGCCGCGATGGCACTGTGGTCAGTGCTGCAATGGTCTCCCACGTCAAGAAGAATTCCCTTATTGGGGTAAAGGCTAAATTCTTGGTCCGACCCACACCACTGTCCCTCCAGCGATCACGGTGGAGCCGTCGAGGCCTAGGTTTGCCTGCTGACTTCGGACAGTGATCTACGAGGCGAAGGCAAGCAGTGACATCTGCTGGAGGAGCAGTACCAGGGCGACTGGTACCAGCGCTATGATTCTGAGCGGCCATTCCAGGACGGTGACCCACGTCTTGGAGACTGCCTGGGGGAGGGTGACCGGGGCCTAGGCAACCTGTGGCCGGAAGTTCGCTGGTACCTGCGGTACGGGGAACAGCATCGCGGCTCCGGCATCCAGCGCCTAGTAGGCAGGGAGCGCATTAGGGACCTGGGTCGTCTAGCTGGAGAGCCACGTTATGGTGCCAGTGTCCAAGGTTGCAGAGATGGGAATGTGTGCCTGAGGTCCGGTGATCGGGGTGCTCCGCCCTGCTGTGAGGCTGCACTCCCATAGGCTTCCCCTTCGGTGCTGGGGTCATAGCCAAGACAATCACCTGGTGTGGCACCTGCTAAGCCGGCTGGCTTTGCTCTTTGGCCACCGGGACTGCTTCGGGCCCTGATGGCCTTGGCAGAGGCCAGCGACCTTTGCTGCTTCCCGGGGTCAGGGGTGGATCCCTGACCAGGCTGGGGGGTCTGAATTCAGCAGTACCCCCGTGAAACCCCACAGTGGGCGTATGGCCTAACAAAGGTCCTTTGCCCACAGCCCCCTTGCCCTTCGGTGCCAAGGGGCTCCTCTTCTTCTGGGGGTTCTTCGGCACCAGCAAGGGGGAATAGTGCCAGGTGGAGCCTGGTGCCGGCAGTGCGCTTCACACTGAAGCCTCACTCCTTTTCTGTACGAGGACGGAAGCTCTTACAAATGTGACACTTGACCTTTCTAAGGGCTTCCCCCAAACACTTCAGGCAGCTGTTGTGGGGGAGTCACTGATCAACACTGGCCTGCTGCATGACGCACACGGTTTGGAGCCAGGAGAGTGGGGCATGCCCCGCTTGGGGACAAAGTCCCAGCAAGGACTCTAAGTACTCTAACTTAACACTACAAAGACTAACTACTATTAACTATGTACAGATTAGGTAGAACAAAGGACTATGAAGAACCGCTAACACTCTTGCTGAAGGCAAGATGAGGCACTCCAACCAAATGCCACAGGCAGTAAGAAGGAATTAAGAGGGTGTAGGGTCAGCGGCGCCTAATATACCAACGCATGAATGTGGCACTCAAGGGGGCGCCACAGCAACCCTACAGATAATGCTAAGACAAAAGTTTCCAACAACTGTGCACATGGGCACGCACACACCTGGAATGGAATCGACATGAGCACACACTTGAAGAAGAACTGAAACTTCCATTCTAGGTTTATCTGCTTCAAGATATCAACCTGGGGATTGGTCCTGCTTTGAGCAGGGGGTTGGACTAGATGACCTCTTGAGGTCCCTTCCAACCCTGATATTCTATGATTCTATGAACCTCTTATCTAACTTTCACACACACTGAATGAAAATAAAAATAATTTAGACTACACTTGACCATATAGTATTTTAAGTACATTTTGTACTTATTTACATACTTCATTTATTACATCCTTATTTCTTAGAATAAGCTAGGTCTGCCCCACAGAACTATATCACGGGCTTCCTGAAATCACTTCAAAGCAGTGCGCTTCTAATTATCAATTTTTAACATCTTTAAACTTTTCTGTTTATTATGCCGGTTCACCTAATTACTAATGCTGTGGACCTCTTTTAGGATAAAGCCTTTCCCTCCCCGAACAACTTTACTCCATTGGTGGAGCTACAATTTGCAAAAGGTGCTTCGATCAACAGGATGCTTTCAAGGTGCATCACTGCTCATGAAATTTCATTGCCTCCAAGTTCATCGTAAAGGGGCGCTATTGCACATCTCTGGGAAAGCTTCTGTTCTTCATAGACAATCCAGCCTCCTCATTCGGCAGCGTATGGCTGTGAAACTCAAGCACTCAAATTTCAAACTCGGAGAGAGTTTGAAGCTTTTATACAATCATAGAACTGGAAGGGAGCTTGAGAGGTCATCTAGTCCAGTCCCCTGAACGCATGGCAGGACTAAGTATTATCTAGACCATCCCTGACAGCTGTTTGTCTAACCTGCTCTTAAAAATCTCCAATGATGGAGAATCCCTAGGCAATTTATTCCAGTGCTTAACCACTCTGACAACTAGGAAGTTTTTCCTAATGTCCAACCTAAACCTCCCTTGATGCAATTTAAGCCCATTGTTTCTTCTCCTATCCTCAGAGGTTAAGAAAAAAAAATTTTCTCCCTCCTCCTTGTAACAACCTTTTACATACTTGAAAACTATGATCATGTCCCCTCTCAGTCTTCTCTTCTCCAGACTAAACAAACCCATTTTTTTCAATTTTCCCTCAAAGGTCATGTTTTCTAGACCTTTAATTGTTTTTGTTGCTCTTCTCTGGCCTTTCTCCAATATGTCCACATCTTTCCTGAAATGTGGTGCCCAGAACTGGACACAATACTCCAGCTGAGACCTAATCAGTACAGAGCAGAGCGGAAGAATTACTTCTCATGTCTTGCTTACAACACTCCTGCTAATACATCCAGGGCTATCCCTAGCAATTCTGCGGCCCTACGCAGCCATCCACGGGGGTGGGGCAGACCTCCATGGAGGAGGAGCGGGGGGGCTGGCCCCAGGCCTCTATAGGTGGGGAGGCGGGCCCCAGGCCTCCGCAGGGGGAGCACCCCCCAGCACTCACCCGTGGCACGGCTGGGGCTGGGTCACTGCACTCCCACTGCAGGTGAGTGCAGGCCCAGCCCGGCTGCCGACCTCAGGGGAGTGGGGGCAGGGCTGGGTCGGGGAAGGGGTGGGGCGGAGCAGGGCAGGGGCCCTGGGGAAGAGCTGGAGCAGGGGCTGGAGCAGCATGCAGCTGTGCAGGGCATCAGGAAATTTGGTGCCCCATGCAGCTGCGTACTTTGCGTATGGGTAAGGACGGCCCTGACTACACCCCATAATGATGTTTGCTTTTTTTGCAACAGTGTTACACTCTTGACTCATATTTAGCTTGGGATCCACTACGAACCCCCAGATCCCTTTCCACCGTACTCCTTCCCAGAGTCACATCCCATTTATGCAACCTTCTGGAAAAATTATATGGATGGGAGGGGCAAGATTACTGCCTAGATGCACCAAGCGCTAATGCAGGTTTAACGAGCACAAACAGGACCTTTACAAGCCCTGTTTTACACATTGACCTCAGTCAGACCTCAGACGCATGCTGAACTTTAACACGTTTGCCCAGCTGAGGCCACTCCTGCCCGTCACTAGGAAAAGACTAGGGGCCGAACCCCCCGCTCCCTCTCGCTCTCATGGCGGAGGGTGGGAAGAACAGGGCCCCCTACCCAGCCCCTGCTCCCCGGGCTCCCTGCTGCAGGGGCCTGAGGCCCCAGCCAACGAACTGCATTGGCTCAGTGACCGGCCCGGGAGCTTCGCGCATGCGCACCCAGCCGCACCGTGCACTCCGCCCCCCCCGGCCGAGGAGCCGCTCCGCCCGCCCCCCGCACTTACCCTGCACCCGGCCAAACACTTCATAGTCCACCGACTTGAGGGCGCCGGAGGCCTTGGCGAGGGCGGACATGGCGGGGTGCAGGCGAGGGAGCCGGCCTGCTCCGACCCGCTGCGGGAGTGCTCGGGACCTACGGAGCCGGGGCGCGCCGCCCTCACCTCCTGGGCTCGGCTGGCGGGGCCTGGACGGCAGCGCGCGGGGCTCAAGCTTCTTGGAAAAGCGGCCGCGTGCCAGGCTGAGCCTGTGCCGGGCCCGAAGCTCCCTGCCCAGGCCCGGTGGGGGGAGCTGGGAGAACGCGCCCTGCCCCAGCGCTGCCCGAGCACCGGGGCACAGCCCGCGCGGAGAGACCCCCCCAGGGAGGGCGGCTGTTCAGTCCCTGACCGGGGGGGGGGAGGCCCCTAACTCCTGAGACACCCCTCGCCCCCCCCCTTGCCGGCAGGGGAAGGGAGATCTCCCAATATTGAGCCCTACCCCCAAACCAGCCTGGGGGACTCTCCCCCAATCGTTGACCCCAGAGACAACCCCCTAAGGAGCGGGAGAGCCCCGCCCCCCAGGACATCCAGGAGAGGGAGAGACCCACTGGCCCTCCCAGGAAGTCCTCTCCCCCAACACGACTTCGGGTTCACCCTGAAGAACTCTCTCCCCCACCTGGAAAAAGTGAGGAGTGTCAGGGCAGGCCGTGTGCGGAGATTTGGGTTGGGCAGGGATCTCAAACTCAAATCACCACGAGGGCCACATTAGGACTAGTACGTTGGCCCGAGGGCTGCATCACTGACACCTTTTCATGTAAAGACACAAAAGCCCCCACCCCGCTGCCCCCGCTCCCACCCCCACTTCACCCTGGGGGGGTGCATGGGGGGTGCACGGGGAGCTTGGCAGGCCACAGCAAATAACTGTGTGTGAGACCCCTGGGATAGGGCATGCATGGGGGAGTCTCTCCCTTCCCTGGCCTCTCCAGGAAGCAAGGGGGCTTGGGGCAAAGACCCTTTCAACTTCTCTAGTGAATAAGGAGACTCGGGGCAGGCTCTTCAATTGTTTTTCATTGGGTGGACCACACCTTTATAGTCTCATGTCCTTTTCCATTTGTGATCAGGTAACATATCTGTGTCAATTGCTAACATTGACAATAACTTTAGGAAAGTATTTAAGGTACAGCAGAACCTTAGAGAAAGTTATGAACACCAGAGTTACAACTGACCAGTAGGGCTGTCAAGCAATTAAAAGTCATGATTAAAAAAATTAATTGCGATTAATCGCACTGTTGAACAACAATAGAATCCATTTATTTTAAAAATTTTGGATGTTAACTACATTTTCAAATATATTAATTTCAATTGCAACACAGAATACAAAGTGTAAAGTGCTCACTTTATATTTATTTTTTATTACAAATATTTGCACTGTAAAAAACAAAAAAAATTAAATTTTTCAATTCACCTCATTCAAGTACTGTAGTGCAATCTCTTTATAATGAAAGTTGAACTTACAAATACGGAATTATGTACCAAAAAAATTGCATTCAAAAATAAAACAATGTAAAACTTTAGAACCTACAAGTCCACTCAGTCCTACTTCTTGGTCAGCCAATCACTCAGACAAACAAGGTTGGTTACAATTTGCAGGAGATAATGCTGCCTGCTTCTTCCTTACAATGTCACCTAAAAATGAGAAGAGGCATTCGTATGGCACTGTTGTAGCTGGCGTTGCAAGATATTTACATGCCAGATGCTCTAAAGATTCATATGTCCCTTCGTGCTTCAACAACTATTCCAGGTGACATGCTTCCATGCTGATGATGGGCTCTGCTTGATAACAATCCAAAGCAGTGGAGACTGACGCATATTCATTTTCATCATCTGAGTCAGATGCCACCAGTAGAAGGTTGATTTTCTTTTTTGGTGGTTTGGGTTCTGTAGTTTCCACATCAGAGTGTTGCTCTTTTAAGACTTTTAAAAGCATGCTCCACACCTCGTCCCTCTCAGATTTTGGACGGCACTTCAGATTCTTAAACCTTGGGTCAAGTGCTGTAGTATTTTTAGAAATCTTACATTAGTACCTTCTTTGCATTTTGTCAAATCTGCCGTGAAAGTGTTCTTAAAATGAACATGTGCAGGGTCATCATCCAAGACTGTTATAACATGAAATATATGCAGAATGCGGGTGTAACAGAGCAGGAGAGATACCTTTCTCTCCTCTCCCCTCCCCCGCCCCACAAGGAATACAGTCACAAATGGTAATTGACACATTATTATTTTAACGGGCATCATCAGCATGGAAACATATCCTCTGGAATGGTAGCCAAAGCATGGAAGGGGCATATGGGTGTTTAGCATATCTGGCATGTAAATACCTTGCAATGCCGGCTACAAAAGTGCCATGCAAACGCCTGTTCTCACTTTTAGGTGACATTGTAAATAAGAAGCAGACAGCAGTTGTCTCCAGTCAATGTAAACAAACTTGTTTGTCTTAGTGATTGGCAGAATAAGAAGTAGGACTGAGTGGACTTGTAGGCTCTAAAGTTTTACACTGTTTTGTTTTTGAGTGTAGTTATGTAACCAAAAAAAAAAAATCTGCATTTGTAAGTTACACTTTCACAATAAAGAGATTGCAATTCAGTACTTGTATGAGGTGAATTGAAAAATACTATTTCTTTTGTTTATCATTTTTACAGTGCATATATTTGTAATCAAAAATAATAATATAAAGTGAGCTCTTTGCACTTTGTATTCTGTGTTGTAATTGAAATGTAAATGTAGAAAAACATCCAAAAATATTTAATACATTTAAATTGGTATTCTATTGTTATAAGTGCGATTAATCGCGATAAATTTTTTTGAGTTAATCGTGTGAGTTAACTGCGATTAATTGACAGCCCTACTGACCAGTCAACTACACACCTCATTTGGAATGGGAAGTATGCAATCAGGCAGCAGCAGAGACCAAAAAAAGAAAGAGGCAAATGCAGTACAGTACTGTGTGAAACGTACACAACTAAAAAAAGGTTTTAAAAAATTTGACAAGGTAAGGAAACTTTCTGTGTTTGTTTAATTTAAATTAAAATGGTTAAAAGCAGCATTTTTCTTCTGCATAGTAAAGTTTCAAAGCTGTATTAAGTCAATGTTCAGTTGTAAACTTTTGAAAGAACAACCATAACATTTTGTTCAGAATTAGGAACATTTCAGAGTTACGAACAACCTCCATTCTCAAGGTGTTCGTAACTCTGACATTCTATTATATTTATATCTATCTGTAATGCAGTTTGCATGCAATGTTGACGTAGTTGTGTCAGTCCCAGGATATTAGAGAGACAAGGTGGGTGAGGTAATATCTTTTATTGGACCAACTTCTGCCAGTGAGTGAGACAAACTTTTGAGCTTACACAGAAAGCTTGTCTCATTCACCAACAGAAGTTAGTACAATAACAAATGTTACCTCACCCACCTTGTCTCTTTAATGCAATTTAGCAGGTAGAAACAAGAGCTAGCACCTTATGAATAGCCGTCTCTCTACAGAACCCCAGAGATTCACAGGCCACAGTATTGTTGCATCTCTACGAAGCAGCAGTAGACGTCAGGGCCTTGTGGGAGAAGAAATCAGTGATGTGCTGTCTAGGCATATTCTTAGTAAAGCTTGCTTATTTTAAACTATATACAGCAGCCCTTGAACAGAGTTAGTCACGAACTGCTTGCATACACTCCCCTCTTTCATGGAGCTCAGTTCAAACACAACCGGCTGGTTTCTCTCCTTCAAGAAGTGACTCTAGTTAGAGCAGGGTGGGCAACCTGCAGCCCACGGACCGCATGTGGCCCATCAGGGTAATCTGATTGCGGGCCGCAAGACATTTTGCTGACATTGACCGTCCGCAGGCACGTCCCTCCGCAGCTCCCAGTGGCTGCGGTTCGCTGTTCCCAGCCAATGGGAGCTGCAGGAAGTGGTGGGCCGCAGGGATGTGCTGGCTACCACTTTCCACAGCTCCCATTGGCTGGAAACAGTGAACCGCAGCCACTGGGAGCTGCAGCGGGTCATGCTTGCAGACGGTCAACATCAGCAAAATGTCTTGCGGCCCACAATCAGATTATCTTGATGGGCTGCCTGTGGGCCGCAAGTTGCCCACCAGTGAGTTAGAGAGATTAAAGCAGAGAGCAAATTCCCTTGCTATTTGCCATAGCTTCCTCAAAAAGACACTATATCACAAAACTAATAACAATACAAGAACTTCTTTAAAGACTGTATGCTGATTGCATGATAAAAAATATATTCTTAAGACTGCATGTAATAGTACCAGATGGTGAATCCCACCTTAACAGAATGAGGTTTGATTACTTTCTGCCAATCATGCTAATTTAGATACCCAGGCAATCAATTTGCCTACGTTTTTATTTGTGCCTTATATACCATTGTGTTATAGTAAAATTTATTGTTTTCCCTGACTGTGCAACAATTTTTGTAATGTAACATGATTGTGAATGAGACTCAATGTTCAATATGTGAATAACTATACATCCTATAGGTCAGAGTCTCCTATGTTCCAATCATTTAGTATCACTCTGGTAGCAGGAAGTGGTTGGAAAGCAGCCAAATCTGGTCCTCTGAGAATTCCACTAGTGTTGGAGAGTTATCAGCTGATGGAGAGCTGGTGTAGCTGTTCCTAAACCACCAGAATTACCACAAATCCAGCCCTAGTCAAGGGGTTTGTTGGGAAAAGTCAGGAGTGGCTACTTAAACTTCTTGGAGAATAAAACACATTTAAAGAGTTGTATTTCATATTTGAAACCTATCCATTTACAAATTTCAGATCTCTTGCTAATGCAAAGGTAGCACCATTTTGTTTTGAGAACCAAAGATTCTGCAGTCATGTAAAAGGAGAACCGGATATAGCACAGGTTTCAGAGTAGCAGCCGTGTTAGTCTGAATCCGCAAAAAGAAAAGGAGGACTTGTGGCACCTTAGAGACTAACAAATTTATTTGAGCATAAGCTTTTGTGAGCTACAGCTCACTTCATCGGATGCATTCAGTGGAAAATACAGTGGGGAGATTTATGTACACAGAGAACATGAAACAATGGGTGTTACCATACACACTGTAACGAGAGTGATCAGATAAGGTGAGCTATTACCAGCAGGAGAGCGGGGGGTGGGGGGGGAAGAAAAACCTTTTGTAGTGATAATCAAGGTGGGCCATTTCCAGCAGTTGACAAGAACGTCTGAGGAACAGCGAGGCTGGGGGGGGGGGGGGGGGGGCAGGAATAAACATGGGGAAATAGTTTTACTTTGTGGAATGACCCATCCACTCCCAGTCTTTATTCAAGCCTAAATTAATTGTATCCAGTTTGCAAATTAATTCCAATTCAGCAGTCTCTCGTTGGAGTCTGTTTTTGAAGTTTTTTTGTTGAAGAATTGCCACTTTTAGGTCTATAATCGAGTGACCAAAGAGATTGAAGTGTTCTCCGACTGGTTTTTGAATGTTATAATTCTTGACATCTGATTTGTGTTTATTCTTTTACGTAGAGACTGTCCAGTTTGGCCAATGTACATGGGAGAGGGGCATTGCTGGCACATGATGGCATATATCACATTGGTAGATGTGCAGGTGAACGAGCCTCTGATAGTGTGGCTGATGTGATTAGGCCCTATGATGGTGTCCCCTGAATAGATATGTGGACACAGTTGGCAATGGGCTTTGTTCGAAAATCTGTCATTTGCTGCCATCTACCAGCAATTCAGTGCAAGACAGGATAGAGATAGTTTTAGTTTTACTGTATGAATATATTAAATAGAAGCTGAAGTGCTGTGTCCCAGGCTTTGGTACCAAATCACCTCCTGACAAAAGTTAGGCCTCAGAGGCCAAGGACCCTGGTACTAGCTGTGACAGTCTTGTTCTTTTCAGGGATGGATCTTGATGCCTGTGTAGAGTTTTCTTGGTAACCTGACTCAGTAAGGCCGCCTTCTCCTTCTCTTTTAACTAGTTCTTCCCCTGAACCAGCATCTATTCCATTCATGCATTGTCTCTGAGATCCTCCTGATTCATAAAGACTTTATGGACTACTGTCCTCCTACCTACTGTTATCACCTTGGCTTCCCCACTGCTATTGTCTCTATCAGAGAATGTGTGTGATCTGGTTGATTAGCTGGAAACACGTGTTCCATTCTCATCTTCTTCAGATTCAAAATCTTTTAGGCTGATGGCTTTGCTTCTGATTTGCTGGGAACACCAGAGCAAGCATTATGTTGAAGTCAAAGATCTTATTAGAAAGCAGAAAGCCTTCAACCAGATAAATGTTCAATGAAGTGGGAGGTATTTTCCAGGTGGGAAGCTCGAAAGAGAGTAGACGGTCATTCTTCGCTTTTATCTAGAATTATCTCCTACACTTTGGTCAAAATGTCTTTTACTTCTATTAAGGTCCATTGGCCTTATCAGCTTTCCACCATGCGATGCATGGATTGATACTCTTCACTTAGTCTACTGTGGGAAGTTTCCGAAAGGTGTGTTCCATGTGTTTCCTCTGGTGCCTGAACATAGAATCATAGAATCATAGAATATCAGGGTTGGAAGGGACCCCAGAAGGTCATCTAGTCCAACCCCCTGCTCGAAGCAGGACCAAGTCCCAGTTAAATCATCCCAGCCAGGGCTTTGTCAAGCCTGACCTTAAAAACCTCTAAGGAAGGAGATTCTACCACCTCCCTAGGTAACGCATTCCAGTGTTTCACCACCCTCTTAGTGAAAAAGTGTTTCCTAATATCCAATCTAAACCTCCCCCATTGCAACTTGAGACCATTACTCCTCGTTCTGTCATCTGCTACCATTGAGAACAGTCTAGAGCCATCCTCTTTGGAACCCCCTTTCAGGTAGTTGAAAGCAGCTATCAAATCCCCCCTCATTCTTCTCTTCTGCAGACTAAACAATCCCAGCTCCCTCAGCCTCTCCTCATAAGTCATGTGCTCTAGACCCCTAATCATTTTTGTTGCCCTTCGCTGGACTCTCTCCAATTTATCCACATCCTTCTTGTAGTGTGGGGCCCAAAACTGGACACAGTACTCCAGATGAGGCCTCACCAGTGTCGAATAGAGGGGAACGATCACGTCCCTCGATCTGCTCGCTATGCCCCTACTTATACATCCCAAAATGCCATTGGCCTTCTTGGCAACAAGGGCACACTGCTGACTCATATCCAGCTTCTCGTCCACTGTCACCCCTAGGTCCTTTTCCGCAGAACTGCTGCCTAGCCATTCGGTCCCTAGTCTGTAGCGGTGCATTGGATTCTTCCATCCTAAGTGCAGGACCCTGCACTTATCCTTATTGAACCTCATCAGATTTCTTTTGGCCCAATCCTCCAATTTGTCTAGGTCCTTCTGTATCCTATCCCTCCCCTCCAGCGTATCTACCACTCCTCCCAGTTTAGTATCATCCGCAAATTTGCTGAGAGTGCAATCCACACCATCCTCCAGATCATTTATGAAGATATTGAACAAAACCGGCCCCAGGACCGACCCCTGGGGCACTCCACTTGACACCGGCTGCCAACTAGACATGGAGCCATTGATCACTACCCATGAGATGTTAATCTTGTTCTCACAAAAATTTACAGCACCTCTCTTCAAACCATTGTCAGGTCATTCTCTGAACCATCTGTCTTATGAAGACAGCATTCCTTATAGCAGTAACTTTAGGCAATTTGGAGGGTGTTTTGAAATGACAGCATGCTCTTATTTTTTTTTTTTTAAAGCAATGTGTTCCTGATTTTTTACTGTTTCAGCAAGCAAGAGCTGAGGAACAGCTGCCAGGGTATCAGTCTCCTGGTACACCACCTATGTGTCTGATTTATGGAGAATTTAAAGGAGCCCAAGACTAACTTCAGTTTGAGAGAGAAGATTGCCCTATACTAATTTTACAGCTCTGAAGTATCTCAGCATAAGTGAAATTTACAAATCACTTGGTCATGCCCACTTATTCAGGCCATGCCCCTTTTGGTGCAAGACAAGGACAATTGTGCTCCTCCTGTGGTAACTGTTTTGAGCTACCTTTATATTAGGGCCTTACTACAGTAAGGGCATGTCTACACTTACTGGGGATTGACGCTACGGCGATCAATCCACCGGGGGTAAATTTAGTGGGTCTAGTGAAGACCTGCTAAATCAGTGGTTCTCAAACTTTTGTACTGGTGACCCCTTTCACATAGAAAGCCTCTGAGTGCGACCCCCCTCATAAATATACAAAAAGTGTTTTTTTAATTTAACACCATTATAAATGCTGAAGGCAAAGCAGGGTTTGGGATGGAGGCTGACAGCTCGTGACCATTGGCCATTATCTTGGAAAATTCGTAGCGATAGGAAGAGGTCCCGGACAATTGGGAAAAGGCTAATATAGTGCCCATATTTAAAAAAGGGAAGAAAGAGAACCCGGGGATCTACAGCCTCACTTTAGTCCCCGGCAAAACCATGGAGCAGGTCCTTGAGGAATCCATTTTGAAGCACTTGGAGGAGAGGAAGATGATCAGGAACATTCAACATGGATTCACCAAGGGCAAGTCATACCTGACCAACTTGATTGCTTTCTATGATGAGATAACAGGCTTTGTGGATATGGGGAAAGCGGTGGATGTGATACATCTTGACTTTAGCAAAGCTTTTGTTACAGTCTCCCACAGTATTGCCAGCAAGTTAAAGAAGCATGGATTGGATGAATGGACTATAAGGTGGATAGAAGGCTGGCTAGATTGTCGAGCTCAACGGGTAGTGAACAACGGCTCGATGTCTAGTTGGCAGCCGGTATCAAGTGGAGTGCCCCAGAGGTTGGTCCTGGGGCTGGTTTTGTTCAACATCTTCGTTAATGATCTGGATGATCGGATGAATTGCACCCTCAGCAAGTTCACAGATAACACTAAGCTGGGGGAAGAGGTAGATATGCTGGAGGGTAGGGATAGGGTCCAGAGTGACCAAGACAAATTGGAGGATTGGACCAAAAGTAATCTGATGATGTTCAACAAGGACAAGTGCAGAGTCCTGCACTTAGGAAGGAAGAATCCCATGCACCGCTACAGGCTGGAGACTGACTGGCTAAGCAGCAGTTCTGCAGAAAAGGACCTGGGGATTACAGTGGGCGAGAAACTGGATATGAGTCAGCAGTGTGCCCTTGTTGCCAAGAAGGCCAATAGCATATTGAGCTGTATTAGTAGGAGCATTGCCAGAGGATTGAGGAAAGTGATTATTCCCCTCTGTTCAGCACTGGTGAGGCCACACCTGGAGTATTGCATGTAGTTTGGTCCCCCCACTACAGAAGGGATGTGGACAAATTGGAGAGAGTCCAGCGGAGGGCAGTGAAAATGATTAGGGGGCTGGGGCACATGACTTACGAGGAGAGGCTGAGGGAACTGGGGTTATTTAGTCTGCAGAAAGAGAAGAGTTGGGGGGGGGGAGTTTGAGAGCAGCCTTCAACTACCTGAAGGGGGGTTCCAAAAAGGATGGAGCTAGGCTATTCTCAGTGGCAGCAGATGACAGAACAAGAAGCAATGATCTCAAGTTGCAGTGGGGAAGGTCTAGGTTGGATATTAGGAAACACTATTTCACTCAGAGGGTGGTGAAGCACTGGAATGGGTTACTTAGGGAGGTGGTGGAATCTCCTTCCTTAGAGGTTTTTAAGGCTTGACAAAGCCCTGGCTGGGATGATTTAGTTGGTGTTGGTCTTGCTTTGCACAGGGGATTGGACTAGATGACCTCCTGATGTGACCAACCCTAATATTATATGATTCTATGACCCCACATGTAACAACCTTGCGACCCCCTGAGGGGTCCCAACCCCTAGTTTGAGAACCCCTGTGCTAAATTGACCACAGATCATTCTCTCATCGACTCCAGTACTCCACCGGAACGAGAAGCATAAGGTAAGTTGATGGGAGAGTTTCTCCCATCGATCCAGCATGGTGTAGACACCGCAGTAAGTCAGTCTAAGCTACGTGAATAACATAGCTGGAGTTGCGTAACTTAGGTCGACTTAACCCCGTAGTGTAGACCTGCCCTTAGTCTTTTTACACTATTTGTCTAGCACAGAGGGAAGCACTATTATAGAGAAAGCTCAGGTGTTTTTACCACTGTCACCTATTCCTGCTCTGAGCAGTACACAGCTATGGACTTCTCTTAGCTCTCACTCCAAGTGCAGGGCAGAACCTCACCCATTATTTATTTATTAATCTTACTGTCCTGTAAGATCTTTTTTTTTAGGAATTTTAATGCCATCATTGAAATCTTAATGGCTACGTTCTTGTTTTTCTCAAGAAAATGTTGCAATAGATAAGTAACTCAATTAAATACTGTGAAGATAAAAATCAGACATTTATACACAAAAAGAATCTTTTACCTGTGTGACTGTCACCCTATATGATTAAAAGAGGAATTTTTAAAAATGTAATTTGCTTTTCACCATTATGTTGTTGGTCTATTTCCTGCACCTCACACATCAAAGATGTTGAAACATTGGATTCTGTCCTCTCTGTCACTCATGTACCACAAGCCAAAGCTTCTAGCAAGAAAAAGTGTACCCGTGGCATAGATCTCCTCCTGTCACAATGCTGATTCCAACCATTCCCTTTCTCTGTTTCACTCCTTTTTCTTTGAATCCACTCCATCAGACTCCTCTCAGCTTTCTATCTCCATGTTGCTGTCATTTACTACCACCCTCAGCTCTGTCCCCTCCTAGTTATTCTTTAATTTGAACACCTTGCTACCTTTCTTCCTCTCTTCTCAATCCCGCACCCTCAACCTCATTGATTTCAGTTTCACGCTGTTTCCTATCAGACACATTAACCTCCAACTTGTCACCATTACTTTGCCTTTCTACATGCAACTTTGGATTTATTCTCCCACCCACAATCACAGCCACTTCCTTGCATTCATCTTTATTCAACATTGCTTCTTCACAGACCTTTCCATCACTGAATTTCTGCTGTGCCATATCTTTCACTCCATATTGCTCCTCAGCTCTCCTACCATGACCTCTAAACAGGGGTTCTCAAACTGGGGGTTGTGACTCCACAGGGGGTCACAAACTGTCATCCTCCACCCCAAACCCTACTTCACCTCCAGCATTTAAAATAGTGTTTAATATAAAAAAAAGTGTTTTAATTTATAAGGGGGGGTCACATTCAGAGGCTTGCTGTGTGAAAGGGGTCACCAATACAAAGGTTTGAGAACTACTGCTCTAAACTATCAGTATTCCTGACTTCTCTTCCTTTGACTGACCTCTTCTCCCTTCTCTCTCCACCTTTGACTATACCTTTTCCTTAATTCTTAATATCTATGCTTCTCTATTCCATCACACTATGTGCCCAAAACAAAAGCCCCAGTCCGCACCCCATTGAAGTCAATGTGTATGTTCCCACTGACTACCAGAGGCTCTGGATTGGGCCCTTATTGTTTCCACTTCTGCTTCTCCTGTGTTGCTAAACACTTGTGGAGGGAAACCACAGACTTGGCACCTAACTCCCATTGAAGGCACTTTTGAAATTTTTACCCCAAATCTCAAGGAAATATTTTAATTTAAATATTTCTTTTAAAATATCATGAAACCATTAATATAAGCTTTTGTAAAATCTCATAGTAACATATCTTAAATTCTGGCTCTAAACTTCTTGACAGGTCCTCTTTAAAATTCAAGCCACCTTTTCTCGGTAACCTGTCCTTTCAATAACAGGAGGTATGAAGTCAGACTGGTAACTGAGGAAGGATAAGGTCAAGGAAAGATATGAATAGAGAGAGAGAGAAGAGATCAGCAAAGATGGTCCTTCAAATGAAAGCAGTACATTATGTCTGTGGGAAATTAGCAAGACAGCAATGTATTACCTAAGGACTAATCTAAACTTAAAAAGCTGCAGCGCTTCAGTGAAGAAGCTACTTACACTGACGGGATGGGTTCTCCCACTGGTATAGGAAGGTAGTCCACCTCCCGAGAGGCAGTAGCTAGGTCGACAGGAGAATTCTCCCATTGACCAAGCACTCTCTACGCTGGGGTTAGGTCAGTTAAAACAGCATCGCTCAGGTGTGTGGATTTTTCATACCCCTGGGTGACGTAGTTATACCGACCTAATTTCTTAGACCAAGCCTAACTAGCTTTGGAGGAGGAGATGGATGTGGCACTACACTAAACTGGGAGGATTGGCAGATACGCTGGAGGGTAGGGATAGGATACAGAAGGACCTAGACAAATTAGAGGATTGGGCCAAAAGAAATCTGATGAGGTTCAACAAGTACAAGTGCAGAGCCTTGCACTTAGGACAGAAGAATCCCATGCATGGCTACAGACTAAGGACTGAGTGGCGAGGCAGCAGTTCTGCAGAAAAGGACCTAGGGGTTATAGTGGACGAGAAGCTGGATATGAGTCAACAGTGTGCCCTTGTTGCCAAGAAGGCTAACAGTATTTTGGGCTGTATAAGTAGGAACATTGCCAGCAGATCGAGGGACATGATCATTCCCCTCTATTCGGCATTGGTGAGGCTTCATCTGGAGTACTGTTTCCAGTTTTGGGCCCCACACTACAAGAAGGATGTGGAAAAATTGGAAAGAGTCCAGCGGAGGGCAACAAAAATGATTAGGGGGCTGGAGCACATGACTTATGAGGAGAGGCTGAGGGAACTGGGATTATTTAGTCTTCAGAAGAGAAGAATGAGGAGAGATTTGATAGCTGCTTTCAACTACCTGAAAGGGGTTTCCAAAGAGGATGGAGCCTGGCTGTTCTCAGTGGTAGCAGATGATAGAACAAGGAGTAATGGTCTCAAGTTGCAGTGGGGGAGATTTAGGTTGGATATTAGGAAAAACTTTTTCACTAGGAGGGTGGTGAAGCACTGGAATGGGTTACCTAGGGAGGTGGTGGAATCTGCTTCCTGGGAGGCTTTTAAGGTCAAGCTTAACAAAGCCCTGGCTGGGGTGATTTAATTGGGGATTGGTCCTGCTTTGAGCAGGGGGTTGGACTAGATGGCCTCCTGAGGTCCCTTCCAACCCTGAGATTCTATGATACACCCCCATATTTTTCATAGAGATATAGTTATGATATGATTATGGCATAACTAAGATGTATTTTATGCAAGATGGGTCATGTGAGAAATCATTGGAAAGATTATGATTTACTGAATATGATTGTCCTATTTATATGCATGTATCATTTTTGTATCTGAAGTTAGGAATGTTGTTTATGCATCTATTACAAATGTGTTTACACCTGGGGAACGCCCACTAGACAGAATGCAATCAGTTTGGATGGCCGACTCGGAAGGGCCATTAGGGAAAACAATAGGTCTTTGAAGATGCTAATCTCCCATCGGGAAGTCTTTCTGGGGATGCTACAAACAGCCTCTGAGTTATGGCTGCAGTATCATGTGACCAAGTTACCTGTTACTGGACTCCATGATAATACTAGTATTTTTCCATTAACTGGAGGTGGGAATCACACTGGGGGACAAAGGATTCCACCATGTGCAAAAACTATTTAAGGCAGGGGAGTGGCAGAGATTCTCCCCTAGTTCAGTCTTTTAGTTCTCTGAACTAAGGGAGAAAGACTGAGCCCAGCCTAGAAGGTTGTGTAGCCTGTGAATGGAATAACTGAAGTTTCAAGTTGCAAGCGAGGGCAGCTTGCCTTCAAGAATCTCTGCAATCTGCCTAAAACATTTAGGGTGAGAATTTGCTACTTATAACCAGTTTCTTTAGTATATTAAGCTTAGATTGCCTGTTTGTTTTATTTGCTAGATAATTTGCTTTGATCTGTTTGCTATCCCTTATAACTAAGGCTATGTTTTAGTCACGGATATTTTTAGTAGAAAGTCATGGACAAGTCACAGGCAGTAAACAAAAATTCACGGCCTGTGACCTGTCCATAAATTACTATAGACTCCTAACTAAAACTTGGGTGGGGGGCCGTGGGTGCTCTGGGGGTGGTGGTTGGGGGTGCCACAGGTGCTGGGGGAGGTGGCGGTCCAGGCCATGGTGCGAGGCCCGGGACCCCTGCTAGTGCTGGGGAGGGGGAGGGTTGGTGGGCCCGGCAGGGGCTCCCTACCCAGCTCCACATCCCTGCAGCTCCTAGGCAGCGGAGGGGCGAGGGGGCTCATCCATGTGTTGCTTCCATCCCACCTCAAGTGCTGGCTGCACAGCTCCCATTGGCCAGGAACTGCAGCCAATGGGAGTTGTGGTAGCAGGGCCTCCGCCCCTGGCTCCTCTGCGGCCTAGGAGTTGCAAAGCCATGCCAGGGGGAGCTCCCCACCCTGAGGTAAGCACCCCCACACACCCTCCAGTCCGCTGCCCCTAGTCCCCTCCCACACATCCAAACTCCTGCTGCTGGCTCAGGGGCTGCCTGGCTTGGGCAGCTTCTGAGCCAGCACCAGCCACTGCAGAAGTCACAGAGGTCATGGAAAGTCACGGAATCCATGACTTCCATGACAGACTTGCAGCCTTACTTATAATAACTTAAAATATTTCGCAAAAAGAAAAGGAGCATTTGTGGCACCTTAGAGACTAACAAATTTATTTGAGCTGTAGCTCACGAAAGCTTACGCTCAAATAAATTTGTTAGTCTCTAAGGTGCCACAAGTCCTCCTTTTCTTTTTGCGAATACAGACTAACATGGCTGCTACTCTGAAACTTAAAATCTTTCATTTGTAGTTAATAAACTTGTTTTGTTTTGTCTAAAACCAGTCTGTGAGGAAATAACTTGGGGCAGAAAGCTGTATATATGTCTCTCCACATTGAGGAAGATGGCAAATTTCATGCGCTTACGCTGTACAGTTCTCTGTACAGCGCAACACAGTGCAATTTTGGGCTTACTCTCTAGAGGGGGTGTGCACTTGAGTACTGGGCAATTCCTTAGCTGAGTCATCCCATGCAGAGCTGATCTCAGCATGTGTGTGTATAGCTGCAGCTGGGTGTGTCCCTACCTGTATGTGTGCTGGTAAAGTTCAATCTGAAGCCTGAGGGAGGGCTTGGCTGTCAGCAATACAGTGTAAAGGGAGCCCAGGCTGGTACCTCAGGTGGGTTCAGTGGTAGCCCACTTCCAAGTGGCACCCTGAAGGGGGGAGGAGGGCGTGTCACAATGGAATTGACTGCTGGTGTACAGAGGAAGAAAACTTCATTGTGGAGCCACAGTAGCAGCTCCAAGATTAAAACACAGTTCTGTTCTGAAAACAGACTATCAAAATGGCACATTCTTAACAGATGTGATCCTGATTACGGCAGTGACAAAAATAAGTTATTTGAGGTGGCCAGTTGCAGAATGTGACCCCCACAGCCTGCAATTCTGCTGAGCTTTGGAAATGTCTATGGCCATTGCTACCATGTGAATGCCCTCTCACTCTCATTGCACCAAACATTTGGAACTGTAGTTATAAGAGACCATGCAGTCCCCTCAATCCCTTTTGTTCCATGGGTAACTGTAGGTGTGGGATTGTTCACCCCATTCAAAGAGATTGTCTTGTGGGTTTTTTATACCAGATTTCTTGTTTGCTTGTTGTAGTTCTAGTTTTTGATAGTGTGGATAGTTTAAACAGTTCAAGTGATTTTTAGTAGTCTTTGAACACTGCACCAGAAGATGGACCCAGAGAAGAAGACCAGGTTTAATAGTGTATTTTGTGCTCTTTGGTCTTCCCAGGCTCATATAAATATGCTACTCCCGGGCAGATTCTGCACCACTGTGCACGTGCAGAATTAATGTCCTGTGCAGATTTCTTTGCTTCCCTGCAGAAAAATGACTTTTTGATAGGGAAGCAAAGGGAAGCCACAAGAGTGGTCACACGCCCCTCTCCAGCAGTGCAGGCATGTCATTTTGGGTGCCTGGAGCAGCTGGCAGAGAGGTAAATCACTGTGGCAGAGGTGGGGCTAGGGACACCCCAACCAGTGCTGGGTCTGACCCTGCCCACCCCGTCTATCCAACCCCCATGCATTGGATCCCCCCACCGAGCTTCATACCCCAGAATCCACTTCACCAAGCCCCCTGCACCTGAACCCCAACCCTGCTGAGCCTCATCCCCTTCATCTGGAGCACTCCCACCTCAAGACACCCCACCAAGTCCCACTCCCCGCACCCGACCCTCCCCAGTCTCACCCTGGTTGGTGGCTCCTACCCTATGCCAGGCTCAGCAGATAGTCCCAGCTGGGTTAGTGGTGGGGGAAAAGTACACTTCCTCTGCATGGAGCGGCCAGGGTTGGGGCCAGGTCAGACCCACTCCCAGAAACCTCCTCCATCTCCGCACCCTCCCCCCTGCTTCCTGCCCCCATCGCTCCTCAGCCACGGGGGCAGTGGTCACTGTGCAGGGAACTGCTCCCCCATCCAGCCAACCCTGTGCATTTGGACCCTCCATACCCAGACCACTCCCTGCCAAGCCCCATGCCCTGCATCCAGACCCCCACCCCTCCACTCAGATGATTCTCTGCTGAACCCCGCACACTTGAACCCCCATCCTGATGAGCCTCACCACATATGCACCTGGACCACCCCATGAGCCTCCCACTCCCAGTCCTCCACTTCAGTGAGCCCCAAACAGTAGCACCTGGCCCCCCACCCCTCCAAGCCCCACTCTCCCAGCTCCCAGACTCCCTTACCAAACCCCATCCCCCCACACCCAGACCCCCCCACTGAGCCCCAACCACCTTCATCTGGACCCCCCTGCAGTGCCCCATTACCCCTGCACCCAGGCCAGAAACCCCCCCCCCGAGCTCCCTGCACCCAGATTGCCCCCTCCCCCCAGAACCCTCTCACCCCACACCTGGATCCTTCCACATTAAGCCCCTACACACTTGGATCCTGCCATGCTGAGCCTGCCCACCCGCGCCTGGCATGGGGCTACTAACCCTGATGAGTTGCTTCACCTGCTACTCCTGAGGGAATTCTGCACCAAAAAATTAAAAGTTCTGTGCCAAAAAAATAACAATTCTGTGTACAATATTTCAAAATTCTGCAAATTATGTCAATAAATAAATGTGGTAGCTCCAGCATGGCAGTGGGGAGCACAGGCCACTGGCTACATGGAGCTGGGAGATCTCCCTGTATCCCTCTCCGCCCCCCACTCCCCCACCCGGCCCAGGACATGGACCTCTGGGGCAGCCCCAGCTCTTGTGCTGTGTCAGGGTTGGGTGCAGCCTCACCACTGAGTTTGTGTCCGGGAGGGGGGGGCCTGCAGGGTGATCTCTCACCTCCATGCAGCCAGTTGCCCGTGCTCGCACTGCCGTGCTGGAGCCTCCACATTTATTTATTGACAAATAAAATTTGAAGAATTTTGCAGAATTTTAAAATATTATGTGCAGAATTTTTATTTTTTGGGTGCAGAATTCCCTCAGGAGGATACTCGCTCTCTGATGTGTCTCCAACATTTTCCAGATCATTGTTCTGCATGGCAGACCTTCACACCTAAGTTTTCATAAGACTCTGTACAAAACCCTTAAGAGTCAGATCCTTAGATTTGTTCTTGGGAAAGGGCCCTTTTCCCATGCAGTGTAAGGAAGTAGTCTACAGCAATTTTTATTAGTATGCATGGTTGTCTAAAAATTTCCGGTCTATTCTGGAAATAAACGATGCTAACTCTAACCACGAAGGAAAATTGATATAATACAGGCTGTGTCCACTGTAGCAAATTATTGGCAGGGTGAACGGTGGAGTGTATAGTATCTAGTCTATAGTGTTGTGGTAGCAGCGTGAGCACTAAGTAGGGCTAATGATTCTATCACTGCATGGCCTAATTTAGAGCAAAGTTAGATGACACAATTAAGACTGGGTGAAAAATTTCCACCAAAACCATTTTTGACGGAAAATTGAGTTTTTGACTTAAAAGAAAATTTTCATGAATAGCTATAATAGCATCTTCTTTCTGTGGGAAAAAGTTGGGGTTGTGTGGGGGGTTTGTTTGTTTTTGTTTTTTTGTCAAAATGTTCTGGCCAAAATCTTTTGGTTTTCAGCTGAAAACTTTTGATATTTAATTTTTCAATCAAAACTCGAAAATTTCTGCAGAAAAAAAAATTGTAGGAAGCTGTAGACACAATAGTAAAAAATACTTGAGCCCTGTGTACACTAGCAGTTCCACCATTGCTACTGTTTGATTATAGACTAGACAGCACATTCTACTCCAGGTGTCCTCCCAGTAATGTGCTAGGATGAATATATGACCCACTTGCGGCCCAATCAGCACACAGCTGCAGCCCATGTGACATCCTCAGGGCCATACCTGTAGTATATAGATTGTATGGATGCAGCCCACAAAACACATAGAGAGCTGCATATGTGGCCCACAATGGTAAATAGGTTGAGAACCACTGATAGAGCCTGTTTGGTGTCTGTTATCCAATATGGTTCTTGCTAGGTTGGTTTCAGTTACCAGAATGCACAATCACTTTTTCAGACAACCATCTATCCTATGAAATTGCTCTAGAGCAGTGGTTCCCAAACTTGTTCCGCCGCTTGTGCAGGGAAAGCCCCTGGCGGGCCGGGCCGGTTTGTTTACCTGCCGCGTCCACAGGCTCAGCCGATCACGGCTCCAAGTGGCCGCGGTTTGCTGCTCCAGGCCAATGCGAGCTGCTGGAAGCGGTGCGGGCCGAGGGACGTACTGGCCGCCACTTCCAGCAGCTCCCATTGGCCTGGAGCAGCAAACCGCAGCCACCGGGAGCCGCGATCAGCCGAACCTGCGGACGCGGCAGGTAAACAAACTGGCCCAGCCCGCCAGGGGCTTTCCCTGCACAAGCGGTGGAACAAGCTTGGGAACCACTGCTCTAGACCACTCTACTAACACAGCTTGTAATCAAGTTATGTGTGACTGCAGAAAGTATTATTACAACTGTGTTTGTCTGTAACCTGTTTGAAACTGCTTCCAACCTGGTTACAAACCTAGGATCTCTGTCTGCACATAATTTCCCCTGTTTTGTGCTTATCTCAAATCCACAAAGTCCCTGTTTAAATGCTACATGATTTCTTGTATCTATTTCCTTTCTTCGTTCCCTATAGCTGTGATACCAAACCTATGACACATCAGCCTAATGTGTCAGTCAATACTAATTCCACTGGCTCTTGTCCCAGACCTCTTGGAGCCAGGACTGGCTATGAGGGGGCAGCTAATGCACTCAAGTTCATGACATGGCAGGTTTCCATATGCATGTAACATCAGCGAAGGGGAGCAATTGGTAATGTGGCCTGAGTCATCAGGACCAGCATTTCAAAAGAGCTTAGCATGTTGGGCACTGAGCTATTTGAATACTTGGCCATAGGTGTCCATTACAACTGCTGGATGCTGAGCACTTTTGGAAAATCTGATCTTTATTTAGGTGCCTAAATGGGTTCTGTGCTCTTTTGACAATCTGGTCTCAATTTTGATTGCTGAGCACTTGAAGATTTGGCCCTGAGCTCCTTTGGAAACATAGGCCCATATTAGATCATGTAGAATGGAAACCTGGGAAGCCATAGTGGGGTCTATTCTTCCATTTCACCTCCCTCATCCCATCTTTGATGTTCGTGGTAATGGGGGTGAGGGGGGTGAAATGGAAGAATTTTTAAATGGACCAAAAGAAAGGAAAAGTATTGGAAAAGGAGAAGTGAAATGGGCAGAAAGGTATAAAAGCAGGCTGAAAGGGAGGGAAGTGGCCAGAATAGATGAAACAGGAATTAATAGAGGAGACATAGTGAAAGGAAGAGGAGAAAACAAGTATAATTAAAGTTGCCATCTGACAACTAAATTTCATCCTTGTTACTTATAGTAAAAAAAAATTCATTAGCACTTCCCTGTAGGTTGGCCTCTTCTGCAGTTATAGGCCTTTTCCTAAAGGGAAAAGTCGATCTAAGTTACACAATTTGAGTTACGTGAATAGCGTAACTCAAATCAACGTAGCTTAGATCTACTTACTGCAGGGTCCACACTATGCAATGTCAACGGGAGACGCTCTCCCGTCGACTACCCTTACTCTTCTCAATCCGGTGGAGTACAGGAGTCGACGGGAGAGTGATCTGCAGTCAATTTAGTCACCCTAAGTGCAGACAAACTCATATTAATCACAAGCGTCTTGGGGAAAGCCTACTCTCAAGGAAATGGTTAGTAGTTATGTGAGAGGTGTTTGTTGCTGGTGCAGATGTGGCTAGTGACAATTTAGGTTTTAGTGATTGTTTTTAGTCATTATCCTCTAGGCAAGGGGAGAGGGACACCTAACGCAGGAAGCTGCCATTTAAGTGTTATAGTTTCTGACTTTCCGAAAGTTATGTATATCTCACATTTATCTTGTTTATTGCTACCCAGGCCCATTTTAGCTGAGAGTAATAGTTAAATGGAAAGTATCATTTATTCTACTATAGTTTTGGGAAATTACAGTATTTTCACAGCTTCTGAGTGCTGAGGAAAGATTTGTACTGCAGGAATGAGTTATTTCCTTGTTAGAAAAGAATGAACAAAGGCTTTTTTCATAATTTATTTTTATTTACAATATGTCCATAATTTCTGTTACTGGTTTTGAACAAGGATGGATAAAAACAGCAAAAACTTACATAGATGTAGCCCCACTTTCACAATGTCAACCAAACAGCCAGGAATTCCAGATCCCAGTTAGACTAAATTTTTTACATCTCCCCAATAAAGTCCTTTTCTAAAAGCATGTAGATTTTAAATAATTTATAATGATTTTATAAATCATGTCAGTCTACATCTCTACCCCTCCAAGTAGGATGCTATGGGCTGATACATTTGTTCAGCTTGGACAAGCCAATTGTCCATCTTTATCCAGCTATTCTGCAACATAATGGTTGCAAACTAGAACTCAGTGAATTTCCCACTTCAATATAACAATTTATTTTCCTTTGCAGACCAATTTTAAATGGGTTATGCTTTTCTTTCTTCCTACTGTAGGATGTGTAAAGAAGGCCTGAAAGGTTCTCTCTTTCAATGTTCGTTTTTCCTGCTTGCCTTTTATTTTAGAAATGTCAGTAATGTCAAATCTGATCTTCCATTTTTTTCTGGAGAATTTATTGGAGGTCTCAATTCAAAATCCACATCTTCCTGGGGCCTATATTGACACTGCATCGTCCTAACTAAGAACATAAGAATGGCCATACTGGGTCAGACGAAAGGTCCATCCAGCCCAGTATCCTGTATACCGACAGTGGCCAATGCCAGGTGCCCCAGAGGGAGTGAACTTAACAGGTAATGAGCAAATGATCTCTCTTCTGCCATCCATCTCCACCCTCGGACAAACAGAGGCTAGGGACACCATTCCTTACCCATCCTGGCTAATAGCCATTAATGGACTTAACTTCCATGAATTTATCCAGTTCTCTTTTAAACCTATAGTCCTAGCCTTCACAACCTCCTCAGGCAAGAAGTTCCACAGGTTGACTGTGCGCTGAGTGAAGAAGAACTTCCTTTTATTTGTTTTAAACCTGCTACCCATTAATTTCATTTGGTGGCCCTTAGTTCTTATATTATGGGAACAAGGAAATAACTTTTCCTTATTCACTTTCTCCACACCACTCATCGATGGAAGTGCTGTGCCTCTCACAGAGGTGGAGTTATTAGGTTGACATAGTGGGCGCAGAAGCGGATTTACCATTAAACATACTGTGCGGTGGCACTGGGCCCCCCCCAAAATGTGGCAGTGCAGCAGGGCTCAGGCAGGCAGGCTGCCTGCATGCCGTGGCCGGTGGCCCTGCGCCGCTCCCAGAAGCTCCGCAGCACATGGAGACCCGCTCCCCTCCCTCCAAGGGACACGCAGAGACGTGCCAGCAGCAGCACAGCAGGGCTAAGGCAGCTCCCTGCCCACTCTGCCTCCCTCCCTCCGCACTGCACCACTCCCGCCCCGAGTGCTGACTCCACAGCTCCCATTGGCTGGGAACTGCGGCCAATGGGAGCTGTGGTGGTGGCACCTGCGGGCAACGGTGTGCGGAGACCCCTAACCCCCTTGCCTAGGAGCTGCTGCCAGAGGGGTGTGCTGGTCGCTTTGGGAGCCGCGCCACCTGAGGTAAACACCGCCCCCCAACCCCCTCCTGCACCCCAACCCCCTGCCCCAGCCCAAGGCCCACACCCAAACTTCCTCCCAGACCCTGCCCCCCAGACCCCCTCCCACACCCCTACCCCCTGCCCCAACCCAGAGCCCGCACCCAAACTTCCTCCTAGAGCCCGCACCCCTCACCCCCTCCTGCACCCTAACCACCTGTCCCAATCAAGGTACCTCACTTTATTTTTATTTACTTCCTATTACTTAGAATATAGGATGAGGATGACGAAAAAAAGAATGAAAAATGGGGGGGCGAGGGGGGGGATGAGAGAATGTTCTTTTTCTTGTCTGGGTTCCAAGGTGGGGGGGTCCTGAAAATGGAGCTGTGCACAGGGCTACACTAACTCTAAATCTGCCACTGAGTGGGCGACTTATATCGGCGGGAGCACCTTTCTAGTGTCCACACTTACATAGGTATGTTGATGTAAGCTGCCTTATGTTGACCTAACTCTGTAGTTTAGGCCATGCCTGGGTCTCCCACCTGCCAGGTGGGTTCCCTAACCACTGGACTGCAGAGTCAGTCATTCTCCCCCTCTGGAAGAGAGGCGAGAATTGAACCTGTGTCTCCCACTTCTCAGGAAAGTGCTCTAACCACTGGGATAAAAGTTATAAGATGGGGAATAGCCCTCCTACGCTCTCCAGCCAGATTTTGAATGGGACCTGATCCAGGTGGTGACCTCTGAGCATGCCTAGTAAGTTCTCCTAGTTAGTAAAATGTGGTTAAATAATATGTGAGAATGTGAACTGATCTTCCCTGAAAGAAAAAAAGCACATGGAAAAAATTACATTATTTTGCCTTAAACCACAGGAATTAGAAGGTGTGAGTTAGTTTGTGGTGGTGGCAGAAGTTTTGGATTGGTAATTAATCCTAAATATAAACCTTACCAGCCATAGTGACTGAAGGGATTTAAATCACAGTTCAGGACTCCATTACAATGGTGAAAAGACTTGACATTGTAAGCATCTTGTGAATAATAGGACAATTTGTACAAGGATAACATTGTGACACCCTGATACCCCAATATTCAGCACTGTCATGTAATTAGGATACATCTTATACAAAGTATGCCTTGTGAGGTGTCATTCTAAGAATCTTGATCTGCTAGACAATAATATCTCATTGGATTGTATGTGCTATTTCGTATGTGAAGTTAGGCTGTGTATGTGTTACTAAACATGTCGTGAGGTTGAAAACACCCACAAACAGCCTTTCAGGTACGACAGTAAAAAAAGGCCAAACAATGTTAATGGCTTATTGAGGAAATGCATACAAGCACAAGGATTACTCCAGGAACTGAAAACAATAGAAACCTCTCAGAGATAACACTACACAATGGGAACTCTTTGACCCAGGTCACAGCGAAAGAGCTTTCCAGCAAGTGGGGAGAAGATATAAAAGGGGGGAAATGACATCATGGGGGGACCTCACTCTCCCTACAACAACACACTTGGAAACACCTGAGGAACAAAGACTGAACTGTTGGAAGTGATAGTCCCAGGCTAGAAGGATTTTTAGCCTGCATATGAAAACCTGGGAAACTCAAGGCAACTTGAGCCTTAAGAATCTGCTAGCCTGTGTATCACTCATGGTGACAATTTGCTGATTTATATCCTACCTATCTAGTGTGTTAAGATCAGTTTGCGGCTTTTGTTTATTTACTAAGGTAATCTGCTTTGATCTGTTTGCTATCACTTATAATCTATCTTTTGTAGTTAATAAACTTGTTTTGTTTTGTCTCAAAAACCAGTGTGGAAATCATACTTGTGGCGGAAAGCTGTTGCATCTCTCTCTCCACATGGAGGGAGAGGGTGAATTTTATGACCTTACGCTGTATAGTTCTCTGTGCAGCGCAACACTATGCAATTTTGGGTTTCAATCCGGAGGATAGTGTGCACTTGCGTGCTGGGCAATTCCTTAGCTGAGCTCCCCCATTCAGAGCTGATCTCAGTATCTGTGTGAATATAGCTGCAGCTGGGTGTGTCTCTCTACCTGTGTGTGTGCTGGAAGGGGGCTTGAGAGCCTGGCACAGCACCACAGAGTAAGAGGAACCCAGGCTGGCGGGAGAGGCGGGCTCAGTGGTATCTCAGTCCTAAGTGGCACCCCGGGGGGAAACTGTCACAAACATTATTTTATTTTCCAGAATCAAAGCTCAACTAACTTTAGGTCCAAGATACCTATGTCCAGTATCCAGACCACAAAAATGAGCTCTGATACCAATCTAACAGCCTTTACAAGAAACGTTATTCAGGGGAATCTTTTTTTCCCCCTCACCAAACAAAAAAGCCAGAGTTCATCAAGCCAGCACACTGTTCCTTTGGAATCAAGTTGGTGATCTTTTTTATTTTAACTCTTAGCAAACTGGTTAATCATTAGGTATGTAACATCTTAAGGCCCGGCTATTTTCCTGTGATTTTGGAAGAATAGATAAGTGGGAGAATAGAGTATTTCTAGCTGCTGGGAAGTGAGACCAGACAGTGAGATCTGATCAGCCATTGCTCTCACCTGCCAGGATCCTCAGTTCCAGCCTGCCTTTCTGCTGTGCCATGTCTTCTTCCACAGCTGAATCCCTCCCTCAGGCAGGAAATCAGCAAAGGCAAAGTTAGACAGGTTGCAAGATCAGGCCAGGGAAAAAGAAGAAATGAAATGGATCACAGAGTGCGTTCATGCTGGGAGTCTAGGATGATAGTTAAGTTTGGTTGGCAGCTTGAAGCTGGCAATCAGTTGGAGCTGGGATACATCTTTCACATAGAATCATAGAATATTAGGGTTGGAAGAAACCTCAGGAGGTCATCCAGTCCAATCCCTTGCTCAAAGCAGGACCAACACCAACTAAATTATCCCAGCCAGGGCTTTGTCAAGCCAGGCCTTAAAAACCTCTAAGGATAGAGATTGCACCACCGCCCTAGGTAACCCATTCCAGTGCTTCACCACCCTCCTAGTGAAATAGTTTTTCCTAATATCCAACCTAGACCTTTCCCACTGCAACTTGAGACCATTGCTCCTTGTTCTGTTATCTGTCACTGCTGAGAACAGCCGAGCTCCATCCTCTTTGGAGCCCCCCTTCAGGTAGTTGAACGCTGCTATCAAATCCCCCCTCACTCTTCTCTTCTGAAGACTAAATAGCCCTAGTTCCCGCAGCCTCTCCTCGTAAGTCATGTGCCCCAGCCCCCTAATCATTTTCATTGCCCTCTGCTGGACTCTCTCCAATTTGTCCACATCCCTTCTGTAGTGGGGGGAGCAAAACTGGATGCAATACTCCAGGTGTGACCTCACCAGTGCCGAATAGAGGGGAATAATCACTTCCTTCGATCTGCTGGCAATGCTCCTACTAATACAGCTCAATATGCCATTGGCCTTCTTGGCAACGAGGGCACATTGCTGACTCATATCCAGCTTCTCGTCCACTGTAATCCCCAGGTTCTTTTCTGCAGAACTGCTGCTTAGCCAGTTGGTCCCCAGCCTGTAGCTGTGCATGAGATTCTTCCTTCCTAAGTGCAAGACTCTGCACTTGTCCTTGCTGAATCTCATCAGATTTCTTTTGGCCCAATCCTCCAATTTGTCTAGGTCACTCTGGACCCTATCCCTACCCTCCAGTGTATCCACCTCTCCCCCCAGCTTAGTGTCATCTACGAATTTGTCAAGGGTGCAATTCATCCCATCATCCAGATCATTGATAAAGATGTTGAACAAAACCGGCCCCAGGACCGACTCCTGGGGCACTCCGCTTGATACCAGCTGCCAACTAGACATAGAGCTGTTGATCACTTTGCGTTGAGCCCGACAATCTAGCCAGATTTCTATCCACCTTATAGTCCATTCACCCAATCCATACTTCTTTAACTTGCTGGCAAGAATACTGTGGGAGACCGTATCAAAAGCTTTGCTAAAGTCAACATATATCACATCCACGCTTTCCCCATATCCGCAGAGCCAGTTATCTCATCATAGAAGGCAATCAGGTTGGTCAGGCGTGACTTGCTGTCATAAATATAAAGGGAAGGGTAAACACCTTTAAATCCCTCCTGGCCAGAGGAAAAACCCTTTCAACTGTAAAGGGTTAAGAAGCTAGGATAACCTCGTTGGCACCTGACCAAAATGACCAATGAGGAGACAAGATACTTTCAAAGCTGGAGGGAGGGAGAAACAAAGGTTCTCTCTGTTTGTGTGATGCTTTTGCGGGGAACAGAAAGGAATGGAGTCTTAGAACTTAGTAAGTAATCTAGCTAGATATGCGTTAGATTCTGTTTTGTTTAAATGGCTGAGAAAATAAGCTGTGCTGAATGGAATGTATATTCCTGTTTTTGTGTCTTTTTGTAACTTAAGGTTTAGCCTAGAGGGATTCTCTGTGTTTTGAATCTGATTACCCTGTAAGGTATTTACCATCCTGATTTTACAGAGGTGATTCTTTTACCTTTTCTTCTATTAAAATTCTTCTTTTAAGAACCTGATTGCTTTTTTCATTGTTCTTAAGATCCAAGGGTTTGGGTCTGTGTTCACCTATGCAAATTGGTGAGGATTTTTATCAAGCCTTCCCCAGGAAAGGGGGTGTAGGGTTTGGGGAGGATTTTGGGGGGAAAGATGTTTCCAACCGGGCTCTTTCCCGGTTATATATCTGTTAGATGCTTGGTGGTGGCAGCAATAAAGTACAAGGGCAAAAGGTAAAATAGTTTGTACCTTGGGGAAGTTTAACCTAAGCTGGTAAAAATAAGCTTAGGGGGTTTTCATGCAGGTCCCCACATCTGTACCCTAGAGTTCAGAGTGGGGAAGAACCTTGACACTTGCCCTTGGTGAATCCATGTTGACTGTTCCTGATCACCTTCCTCTCCTCCTAGTGCTTCAAAATGGATTCTTTGAGGACCTGCTCCATGATTTTGCGGGGGACTGAAGTGAGACTGACTGGTCTGTAGTTCCCCTGGTTCTCTTTTTTCCCTTTTTAAAAGATGGGCACTATATTTGCCTTTTTCCAATTGTCCGGGACCTCCCCCTATCACCATGAATTTTCAAAGATAATGGCCAATGGCTCTGCAAGCACATCAGCCAACTCCCTCAGCACCCTTGGATGCATTAGATCTGGACTCATGGACTTGTGCACGTCCCACTTTTCTAAATAGTCCTTAACCTGTTCTTTCACCACTGACGGCTGCTCACCTCCCCCCATACTGTACTGTGTTGCCCAGTGCACCTGGGAGCTGAGCTTGTCTGTGAAGACCGAGGCAAAAAAAAAAAAAAAGCATTGAGTACTTCAGCTTTTTCCACATCTGTCACTATGTTGCCTCTCCCTTTCAGTAAGGGTCCCACACTTTCCCTGACCTTCCTCTTGTTGCTAACATACCTATAGAAACCCTTCTTGTTACCCTTCCCATCCCTTGCTAGCTGCAACTCCAGTTGTGTCTTGGTCTTCCGGATTACACCCCTGCATGCTCTAGCAATATTTGTCTACTCCTCTTGAAAGGGGAGGGTTACAGAGGTGTAAGAGACATTGTTTGGCTCAAAGGAAGAAAGAGAAATAGGGGTGGGGTGTTCTTCCTCTCAAAGTAGGAGAGGAGAGGGATAGGAACCAAATCTACTCCTCTTCAGTTTAAAACCATAAGGATGAGAATGTTCATTCTAAGGGTCAGATTGAAAAATAAAGGGAAGTTTGTCTAACATTTGATTTAAATAGACATAGGTCCAGCCACTCAAAACAGTATTAAAATTTGGGAAAACCTTGGCTAGGATTTTGCTAAAGATTGCATTGTCTCCTTACATGCAACACAGTAAGAACAAGAAGGTACGGTCATTTAAAGCAATTAGGGCCTCGATTCTTTATACCCACTAGCTCCTGAAAAATTAGGAGTTTAAATGTTGCCCTTTCCACAGCCACTAGAGCAGTGATGTCAAATTGTGTGTGGGCTCAGGCTACACAAAAGAACTAACAAGCACAAAAGAGCGTGGGCTGCCAAAGGAATGGTTCATAATGGAGGTGGGCTGGCAGCTATTACGTTTTGCAGCATTGTGAAGCTATTCGATTCATTCTCATTAATGACATTAGCCCACCATTTCTGCTTGAAAGCAACAAAGAGAAGCCATCATTAGTGTTTCAGGATCTTGAAATATATTTGAGACATATTTCATCAAGTATTTCAGTCAACTCTTACTGACTTGATTACAGTTTCCATTCTTGATGGAGAATTTAAATAGTTCAAATTACAACTCCTCTCAGATGGAATGTATTAAATCAAGAATCTACTATTATAATGGAGTCATCTGATAGCTGATGGGGACCAGGAGAATATATGGGTTACAGTTTCTTAAATTTAGCACTGAATGTTGGCACCCTGTTAGTTTCTGCTCAGTCATTTATTCTCTGGGAGGGAGAACATTGTCTTCCAAACATTGTTGCCAGCTTTTAGTATTTTATATAGGTAGCTTATGCAGAGTGCCAACAAGTAACCAAAATGTATGAACTGTTTCTTCTCCCAGGAGAGAAGCACTTCACCTGGCTAATAGGTAAACTCGAATATGTTTGCAAAATTTTCTAGTGTAAGAAAAAGATTGATTGATTGGCCATAGACTTAAAGTGATTCTAGGATTGAAGATAGACTGTCATCCAGAAGCTGCAAGACTAGAGCTGCACAAAACATTTGCAGGCAATGTGAAATTGGCAAATGCTTGGCTTTTCACCAGTTTTGCTTTACGTGCAAAACATTTTCTCACTTATTGTGACATTACCCAGGGTACAATCTGGACTGATAAACATCTGTGTCCCCTCAGTTCTTCAACCTGAGGTGCCTTTTACACTGCTTTGCTGTGATAACTGCTACTCCTGGCCTACTCTCACACAGCCTCCAGCATGTAAGTTACTCCTAGTTATATTGTAGGCAGTCACTCATGAATTACACTGCAGAGTAACACCAGAAAATTTCCAGTCCCAGACTTTCCCCAGAAAGGTACATCTTGTACTGTCCAGTCCTTTCCTAGACAATACAAGCTCATATAAAGTCCGTAATTTTATTAACAGAAAATTATGTGCACAAATCCTGTTATCCCAAATGAAGTTTTCCCAAACACTTCAATCTAAACACAGTAGTTTAGATAAATCAGCAAAACAAGTTTATTAACTACAGAAAGGTAGATTTTAAGTGATTACCAGTAATAAGACAGAAAAGTTGGAACTGGTTACAATAAAAAATAAAATGCAACTAATACCTAACTTAGCAAGCTAAGTGAATTCAAAGCCAAGTTTCTCTCACCATGTGTTTCAGCAGTCTTCGTGGCTGAAATTCTTTCAGTCAGGATCCCTCCCTCAGTCCAAAGCGGTTTCCTTTGTTCTCCAGGTGTTATGGATTCTGTGGGTAGAGAGAAAGGGAGAGATAATTTGGGGCATCTGCACCCCCTTCTTACAGTTCTCTCTCTTCTTTGAGAATCATCTCCAGCTGAGGTTCAGGAGATGGAAAATCTGTGTGGACGGGAGCCCCCAGCTGTTTCTTTGTCAAGATGTAGATTTTTGCCCACATCCTCTTTCCTACCAAAGAACGGCCACTTAACCAGATGATGGTCCATTTGATTTTGTTGATACCTGGCTGAGGTGCCAGCTTTTGTCTCAGGGAAACTGGTTTGTGGCTGCTCCACCGGACTTAGAACACGTCTTAGTAATACCATACAGAGGAATCTGATAACTTTACATGCAATGTTGCCATACATATTTTACCAGGACAATAATGATCAGCAAATTATGAGTTTTCAAAGTATACCTCACAAGGTATACTTTGTACAAAATTTATCATAGCACTGTATCAGGGTGTTGGGCTGGGACTCCTGAGCCAGCCCTGTGTCACATGAGCTCCAATCAAAGGGGGTATATTGGAGCTGCCTAGAGAAACCTGTTCCTGATTGGAAAGGGGGAAACAGCTGCCAGCCTGATTAGCCTGAGGCTGCATAAAAGCCTCAGAGGAAGGAAGCCAGACAAAACAGACAGAAAGGGGGAAACTAGAGAGTAGAAGCTCTTCTTTCCTGGTTGCAAAGGCTGGGAAGTCCTTCAGACTGAAACTCCCATGCTGTATATGGTGAGAAGGTGATGGGATTTCACACTGTAAATAAACTGCACTGGTGATTGCTGAACCAGAAAGTCTCTGAGTGGTTTTTGGAGCAGAGCAGAGGCATGAGCAAAGGGGGCCCTGCTATGCCCTGTTACACACACTCATTTTTTCTAAAACATAAGCTTTTTTTTCCTGTTTATGCTCCTATCCCTCACCAAAATGAAAAAAACATGCAAGATATGGCCCTGTGATGTACCTGTCGATCAGTGGTTCCCAAACTTGTTCCGCCGCTTGTGCAGGGAAAGCCCCTGGCGGGCCGGGCCGGTTTGTTTACCTGCCGCGTCCGCAGATTCGGCCGATCGCGGCTCCCAGTGGCCGCGGTTCACTGCTCCAGGCCAATGGGAGCTGCTGGAAGCGGCAGCCAGTATATCCCTCGGCCCGCACCGCTTCCAGCAGCTCCCATTGGCCTGGAGCAGCAAACCGCGGCCACTTGGAGCCGCGATCGGCCGAGCCTGTGGACACGGCAGGTAAACAAACCGGCCCGGCCCGCCAGGGGCTTTCCCTGCACAAGCGGCAGAACAAGTTTGGGAACCACTGCTATAGATATATGTAAAATCCTTCTCTGATGGGCCTTGTACTCTCCAGCCCCATTTGACCTATTCTGTAGACCTCAAACTCCCTGGTGTACAACTGAACACCCCAAAACTTTTTCCTGGTCTGCAGTCATACCACCTCATCCGGTGACCCTATCTGACTTCAGGAACCGAGTACTGTCAACTGGGGCAGTATTTGAATGGAACCCATGTCCCAGCCTGGTGTGTAGGGGCACTGTGCTGCTGGAGGTGCCATCTTTCACATGAGGTGTTAAACAGAAGTCCAGACTACTTGTGAGCATCAGCAATCTTAAAGCACTTTCGAAATGAGGTGGTAATTCTAGTGTTCTAGCCAAGTTCCAGTTCAGGTAATTACATTCTGCCTCCCCACGTTCCCACTGCAATTTTAAGTCAGGGTGGAACTGGAGCTGGTGAGGGAAACAAATATCTTCACTAGTCCATGTACTGTACCTGTGTCTACAAACACAGGTGGGTGAATGAAAAGGAGCAGTGTTGCAGTGCCTGGCCTAACAATTATCTGGGAAAGTCCAGAATGGCTGCTGCAGATTCTACAGTCATCCTTTGTGACATTGTCATGGAAGAAAGTGCACGGTGTATCCTTCACAAGGTTATTTTTATTACCCGTGTGCTACTGAAAGTGTGCTATGTGTCCCTGGGCCTATTTGGAATGATTACCTCTCAGGTTTGCTAGTCAGTTGAATGTCCCCATAACACTGTATGAGAGCAGCCTCTTCTTCCGTAAATTCAGAAAAAGGAACCTCATCTCAGCAGACAAAGACCATGCTCCACTGGGTAATGGGCAACCCATGTCTGATCACCTAAACAAATGGCTTTATTATACAAAGTGACAAGCACTCTGCAACTCCCATGAATTAAATATGGGTTTAGGGGCCTAACTTTAGGAACCCATTTTTAAAAATCATGGCTGGTGTTCTTTGGGTCAGTCTGGAGTATGGATGGAAAATGATAGTTCCCAATGTGATCTTACATGTTTAGAGTATATATTGTATTTTGGGGTGAAAGTTTGCTACAATAGCCCATTATTTGCTGTATATGCCTTTTCTGCAATATTTCCCCTTCACCTAATCTGAGAAGGCATAGTGAGGTGGGGGATTGACCAATCTGAGAATCATTTGTATTTTTGATGTTCTGCACATTTGCTGGGTCTATGTGGACTTTTCTATTACCTATTGGTCACCACATAAACCCTTCTTGGCTTAATAAATGTTTTTGGTCCAGAGTAGAAAAGGGGTATTGTGGCATTTGGCAAAAGTGTTTGGTATCATAGCTTCATTTGAAAAGCTGGTTTATGAAAAGCCCAATGGTTGAGCATGGAGCTAGAGCGACAATGCTCTGGCAGCCTGAGTCCTCAGAGCAGGCCAAGTTTTGAAAACTCCAGCACTGCCCATCTTCACATTTAAAAATTCCCCTGATTTGAAGCAGCCATATTGAGTACTCAGGTTCCCTGCTACATCCCCAAATCAGCTCCTCTGGTAAATCATCTGTGCACAGTTAGGTTGTTAATATGCCCAGGTACAACACAGTCCAGGTGGCCTAGCTACACAAAAACAAACAGGGTAAACATTTTAGCACTAAACGAACTGAGGATTTTAAACATCTTGATAAAGCTTTCTATGCTTCTCCCAGCTGCTTATCATTCATATATGAAACAAAAACCTTCAGACTTATCAAACCCATAACTATTCATTGAGTCACCAAGTCTGTTTTTGCCAACTGGAGTCTGAGTAGATAGCCCATAAAATATAGGATTGCTTATATTACAAATCTTGCAAGACGTAAAATTGAAATTGGTTTGTTTACTGCAAATCATCGTCATCATAGATTCTGGATAGGCTGGGATTTGAAAATAAATATATCAGAGTCTTCTTTAGACACTGATTTCCTTTATAGGTTGTGTGGGGGATAAATCTCACTACAGATGCAAAAATGATTATTAACAAAAATTCTAATTTGCTATTGTAATGTTAGGTTATTACAAACCTTGCCTGTGCCATTACTGAATTTTAAGGGACTCTTATATTTTCATATACAGGATCTTTGGAGATTATTATTATTATGTTTTCATTGCTCATTTAATCATATTAAATGTTCAATTAAGGAAAACTTTTAAGAACTCTGCTTTCTGTCAACCAGTGAAAAGGACGAAACGTGTCAAAGAAGAGGACACTGAAATGCAGCTTTATAACTTCTATTTTGCTTTTAACATTCTATACTATTTTTTCTATACTATGTTTTAGAAGATATATCTAAGTGTTATTAAATATACTACACAAAGCACAATAACTAAGAGCCTTTGATTGCAAATGGTAAATGTATGGCAAATCTAGAAACCCTTTGATCAAAAGGCACATAAACCAACAGAAGTGTTTTATCAAAGAACAGGACACATCCCTCTTCTATAAGATACCAGTTTGGTATAGATATGGTCTTTATCTCAAGAAAAGAGACTTTGTAAGATATTTCTGTTTTAGAAAGAGTTCTTGTTGTGTAAAAGAATGTGAGCCTGTTTTTTTCAGGATACTTTAAAGAGGAGTGATGCTTAAGATATGCTACCAGAGCTATCAACTAATATAAAGTCTTAAAAATGGGATTCTTTTACCCCTCCTCTCTTAGCAAAGAGAAAAACCACTAGTTTAAACCCACACAAAGAATTCTGGAAATATCCTTATTGAAACTGATAAACCCTCTAAAGACTTTATTCTTCAAAGGTTAAGGGGAACATTTTTGGTCAGGGAATGTTTTGTAGACGACACTTCTAATTCATGTTTCCACTTAAAGGTGAAAGCTTTTGTTGTTCCTCAAATGCTTACAATGATATAGCTTCTTTTGAGATGAATATATGCAAATATTTTATATCTAAACGAGAGCCTTCATATAAGAATTGCCTCCTTGTTGTAGGAATAGTAAGATGTTTGATGTCCAAATATAGCAAGATCATTTGATTCTAAACTGGTTACTAATGTAAGAAGACATTTGAGTGTAAAAATATTGAAATTCATTAGTTATCTGGCAATGCCTAAGCAACCCCTCACCAAACTCAGCAAGACAAGAAGAACTTTCCAAAGATTACTAAAAAGAAAAAGACGATAGCTTCTTTGATGATCACTTAAGTGTAAAGACTTTAAAAATCTTTTGAGTTTAAAAAGACTATTTTGAGAGCTGAAGGACCTTCACAGAAAATAGAAGTGTTTGGACTCATTTGAAACAGAATTTCAACTCCTGTTGAACCCTGAGGGAACAAAAGGGATATCTCAGAAAACAGAATGGATTGAAGAAAGAGTTAAACTATACCTTTCAAGATGTCTGAGAGTTTCCCACCACAAGAACAGAAGCAATTACAAATCTGCATGTGCATTAAGCAGATTCCCTATTCATGAACTGAAGGTGCTACCAAGGCCAGCCCACAACAGGGTTGAGCCAATTAAAAATAACAGCAGCTGATATTCAAAGTCAGCCAACCCCCTGAAAGAGACATGTTTTTTTCAGTTCACCTCATACCAGTACTGTAGTACAATCTCTTTATTATGAAAGTGCAACTTACAAATGTAGATTTCTTTTTGTTACATAACTGGACTCAAAAACAAAACAATGTAAAACTTTAGAGTCAACAAGTCCACCCTTGTTCAGCCAATCGCTAAGAAAAACAAGTTTGTTTACATTTACGGGAGATATTCTGCCCGCTTCTTATGTACAGTGTCACCTGAAAATGAGAACAGGAGTTTGCATGGCACTTTTGTAGCCAGCATTGCAAGGTATTTACATGCCAGATATGCTAAACATTTATATGCCCCTTCATGCTTTGGCCACCATTCCAGAGGACATGCTTCCATGCTGATGACACTCATTAGAAAAAAATGTGTTAGATAATTTGTGACTGAACAGCTTGGGGGAGAACTGTATGACTCTATTTTACCCGCATTCTGCCATATATTACATGTTATATCAATCTCGGATGACGACACAGCACATGTTGTTCGTTTCACTGCAAATTTGGCAAAACGGAAAGAAGGTACCAGTGTGAGATTTCTAAAGATAGCTACAGTACTTGACTCAAGGTTTAAGAATTTGAAGTGCCTTCCAAAATGTGAGAGAAATGAGGTGTGAAACATTCTTTCAGAAATCTTAAAAGAGCAATACTCCGATGCGGAAATGACAGAACCCGAACCACCAAAAAAGAAAATCAACCATCTGCTGATGGCATCTGACTCAGATGCTGAAAATGAATGTGTGTCGATCCACTCTGCTTTGGATCGTTATCTAGCAGAACTCGTAATCAGCATGGACGCATGTCCTCTGGAATGGTGATTGAAACATGAAGGGACATATGAATCTTTACCGCATCTGGCATGTAAGTATCTTGCGGCGCCAGATGTAACAGTGCCATGTGAACACCAGTTCTCACTTTCAGGTGACATTGTAAACAAGGAGTAAGCAGCATTATCTCCTGCAAATGTAAACAAATGTATGTGTCTTAGCGAATGGCTGAACAAGAAGTAGGACTGAGTGGACTTGTAGGCTCTAAAGTTTTACATTGTTTTGTTTTTGAGTGCACTTATTTTTTGTACATAATTCTACATGTGTAAGTTCAATTTTCATGACAAAGAGATTGCACTACAGTCCTTGTATTAGGTGATTTGAAAAATACTATTTCTTTTGTTTTGCACTGTGTTAAGTATTTGTAATAAAAATAAATATAAAGTGAGCACTGTACACTTTGTATTCTGTGTTGTAACTGAAATCAAAATATTTGAAAATGTAGAAAACATCAAAAATATTTAAATAAATGGTATTCTATTATTATTTAACAGCATGATTAAACACAACTAATTTTTTTTAATCGCTTGACAGCCCTAATATCAAGGATTTCACAATTTGGCCTCTAACAGTTTCAAGTTAGCTGTGGTCTATAAATAATCCTTCTGGAAGGTAGTTGGAGCTTTGTTTACTGAAGTGCTAAAGGAGTCGTATTGTAGGTAGTTGGAAGATGAACAAATACACAAACTAGGGAAGTGAGAACTGCCTGTAAAGGTCTGGCATACATTGCTTGTGGGGGGTGGAGAGAGAGAGAGAGAGAGATAGAAGAGCTGTAGTTAGACATGCAATTAAGGCTGGACAGGTCCACAACCAGTTCTACTTTATTGGCAAAAAAGAGCAGGTGCATGAAACAGCAAAATATTTAATGATAATTTTTTATGTGAGTGACAGCAGGCTGAGAAGTGACTATATTTCCTGGATTTCCTAGCACAGCAGAATCCCTAGAATTGGCCTTGGCAAGGTCCTTTCCATCACATGCTTTCCAGCAGCTGCTTTCTGTCTGGCAAGTGGATGGGACATAAAGGCAAACAACCTCTCAGTGCTGAAAAGCTAAAAAATGTGACACCTCATTCCCTAAACTTGGAGGGCTTATTTTATATCAGAGGAACATACGTGATTTTTAAAATCAGCCCCTATAATGTCCGTGGTGGCAGCAGTTATTTGGCAAAAATTCAGCTGCAAAACTCACCTAGTGGGGCTCAGCTCTCATATTTTGTCTCTCTAGGCACAAAAATTTCCGAGTGATCTCTGGGAGGTTCATGAATGGAGAGAGCGAGCGAGCACAATATCAGAATCAAGTTCTGATCTATCTTCTGAGAGAATTTCATTTTTTAAAATCACAGCTAATAGTCAGGAAGTCTATTAACCCCCCCCCCCCCCACATTCCCAGAATTTGGAGAGACAAATTCAATCCTGATGTAACAACTGATTTCAGTTGAGTTACACCAGCAATGACTTTGAGCTTGGTTTCTAGGTGTAGTGGATGTAGATGTGTACTTGATATGTCAGTGTCATTTCTCCACTCCCCTGTTAACTCCACTTAGCTGGGAAGAGATTGAAATTTAGGAGAATCTTGTGATCTATTTTATTTAATCACAGCGTTCTTGTCAAATTTAATCTTCAGCAAACTCACATAAACAGAACCAACAAGAGTGTGAAGCTGAGGATGGCAGTGTGACATGCATGCTTCCAGCCTTGTTTACAAAGGAAAGTTCTACCAGTTATTCAGGAATAACCGCATCAGTGGAAATTCTTATTCCAGAATGAGTGGCTTTTTTTGGTTTAGTTTGAGCCTCTTCCCAAATGATATAAGCTAAATTGAAGAAAGGTGCTTCTAATGGAATGTGTGTCCACAGGGATATACTGGTATAACTATGTCTGCTTAAATTTACACCTTGTTATAAATGATTGTTGGAGCTCTTGATTTGTGACATATCTTTTTCTATATTGGTGGAGGGGAAAGGAATGGTGGAGAATCTGGGGGCCAACTATTTTGAGAGCATCAAAAGGCAATATACTCTCTTGTGCCTTGTTGATTTTTATTTATTTATTTATTTATTTATTTTGAAAGGGGGCTTCTGAGGTACAGTAGTCAGATTACCAGTCAGAGAAGGCCTAGTGGTTCATATACAATAAGCCCACATATTTTAGGGTGCTTATCCAAATTGCCAAATATTTAGTAAAAAGAAAAGGAGTACTTGTGGCACCTTAGAGACTAATCAATTTATTTGAGCATAAGCTGTAGCTCACGAAAGCTTATGCTCAAATAAATTGGTTAGTCTCTAAGGTGCCACAAGTACTCCTTTTCTTTTTGTGAATACAGACTAACACGGCTGTTACTCTGAAATATTTAGTAGTTTGCCTATCACCAATTTTCACATTTACCTTATTCTAGAAAGGGAAATTGGACACTGGACAAAAATTCTCTGTGGGGAAACTGGTTGCTTCAGATTGAGATCATAGTCATGTTTTAGATTCAGGGACAAGTTTCCTAAATACAGGGTGTTGACAATGTTAGTGTTAGTTGATCTAAGGCAGCAAGCCATTCAACAAAGGAATGTGTGAACAGTGGGTGATGTGATATAAACCAATGGTAAAATTTGAAATTTCTCATGAATGGAGGGACTGCATTTCCTTCACAGCTAATACACTTAACTTGGATTCATCAGTTGTTCTTAAGATTTGAAGCCAAAGATGACAGGTGGCACCGTATTTAATGTGCTCTCAATTGATATTCCTCCCCCTGAATAAGAGCTGTTGATGCAAGCAGTGCAGATGGATCCTCAGCTCAGACTACTAGTCCATCATATGACTCAGGAACCAAATGTGCTTTTATGTGCCAACTGCAGCCAAGACATACTACAAATCTGAAGCATAGGTTTATTTTTGACTCTGTAAAACATTTCTGTAGAATGTATCATTTTGCTTTTTTAAACAGTTTAGTGTCAGCACACTAGGGAAAAAAGTTTAAAATTATTTCATTTTTGGAAAGGAGGTAAAAACCAAACAATTCTAACAGTTAATTAATCAATGTATTTAAAATGGATAGAATGGACAAAACACAGTGTGTGCTTAATACTATTATTGCAAATGGAATTAGAATTGTTTTCTAAAACTGCTTGTTTACCTATTTCAAGTTTTCTGAAAAATACTGATCACATTTGTGAGTGCCAAGAAGGCAAATTAATTTGTACCAGGATTACTGTTTTGGTGCTAGCAATGTTTTGTATGTTGATGTACAATAGATAAAATAATGTTTAATTCTGGTTTCAAAGACAGCTATGTAGAGTGATATTGTTGATTTGAAGTAACATAATACAATTTTAAAATTAACTTGAAAATACCTGCCAATAGCAAAAATATAATCAAAATTATAGTTCAAATCCAAACACAGAGTAAATCATGTCTAGTTTTCAAATGTCAGTTTCTTAAACACTATCTTACACTGAAAACTGCTGCTTGCATAAACCAGTCACAATCTACCTATATTCCTGATTGTCGTGTTATGTAATTTAATTGGTGTGACACCAAGTCCCTCAGTACCAACTGGCAGAAGGCCCACTATACTGTAACTCATACCAGGCCTAACACACTTGTCAGAATATTTAGCCCAACAGTGTCTTGTAAGGTATCATAAAAACTGGTGACACACTGACCATGAATATAATTGTGTGATGTATGTTCAAAGAGTTATGTATGTATGCTTGAAATATGTTCTTAATATGTTTTGGCGGTAGTGAATAAACCAAGCTTGCCCTAGACAAAGAAATGTGGAATTACCTCTCTGCCTGGTTTAATTACATGCAGAGGACAATGAAAGTACATATACATGAAAGGTAAACAAAGAAATTAAATTAATGAGTGGTGGAGGAAACATCTTGGTGAGCACAGCGATGGGGGGGAGTGGGGGAACGGGCGGCACTAAAGTCTGAACCCCCAGGGGATCTTTCTGACTCTTGAGGCAAAAACAATGAACTCTGGGAAATATAAGGGGAGCAAAGAGACATTTTAGTTACCATCACTTAGGGAACAAATGGGACAGCACCCTCTAATTCTGTGAACATTGGATCCTCTTGCTAGATGGGCTGGAGATGTTGGTAACTTTATATAAGTGAGAAAGCTGTTTAGGCAAAGATTGTAGCTTGCTAAAGTTAAGTTTTGGACACTAGAAAGCATGTTTTATTTTGTTTTGTTTGTAACCATATCTGTCTTTTACTTTTGCTTAGTATCACTTAAATCTAAGTTCTTTATTAATAAACATTCTTAGTTTTATGTAAACCATCTCACTGCTGTTATGCTGAAGTCAAGAGTTCATCCTCAGCTAACTTAACAGGCTGGTGTGTGCACTTCCTCTTTGTAGGAAGCAAACAATTTCTGTGAGTGTCCAGTGAGAGGGACTGCACACGGCAGAGACACATCTCTGAGGAATTCAGGAACTAGGGTTCACTGTATGTTACCTGCAAGGTAAGTTGAAGATGGGTAAAATCTCGAGTTTGCTGATGAGGTGGACAGACTGGTGTGGCAAGAATCTGACAATTTAAGCCCCAGCAAAACTCACTCTTGCTGAAGCAGACAGGTATCAGTGGCTTATGGTTTTGGGTTTCCTAAGGAGAGTATCAAAATTGGGTAGAGGGACATAAAGGAATCATTTTAATTTTTGAACTTCAAAGAGTTCTTAAAATACCTAATTATATTTTAACTAGATTCATACTTAAACATTAGAATGCAGCTTTTAACTTCAGTTTCTGAATGAGTATGGAACACCATTTGTCTTTGTCTAAACTTGCAGCGATACTGTGTTAGCACCATGGTGTTCAGCTGCATCCTTTGCTCTCTTCCTTTTTCAGCAGGGTGTTATTTTTCTAGAATAGACAAGGCTTACCACTTATTTGTAGTAATGTGTGTGACGAGTTGGCCTTTACTGAATAGAATCAAGATCTTGTGTGAGAGAAAGAAATGTGTTAATGCGGTGAGCACCCACCCATTTTCTACCAAAAATTACAAGCCAGAGAAACAAGGAATGGTAGATGAAATCTTAATTTTCTCTTAATGCCAGTTCAGAGATGTGACTCCCCACCACACACATTATTTTAGTCACAGGAGGTTTTTACTAAGTAGGGCATACCATGACTAAAGAGAAACAAATTTTAATAACTGAGTACTTTTAATAATGAAAAGAAATAAATCACTTGGTTTGTTTAGTATCATTCTCTTCTGCTCTTTCTGGTGGAAACCACACCTTTAAGCACAGGACTGCCTCATGTGGGGATACTTCTGATTTCCCCCCAACCCCAAGCCCCAGAGGAACTACAGCTCTTCAAATAAATGGTTGAAAATTTATTTTAAAAGTGGCAAAAATATTTTTTATCCTCACCTCATTCCCTGAAGTGAACAAGCCATTTAACTAAAACTTTAAAAAAAAATTCTCTTAAGACAGAGAATAAGCATGGAAAATTTCAGCCCAAATGGTTAAAGTTGAAAAAGTTATAAGCAACTGAAGAGATGGGCTTATAATAGAAAGTGTTAGGTAGCCTTAACTGTAGCCATTGTTACCAGTTCCACCTATAATTTAAGCACCTAATAAAGTGGTCCGATTTTCAGAGGTGCTGAGCACCCTGAACTTCCATAAATATGGATTTAGATGACTATTTTTAGGCACTCTTGTCTGAAAGTGTTGACTCATATACTTACGATTATAGCAATAGGCATACTTTGAAAAGTGTGACAGCACTGATATGTCTGTAGTTCTCTCTAAAAGAAACTAACAGTGCCTGCACTGATTTTTTTGACCTTGCGAAACCAGTGGAGTTTTCCTCTTTGGTCACAGATACATATGTGAACATGATGCACACCATTTCTTGCTGCGCCTATTTGTTTTATTATTGTGGAGTGGTAGTAAAGAAAAATTTACAATGCTGAAAGAGTCAGGAAGGGATTTGGTGTGAATTTTTTCTTCTGGAAAATTAAACAGCGATCTCTGAGTATCATAGTCTTTATTTTATGTTTAATTAAGGTTGTCTATTGTATTTCTTCCAGTATCAATAGCTATACAATTGTTGCCCATTGTTTCAGCATTCAGAACCAGCCATTTTCCTTCATAAGGAGAACTAGTTCAAATGTAAAGATCAGAAAACTGAATTTACCCTTAGTAGTAGCTTTAAATCTAATCAGTTTGCAGTTGCTGCCTGGTAATTATGTAATTCTTGAAAGGAATTTCAATTAATTATATTTAGGAGACAACTAGCTGTAACAGCTATCAGTACTCCTGTCATACACTCAACATAGGCTTCAAACTACACTCGTTAAGTCAGTGGCAGAATCAGGCACCATTTGAACTCCACTTTAATGACTGGTTTCAGAGTAACAGCCGTAATGACTGAAGAACTTAATCATTAAAATGGACCTCTGTAACAGAATCTTACCTGACATTAGACGCTTACTGCTGCCTCAATTTCTTCACTCTAGTTAACTCATTGTCTCATTCTCTACAGGTCTTCTAGCACTTCAATCTGCCACTTTTGGATAAGCCAAATCTCATGTTTATTGTAGAGTTAGCTCTCCAGCCAAATCAGAAAGTCCACCCCTACTTCAGGGCAGGGGGGAAGGAAGGGACATAGGGAGAGATGGAACCAGAAGTCCCACAAAATAAGACAGACATCGAACAAACTCATACTGGGTGTCCCCTTAGGACATCTGGATCAAACCTCAAGTCCACACAATGCTTTTGTCCTCAGTGGGCTACATAGGTCCTTTTCTAGACCCCCCCCACCCCGGGCTCAGCAGTCCATTTGCTCTATTGACAACAGAAATTGGACTTTTTCCTCATACCCTAGCTGGAACCCCCAGCCCATACCCCTAAGCGAGAGTGAGCATCAGCTCCTTCAACTGTTCATACTACCCTGTTCAGGCTACGCTGCCTCCTCTTGGATCAACCCTTTCTCAAGGCCTCCTAATTCCCTTTGTATCTAGGGCTCCTTCAACTATCCTTGTATCAGAGCTGCAAGGACCACCTCTCTCTCTCTCTTGTTCTCTCTTCATACCTTAGTTCCCTTTGAACAAGAGATCTGAGCTGGTCCCACTCCAGGCCCCTCGCTTTGGAAAGACCTTCTCCAGCTCTTTACTAGCCCAGTGCCTCCTAAAGAAATTATTTTAAAATTAATGTTATTTGATTTTCCTTCTAATTTAGCAGGCTTCCTCTTATAGGAAGCACCCCCATTCTCTATGGCACATGATGATTGGTCACCTGACCCAACCACCAGCACAAATCCATCACCTGGGAAAAGTAAGGCTGAGCCCAACTACCATGAAAAATGACCAGTTTATGCTGTGACAACACTTATCACAGCAGATCAATATGTCTAATCCAACCCATTTTGTACTAGTGTCTCCCAATGCAAGACTTGCTTTTTATTTTTTCTTAATAAAAAACAAAATTATTTCAACCTCTTTTGATCAAAGTCTGTCAGGAAAATCTCCTGTGAGGTTGTGAATTATTACCATATGAACTATTAGCCAAAATTTTTGCACTGTCAGTGAATAGCATTCCAGAAGTAGAGCTTATGCTTATAAAAGAATGTGCCCTGAGGACATTATGGCTGAGATAGTCAAAGGTGTCTAATGGATTTGGATGCCCAATTCCTATTTAAAATTCATACTTTCTGGGAAACACCAATATTTAATTCCCCTTTGAACCCCAACAATTCTACAGAAGTTGGAGGACAAATGTGACTTCGGCCCTCACATCAGGGTAAACTTGCTAAACTGCTTTTTGGTAAACCATGAAGCCACAAAAAGTGGATTTTGAACGTTAGTTGGAGTTGTGGGCACTTGGCATTTCTGAAAATCAGTCTGTCAAGGTTCCTTTCCCACTCTGAACTCTAGGGTACAGATGTGGGGACCTGCATGAAAACCCCCCTAAGCTTATTTTTACCAGCTTAGGTTAAAACTTCCCCAAGGTACAAACTATTTTACCTTTTGTCCCTGGACTTTATTGCTGCCACCACCAAGCGTCTAACAAATATAACAGGGAAAGAGCCCACTTCCCCCCAAGCCCTACACCCCCTTTCCTGGGGAAGGCTTGATAACAATCCTCACCAATTTGCGTAGGTGAACACAGACCCAAACCCTTGGATCTTAAGAACAATGAAAAAGCAATCAGGTTCTTAAAAGAAGAATTTTAACTGAAGAAAGAGTAAAAGAATCACCTCTGTAAAATCAGGATGGTAAATACCTTACAGGGTAATCAGATTCAAAACATAGAGAATCCCTCTAGGCTAAACCTTAAGTTACAAAAAGACACAAAAACAGGAATATACATTCCATTCGGCACAACTTATTTTATCAGCCATTTAAACAAAACAGAATCTAACACATTTCTAACTAGATTGCTTATTAACCCTTTACAGGAGTTCTGACCTGCATTCCTGCTCTGGTCCCAGCAAAAGACACACACAGACAGAGAGAACCCTTTGTTTCCTCCTCCCCCCCCCACTTTGAAAGTATCTTGTCTCCTCATTGGTCATTTTGGTCAGGTGCCAGCAAGGTTATCTTTAGCTTCTTAACCCTTTATAGGTGAAAGGGTTTTTCCTCTGGTCAGGAGGGATTTAAAGGTAGTTAGCCTTCCCTTTACATTTATGACACAGTCTCATTTACGTACTTACACGGATAGTTCCCCCTTTTCCCACAATTCCCTTGAGCACACAGAAGCCTTTTGAAATGTCCCACAAGCCGTTGCTTCTGGGACTTGTGCTGAGAACTTGTAGACCAGATACCTACAGGGTCATGAAACTGCAATTGTTGATTAAAGTGCTATGTGTAAGCATGGGGTACAAATCCACCCAAAATGGGATAACTAGTGTGGATGCATAGCACCATTGTTTCTTACACTGGTGAAATCCACCACAACCAGCACAGTCACATTTTAGGTGATTACAGCTCTTGGGCATTTAATCTTAGTTAACACAACTGTACAGCTTTCTCTGTCTCCTCTCTCTATATTTACTACAGACTGTGAATGGATCCTGCAGTCCTACAATGTCTGATGTTGATTTCTTCAATAGCAAGATTGTTCTCCAATTAGCATATTTCATTTTAGTTGTCTCTTTATATTGGTTGGAATTAAAAGCTCTTAAAAATATACTTTGTGTGATCATTCAGTCAAAATTTCACCCCCTTGTTCCCTTCAGCTCTGGCACAAAATGTCAGTAAAATGTAATTAGGAAAATTATCTTTTGCCTCACTTGCCACGACGATGTGGGGAACAGTTTTACACTGTTGTTAATACCATATTTGCGTGGATGCCACAGAAGCAGGGATGAGTATTCCTCTCCCGCACTCTGTGTCAAGGGCTGTCAGGGTGGGACAATCTGCATAAAGATTTCTTTTTAAGTGAAATTTTAAACGGCCTCATTCAAATGCCCAGCGAAATCCTTCCTAACAAGACAGAGCGACTTTAAATATTGCCAGAATGAATCCAACCCGGACAGAGCTCTAGGGCAGGTCAGCACTGCTAGGCAGCCAGTGACTCAGCCCCTTCTCTCTTGTCCCTCTTCAGCTCAAACCCCACCACAGTTGTTTCAGCCTCTACTCCCGGCTCCCCTTCAGACACCCAACTCTGCCTCTCCCTCCAGAGCTCCTTTCAGCCCTGCCTCCTCCCAACCTCCTTCCTCAAATCCTCACCTTGAAGTCTCCCTGTCACACTCCCCGACCCCCCGAGTGCCTCCCCTGACTTCCCTCAGCTCCCAGTGCCTGCCCCAGCCTTCCCTGCCCCTCTGAGGCCCCAGAGGCCTGCCCCAAGTCGCCCAACGCTCCTAAAGTGCCTCTCGCACTCCCCCTTCCCCCACTCCATCCCCCCATCCCCTGCCCCTTGCTAGCTCAGCCCCCCGTCTCCACCGCCCGCTTCCGCTCCCCCCGCCCCCCGCGCAGGAAGTGACCTGGCCCGAGCGGGAGGCGGCCGTTCCCTCGGTTGGTTGCTTCGTCACCAGGAGCCGCTGTGTGACTCGTTAGGACAGAGCCGGGCGCAGAGGGCGGCGGCGGCGGCGGCAGCGGCAGGGGACGGCGCCGGCGGCAGCCATGGCCGGGAGCGGGAACGGGCCGCCCGGGGAGGCGCCAGGCTTCGTGCCGCAGAAGGAGATCGGCTACAACAAGCTGCTGCCGTACGGGGACCGGCTGGAGGCCGAGGCGAGCCGCCTGCTGGCCCAGATCAAAGGCAACCTGGGCCGGGCCGTGCAGCTGCAGGAGCTGTGGCCCGGGGGGCTCTTCTGGACCAGGAAACTCTCCACGTGAGTCCTGCGCCCGGGCCGAGGCAGCGCCTCCCTGCGGGGCGCCGAGGGCAAGCCCGGCCGGGGCAGCTGGGATAGGAAGAGCGGCCCCAGCCGTAGGGCTGCGGGATCGGGGTGTGTATGTGGGTGTGTACGCGCACCCGCTGTCGGTGCCCCCGGGGTATGGGTGTGTGTATGTGGGTGTGTACGCGCACCCGCCGTCGGTGCCCCCGGGATATGGGTGTGTGTGTGCTTCCGTCGGTGCCCCCGGGGGTGTGTGTGTGTGTGTACCCATCCGCCGTCGGTGCCCCCGGGGGTGTGTGTGTGTGTGTACCCATCCGCCGTCGGTGCCCCCGGGGGTGTGTGTGTGTGTGTACCCATCCGCCGTCGGTGCCCCCGGGGGTGTGTGTGTGTGTACACCCATCCGCCGTCGGTGCCCCCGGGGGTGTGTGTGTGTGTGTACCCATCCGCCGTCGGTGCCCCCGGGGGTGTGTGTGTGTGTGTACCCATCCGCCGTCGGTGCCCCCGGGGGTGTGTGTGTACACCCATCCGCCGTCGGTGCCCCCGGGGGTGTGTGTGTGTGCTTCCGTCGGTGCCCCCGGGTGTGTGTGTGTGTGTGTGTGCTCCCGTCGGTGCCCCCGGGGGTGTGTGTGTGTATCCATCCGCCGTTGGTGCCCCCCGAGTATGGGTGTGTGTGTGCTGCTGTTGGTACCCCCGGGGGGGTGTGTGTGTGTGTGTGTGTGTATGTGTATGTATCCATCCGCCGTCGGTGCCCCCCGGGGTATGGGTGTATGTGGGTGTACACACACGCTTTCAGTGCCCCTGGGTATGTGTGTATGCACCCCCCGCCATCTATGTCCCCGATGGTATACACCCTGCCATCAGTGCCTGGTACCCCAGTGGGTGCGTGCCTGCATGTACGCCTGCCAATGGTACTCCCGGTGAGTGCATGTATACATGCCATTGGTACCCTGGTCCACGCATGCCTGCATGTACATACGCCATTGGTGCTGCTGGTAAGTCAGTTTGTATATACACGTGCCATCAGTAGCCCCAGCATGTGTGTGTGTTTGTACACGTGCCATTGTTCCCCCCGGCATACGTGCGTGTGTGTATACGTGCAATTGGTGTGTCATCGTCCCCTTCCCCGGTACATGGATGTTTGTACACGTGCTGTCAGTGCCCCGGGGTGTGTGTATTTGTATGTACATACACCATCATTGCCCCGGGGCTTGAGTGTACATGCACCATTGGCACCCCCAGGGTGTGTGCGTGCATGTGTACATACCCGCCCTCGGTATCCTTCCACCCCAAGGGGTGTACACACCTACCCTTGGTATCTCCGCCCTCCCTGAGGGGGTGTGTATGTACACCTGTCCCTGGTATCCGTCTTGCCTTTGGTCGTTGTGTGTGTGCGTGTACACACCCTCCCTTGGTACCCTCCTTGGGGATTATGTGCATCCACCCTTCTTACCCCTTCCTGCAGTGGTGTACTTGTCCTCCGTACTCCTCCCCGTGGGGAGGGGTGTGTGTACCCACCCTCAGTAACTCCCCCCAGGGGGTGGGGGTGTACCTGCCCTCAATATGCCTCCCCTCAGGCGCGTGTACTTATCCTCTGTTTATACACACACACACTGGTGGTGTGCACCCGCCTTTTATTACCCCCATTGCAATGTGTGTGTACCTGGCTATCCTCTAACCTGTGTGTGTGTGCATGCCAGGTTTCTCTCTATAGTATGTGTTTTCCCTGCTGTCTTCTGTACCTGCTGCCTGTGTGTGTGTCCAGCTGGTGTGGGTGCCTTTTGCCCTCTATCCCTTTGTTTCCCAAGAGTTTTTGCTCACAATTAATGTGGGGGCAAGTGCCTGTAGGCCGAGCAGTCTGCAGGCTGTGAAGGGGGGTCAGTGACAGCAGCTCAGGCTGTGAGTGGAGACCCTCTTCTTTAGCATGTGACAGTGCAGAGGTCCCCAACCCCTGCACAATGAGTCTGTCCTCTGTCCATTAAACTTCAACCGTCACTCCCCTCTGCCCCCAAGAGCCAGAGGGACCTTTGTCTGGGGCTATTTATAAAGGTGACACCAGCAGGAGCTGGGACTGGAGCCAGGTTTTAGGTTGTTGCAGGTTAAACCCTGTCTTTAAAGTAGCGGGACTGATGCTGCTGCCTCTGGGAGCTGCTGCTCTTGTTTGGGGGAAGCTGGGGAACTTCTGCTGCTGCCTCCCAACTTGTGCAATTTCCTCTGTAGGCTCGTATTGCAAGAGAGACTAGACTCCCATTTCAAGGCTGCTTAGCCTGTTAGTCTCTGTGGAAGGAGGATTTTATTGGCTTTAAAGAAGGTAGTTACTCGCTAAGCCTTCATTTATTTAGCCAGAAACTATACATGACTGCTCCATCTCTCCTGGGAATAAGTTTGTACTGGTCATTGCTGCCAAAGGTAGCACACAGGTTTTTGTTCAGTGGTTTCTTCTTGCACATCTGTGTATACTTTGTGGGGAGAGTAGACTATGATAGGGCAGTAGTTCTACTTTCCAAAGAGCGGTTATGTTTCAGGGAAACTGAATTAGACTCTGGAATATGTAACAGACCTGGTGAGTAACTTGTTGAGCTTAACCTGAGTCTCTTCTCTGGCACAAAATACTCTTTGTCTCTGCAAATGTATCTAATGTTGTGTCACCATGAATGATACAAAACAGTCAAAATGTACTTTGGAATAAGAAGTAAGGGCAAAGGGGGATGTTTCATTGGTAAAGGCATCTTTGTCTATTGGGAAACTATTAATTTTGTATATTTACGTGGGATGTGAAAACCTGCTTCCTCTCTCACCTTTTCCTTGTTAAAGAAATTGATTCAATTTGTAACCATTTTGCAGTATTGAGAGGGAAACAAGTTTTAAGAGATTTTATCCTTTGGACCCACAGTTAATAAAACCATTTGGGTCAGATGGGTTGCTCAGGCTCCATATTCCATTACCAGGTCCCTTTTACATCCAGGTTGCTGGGTCTTGAGTGGGAGTTTCAAAAGGTGCCTCAGGCTGAGATTTTTCAAAGGCTCCTAAAAGAGCTAGGCACCCAAATCCTCTAGAAATTCAAGAGGGTTTAAGTGCCTAATTCCCTGAGTCTCTTGAAAATGTCAGCCTTAGGTGCTTTTGAAAAAACTCCCATATTAATTTATCCTAGGTGCATGATGACAAAAAACTATTGTTACCAAGTGATGGATGTTTGGATTATGTAAAATGAGTTTATGGGTTCAGTCCAGTTTCACTACACACACATCAAAACGAGGGCCTCTTTTTGTTATTCACAGTCCAAGGTCTGAATGGGCATGGAAATGAAACATATCTTTCCACCCAGAGGTGGCAGAGCTTTCTGAGTAAGCTTGCCCTTCTGTTAGCCATATTGTAGCTACACTGTTGAAATTCAGTTTCCATTGCTTTCAAACCAGTGTATCTCATGAACATCAAAAGTAGTGAAATGCTGCCTTTCCAAAAGGGCATAGTTCAAAATTAGAATTTAACAGTCCCTTCTCCATAGCAAACATATTTGTAGGTGCAGTATTTAAGTATTATAAAACAGTCCATTAACAAAAATTGCATCAGTGCTCCCCCTGATTCTGTACTGGTGGGAGCATTAGCATAGATTAGGTTCTGGCATTTACTAACATTTTTGCCATTGTGTTAACAAAGCCTTACAATGATTAAAAACAGAGCTGCCAGACCTTAGTCTATATTAGGTTCCCGCTGGTGCTGATGGTGGTTCTGGTGGTAACACCAGTGGGAATTTTTTCTAAAATTTCCTGGTGTAGATGAAAGTTGGAGGTGTTTTGGGCATTATAGAAATGTGTAAATACATTTTAAAAAACATAGCCAGTTTCATATTTTCTAATGATCTGTTCTGCCTGACCATGTCATATGATGCCATTTTTACATGGTGACTGCTGCAATCCTCTAATCGGTGTATCACATCCATATGAATAACATTTTGTCTTTGCTAAGCACTCTGCATCTCTATAGCAATGACATTTGCTACATAACTGAGACTAATGAGTAAGTCAGTTTCTTAGAGATCTGTGACGACTGCATTTGGTGGTCTGGTTCCTAAATTTATTGTAAAGTGGCTTTTCACCTATGTAATTAAAAAAAGGAAAAATAGTATTTTTGAACACTTGTTGGGAATTTAATACATATGTGGTCATTAAAATCTGGTTTTGACTAATATCAGTGCAAGTGACCTTGTGTTTACCAAAGAGTATTCTTGGATAGCATTACATGACTGCATTATGAGACATTTTGAACTTGATTGGTACTGTTTTTCCCCTAGCCATCTGCTAACTCATACTGTTTACAGTGATGCCTGTTGTTTTTAGTCTTATGGCAGAGGTTCATATGCTAATGCTGTCAAAACATGTGGCATTTGTCAGTGGCTGAGAGGAAGGACTGCCTCTGAAAGTAGGGTGACTTTGGCAGCTCATCTGCTGGAGTTAGGCTCTTTGCAGTTTGACAGTGTGTATGTTGAACTAACCATTAGATGATATACTGTAAACTGCAATTACTGTAACAGTTTAGTCAGTAGGGCAGTAAGTGCATTCCATCTAGAATAATTTCTGTGCTGCTCTCTGAATCACAAAAGGGACAGGACTAGTATGTTTTGTCACCTCCTCTTTGAAGATTGAATTCATTGTGTGTGTGATGCAGCTTGGTTGTTTCTACTGAAGGGGTAAAAAATGACCTTTATTTAATCCCAAGATTTCTGTGGTACTATAATGCACTGCAATGATCTGGGAACACGTTTTCTTAAAAAAAATACTGGGGGAGAAGTGGAAGTCAACTCTTTATTCCCTCTCCAACTGTCCTACATAAGTTACACACTGGTTTTCTGTATGAACTTACTTTTCTATAACCAAAACCAGACAAAAAGGCAGAATCTTCAGGATGGTAAAATTATTGTTTAGTTTTATTGCAGATATCCAAATTTCGAATGTTGTATTCTCATAATATTTCATAAAGCAATTAACTATACAGAAAACAAAAGAAGCAATGAACAGTAGAGTAAATAAAAAGTATTTATGCACTTACTACATACAGACATATAAAATATTTATTATGTATATTTATACACACATTTTTAAGTGTTTGTGTGTGTATGTAGTGTTTGGGGTACACAAGGAGTACAAGATCAGACCTTAATACATTTTCAATTGAAATAATTGAAAATCAGTTACTACTTCAGTTCTTGCTGACAACTGCGTCTTGGATCTTGTTTACTGCATATTGCAACAGCTGAGAACATCACTAATACACAGGGTGGTGCTGGAAATGCAGCTGTTTCAGATGTCCATGATGTCATCAGTTATTTAGAAGAAACACAAAATGCTGAAATCAGATCTCATCAGGTAAAATGCCTTTCAGGTCCCTTTTTAAATGCATTTGGGCATGATGCTGCATTCCTTGTACGCTCAAAATTTCCAGTGAAGTAAATGGACTCTTTAATTGTACTATGTATGCATCCTATAAAGAGAGAGAATTCTCTCTTCCATTAAGACATCAATCCTGCAATTACTTTACTCATGTGAGTAGTCCCATTGACTTCAATGGGACTAATATGAGTAAAATTATACTTAAGTGTTTGAAGGATTGGGGTATAAATTTGTGACTAGGTTCCATTATAAACTCCTATTTTTAGTGCCCTTTCAACTTTGGCTAGCAAATTAATTTGTCCTGAAAATTGCCAGATTTATTCTGAAAGCAAAAGAGAATCTTTTTGAAAAGTCTATAGTCAATTTGAGAACACTTTTTTTAAAGTTACAAGTCATCACAAAATTATCCTGATCTAAAAATGTTGACTAGTGTCTGTTTCTAGCTCAAAAAAAGTTTGCTAGTACCACATCAGTTTTTTCACATTGTAATATCTCGTTGAAAACGTGTGCATATTCTTTATTTAACTAATATAGATTGTAATTAAATTAAACAAGTTATTAATGTTCTTATTGTAATTGTTATGACAAAAAGTTTATTCTCTGGTGGCTGGTACAGCTTAGGAAGGACATATGGGCCTTTCTATAACTTAGTAGAGGTAGATGCCTATATTTTTGGAGCTAAAGGACCAAGATTTGTTCCTAGCAATGTAGTTTTGTGTCGCTGAGGTAATTACTGTTGTGAGTAGCAATAGATTTATTGCAGAATGCAGGAAGATGCCAATGCATGAAAAATGTGATTCAGCTGTTTTTGAATTACTGGTTGCACAAAATTAAAATGAATGTACATCCACTCAGTAGGAGATCAGTCTATATGGTTGCAATCCGTATTTCATTATAAGCTTTGCCTTTACTCCCTATTCTGTCTGTGAGGAAATCACGTTTTTCCTGGGCAAAAGTTGGGACTCAAAGGTACACAAGAAGAATTTAAACAATACTTAATTTTTTTTAATGGTTTACAAACCATGATTAACACTTATTTTTGCATCTCATATTTCAAAAACTGCTTTTATGGATCACTGTAGATTTGGACAGAAAACTATCCTCTGCTACACATGAAAAATTTGTATTGGAAACCTTGGAGGATTTTAGAAGAGTTACTAAATTTAGTAAGTGAAAGCAATTCTCAGTCTTACCCATGGCAGAGCTTCCACCTTTCTCTAATACAGATAATTTTCTGCTATAGTTCAGAATATGTATTTGGTAGTACAGTACATTTTCTAAAAATAAAAATGAGGAAGCCATGTACTCTAACTGTACAGTGAGGGACTAGTATACACCACATAGGAATAAGGACACGGGTGGTTTTTTTTTTTAATTTGGTCTTTGAGAGCTACGGTGACACTGTACTGCGTGCAGAGTAAAAGTTAACTGCCTGCATGGGGATGGCAATAAGAATGGGAAAAGTAACAGCATTAACCCTGCCGTTTTCAGTGCCCAACTAAACTCCAAATCAGAACCCCTTATCATACAGTCCAGTCCAGTGGACCTTCACTGTGCAGCACCATTGATCTGAGGAATACTTGCAACTGGCTGGCAAGGGCATAGGGAGGGGTAAGGTCCTGTGATGTCACTGATGAACTCCTTAAAGCAGGAATTGAATGGGGCAGTTAAGGTTGTGTGGGAAGTGTCACTTAACTCAGTATTTTATGGTTGTCCAAAGCTGCCTATTTGTTTCACATAATGTTAACCTTCATTACAGGGGACTTTAACTTGAACATTTTCTGATTCTCCAATATTTGAGTTTTGGGAATTAAACTCAAATGTTCTGGAAAGGCACAAGGAGAATAGGGCAGTACTGAGTGCCTACTGCCTTAATTCCACATTAATATTTCTTGCATATGAATAAATACACCTTCTCAAATGTGGATTCCCAAGAATCCTGTGGGACTCATGAAGTCCTGTACACACTCTCCTTATTAACTGTAATATTGTGTTCCTTCTGTGGAGACAATTTTTAGGGTGCTTTGAAAGCTTTAAAAGTTTCATGTTGATGTTACTAGTGTTGGCTTCCTTAATCATGGAGTACTGCTGAGGGCAGGTTGCTCAGCCCCTTCATAGGAGGAAATATTTTAGTGTCTTGATGCACAGTTGGATTAGTTGAAGATGAATGATTAGAAGCTTAACAATCTGTTTTTTCTCCACTTACATAAAGAAGTCTTTTTGAAGCTGTAAAAACAGAAGCCATTTCATTGTCTAGTTCTGCTTCCTGTGCATAGTGATATGCTTATGCTCTGGAGATTTGTGTATTCTTATACTCTCTTCCCCTTCTGTTTCTTAAAGGAACAGCATTTAGTACTGACAAACTGCTGTTAAATTTTTTCTGAAGTTGGTTAATGTCTTTCTATTACGTTATAATGCCATGAGTGTTAACAAAGGCATTGACTCTCCATTCTGACCAGCTGCTATCCTTTTTCTCAGATTCCTAGTGCCTCAGTTACTTTCTCATCTTTCTGACTCCAACTCCTCGTTCCAGAAGTCCAAAACTGTTTCATCTGCTGAGCCCTTCAGGCTTCATTACAATTAGTAATCTTACTAACAGGAAGAAAAGAAGTACTTGTGGCACCTTAGAGACTAACCAATTTATTTGAGCATAAGCTTCCGTGAGCTACAGCTCACTTCATCGGATGCATACTGTGGAAACTGCAGAAGACATTATATACACAGAGACTATGAAACAATACCTCTTCCCACCCCACTCTCCTGCTGGTAATAGCTTATCTAAAGTGATCGCTCTCCTTACAATGTGTATGATAATCAAGTTGGGCCATTTCCAGCACAAATCCAGCTTTTCTCACCCTCCGCCCCCCCCCCCCCCCCCAACTCACTCTCCTGCTGGTAATAGCTTATCCAAAGTGACCACTCTCCTTACAATGTGTATGAAAATCAAGGTGGGCCATTTCCAGCACAAATCCAAGTTTAACCAGAACGTCTGGGGGGTAGGAAAAAACAAGGGGGAAATAGGCTACCTTGCATAATGACTTAGCCACTCCAGTCTCTATTTAAGCCTAAATTAATAGTATCCAATTTGCAAATGAATTCCAGTTCAGCAGTTTCTCGCTGGAGTCTGGATTTGAAGTTTTTTTGTTGTAAGATAGCGACCTTCATGTCTGTAATTGCGTGACCAGAGAGATTGAAGTGTTCTCCGACTGGTTTATGAATGTTATAATTCTTGACATCTGATTTGTGTCCATTTATTCTTTTACGTGGAGACTGTCCAGTTTGACCAATGTACCTGGCAGAGGGGCATTGCTGGCACATGATGGCATATATCATAATTTTTTTGTATATATCATGATATATATATATATGGCATATGATATATGCCATCATGTGCCAGCAATGCCCCTCTGCCAGGTACATTGGTCAAACTGGACAGTCTCTATATAAAATGGACACAAATCAGATGTCAAGAATTATAACATTGATAAACCAGTCGGAGAACACTTCAATCTCTCTGGTCACGCAATTACAGACATGAAGGTCGCTATCTTACAACAAAAAAACTTCAAATCCAGACTCCAGCGAGAAACTGCTGAATTGGAATTCATTTGCAAATTGGATACTATTAATTTAGGCTTAAATAGAGACTGGGAGTGGCTATTTCCCCTTGTTTTTTCCTACCTCCCCCCCCCGACGTTCCAGTTAAACTTGGATTTATGCTGGAAATGGCCCACCTTGATTATCATACACATTGTAAGGAGAGCGATCACTTTAGATAAGCTATTACCAGCAGGAGAGTGGGGTGGGAGGAGGTATTGTTTCATGGTCTCTGTGTATATAATGTCTTCTGCAGTTTCCACAGTATGCATCCGATGAAGTGAGCTGTAGCTCACGAAAGCTTATGCTCAAATAAATTGGTTAGTCTCTAAGGTGCCACAAGTACTCCTTTTCTTTTTGCGAATACAGACTAACACGGCTGTTACTCTGAAACCTTACTAACAGGAGTTGGCTTGCTTGAATACAAGCAACTGCAAATCCTCTTGGCCTTTCTCTGCAACACCTCTTTCATTCAGTTTGCTTTGGAGTAGATGGAATGGGATAGCTGTAAAGGACACTTCTAACCAAGAATTAGAAGTTTTCAAAGAAGACTCTAGAGCAGTGGTTCCCAAACTTGTTCCGCCGCTTGTGCAGGGAAAGCCCCTGGCGGGCCGGGCCGGTTTGTTTACCTGCCGCGTCCACAGGTTCGGCCGATCGCGGCTCCCAGTGGCCGCGGTTCGCTGCTCCAGGCCAATGGGAGCTGCTGGAAGCGGTGCAGGCCGAGGGATATACTGGCTGCCGCTTCCAGCAGTTCCCATTGGCCTGGAGCAGCGAACCACGGCCACTGGGAGCCGCGATCGGCCGAACCTGTGGACGCGGCAGGTAAACAAACCGGCCCGGCCCGCCAGGGGCTTTCCCTGCACAAGCGGCAGAACAAGTTTGGGAACCACTGCTCTAGATATATGTAAAATCCTTCTCTGATGGGCCTTGTACTCTCCAGCCCCATTTGACCTGTTTTGTAGACCTCAAACTCCCTGGTGTACAACTGAATACCCCAAAACTTTTTCCTGGTCTGCAGTCATACCCCCTTATCCGGTGACCCTATCTGACTTCAGGAACCGAGTACTGTCAACTGGGGCAGTATTTGAATGGAACCCATGTCCCAGCCTGGTGTGTAGGGGCACTGTGCTGCTGGAGGTGCCATCTTTCACATAAGGTGTTAAACAGAAGTCCAGACTACTTGTGAGCATCAGCAATCTTAAAGCACTTTTGAAATGAGGTGGTAATTCTAGTGTTCTAGCCAAGTTCCAGTTCAGGTAATTACATTCTGCCTCCCCACGTTCCCACTGCAATTTTAAGTCAGGGTGGAACTGGAGCTGGTGAAGGAAACAAATATCTTCACTAGTCCATGTACTGTACCTGTGTCTACAAACACAGGTGGGTGAATGAAAAGGAGCAGTGTTCCGGTGTCTGGCCTAACAATTATCTGGGAGGGTCCAGAATGGCTGCTGCAGATTCTGTAGTCATCCTTTGTGACAAGTTTGGGAACCACTGCTCTAGAGCTTCTCCCCATTTTTCTTCCTCCTGCTGCCAGACAGCAAGGGTGAAGTCTTGTCATTGGCTTAAATCAGGCCAGGATTTCCATGTGTGTTTCCCTAACCACAGAGAGGGAAGGAGGTGAATGAAATGCAGGCCAACCCACTATCCCACCACAGGAATCAAAGGGATGTTGATTGGTTGGTGATGGTTTCTGGCCACTGGCATGATCATAAATTGTGGAAAACTTGAATTTTCCGTGGATATAAACAAAAACACAAATTGCTGAACAAAGTACAGTCTTCCTCAAAAGATGCGGAATATAATTTGGTTGGGCCTCAAGAAAACCAAATTTTATCCTTTAATTGCTTTTCCTTTAGTGGTGTTTATTTAAGTACATAAAGCTCAAATGGAAATATTTTGGCTTTTATTGATTCACCCATTCCCTCCCCCGTGTCTCTCAGTGTTAGCCTACTGCAATGCTATATATTCTTCTCAGTATATAGAAGGAAGCACTTCTATTTGCCAAAATTGTGCATCGTAAGCGCTCTTCAGGGTGGTGTCCTGCAGAACGTTTGTTTTGTAATTGCTCAAAAGAAGCCAAAAAGAGGTAAATCTAAGCGTGCACACACAGTCAGACTGGAATAAATGAGGTTTGGTATGCTGTTTGTAGTAGATAATATGGAATGTAATACTTGTTTTCCCATTAACTTTTTATTAAATTTTATAAAAATATACATACAGAAAAAATAAACATAAACTATACATAAACTTCTCATATATTCACCATTTGCTACCTAACCAGACCTATACTTGAAACATTTAATTTTATATATATATATATATATATATATATATAGTTATAGTTATAGTTAAAATATAAATCAATTATTTGGATTACACAATTTACAAACCAAGTTAGTTTATAAAAATCCAACTAGTTAAAGAAAAATTAAGATAAAGAATAGAAGCAAAATTCAGAGGAGGGGAATAGAAATTGGGAGGGAAGGAAGTGGGGAGAGAGGAGGCGGAAGTGAGGGATACATTTAATAGGATCATTCAGATACATCCAGGAAAGCATCCCATATCTCTGAGAATTTTTCTTAGGTATTTCTGTTATGGTTGTCATGGTTGCCAAACTTACGATGTCTGTGCTCAAGTCTTCAGTTGTTGGTCGCTTTTTGGACTTCTGTTTTTTTAGATCAGTTCTATTCGTTACCTCTGAAGCACCTGGCATTGGCCACTGTCGGAAGACAGGATACTGGGCTAAATGGACCTTTGGTCTGACCCAGTATGGCCGTTCTTATGTAGTACGAGTCTTTTAGCAATTATTAGTGCTCTGCTTAGCTGAAGTCTTTCAGATTTATTCAGTTAACATCTATTAGCTTTAAGATCACATGTTTAGCTTGTAACACAATTATATTTGATAGGAAAAAATTCACTCTCCAGTTAAGGTCTGCCCAAAATATATGGGTAAAGGAGCATTCCCAGAGTGTATGGGTTAAGTTATCACCTGCTGAATCACAGCGCCAACATTTGTCTGTTTTATCAGCACCTGTTTTGAACAGTTGGAGAGTGGTCCAGTGCATCATCCATATGATTTTCTGCTGGATTAATCTTAAAACAGGTGCCCAAGGAACAGTTTGGAGTATTGGCTAAAATTTGTTTCTGTTGGTTAGCAGAGAAGAATTTGCCTAGTTCCTCTTCCCATTTCTCTTTTAGGCAATCCATGTTTAATTCAAATTTTCTGGCCAAGTGTGCATATAATGTTGCCAAAATTTATGGCAACATTATATGCACACTTGGCCAGAAAATTTGAATTAAACATGGATTGCCTAAAAGAGAAATGGGAAGAGGAACTAGGCAATCTGGGTAATATTGTAAGAAATTAAAGCATTTTGGGTGGGTCAGGGGTAGCACAGGCTTTGGAGCCAAGCAGATGGGAGATGGTATGTTTATGTTGGATATATTGCTAGTCCTTCGTAGTCTCTAGATTGAACCTTTCTTTTAATATTGTAAAAGGGAGGAAGGAATCATTTTCAATAAATTGAGTGATGGTCAGAATCCCTTTCCTAATCCAGTCTGGCCAAATGATGGGGCTGCCTGCTTTACAGAGTTTCGAGTGATTCCAGATAGAGGCCATGGTATGTAGAAGGGGGTGACTATTAAATTTAATAGGCATATGCCTTGTATTTCTGGTGGCCACAGTAGTTGGTAATTGTTCTTTAGGGAATCTGGTAATAATCCGACTGCAGCGCTTTGTTAAAGAGTAAAGGAGCAACCATTTCTGCTTCCATGTGGAGCCAGTTTGGGTCTCTACAGCTTGAGGGAATGAGCCACTGTGCTGGTTGGCTAAGAATTGTTGCCTGATGATAAAATTTAAAGCTGGGAAACCTGAAACCACTTGTTTTGGCAGAAAACTGTAATCTTTGTAATGGGATTCTGAGTTTGTTACCAGCACCCCACAAGAAGGACCTGAACATGTTGTCGATTTTAATAAAATAAAAGGGAGGAGTATGGAGTGGGAGGGAGGTCACAATGAAAAGGAACCTGGGAAAGGCATTCATTTTAATGATCATTTTTCCCCAAAGGGAGAGTGGTAGTGCCTACCATCTATTTAAATCATTTGATAACTGCATGATTAATAGGGTTAGGTTAACCTTGACTGTGTTTTTAATTTTGTTAGGGAATAGGATGTCAAGCTATCTGAGGTTTTCTGCTGCCATCTAAATGTCCCTATAGAAGAGCCACTTCCAGCTAAATCCAATGGATCTTCATTGTTTCTGATGTATCCCAATTTGTCTTGTAGCCAGAGAATTTGCAGAGTTATTTATTGTTTGTAGGATATTGATTGACCTGAATTTTTTTTTAATATATTAGGAGAGAAGGATTTTTGTCTCCTGAGACCCTGATTTGTTCCGTTATATACCTTAGTGTTCCCTAATTAGTCTTGTAAATGGTTCTAATGCTAAGTTGAAAATGATAGGGGAGAGAGGGCATCCCTGTCTGTTTCCTTGAAACAGATCAAAGAGTGGGGGTCTTGTGCTATTTGTTAGGATGCAAAAGTTGGGATTGGAATATGACAGCTTTATGCATGAAATAAAGGATTTCTCTAACCCAAATTTATCCAGGCTAAGAAACAGATATTTCCAGTTCACTGTCAAAGTCTTTCTCTGCATTGAGTGAAATGCTTGCATGTGAATTTCTAGAATGTTGGTGGAATGCCATAACATTGATCAACTGACGTGTGTTATCAAATAGATTGGTTAGTCTCTAAGGTGCCACTAGTACTCCTTTTCTTTTTGCGAATACAAACTAACACGGCTGCTACTCTGAAACCTGTTATCAGAACTGTGCCTTTTGTTAGTAAATCCCACTTGGTTGGGATGAACCTTATCACTCCTTACTTTTTCAGGTATCTTAGCCAATAGTTTTGAAAGTATGTTTATATCAGTATTGATTAAGGCAGCAGTTCTCGAACTGTGGGTCTTGACCCTATTTTAATGGGGTCACCAGGGCTGGCATTAGACTTGCTGGGACCTGGGACTGAAGCCAAAGCCCAGTCCCCACCAACTGGGGCCGGGTGGCTTCAGTCCTGGGTGATGGGGCTCAGGTTATAGGCCCCCCACCTGGGGTTGAAGCCTTGGGGCTTTGGCTCCCCCTGGGGTGGTGGGGCTCGGACTTTGGCCCCCCTGCCTGAGGCGGTGGGGTTGGGTGGGTTCAAGATTTGATCCTCTCTCCTGGGGTTGTGTAAATAATTTTTGTTGTCAGAAGGGGGTCACGGTGCAATGAAGTTTGACAACCCCTGGATTAAAGAGATGGATTTATAGCTAGTACACTTTTGCACATTGTTACTTGGTTTAAGTAGTACAGTAATTAGGGCTTCCCTCATAGTAGGAAGTAATGTACCTTTCTTTAGGGCATCTTCATAAATTATAACAGGTTAGGAGCCAGTTCTTTGGGACTTTGATAGAATTTTGTTGGTAGGCCATCAGGACTGGAGGTCTTGCCTGGACTCATTTCCTTGATGGCCTTGGTTATATCCTCTGATTGCAAGGGAGAGGCTAGCCTTGCCTGCTTCTCTTCTGAGATTTGTGGGAGGTAAAGGGTATGTCTACGCTGCCCACGCTACAGTGCGGCCACAGCAGCACTGTGACGTGGGCAGTGTAGTCACGCTTTATTGCCGGGGGAGGGCTCTCCCGGCGATAAAAAATAACACCCTGAATGAGGGGTGGTAGCTTTATCGCTGGGAGCACGGCTCCCGGCAATAAAGCACTGTCAATACTGGCACTTTTCAGTGCTAAAACTTTTGTCGCTCAGGAGGGTGTTTTTTCACACCCCTGACCGACTAAAGTTTTTAGCACTGAAAGTGGCAGTGTAGACACTGAAATGAGACTAGTCTATTTTAAGAGGAAAGAATATTTGCTTAATGTCAGAAGTCATGTTATAGGTCACGTGAATTTCTGCTGCCAAAGGTAGACTTAATTCCTTGGACAAGGAGAGAAATAGAGCAATAGTGCAGGTAAAGATATCAGTTTAGAAAGTTGAAACTGCAGTAGTTTGTTACTCGAGAAAATATGTGTAATGTAGAGGCTACAGCCACATTTAAAGGGATGCTGTCAACTAAGAAATCTACTTTTGAGTGAAACCTAAAATTACTGTAACTGTAAGATTAGAGAAAAATTTTTTTTTTCAGATTGTTTACTTTGACTATACATACGTACTTTCAAATTCAGTCTCACTCTTTCACTAAATAGGCATTTTTCTCTGTATGTGTGGATCTTCTCAACAGGAGAGAATTTTTTTTAAAAAAGGAAAATATGTGTAATACCACAAATTGGCAGGTGTACCTTAAAATTACTTTTAAATCACTCTTTAAAACTGATTTAAACTTCAAGTTGTTCCTCCAAAAATGGTTTATTTTTATGAAGTAGATTGGCCTTAAGACATTACCTATGGTAGATATTTGTTGAGGCAGCTCTTTACTTATAAAGCTTGCTATAGAAGCTTTTGTTACTATAGAAGGAGATTACCAAGGCTTAACTTCTGTTGAACAATATTTATTCTTTTTGCCCACCCAAGTTTTTGGGTGAGGTGGCCCACAAAACTGGGCCCTCCTTTTGTCCTCAATCTTGTTTTGTAGCATCGTTCCATTTAAGGAGGGATTGAAGGGAGGCCTGGTTTATCTACACACACACACAGTTTAACTAAAGCTGTGTTTTTAAATCTCTTTAGTTAAACTGGTGCAAACCCCTGTGTGGATCTGTAATTTGGTTTAAACCAGATTTGTATCAGGTTTTCTTGTCAGTAAAATTAAGCCTGGTCTACAGTAAAAAATTAGATCGACCCAACTACCTGATGTAGTTAAGTCAACTTAAGTCCCTGTGTGTAGGTTGATGGAAGAGTTCTTTTGTTGACCCAGCTACTGCCTCTCAGGAAGGTGGATTACCTATGCCAATGGGAGAACCCTTCCTATTTGTGTAGTTAGTTTTTACACTGGAGCACTACAGCGGCACAGCTGCAGCTGTGCTGCTGTAATGTTTCAAGTGTAGACAAGCCCTTACTAGGATTAAATCAGAAGTGTAGCCACACAGAGGTTTGTATGGTTTAAATTGCTTTTTTAAACCTATTTTAGATTAACTGATGGAACCTCTGTGTGTAGGCAAGATGAGTCTATGTTGCTGGAAATGCAGATACCTACCATGATGCCTCCGCAGTACCTATGTTTGTGTTTCACTGGTGGTGGGAGGGGAAAAGGATAAAAGTCCTGTCTAGCTACCAGATTATTGTGGGGAAGACGGAGGGAGACTTCTGTGTTACCAAGTAACCTTTCTTTAAAAAATTTCAAAGGTCACTTCTAGGTTAGCCAAAGGCAGCTTTATAAAAGCTTGTGTTAAGCAAGGAGATCAAGCTAAATTTTGTGCAATGACAGATGTATGGTGATGCTGCAATAGGCACAGCATAGTTCAGTCTGTTCCCCGACTAATCAGCATTCAGAAAAGTACATACAGCTTCTGATGCAATCTTAGCTAAAGTGGTAACACTTCCTCTACTGCAAAGTGCTAGCGAATCAAAACTTAAATCCTTATGAAAACATGATCTGGTCCTGTACAGTTATCTCGTGCAGGGCTAACAGCTTAAACTTGTGACCAGTGGAGCAAATGACCCCCCTTCCTGCAAGCAAAAAATGCTCAAGATGCTAGACCAGAATAAAAGCCAGCAATATATCACTGAGAATAACAGATCAAAATCAGCGACAAACTAGACTGCTACAGATCCCTGCATAGAACTATCCTTAGCAGACTATTTCACTACAGTGATATGTGAAAAACCTGTGGCAGAGTCTTGCCAAATAGAATCTCAATAATTGTAATCTAGAGAGGGAAATTGGAAGGTGCAAGACACAGACCAAGTCTAGAGAGGAGTAATTTATTCAACCGTTGTGACAGAAGGATTGAGCCAGAGGGCATTTTATACTCCAGTGTCCAAAATATGAGGGAGTGGACGAAAGAATTCTTAGTAACTTGCGGAAATCTCTAAGACTTCTTATCAAAAAGTGATGAGGGAAAAAGTGATGAGCCAGGAGAGAGACAGCAGAGACAATATTGCACTATGTAGCAGCCTACCATTGGATCAGGAAAGGACACTAATGACATATGGACTCAGGGGATCCAAATCTCAAGCACAGTGTGAAGGCATAAACTGGGTGGATATTAACAAATTCTGATTAGCAGAGCTGAGGGATCTGTCTCTGTAATAGAATGTGGCAACACTTGTATAGCTTGCCATGCCAAAAACCTGAGTGATTTGAAACTGAGTAATACAATGTTTGAATTGAAGGCATGTGGAGGGATTCCTCTGTGTCTGGAGTTTATTCCCCTCTCTCCTTCCTTTCCCTACCTTGCCATATGCATGCATACTGGCTCCTCAAATACTCAATTTGCAGACTTCAAATGTAGCTGATAGTGTTCCATGGAACTTTCCTTTGCAAGTCCCTTTGGGAAAGCTAGCATCAAATTGGATGTTGGCCTGCAAGAGAGGGTGCATACTATACTCTCAGTCCACCTCCTGAATCATGAATATGGTGAACAGAAGTGTCTTGTCCTCTTGTATATGGCTGAGAAGGAGAGGTCTCTGTAAAATGTATTCATTAGGATTTTGTTTACTTGAGGAGTGATCTTCAAGAAGGTGTTGAGCTGTATTACTCCTTTGGCCCTCCCCACTACTATGTGACTCTTTCATTTGCCAAATTACCACTGGATGTAGCAGAGATCATAGGACTGGAAGGGACCTCAAGAGGTTATCTAGTCCAGTCCCCTGCATTCATGGCAGGATTAAGTATTATATAGACCATCCCTGACAGGTGTTTGTCTAACCTGCTCTTAAAAATCTCCAGTGATGGAGATTCCACAACCTCCCTAGGCAATTTATGCTAGTGCTTAGCCACCCTGACAGTTAGGAAGTTTTTCCTAATGTCCAACCTAAACCTCCCTTGCTGCAATTTAAGCCCATTGCTTCTTGTCCTATCCTCAGAGGTTAAGAACAACAATTATTCTCCCTCCTCCTTGTAACCTTTCATGTACTTGAAAACTGCTATCATGCCCTGTCTCAGGCTTCTCTTTTCCAGACTAAACAACCCCAATTTTTTCAATCTTCCCTCATAGGTCATGTCTTCTAGATCTTCATTCATTTTTGTTGCTCTCCTCTGGACTCTGTCCAATTTGTCCACAATCTTTCCTGAAATGTGGCAACCAGAACTGGATACAATACTCCAGTTGAGGCCTAATCAGGGTAGAGTACAGCAGAAGAATTACTTCTTGTGTCTTGCTTGTAACACTCTTGCTAATACACCCCAGAATGATGTTTGCTTTTTTTTGCAACAGTGTTACACTGTTGACTCATATTTAGCTTATGGTCCACTGTGACCCCCGGGTCCCTTTCCGCAGTACTCCTTCGTAGGCAGTCATTTCCCATTTTGCATGTGTGCAACTGATTGTTCCTTCCTAAGTGGACTACTTTGCATTTGTCCATATTGAATTTCATCCTATTTACTTCAGACCATTTCTCCAGTTTGTCCAGATCATTTTGAATTCTAATCCTATCCTCCAAAGCACTTGCAACCCCGCCCAGCTTGGTATTGTCCACAAACTTTGTGTGTGCTCTCTATGCCATCATTTAAATCGTTGATGAAGATATTGAAGAGAACTGGACCCAGAACTGATCCCTGTGGGACCCACTTGTTATGCCCTTCCAGCGTAACTGTGAACCACTGATAAATACTCTCTGGGAATGGCTTTCCAACCAGTTTTTCACCCACCTTATCAATCTAGGTTGCATTCCCCTAGTTTGTTTATGAGAAGGTCACATGAGATAGTATCAAAAGCTTTACTAAAGTTAAGATATACCACGTCTACCGCTTCCCCCCATCCACCAGGCTTGTTACCCTTTCAAAGAAAGCTATCAAGTTGGTTTGACAAGATTTGTTCTTGACAAATCCATGCTGACTGTTACTTATCACCGTATTATATTCTAGATGTTTGCAAATTGATTGCTTCATTATTTGCTCCATTATCTTTCCAGGTACAAAAGTTAAGCTGACTGGTCTGTAATTCCCCAGGTTGTCTTTATTTCCCTTTTTATAGATTGGCACTATATTTGCCCTTTCCCAGTCTTCTGGAATCTGTCCCGTCTTCTATGACTTTTCAGAGATAAACGCTAATGGCTCAGATATCTCCTCAATCAGCTCCTTGAGTATTCTAGGATGCATTTCATCAGACCCTGGTGGCTGGAAGACATCTAACTTGTCTAATTAATTTTCAGCTTGTTCTTTTCCTATTTTTGCCTCTGATCCTACCTCATTTTCACTGACATTCACTCTGTTAGATGTCCAATCACCACCAACCTACTTAGTCAAAACCGAAACTGAGTCGTTAAGCACCTCTGCCATTTCCACATTTTCTGTTGTTATTTCCCCCCCTTAATGAGTAATGGGCCTACCCTGTCCTTGGTCTTCCTCTTGCTTCTAATGTATTTGTAGAATGTTTTCTTGTTACCCTTTATATCTCTAGCTAGTTTCATCTCGTTTTGTGCCTTGGCCTTTCTTGTTTTGTCCCTACATACTTGTGTTATTTGTTTATATTCATCCTTTGTAATTTGACTTAGTTTCCACTTTTTGTAGGACTCTTTTTTGATTTTTAGATCATTGAAGAGCTCCTGGTTAAGCCAGCATAGTTTCTTGTCATACTTCCTATCTTTCCCATGCAGTGGGATAGCTTGCTCTTGTGCCCTTAATAATGTCTCTTTGAAAAACTGCCAATTGTCTTCAATTGTTTTTCCCCTTAGACTTGCTTCCCATGGGATCTTACCTACCAACTCCCTGAGTTTGCTGAAGTCTACCTTCTTGAAATCCATTGTCTTTATTTTGCTCTTCTCCCTCCTACCATTCCTAAGGCTATGTCTACACTACCGTGTAAATTGACCTAAGCTATGCAACTGCCGCTATGTGAATAACATAGCTGGAGTCGACGTATCTTAGGTTGACTTACCGCGGGGTCCACACTACGCTGGATCGACATGAGACACTCTCCCACCAGCTTACCTTACTCTTCTCGTTTGGGGTAGAGTACTGGGGTCGACTGGAAAGCGATCTGTGGTCAATTTGGCAGCTCCTCACTAGACCTGCTAAATTGACCCCGGAGCGTCGATCCGGGGGGTAGTGTAGACATAGCCTTAGAAACATGAACTCTACCATTTCATGATCACTTTCACCCAAACTGTCTTCCACTTTCAGATTCTCAACCAGTTCCTCCCTATTTGTCAAAATGAAATCTAGAACAGCCTCTCCCCTAGTAGCTTTCTCCATCTTCTGAAATAAAAAATTGTCTCCAATACATTCCAAGCACTGGTTGGATAATCTGTGCCTTGCAGTGTTATTTTCCCAACAGAAGTCTGGGTAGTTGAAGTCCCCCATCACCACCAAGTCCTGTGCTTTGCACAATTTTGTTATTTGCTTAAAAAAAGCCTCATCCACCTCTTCTTCCTGGTTAGGTGGTCTGTAGTAGACCCCTACCCTGACATCACCCTTGTTTTTTACACGTTTTATCCTTACCGAGAGACTTTCAACAAGTCTGTTTTCTATTTCCATCTCAACCTCAGTCCAAGTGTATATATTTTTAATATACAAGGCAACATCTCCACCCTTTTTTCCCTGCCTGTCCTTCCTGAGCAAGCTGTATCCTTCTATACCAATATTCCAGTCATGTCTATTATTCTGTGATGCCAGCTGTCATAGTTCTTTTTATTTATTAGCATTCTGAGTTCTTCCTGCTTATTCCCCATACTTCTTGCATTAGTATACAGACATTTAAGATACTGATTTGATTCCCGCTCTCCCCACTTCTGTTTTGTCTCTCCTTTATCCCTGCTATAACAGCCCATGCTCCCCACCAATTCCGACCCTTCTCCCAGGTCTCCATGTTTTTGACTTACTGTGGGCTTTGGTCACCTGCCCCCTTCTAACCTAGTTTAAAGCCTTCTTCACTAGGTTAGCCAGTCTGTATCCAAATACGCTCTTCCCCTTCCTCGATAGGTGGACCCCATTTCTACTTAGTATTCCTTCTTCCTGTAACAGCATCCTGTGGTCAAGGAAGCCGAAGCTCTCCTGGTGACACCATCTTCTCAGCCAAGCATTCACCTCCAGGATGCATCCAGACATATGATGCAATCCCGATTTAAGTAGGGAATATTAAATGAAAAGTTGTGGGGGTGAAGTCCTGCCCTTATTGAAATCAATGGGATTTTTGCTATTAACTTCATTGGGTCTGGGATTTCACCCTTAACTGTAAATTTCATGTTCTTGTTAGAGTGATACCCATAGGATTACTTAAACGTTAAATCTAGAAACGTTAAATCTAGAAACGTTCCTTTTAGGAGTGTCAGAGGTGACTTGATAAGATTCTGTTACATATATAGTTTACAATTTTAAAAATGTATTTTTTCCCCCAGTGACATTAGCAGTACCTTCAAAGATTTTAGTTAGGTATGTGGGATTCGTTGTTGGTTTTTTGTTTTTTGCAATGAGATAACTAACATGCATTAGCTGTCTTACAGTAAAAACATAGGGGAGACAGGAGGTGATGCAGTGCTAAATGTTATAGTGCTGGAGCCCAGCAGAAATGATCACTGGGGGGCAGAGATTCATTGTATGGGGACACTTGCCAGTTCTTCCCTCCCTCCCCGCCTCCAGTTATACACGGCAGCAGGGTCACCCTCACCTTCAGCAGAGAGCAATTGGCAGTAATGGCTCGCCTGGCTGTCCACCCATCTCTAGTGCCATGGGACAATGGCAGCATCATGCAATGGCTAGCACGGACAAGGCCTGAGGGAGATCTGCAATGAAAGGCAGCAAGTCTGTTCAGCGTGTGAACGCCAGCCCAAGTGCGTGCTGTGGCGTAGGCCTGGCTTGGGTGCTGGTTCCCATCACCCTGCTGGAGCCAACTCCTTTAACTTTGGGCACAGCATTCAAACAACAGTATGGCACCACAAAGCCACTCTGAGAATGCAGCTCGCTAACATCTCCCCATGTACTCTGTCCTGCTTCCGCCATTCCTACCTCCCTGGCTGTGTAAGCATCCTAGGCTCGCCTTACTCCCTGCCTGCCCCTCCGCTGTGTAACCTCACCATGTACCTCACTCTCAGCCCTAGTACCATGGTATGGCTGCCCGGTCAGGGGCCCTGGCACCATCTGGAAAACTCCCCAGTAGCCCAGCCAGTCCCACATGCCCACACTGGGTTCAAGTGTGTGTGGGGCTCCTGCTTAGCTGTTCTGCAAGTAGCTGCATCTGGCTAGGTGGCCCTTTCTGGGGCTTATTTGTGGGGTGTTGGTGGTGGATGAGCACAGAATCATGTGGCAGCCAGGTCCTCCCCGCAGGGAACCCACTCAAAGGAGTAGGCCAGGCCCCAGGCAATGTACCGCCTGCCAGAGACACTGCACCTACCAGCCTTGTGAACCCTCTCACTTCCCTCCCTTACAGCAAGGGCCAACAGTGACCCTGCAGAGACTGGGAGATGGCTTCTGACGTAAGTGTGTGGGATTGCAGAGGGAGGGGAGTTGGGACATGGTGTGGGAGGAGGGATGGGTCTGTGTGATGGTTTAAGAGGACAGGAATGGGCCAGCAAGAGATGGATGGGGCAATGGGCCCACATGGTAGGTTTGCAAGGAGAGGTTAGGGGGATGGGCTGGGGTACTTATCTGTCAGGGGTATTGGAGCTACCCAGCAGGGTGTCCAGGTTGGTGACAGGGCTTTGGACCACTCAAGCCTGGTAGTGCTGTGGGTAGTGGCCACTGAAGTGGCAGCTGATGAAGTCCCTGTGAGAGCCTCCTGGCAGTGGTTCAGTCTGCAGCACCTGCTCCACTACCAGCCATGGGGGCACAGCACAGCTGGGTCAGGGGTATCTCTGCAGGAACTGTCCCCCCTACTCAGGGCCCAGCCTGTTCCCAACGGGGTGTGCCTGGAAGAGCAAGCTCCTCGCTCTGGGAGCCTGCCCAGCTACAGGAGGCAGGGACTGGCCTGAGTATGAGGTGGCCTCAACCCTGCAATACCCCCATCCCTCCCTGAGTCCAGTGGCTTCTGCTTCCCCGAGCCCAGGGAAGCCCCTCCTTGTCTCCCAGGGTCTCCTGTTCTCCCTGAACCCAGCAGTCCCTCCAGAATCCAGGGAAGCAAGTTGCTGGCAGGCTGCTGTTGCCTTGCTTGTTCCCGCTGAACCCCTGCATCCCATGGCTAGTGCTTCAGCAGAGCCCACTGCCCAGCTCAGGCAGCTCTGGTGAGCAGACAGGATGTTCAGGGAGCTGTGTGCCCCCTACTAGTGGCCCTGGCAGAGACAAAGGCCCCAGGAAGTGAGCAAAGCTGGCTGTGCTTGCCCTGGAGCCAGCTCAGAGGCTGTATCAATGGGGGCACGAGCGATACTCCTCTGTAATTCGAAAAACTTTAGTATCTTCCCAGGTTTTTATTTCTGAAGTGTTGAAGTGTCGCTTCATCCTGTATTTCAGCTGCTGGACTGATGCTTCCGACCAGTCTGGAAGCATAACATCCTTGGAGAAAAGGCACTGTAGTTTTACCCTGAGGTACCTAGGCGAGGTGAACCACAGGTGGAATATAGTGTTGACATTGCCTGGGTATCTCATGGCAAAAACTACAGTGTCTTGTCTCCACTAGGGGGTTTATGTCAGGATAGCTGTGCACATTAGTTATCCTGTGGTAAAAACACATTTTTTGTAGTGAAGGCAAAGCCTCTGTATCTCAAGATACTTGGCAAAAATCCTTACCAAGAATAGTAATTTTTAAAGCCTTTTTGAGCCATTGTTTAAATGTTTTTTTAAAATACGCACTAACAAGTCAAAACATGCTTTACAATCATATTTTGCCATGTCCTTCTCTCCCCTGTTCCTTTGTAGAAGGCCCATGCAAATGAAAGGACAAACTGGCTGGCTACATGGGGATAATAGATATGCCAAAGTGCTGCTTTCACAGATCTAGCTGAGGACCCCCTCTTGGCCATTCACGAGACTGCTATGAGGGATCCAGCTGTTAAATCGCAGGGTGTTTTATGCCCCAGAGTCTGAGCAGAGTGCATTGCTATTCTCTTAGGATTTGTGGCCATGAGTTGTGGTGCAGATCCTCCATCTGGCACCCCCTGCTGAGAGCTGCGACCATATGGCCCCCTGTGTAGGCCCTAGAAGCAGTGCTAACCCTTCATCTTTCCCCAGTATTTTAAGCATGTCCTCTTCCAGAACTCCAGCTGTGTGGTGGTCTGGGCCCACAGTTTACCTTTTCAAGGGACACATCATATAGATTTAACTTTGGTGTTACAATCCTCTTGCTCGTTCTTCAGTAGCATGAGACATACACAGCTCTGTACAAAAATAATAAACTCCTTCACATGTTTCCCTGCCTTGGTTTCATCACCACGCTGGGGCATTCTTGGGCTGGGGTCAGAGTTATCTGTAGGACCCTACCAAATTCACGGCTGTGAAAAACACGTCATGGACCGTGAAATCTGTATACAATAGGGAAAAAGCACATAAAAGACCAGATTTCATGGGGGGGAGACCAGCGTTTCTCAGATTGGGGGTCCTGACCCAAAAGGGAGTTACAGGGGGGTTGCAATGTTATTTTAGGGCGGGTCGCAGTATTGCCACCCTTATTTCTGCGCTGCCTTCAGAGGTGGGCAGTGGGAGAGAGGTGGTTGTTGGCCGGGCGCCCGGCTCTGAAGGCAGCGTCCCACCAGCAGCAGTGCAGAAGTAAGGGTGGCAAAATCATACCATGCCACTCTTACTTCTGCATTGCTGCCTTCAGAGCTGGGTGGCCAGAGATTGGTGGCTGCTGACCAAGGGCCCAGCTCTGAAGGTAGTAGTGCAGAAGTTAGTGTGACAATACCATACCATACCATGCCATCCTTACTTCTACACTGCGGCTGGCAGTAGCTCTGCTTTCAGAGCTGGGCTCCCAACCAGCAGCTGCCACTCTTTGGCCACCCAGTTCTGACAGCAGCGCCGCAACCAGCAGCAGAGCAGAAGTAAGGGTAGCAGCACTGCAACCCCTCCTACAATAACCTTGTGACACCGCTCCCCCCAACTCCTTTTTAGGTCGGGACTCCTACAATTACAACTTCGTGACATTTCAGATTTAAATAGCTGAAATCATGAAATTTATGAGTTTTAAAATCCTGTGACAGTGAAATTTACCAAAATGGACTGTGAATTTGGTAGGGCCCTAATTATCTGGGACATCCAGGGACCTTCTGCTGCAGTGCATGGCGTCAGTTCTGAAATATAGAGCCTTCTTCCCCAGCTCAATTTCTGTGACTTTTGTTGGTCCATTTTCCTTCCTCTCTCCTGCACCCCACACATCTTGTGTCTCTCTCCATCTTCCCCTTACTTCCCAGACTTTTTAAAATTCCTGGTTTGTCACCTCTCCCTTTTTGTCCTACTCTTGGTAACTTTCCACTATCTTCATTTCCCCCCTTCCTACACCCAAGTAGGAGGAAGTATCTTCACTCAGCTCCAGCAAACCTTCTTAACATATCTATTGTCTGGTCAAAGCACAGTTGGTAAAGTTATATCCTGTCCATTGTCTTGTGGGTACTTGCCAGGTCCTGTTAGCCTATGGTGGATATGCATAGCTAGAGGTGAATTCCATGCAACAGCATTTTTCATAGCAACAACTTCATAAAATCCTATTTAAAATCAACCAGAATTCATAAGTTGTACGGAGCGTCCCCAAATCATCACAGGTGCAAATGTATAAAATAAATAAACTGAAAAATGTGGTTTCTAGATTGGATCTTCCCCCCAGTTTGAGTGCTGCATCTCTCTCAGGCCTGTCATTAGGGGGAGGCATTGGGAGGTGGTTGCCTGACGGTCAGTCCTGTCTGCTAACTCAGCAAGTAACAGCACTGCCAGAGCTCAGCTACATATCCATGTAGCCTCCAACACTATCTCTACTACCATCCCACAGTCCTTCAGCTTCCTCACCCCCTTCTTACTCCCTGACCTCGTGTTCTGCTGCCAGAACAGCCTTCAATCCATTCTTGCTTCTAGCAGCTGCTTACCAGCTACCTGAGAGTACTTCCGTGCTTTTCTTCCCATTTCTCTCTTAATAGTCCCAGAACTTCCTTACCTCCCTCCCCCACTTGCTGACCTCTAGGACTCCTCTCCCACATTCTGCTTTCTTAGTGAGTGGGTAGAGAAAGCAAGTAAGCATGAATGTGTCAGAGAAAGTGCACCCGTTCATACCCCACCACCATCTGTCACACTTTCACTTCTTCTCTTAACTATCTCTCGCATGCAGAATAACGCATGTTCTCTTTGGCCATCATAATTGCCCATGCTGATACATGCTTGCAGCCCATCATACCAATGTTGGTGGGGGGATAAGGGAGATAGACACTGGAGGAGTGGGAGGAAGAACCAATGTAAATTGCCTTATATTAATTAAATACAAGAAATTGCACTTGTCATCAACTTCTCTGAGTGAGAGGTTGGGGCATTTTACTCTTCTGTGGCAGGATGACATTTTACCTAGATTGCTCTCTTCAGTGAGCCAGTATCCATGACCTTCTGGAATGTATCCATTCCAGATGGCCATGAATATTCTCTAACTGGCTCTTACTTTTAGAGATTATTTCTTTACAGGAATATATATAAAATAGGAATGGTGAAACTTGTTGGAATGATGTGGTATTCTTAGAGGTGGTCTATGCATATTTCCTCTTGTGGGATACAACTCTTGCTGCTCCTGAGCTTCAGGAATTTTCTGAAAAAGCAGTGCCCATTGGGGCTGCATGAATGCCCTTGTCTGGCACCGAACGCTTGGAACAGGAATTATAAAGGGTCATGTGGTCCTCAGCTGCCTCAGTTCCTTCCTTTCCACAGCTAGTTGCCTTCATCAGGATCTTCTTTCTTTGCCTAGCATATTGACCAGACTTTGTGCTTACTGCTAAAACTTTTGGGTAGTTTTTACTTTGGTCCTCCATGGTTGAACAGTAAGGTTCCTAGATGGGGTCAGTTCTTTGGCAGGATGAATATGCTCAGCGCACAACACTGACTCATGTTTTCCTTATAGGTATATCCGACTATATGGGAGAAAATTTAGCAAAGAAGATCATGTGCTTTTTATCAAGTTGTTGTATGAGTTGGTAACAATACCAAAGCTGGAGATCAGCATGATGCAGGGATTTGCACGTCTGTTGATAAACCTGTTAAAGTAAGTACATTTTGCTAGCATTCTTCTACTTAAATATTTACATCCATAAATTGGACATTTGATCCTTGGCCTATAGTATAGTTAACTGCATTGTTTGTCCCTGTACAGATTACATCACTTCCTCTTACCCTGCACAGATCTTTGATAATGGAGGGAAATTTGAGAAAAATGGTCCCTTTTGAGGCTTGATTTCAATATTGATCAAAGAGCTAAATATCCTATGTTAGTTTTGCTTTTCTTGATATAGAAATCCTATAAGAAGATGGAGATCTCCAAAAATAATATGGTCTGAGAACTAAAGTTTAAGAGGAACAATTAAGAGAGGTGTATGTCACATGTCATTGAAAGTATTTATTAATGAGTAATATAACTGCACTTGGCAATTTTTTTGTAGAGACATTATGGATGTCTTGAATCCCAGAAAGAATGCTTGTAAGTGAATAGTGTTTGGCATGCCATTAGTAGCAATAATGTGGAAAAAAGACAAATGTACGTTCAAATAACTTTCTGCTGTTCAGTTTTTAGGTATTCTAATGTATGCTGTGTGCTGGTAAGGACAATGTTTAATCCCGAAGTGCACTTCATTTCTTAAATTAGGAAAAAAGAACTTCTTTCAAGAGATGATTTGGAGTTACCATGGAGACCACTTTATGAAATGTTGGAGAGGATATTGTATTCCAAAACAGAACACCTTGGATTAAATTGGTTTCCTAAGTAAGTTTTATTTTATTGTAGTTTATTGAAGTAATTGCTTTGGTTTAAGGGGTCTTTAGAACACTGATAATGTGGTTGAAGATTATTTTTTAATATTTAGATCTTGATATATAGCAAATGAACAAATATATATCTAGACTTTTTTTATACATTCATGGAAATAAAGGGTAAAAAAAAGATCTATCATCTTGCACATCCCTCTGACAGTGAATAATTATTTGTTATGATATTTCTTTATTTTTCATGTACTCTATAAAGTTCAGGTTTAAGTATGTCAAGTCATGGATCTTCAACCACTTCCATTGGGAAAATAGACCACAGTCTAATTAATAAACTTCAGTGATAATTTTTTTTAAATTCCTTTGTTTAATTCCATCTCACAACAAGTTAGGGGAAAAAAAGTGTCTCTCTTACACAGACACAAAATACGAAATTTACATGTAAAATGCCTGGGTCACACACAGAGAAACCAAATGTTTTCCGTTGGGGAAGATTATATATTCATTTATACATCAAAAATGCTAATATAATAATGTGGGCAAATGCAATTGTTCTACAAAGTTAATTTGTTTTCTAAAACTTTTATTTTTAAGGGGAAAGAAACTTTGAAAATGTCTAAATCGCACATTGCTTTTTCATAAAGCAAATATGCACTGTGTGAAGTGTGGTTATAGAGGACATCAATATGTAATGTTTTCTTGGTATCCACACTCAAAAATTGCAAACCATTCTCAATTCATGTATACACAAATCCTGAAATTTGGACGTCACCCATACAGAGGTCTGTGTATTTACAGTAAACATAAAGCACAATTGGTATTATCAATCCATTGCCTATACAGATCATTTTTACCTCTCTGTCCTATCATAAACTTGTTGCCTATTTTGCAGCCATGCAGTGTGCACAGACTTCACAACTCCATCTATGGCTACCTGTTGAACTTTCCGTTCTTCTTTGTCAGATAAAGGTTCAAAGGTCCCTATGTTACATTTTCTTGATTTTTCTCTATCCAATTTCCATTATTTCCTATTCATACAAGCAGAATAGAGTTAGTTGAAATTTTTCAGGAAGGTGCTGCTAATGTTGTGGAAACCCCATTTTTCGATGGGAAACACTAACCTCAACTTTTGAAAAGTTAGTGAGTGGCACAGTTACATTTCATTTTTTCTATTAAAAATTTCTCCAACTTTGGAAAAGTTAGAGTTCAAAAAGGAAATGGAGAGGAAAAAATGAAGGAAAAGCCAAAGATTATAATCATTTTATTGCACTCAGTGGCCAAAAAAAAGGGGGGGGGGGAATAAAAGAAATGAGGGAGGGAGGAAGGAAGAAAAACAAATTCAGAACTTTTTGACAAAAAACTACAGCTTGAACTGAAATTTTTCTACTTTTGAGTTAAAAATTCTCATTTGAAATTTTTCACAGGAAAAAAGTTTTTTGATCAGTGATAGTTGTAAATGAGACACACTTTTCCATAAATTTCGAAAAGGACCCTGCCTATGATCTGTGTGTCATGAAGAGAAAACAATCAAATTATTGGTGTAATTATATTAGGGGAGACTTCCCTCTGAGATCTTCTGATAATTATATATAGTCTGAAAAAAATATTCTATTAAAGGGAAATGGCCAAATTTAAAAATTTGCTCTTCTTTCTGATAATAGTTTATGTACTGTTTTTTCAAATAACACCTAAAGGATTACTATATCTAAAAGGTCAATAAGAGGAAAACATGTAATTAGTTATGGATTTGCCAACCCCTAGTGAAACTGACTATATGCAATTTGCCCCGTTGAGTCAATTAGTCTGTTTTTCCTTTGCTGTGTGGAAAAACCCACACAATAAATGGGGAGAGAAAATTTGGAGGGGTGGGGGGCTGTAAAAGCACAAAAATTGGAAGGAGGATTCCAAATGGAGGTGATATATCAACCTTTGCTTTTAATTGACTAGATTTGAAGTTTATGGCATCCCGTTTACTATGCAGTGCGATGTGTTCTCATACGGTGTTTTTGCAACATTGTTGAAATTTTCAAATTTGAGTGAATTCCTTCTGCTGTATATGAAGGGATAATTATTTAAATATTGCCAGGATCATTTAAATATTTTCTACCTTTAGAGTTACTCTTATACTATATTTGTTGATAGAACTGTTGTTTTCCATGTCATGTTTTACATCTTTCTTTTTTACATTCAGTTCATATCGACCAGGCTTGTCTTCACCTAAAACATTTGTGCTTAATGTTTTACATAGGTGGTAAGGATAATGTTTTTTTGTTCAGCTCTGGCCGATGTGTTATCTTCTGCATGTTCTGTTAGACTGTAACACATGTCACACAGATGTAACTTTCTGCATAAATAATTGTATTGGAAATCCAATGTTAACATTACACCACTATTTATGAGAATGTCGCACTGTATTTAAACCTTTCTAATTGTGGAAAAATATACTGTGTGTGATGTGGCTGAGAAAAATGGCTATCTGCTAATTATTTTAACCAACAAACATCAAAGGGTACAACACGAGGTGATTTTAATGTTTGAATAATTATTACTTGGAATATGGACAAAATGTATATTTACATAGCTTTAGAAATGCATGTCTCTTAAATGAATTTAACTTTACTACAAAACATTGAAGTTTGTGGAAAGTGGTTGAGAGAAAGGACAGTGGTACCAGAAACCACATTAAGGAGAAAAATAAAGTAGAAAAGGCAGTATGAAACAAATGCGCCGAGCAGCCTGACAGTTTTGGCTTCTCCGGATTTTTGTCAGTGAAAATTATTTTTTAGAACAGGTTATGAAAATGTAGCAGAAATTTATACTTACATAAGTATAAAATACAAATAACCTTCAGAAAGAAATTTTAGTACTGCATTATTTACTCTGAGGAATCATAGAAATATAGGACTGGAAGGGACTTTGATAGGTCATCTAGTTGAGTCTCCTGCACTAAGGCAAAACTAAGTATTATCTAGACCAGGGGTTCTCAACCTTTTTCTTTCTGAGGCCCCGCCAACATGCAATAAAAACTCCACAGCCCACCTGTGCCATAACAACTGTTGTTCTGCATATAAAAGGCAGGGCTGCCATTGGGGTAGGAAGCAGGGCAATTGCTTGGGCCTTGGGTGGTGGGGCTCAGCGTCCTGGGCTGCAGTCCCTTGTGGTGGAGCTTTGGCTTTCTGCCCTGGGCCCTAGAGAGTCTAATGCCCACCATGCTTGGTGGCCCCCTAAGGGGCCCTGAATCCCTGGTTGAGAACCATTGATCTAGACCATCCCTGACAGATGTTTGGAGGTTTTTAAGAGCAGGTTAGACCAGTGGTTTTCAAACTGCAGGTCTCGACCCAGTACTGGGTCGTGGAATGTAAGGCACTTGGTTGCGGTGGCTCTGGTCAGCACCACCGACTGGGCCATTAAAAGTCCCGTGGGCGGTGCTGCCTGGCTAAGGCAGGCTAGTCCCTACCTGTTCTGACACCGCACTGTGCCCCGGAAGCTAACTGGGAGCTGCCCGAGGTAAGCCTGTGCCCCAACCCCACACCCCAATCCCCTGCCCCAGTCCTGAGCGCCCCCCCCCCCAACCCGGAGCCCCTTCCTGCGTACCCCACCCCACAGCCCTCACCCCCGCACCCTAACCCTCTGCTCCAGCTCTGAGCCCCTCCCATACCCCGAGCCCCTCATGCCCCTGCTCCATTGGGTCGTGGGCATCAACAATTTTCTTCAGCTGGTTGCCAGAAAAAAAGTTTGAAAACCACTGGGTTAGACCAGGGGTGGCCAAATTTCCTGACTGTCTGAGCCACATATGACAATCTTCAGAATTTTGAGAGCCAGGCCACGCCTGCTGGGGCGTGGGGCTTTGAGTCCCGCAGGAGGCGCCAGCCTCGCTCTGGGTGAAGCCCTGAACCCCGGCAGGCGTGCCCCGCAAGTCTGAAGCCCCAAGACCCACCTCCCCACTGGGCAGAAGCTGAAGGGGACATGTGGGGGGAGCACGTGTGGGGTCACATGTCCTCCCAGATTTTTGCTAGAGTTTGCTAGCCCTACTCGTTCACGTGGTGCTGCCAGCCTCCTGCCTTCACGGCAGCTGCTGGAGCCGTCCAGCTAGGAGCTGCAGCCATGGGGAGAGACAGTGGCAAATAGCTGAGAGCTGCAGGGAGAGCAGAGCTGCTGCTTTTGCTGCTGCCTCTCCCCATGGAGCTAGAGCAGCGGCCCCTCCCTGCAGCTCCCAGCTCTTTGCTGCTACCTTTGCATGGGGGGCTAACACATGGGAGCTGCAGGGAGGGGCCACTGAAGGTAAGAGGGTGTGTGTGCGTGGGAGGGCGTGACTCAAGCTGTTGGGAAGGGGGCACATGTCCTCCACTCTCAGCAGGCAGCAGTCATCTCTGGCAGAAGCCCCTAGCCCCATTACCCTGCTGCAGGGTAGAGGCCCCACTCTCCCCCTGGGGCAGGTGAAGAATGGGGAGGGCCTGGGGGGCTCCGTGAGCTGCACTTTAACTGTTAAAGAGCCCCATGCGGCCTGCGAATTGCAGTTTGGCCACCCTTGGGTTAGACGATGGAGATTTCACAACCTCCCTAGGTAATTTGTTCTAGTACTTAACTACCCTTACAGTTAGGAAGTTTTTGCTAATATCTTACCTAAATCCACTTTGCTGCAATTTAAGCCCATTACTTCTTGTCGGGTCCTCAGTGGATAAGGAGAAGAATTTATCACCCTCCATTTTATAACCTTTTACATACTTAAATACTTATGTTCCCCCTCAATCTTCTTTTCTCCAGACTAAACAAACCCCAGGTTTTTCAATCTTTCCTTGTAGGTCATGTTTTCTAGACATTAAGTCATTTTTGTTGCTCTCCTCTGGACTTTCTCCAGTTGTCCACATCTTTCCTGAAGTGTGGTGCTGAGAACTGGACGCAGTACTCCCCTTGAAACCTTATCAGTGCTCAGTAGAGTGGAATAATTACTACTTGAGTCTTGCTTACAACACCCGGCTAATACATCCAAGAATGGACATTGCCTTTTTTTTTTTTTTTTTTTTTTTGGGCAATAATATTATATTGTTAACTCATTTACTTTGTGATCCGCTATAGCCCCCAGATCCTTTTCTGCAGTACTCCTTCCTAGGTAGTCACTTCCCATTTTATGTTTGTGTAATTGATTGTTCCTTTCTAAGTGTAGTACTTTGCATTTATCCTTATTGAATTTCATCCTGTTTATTTCAGACCATTTCTCCAGTTTGTCAAGATCATTTTGAATTCTAACCCCTAAAGCACTTGCAGTCCCTCCCATCTTGGTATTGTCTGCAAATTTTATAAGTATACTCTCTATCCCATTATCCAAATCATTTATGAAGATATTGAATAGAACTGGACCCAGAACAGATCCCTGTAGGACCCCATTCAACATGCGCTTCCAGCCTGACTCTGAACTATTGATAACTACTCTTTGAGTACTGTTGTCAAACCATTTGTGCACCCACCTTATAGTAGGTTCATCTAGGCTATATTTCCCTACTTCACAGTGTATTTCACTGTTTTTTGATAATTAGTGAAATATAGACAATAGTATCAGGCTTTAAACTAATTCCTTTATTTTTAAACAAATGTACACTCAGTCTTGAAAGAGTACACAAAAGTTAGATATTACAGGTTAGAGAGATCATATATCCTTTTCCACATAAAGAAAATAAACCCTACAGTACTTAAAACATGTACAGGGATAGAGCTTTACCTGGCTTTTCTTTTTAAAGGTAGATACATTACAAGACTGCTAATAATAAGCAAGTCTCCACTTTTTGTAATGAAGAAGGAGAGAAGGACTGGTTAAAAAAAATCAAAGAAAGTTTAGTAGGATTTAAAAAATGATCATGGATTTATATGGGTAATATCCACAGTTAACTTTATATGGGATATTTATAAAAGATATAAACCTTCATGCTTTAGGACATCAGCCAACTATTAAGAAATACTAAGAAGAAACTTCCCCATGAAAAGAAAAGGAGAACTTGTGGCACCTTAGAGACTAACCAATTTATTTGAGCATAAGCTTTGGTGAGCTATAGCTCACTTCACAAAAGCTTATGCTCAAATAAATTGGTTAGTCTCTAAGGTGCCACAAGTACTCCTTTTCTTTTTGCGAATACAGACTAACACGGCTGCTACTCTGTTCCCCATGAAGTTATTCCTTAAGTCTTCGTTACAGAGACTTTGCCCTGGTGTCCATTATACAGTTATGTTGAAGTACGGTGGCTTATGTTGACCTAACTATGTCAGTTTACACCCTACAGCCTTGCTCTTGCTGATGTAAATGGCCTACTACACCGACGTAATTCCACCTCCATGAAAGGCTTAGGGCTTATGTTGATATAGTTAGGGCAATGCAGTGTCCGTGTAGACACTGTGTTATTACATTAGCTGTTGGCTGCTTTTTAATCAATTTTATGGCTCCATGCTGCAGTTGTGAAATTGACAAGAAAGTCCTCCCCGCTCCCAACCAGACTGCTGCCTTCTGCCCAGGCTTCCCGCTCCGAGCCGGGCTGCCTAGGCAAGCTGCTACCCAGTCTCCCTGCTTGAAGCCAGGCTGCTCCTGGCATCCTGGCTCCCTGCCAGGAGCCCGGCTGCATCGAGGCTTCCACCTCCCTTCTCCCTGTTGGGAGCCTGGGTGGCTGCCCTGCCCTTGGCAGGGAGGCGAGATTCTGGGTGGCTGTAGGGGAGGGAGCAGGGAACCTAGAGTGAGGATGCACACCACTGATCGAAGGAGGGTAGTGTGGACATGAACCACCACAGTAATTACTAGATTTGGTTGACTTAAGTTTTCAATGTAGACATGCCCTTTAGCACCTTTCTCTGCAGTATTTGATACTGGCCTGGGGTGTTGGCAGGTTACTGGACTAGCTAGGCCATAGGTTTGATCCATAGTGGCAGTTTTTTAATGTATTTGATGCTTTCTGACCTGGATCATATTTAGTGTTACAGCTGCATACAAAAATCTGCTAGCCTGGTAAATATGGATATTGTAAACAGTTCTCCATCACAGTCTGCAAGGAATCTAAATAAACATTGAGAAACAAACACAAGCCACTGGTCAGAGGCTCGAGGCAGAGTTTGTTCAAGGCAATAATGAGGACAGTAACCAGCTACTACACAGACTGAGTTATTCTCTCCTGTTATATTATTCTTTGCCTTTCTCTCACAGATGGGATAGTCAAAGTGGAATCCCCAAAGAATGTACTGTCTTGAAGTTGACATGCAGTTTAATTGGATACTGGGTTGCGGCCTCCACTCTTTTTTACCTGCAAAACCATATCTGATGTCCCCTAGTTCATTCTTTTTAGCCTGAGTTGTAAAGCTATGATTGTAAGATTAAAATCTTCACCCATCCTTGCTTAAGATCTGCTGTAAAACTTGTGGGCCAGCAAGACAGGTCTGTGATTTCTGGCATCAGTAGATGAGTCTCATCTCCTCTTCTCTCAGTTCTCCTTTTCCAGCCTCCAAATTCTCCATTGCAATTCCTTTGCTTGAGTGGAATGTAGTGGTATTTTTCCACACTATGAATAATCTTTAATGTCAATCTTCAACAGCTTAGTATAAAATTATCCAGGAGTGCTGCTGGGGCTTCCTTGTTGCATAGGGGAACTCCTGTCATCTAATATAATGAACCTGACTGTTTTCCAACTATTTGATTCTTCAGGTGCAGTGGCACTTTAATCCAAAGTCTTTGTGTATTAGCAGAATTTGACAATTTGACTTTATTCCATTATTTGCAAAAGGGGGTTGGTCTCTTCTTTTTCCTGTGGCTATTAGAAACTGTTTGAGTAAGTCACCAGCTTACCTTGCAAGGAAGTTTTGGACTCTGGCAATTTCTCAGTTCTGGATAAAATCTGCAAAATTCTGTCTTCTACAGAGTGCTGCTTGAAATGCAGACCCTGGGGAGAGGGTGAAAGAAACTGCTGATTTGCACTGATACAGAGAGGTAGTGTTGCAGGACTGTAGATACTTCAAAGGCTTCGCTGTGAAAATCTCGCAGATGACACTAAACTGCGGGGAGAGGTAGATACGATGGAGGGTAGGGATAGGATCCAGAGTGACCTAGACAAATTGAAGGATTGGGCCAAAAGAAATCTGATGAGGTTCAACAAGGACAAGTGCAGAGTTCTGCACTTAGAAAGGAAGAATCCCGTGCACCGCTACAGGCTGGGGACCGACTGGCTAGGCAGCAGTTCTGCAGAAAAGGACCTGGGGATTACAGTGGACGAGAAGCTGGATATGAGTCAGCAGTGTGCCCTTGTTGCAGAGAAGGCCAATGGCATTTTGAGCTGTATTAGTAGGAGCATTGCCAGCAGATTGAGGGAAGTGATTACTCCCCTCTATTCAGCACTGGTGAGGCCACACCTGGAGTATTGCGTCCAGTTTTGGTCCCCCCCACTACAGAAGGGATGTGGACAAATTGGAGAGAGTCCAGCAGAGGGCAATGAAAATCATTAGGGGGCTGGGACACATGACTTATGAGGGGAGGCTGAGGGAACTGGGCTTATTTAGTCTGCAGAAGAGAAGAGTGAGGAAGGATTTGATAGCAGTCTTCAATTACCTGAAGGGGGGTTCCAAAGAAGATGGAGCTAGGCTGTTCTCCGTGGTGGCAGATGACAGAACAAGAAGCAATGGTCTCAAGTTGAAGGGGAGAGGTCTAGGTTGGATATTAGAAAACACTATTCACTAAGAGGGTGGTGAAGCACTGGAATGGATTACCTAGGGAGGTGGTGGAATCTCCATCCTTAAAGGTTTTTAAGGCCCGGCTTGACAAAACCCTGGCTGGGATGATTTAGTTGGTGTTGGTCCTGCTTTGAGCAGGGGATTGGACTAGATGACCTCCTGAGGTCTCTTCCAACCCTAAAATTCTATGATTCTATGAAAAAGTGCTTTATCCATTTTATATTCTTTTCTGTGAATTTAAGTGGAGTCTTATTTCCTTTCTGTGGGACTTGTCACATGTACAGTATAGTGTTTACAAGGAGAGCACAGAAGGTATTTTAGCTGGACATCAGAACTTTTACTGGACACTGATCTCTTTATCCTGAGCAAGGCTCCACTTTTATTTCTTATTTTTTGGTATCGTGAGGGTAGGGATACAGTATTTGTTTTACTTTTAAGCAGTGGATAAACTACATGTACAGTACAATGATGTTCTGAGTTCATAGAATATTTTTATTCAGAGAATGGCCTCTGACCAAAATGCAATCTAGCAACTGTCTACTGTTGTATTTACTGAAATTAAATGTTAATTACAAAGCCATGTAAAAAGTAAAAACAGATTGCCTGTCATAGTGCCATTGATACATGATTCTCCCTTCCTCATCTTTGTGAGAGCATTTACTATTTTGCTTCAATTTTAAAAAATAGTTTGACAGAATTAGATGTTACACATGTGAAGAAGCTTCGTGTGAAAATTGCTATTAAAAACAGTCATTGTTACTCTGATAAAAACAATGTTACCCATAGCTAGGAAAACTTGTTCAGTCAGCTGTTGCTAAGTGTCAGGGAAGCTGTAGAAATAACTAGTGAGTTACAGTTAATTCATTTCTTTTGTTTGGTTAGGGATGTATACAAATGCATTAGATTCGATTATGCATAAACAAAAACCAAATCTAAAAAAATAGTTAAGGATTTGGAGTCTGAAAGGTACTGAAATATACTGCCCTTCATCTATCTTAAAACTTAACACTCTTATTGTGTGATTTTTTTTCTATTATAGTTTCAAGTATCCATAAAAACTATGTTGATTCTGCTTGTTAGTCCATAATAGAATGCAAGATATTATTCTTTAATATGGTACTAGTTTTTCACTCTGCTTGAAGTACAGTGAATACTAGAGAGGAGTAAGGAGTAGAATCAGAAATTAAAGCAGTTTTAATCCTTGTGATTAGGTCTGTATGGAACAGAAGGATTAGCCACTGCATGTACACAGATGGTGTCTAATTGCATCAATACCATCTTAGATTTTAAACAATCATAAACTGACTGTTGTAATTACATTAGTCTATTTCAAGTACAGCTTCTAATTTTCTTTTTCATTTTTGTTTCAGTTCTGTAGAAAGCGTTCTAAAAACACTTGTGAAAAGTTGTCGACCGTAAGTTCTTAACTATTTTCTAATCTTTCTGAAGCACATGCCTTTAGTATTTCTTTTCTGGAACGTGTTAGGTGCTTGGGGGTACTTTATACTGTCTGTGCTATTTTTTTAAAAGTGTAAGCTTTCTGATCCCCCCTCTCTCTTTTCAACATAACATTTAGCATTTATAGTTGAAGTTCCAAAGTTGAATTATATTTGGTACCTTATATTTGATGAAAGGCTTTGTTCTAGTGAAAAATCATTTGCTAATATTTTCTGGACAAGGCTCCTGTTTTATGGAACTAATTTTATTTCATCATTTTAAACCCATATGATACACTTTTTTTTTTTTTTATTTGAACTGAAGTGATGCAAATACATCAAGTTTCTATTATTTCTTCTCTGGAAATATTGTTTAACTTAATCTTTCAAGTGTGTATTATCTGCTTAACAGAAATAAGCGTAATAAATTCTTGCTTCCCTAGTCCTGGCTATCCTGAAAGTTGACACCATAATGGATTGGTCTGTTGCTTTCCTTGGTACAATTTAGAGTAATCTTTTAAGTTAGAGGTTGAAAGACCTATTTTTGGGCCTACTTATGGAAGGGAGTGGGGCAGGTGGGAGGAGGGAAAAGAGTGTAAAACATTGTTTTTATAAATTTTGGAGTCCTTATTAATAATTTTTCTACAGCTGTTGCCTCAAGTGTATCAATTTGAGTGATCTTTTACCTTTAAGAGAGATTTTTTAGTTTCCTCAACCACATGTATGAGCCGATGATTCCTGTGGTATGTTTTTATAGTAACATGTTTAAAGTGAAATCAAAAGGGCAATAACTAAGGGTAGCACTCTGCACAATGTTGAAACAAAGTGTGTGTGTTTTAAAAAAAAAACACTCTTTTCTTCTAAGCTGAAACCTTAATTGAAAACCAATAAAAAGTTAAGTGGAAAGCCACATAGATTTTTTTTTTTAAGCCAGGATATTATAAAATAGATCCTAAACCAATCTTTGTAATCTGCAACCATGATTTTGTCTTTTCCACATCACCTCAGTCATATCCACTACCCACAGTGCATATATCCTCACCCTGGTCTAGAGTTTTCTATAGTGCTCTGTACTAATTGACTTATAGGAGTCTGGGATATACAAGGAATGCAGTTGAGAGGTCTGGTAGCTCTTTTCTGGCCTATGTGAAATATTGATATTCATTGTCCACTTTCATGTGAGCAGGTGATCCACATTATAAAACCATTGCCACATCTGGCATCTGTTAAGTATTATTGGCAGAGACACCAAGGTTTGAATGGCTACCTAGAGGTAATCACCCCAAGTTGGTGTTGAGAAGCGTTGGTAGGGTGAGGGAATTCTACACTCACGCTGGTTGTGCAGTGCCATTTTTTTTGGACAAATGAAGGAATTTGGTTTTTAGGGCTGACAGTCTAAGTTTCCTCTAAGCTGTGCAGCTGCACAGCTGCCTATTAAGCCCCACGCAGGGGTTCAGGGTTGCGGCGGGAAGAGGCGCCCCTCCCCGCCAGCCCCAGCAGGTACCTGCCCTGGACTTGCCACTCCCGGGGGAGAGGAGCCCCTCCCTTGGCCCGTCCCACCCCCGCTGGAGCTGCCACGGCCGGGGAGAGATGCCTCTCACTAAGCCCCGAGCTGCTATGGCGAGAGAGGGCTGGGGGGAATCCTCCCCACTGCAGTCCCGGGACAGCCTGTACCCCAAACCCCTCGTCCCTAGCCCCATCCCAGAGCCCGCAGCCCCCTGCATCCCAACACTGTGTGCCCCAGCTCTGAGCCCCTGCCCACACCCCAAACCCCTAATCCCCGGCCCAACCCCAGAGCCCCCACCCCTCATTCCAACCCTCTGCCCCAGCCCTGAGCCCCCCCCACACCCTGAGCCCCTTATCTCCAGCCCCACCCCAGAGCCTGCACCCCCAGCCAGAGCCGTCATCCCCTGAACCCTCTGCCCCAGCCCTAAGCCCCGTCCCACACTCCGAACCTCTCGGCCCCACCCCCACCGCATGAATTTTGTTATGTGCACCAATATGAAGGTGATGTGTCACACATCACTTCCATATTGGTGCATATAACAAAATTCATTCCGCACATGAAAGTAAAAAATTAGAGGGAACATTGCTGACAATTTGACATCTTTTATTAGCATCAAATTTACACTTAATGTATAATGCATGTTTTTAGTTCAAAATGAAAATGTGAAATTTGATTTAACTTCTGGAAACTCTTTACTCTAAATTTTGCATGGGTGAGGTTGCAGGAATTGGTGGCATGGCTTTTAAGTAGCCATATTTTATCGCAGTAGCTTTTTTATATAAACTAATGCCTATTCTGACTGTGGAACAAATTCTAAACACTAATTTTACATGAGTAAGCAGCTCCTTCTTAGAAAAGTTCCATATTTGTTATAGGGCTATTCTAGTCTTCCAGATGCACTTTATTAGGAGGAATCAGAACATTAGCTCTACTTCCATTAAGATCGGTCTTTAATGTAAATATCCGTTATTTAATCTCACACAATCTTTACATTGAAGTGGTTCTGTATCATGAGGATTTTTTTAGATGTAATAAGAGTAAGAAATTTTATTACAGTTGCACACTTTGTGGAAATGATCCATATTTCCAGTCATCTCATCCTTCAGACTTTTTTTTTTTATTTTTTTTTATTTTTTTTGGAGGCTGAGTGAGGCTGAGGATTTATTGGGTTACTGGTCTGATTCTTATCTCTTTCTTTCTAACAATATGGCCCTTACACCATAACATCTCAGTGCACAATTTAGCTGTAAAATTTAAATTCATGGCAAAAATCAATAAATGAAGTGAAAATTAAGACTTCCCCTTTTTTAGGTATTTTCCAGAAAATGCCTCCACGGAGATGCTAGATGAATGGCGGCCTTTAATGTGCCCATTTGATGTTACCATGCAAAAGGCCATCACCTATTTTGAATTATTTCTACCCACTTCCCTTCCTCCAGAACTTCACCATAAAGGTTTTAAGTAAGTATATCTCAAAATGTTAAAGTTATTTTTGTTCTTTGTTGGGTAATACCACATTACATGGCCAAGGCATTGCCTGTTAATTGGTAGTTTATGAAGTTGCGCATCATGCAAATAGATTCATGTATCGGTTCTGATAAATATGTATATCTGGTACTCATGTCTTTTGAAATTGCATTGTAATGAACATCATTTTAGGAGTGCATCTAACAGTTGTAATTTTGCTGCTTCAAAACAGTTCTTAGAATAGTTGAAAATTGTAAGCCTTTGACTTCTAGGGCAGGGAAGTAGGAGCTACCTTTATTGTAGAACACGAGCTGTTACTTATGTTTCCAACCATCCATTTCTTTCTCCATAAGAAAAATGGGAAGAGCTCCCCAGGGTCACTGCTCTGTCCTTTCAACTCTTCCTTCATTACACCGCATGCTTCTTGGTATCTTGTTACCATTATTTAAAAAATAAATAAATAAATAAAAAGTTCTTTTAACTAAAAAAAAAAAGAGTACCTTTTTCCGAATTTACATGAAATATACAACTTTAACATTTCTAGTGATGTACCTTGGTTGGCAAGGCTACAGGCTTCGGTGATGTTGGCCCCCAAAGGGAGTAGAGCTTTTAGTGAACCAGGGTCAAGTGTTCTCAGTGGGCATCAAGACTTTGCACTAGTGCTAACTGCTTTAACGTAGACTGTGTCAGGTCTGTGCTTTAGCACTCTCTCATTGTCGAGCTGCACTGTTAAGTCAGTGAAATGCATGTCCTCACTGCATCAAATGAATACATTACTGGGGTTGGACACTGAATTGAAGTCTTCACTGTAGAGTACAGATTTTTGGCCAGCCTTTAGTGGCCATTATTTGACCACTGTGGCCTTACATGGTCGTCTTTTGACTCCTGGGCACGGACTCTTCATGACTCTAGTTATGCAGTTCCACTTAGCATTGATGCTGGTAACTCAGGCTGAGAGTTCTTGGATTACTTGTGCAGCCTGACAATCCCTTATCAGCACATTGCTTGAAGTGTATTCAAGTTCATCTTGCATCATGCCAGTTGAAGCTTGGTTCTGTTGCAGAATCCCCGTGGAGTTCTCTGAGCAACGGGGTGTGCTGACTGTCACCATCTAGATCTGTACTCCAGGCCTTAATGTGTGAGGAAATTGTGTATGTACTGAAGCTCTCAAGGCATTCTGTGTGACTGAACTTGGGTGTATCTGGATTTGATGCCTACTCTAGCACCAACAATGAAGAGTCCTTGTGGCACCTTAAAGATGATAAATTTATTTGAGCATAAGCTTTCGTGGGCTAAAACTCACTTCATCAGATGCATGGAGTGAAAAATACAGTAAGCAGAATATATATTATAGCACATGAAAAGATGGGAGTTGCCTTACTAAGTGGGAGGTCAGTGCTAACAAGCCAATTCAGTTAAGGTGGAAGTTGCCTATTCTCAACAGCTGACAAGAAGGGGTGAATACCAAGGGAGGGAAAATTACTTTTTGTAGTGACCCATCCACTCCCAGTCTTTATTTGGGCCTAATTTGATGGTGTCCAATTTGCAAATTAATTCCAGTTCTGCAGTTTCTCATTGGAGTCTGTTTTTGCAGTTTTTTTGTTGAAGAATTGCCACTTTTAAGTCGTTATTGAGTGTGCAGGGAGATTGAAGTGTTCACCTACTGGTTTTTGAATATTACAATTCTTGATGTCTGATTTGTGTCCATTTATTGTTTTGCGTAGAGACTGTCTGGTTTGGCCAATGTACATGGCAGAGGGGCATTGCTAGCACATGATGTTTTTATGGAGACGTTTTAGTTGGGTGCTGTAGGTGACTGACCTAAATAGGGAGGGAGGGTGCATGCTGTCCAAGGACCCTAAGCCATTTTAGCTTTCCCTATGAATACTGAAATTAGTTCCACTGACGCCTGTACTTATCAGGTGTCTGAGTGGCTTACTGCATTTGAAACTGCCCATAGGCACTGAGTCGGTGGGTGCTGCAGGGGAAAAAATGGTGGGTGCTGAGCATCCACTGGCAGCCCCCCTACGAGCTCTTCCCCCCCCACCCAGCTCCTCCGACCTACAGTGATCCATTGTTTCTTCGTGTTCGGGAGGCTTGAAGGGGGTGGAGGGAGGAGCGAGGACGTGGCGGAACTGGGCAGGAAGAGGTGGGGTGGAGGGGGTGAAGAGGCACAATGGGGTCTTGGGGGAAGGGATGGAGTGGGGGTGGGGCCTGGGACAGAGCAGGGGGTTGAGTGCCCCCCGGCGCTTTGGAAAGTCAGCACCTGTGAAATTGCCCATTTAAAAAGTCTCTGGTTACGTGTGATATTAAGTTGGTCATTAGAAAACTGATGAAACCTCTTGAATTTCTTTGTTACATGGAAGCAGTGACTTCAGTGAGTTAGCTTGAGGTGTTACTGACTTCCACCCCACCCTGTTTTAAAAGGGTAGTGTGATGATATTTGGTTATCCTAAATTCTTCCCCAAAGTGGTGTTGGAGTTCTCCCTTAAACAGTCAGTCTTCCTGTCAACATTCTCCCCAAGACTGAAGGCACTTCCTGGGGAAACTGTTCTCCATGAACTTGATGTGAAAAAAAGAAAAGGAGTACTTGTGGCGCCTTAGAGACTAACACATTTATTTGAGCATAAGCTTTGCATCCGATGAAGTGAGCTGTAGCTCACAAAAGCTTATGCTCAAATAAATGTGTTAGTCTCTAAGGTGCCACAAGTACTCCTTTTCTTTTTGCAGACACAGACTAACACGGCTGCTACTCTGAAACCTGTTGATGTGAAAAGATTATCTGAAGTGGATTAGAGCTCACAGTACACACACGTGTCAAATTCATTCTGTGAAGAGAGCCATACTGCATTTTTTTATGGGGTCTGTGAACTGCACTTATGTTGTTCAGGGTCATACGCTACCCTCTATCCACTGCAGATCTCGTATTGATAACAATGGGTGTTTTGCATAAAGACTGAAGGAGAGTATGGCTCTTATGGAATAATAACTGAACTTCAATAACTGAACATTACTATTTTGTTTGAAATCTCTCAGTGGTGGTGGGAAATGAGGCAGAGCAATTTAGGTAATTTACATGTGCAGTTACCCAACTTCTGAATACAATTATGGTAATTATGCAAGTTAGGGGCACAGGTATGCTTCTGATTATTTGGTAAACTTGCTTTTAGTGACATCAGGTGTCACTGAAATGAACTGGATCTCAGAGCTGTTTCAGGCTGTCACTGGAAGTCGTATCTAAATGGCTGTTGGATTGCATATCCCATTGCTATTCCTTTTCAGGCCTACCACTTCAAGGTCCTATTCAAGCTGTTGCTCCAGCCAGCTTCTGAGCAGGTCTTGACCAGAAGAATATGCAGCACAGCCACCCCCTTCCCCTTTTTTTTTTTAAACTATTATTGTTATCCAGATGTATATTACCTTATTTTTCCAGACCTTGCTGATGTGGGTCTCTGTAGATGGCTCTGTGTTTACACCTATAGTGACATCCTTTTTTGTTGTTGAGCATCTAAAAGTATGCATTTACTGTAAGGCAGCTGCTGTTGAATAAGGGAATTTCTTGTAATTCTTTCTTTCTGAAGGTGTTTTGTGTTATTGATCTCTGCTCAGCCACCTCAGAGTTGGATTTTTCAACTACCTTGTAAATTAAGTACACTTCAGTCATTTATTAATCTTACCATTTTTTCGATGAAAGCAGAGAATATTGGAAACACTAAGGTTAGCTAAGTTACAGCAACAGAGTTGGCATGCATTACTGCCTCTTAGAAGCCAGTGGTTTAGAATTTTATGTTATGGTAATTTTATGAGTCACATTATTACCTAGAGGCTTAGGGTGGGGATCAGTTATACTGTAAATGCCTTCAGAGAACAAGAATTACAGATAATTAGCTTTTTTTTTTTTTTTTGAGTCACTTCCAAGCCTTCCAGTTCTCCTTACTCTTAAGTTTCCTTTCCTCTTCTGTCTCTCTTTCCTTTTCTCTCCTCCTTTCTGTAGGTTTTAATAAAAATTGCAATCCTGAGAGAGGAGGCTCTTGCTATTGATAGTGTGGAAACAGAAAAGAGATGAAGAAAGGTTCATTAGAAGGATAAGTTTTTTGTTTTGCTAGAAAATAAAATAAGGCTGTGAGTCTGTCATGGAAGTCATGGATTCCATGACTTTCCGGGACCGCTGTGACTTCTGCAGCAGTTGGTGCAGCTGACCCGGGGGCCACTTGAGCAGCTCGGGCAGCCCCTGGGCCAGCTGCACGAGGCGCTGGTGGGGTAGTCTCGGGCTGCTGTGCCCCCCTCCCAGCAGCAGCAAGGGTCTCGGGCTACTGCACCTCCCTGCCCCCCCAGCAGCACCAGGGGTCCTGGGCCATGTGCCGCTACCTGGGTCCCTCCTTCCCCCGCCCCAGCAGCAGCAAGAGTTTGGGTGTGGGAAGTGGCTCAGGGCTGGGGCAGGGGGTTGGGGTGCGGGAGGGGGTGAGGACTCCAGGTGTCGCTTACCTCAGTGGGCTCCCCAGAATGGTGATATGCTCCTAGGCGGAGGCATGGCCCGGCGGCTCCACGTCCTGTCTCCGCCTGCAGGCGCCACCTCCACAGCTCCCATTGGCTGGGAACCATGGCACTCGGAGCCAGGGCAGCACGCAGAGTCCCGCTGGCCGTGCCTCTGCCTAGGAGCCGAAGGACATATTGCTGCTTCTGGCAATCTGCATGGAGCCAGGAAGGGAGCCTGCCAGTCCCCCATCACTTCCCCCCCCGCAGCAGTTGCAGGGGTCCTGATTTGTTTCTCCCCCCTCGCCTCCCCACAAGTACCCGTGGTGCCCCTGGGCCCCCCCTGCCCCAGAGCACCCAACATTTAGTCAGGGGTATATAGTACACGTCATGGACAGGTCATGGGACATGAATTTTTGTTTACTGCCTGTGACATGTCCATGACTTTTACTAAAAATACCCGTGACGAAAACATAGCCTTAATTAAGTGACACCTATAATCTTTCTAATGAATACATGAACTATATGGTGGCTTCTCCAGCTCATATGTATTATAAGATGCACTCACTCACCTCATTAAACTTAACAAGCTGAATGAAGTGATTCCTTGGTAGTCAGTTAAAGGTATGGCAGTTACAAATTTGGGAAGCCTGAGATAATGATCTGGCATCCATTGTGAAGAACTGGAGAGATGAGACAGATATAAATCTATGTGCATGTATTAGATGGGCTTGAGAAAAAGGATTTTATTACATTCACATTAATAAATTTACTGCAGCTCCCAAATAACCCCCACTTCTCCATCCCCACTCAATTTCCCAAACTCAAGGGAACACCACAGATTTTCCCAACCCCCACTGCTTCCTTCTCCAGCCTCCAACCCCAGTATGCCCAGGTCCCCTTTATGAAATCCCCCTTTGAACCTTGCCCCCCCCTTTAAATATTCCTCCTCCACCATTGAGCCTCGGTGCCCAAGTACCCCATTAATCAGTCCCAGGAACTCCTCTCCTGTCCCCCCATAGATATTCCCTGGGTGGGGGGTATTACAGCGTGAACCCACCCTGCACTTACCCCACAGCAGCAGCTCCTTCAGCTCCTGTCCTGCAGGACTAGCTGGGCTGAGCTCCAGGTGTTTTGACTGGATTGGAGGCTTCGGGGATGGTCAAGCCCCCGAGGGGGGCCGGGCGAGGCCCAGGTGGGATATTGCTGAGCGAGACCATCCTGTACTCACCCTGCTGCTGCTGCTTCTTCTATCCCACTGGGCTGCCTGGGCTCAGGCACTCACTCAATTTTGGTCTCTTCCCCTCCCCTGGTCAAGTTGGAGGGGTGGCTGAGCCAAACCTAAGAAGTGCTGTGGACCCTGTGCACCAGGTTGCAATGCCCAGAGCAGGAGCCCAGCTAGCCCTGTGAGGCAGGAGCTGCTACTGCGCATTGAGTTTTTCATTTTGTTTTTTTGTTTTGTTTTGTTTTGTTATTTTGCCTTTGCAAAAACTATGTGGGCCTCTAACAATTACCTCCCTTGTCTTATCTCCAGCACTCCTGTTAATACACCCCAGAACTATATAAGTCTTTTTCATAACTGCATCACATAGTTGGGTTATATTCAATTTGTGATCTGTTATTAACTCCCTGATCTTTTTCAGCTGTCCTACCACCTTACCATTTGTTTCTCCTTTAGTAGTTGTGCCTTTTGACTTTTCCTTTCTGAATGTGGTACTGTGACGCATGACCAGAAAGGGTTAAACATCCTGCAGGATGAATGACTCAAATTCAACCCTTAAAGAGTAATGGGAGATAATGTTTATGTTTTTGTGTATTTACATATCATAGAATCATAGAAGATTAGGATTGGAAGAGACCTCAGGAGGTCATCTAGTCCAACCCTCTGCTCAAAGCAAGACTAACGCCAACTAAATCATCCCAGCCAGGGCTTTGTCAAGCCAGGCCTTAAAAACCTCTAAGGATGGAGATTCCACCACCTCTCTAGGTAACCCATTCCAGTGCTTCACCACCCCGCTAGTGAAATAGTTTTTCCTAATATCCAACCTAGACCTCCCCCACTTCAACTTGAGACCATTGTTCCTTGTTCTGTCTTCTGCCACCACAAATATATGGGTAGTGGTCAACAATGTAATCAACAGTCCCTGTCTATGCTGTATTCTGTTAATTCAGCGATCAAAAGAACATCCTAGCATTTAAATGAACCGTAAACACGGAATATCATTGTAGCCATCTCTTTTTGAAACGTATAGCCAGTCATCTGCGAATGGTGAAAAACAGGCAATTGCCTTATGTTAATTCGTGTAGCTAAGTACTGGTGATGGTCCTACTTCAAAGGCTTTGTCTACACTGTGAAAAAACACCCCCCTGAGCCCTGCAAGTTTCAGCGCTGTAAAGTTGCAGTGTAGACAGTGCGCCAGCGCTGGTAGCTATTCCCCTCGTGGAGGTGGTTTTTTTTTTTTTTTTTAGCGCTGGGAGAGCTCTCTCCCAATGCTGGTGCCGCAACTACACAGCCATTGTAAAGCGCTACTGCGGCAGCGCTTTGATGTTGCTAGTGAAGACATGCCCAAAGTCGCCCTGATTACCTATTGTAAGCCAAGGGATGCCGACCTCTCAAAGAAGGCTTGAAATTGTATAAAAGATCTGTGGGTCCTGATCCTGTCATCTCAGATCTGCTCGAGGTTTCATGCAGGTGAAGCCTAAGCCATCAGGACTGAGATCCCAGTTCTAACTGGACCGCCCTGAAGATAAACGTTGGACTATAACCTATGGACTAAATTTCTAAAAGAACTCTTTGCAGCTACAAAGCTTATCATCTCTGCTATGAATCTGAACCTCAAGATTGACTCATGTCTGTATGTATCTCTTTTGTATTTTAATAAATTTTAGTTTAGTTAATAAGAATTGGCTATAAGCATGTATTTGGTAAGATCTGGAATATTCATTAACCTGGGAGGTAATGTGTCCGATCTTTTGGAATTGGTAGAATCTTTTCTTTTATATGGCGAATAAGATTTTCATTCATCTTCATCATTCTTGACTTCTGAGTAACCAGTCAGGTGGTATAGAAGCTGTTTCATAAATCTTGGTAAATCTAAGTATTGAAATATCCACCAGCTTTGGGGATTGTCTGCCCCATTCTTTGCAGTTCACCCCAACTGAGTGATCTCAGCTGGCTCTCCCTGCGCCTCCAGGCAAAAAAGTACTTTTTATTTATCTTCATTGAATTTCATCATATTGATTTCAGACCAATTCTCTAATTCTTCAAGGTTATTTTGAATTCTCATTCTGTCCTCTAAAGTGCTTGCAGCCCCTCCTGGCTTGATGTCCTCTTAAAATTTTATAAGCATACTCTCCACTCCATTCCTCAAGCATTAATGAAAATATTGTATAGTGACAGACCCTGCAGGACTTCACTAGATATGTTGAACTGTATCAGTGGAACAGTGAACTATTGATAACTACTCTTTGAATACAGTTTTTCAACCAGTTGTGCACCCATCTTACAGTACTTTCATTTAGAGACCATATTTCCCTAGTTTGTGTATGAGAATGTCATGTGGGACTGTGTCAAAAGCCTTATAAAATCAAGATATATCACATCTGTTGCTTCTCCCTATCTGCTAGGGCCAGTAACCCTGTCAAAGAAGGTTTCAGAGTAGCAGCCGTGTTAGTCTGTATCCGCAAAAAGAAAAGGAGGACTTGTGGCACCTTAGAGACTAACAAATTTATTTGAGCATAAGCTTTTGTGAGCTACAGCTTACTTCATCGGATGCATTCAGTGGAAAATACAGTGGGGAGATTTATATACACAGAGAACATGAAACAATGGGTGTTACCATACGCACTGTAACGAGAGTGATCACTTAAGGTGAGCTATTACCAGCAGGAGAGCGCAGGTGGGCGGGACCTTTTGTAATGATAATCAAGGTGGGCCATTTCCAGCAGTTGATAAGAACATCTGAGGAACAGTGGGGGGGGATAGTTTTACTTTGTGTAATGACCCATTCACTCCCAGTCTCTATTCAAGCCTAAGTTAATTGTATCCAGTTTGCAAATTAATTCCAATTCAGCAGTCTCTCGTTGGAGTCTGTTTTTGAAGTTTTTTTGTTGAAGAATTGCAACTTTTAGGTCCGTAATCGAGTGACCAAAGAGATTGAAGTGTTCTCCAACTGGTTTTTGAATGTTATAATTCTTGACGTCTGATTTGTGTCCATTTATTCTTTTACGTAGAGACTGTCCAGTTTGACCAATGTACATGGCAGAGGGGCATTGCTGGCACATGATGGCATATATCACATTGGTAGATGTGCAGGTGAACGAGCCTCTGATAGTGTGGCTGATGTGATTAGGTCCTGTGATGGTGTCCCCTGAATAGATATGTGGACACAGTTGGCAACGGGCTTTGTTGCAAGGATAGGTTCTTGGGTTAGTGGTTCTGTTGTGTGGTGTGTGGTTGCTGGTGAGTATTTGCTTCAGGTTGGGGGGCTGTCTGTAGGCAAGGACTGGCCTGTCTCCCAAGATCTGTGAGAGTGATGGGTCGTCCTTCAGGATAGGTTGTAGATCCTTGATGATGCGTTGGAGAGGTTTTAGTTGGGGGCTGAAGGTGATGGCTAGTGGCGTTCTGTTATTTTCTTTGTTGGGCCTGTCCTGTAGTAGGTAACTTCTGGGTACTCTTCTGGCTCTGTCAATCTGTTTCTTCACTTCAGCCGGTGGGTATTGTAGTTATAAGAGTGCTTGATAGAGATCTTGTAGGTGTTTGTCTCTGTCTGAGGGGTTGGAGCAAATGTTGTTGTATCGTAGAGCTTGGCTGTAGACAATGGATTGTGTGATGTGGTCTGGATGAAAGCTGGAGGCATGTAGGTAGGAATAGCGGTCAGTAGGTTTCTAGTATTGGGTGGTGTTTATGTGACCATCGTTTATTAGCACCGTAGTGTCCAGGAAGTGGATCTCTTTGTGGACTGGTCCAAACTGAGGTTGAAAGTGGGATGGAAATTGTTGAAATCATGGTGGAATTCATCAAGGGCTTCTTTTCCATGGGTCCAGATGATGAAGATGTCCTCAATGTAGCGCAAGTAGAGTAGGGGCATTAGGGGACGAGAACTGAGGAAGCGTTGTTCTAAGTCAGCCATAAAAATGTTGGCATACTGTGGGGCCATGCGGGTACCCATAGCAGTGCCGCTGAGTTGAAGGTATACATTATCCCCAAATGTGAAATAGTTATGGGTGAGGACAAAGTCACCAAGTTCAGCCACCAGGTTTGCCATGACATTATCGGGGATAGTGTTCCTGACGGCTTGTAGTCCATCTTTGTGTGGAATGTTGGTGTAAAGGGCTTCTACATCAATAGTAGCCAGGATGGTGTTTTCAGGAAGATCACGGATGGATTGTAGTTTCCTCAGGAAGTCAGTGGTGTCTCGAAGATAGCTGGGAGTGCTGGTAGCGTAGGGCCTGAGGAGGGAGTCTACATAGCCAGACAATCCTGCTGTCAGGGTACCAATGCCTGAGATGATGGGGCGCCCAGGATTTCCAGGTTTATGGATCTTGGGTAGCAGATAGAATACCCCAGGTCGGGTTTCCAGGGGTGTGTCTGTGCGGATTTGTTCTTGTACTTTTTCAGGGAGTTTCTTGAGCAAATGGTGTAGTTTCTTTTGGTAACCCTCAGTGGGATCAGAGGGTAATGGCTTGTAGAAAGTGGTGTTGGAGAGCTGCCTAGCAGCCTCTTGTTCATATTCCGACCTATTCATGATGACGAGAGCACCTCCTTTGTCAGCCTTTTTGATTATGATGTCAGAGTTGTTTCTGAGGCTGTGGATGGCATTGTGTTCTGCACGACTGAGGTTATGGGGCAAGAGATGCTGCTTTTCCACAATTTCAGCCCGTGCACGTCGGCGGAAGCACTCTATGTAGAAGTCCAGTCTGTTGTTTCGACCTTCTGGAGGAGTCCACCCAGAATCCTTCTTTTTGTAGTGTTGGTAGGAAGGACGCTGTGGGTTAGTATGTTGTTCAGAGGTGTGTTGGAAATATTCTTTGAGTCGGAGGCGTCAAAAATAGGATTCTAGGTCACCACAGAACTGTATCATGTTCGTGGGGGTGGAGGGGCGGAAGGAGAGGCCCCGAGATAGGACAGATTCTTCTGCTGGGCTAAGAGTATAGTTGGATAGATTAACAATATTGCTGGGTGGGTTAAGGGAACCACTGTTGTGGCCCCTTGTGGCTGAATTGGAATTGATTTGCAAACTGGATACAATTAACTTAGGCTTGAATAGAGACTGGGAGTGGATGGGTCATTACACAAAGTAAAACTATCCCCCCCCACCCCACCCCCACTGTTCCTCAGATGTTCTTATCAACTGCTGGAAATGGCCCACCTTGATTATCACTACAAAAGGTCCTGTCCCCCCGCGCTCTCCTGCTGGTAATAGCTCACCTTAAGTGATCACTCTTGTTACAGTGTGTATGGTAACACCCATTGTTTCATGTTCTCTGTGTATATAAATCTCCCCACTGTATTTTCCACTGAATGCATCCGATGAAGTGAGCTGTAGCTCACGAAAGCTTATGCTCAAATAAATTTGTTAGTCTCTAAGGTGCCACAAGTACTCCTTTTCTTTTTGTCAAAGAAGGAAAGTTCTTGTTCTTGACACATCTGTGTTGACTATTACTTATCACCCTCTTATCCTCTAGGTGCTTACAAATTGATTGATAATTTGTTCCAGTATGTTTCCAGGTACTGAGAGTAGATTGACTGGTCTCTAATTCCCCAGCTCTTCCTTTTCCCCCTTTTTTAGAGATAAGCAGTATGTTTGCACTTCTCCAGTTGTCTGGGACCTCACCCATCCCTATGAATTCTCAAAGATAATCTCTAGCAGTTTCAGAATTGCTTCAGCTAGTTCCTTAAATACCCTGGGATGTTTTTCATCAGCCCTGCTGATTTAAATACTTCTAATTTAATTGGGCTTGTGGAGAGCTTAAAGGAGAGAATTAGAAAGGTTTCAGTAAAATGAAGGAATAAATAAGAGTTTAGGTGGAGGAATGGTGAAGCTTGTTTCCCAAGCTCTGAAAGAATTTGGGATCAAGTCGGATGCCTATGATAGGTCTAGGACAATAGGGACAAATGTTAGACGTTAGAGTAGGAGGGTGGTACAAACTAGGTGCGATAGGCTCTTACTAGTGAGTATGCCAGTTGAGATGAAAATTAAGACAGAACAAGGAACTGGTGAGACTGAGGTAGGTAGAAGGAAGTGAAATACAGATGTAAATTATTAACATAACTTTTACTAAACTTTACATTTAAAAGTTGGCCAGAAATGACGAGGTGGTAAAGGAGGGAGGAGGAAAGAACGCCAAGGACTGAAGCTTGGGATGAAAGAACTAGTGGTAGGACAGTGACCATAGCCAGTCAGTAAGGGGGGAAAAAATACTTGGATTAGTGAAAGTGAGACCAGGAGAAAAGGTGCCTGAAACTGCCTAGTAGAGTGGAGATGAAATGTGTGCCTGATGATGGAGGAGAGATTGGTGCAGTTCTGAAATGACTGGCTTGATTTCATTTTCTTGCAGGCTTTGGTTTGATGAATTTATAGGCCTCTGGTTTTCAGTTCAAAATCTTCCACAATGGGAGGGGGTGAGTATTTACTTTTCCTAATCCTGTAGAATAGCAGTATATAAATAGAGTGAAATGTACTTGTAAATAGACCTGAAATATTTCATAGAATCATCATAGAATACCAGGGTTGGAAGGGACCTCAGGAGGTCATCTAGTCCAACCCCCTGCTCAAAGCAGGACCAATCCCCAATTTTTGCCCCAGATCCCAAATGGCTCCCTCAAGGATTGAACTCACAACCCTGGGTTTAGCAGGCCAATGCTCAAACCACTGAACTATCCCTCCCGTGTTTAACTTCAACACTGTCACATCAAGTTCCATTTTTCCTCCCCTTTCTCTAATGTGGAGGAAAGAGGTGGTAATTTCATGACTTCCAACAAGCTGTTGCTGATTGAGTAAACAAGCCAGCAGTTTTGCTTGTTGGGCAGTTTATAATTGCTCTCTCATGCATTTTCCAGACTACCAGTCAATCCTTATGGGGATGCAAAGGGCTATTGTGGTATAGTTTATAGTTCTATGAAATCCCACCACTATAGTTCAGTATCCCTAATATGAAAGAGATATGGGGGTGGAGGGGTGGAGTTTTTGTTTGTATTTTAGTCATGAATATTAAAAGAAGTAACAAGTGAGGTGGGGATCTCAGCGCAGAAAGTGTAATGATTTCTCAGATGTTTACATTAAGCTTCTTTAACTCCTTATTTATGCCCTGTGTGACATTGGTGAATGTGATGTTAAAATCTCTCTTGCTGAGGTGAACTGATATTTTGCCTCTGTGGCCACTGATGAAATGGGCGTCGAGTTCTTCTCTTAGAAACGTGTGCTATGGAATATTGACCTGTTTTTTTGTTTCTCCTCCCCTCCCCCCAGCATCTAGTAAACCTTTTTGCTCGCTTGGCCACTGACAACATAGGGTACATAGACTGGGATCCATATGTACCAAAGGTAATATCTGTTATTTTTACAAGTGATATTGTTTACCCTGCAATAATATTACACTAACCCTGAAGATATATTTCAATGTAGGCAATACCAAACATAAATATTCTCTGTAGCCTCTGTTTTGGCCTCGTATAACCGTATTTTCAAGCTGGTATGTGCAGCTGAAAATCTGAATTAACTCTCTGTGTATAGCTTTGGGAGTTGGCAGTCTTCATCAGTTGACTCAAAAGGGTATTACTATATTGCACCACCCTTCTGTAAACAATTATGCGTGTGAATAACTTTAAATGCACAAGTAATCCCACTTACTTGCAAGAATGAGACCAAGTATGGAACTGCTTTTGAATTAGTTGATGCACAGCACAAACACACTGAATCTCTGACTTTTGATTTCAAGCTGTTCATAGCATTTTAATATATTAAAATCTTCTGGTGTAAACCAGCTTTTGCCAACTTGAATCAGATTTTGATGTAGCATGCACATTTTCAAAAGTCCAAAGTTATTTTTGTTTCAAACAATTCCAAATTTGAGTTAATAAAGATATAGTGTAATATTTTCTTTTTCTTTGTTGTCTTAGTGGTATGAACACTATAGAATTCAGGCCAGCGAGCTTCCTTGGAAATAGTCCAATTGGTACTGAGAAGGATCATATTAATGCCTTTGTGAGGCTAAGTGTAAGTTGTAAGAATACCAAAAAGTTGGAAAGAGACTATTTTGGCCAACATTTTTATGTCTCTTAAATTGCTGGCTCATATAGCCACCTGTCCCTTCTTATTGAGAAAACAAATGAAATTGTGTGATTCTGATACTTTTAGATACGGCTTGCTTCAGTTATTTTAGGGAATTCAGACTCAACTTTTTTCACTGGATATTAAACGTACGAAATAAATCTCCAGACAGCTACTCCTCTCGTAACACAAGAACTAGGGGTCACCAAATGAAATTAATAGGCAGCAGGTTTTAAACAAACAAAAGGAAGTATTTTTCACACAACACAGTAAATCTGTGGAACTCCTTGCCAGAGGATGTTGTGAAGGCCAAGGCTATAACAGGGTTTAAAAAGGAACTAGATAAGTTCATGGAAGATAGGTCCATCAATGGCTATTAGCTAGGGTGGGCAGGATGGTGTCCCTAACCTCCGTTTGCTAGGAACTGGGGAAGGGGCGACGGGATGGATTACTTGATGATCACCTGTTCTGTTCATTCCCTCTGGGGCACCTGGCATTGGTCACTGTCAGAAGACAGTATACTGGGCTAGATGGACCTCTGGTCTGACCCAGTATGACCATTCTTATGTTCTTAGTTTCCTGACTTCTAAATGATCATCGCTTAAATTTTCAATCCTTCATCGAGGGTAAATATTAACTTCATCAGTTTCCTCAATAATTTGGGTGCTTTATTGCTGAAATTTGGTCTCTTATGAAAAGATTAAATCCAATTTCTCTCGTAATATAAATACTTGTTCTTCTTCGAGTGATGGTCCCTATGTGGTTTCCAATCACGGGTGCTCATTCGCGCCATGCGCCAGAGCCAGAACTGCTCATAGTAGTGTCTGTTGACCCGAATGTGCGTCAACCGCGTGGCTCATCCATGACTTTAAGAAGCCGTGTGGATCAGTGCTGCTCCAGTTCCCTCTTACCTCTGCATGGCCAGAGTCGGAACCACTGTTCTTCGGTGCTCTTAGCTTGCTTTGGGACCCATACCAACGTCATATACTCAGTCAGCCCTCCACATCCACTACCACCGTTTACAATGCTCCTTCAGACGCTCCCACTCCACTGGCCCCGCAGGTCCCCACCGGTGCCTTTTCATTGCCTGCTGAAGTGCTCATTCCTCCCTCCGTCTTACCTCCCATTGATCATGCCCAGAATCAGGCCCTCCTTCACCATATGGTCACTGCCCTCAACCTTCCTCATTTGGTGGTACAACCCGTCCTCCATTCCTGGTGGGCATCCCATTTATGCCTCCGGTGCCATGCACGACCCTCACCACCGACACCTCCCTGGCAAGCTGGGGCACACATGTGGATGGACTCATGGCCAGGGCCTCTGGTTGCCCAGAGAGGCAAGAATGCACATCAACGTTCTTGAACTTCATGCCATTCACTTAGCCTGCTGAATGCTACTGCCACTCCTCTGCTCCTGCCATGTCCAACTGCTCTCAGACAACATGCAACAGTTGCCTATGTCAGCAAGTAGGGCGGGACACGTTCCCCCTCCCGCTGTGTGAAGGCCATCCTCCTCTGGAATTGGTGTACATCTTCCTGGCATGAGCAACTCTCATGTCGACACCCTCAGTCTCTCCTTCCATGCCAACTATGAGTGCGAACTCTATGACCCCACACTCCGCTCTGTTCTTTGCCAGTGGGGTACACCTCACTAGGATTTCTTCGCCACAGCAGACAATCTCAAACTTCCTCCCTTCTGTTCCAGGGGAGCCCTCGGCCCAGGATCTCAGGGCGACGCCCTTCTCCTTCCTTGGACCACCGAACTCCACTGTGTCTTCTCACCCATTCCCGTTTCCACAAGCCCCAAGCAAAATACAATGGGATCAGGCGGCCGTCATCCTTGTGGCCCCCGCTTGGCTTTGCCAATATCGCTTTACAGATCTCCTTCTCCTCTCCATCTGCCCCCCAATTCACCTTCCCAATCTCCTGACACAACCCATTGGCTGCATCTGACAACCCAACCCCAGCCCCCCCACGGGCTGGTATTTTGGATGGAGCTCGCGGATAGACGCAGCATGCTCTGCTCTGATTCCATCCACAACATCCCTACACACAGCAGGTGACGGCCCACTAGAGTTTGCTATCAGGCGAAATGGTGCTGCTTCACCATTTGGATGTGTGACCATGGCTATTCCCTGGATGCTATCTCCATGCCTGTTGTCCTGGTCTACCTCCTCCACCTCCGGTACTCCGGCCTTGCCCACTCCTCCATTCATGTACACCTGGCGGCACTCCGTGCTTTTCTCCCCCCTGGTGAATGGCTTTTCCGTCTTCATTCACCCGACTACTGTCCGCTTCCTCCATGGCCTTCTCAATGCCGTTTCTTCAATCTGCAAGCGGACCCCTACCTGGGACCTCAGTGTGGTCCTCTCCACCCTCACTAAGCTGCCCTTGGAATCTCTCACCCCTTGCTCCCTGCCCACCTCTCCATGAAGGTGATCTTCTTGGTGGCCATTACCTCTGCACTATGCGTCAGTGAACTGGCGGCCATGGTGGTGGATCCTCCCTTCACTGTCTTGCACAAGGACAGTGTCTCCCTCCACCTCCACCACAAATTCCTCCCCAAAGTGGCATCCCCATTCCACCTCAATCAATGCCCCGCCTTCTACCAGACACTTTAATCTCCCCACCTTCTACCCCAAACTATATACCTCCTCCAGACACCGCGTGCTTCGTTCCCTGGACATACGTATGGTGCTGGCATTCTACCCTCAGCACACCTGCAGCTTCCGTGCTTTCTCCTGCCTTTTCATTGCCGACCGTTATTGGGGCCGCACGCTCTCTTCGTAACGCCTCTCTGGCTGGATTTGCTTCTGTATTGTGGACTGCTATACTCTCTCTCATGTTCTTTTGTATTGCTTCCATCAAAAAAAAAAGTGGTGGGCCTTATTAATCTCTTGTTTATTAAATCCAGTGGGTTTGTCTTTAATTTCATGTTCCTTTTTATGGTTCTGGAACTGCATTTTAATCATACTTGCCTGTTTTGGTTTTTTTTTCATTCAGACTTAACATTTCTTTGTTCTCCCATTTCTCTATTTTGCCTTATCCAAGATCCCCAAACACGTTGGTATGGTTTGAATCTCCATTATTAGCTGCAACACCTAGTTACCAAGTATAAGGAGATAAATACAAGGACCCTTATGCCCTATCCTCAAGCTTCTGATGCAGAAGAAGTATGTGGGGATAGGACACTAAAGACTAACTTTCCTTCCATCTTCAAAAACTGTAGGTGCATGTAAGAAGCTGCTGGCAGTCATTTTCCCTCTCAAACCTATAACATCATCAAAAATATTGGAATAAAAATAAATAACTCCTTGTCTATGGTACCTTTTCTAACTGAAAAGAAGTTGTAGGTGGAGTGCCCCACAGCAATTCTTGGAAAACACTCTTGTTTACAGTATGCACAAATCATTTGAAATACTAGGTAGAAGTTTAAATTGTAATGATAACCAAACTATTGCAAAAAGAACAGGAGTATTTGTGGCACCGTAGGGACTGACAAATTTATTTGAGCATAAGCTTTCGTGGGCTAAAACCCACTTCATTGGATGCATGCAGTGGAAAATACAATAGGAAGATATATACACACAGAACATGAAACAATGGATGTTATCATACACACTATAATGAGAGTGATCAGTTAAGGTGAGCTATTACCAGCAGAGGAGAGAAAAAACTATTGCATAATTTTTAACCTGATTTTAGTTCTCTAGTACCAGCAGTTTGAATCTCAGACTGCTGGGTGTTTAGTATCATGATAGTTCTCCTACAATCATGCATTTAAATGTATTTCACCTTTATGTGAAAACTGATTGTCTGAGAGTAACCCTTGATGCTGGGACCTAAAATTGTATCGGTTATGCACACTGCTAAGAATGGAACTTGCAGTAACTACGAGTAGCCAATCACTAAATGCATATGTGATGTTTTGTTACTCGGATGTTTATTCTAGCAAATTAATAACAACTATGCAGGAACTGTTGCCCCATTACAAGTATTGTACAGAAACCTCTTATAAATAGTATTAAGTAATAATATTAACTTTTTTAACAGATATTTACAAGGATTTTGAGAAGTTTGAATCTTCCAGTGGGAAGCGGTCAAGTTTTAGTTCCAAGATTCTTAACAAATGCTTATGATATAGGACATGCAGTAATGTGGATCACAGCCATGATGGTTAGTATTCTTTTTATATAGTACATTAAAAACTGGTAATGAAAAGCTCTGAACAGCTGTGTAGCTAAAATGATTAGAGTGTCTGGGTATTCAGCTTCAGCAGATGCTTATTTCTGAGGTTTTCTTTGACCAATGTTTATTTAAAGTAGTGCCTTGCCGTAGGTTGGGGATGTGGAACATAAGGCTTATTTCAGGGCTGCTCTAAGTGGCACTTTGGAAATGAGCTGCCAGCTCATTGATTTAAAGTCCAGTACAAGCATGAAGTTTGTCCACAGTGATGTTCTTCAGAGATGCTTTACAAACAGGATTCTCATTCTTGGGTCCTGAGCTCCCACTGTGAGACGGGGAGAACTTCTGTAGCCAAAGGGTTTGGGCTTTTTTTTTTTCTTTCTTTCTGAGGTTCTGGTTGTGGTAATTGTCACTATCACTTTCCAGTCCCACTGGGTATTGTGTCCTTTATTTATACAAGTCCTTAGTTACGGAAAATTAGTTCTTCTTTGAGTGCTTGCTCGTAAGGATTCCATTCTAGGTGTGTGTGTGCCCACATACATGGCCCTCGGAGATTTTTGCCTTAGGGCCACATAGGGCTGACTGTGCCACCCGCTAGAGTACCGCTGCATGAGCGCGGTATATCAGGCGCCGCTGACCCTATGCCCTCTCAGTTCCTTCTTACTGCCTGTGGTGGTCAGTCAGAGCACCTTTTTTTTCTTAGCTAGAGCTAATGGTTGTCTGTCATTCTGAACTTCATGCCTTAAGGCTGTTGTATGTAGTTCGCTTTTGCTAGTGCTAAGTAGTTAAGTGCTCGTTAAGTGTTAGTTAGTTAGTCGTTAGGGTCCCAGCGGGATTTTGCCCGAGGCGGGGCATGCCCGGGTCTCCCAGGTTTAAGTCCTGCTCGCACTGCAGCAGACCTATGCCTGTGAGTGACCCCCAGGGCAGCTTCTTTAAGTGCATGGGGAGTCACACATGAAGGGGCGGTTCTGCAGAAACTTTCGGCCCCGCACCCAGAGGGAGCGGGACATTGCCTCAGTTCTCTCCTGATGAAGTCCGCCCTCCGCCTGGCTTCCGAGCTGTCCAGGCAGGTAGTGCCAAGTGCCTCGGCCTCCGTGCACCAGCACCAGGTCTCTCCTGGCACTGTTGGCCATCACCTCTGCCAAAGAAGAAGGCCAAGAAGCACTCACTGGCACCAAGCAAGAAGGCCCAGGGGTCATCTACCAAGGGACTCAGACCTGCCCACCAAACTTCTCCGGAGCCACGCGATCATGCCTCCCTGGTTGGGGTGCCCTTAAAGGTCCATCACCGATTCCTGGGAGCAGTATGGTACCCGCACTGCTGCCTGCACCTTTGTCATCCCTGGCTCCCTCGGTGCAGAGAGAGCACAGGTCTCCACCTGCTCCTATGATGACCCCGCTGCCGCAAGACCCTGCTAAGGCTCCCCAAGAGGGCAAGCCTGCAGTTAAGACCCCTCAGGGGATAGGGGAACAACGCTGATTGCCGGACAGAAGGCATTGCTCTTTGCTGCTGCGTCGGGAATCCCGGGGCAGATCCTAATCGTGTCGCCGGTCACCCAGGCATGCTTCCAGATCCCCTCGTCACTACTCTCCAGCATGGGATCGACGCTTTCCTTTCTATTCCCGGCACTGCTCGCTTTCTTGATGGTCGCATTGGTCCCAATCCCGGAATGGTGGGAATGTTCCTTGGTACCGGTCTCCCCGGCACCAATACCACTCTCCACGCTACAGTTACCTTTCAGTTACGCCTGGGCAACGATCACCGGTAGCCATGACCAGCGAACAAACGCAGATGTTGACGGCTCCTCCCTGGTCACCAGAAGAGGGTTCCTCCGGTACGGAGGGCCAGTTCAGCTGATTGCCAAAGTCTCATTGGCATGATTGGGCACCGGAGCCCGCTCCCTCATCTGCAGGACCGCAAAGGCAGCACAACCACTGGCCAGCACAGTGGTCTTATTGGAGTGCATGGGGCATACTGGTTGTGATGGTGCCTCCTTCACAGCACTGCTCGGTGGCTGCAGCGGAACATTGGGTGGTGGCCCCACCAGCACCGGACCTGGTACTGGAAGCCCATTCTGAGGTCAGGGTGGAGGAACCTCTGCCCACCCCAAAGCCTCTTTCTCCGACCATGGTTGAGACCCCAGCACCCCCACTGGCTTTCCAGTCTTCCTGATCATCCCCATATGAGGCGGTCGTGGGACCTTCCAGAACTAGCCCGCCGGGTGACTTCAAGCCTTTCTCCGGCACGTGGCCAAGCACTTGGGGCTCGAGGTACAGGAGATGGGGGAGCAGGAGGACACCCTCTTCAATGTCCTCTTGGCCTCTATGCTCGCCTGGGTCGCCCTGCATGAGAGGGTCCTCAATATAGCCAAGGCCTTGCAGCAAACCCCCTTCTCCATCCCGCCCACCTCGAAATGGGCTGAGAAAAAGTACTTTGTGCCTGCCAAGGGTTTCAAATACCTCTATGCCCCCCCCCCCCCCCCCCCCCCCCCCCCCCCCCCCCCCCGGGCTTGCTGGTTGTATCTGCAACCAACAAAAAAGACATGCAGGTCCCCACCTCCTCGACGTCCAAAAACAAAGAAGCTAAGAAACTTGATTTATTTGGGGGAGAGATTTATTCTACTGCCAGCCTGCAATTTTGGGTGGCGAACCATCAGGTCCTGCTGGGCCAGTACAATTTTAATCTCTGGGACGGTCTCAAAAAGTTACAGGAATCCTTCCCTCAGGGTTTGGCCCAAGAGTTTGGCACTCTGGAGGAGGGTATGGCAGCGGTCAGATGCTCCCCGCAAATGGCATGGGATGCAGCGGACTTGTCGGCAAGAGTGGCCAAATTGGCAGTGGTCATGCGATGTAGTTCCTGGCTCCAGACGGCAGGCCTCTCCCAGGAGATGCAGGCCTCGATCCAGGACCTCCCCTTTGACAGAGTTGGTTTGTTCGTGGATCAAACAGATGCCGGGCTGCATCAGTTGAAGGACACTACAGCTACCCTTCGCTCGTTGGGCATGCACATGCTGTAATCAGCCAGGAAGCCCTTCCAACCACCAATGCCGCCAAGACCCTGGCAGCCTCATCAGGGACCTACAAGGAGAAGGGATGCTAGTTTTAGTAGTTGTCGCCCTTCTTCCTCCTGCTCGCCAGCCCAGACTGGGGCAGCCAAACACCCATGGGGCCAGAAGTGATCGTTTTGAGAGCGTGCCCGAGAGTGACGCCCCAGTCAGTTGACGATCCTACCCGCCTTTTCCTCAGCCGCCTTTCCCCCTGCCGCTCAGCCTCGTCATGGGTTATGTGGGACCACTGGGTCCTGGACATAGTGGCTTGGGGCTATACCCTGCAGTTCTTGGCTGCCCCTCCTTCCAGCTCTCCCCCCCCCCCCCCCCCCCATTTTCCCATCTCTTTTCAGAAACCCTTCTCACAAGCGATTCCTTGTTCAGGAGGTAGAGAAGCTCTTGGGCTTGGGGGCTGTGGAGAAGGTTCCTCAGGACATTGAATGAAGAGAATTCTATTCTCACTACTTCCTAATCCCAAAGGAGGTCTCAGGCTCCTCGTGGATCTGCATGGCCTCAACCAGTCTCTCAAGAAATTGAAGTTCCACATGGACTCCCTGGTCTCCATCATTCCTTCCCTGGATCCGGGGGGCTGGTACACTGCTCTTGACTTGAAGGACACTTACTTTCATGTCTCCGTATTCCTGGGCCACAGGTGCTTCCTGCGTTTCATAGTGGCCAGGCGTCACTTCCAGTTCACGGCGTTATCCTTTGGCCTGTCTTTGGCCCCCAGGGTGCTCACAAGGTGAGTGACACTGGTAGTGGCTTACCTGAGACATCGCCAGGTCCAGATCTTCCCGTATCTCGACAGCTGGCTCATCAAGGGCGGGTCTCCGAAGCAGGTCCGATGGAGCCTCGAGCTGGTGTGGTTCACCTGCAATGATCTGGGCCTGTTAATAAACACAGAATAGTCCATGTTAACGCTGGCCCAACGCATAGAGTTTATTGGAGCGGTTCTCGACTCCACGCGAGCGAGGGCCTTTTTTCCGGAAGTGCACTTCCAAACCAGGTAGGACTTGATTGCCCACGTGAAGAACCATCCGCTTACCACAGCCCACGACTAATGGGCCACATGGCCGAGTGCACATACATGGTCAGCCATGCCCATCTTCATGTACGACCTCTGCAGGCATGGCTGGCCTTGCTCTCTATCCCCAGCAGGGATGTCCTGGACCGAGTGGTCATGGTGCCAAGCCACGTCTCTCTCATCCTTGGATTGGTGGCTGGATCCAAAGTCGGTGCGGCAGGTGGTTCCCTTCGTGACCCCGTCTCCGTCCCTTACCCTGGTTTCAGATGCATCTGACCTGGGCTGGGGAGCCCATCTGGACGAGCTCAACACCCAGGGCTGCTGGCTATACAGCGATCTGGGCCTTCATATGAACGTCATGGAGCTCAAAGCGGTTTGCCAGGCCTTCCAGGCATTCTTGTTTCACCTGAAGGGCAGGGTGGTGCAGGTTCTGATGGACAATACAGCTGCAGTGTACTACATCAACAAGCAGGTTGGAGCCAGGTCTTCGGGCCTTTGTTGGGGAAGCGCTCAGCCTCTGGAACTTTTGCGTGTGACATGCCATTAATCTGGTAGTTGCCCACCTGCCCGGAGCCAAGAATGGCCTGGCAGATTGCCTCAGCAGGACCTTCTTGTCTCACCACAAATGGTCACTCCCTCTGGAAGTGGTCAGCCTGATCTTCCACAGGTCCAGACAGAACAGGCAGTGCCACGTGTTCTGTTCTCTGCGGGGCAGGGACAAAGCGTACATCAGCACCCAAAGTCAAATACCGCCTTCCCGCCAGTGCCGTTAATCCACAGAGTCCTGTTCAAGGTAAAGTAAGACAGAGTATTCTAATTGTCCCGGTGTGGCCTCATCAGTACTGGTTCGCCATGCTGCTGAGTCTCTTGGCAGCCACCCCGCTGCAGATACCTCTTCGGCCAGATCTGCTGTCCCAGAACCACGGCAACCTGCTGCACCCGAACCTGGAGTCACTTGACTGCTTTGCTGCTGCGTGGTTGAGTGTGGACAAACGGGGGTGTTCCGCTGGTGTCGAGAAGGTCCTGCTGGGCAGCAGAAAACTGTCCACCTACCTATGTGGTGAAGTGGAAGCAGTTCATGTGTTGGGTCTCAGACTGACACATTCGTGTGGAAGAGGCCCCTCTGCAGGACATCCTGGTTTATTTACTACCCCTTAAGCACAAGAGTCTGTCGCTAACTTTGATCAAGGTATACCTGGCAGCCATTTTGGCGTTCCACCCTCCGCTTCAGGGCTGGTCGGTCTTCACCCATCCCATAACGGGAAGCTTCCTGAAGGGTTTGGAGCACCTTTACCCATATGTCCAAGATCCGGTCCCGCCTTGGGATCTGAATCTTGTACTGTTCATGGTCAGGGGTCCCCTCTTTGAACCCTTGGCTTCCTGCTCCCTTCTGCTTCTCTCCTGGAAGGTCTCCTTCTTGGTCGCTATAATTGCAGCCCGTAGGGTGACCAAGATCAGGGTGCTCACATCAGACTATACAGACTTCTGTAAGGACAAAGTCCAGCTGCGTCCGCACCTAGCCTTTCTGCCCAAGGTCGTCTCCCAGTTCCTCACTGGTCAAGACATTTACTTACCAGTCCTTTGTCCAAAGCTTCATGCAAAGGATGAGGAGCTCAGGCTGCATGCCCTGGATGTCAGACGGGCGCTGGCCTTCTACATTGTTGGAACAAAGCTGTTCCGTAAATCAACACAGTTGTTTGTTGCTGTCGCTGACAGGATGAAAGGTTGCCCAGTGTCAGTCCAGAGAATCTCGTATTGGATCACGGCCTGCATCCTCTACTGCTATGAGCTGGAAAAAATGCCCCTGCCGGCGAACATGACGGCTTATTCAGCTAGGGTGCAGGTGTCCTCAACAGCCTCCCTAGCACAGGTGCCGATCCAAGAGATCTGTCGGGCCGCAACCTGGTTATCCATCTACACATTTGCGTCGCACTACGTGCTGACCCAGCAGGCTCGAGACAATGCTGGCTTTGGCAGAGCAGTGCTGCAAACTGTGAGACTGTGACTCCAAGCCTACCTCCATTGATTCTGCTTGTGAGTCACCTAGAATGGAATCGACATGAGCGAGCACTCGAAGAAGAAAAAAGGTTACCTACCTTTCAGAGCTGTTGTTCTTCAGGGAGATGTGTTGCTCATGTCCATTCCATTACCTACCCTTCTGCCCCTCTGTTGGAGTTGTCGGCAAGAAGGAACAGAGAGGGCGTAGGGCCGCCGGCCCCTGATATACCACAGCATGAGTGCGGTACTCCAGAGGGCACCACAGCTGGCCCTAAGGCAAAAATCTCTGACGGGGACACATATGGGCATGTGCACCCCTGGACTGGAATGGACATGAGCAACACATCATAAGTGCCTCGCCCATTAGAGTACAGTGGGGAATCCTAATCCTATGTTTTCTGTCATTAGTCTATTACTATAAAATATTATAAATTCCTTATAGCTTTATTGCAGGATAGAGTACATTATATTGAAATAAAACAATTAAACTTCAGGTCTGTTTCATTACAGTTTTATTGTTACTAGAGTTGCAACTTAGCTCAGGTTTACAGTCCAAATTTTCATGGGTCTACCTCGCATCCTGTAAGGATAATTAAAGAATCATGAATTTAATTTTGGGTGACGTTAGTGCACTGAAATGGAGCTATGTTGTTTCATCAAAGAATGTAAAGAAATGCCAACAATAACAGTTACAAAAAGAAGGTTTCTAGCATTATGCTATAGCCTGCCAATGTTACTACATGGAATGAATTAATCATTCTAAGTAGCTGCCCTGTTCTGAATGGAAATATTTGTTCAGGAAGCATACATTTAGGTTTGTAGTGGTCCCTTGCTCTCAAATGAGGCGGGAGGTCACTCCACCTAGCTGTGTCAGGCAACAGCACTCAGGCTCGGGTCCTGCTGGTGGAGCCGAGCAGTAAGACGTCTACAGCTCTGTAGCCACCTAGTAGAGGCAAAGAAGCAGTAACAGGCTGATGCTCTAGCCCCTCAGGTGGAGCAGAGTGGTGAGCAGTCTTTAGCCCACAGTCTTCTGGCTGGGGCTGGCAGTAATTAACAGTCTAGGGCTCTGGCCCTTTGGGTGGGGCAGAGCAAGGAGCAGGCTTTAGCCTAAGCCTCCTAGATAAGGCAGCCAGCAAACGCACAGTCTAAGGCTCACTGTCTCCTGATGGCACAAGCCAAACACAGGCCTTCTGGCCTAGGGGTATAAACGTCGCCATCCCTGGGATGGGGTTGGTGTTGGGGGGCCATAGGGGGACCCGGACCCATCCGACTCCACTGGGCCCTAACAGTGGCGGAGTGTTCGGCCACTGGATCAACGGGGGATCCCGCCAAAATACCCTGACCCCTGCTCTGGCAACCAAACTGGACTAAGTCTGGTTTCCCTGGGCTACTTCCTATCACAGTTTGGAGAGGGGGTTCCGTAGTCCAAGGGTTCTCTGTCTCCTCAGGGTACACTGCACACGGCAGTCCTGGCAACTCCTCTCTAAGGATGGTTGTGACAGGTGCCACCTGGAACTGGGGTACCACTGAGCCCCCCGACGCACCAGCCTGGGCTCCCTTTTCACTATACTGCTCCCTTTACACTGTACTGCTGTGAACAGCCTGCACGTTCACCAGCACGCATAAAGATAGGGGCACACCCAGCTGCAGTTACATGCAGATGCTGTGATCATTTCTGCATGGTAAAGCTCCAGCTAAGGAACTTGCCAGCTATTCTGCACCTCCCTCTGAAGTGTAAACCCAAAATTACACCGTCTTGCACTGCACAGGGAACTGTACAGCATAAGCTCATGAAATTTGTCCCCTCCCTCAATGTGGAGAGGAATATACAACAGCTTTCTGCCCCTGAGTTATGACTCCCATACACACTTGTTTTATACAAAGCAAAAACAAATTTATTAACTGCAAAAGATAGATTTTAAGTGATTATAAGGGATAGCAAACGGAACACAGCAGAGTACCTAGCAATAAACAAAAAACGCAAACTAAGCTTAATATATTACATAGATCGGATATGAATAGCAAATCCTCACCGTATGTGATGATACAAGCAGGCTACAGTTTCTTAAGGGGCAAGCTGCACTAGTTTACAGCTTGTAATCCCCAGGTGTTCCATTCACAGGCTTAAAATCCCTTTAGCCTGGGTCCAGCACTTCTTCCAGTTCAGTCTTAGTTCCTCAGGTGTTTCCAGGAGTCTCTTTGGGTGGGGAGTCAGTGAAGAACCACGATGATGTCACTCCCTGCCTTAAATAGCCTTTGCATATGGCAGGAAACCTTTGTTTCAAAGCTTGGTTCCCATGCCAGTCAGTGGAAAAACACTGATATCCCAGGATGGAGTCCAGCACCAGGTGACATGGTCACATGTCCCTGTAGTGTCATAGCAGCCATGAGTCGAGCATCCTCAGTAAGGCCCCCAGGTGTGAAATAAGCTTCTTCTAAGGCCTATTGTTCTTACTAATGGTTCATTAACTTGAACGGGCCCTTTCCAGACAGCCATCTAGACTGAGAGTCCTTTGTCTAGTGGGAGTTCCCAATGTGTGCTCACATTTGTAACACAGATGCGTAGTCAATATTCCTAACTTCAGATACAAAAGTGATAAAGCATACAAATAGGATAATCATATTCAGTAAATCATAACTTTTTCAGTAATATCTCACATGACCTATCTTGCATAAAATACATCAGAATTATGCCATAATCATATCATCATAATATCTCTCTGAAGAATATGGGGTGCAGTGTTACATAGTCTCCTCCGGAGGCAAGGCGCTGCACAGCGTCAGCTTGGCTGTAGCAGCAGACTGGAGAGGCATATCTTCTTCTGTGGCTCCTGCTCACCTGAGCTGCAGGGCTTTTCCTATAACTTCCAGTTCCACCCCGGTACTTCTGGTTGGGGGGGAAGGGCAGGTCTGGCTCTTCCCACTGGAGGAATTAGTGATCCCTTGCTCTCAAGTCCAGAGGGAGGCCACTCTGCCTCATTACAAGGTTCAAATCTCAGGTAACTTGCTTTTTATTCTTACTGACTTACAGCTGTGCTGCTCTTAATACTGGGTTAAGAACCATCCTATTAACTTTTTCAGCATATATAAAAATTTGAATATGAATTTCTAAGAGAAATCAGCCACCCCACTTACAATAATGTATATTTAGAGTTGGCAAAATTTGATTTTTATTTTTTTACAATTTTGACCAATAATATTGATGTTTATTTTTAAGCATTTTAGATTTTTTTATCTATTTAAATTTTCATAGTTTGAGAAATTCTGGGAGGGGGTGTCAAACAATAATTATTTAATTGGAGAAGACATTGAAATTTAGTAAAATTAAATCTTTGTAACTGGTAAAACACAAGTTGTCAACATCACATGTCAGAGTATGCAAAGCAAATTTCCTTAAATGAAATTCTAATAAGTTCTCAAGCAGTATTTTTCTTTCTTAGCCTATCTGTAATTTTTGATTATTGTTCACGGAAATATTTTTCCGTTGGTTTGTTGATGGTGAAACTGATATAACCGAATAAGAATCTAATCCTTCCAAGCCTATGTATATTTCTTTCAATTATTAGGCCTCCTATATCTGGTCTTGGGTATTTTTAATGACACTGCCATTCTTCACTAAAAGCTGAACAAAAGTTCGGTATCCTTTGCACAGTAGTTTGAATTTGTCTTCAATAATACGTTACCAGAATATTGCAGTTTCCTTTTTCCTGCCCATCTTCCTCAGACCGTAATATTGCATGGCATTTGTTATATATAAAAAGATACTTAAGAAAGATAGTTCTAAAAATAGACAGAAGTGGAATTCTTGCAAATTTTAAAACTCTTTCTGTTCGCAAGAACAGAAGAAAAGCATAGAGAGGTAGTAGAATGTTTCTGTGACCAAAACCAAGCCCAAGTGATTTGTGTTAATAGTTTGTTAGTTAATCCAAGTTGCCTTTGTTATGGAAGGATATTATATCGATCTTTAACTTGTCTCATGATGCTGAATAATCTATTTTGGGTAGGTTAAGCTTGATTTCTGACCTCGACAGTGTCCTTTTTCATGCTCTTCCTGTTAAGTAGATTAAATATATATGTATTTGGTTTTGGACAGGGTGGACCAAGTAAACTAGTACAGAAGCACTTGTCTGGATTATTCAATAGTATTGCATCTTTTTACCATCCTTCAAATAATGGTCGCTGGCTGGTGAGTTTGTTATGCTTTGATTTTAAGACTAAAGATTTTAAATTTGGAGTGGGATTATAATTTTATCCTGAATTTTTCACTGCTGTGCTCTTTGCTCTTAGTAAAAGAGTATATGCTGCTTTATGCAAACCATTTCATCCTATAATAGATTACTATGGACTATGTATATACTTTAAAAAATAAATTTCCAAGAAAACACTAGTATGATGTGTGAAATTAAACTGAAAAGGAGCCAGAAAACTACCCCATCTATTAAGAAAACATGGCTTATTTTTTAACTGTCTTAAGTATAAGCTGTGAAAATGAACATGTCAAATTAAACTTGCTGTTAGTCTTTGTTGTGTCTGTCAGTTTTTCAAGAACCTAGTAAAACCTGATTTTGGAATAACTGATCATATGATTCTAGTGTCTGAAGCACACTTTCTTCGTTAAGAGAATATGATACAATACTGACCTACATTTGTAGGTTTAGCAGAATCTAACTTTGATTAGTCAACATGAACTGAGCTTTTGTTAAAAGCACAGCTAAAAATCCACTATTTAACATTTTATGCCATTTTTGTTCTAATATTTAGTATTGAATTTAGACTGTAGCTTAGTTTTCACAGTTAAAATTGATGTTCCAGTTCTCAACAGAACTGGATTTTTCTATGTCTCTCTGTGCACAGTACCTTTCAGAGATAAAATGAGCTTTTTTTAATCTCCAACAATTATTTTTAATTAGAAGTATCCTAGAAAAACATATGAAAAATTATTGGATCCAATTCTGCCTTCATACAGCTTTCTTGAATGGGAGTTGCTTGTGCGTAAGTTAGGGCAGAAAGGAGCTTACTAAAAGGCAATTTACTATTGCAAATATTACTGGTGCAAATATTTCTGGTGAACAATTCGCTGCACTGAATTCCAGCAGTGCTGTCATAAATTAGGTTTGGTTCACAGACTAGGTTAACTTAGTCAGTCTTTCTTGGTGCTTTTTACATTAACTCTTTGTCACTGGAAATAGATATTGACGCATGTGAATAGTGAACACAAGGGCAGGTACCTTTCCCAACCTGCTCTGCAGATACAGTCCATGAAGTGGGGTAGATCCCTTAACAACCTTAAAGCTGGGTTTCTTGACCCTCAGAGGATCCTTGGACGACTTAGAGGTATTGTAGTGGGTCCTCTACCAGGCAGTGCAGGGCATCTCCCCTGGTAGCTGGCACAAGTTAGTGGCAAGGCTGCTCTAACTCATGCCAGGGTCCTGCCTCATTCCTGAGCAGCTCCAAGATCACAGGATGGCTTACATATTCCAGAATGTTTCAAGCATATCCTCTGCACATTCATATTTATGGAAGATCTCCATTGCTGGTAAGTAATCTTCATTTATCTGAGTTTTTTCTAGAGCTAATTTAGTCATTGTACAGAGTATATAAGCATGTGTTTTAAATGTTTATAGAAATGATTAGGAATGACATGTACAGTGTAGCTTGTAATGTTCTGGGAACTGAATTCTCATAGTGAATTCTGAACATTTAGATTTACTACATTCCTGCGGTTCTTATCCATTTTGAGCAACTGTCCTGAAGTTAACACAGCTTATTTTTGAGTACCTGGTATAGGAAGGATATATCAAGTTTTTGCCACTGTCCATTCTCACTGCTAATTACTTGAAATTGATTGTTTCCTCTGGTTTATATATTCAACAGAACAAGTTGATGAAACTGCTTCAAAGGTTACCAAGTAGTGTTGTTAGAAGACTGCATCGTGAGCGTTACAAGAAGAAGACTTGGCTAACTCCTGTGCCTGATAGCCATAAACTTACTGATCAAGATGTTACAGACTTTGTAGAATGCATTATTCAACCTGTCCTTCTGGCTATGTTTAGTAAAACTGGAAGCCTAGAGGCTGCTCAAGCCCTACAAAATCTTGCACTAATGCGTCCTGAGTTAGTAATTCCACCTGTACTTGAAAAGTAAGTTACAGTGAAGAAACATTACTGCAAATAGAAGTTCAGAGCTTGCCCCCCAGCAGCCATAGTGAGCCAGAGAAGAATTTCCTTGATGAAGGGGAGTACTTGGGCTGGGGGAGCTGCTGAATTAGGTCGGATCCACACCCATCCCTGCAGCTAGGTTAGTCGGGGTGTTGTCAAGTGAAGGAGGAAGTGCTTTTTAGTTTTTGTGCTCAGCTGCTCCCTGGCTCCTGGAATGGCTGGGGCTGTTGCTAGCTAGCATAAATTAGAATTGCCTTCAGGCTGCTCTAATTTATGATGGAGACTGTCAACAGACAGTTTCAGGATCAACTGTAAGCCAGTTTTGCACCCCTCACTCCTGAGCTGTGCTGAGCTCTCCTTGTCACAGCTCACAATCTGGGCCAAAGTTTAAATAAGTATCTTTAATGTTATCTGAGTAGCAAAAAGTGTGTAATATATTACATATTTATATTGATTTTTCAATTTTCTTTGACAATGATACATTGTATTGTTACAGGTAGGTAAAAAATTTGCTTCAATGTTGCCTTTGATTTTACAAGAAAACTGCAAAAATAGCACTCATCTGGAATGTTTTGGGCCCCCAACTATAATTGAAATTCAGTATAAAAATCAAATGAACTGGCAACAACATAATCCCCTTTACTGTTCTTACCATTTCCCTTCAAACTACCAAAATTGTAAAACCATTGCACCATCCCCTTCCAGAGAATATAATTGAACTTTGCAGTGTCTGAAAAATTAACCTCCCACATTCCTTTATTTACTCGCTACATTTGTTACATATAAAAATAACATAACTGCTCTTCTAAGTAAGGCAACAGTGGTAATATATTTATTCTGGGTTAGGGATGACTGCATAATTAAGTAGTGGAGCATAATAAGGCTTATATTGCTAAATGCTATTGTCTCAATACACTTAATGCAATGCTCTGTTCTGTGTAGGCACATCTGAGACTTGTAATTTAGTGTGTTTTGAATGAAGTAGTGCAGATGTGACACGGTGACTCAGTATGTCCTTGAACTGTCATGAGAATAATAGGAATTATTTCACAATTATCACTATATGGGGTGCTAAAGAAGTGCCCTATATAAAAAAGCACAGGACAGGTAAAAATTCAACTCCAGTATTTTATTTGTGTAATAAATGTGAGCTTTAATTTTTAACAAGATGTCTTGAAATACAGGGCTTTCTTCAGTTAATGGGTTAATATAAAACTGTTAAACGTTACATCTTTATTTAATTTTGATATTTAGAGACAATAAAGACCAAGATTTTGTTCTACATATAATTTTTGAAATCCATAAAGAGCTCATATTTTAAATATATCTGAACCATTTATCTAGATAGTATTTTAATAATATGGGCTTTTTTGACTGACCCATAGCACCTGTAATAGTCAGTCTTTAGTTTTTGTTTTGTTTTTAATTTTATTGCCCTGGATCTAGTCCAGACAATGTACTGGAATCACCCATAATTTATTCAACAATAATTCTGTGGGACACTGGTGGTGAACAGCTCTGCTCAGATGAGAGGAGCATGCTTTAAAAGAAAGGAGTTATTAAATTCACTGTGCAGTGAAATACAACAAAAGGTTTGGACTATTGGATAATTTCTAAAAGGAACATTTTAAACTGACATAGTATTGTTTATCTAATTTCATCAGGTATGGTTTTTCTTTTAGAAGTTTACAATTTTTAGCTGTTTTTAATCTGCCTTTTTCTTCAATCTCTGTAGAACATACCCTGCACTAGAGACATTAACAGAACCTCATCAGCTTACGGCTACTTTAAGCTGCGTAATTGGCGTAGCTCGTAGCCTGGTGTCTGGGGGCAAGTGGTTTCCTGAAGGTCCAACACACATGCTACCTTTGTTGATGAGAGCGTTGCCTGGTGTGGATCCAAATGACTTTAGTAAATGCATGGTAAGTATATAAATCTCAGATTTTCCTAAAGTATAAAATACAGTCTGCCTATTTAGGGTTACTTTGAAGGCTCTTTAATTTTGATCTCACATTATGTTTCCAAAGGATTTTAGGTCACTCTTCATATTAAGGTTCCATTTATAAAAGATTAATAAATGATTAATAGATGTTATAAACATATTACAGATATGAATAGTATGTGTACATAGATAACCCTCAGTGCATCAGTAAAAAGTATAGATCATTATAAGCAACTTGTTGACCTCCATCAAAATATAACAGTTGACTAACCATTTATTAAATCACCCATAATTAGGGCTCCGTGTCTGTCATGGAGGTTGCGGAAGTCACGGATTCCATGACTTTCCGTGACCTCTGTGATTTCTGCAGGTGCCAGTGTGCCTGACCCTAGGGCTGCTTAAGTAGCTGGCTCTGGGGCCAACTGCTCAGGTGGCCCCTGGGACAGCCATATCAGCTGCTGCTCTGGTGGGTGGCCAGCCGAAGCAGCCGTGGTCTGCTGGCCCTGGGTGGGCGGCTGGTCAGAGCAGCCCCGGGCAGTGTTTCCCCGGGTGGCCAGCTGGAGCAGCCACAGTCTGTGACCCCAGGCAGCGGTTCCTGGCCAGCCAGCCCTGGACAGCAGTCCCGTGACTGGCCTCTGACCTTTCCATGACTTTTACTAAAAATACCCGTGACTAAATTGTGGCCTAACCTATAATCACAAATTGACCCTTAGTAAAACAATTTATGAATGGAGCTGCGATATAAAGTGCGGTTGAATTCTGACATACAGAAGGTTTTTAGGCAAGAGACCTATGTGAGAATTGGAGACAAAATTCCCTACATCCCAAAAAAATATATCGAAGCTGTGGCACGAAGCATCTATTTATTACTGCATCATCTGGATGGATTTTAGCCAGGCAATCCATGTAGTTTGTGGACCCACTGACCACGCTTTGTGGCTTGTCATAGACCACCCTTCTATGCTGCTGTACAGCAGTACTCTGCAGTGCATATACAGTGGACTCACCTTGAATAGCCTTCAGCTCAGTGAACTGAATGGCACGTTTGGTTATTGCGCATCTGTGCAAGGGATGGGGGCAGAAATTTGCCTCTAAGAGTATGTCTACATTTGAAATTCAGATGTAATGGTAGTGCAGGTAAGCAGACCCACACTAGGTTTAATCTAGCTAGCACTGGTAATGATAGCAGGGAAGACTTTGCAGTAGACACAGCAATCTGTGAACACTCACAGGGTCCCCGATGGACTTGCAATGGGTTGGGTAGCTCATGCTGAAGCCTGTGCTGTCATATCTTCATTACTATTATTACCTGCACTAACTAGATTAAAGCTAGCACAAGTACCCCTACCTGCATTACAATTGCACCTTAATTTGCAGTGTGGACATATCCTAAAGGTCTGATCTAAAGTTCATTGAAGTAAACAGAAAGATTCTCACTGACTTCAGTGGGCATTGGATCAGGTCTGAAATGCCCATATCTTAGGGACTCATGCTGATCAGGTATTTAAACAATATATATTTGACACCTAATGTCACTTTCACATTTGATGCATCTTTAAAAGTAGCATACCTATACATATTTTACATTTTAGGTTGGAAGTCTCTCTTCCTTAAAATTCCATAATTGAATTGTACAAAATAAGATAATCTTACAGAAAACGGAATTATTTTCTGTACTTGATTTTGGTAGTAACCAATACAGAAGTTTTCTGCCTTGAATGAAAGATATTAATAAAAGTTTCCAAAACAACTAATTTTTTTCTCATTTTTTTTTACAGAAAGTTTGTAAAGATTTCCTGTTCTAATTAATGCCTCAAGCTTTAAATCCCATAGATTGTTTTAAATCTCATCAACTTTTAATATGTATAATGTGCGTTGAGACATGTTTGCAACTCCCAACAGATCACATTCCAGTTTATTGCAACGTTTTCTACTCTGGTGCCTTTAGTAGATTGTTCATCTGTGCTGCAAGAGAGAGATGATCTCACAGAGGTAAGAATGCTTCCTAGACGTAAAATATAAACTACAAAACATTGCTTACTCTAGTAGTACAATAATGATCTCTCTATAGGAATACAATTTAACTGCCTTCTTGTACAAGTGTGTTACCAAAAGTCTTAGAGGGGCATCCTGAGAACGTTGCCCTGCATAGTTAAAAACGACATACTTCCTATTAGTAACAGCTTAATATAAGAGAAATAATTTTCAAAATCTTAAATCGTTTCACTGTTTAGGTTTACTGAACTGAGCAATGAAAATTGATCCCTTTTCACTTCTCAGTTATCATACATTAGTACAATATTGCAGTGTTTGGAGATATTTTAAATCCAAACTGTATTTGATACTCAAAAAAACCCAAAAACCATAGGCTTCTGTTAGTGTTAGGTTCTGTAAAACCACGTGGTAGTGCCCCTTTAATGTGTTTACAATAAATCCAACAAAGTATGTAGACTGAAGACTTGTTAATGAGATATATTCCACCTCTCATTTTTAGTCCAAATCTGGCCCAATTTGGTATTGACTAAAATTAATAATTTAGCTGTTTGGTAGCCTCTTGGAAAGGAGGTTGAACAGTGAGTTTCCACGATTGCCACCTTCACAAATCCAAAAATGGAAATGATTTTCTTAATAATTTAAAAAAAAAAAAAAAGCAAGCAAGTGCTTCGCTGCTTTTTTGTCAGTTTTGAACTCTTAGGGGAAATCACCCTTTTTGTGCATGATCATTTCATTGAAGTCATCCTAAAATGCACCACACTGGGGGACCTTTTCCCATTCATTGCTAGTGGGTAGGTGGAGCCCTTATCCAAAACCATCCCTTCCCCAGGCTTTGATCTCAACTCTTTGCTCTATCCTCTACTACCCCCTCCCTCCCTTTGGGCACTGTCCTTCTTGCTCCATCTGCATCCCCTAAACACTGCCTCCATCCAGCACCCATGCCTGGAAACAGTTTTCTCTACTGTGCTCCCCCACTTCCCACTCACCTTTGATTCTGTGTCCCTTCCTCTCCCCACTTAGTGTTGAATAGAGGAGAGGATTGGGTAGGAGCGGCCCACAGAGGCAGCTCCTCGCCCCGTGCCACCCTCTGCCTCTCCTCCCCCGCTTCTTTGCTTGCCCCACAGTCTGTTGTTCCCATGGTTGACACAAACTGTTTCAGCTGGGGAGCAGATGGATTCTACAAATAGAGCAGCGGCCCCTGCTGGTGGCAGCTGCGGTCCAATACTTGCAGTTTAGTCTCTGAGCAGTGGCCCTTTATGGCTGTGTTCAGAACTGTATCATCAGTTACAGCTCAGGCGGAAATTCTGAGCTGCTGGAGACTTCTCATTCTCATTCAATGTTAATACCAGAGAATCACAGCACTCACGAAAATATAGCAAGAGTTTGCACCCAGAGTTCCTAGTGTACAGATAGCATGAAAAAATCTACCATCACAATTAGCACTAATTGACATCCTTGTTGGAGATAGCTGTGGGACCAAGGATTTAATGGCCGTGGAGACAGAACTACTTTCACCCTCAGAGGTTAAACCACCAGATTGCAGGGCCAGGCATGCTGGTAGGACAGTATAAAGAAGATTGGATTGTGGCTCCCTTCTTGGACTGTAGATAAAACGGACTGCAATACTAAGTTCTCCAGTCTGTCGATCCAAGTGCTAACCTTACTTAGAAAGTATTTTTTAAAAGGTAGTAATTTAGGGAATATAAATATATATTTAATTAGGAAAGTTAAATGTTCAGAGTCTTTCTTCTTTACATTGGAAAACTGTAGGTGGAGAGAGAATTGTGCTCTGCTACTGCTGAATTTGAAGATTTTGTTCTGCAGTTTATGGACAGGTAAGTGTATATACTAACTTCAGCATGAAAATCTTCAAAGTAAGATTCTTTTTTATTCGTTTACTAAATCTTGATTTTTTCCAATTGTGTAGATGTTTTGGACTCATAGAAAGCAGCACACTAGAACAAACTAGAGAGGAGACTGAGACTGAGAAGATGACTCATCTAGAGAGTTTAGTGGAATTAGGTCTTTCTTCCACTTTCAGTACAATCCTCACTCAGTGTTCAAAAGAGATATTTAAGGTATGTGGAACTTTTGTACTGAAAAAAGAAAATGTTTACCTTTGGTTCATTTTCAGTTTTGTACAAGGAGGATTTTGTTCTTTCTATGATAGCAAAGCGCTTGTACATTTGATGAGTCTTCTCTCTTGATGATGGCCTCACGTTTGGACTTCTGATGAGAACCTGGAAAAGAAGAACTAAATGCTTCATGATGTCTGCTTTGTCAAATAATACAATGATGTGCTCCAGTACAAAAGTCTTAGCCAAAACTTACTCTAAAGTGTATGCTCTACACTTAATACTCTTACTAACAGATAATCTAAAACAGAAGTAGAGGTCAATTTGGTTTAACAAGGTTCCCCCTTCATCTGCTAATGGTGACTACTGAAGTCCCAGATACCGCCTTCTCTCCCCCAGAGGTTTGAAATTACTGTGGCTTCTCTGCCCACCAGTGTTATAAGCAAAGTCCTTCCCTGAATCTTATAGTAAAAACTCTGGCCTTGTGATATTTAAATTACAGTTTATGTGTGTTTGGACACTTAGCATGCAAAAATTAAGCTGCTTCATCAAGCGTTCATGAAATATAGTAGTGTGTATGGCTTCTTTTGGTTTAATATAAACCTTCTAAGTGTTGTTGCTGTTATAAAGTATTAATCTGTATATCTTCCAGTTGAGTGGGTTAATTGTTTCATTATTTGGATAGTAAGTAGTCACCTGCAGGCTGCACTGCATTTTATCTAACTTGTCCTACAGATGGGTGACAGAATTAAGTTCTTTTCTTTTAAATGTCACTTAACAAAATATTTAAGGCTCTTCCCCTTCTATGGGTCTAGCTTTGTAGGATGTGAGGAAAAGTAAAGATGCTTGTATGTGGGGATAGGAACTAAACCTCCAGTTGCAAACCTTCTGAAAAGCCAAAGTGGAGGCAGGGAAAGCAGCTGATCCAGAACCGGTCCAGCACCATTGCCAGGATCTGGCTCTTTTCACCCAATATGGCGGCAGGAAAATGTGTGTTTTGGGCCACTCAGTTGTGAGGAGGGAGGGAGGTGAGAGCCTACCACAGAGGGAGTGGGATACTTCTCTGAAGAGTTCTGTGGCTTGCTTGATGAAAGCCTCTTCTTTTTTGTGTGTCTTTTTTTGGAAGTATCCTAAAGCTGAATTGGATATTGGATATAGACTTCCCCTGCTAACCAGCAATAGGTCTTTGATTTCCTCTAGCTGCCTTCATTCCCATGGGGGACCCATGAAAAAAAGAAAAGGAGGACTTGTGGCACCTTAGAGACTAACAAATTTATTTGAGTATAAGCTTTCATGAGCTACAGCTCACTTCGTCGGATGCATGGGGGAAAAAGTTCTCAGACTGTGAAGCTGTTTGTTCCAAACATATTGTAGCATCCTTATCTTCCAATGCACTGAACTTGACATAGTCTGCAGAAGCTTCCTGTAACAAACCAGCCATGCCATACAAGCAAGGAACTATGCAGGATTTTCTCTCGCACAATAAGTTGCTGTCTTTCCCCTTCTTCTCACCCCCCGCCCCAAATACACAACACAACATCTATAACTAAAGCTGATTGAATGGGTGATCTCTCCATACTGAACTTTCAAGCATTCTGAGTATTTAAAATGATTCTGCAGAATATCTATTTCTGACTTTCCAGGTCCATGTTTCTTCTGCTTTTATTTGACATGCGCTTTTGACAGCAACATTTTACAGAATAACAATGAGGACATGATTTGCCGCACACATGCATCACCTCTATTCATAGGTGCAGTACTGCAATACATTGCTCTGTTCAAAAGATGGTTGATGAGATAAATTTTTTTTCTCTTCTGTATTCCACTTAGGTTGCTTTGGAAAAAGTTTTTAACTTTGCTGTTTCAAATATATTTGAGACAAGAGTTGCTGGTCGGATGGTTGCTGACATGTGCCGGGCTGCAGTAAAAGTGAGAAAAAGAGAACTCTTATTTCACTGGGAGTTTAATTTACATACAAGACTATTACTACTTACTGAACCTGCATTACTATTGTGGAAAACTTTAAATGTGTTTGGAAATTTAGGTTTTTCTTACAATCTATCTGTAATTATCCTGCTTAAAATCTGATAGTTGTAATGGGATGAAAATGTAACAGGTTAAATAGTTTGTGAGTATAGTTTAAAATCCATAGGACTGCAAGTTTGAGATGCAGTTTGTGTTACACTTTAAATATACCATTGTGCTTGCTGAGAATTAAAAGTGTGGAATCAAACTCCAACCATCAAAAAGTTTTAGGTTGAATAACAGCCAAGCTGAGTAAGGTCCTGTTCTTATTTCTTTACTTTTCTGTTGTAAATAATGTTGTGAGATGATGCTAATTATTCTTCTTGTTTATCACCATAAGATCTCCTTGTTTAAATTGATTATTTATGATGATGTTTTCAGTGCTGCCCTGAGGAATCTCTGAAGCTCTTTGTGCCCCATTGCTGCAGTGTTATAACTCATCTTACCATAAGTAAGTTCAGAAGATTTCAAATGTATTCCACTAGCTTCGTACAGGATTGAGTTTTGCTGATCTAAAACATAGAATTGGTGTTTTAAAATCAGCATCTACTCTTTGGAGAATATTCTTTTTTCTTTTATAAATTAAAGTCATCTGACTGACGGGGAAAGAATGAGTGAGAAGAGAGTGCTTTTATTAGGATGTGTGTAGAAAGATTGTTTGTAAACAAATTCTAAAGAAATGTGGTTTCCAAAAGTCATTTCAAGAGATAAATATTAACAAACTTTTCATCTGCCATGTTTAATAAAAGCACTTATAAGAATAGATTTGACTCTCTGATTCCTGAATAAGTATTAAATAAATGCATTTACTTCTTGACGAACACACTGACTGCATTGGCATCTGGTGGGTGGGAATTAAATATGAATTTGAAGGTTGGGGGTGGTTAAACATCCATAAATGTAAGACTCTGGATGTGAATGGCTGAGCTGATTTGTAATACTCATGTGGGTTTAACTTTTGAAATTGGAAAACCTTCAGATATGAACATTTAACTTCCATATAACAACAGTAGCGCTTAATACTTTTGCTGTTTAGATGATGATGTCTTGCATGATGAAGAGCTAGATAAGGAGCTACTCTGGAACCTTCAGCTTTTGTCAGAGGTACTGCAAAGAATGTTAAAAGTTACATTTTGGTTGTCTCTTTGCATGTCTGTTCCATCGTTGGCTCAACTTTAGTGCCATTGGGCGGAAAGAAGCAGTTCATTTTTGCTATTGCACTATTATACTTAAAGTTTATATGTAGTATTTCATATAGTCTTTTTCCTAAAGACTGCAGAATTAAGCAAGAGTGGGTAATATATGATATCCATTACAGAAAATGAATGTTTTAGTTATATGGGAAATAAATTTAAAGCATTTGGTTCTGGTACCAATAAAGGACAAGGGATGAAACTGTGCAAGAGAAGATATATATTTTAAAATGAAACTTGAAAAGATCCACTTGTGAAGGCAGAAATCTTGCACATGATGGAGGTTGGACAGCACTGGGACTTGGCGAGGCCATAGAATCAGGAGTTGCTGTTGCATTAGTCAAGTTGATATTGTTTCATGTAGCAGCAGAATTGGATGTTTCTGTACAAATTTAATGGAGCACCACTTTAAGAGTTAGTTTTATACCAGGTACTGTGGACTTGTGTTGATCTTTATTATCCTGTGCTACAGCTCTTGAACTTCATTGGTTATGTTTACGTCTGAATGTTTCTACCATTTATTAGATCACTCGAGTGGATGGAAAGAAGTTGCTGCCATACAGGGAGCAGCTTGTGAAGATTCTGCAGCGAACCCTGCATTTAACCTGTAAGCAGGGTTACATTCTGTCTTGTAACCTACTGCACCATCTTCTTCGTTCTACTACACTTATCTACCCCACAGAATACTGCAGTGTGCCAGGTGGCTTTGACAAGCCTCTTTCTGAATACTTTCCTATCAAGGCAAGGATTTTCATTTATTTAGGATTAGAGGATTTGACAACCTTTTTTAAAAATGCTACTCTATTTTATTTGTTTTTATTTCAAGATTTATCAATACAGTGAATATGGAAAGTGTAATTGAAAGATGCTTTAAACTTTGAAAACTGCATTGCAAATTAGTAGATATATTAACTGAAATAAATGTACACTAGTAGCTGAAAAGATTAATGCTAAATATTATGTTGAATAGCTTAATGACATGGAGCACACTTAGTATTGCTGATGTTCACACTAGTATATTTAAATAGTATAAAGCAAATTTATGATGATTATAGTTTTGTATTATGCCTAAATGTAGCAATTTATGATGAGCTGACTTGAGACCTGACAATCATGAGATGCATGAGATGCAGGTAAATTGCTGTTAGCTTTAAAGTTGAGCAGCAAAGTTTTGGGTTCCTCAACACTCCACCGACCCTCCTTTTTTTTTTTTTTTTTTTTTTTTTTTTTTTTTACATAAAAAGTCTAGACCTAGAAAATATTAACATCTCTGATAAGGTCTCCCAAAGCATCGTTACCTCACCTCCATATCTCATGAGTCAGACTTATAGCCCTTCCTAGTTCCTCTTCCCCACATGTGGGGACGTATGATTTCATGAACAGTGGGAAATGTATGCAAAATAAGTAAATATGAACATGTGGTTTTTTTAAGAACCTAATTTTCCACTGCCTTGCTCTTTGTTTAATCATTTATACCATTAGAAAGTGGTTGGGAAACAAGACCATTTTATAAAAGGATCAGAACAGAGAAATATTAAACAAATATTTTAGGAGCGATATTTAAAGAAAAATAATCAGAATAAATGTACAGTGAAATTACACTCACATTTAAAATATAAATAGATGCAGCAATAGTAACAAAACATTAAATTGCAACTTGAATATTTTGCTTGCCTTTTGGTTTTTATCTTCTTTGTGTTGACATACTAATATACAACAATGAGCAAGTTGTCAGCTGGTTTTCAGGTTATTAAGGGAGCCTTTTCTAGCAATAAAATTACATTTTAAGTAATCAGATTGTCTTTTGAAAAACTCCGAAATTGTAGTGGATGTCATCTTCATTGGTGGAAGCTAGTGCAGTTTTGTTGTATATATTTGTGTATAAAATCAAGTCATGTAGCTTTCTACCACTTGTTACTTCCATTATATGCATGCCTCAAAAAAAACCCTGTCATTCTGAATACTCATCCTGAAACTGAGGAGAAAACCTAATACTTCAGAGTTAATTATGCATACCACATGCTTTCTAAACAGACACTTTATTCCAACTGCTAATTGTCATAAAAATCTATCATATGCTTCTTATAATATTTGTTTCTCTCTTAACTTGTCATTCTACAAAGTAATATCCATGGAAGACTTGGATATTTTTCCAAAGATGACAAGTAACAGCAAGCTCTTTTTTACAAATGGACAATCCCTGTAATCTTAACTTTCCTCTTTACTGATTGTTTCTGAGGTCAACCAAACTAAAAGTTTTAGATGTAATTTGATAAGATTATATTCTTAACTAACTGCATGAAGATAGGCAAGAACCGGAGCTGAAGAAGGTGTTCGCGATGAGTTGCCAAGGATATGACAGTTAGCTGATTTAGAGCTGTTGCCATCATAAGCAGATATCAGCAGGTGTCTGTGAACTTGGAGGAAAGACAGGTGTTTAAGTACCTTGATTTTGTACCCTGTCTGAACTCTGAAATCACAAAATAGAAATCACAAAATAACAGGCCCCTTCCTATCTCAGGTATGAGTTGCTACAGCACAAAGCTTTTCTAATGTGCTGAGTCATCCCAAAATGTGTTAATGCAATATTTAACTGCAGAACTATCCTCCAAATTGTAGTAGCAAATTCCTGAGCCTTTTGAGGGTTTTTATTTTGATTTCAGCTGACACTGGTTTCTCTATTAAACATACATACCGATTCTGACCTAAAAGTAATTACAATATGATGGCTATTTGTTCTTATGTGAAATAAGATGGGATTTCCCCGTGGACATGTCCACATTGTATTTGGGACCCGTGTTAGAATGTCTTGGTCAAGAGGTCAGACACTGAATGAGCATAGATCCTGAAATAACCTCTTGTTCCTAACAGTGGTTTCTCCAGAAAAAATATTGAGCTGAATATGAGGAATCTGTGCTGTCATTGTCTGTTGTGCATCTCTTCTGTAGGTAGATAACTTAAGTTCTAGGTTGTCAGGGACTGTGTTTATACAGTACCTACCACAGTGGGGACCTAATCCGTGACTGGGGCTCTTGGGTTGTACAAAATCTCTCTCAATGCACACTAGCTGGCAGCAGTCCTTCTTTTATGTTAACATGACTATAACTTATTTGCATTTGATAACTTTCTTGGCAAAATCTGGGTAATTAGAATGGGTGACCTCAGATTACCTTCATTTCTCCAAACTGGACACATTACTACATCACAGGGGAGTTCAAATAAGCTTTGTAAATTATTAGACTGAATTTTGATGACCTGGAATGGGAATGTCAAACTTCAAATTTGTTTTTTATAATGAATGAGTATACCAAATTTCAGGATTGTTTTAAAAGAGCGAGTGATTGAAAACGGATAAAATAGGCTAACCTTTTGGTGACCTCTGATGGAAAGATCAAAAGTCAGAGTTAGAATTTGGGGTATTTTGTATATCTGAGGCCTATAAGAGAGGGATTGTGTCAAATGGTAAGAATCTACTTCAGTGAGAACATCAAAATTGTCAGCGAGTTATTCCTTGAAAGTATATCTTTTATATTCTAGCTATTTGTTGCAGGTTTCATATTGTTCTTGGATTGCCAACTAGATTTGAGTATAAATTTAGCTCCTTGAACTTGCAGTTATTTTTACTTATGGGTAGTCTTATATTTGAAAGTGATGTTCTTCATATCTGTTAACTTTTTAATTAATGTTTGCTTCACATTTTACTAAGGGGAAGTGTCGTTTTGTTTTTGTTCTTATAGGACTGGGGTAAACCAGGTGACTTGTGGAACCTGAATATCCAGTGGCATGTTCCTTCATCTAAGGAAATAACCTTTGCCTATTACTTACTGGATTCTTTTCTTCAGCCAGAGCTCACCAAGCTAGAGCATTATGCAAATGGAAAACAAGAAATGTCCAGGTCAGTAGTATCATGTGGGATACACTAGGTGACTCTATCCATATACATTAGCAGCTGCACTTTGCGTTGCTTATGCTCATAGGCTAGCATCTATTGCATAGGCTACTCCTGGGGAAATTCTGTACCAAAAAATTAAAAATTCTGCACACACTATTTTAAAATTCTGCTTATTTTATTTGTCAAAATAACACAATATAATCATACCAGTTTCAATTATTTTGGTAGTTTATTTCAAAATACCTGTCAGCAAGTATGTCTGTAACAGTATAGACACCAAAAAAGATTCAGGAAAGTTTTCTGACAAATAGATTCCTTACTAGGCATATTAATACAGAACTTTGAGTAATTCATTTAAACTACAATACAGAACCATATTTCCTGCATCTCTCAGAAGCAGTGCAAAGACTTGTGGGAGTCAGGGGTAATGGAGGAGCTGAGGGAGGGGGAAGGAGCCTGGGAGTGAACCTGGAGGGTTGTTAGGTATGGGTGGGAGAAGAATGGAACAGGTTTGGGGAGGAAGAGGGATTGTTAGAGAGTTTCCCCCATGCAGACCCTGGCTGACTCTTAGCCTCTCCCATTCAGTCAGCTATATCTGCCCCTGTTCCCATGTGTCCTTGCACTCCTAGTCCCTGTGTGTCCCTCCACCCCCACTCAGACACCCACTCCCCATCCCAATGTGGTCCTGCACCCCCTCAGCCAGCCCCCTTCCCCCATCCCCATGTATCTCTGTGCCCCCACTCAGCCCCCTGCCTTCCCCCATGTGGCCCTGCACCCCCCCCCCCCCCATGTTGTCTCCACCCTGCCGCCCCGGCCCTGGACCTCCACTCCCATTCAGTCCTTGCCCCAGTCTGTCCTCCCCCACTAGCCCTTATGAACCCCTGTTTGTGACCCCCGGAACGTCCATCTGAAAACTCTGGGCATTTTGGTGGATGCCCCTTTCTTTAAATATGTGACAGATTCTTTTGAACTATAGTCAGAAACATCACAATGTAAAAGTCCTTGAACATAGAGGTCTTTGCATCAATTTAACCTTCTTCCTAAAAGTACATGGACCTGTTGTTTTATAACTCATAAGTAGTATTATCTGATCAAGGTAAGCACTAAGTTTTTAGTGGTGTCCTTCATGAAGACAAACATATGGGGCCCCTCCAGCTCTCTGTGTCCCGGTGAGCAGGTTCCCACGTTTTCATATATCCATGACAACCTCTTACCTGCTCCTGTCAATCATCTCTCTACAGAAATCCAGCCAAAAATATATTTTAAAAAGGAGCCAACCAGAGTGGAATTTACATGGAATTTACAACCCATTTCTCTGGTTATATATCCTTTTTTCTTGCCCTGTGTCTGTCTTTTCTATTTATATTTAAGCTTTTCAGGGCAGGGACCGTCTCTGAATCTGTTTATATAGGGTGTAGCATGATGAGATCTCTGTCTTGGTCGGGGTGTATAGGCTTTCTCACAATATTAAAAAAATAAATATTGAGGGGGAAAAAAAGCAGTAGCAGGGAAATAAATTCAAGAGCTTGAACTAGAAAATGAGAGGAAAACAGGGCAAGAGACCTAATAGAGGCCATTAGTGGTATTGCGGTTGGCTGGTAGGTAAGGGTTAGGGATGAATCCTAGATGAGTGCTGTGTACCCAAGTACAGAGATGTTTGAAATTTGTTAGTGCTTGAGTTCCTTTTTCTCCAGAAGTTGCCAACTCCAATAGTTTGACTCCATTGTCTGAGAACTAGAAATCACATTTTTGTGGATATTTGTCCTGGAAATAAAAGCACATACTTAGCAGTTTATGCTTAAGCCATATACAAAAATCAGTCGGGAGTAAATTTCCTTAATATAAATATTTCCAGTCACTTTATAATGAAGTCATACAGGTGAAGATGAATGAAAAATTCAAATGTAGACATCAGTGTTTAAAAATATTAAGGATTCTTCACATCTAATGCATAATAGCTAAGGATTTTGTAATCAAGGAGCAGCACTTCCCCCAAAAAATTAGTTAAGAATTCAAAAAACAGTGCCAGGAATTATTTTAAAATGTATAAACTCTGCTCATCACAAGCCTTTTTAATAAAAGGACAGAGGACTAACTTTGTAACTAATGTAAATTTTCAATATAATACACAGGTCCCCCCTATATGATGGAAGCGATCTAAGTTTTGATTTTAGGAGGCCACTCGTTACCAATAGTTAGGAAAAAGTTATTTTGCTCTTCAAAATCTACAGTAGCACAGAGATAGCAAAACATTAACACTGTTAAAAAAAAATCTTCCTGGGAAAATGATCCCCTTCACACTAGAACATTTTATGTAATGAAGAAAATAAAAATTTTCAGATAATCTTTGGGGTTTGGAAAAATCAGTGTTATCTGTGCATTAAATTAGACTCTTCATCTCGTGCTGCAGATGATTTCCCTCACTATTTCAGGATGGTGTGCAAAATAAATAATTCAGAAAACTAAACTGTTGAGGGTTAGAGCTTTGTGAAAGGAGGTGCTTCATGAAAGGATTTTATGAAATGGTCTTTAAGATTAATGAATTAAAGGATCAGAAATGCTTAACTTGCCTGCAGAGCACCTCTAGTGGGAAGAAGCTGCTAAGATTACCCAAGAAAAAACATCTTTATTAAAAAATATTGATAAAAAGAAAAAAAATAATCTTCACTTATTTTCTATCATTGAAATTTTTGACTTAAATGTTAACTTTTTTGACTTCCAGAGATGATGTACAGCAGTGTCTCACTATAGTGCACAACTGCCTAATTGGTTCGGGGAATATTCTACCTCCTCTGAAAGGAGAGAGGATAGCTCACCTGTAAGTAAGCTCTGTTTATATGTAGTTTATGAATAAGGTATTAAAATATTGTTAGTAATATATTTTTAGTACTATACTTTTAAACATTATAATATTTAATTTAGTACTCCTATTCTTCTTTTTATTATTGCACAGTGAATTCTAAGACAGATTTGTGTGTGTGTGTGTGTGTGTGTCAATTCTTTGAAAACCAAACTTATCTAATGGCACTAAGGAAAATGCATGGTTTCAGGTTTGTGGTTATATAAATACTTAGATATTTAAGATGTGAAATAATACTTAACATGTACACTTTTCATGCTAATATGCTTTACGAAGGGAGGTAGTCAGCATTGTCACCATTATACATATGAGGAAACTGAAGCACAGAGAGGTTAAGTAACTTGTTCAAAATTATATAGTGAGACAGTGGTAGAGTCAGGAATAGAGAACAGGTCTGCTGGCTCTCAGGTTGTGACTCTTTCCCCCCCCCGCCCTCCCATGCACACATACACTGGATCAAACAAGCTGTTTCCCTTGTGTCAAAATTACTTAATTGTTCAGTATGCAGACTTTCATTTAAAATATTTGTATCTTGCCTCATCACAAAGAGAACACGTACAATATAAGCCAGTGTACTGCTGTCTTGTTCAGATTCTTACCAGACAACCTGAAAGAATAAAGCCATCAGGGCTCTGAGCTTCCCCTGGTCTTTATAATGGGATATTAACTTTAGAAAAGGTCAGAAACTGAATTTTGAGGTCTTTTGTTACATTAAAAGAGCAGATTAGTTCCATTCTGATTAGGTTTCTGAATACCCATGCAAATATGTAAGACCAGAAGTGAACCTGGCTACCTGCACCTGCATACTGTGGACTTCAGAAAATATATATTCTCTACCACAGTAAATTATAATTGTGAAAGTAAAGGAATTTATTCCTGTTGCATGTTAGTAGTTCAGGCTTAAAATCTGTTCATTGTGCTATGGTTGGGATCGTTTCCTCTTTTGAAAAATGTTGAAATATGGAAATTTTAATATAACTATGAGTTAAAATGTGTTCCTTCTATTATCACAAGAGGCTGAAGAACTCTTTACAACATGTAGGGCTCTGTTCTGGCTTTTATACCTGGAGCTTGCACTGGGCTGCAAAGTAAGCGCTGAGGTGCTTCACGCAAACAGCAGCCTCTGGGAGTGGGAGTCCATGCCAGAGTGGGAGCTACAGAACCCTTTGGGAAGGTGTGGAATTGTCCTGGTCCTATTCTATTGGCCAGTGTGGGAGGATAGTGGGGCCGGGGCTCCCACCACACCCTGTTGCTGCCTTCCCTCCTTGGGGTGCTTCAGTACTAGACACTTGCCAGGAGTGCAGAGACTGAGTTTGAGGCTGCCTTTTGCACAGGGTCACGAAAGAGGAAGAAAAACCCATTAAGTGGTTCCCCCCCTATTACGCACTAGGATACAACTAGGCACAATCTAGTCCACAAGATGTCAAATAGCCACAGGAGTGGAACTTCTTTATCTGTGGTCACATACATTTATAAAAAATAAATTCAGTTGAGCAGTTGTTCACTGTCTCTTCCACCCAATCCCTAGGCCCTGCTGTGTTTTCTAGAGTTGAAGCTTTAATTTGATTCACCATCAAAGTGGAAGTTTCTTTTATTAGGTGGTAAAATCCTCAGTAGACTCTTTAGTGAGTTGCGGCCAACACTGGCTGGTCAGAAAATGGAGAAAGACTGCTTTTTAGCTTTACATTGCAATTGATCGTTTAGTCTCTCCTGATTTGGAATTAGTACTGTTGGCCAATGTAACAGGGCAGTTCTCTGTCCCACTGGTTGAATATCCACACCATGCTGTTTATTTCAGATCCCTCCACCAAGACCTTTACAGTTTTGTGTAGCAGTAATTATGCACAATGGCCCTGGTATCCTCAGTGCTTCTCCCTGGGCCTACGAGGATTAGAGGTCTCCCTTCCCGGAGGTCTCTCTGAGTCTGGGCTCAGCTAGCCCTGCTCTTTCCCTTACACTTCCTTCCTGTGCCTTTTTATCAGCCCTCAGCTGAGGGGCTAATTAATCCTTTAGCTCTCTCAGCCTGCTATCCTGATTTAACTAAGTACATTTTGGTGCCCCAATCAGCCCTCTGAGGGGAAGCTAATTTGTGTCAGAGTGATCGGAGCACAGACTCACCTGTTAACTCCCTGCATTCTGTCACAGGTAATAACTGTAAGTTCCTGCTGGGAGACTTTATTCTTATCAGATATTTGCTTTTTTGTCTCTTTCAAATCAGATGAGGCCTGGCCTACCAGTGAAATTTTAAATTACTGTTTCTTGCAATATTTTTGGAAGCTTTGCCTTTCCTGTTCTGGCTTAACAGATGTGCAGTGTTAACTAGTATATAAGTTTTTAAACTCTGTGTGTGTGTGTAAAACAGTGGCCTCCGAAATCACATATCACAGATTTCTGTGCATCACAGTGTCTGAATTTTACACCTCAGTAAATGTAACTAGTTTATTCTGTATATCTGTCAAGTCTCAAATTCCTTCATGCTATCTCTCTCTTTTGGCAGCCTATTTCACATATTGATGATCCTTACGAAGAGACTGCTTTTGACATTTCATCTAAATCTTTTTTCCTTTAGTTTAACTGATGACCTCAGGTGACACCTTTGCCTTGTCATGTGAACAGATTTTATCCCTAGATCCTTGTATGATCCCATCAAGTCTTTTTAAAACCATGATTAAGATAATTCTCAATCATCTCTTTTCAAGGCTTAACTTAGAGCTCTTGAAGACTGCCCTCCAAAACCAGCCTTTCCTTTATCTAAATACCCCATATAATTCTCCCCTTAACTTTAAATAATAGCTTTATAAAAGCTGAGTGATTGATGCTGTGCACTAGTATCCTAAATGTGATCCTGGCTTCTGGGGAATGAAGAAGACTGATAGAAATACAGGAATCATTTTAGTTTCATGTCAAAATAATTTTTTCTGTTCCGAGAAGAAAAAGACATGAAGAGCTAAAATAAAGTTTTTCTGCAGCGAAAGTAGGATTTAATAAAGATAAATGGTCTGTCCTACAGGCAACCTAACCTCCGGAGAGCTAGGACTGCCTGACTCAGTTAGAGTATTGCAGTATACCAGAATGAACATAAAGTTAATAAATAATAATAATAAGCTTTCATTTCTATGCCTTTTTTTTTTTACGTTGTATGCATTCTTGTATACTAGGATATTGTATGTGAATAACAGGTCCTACCAAAAAAGGAACTCAAAACAAAAACCAGACAACAGAGTTTGGAGATGTGACATCTTTAGGGTCTGGTTCCTTTAGAGAGGAGAATGATCTGAATAGCTGAGGCAACCTACAGCTCTGCACACTAGATTGTATTGATGCTGTCTCTTCTGGCCCGTGTTCTCCGTGCAATTCTGCATCTGGATTGGGTGCAGGAAGACTCTTACGTTAGGCTAACTGCCAAGAACAGTGAAAAATTCATTGTCATAATTGCATTGAGTTCATTGTTTGTTTTTTACATAATATTATCTACCACATTGTTAGAATATGCTGGAAAGCGTGTAGTCACTGAGGCTATAAGTAATTTTCAGGTTTCAAACTTGGATGTGTCAAGATAGAGGGACCAAAAGAAGTGGCCTGATTTTTTTATTTATTTACACACACCCCCAGCAGTGCTAAGCACTCTCAGCTCCTTTCACTAGCTTTGAAGATCAGGCCACATATTGTAGGTTCTTCATACAAATTTCAGTGACTGTTTGTTTGCAGCACTGATATTTGAAAACTTTGGAGTAGGTTTTTGTAAAGATGCTTTTAAATACACGAACTGGCTTAGCGGATTCCTTATTGTAATATCACAGTGTTCAGAAGTCCTTCAACACAAAATGTACATATTTAGGTGAGCACATGCATGGCCAACATCCTAAACTTAAGCTCCTGTCCCAGGCTGCCTAATATTTAATACAGATCCATAGTTGTGCATGGCATTTTACAGAGAGAATAAAAATATTGTGTACAATGCTTTCAAGAGCTTGTCTACACCCTGACATTCTCTGTGCCAGTATGGCTGAGCTGGTGCGGACCTATAGTGAAGAGGTACTACACTGGTGTAATAAGTGATTTGGCGTGGTGCACCTTACTAGGGTTTGAATCAGAGTAATGTACTATTGTAGACCACTCTTTTGCTGGGATACCTTGTCTACATTAGAGGTTTGCACCAGTTCAGCATCAAGGCAACTAAGTTGATGTAGCTACGCTGGTGCGAAAAAACAAGTATAGTGTGGAGGTTAAAGTGGCGGTTTTCAAAATATTGAGTACCGGGTAGTTTTAAAATTAAAATTACCAAAAATTATCAGAGTTGACAATTAGGAGAAACAATGAATGATTAAATAAAAGTATTAACCAACTTACTCTTCAGACTAGTTCAAGGAAAAGAGAACCAGCAGATGGAGCTATCTGATCATTAATTTGCTATTCTCCCAGAAAGAGATTGGTCCCACATTGGATTAGAGGATGCCAACCAAATGAACAAAGAAATGTGATTTTGAAATAAGGCTTATTTATTGAGGGGGAAAAAAAGACCCTTTAAAATTAACTAAATGGTAAAGAATATACAAATGGTTTACACAGTATAGAAGGTAAATAGTTATATAAAAAAAAAGAAATGGAAAAATTGATTAAAAACATTCATTTAAACAATTGACAGTCAAATGTTACAAGCAAAATTTAACACAATGATTGAAAATCAGTATCACAAACAGTAGTAAACTGAAGAAAGTTCAGTATAGTAACTCTTAAAATCACTTAAACTTTCTAAAACTAAACGCAGTAGTCAAAATAGATTACAATACAAGACCAAATGGATACCAATAACTCTTAGGTTACACCACATAGGTTCCACGCTATGTAATTAAACATGTTTCAAAAGTAAAAATATTAATATTTAATTATATCAGTGTGTTAAAACAAAAGGGCATTAATGGTCAATGATGCAAATAACTCATTGGCATTCCAAACCAGTTTAACAAGAAAACAAAAAGCAATATAACCAAACAGCACACATATAACACTGCAAGTCACAATTTAAAAGTATGTAACATACATCAAAATGACTATGAACTTTATATTAATGGTATTCTAAGCAATTAACCAACTTTAAGAGCTCAGTGGTAGCCAACTTGGTCTTAAAACACACCAAAGACGAGCAGGTTCCGCGCTGAAATACAGTGTTTATTAAAACAGTAATTAAGTAATGCATAGAAAAACTTAACTCTCAGAACCTCTGACTCAGTTATATTTCTGTCCTAGCCCATGTCTGTACTATGGGGACTATAGAGTCATAGCTATGGCACCGTACCTATGCTGGCATTACCCCCTGGTACAGACTCAGTCTACGCAAAGGAAGGGTTTTTTCCATCACTGTAGGAAAACCACCTCCCTGAGCGATGGTAGATAGGTTGACGGAAGCATACTTCTTTCAACTCAGCTGTATCTACACTGGGGATTAGGTTGGAAAAATCCAGCCCCCGAGTACCGTAGTTACATCAACCTAAATTTTAAGTAGAAACCACATCCTAGTAAACGTTTTCTGATCTTAACGCTATTAAATACAATTTTTTCCTTCTTGTATTTAGTACAGCTTTTCTTTCCTTATCTGGAACTATGGAAGTTGCTTGGGTTATTAAGTCTATTCCCTCTAGAATTTAGACCTTATCAGCACAGTGGCCTGGTTTATGGAACAAAGGTTTTAATTCCAATTTTTCTAACCATTTAGAAAAGTAGTACCTTCTGTTCTCCTGAGCCAATATCCTGCCCTCCCTTGGTGTACAGGGCTTACCTATGAAATTTGAGTGACACATATTGCTTTGCTTAGGTAGAATAAGACAGGCTTGCTTGCTTGTGTGTTGGTGTCTTCAATCTTCAGGAAAGTTTCTCTTTCTCAAGGTAGTTTTGGTTAGGATTTGGGACTAGTACCACTTGGTTAAAAATATTCCTCTCTCGGTGAGAGGAAGGTTACCTTTCAGGACTGCTTTTATAGGAAGTGGGTAGCTGCTGTCTGGATCCAGACAAACACAACTCTTTGCTCACCTTCTGATCTTCAAGTGAGGCTGCTTTTGTCTTTCAGCCGATTCTTTAATCCTTATTATAATTTCATGATTCTTGATATTAATTGAAAATACAGTGCCAGCAGAGTTATTCTAAATCATCTAATTCTGTTTTCTGTCAATGTTTGTAACATTTAACAGTTATAAATCTGTAATCTGTTGTGTGTATATGTACAATACTCTTAAATTCCTTTGATCTTGACGTTTCAGTTTATTTTTTGTTTACTTAAAGCTAACTTTAATGCAAGGTGAGTTTATTCCAGCTTCAGGTATTGGAAACTTTATCCCCAATTTTGTTCTACAGAAAACAACTTCCAGGGTTCATTATCAAATCAGCATTCCGATTCCAAACATTAAAATATTTACTTCCATTTCAAATCAAATGCTTTTGCATTAACCAAGATTAATACAATGAACAACTTGATTAATATTTGTAATATTTAATACTTAATTATTAAAATATGTTTCTTCTGTACTTATGAGCATGTATATGCACAGTAACAGCTTACTAATACTAAACAACTTTAATACAATGTTTAAACAATAACATTAACTGCAATTAAACTTTATAACTATTTTAACTTGGATATTTCATAAAATTTATCCCATAGCTCTCTGTTCAGAACTGTAGGTAGTATCTGAACTTTAGGTAGGTACAAAAGGAAAGTCTGTCAATTAGATGATAATACTACTGTTAGAAATCTATCTTTGGTCTATTGGCTTTTACGCTGCAAAAATGAGAAAAGGGGCACTTAGGCTGATGGTACCTAACTCGGAAAACTTGAAGACTTCACCAAGAATCTTATATTGCTTGATTTACTTCTTATGAGATATCTTCTGGTGAGGACCTATGGTACCCGGTGATTTTAGGGGTTCAGCTTGTTTGGAGACAAACAAAAATTTGTCTAAAGGTCTGTTTTATTTCAGCAGTAATTGCTGAAGGTCTGTTTTATTTCAGCAGTAATTGCATTTAATTTCTCCAACAACCTTGACTAAGATTTAATGTAGACTCTCAAGTGTGACTCTAGCAAACATACCAGAAATAATTACTCATTTGCCTGGTGGACACACCTAGGTTATAGTATTATTTTAACATCTCTCTACAATACATTAGGGGTCTATTATAGGTATTTACTTTGTGGTTGACACACTTTTCATCTTGTGCCTATTTGCTAATACAGTTTTATAATCTTGTGAAGGTATCTTCAATCCCTTATCTACACTAGTATCTCTGTGATTTTCACAAATGTGTTCCCTTTGTTCTGGGTCTATATTAAGCAAATAAATTTCTTTTCTACATTCCAGTTATCTTTTCTATTGGGTATGGATCACTTGATGATGACATGTTCTGTTCATTCCTTCTGAAGCACCTGGCATTGGCCACGGTCGGAAGGCAGGATACTGGGCTAGATGGACCATTGATCTGACCCAGAATGGCCGTTCTTAAGTTCTTATTGTATTGCTAATTAATTTGAGCCATGCTTTCTTAAATTTCATTAATATAATTCAATGTCATATTTCTAACCATCAGTGTTACAAAAAAGATAAGGTCTAATTGTGTAAGGAAGTAAGTTTTTAGATTAAATAAAGGTAAAAAATGGAAAACTATAAACCATCTATAAAACTATAAAATTATAAATCATCCATCCAGATAAAAATGTCATAGGCTCTGTAACAGAAGGAGCAGCCATTTGCAATAAGGTCAGCATTGCCCGTTATAGTTAACCTTTATTTTCATATACAATTGCCAGGTTTTACATGTGAGAAATTTTTCTTACTATGAACTTTTAATTCTCTGTTGTACAAAAATAGTAGTTATCTAGAAGACTGATATCTTTAAAATAACGCTTGTAAGCAGTTCTGCTTAACCTTTTTTACAAAGAAAAATTGGTTTAGGGCTTAATAAATTCACTTGTCTTGGTTTTTAAATTAATATTTTACTCGGATGGACAGATAAAAGACTTTCCTTTCGCACTGTAAATGTTTAGGATTGATTCCTATTCTCGGTTCCCTTGCTTTAGGAGTACTCTTCCCCAGTAGCTGTCCTATGAGAATGAGTTACCATGGACCCTATGAACACATAATTCCTTTTTGCTTCTTTTTGGGTGAAACTCTCTATTATACCAACATCCTAGCTTGTTTAAAAGATGTTTCTTTAAAAACTGTTTTTTATAGTTATTGCAAGTCATTTCTTTCTAGAAATGAGTTTTGTATTTTGAAATGTTTTCTGTGAGAAAACTGTTTTGACCCATTTTCAGTAATCTTAATTTGCTGTGAGTTTTTTGTCTAGTTCTGTTTCTGGTTTTATTTTTCTCAATGTCAAGTTAATAGAAGCACCCCAGTGACTTTAAACTATACTCTTAATACATCTAAATATTACTCCTGAGTGTTAAGTGTTCCTCTGATTTCATAGACTCAGAGTCTGTGGCCTTTGTTTCATGTCTAATTACTTCATCATTTTTTGTCTTATTTTATCCCTTGTTATCCTTTAATGACTGTAGTAGCACCTGTCTTTCAACTACACAGTTTGTTTGTTTTTTTTAAAAGTCCATCAATGCCATCATGTAGCTTGGAGCATCAGTTGATTTGTGAGTTGGGTATCTGCTGCTTGAAGAGGGTGCCTCACCTAGTAAGTGGTCTTGGGCTTTTATGGTTTAGGTCTTATAATACTCTTGCTTTCCAAAACTTGCTTTTCTAAAACTAGGTAATTCCTTTGCTTATATTTTAAGAATGGAATTTTGAAAGGCACCTTCCATGACGTAGCTCCCATTGACTTTCACCTGATTTAAGTCACTTAGGCATGTTTGAAATCCCTTCCTAAGTAAAAACAAAACACTGGGTACTCCATTTTAAGTGCCTACACTATTACTGCACAATCTGTCTCATACAAGAGCAGATTATGTTTGAAAAAATTACTGACAGGTAAATATAAAATAAATAAAAGGAAATTAACTGCAGCTTAATGCACATCGTTTTGCCATGTAGAATGCGTGACTGCAGGATGTCAGAGTTGAATACTGTAGCTGTGTCTAAAAAAGAGGTAGATAAATTAATGGCCACCAGATGAAGTTATGCTAGCTGAGATAAAAGTAAGTGGCTTCAGGCTGTAAGCAGATTGCTATGGGTACAGGAAGGCATCTTTCTTTCTCCTTTGTCTGAAACCTACTTTTTTGCAGGAGGGAGGGATTTTCCATTCTTCATCTGAAAGCGTCAGATATAGGCCAGTGTTAGAGGCAGAGTAGTAGATTTCATGAATCGTTGGCCTAAACAAGTGTGTGCTATTTTCTCCCTCTGAAATGTTCTTTGTATCTGGTAAATTAGTGTTTCAGAAATGCTCTTTGACGATTCATATTTCTTCATCTTTTAATGTAAGAGAAAAAAAATAGTTACTGATCTGACTTTGGTGGACTGGGGTGACTTGTGAGTTCTACTCCAGTCCAGGTAGAAGATGGAAAGAGGTGGTTTGGACAGCTTTCACCCCATCTAGCACAGGAGTATTGTGGCTGAGTGCAAAATCCTGAGGGATTTAGTATCTCTGTCGTGCTGGTGAGTTAGGGTCCTGAATAGTTAGTCAAAATCTTCAGTGGTGTGTGGTTTATACCCTGGTTGCAGAAATATAACATTTTGTGTGATGGTTGTCCTCACACAATATTTGTGTACATAACATTTCTACATACACAATCTCCTATTATGCTCATGGGGTCTTTGTAACATTGTTAGGGATTATAAATGAGTTAATTTCCTTTTTTATGTAATGAATCTCATGGTGCTATAAATCAGAATTTTCCAATACAGTCTACTTATCATGCTCTCAAGTGCTAAAGGGTTAAGACAACTTTCACTGCTGTTCAATTGTGTTCCTCTCTAGCTTCCCATTTCCACCGCCTAAGTACTACTATGGTAGCTCTAAGCAGCTCTTTTGGGAAAGCAAAAAACAGGGTTACTCACTGAGACCCCATTCTTCTTAAATACAGCTTGATTAGGACATGTATTGCTCCTCCCTCTTTGCCCCAACTGTTGTACGAGCTTCTTTAGTATCTTTTTCACTCAAGACATTCTGAAGGTCAGGGATGAGAAAGGACCAGTTCTTTTGAATGTGTAAGGTTGTGCTGTCATACAATGAGGGGCAGGGCTAGCTAACCTCTCTTGGCATCTCCAGGAAACTACCCAGCTCTGCTGGGGGAGCTGCACACAGAAAAGGCAACAGTTACTACTCCACGGTGAGTAACCCTGTTTTCTCCTTGTTTCACCTTCCAATTGTGTTCTTTGTTTTTGAGTCTCGTATGTTAAACATAAAATAATTGGTTTGGCCCATGATCTAATCCTAAACATGGCAAGATACGTATTTGCATTTAGGAAAACTTTCATTTCAATTGGTGGAATGGCGTGAAGCCAACTGGCCTTTGTTTTTGAAGCTGCATCTGATGACTGGACTCTAGGCATAGAACATCTGCAGAGAATTGGGCAAGTCACATAGTGAAATGTTTTCAAACTAGAAAAAAAAAACCCTTACATTTTCCATTTATAAAGGAGATTTTAGGGTTGGTAGTGTGGAGAATAAACTAACAAATTTCTCATGATGGCTTCAGTTAATTTGGATTTACATGTTTTCAGCCTACACAAAGTGTAGGTTCTTTTAGCCAATCCATGTGTATTGGATGCAGTTAATATGGAATGAGCTGCAATACAACACACGAGATTGCATTTAGAGTCTCTTGTGTGGTGTGACTTTCTTTGTGTATAAAATGAAGTATTATCTTTTTTTTTTTTTAATTATGTAAGCAGTGTCTCTAAGCGGATCTTGCTTTTCAGCATCAGCTGTAAATATAACAAAAATGCCATGTTCCCCTGATAGTGTGTATACTAGAAAAGCTTGCTTTTCAATAGTTAAAACGAAGCTGCTGACTCAGTAGCTGAGCTTTAGTGCTATGTATTAATAAAGAGGAGATCCTATTTTGGGACAAGAATGATGCCTTTCTTTGTTTTGAATATAGAACCTTACACGATGAGTAGGCTCACTGAGGTCATTGGGACTGCTTGTACAGTAAAATAATACTGTGTGAGTAAGGATATTCCAATCTAGTCCTTAATTATTCGATACTATCTGAGCTAAGATTATAGTTAATGGTCTCCAGATCCCGAAGTGTGGAGTAGACAGACCTGAGAGGGGTAAAATGTCCTTTTCCCTTGCATCATAATTTAGAGGTGTTGCTGCAGAACATGGCTTGTTTGCAGAAAATGATGCGTTCTTCTGCCAGTAGACTTCTGCCTGAAAGTAGTGGGATGGAAGAAATAGATCCAGTTCAGGAAAAACTCCTGTGCCTATATAATCACAGTTTAATCCTTTTTACTGCCTTGAGTAGAGTTGCTACTTATGGACTTCTCTTTGTCCATTGGTGGCTGGAGAAACCGCTAAAGAATTAATTTTAATACTAGTTTTCTTTATATCTTAGAAATATTTTTCTTATAATTGAGCTAATTTAGTAGTTGACGTTATCCCCGACATACTGTATTAAAGAAAGCTAATAGCCTAACATCTTTTTTTTTTTTTCTTTTACTGATTCTGGTTATTGGTACTACTTTCTTACCTGTCAGAAGGGGAGTTGTCTTTTGTTTGGGGACACTGTTAATCTAGCTGAAACCAGAAATCTCCCTTTCTTCTTTGACTATCTCTGCATATTCCCACTTGTGGGGTATTACACCGCCTAGTGATGCCTAACGGTAGAACCTGCTCCAAGTAGTTTCCAGTTAGAGCACTCTCATGCCCCCTGCTATCTCTCCACTCAGTGTCTTTGAACATTCCGAGGGAAGGCTATGAAAAGGGGCACAGAGCCATATACTGCCTAACTTCCTTCTGATCATGTGCCAAAGATGGAAGTGAATCTGTCTGGTCCATTCAGATCTGTTTTTCCCCCATCATAGAACCATAGAAGATTAGGGTTGGAAGAGACCTCAGGAGGTCATCTAGTCCAACCCCCTGCTCAAAGCAGGACCAACACCAACGAAATCCATTGTTTGTGTTTTGTTAATTGTTTAACGTAGTTTGTAGTTTGGTGATAAGTCTGGAAAATTAAGTTAGTAACTCGGTTCCAGATTATGGTGAAACCAAATCAAAAAAAGAAGCTGGGGATTCAAGAGATGTGCTTTGTGCCAGGCTGTCTTCCTGGTGTTGGAGAACCTCAGTTTTATAGTTCTACTTTTTCTTATTTTTCTTGGAATCAGAGTTCTTCTTGCTTGGGAGAGGGCCACTCTCTCCTTTAGGATGTTCCATCTGCTGGACTTTCATGCCCAGAGCTTGCAAGGAGTGGCAGAACAGTTTGCAGGTTCTTCTCCTTAAGGAGGTACTTGAGGCTAAACCCTCTGGATCCAGGCATTCGTCGGATCCAACGTCCAAGAGGCCGTTTTCAGTTCCTTTGAGTTCTTCCAGCAAGGTAGAGCAGTTTTAAAGGTTCCAGAAAATTGGAACCCTCATCAGGTCCCTCTCCGGGTCCTGCTTCTCAGGCAGTCAGGTCTTTGAAAGGTACCATTAATGGAGATGGGAAGATCACCTGTGACAGAATCGAGAGCCATGCCGTTGGCTCTGGCTGTGTCCGTTCCAAAGAAGAATACCGGGAAAAGATGGCCACTGTTAGCAGAGTTGGATTCCACATGTCAGAACCATCCAATTCTGACAGGCCTCTGTGGCTCCAAAAGCAAGGCCAGTTTCAGTTTCAAGGAGTTGAGTATTTCACCAGATCCTTTGCCATCTAAGTCTTTGGCTCCAGCCTCAACCCCTGCTCCAGTTCTGGTCCATCTATTGATCTGAAGAGAATTTTTACTTTGGTGCTTTATGTGCACCATTTATCTTCTGAACATTCCTTGGATCTGAATGAGAAACAGAAGATCTTGAGAAACAGACCTGTTTTGCCTTTTCTGAGGTCTGTGTTATCTTAATCGGAAAAATGGAGAGCAGGGGAGATTATTATGCTTTCTCTTCATCTGTCTATACCTCCTCCTCCTAAGACTTCTGTAGGATCATCTCAAAGAGTTTTCTCTCCATTTCTTTCTATCCTCCCTCAAGGTCCTTTGCTGTCTCCAGTGTGTTCTATTGTGAATCTGAGGCCTGATCCGTATCAAGAGGAGGCTAGAGGATGAATAAAGAAACTTGTTTCCTCCTGGTTCATGCCTCCTTTTGGTCTCCCTCCTACAGGTATGTTCCTGAATCCCAGTTTCTGGGGAAATTGGCAATCCTGGGCTCCATAGCTTTATACAGAGCTACTACAGTAATTTTTCGGTTCTTGTAGGTATGGATAGAGAGGTGACGCTAGAGGGTCTGGCAGCAGAGAAATCCTTGAATCTGATTCCACTGGATCTATCTGCATCTCAGACGATGGTGCGTGATACTCTGTCTGAAGATGATGATGAGGAGATATCTCCTCTTTTTGAACAAGAGTGTGCGAACACAGACTATGATCCTGATTTGTCACCAGACAAGCATGTCAGGGTGGCTTCTGCCTCTGCCTCTTCCCCTTCTGAGGATGCTCTATGGTTTCATGACCTGCTAGATCAGATGTTATCCACAGTGAACTTACCTTCAGTATCTGTGGAGGGTACCTCCCATTCAGTGTTTGACATTCTTAGGGCTACCTCCAAGAGTAGGATGTTGTTCCAATCCTTGATGGTCTACTGCAGCCTGCTAAAATTCTGCAAGCCTAGGAGACAGATTATTTCAAGTGCCTTTGGAAGGGTTTTCATATTTTCACACATACCTTGTACCTAATTTGCTTCTGGTGGTGGCTGTTTGAATTCTAGACAAGCACATTCCACTCCTGCTGATAGGGAAGGGAAAAAGACTGATTCCCTAGGAAGAAATGTATTCTCTTCTTCCTCTCTTGGTATTAGGATGGCAAATTACCAAGCAATTATGGCCCTCTATGAATTCCATCTGTGGGAAAAGATGTCATTGTTTGTGCAGGTTTTGCCAGATGACAAAAGAAGATTGGCAATTGCCAATCATAGAGGAGAGTCAGAATATGGCAAAGCATGCTCTCAGGGCTTCATTTGATGCCTCAGACTCTTCTGATAGAATATTGGCTTTTGCAGTTACTCTGAGGAGAAATGCTTAGCTTCCCTCTACTCTGGTTCTAGATACTAGAATTAAGGTGGAAGATCTCTCCTTTTGAAGGGGAGGTATTTTCATTGAAAAGACAGATGAACTTTTGAAAAAAGCGGAAGGAGACAAGATCGATGGTTTGCTCTTGGGCTTGATTTCTTCTAGGAGGAGACCTTCTACTTTCTATTATCAGAGACAGTATTATTTGCAATCTCCCTTGGCTTATTTCTCATCAAATCAAAGATGTCAACAACAGCAATAGCAAAAGTTTTGGTCTGTGACGTTCCCCTCCGCCGGTGATCTGCTAGATCACTCCCATCCTGGGCTCTGTGAGCCAGCCTTACCCTGCTCTGCTGTGAGAACCCCCACTCCTGGGCTGTTCAGGCACAGCCTCTGGCACATAAGCTGTTCCTTGGATTGTGCAACTGAATGACACTAGCCAATATCTCCGGTCCCAGACACAACCCTAGGAACCTCCGTCTTGCAGTGTCCAGTTATGCCCGCTGGATGCTAGAAGCTTATATGAGTTTGTCAGTTTAACAAAGAAATTGATATGCACCAGGTTTGTTATCCTAAGGGGAGTCTCTGTCACTCTTCAAACCAAAGGTACTGCTTCAGGTAGAATAAACAAACAGATTTATTAACGATAAAGATAGATTTTAAGTGATTATAAGTTAAAACATAACAAGTCAGATTTGGTCAAATGAAATAAAAGTAAAACACATTCTAAGCTGATCTTAAGACTTCCAGTGCCCTTACAAACTTAGATGCTTCTCACCACAGGCTGGCTGGTTGCTCTTCAGCCGGGCTCTCCCCTTTGACCCGCACTTTAGTTGCTTGGTGTGGTGTCTGTAGATGTAGGTGGAAGAGAGAGAGCGAGCGAGCATGGCGAGTGTCTCTCCTTTTTATCATGTCCTTTCTTCCCTCTTGGCTTTGACACCCCCTCCCCCACCCCTTCAGAGTCAAGTGAGCCTTACCTCATCGCAGTTCCAAACTGACAAAAGAAAGGGGGGGTGACTCCCTCGAGCATCTAACAGATTCTTTTTTTGCTGCCTAGGCCAGCACCCTTTGTTCCTTTGAGTCTGGGCTGGGTTTGTCCCATCCACACCCTGATGAGGTGTGAACTGCCCCTCTGCTTCTGGAGAGTTTTTGGCTGGGTTTGTTCTAAGCCATGAGGATACATTTTCAGCCTCATAACTACATACATGAAATTATAACCTATAACATTACTATAACATCACTATAACAACCATGCTCAGTGCATCATGAGCCTTCCAAAGACACCCAACATGACAAACTTTGCATTGGATACCACACAATCATTTTACAAGGATGAACATGGGAGTGCTGGGTGTTCCCCCACGGTACAGAGCGTTACACCTCCCCTCTTAGTTTACTGCAAGAGGATTAGTCACTGACTAGCTCGAAGGCAGTTTTATCGTTTTCTTGGCATCCAGCCATTAAGGCCACGAGACAGTGTGCCTCCGTTTCTCCATTCACACACAGCAAACCAGGTTTGTTATGGTTTCTCTGCTGTGATCAGCTTTAAACCTGTTTACAAGTATTAATTGTAAAGTAGCATTATCATAAGGATTAACATCCGTGTCAAAATTTTTATCTCCAAATCTTAACATTAATACCAAAAATTTTATCACAGATAGCTGTTCACAGGTATCTTTATGATGCCACGCCCTCTGTTCAGATATTGTAGTTTGAGATTAGTTTGTTCATTACCCATGGTGTCCTTTGACTCTCTCCCAAGTAATCAGTCACTGGCTTTTCTTTCCCTCCAGTGTTCCCTTCTGTGTGGGCTCTTAATCATGTTTCTGGCATTTTGGTATCTCAGGGTCTGGCAAGATAAGTGCCCAGGGGGATCCTGCACATTGGCTGGCCCTTTGGGGAGCGGTCTCCCAACCCCAGGACTCTACATATGTAGAAAATCCAGCTCCCCTTTTGGGGTTACCCTGAGTTTCCCCCTCCCAGCACTGAGTCCTTCCCTCCTCCCTTTTCCTAGAGGACCATGATCTTGTGCTCTGTGGGCTAGATATGTTTATCCTTTGGTCAGATTCATCTTTTCCTAGCAGCTTTTCCATAACTTCTTCCTGTCTCTCACCAGCCTGGGGGAGAACACCCCCTTCTCTGTCAATTGGGTCATTTGTTGTTCTGGCAGACTGCCACCTGGCAATTTCCTGGTCCCAACTCCTCTGTTATCACAGGCATTGGAGCTGCATCTTGAGTTAAAGAGACACAGTTACTTTCCAAAAACTTATCAGAAATAGCATCCTGAAAAATTGGGACCTGGATTGGGGTACCCTCTGCCACCCCTTTCTCTGTCCCTGAGAAGTCAGCTTTGTGACTGCTTCCCTCCAGGAGGTCAGTTACACAGTTCCTTCTCAAAACCTGGGTCACAGCCTGAGTGCCTGGGTGCACAGATGCTGACCCAGCCATCCTCCTAGTGTCCTGGGCATCCTGCCCCAAGTGACTAGTGAGGAGACATTCCTGTACCCTCACTATTCCTTCCCCAGTTGCCTCCTCTGGGCCACCTCCTAAAACACATTTATCTGTGATCCCTAGGAAGGGTTCTGTCTTTTGTTCAGCTGCAAAGCTCTACCAGCTAACAACTGGGACAATTTCCTTACGACATCTCTCCTGCCCCTGAGCCTGAGGGCATGTTGCCTTCTGCTGGAAAGGAGCTAGTTTCAGCCCCTCCCATACTTGGAAGCACACTGCTTCCCTATGTTAGAGTCACAGGAATCCTCACCCATCTAAATGGTTTCTGATATTCCCTACCCCTTCTCTGGGCTCTCCTCTGGGACACGTTTCTCTATGCTCCCTAGAGCTGGTTTTGCCTCTGGTTCAGCTGCTACCTGCTGGCAGCTAACAACAGTTCTCTCCCTGGCAGGCATTACACCCATTCCTTCCTGGTGTGGTGTTGCCTCCAGCTGCAGTGCAGGAGTTGGTCTCAACCACCCTCCCACCTGGAAGCATGTGACTTTTCCCTGCTGCAGAAGGATCAAGGAGACGCTCCCATTCTCTCAGCAGTTCCTCGGACCTTACCCTTTCCCTCAGGGTCCCAGCATAAAATTCCCTCCTGCTGCAGGCAAATACTTTAACCTGAGCTACATGGAAAAAAGCATTACCAAGGAGCAGGTCAAATAGGAGGTGTTCCATTACCTCCATAGTCAACACACTTCACAAACCACATGGATTTTAGCTTGTGGTATGAGGAATCTGTTTTTGCCTACCCCCACAATCCTCTGCCATTTGGCCAAGCAACATATTGGCCTTTGGGACCGCCCTCTGTTTAACCAGAGAGATCTGGGTCCCTGTATCCCTCTGCCCCAAGTATTCTCTGCCATCAATTTGGACAGCCTTAACATACTCCATATCTGGTTCTTCAGAGGCTAACCTCGCAGAACCAATATGATAGGTTTCAATTGCTTGGGGGGTTTCTGTGTTGAGGACAGCAGAACTAACATGAGGTATTGGTTGCCTGCTTCCTCCTAGCACAGGGCATTTATTCATCAGGTGATCAGTGGAATTACACTGGTAGCACCTTTTGGGCTCTTCTACTTTTACAGGAGATTTGGGATGAGGGCAAGAGAAATGTTTTTGGGCAAGAGAATGTTTATGGTCCCACGCCCTTTCTCTCTTCCCAGGGGCAAAATGGGATCCTCCCTTCCCACCAGTTTTAAACCCCTCTTTCTGTGGCCTGCCCTCAATAGACGCCTGATTCTGTTTGAAGGCATCAGCTAAAAAAGCCATCTTATTCACAGACGTTACATCTTTGTCCTATAGACTCTGCTTTATATCAGCCTTACATATGCTTAGGAAATACACATGAGCAGCAAGATCTAACATTCCTTCAAAACTTGCCACGTCTTTACACCTCACCCATTTTCCCAACAAATCTTTCATTTTGTTTACATATTCCCCATTACTCATACCAATATGCCTTTTAAGATTCCTAAATTTAACTCTGTATGTTTCGAGGATAATCTGAAAACTTCGCAAAACAGTATCTTTAAATTTACAATAGTTTAAAGCATCTTCAATAGGCATTCCATTGAATACATTTCAAGCTTTACCAGTTAATTTTGCAATCAGGGTAGGAACTCTCTTATCATTGGGGATTTCATTTTTACACACAGCGTTTCAAAGGTAGTCAGATATTCAACAATATCATCGTCTTCACTGTATGCAAGACATAAGTGTTCCCATTTGTGGATGTTTGGAGTGATGGGAGTCATTGGGGTCCGGGGGTTCTGGTTCTGCTCCTCTAGCAAGTCCAGTTGGTGTTTATGCTCGCGCTCTCTCTCTTTCTTCCATGGTCCTTCTGTGGGCAGCCTCCTCCCTGGCTGCCTCTGCCTCCATAGCCCTTCTGTGGGCAGCCTCCTCTTTAGCTGCCTCTTTTTCTTCTCTCTCTCTCATATCTCCAATTCTTTCAGTTGTAATAAACTCTGGTGCTTCCACTCTTTTTCTGCAATCTGCAGCCTAAAAAGCTCCAACTTTGAAATTGCTTCACTGCTTCCACTCATTTTCCTTCTTTCCTGTTCTTACTTCCCTTTCCCGAAATAAGCAAACAGAAAACAACAAAACTGTGACCTCCTACTGACTGTTGTTAGCCACTGCACTTAAGACTCACTTAAAATCACAAATATCAGTGCTTAAAGTGTGAGCTTCACTTGGAGTAACAAGCTGTACATACACCCTGCTCGCTGCGCCACTGTGACGTTCCCCTCTGGTGTTATCTGGACCGGTGATCTGCTAGGTCACTCCAATCCTGGACTCTGTGAGGCAGCCTTATCCTGCTCTGCTGTGAGAACCCCCACTCCTGGGCTGTTCACGCACAGCCTCTGGCATGTAAGCTGCTCCTTGGATTGTGCAACTGAATGACACAAGCCAATATCTCTGGTACCAGACACAACCCTAGGAACCTCCGTCTTGCAGTGTCCAGTTATGCCTACTGCACAGTGGAAGCTTGTATGAAATAAAAGTAAAATGCATTCTAAGCTGATCTTAAGACTTTCAGTGCCCTTACAAACTTAGATGCTTCTCACCACAGGCTGGTTGGTTGCTCTTCAGCCAGGCTCTCCCCTTTGATCAGCGCTTCAGTTGCTTGGTGTGGTGTCTGTAGATGTAGGTGGAAGAGAGAGAGCGAGCGAGCATGGCCAGTGTCTCTCCCTTTTATCATGTCCTTTCTTCCCTCTTGGCTTTGACCACCCACCCCTTCAGAGTCAGGTGAGCCTTACCTCATCGCAGTTCCAGACTGACCTAAGAAAGTCCCTCGAGAGTCCAAGGGTATGGCTACACTTGCAGGTGTAGAGTGCTTTGAGTTAAATCAGCCTTCGGAGAGCGTGGTAAGGAAAGTGCTGCAGTCTGTCCACACTGACGGCTTCAAGCGCACTGGCATGGCCACATCTGCGGCATTTGCAGCAGCATTGGGAGCGGTGCATTGTGGGCAACTATCCCAGCATGCAAGTGACTGCAACGTGCTTTTCAAATGGGGGTGGGGAGGTGGAGTGTGACAGGGAGTGTGTTGTGTGTATGTGGGGGGAGAGTGGGTTTTTGGGGGGCTGAGAACATGTCAGCATGCTGTCTTGTAAGTTCAGACAGCAGCAGACCCTCCTCCTCCCCCCTGCCTCTCTCTCTCACACACAGCATTCCACACTAATGGCTGCTTTGTCTTGGAGCAGATAAGCAGCCGGCTGTCAGAAACGGAGCTTGCAAATGGCATATCCGCATTCCTGCAGTGATTCAGAAACAATGACAAGAGTGGCCACTTGACTTAAGGGGATTATGGGACGTTTCTAGAGGCTGATCAGAGCACAGTAATGCAACACCTCGTTCACAATGGTGCCATGGCACTCCAGCGGGGGAGCAGCCAACGTTATTCCACTCGCCGAGGTGGAGTACCAGCAGCGCTGTAGCCGCGGAGTCAGAGAGCTCTACCTGCCTTGCCAGTGTGGATGGGTAGTGAGCTAGGGCACCTGGGGCTCCTTTATTGTGCTGTAACTCACAAGTGTAGCCAGGCCCTAACAGATTCTTTTGTTGCTGCATAGGCCAGCACCCTTTATTCCTGTGAGGCTGGGCTGGTTTTGTCCCATCCACGCCCTGATGAGGTGTGAATTGCCCCTCTGCTTCTGGAGAGTTTTTGTCTGGGCTTGTTCAGCCTCATAATTACATACACGAAGTTATAACCTATAACATTACTGTAACAATTACTATAACATCACTATAACAACCATGCTCAGTGCATCATGAGCCTTCCAAAGACACCCAACATGACAAACTTTGCATTGTATACCACACAATCATTTTACAAGGATGAACATGGGGGTGCTGGGTGTTCCCCAGAGGTACAGAGTGTCACACGGTCCCATATGTTAACTCTGGCTCTATAATCTCTTCATTTTCAACTATGTATTAGTTTGCGGCTCTCAGTAAAGGGCATGTATTTTCATATCTCTGTTCAACATGTTCATTGAAAGTACCTTAATTGCATGATGGCAGGATGCCATTTCCAGTACGAGGTGCTTTCATTTGACCTGTCCATGGCATTAAAATTTTTTGCAATGTGCCTCTCTGTGGTAGCAGCTCATCTGTGAAAGCAGGCTATTTGTATTTACCCATATTTGAACTATTGACTGCTGAATGCTGCTATTGGTGAGGATCTAGTAAGCCACATTGCTTTTACAACCACCCCTTTTTTTTCTTTTTTCAGACCTGGGACTGGTTCTGAATGTGAAAAAATTGAATCTCTGTCCCACTCTGAGAATTTTATTCATAGTCTCCATATTGGACTCTGTAGCAGAGAAAGCCTTTCTGGCAGAGGACAAATTTTTAAAAATAGTGCAATATGTTTTAAACATTCAGATTGTAAACTCAGAAAGTAATTTTCTCTCTGGATCTCATGGCTACTACTACGTATGTGAGTCCATTTGTGTGTTTCAGAATGAGTCCACTACAGCGTTGGATGTCTTAGGTCTTCAGACCAAATCAGGACAATCTTCATATTTTAGTCGGCATACCTCAAAACATTCTGGACTTATTGACAGAGTGGTCAGTCAGAGCAGTGTTCTCAGTGGTGTCCAGTTCAATCCCCCTTCATCATTGGTAAGGTTATCTTCAGATGCATCAAACAGTAGTGGGGGGAGGACACATATGAGTCATCTTATAGTTTGCAGTTATTGGGCTTATTGGGAGGGAAGATTGCACACCAACGTGTTGGGGTTAAGAGCCATTCATCTGGCCCTCAGATTGTTTCTCTCTCATTTACGTGGGAGGGTTGTGCAAATGGTAGCAGATAATTCATCAAGTCTGTATTATATCAGCAAATGGGGGTGCTTTCTCTGCTCAGCTCTGTGCAGAAGCAATCAGTTTATGGGACTGAGGTATTTTCCATGACACTTATTTGGTGGCCCTGAATTTAGCAGGAGAAAATAAGTGATTGCAGATCATCTCACCAGGGACAGTTCTCAAATGCACTAATGACCCCTGAAGGATCAGTTGATTCCGAGCATCTTTTTCCAGTTGGGCTCAATCAGATGTCAACCTGTTTGCTATAAGGTTCAACACTAAATGTCATGTATTTTGCTCAAGAGCAGGAAGGGACAGTTAATGCATCTTGGATGCTTTCCTTCTGGACTGGGGAAGCCACCATCTATAAGCTTTTTCTTCCCTTTCCATTGATCGAGAGGGTGGTAAGGAAGATATATCAGGACTGTTGGGGCTTATTCCTTCACCCACTTACTTCCCTGGTCCTTCTTGCTGAACAGAGAGCAACAATACCCGAAGTCCAAAGGTGCAAACAATTCGATGTTTATTGAGGTGAACTTCTAGCAAGCATGATTGCAGTTTCCTTCCTTAGTGTCCCCCTTCTCAGCTCTGACACCACAGAGCCTTACCTCTGACCCTGTTCCCATTCCCCCCCTTAGCAAAGCATGATTCCAATTTCCCTGCCCCCATTCTCTGTTCCCATTCTCTCCCCCCCCCCCCCCCGCTTACTTCCTGATTTGACTGCAGACTATGTAGTAAAACTTGAGTTCTCCTTAGCTATACCTTAACCAATCATTTTCCTGAAATTTAACTAACCAATCCTAACATATTGTAACATGATTATTTAACCAATTATATCTCACCACCTTAATTAGTTTACACCCAGCAAAATTAATTATATAGTAGACAGGAACAATCACAGAACCAGACATAGATTATGCAGACAAAGAATAGGGAAATGGGAACTATAATGACAAAACAATACAGAAGTGAGGATTTCACATCCCAGCTATTGATAAGTGAGTTCTTGCCAGACAGGATGCTATCAAACTAAGTTTCCTTTTACATTTTCTAGGCACTTCCCTTTCTCTGGAGGTGATAGGCATTATCAGGACAGGACTGTATTCCTAACAGCCCAATAGCACCTTATTTCAATGTGACTAGTTTGGAATGTGAGGATGTGACCCTTCGCTTCCCAGCTTATGGCTGCCTCTGCTGCTTAGCCAAAGGCCTTAGCCTAAGAACAGGGCCTCAGACTGTCACAGTAAGAGAAGGCCCTTACACCGGCAGACAGTGATTTTGATTCTTTCTTTTATACCTCTATAACTAGCTAAGTGATAAGAATACACCTAAATTCTTAAAGTCTAGACCTTTGCAGACAGGCCTGCGTATCTATATCCTAACAAGGGCAGATCAAAGATAATTCTTATTGCCCTGGTTTGGCTGCGTCAGCAGTGGTTTATGAATCTGCTTCAGCTGTCCACCAGTGTATTCATATGTTCTACTCTGTCTCCAGATTTTCCATCTTGGCAACTAGGGCAGGATTCATCATCCAGATCATCAGGCCCTTTACCTCATGTCTTGGGCAGTCAGATTTTGGCTCTGTTTAATCTTGAAAAGTCATGTTCCTCTTTGGTGTAGAATGTACCTCTTAGTTTTAGAAAGCTGTCTACCAGCTGATGTTGTTTGAAATGGTCCAGATTTGTGGCTTGGATGCGGGGAAAATCTGATTGTCCTGTCTTAGCTTCCATACCTTGTACTTTAGAATATTTCATGCACAAAAAAACTGAGGTGTTATCTAACTCATATTGGAAAGTGCATTTGGCAGTTCTTTCAGCTTACCGTATTTTGGTTGATGGTAGATCGCTATTTGTGCATAACATGGGTAAGGAGTTTATGAAGGGGTTAGCTAATATCTATCTCCCTGTTAGAAATCCTGTCCCTCCTTGGGATCTTAACTAGGTCTTATTTACACTCATGAAACAACATTTTGAACCACTGGCTGTCTATTATTTATCTCTTACGAGATAATTCATTATTTCCCTAACAGCAGTCAGAAGGGTGAGTGAATTAAATGCACTAATAGCTGATCCTCCAATTGTGTCTTTTCATAAAGATAAGGTGGTTCTTAGGCCTGATCACAGGTCTTTGACAAAAGTTGTTTCTGAATTTCACATCAGTCAGACAATTAATTTGCCAGTCTTTTCTTCAAAACTGCTTACTAATAAGGGGGAATCTGTTGTATATACTTTGGATGCAAGAAGAGCTTTTGCATATGTAATGATGCCGGTTCTGGCGGGACTCAACTGAGAGTGCCAGTTCAGAACAAATTGCTCAAAGCTGGGCAGTTACAGCCCAAGGCTGGGGTTTCTGTGCACACCAAGGCAAACCAAACCAGCCAAACAGAAAAGATTTTGGTTTTACCCCACTGGCTAACCACAAGTCACACAAGCAATTCCCTTAGACACCCCAGTTTCCCAGTATCACCACCAGTGCCACTCGTTATGGGGACAAATGGTTATGAAAACCAATACCCCAGTAAAAGAAAAAAAGTTTCTCTTGATCCCAAAGGACCAAGCCCCAGACCCAGGTCAATATACAAATCAGATCTTACCCACAAATCACGCTGTTGCCAATCCTTTAGAATCTAAAATCTAAAGGTTTATTCATAAAAGGAAAAAGATATAGATGAGAGCTAGAATTGGTTAAATGGAATCAATTACATAGAGTAATGGCAAAGTTCTTGCTTCAGACTTGCAACAGTGATAGAATAAACTGCAGGTTCAAATCAAGTCTCTGGAGTACATCCACAAGCTGGGATGGGTCTTTCAGTCCTTGGTTCAAAGCTTCAGTGTAGCAAAGTCCCTCCAGAGGTAAGAAGCAGGATTGAAGACAAGATGGAGGAGCTGCAGCAGCCTTTTATATTCTCTTGCCGTGTGGTCTTTCTTTCTTTGTTCCAGAGACAAGCTGTCTATCACATGGCATGGAAAAACCTCAGAGTTCTGTCCATAGGCATGTCCCTGCATACTTTGCTGAGTCATGAGGGGAGTCTGCCTTCTCTCAGTGGGTCAGTTGTATAGCTGATGGTCCTTAATGGGCCATCAAGCAGGCTAGGCAGAGCTGACATCAACTTGTCTGGAGTGTTCCCCAGAAGCATAGCACAAGTTTGAAATACAGACAGTGTAGAGCCAATATTCATAACTTTAACTATAAAAATGAAACACACATATAGACAGCATAATCATAACCAGCAAACCATAACCTTGTCTTAGACACCTCATTTGACCCCCTTTATACAAGATTTGGTGCCACTACAGGACTTTGGTTGCAACAATGATCTATACGGTCCCAGCTTATGTCAATAACACAGCATATTATTTAAGTAGGACTAAAAGTTTTCAAAAATCACGTAGATTATTCATGTTTTATGCTAACAGGCATGTGGGTTATACTATGTCTCCCCAGACTGTTTCTAGATGGATTAAATCATGTATTGCTGAATGTTACACATTTTCAGGAGTTCCTGTACCTACAGTGGTATGGACTTGTTCCACCAGAGCTGTGGCGGTGTCTTAAGCAAGTCCCTGTTTCAGAAATATGCAGGGCTACAACCTGGAGTTTGGACACACTTTAGTAAACATCATGCTCGCGATTTGGCTTCCAGGACTGATGCTAGATTTCGTAGAGTGGTGTTTCAGTCTCTATTCAATTAGGACTCTGTTCCCTCCTCCAGATTATTTTCAGCACTGCTGATCAAACTACCCATAAGTGGGAGTATGCAGAGCCACTCGAAGAAGAAATGAAAATCACTACTTGTAACCAAAGTTCTTTGAGATGGCTCTGCATATTCACACTTCTCACACACTCTCCACTCTTTCTCAGAGTCCTCTTGTTCTGTGTCTCTAGATTGGTGATGGAAGGAACTGAAGTGGTAGAGGCTTTTTGGCCCCCTGATATAGCCTCACCCTCAAAATGTTCGAAGATGCTGAGGGGAGATGTAAGAATGTGAGCACACTAACAGACACTGCTTGGAGAATGTTCTACCCTTAAACACCAATAGGTGGTGCAGTACCGCATAAGTGGAAATATGCAGCGCCATCTTGTAGAACTCTGGTTATAAATAAGTAATCTTCATTTCTTTAATATCGTTAATATCTTCCAAATTGGAAATATCTATTAGAGAAATGTACACATCTCTTTTTAGAAGGATATATGCTAATTAGCCAGCATTTTTCTAAAAACAGATTTTTCTGTGTAGCACCATGAGTATCTTTTTTTTTTTTTTTTTTTTTTTTAAGAGGGAACAGCTGTCTTACCTTAATGTTGGAGCTGTTCAGGAATCAATATTAGTACCCATACAAATCATTATAACTGGAGCACCCATGTTAATATCAGTTCTTTTTATAGGGAAAAATAAGTGAAAAGTTATTAGTATGGAAAGATATTTATTTTCAAGCTCTTTATTTAGTGCTATTAGAAGAAGCACAGAACGGAAAATAAAGTGAAAACTTCCTTTTTTTTTGTTTAATTGAGAGCTTTTAAAATTGAACTAAAATGTCTTCCTTTTTAATTGATTTGGGATTTTGATTAATGTGTAGATGTGAACAGTACAAAAACAATTAAATGAGTCTGTTACCTACAAGACTTTATTTTAGGATTTAGGATGTTGGGATTTTCCTGCAGTTGTTGTTGTTGACATCCCCAATACCTCACTTAATGTAATGACTGTAGCTCCCTGTTCTTTTTTAGGTTTCAGTGATATCAGTTATTGTTCTAGGGTAAATATAACCCTCAATTCTGGTCTTGGCGAGTAAACCTCTCAATCCACCAATTTAAATGTGGAGCCTTGTTTCATTTTACTGTGTTAGGACTATGTGTGCTGATGCGGGTGCTACATGTGTAAGCACTTCTTGCCAAGCAAACATCTGTAACAATAAGAGACTGATATTGTTCCTCCTCCCAGTTTTCTAACTTTTTTTGCACCATTTCCACCATTGATACAATCCTCAATTGCACAGGAAAATTATATTTAGCAGTATGGACCGTTTGGTGATACTGTTCTTCCAACATGTTAGTGCAGTATTTATGTAGCTCCTGAATTTCTTTGAAAAGTATCCTAGTGATTTTTCCTTCAGGATCTGAATCCACTTACCCTTGGTGTCTATGATGTAGCTTTAGAAACAAAACAGGAAAGAAAATGTAATGTATATTCTAATGACTTGGTCTTGCCATTAGATACATTGGCATCCAGTGTCACAGTCTGCTGTTTTATTTATGCAACCATGTACAAAACCCACATTTTACAAGGACTAAGAATGCACAGCTAAAAATTTAGAGTAGAATCAAGTCATAACCAAATCTTTATCTTGGTTAAGCTTTTCTTTATAAGAAAAAACTTGTCATGTAGATGTATTGTGCTGACAATTATGTACTTTCTTGGCATGGTTATTATTAGTAGTGGGGGCTTCAGAGACTAGCATTAACAGTTTGGCCTAGGCACATTGCACACCATTTTCTTTTTTAAAGAAAGGCCCACAGGTGTGGGGGAAAATAAGCTATTGAATTTATATATTCAGCCTTTCCTGAGACTCTTATTCAGTTCCCTGCTATCCAGTAATCTGATTCACCTGCAATTAATCCAATAAATAGCTGTATCAGTGCCACTGTCCCTCATTGTCATGCTGATGTGAACATGCATCAGAAGAAGTGAGTCATTTTGAATTCTTCTTAAATGGAACTCGTTCAAGATTTTATACTCAAGGTGTCCTTGCTTTGGTTTTCACTCTCTCAAAACAGGCAAACTACCTGACCAGTAGGTATTCCTAGCTTTCAGAATGTTAAAGATAAATAACAAATAAAATGAGTAAATTAAGCCTTCTCAGTCATCCACAAGCATTAACCTTACATTGTAAGTAGAAATTAGTTGTCAATAAAACTCATTTTCTTAGACAGATTTCCTTACCTTGTAATACAATGTATTTTGTCTTTATGCAGGGTTCCAAGTCTGGTGTCTTTGGAAGAGACAAAACTTTACACTGGTGTTAACTATGGTAGGTCAGTCCCAACTCTGTTAAATCAAGTCACGAGATAATTAATTTTGTACTCTTATTGTTAAATGCATAGCCAATTGATTTGATTACATTTATGGTTCATTGTTAAAAATGTTTGAGACCAACTAACCAAGCTTAGCCAAACTTATTATCTAAAGACAAAGCAGTGCAAAACAGAAAGGAAAGAGTTAATATGTTACCAGTCCTTCTGGGAAACAGTTGCAGCATTTAGTCCATCTTACACAGAAGCTGTGCTCCGAAATACACTCTCCAAACTTCTTATATGTATATTGTAACTTTTTATGAGCACTCTGTACATCATCCGGGACTAAAATTTACCAAATATATTTGTACCTTGTTTTTTCCGGTATCATGGTGTATCTTTCCTTATTCTGTTTTTGGACACTACATTCCAAATCAGTTGCCTGTGAAGGCACCTCCCAAGCTTGTACCAGGGCAGAGCATTCATGTGTCTTGGTTTTGACAAGTTCTGCATCCGCCTATGTGAAGTGCAGTATTGTGCTGTGCATGGTATTGTGGGATATATACCTCAGCCTGAGTGAGCAGAATGCAATTTAGCATGACTTCAAGCTAACCTTTATATAACGTTAATATAATTTGTAATACATATTGATAAGGTGTGCAATACGTATAACATATACTTCGGCTAACACTTTTGCTGTTGCTGCAGCTGCAAAGTATGTCCTGTTTGAATGCATAAGTGCTGTGTGGTCCTGGTTATTTAGGGTGGTGATCAGTCCTGTATATTTCAGAGAACCTGTCTATCTGTGTGTAGTTGGGGTGGAGTTCGAGATCAGTTGGGCCAGTAGCAGTTACAACAATTGGTACAGAAAATGGAAGGAAAACTTCAGAAAAGCCTGGCAATGCTTAGGCCATGGTGAAAAAGCCATGACTCCCAGAAGGGGAAATCGGAAGCCTTATTTATCATATTAGTAAAACATAAAATATATTCCAGAAGTTTACTAAAGGAGACAGATATTCAAACTGAATATGCTACTTACAAAAAAAAGGGCCTGATTCAGTGGTCTTTACCCACGTACATCCATTTAATTGTGTTTTCATAGTAAATGATTGGCAAGTGAGACCTGAGTCTCTGCCATGTGTACCCTGAGCTCTGAGATTGCATAGCTGTGAGGGAGAAGAGCAGCTAGTATATATGTGTCTATCATGTAGCCCAGTAGTTCATAACCTCTTTCTTTTCATGTCTCATAATTTGGGTGCTTCTCAGCTTCAGGTCATACCAATCTTTGTGCCAAGTCTTGTATTTAGCTGTCTTAGGCACCTGGGACCAACTGGGAAATATCTGTATTATTTTTTTCAATATGGTGCATGCCTATGTGTGTGTATTTATGATGGGTTACTTGCTATGGAGTTAGATCAAAAGAAGTTGTTAAAGGAACCAAGCAGGAAAGGTAAAATGGTGACTCGGATAAGAAGCCTTGAAGAAACAATGGTGAAGCTGTTAATTGGGGAATATGTTCTACCTGACTACAGCCAGGCTAAGAATGGCTTATTTTTCCCAAGTCTAAGCCTAGGATCAAAAGGAAGATAACAGATCATTAGAGAACCACGGAAAAGCGTTGAGGTTGAATGAGTTGCTAGAGGCTGCCTAGGGAGTCAGCAAGAGGTGACAGCCTGACAAGGAGACACACACAGACTGAGAGAGCACGCTGCGAGCAGGACAGTCTGCTTCTCAGAACCCAGAGATGGAGGTTAACCGGGCTGAAGAGAGTTTACAAAGGTCAAGGGAAATGTGTATAGGAAGTACGGATATCGGCATTTCACAGATGAGGAACTGAGGCGCAGAGAAACTGAGTTGCACAATGTCATGCAGGAAGCCTATAGTGTAACAGGGATTTGAGCCCAGGTCTCTTTCTTGCAGCACTTCTAAAAGGATTAACCTGGCATATGAAAGATTCTTGTCAGAGGTGAAGCTTCTCTCTTTCCTCTCTTTGAATAAAACTTTATCTCCAACCACTGTCCTCAGTGCTTGAAGGGATGGGAAGTTCTTCTCTTTCTTCCTTCTACCGTTCCCATTGCCTGGATTGGCAAAGTGCTACTTTACCGTCCCCTCCAAGCAACCAAAGAGAATAGAAACTCCATTCTTTCCCCTTCTTAATTGCCTGAAGGATAAAGTCCCACCCCTTGAGCATTCTGCTCTTCTTTCCCGCCCCAGTCAGTGTATTCTTCAGAGTTTGTGATATGATGGGCACTCTGCACCACTCTGACATTGCACAGAACCAAACTCCTATTTTGCTCTCCCTCATCTTAGGCAAAGCACTTGACCACTACTAACTCTGCCTAAGGGTATGTCTACACTGCAATAAAAGACCCGCAGCACAGCCATTACTGGCCCAAGTCAGCTGACTTGGGCTCACAAGGCTCAGGTTGCAGGGCTAAAAATTGCAGTATACATGTTTGGGCTCTGACACCCTGTGAGGGGACAGGGTCTCAGAGCCTAGGCTCTAGCCCAAGTCCAAACATCATCACTCTTTTTAGCTCAGCAGCCTGACCCCTGCGAACCTGAGTCAACTGACCTGGGCTCTGAGACTCGTTGCTGCAGGTTTTTTATTGCAGTGTATATATACCCTGAGAGGCAGAACAGAAACGTGTCCCAACCTGCATGGGACTGTAAACCATTTTTACCCCTTTGCTTGAAGAACCATTATTGTACTGATTTAGTGAACGGAGATGATGAACTTGAAAGATGTCCTATCCAGTATTTGGTCTGACAGATGGTGACTGCAACATAGGATTTCAGCATGATGTGGAAAACTGAGTGAGGTATCCCATGACTTTGTCATAGAGATGATCAGGACTGTTTCTATTAAAGGTGTATGTATATAAAAATATAATATTTTTTCCAAAGTCTTTTTATATCACCCTTATAGAGTCCCATACCTCATATGATTTGAGGTATGTAAAGAAACTCTAATCTGTTCTTAAGCTTTTGCATGTCACACTCTGAGTTTCCATTAATTATTTTTTTAGTTAAGCTTCTCTATATTTTATAACACTGTGTAACTTAGAGAATATACTTTATGTATAATGAATGTTCTTATTATCTTGTGTAGACTTATCAAGAGAGAACCACAGAGAAACCATGGCTAGGGTCATAAGGAAACTACTGCGTAAGTACATTTTTGTCTCTCATTCCTGTATTCAGTACATCTGCAAAGATTTGCTTTAAACGTTGTCAGTCTATTGTGCTTTTAAATCTAATATCAGTATTGTAGAGCAAAGCAAAGAGGCAAAATCTGTTGTCGTGAATTGTATGGCAACATAAATGACACAACGTTTTGAGCTTCACAAGTAGAGAAAATATTTCATTGAGTGTAGTTAACTCTTTGAACTGAGCTTCATATCAGATAACACACTTTTTGTTTCCATTCCAACGGTAGACTATATACTCAACAACTCAGAAGATGATACCAAGTCTTTGTTTCTAATCATAAAGGTATAATAGTAATTTTTATGTGTTTTATTTTAATTTTAATGGGTTGACTTGTTTTACATAACGTAAAACCATTTGTTTCTAGATCATTGGTGATCTCTTACAATTCCAAGGGTCTCACAAGCATGAGTTTGACTCCCGGTGGAAGAGCTTTAACTTAGTGAAGAAGTCAATGGAGAACAGGGTCAGTATCTTGTTTACGTAGTTTAGTTAGGGAAAAACAACCTTTTTAAAGTTTTAGTTTTGGCTGTTTTTTGGCCTTTACTGTCTTAATGGAACTTTGCATGCATTCCTAGTGAAATTGATATATGTTACAGTGGGCTGATGTATCATTAGAATATTTTTGTTACAATAAGTGCCTTTTTTCAAAAGGTTTCAAAGCACTGTACAAATGTTAGTTAAGCCTCATAACATCCCTTTTTATGTACTGAATATTGATACTATTAATGATAGATCTTTTGTTAATTTGCTAGTCACTAAGAAACTACATGCTGGGATTTTTTATTTTTGGTGACTTATCTGCATTGCAATAATACTGTCCTTGGATATTAAATTGCTGCTATTGCTAGCACTTGTGAAGCACTTACGATGTTAGAACCATAGATGCCAATTAAGTTGAGAAGCATATAGGAACCAAACTCTTCTCCCTTAGTTTAAATAATATTTAGCACTTCTCATCAATAGATCTCCAAACACTTCTCAAAAGTGGGTAAACATTAATATCTACTTCTTGCAGGTTGAGAAATTGAGACATGGAGAGTTTAAATGAGTTGCCCAATGTTATGAGAAGTGAAATCTAGATTATTGAACATGGCTGCTGAGGTAGAGAGCAGAGAAGGCCATCTTTGAGGTAGTTAGGTCTTCACGCATTTAAAGCAATAAAGATAAGGACCAAGATCTTACATTAGGCCAGCAGCAAATGTACAGCATGATCATTAATGAGAATGTGCTCTTGTCAGTCAAGTCCCCATAGACACCCACACCAGTAGCATGTTGCTACTGCATGTTAAACCATCTGTAGGTTGCATCTCGTCTTCTGCTTTAGTTCATGAGAGAGCATCCTGAAATGTCTTAAGGAGATATTGTTTTGAGGTGGCAAAAGTGTTAGATAGCAGTATGTGACAGATTTGGAAGTTTCCTTGGAAAACCATGTTGAATTAAGTTTAAATATTTTGGAGTCCATTGTATTAAAGGGAAAGATTATTGTGGGCCTGCGTGGTCATAGAACTATCTTGAACAATGTGGCAAACAAGAATGATCTTTTGGGACAATATCTATGAAGTGGAACCCCTGGGAAATAGCTTGGGGGAGATGAATGCAAATGTCCTCCGCCGATTATGCAGAAACCAAGAGTTTTGAAGCTATGCCCTGAGGAGAGAACCATTATCTGCTCCCAAAGATTGAGATCAGAGGCTCAATCTGTATAAAGAAACAGGTTGATCTGCACAATTGGGGTGCTTGTTCTGAGCTGAGGCTGTTATGAACTTGAAGCCACAGAAAAAACTTTTTGGTGAGGTTTGAAAGATTAACTTTGATTGGAGCCCCTCCTGGCGTTGGGAGGGAGGGTAAACTAATAAGCATGCACATAGGTTCTTTTATTGTTTTTAATATATTTTCTCTATACTGCTTTCACCTTAAGAATAGGTGTGCTTGCTTAGAAATGTCTGTGTGCTAACTTATAACCATGATCAGTTATGCTATTTATAGCCTCTGAGTAGAAAGCAAAATGCGGACACAGGCGTGTCTACGTAGTCTGGCTTGCTGGGGAATTCACAGTGTAGGCAGGAAACTGTGCAGCCTGGAAAATCCCCTGGTCAAGAGGAAGAGAGATTCAGGTCTTGACCCAATAAAGATTACTGCTCAGGATCCGTGAACCTAGAGTGGGTGCCTTTGCTGGACCGCAGAAGGGAAATACAGGTGCAGTTGCCCCAAACTGTGACACAGTAGTTAAATCTGTATTCGAGTGTGTAGTCTCCTAACTCGCCCAAGGCCTTTCCAACCACTACAGCTATTTCTGTGTTTGAGTAGTGAAGTATTCACCAGGAACCTGAGATTACATGCTACCTTGATAACTGGGGTTGGGGGCAAATGCACTCAACAGAGGATAAAATCATAGTTTTATTAGTTCTACAAGAATTCCCCTTTCTTGGATTCCCCTTCCTATCAACCGTCACTGCTACTTCCACTGGATTCGGTTAGAGCCAGCTGTTCTTCATCCCGAAAGTGACTCTTTTTCATCCACTTTGTCTCAGTTTAGTTAGTCTCAGTTTAGGTAGGTCTACAGGATGCTGCGGGGGGAAAGGGTTCTCCCCCTGTGGTCACTGGCACTACCAGCTGCTGTGGCTGACCATGGCAAATCCCTGGGCTTTAAGAACTGCCCACTCTGTCATGCCTCTGAACAATGAACACACCGTGTTCTGTCTCAGTTAGGGACTTGTTCTGGAACTCTGTAAAAACTGTAGGTACTTTTCAGAGTGGACCCAGCAATCAAGGGTTGTCTGATGAAGCAGTGATAAGGCCAATCTCTGACCTCAGACTTTAGGCGCCTGGATCCTCAGGAGACTGCTGGCTGTTGAAAACTGCCCTGGCTTCATCATCAAAGCCAGCCAAATGCTCACTCAGTCCTCTGGCTTCCTCATCTGGGAAGGAGAGAAATGGATCAGACTCAGAGTGCAGAGGTGAAGATCATCCCCCTCCCTGGAATCCGACTTCAAGGTTGCATAAGACTGCTGTGCATATGGACATTAAGGGTGTCTCAAAACTTAGGAAAAGTTCCCTAAGCATGAGAACTCGTACCAGCTGAGTGGACCTAGCCATAATAGAGGTCTCACCTGATGCTGTCGTGGCTGTTTTAGCCTTCTCATTACTGAGGTAGTCAGGAAGAAAGATAGCCCAGTACTGGATAGAAGCCTGACTGCGGTGCTGGTCATTCTATTGCCCCCAGCACCAGCTCCAGTGCAGTTACTGCCACACCAATCTGTTGGTGATCAAGCACTTTGGGCCATGCTGACATGGCTGACACCTGTGCGGCTACTGCAGCTGCATTCACACTGATGCTGTCCAGATTTCTGGGCCCAGTGACTTTGATACTTCCACTATTTGGTCAGGTTCCCCTTAGACCCACGGGTTGAGCACCATCCTTCCCAAAGGACTGATTCTGACTCAAAGGAAAGCCATTAGCCATCCCTGGTCAGGTCCTGCTACCCAGCGGTATCAACCTCATCTGGGGGATAAGAGACATGTCCCTGTGGTGGAGGGCGGAACCAACCCAGCCCAGTACTGGGATCACTGAGACCACACATTGTGGGGCCTGGTGCTATATGATCATGGCATGTGGACCCCCTGGGGACTGCAGTACTATCCAGGACCAGCCTCTCCACCACACTCATGAGGCAAATAATCACCCCTGTGCCAAAGACTGGACCTGTCCCTGCAGAATCCCTGGGACCAGGAGTAGGCGGCTCCAGTGGATCAGATCCAGAGCAAGGGACGGATGGTACTGGCCATGAGCTCTTCTAGATGATACCCTTGTTCCAGAACAGTCAGCTGCCACTCTTGAGGACTAGAAGATTTTCCAAGACCTCATGGGACATGGGTATCAGTGGCCTTAGAGATACCTATGCAGGTAGTGTGGGATATGCCACACAAACTCCTCAATATCCTGTACTTGGTACTGGGAGTCATAGTGATCCTGATAAACAAGGGGCTATTGGAGCCCATGAAAGCCTTATGGCAGACACCAGCATCACTGGCACTGACATCCAAATGGACAGCTAGATGGTACCAAGTCCTGGCTATTGGATATGAACAGAGTTCTATTTGCATCCAGTGGCCAATGAGCAATCCCATTAGAGCGGCCAGAAATTGATCTCTAAAGATGAGACGGTGAAGCACCTAAAACGCGGTGGCCAGAAATCCTACTCCACTTCGAGCTTCCTGATGAGGATCAAGAAAAGGAGTACTTGTGGCACCTTAGAGACTAACCAGTCTCTAAGGTGCCACAAGTACTCCTTTTCTTTTTACGAATACAGACTAACACGGCTGTTACTCTGAAACCTGATGAGGATCTTGAACTACCAGGTGGTCTTGGCAAAATGCAACCACATCAGCTGCCTGTGTCCTACAGCTATTTGAGAGGCTGCCACACGATTTCAGGGGTGACTTCCAGGCCAGCCTGGCAAAAGGTCATGTGGTGGCCAGAACTGCGTTGTAGGCAGCTTTGGACATGCAGGCACTGCCTCCAGGCCGATGGCAACAACAGTTGCAATGCGCCACTCCTCCTGGCTGGCCTCGGCAGACATATCTGAAGAATTTCAAACAGTTATTGAGGACCTGCCACTTGAGGGCTGCTCACTTTTCCACAAGAAGACTGATGAAGCAATGAGATCTGTCACAGGGTCCACTCACCATAGATGGTGCCTCCTCCTGGCCATTCAGGGACTAGCTCGTCTCATTCACTGCCTATGATGGGACCCCGGGGTGCAACCTGGAGTCTGGTATCCCTCTCATTCTGTGATGCTGTGTCAAGCCACAAACCTTGTGCAGGTATTGCACTTACCCAAACATCCACAGGCAGGGACACACTCAACTGAGTTACATTAATGCTTTCTCAGCCACTCATGAACCAACAATAGAGAGGCTCCAGCCAATTCCCCCCAGTTCCTCAGCCTTGCACCCCAGAACTGTATGGTCTAGCACTGGTCAGAATCCTGGTCAGCGTAAGTTCATTCCCTAGCCCGCCTCTCCCTCGATGTGGAGAGGACACACGCTAGCCTTTGTAAACTGAGCTGAGATTTCCCAAGCACTTCAACCAAAACACACAGTTTTATGTAAAATATGAAACAGATTTATTAGCTACAGAAAGGTTGATTTTAGGTGATTAGAAGTAGCAAATGTAGAGATCTAAGTAGGTTACCTAAGAAATAAAAATAAATTTGTAGTCTTGAGTTCTACAAACTAAACAGGATCCCTTCCCTTGTTCAAAGTCTTTGTTCTCCAGGTGTTGAGTTGGGCAGGGGGAGTGGCCAAGTGATGATGTCACTTTCCCTCTTTTATAGTTTCTTCCAGGTTGCTGGAAAGATCGTTTGACATGGGGATCAGGCAGTCCAAATTGGTCAAGCAGTCTCCATTGTCTACATGTTCTCTCTGAGAAGTCATCTGGGATAGCCATTGGGAGAGTGGATTCCCTTTAATGGGCCATCAGGATGCCTGGCTACTCCATTGTTATACCTGAAAGGCTGGTTGTGGGTGTTTCAACCTCACAACATATTTCAGTAACACACACATAGCAAAACTTCATAACTTCACATCCAATGATACCACATACAATCCAACAGAATATTAATATTCAACAGATCAAGACTTTTAAAACGATATTTCACAAGGCATATTTTGGACAAAACGTATCATAATCATATCACCATGGTGAATATGGAGGTTCCAAGGTGCTGCTTTGAGGTACAACGTGTTGCACTGCCCCTATGATACCAATTCCCCAGTGGCTGGTAAGGGATCCTGGGCCTGCCCTCTACTCCAGGTTCCAGCTCAGGGACCCTCTAATCAGCAGCCAAGGTCTGCACCCTCCTGAACCTTGCTGCCTTTTCCCTGAGCCCTTTCCTTACCTTCTGGCTCTCCACCCTTCACTTGGTTTGGCAGCCCCACAACTCCCTCCTCCCAGAGAGTAACTGTAGGCTTCTTGCCTATATAGCCCCAAACACACCTCCATTCTCCCAGGGAGTGACTGCAGACTACTTCCCTGCAGCCTCTCTCTGCTGTATAGAAGCCCCTCTGGTTCCTGCACAGGTGAGTTTCCCCTAATTATAGCTTTCCTCTCAGCCTGAATTCTCCCAGCTTGCAGCCTAATAGGTTAATGGTCCTGGGGATCTATATCCTGGCCTCCAGAAGAAGGCGCTTCAGACCCCAACCCTATCCATGACAGTTGTTCTTCCAGTATAGGCCATCTGAGCCCCTAGGTCGCAGGATGGCCTAGGTCGCAGGCAGAGGCCCTTGAGAAGAAAGTCTGTTTCGGGGGTAGGGGGATCTACCTCTCAGTTGCACCACCCTGCTTCAGCACCGACTAGGCAGCAGATCAGCAGATTTGACTCTGTGCCCAAGGACAACATACTATTCCTCCCACAATCATTGCCCTCCATTCCTTTCAGCAAACGTCTGGCTCACTTCCAACAGGCCTGGTCTAGCATCAGACTGCTGGGTATTGGAGGTGGTCCAGAGAGGCCACACAATTCAGTTCTTCTCCCTTCTCCACAACTAACCTTCTTCCCCATCCCTCTTCAAGGACCTGTCCCATGAATGTCTGCTTTGACAAGAGATGCAGTCCCGTCTTGTTTTGGATGCTATGCAGGAGGTTTCCCCTCAGTAGAAGGGAAAGGGGTTCTATACAAGGTACTTACTTAGTCCCAAAAAGATGGGGTTTCATCCAGTGTTAGACCTCAGACCATTGAACACCTATAACAAGAAACACAGGTTCAAGATGGTCTCCCTTGGCGTCAGTTATCCCCTCCCTAAATCAGTAAGACTGTTATGTTGCCCTTGACCTCAAGGATGCAGAGTTTCACAGTGCAATACACCCAACGCACAAGTCCTTTCTCAGGTTTGTGTTGAACAACAATCATTACCAATTCTGGGTTTTGTCCTGTGGGCTCTCTGTGGTGTCCCATGTGATGGTGGCCTATCTGAAAAAGATGAGTATCCAGGTGTTTCCATAATTAGATCGGGGTTCTCTTTTGGTGGCCTCAGAGTGGCTCTCCTATTTGGTGACTCTGATATTTTTTCCTAAAATACTTGGGGGCTGGAGCTTGAAGCCCTGTGTCCAGATCCTGAAGCCCCACAGATGGGAGACGGTGCCTGGGGATGGAGCCCAAAGCCGTGTGGCTGGAACCTGGGGCCTGCTGCCATGCACCCGGAGCCCTTCAGCCCCATCGCCCCCACCTCTGCAGGTCTGAAGCACAAATCCTGAGCCCCACAGCCCCTGGGAAGCTGGGGAAGTCACTGCCTGCCTACTCCTCCAGCGTTGTGCCCCAGGTGTCTCCGGAGGGGGGCAGGGTCCAACCCCTTCTGGCAACCCTAGCAACCAACAGCAAGGTGGTGCATCCAGGAGCAACAGGGAGGGGCTGCTGTTTTGCCACTCTTCCCCCCCACCCCATCACTGCCCAGGAGGCTGTGGCTGCAAGAAAAGCCCCTGGTGGCCACATTTGAGAAAGGCTGACTTAGATGACTGGCTGGTCAGGGACTACTCAGAATCTAAGGTCTGGATCAGAATCATGTCCATTTTCCAGCTGTTCACCTGCTGATGAATAAGAAGAAATCCATTTTCATAGGGATAACTTCATAATCTCACCCAGAATTCATAAGCTGTACAGATGGACACACCAAAATCATCAGACACTATTCAAGTTATTTTTCCTATTATTTGAAAGGTATCTTTTATTCAAATATTTACTAAGGATTTCGAGTTGTATATTTTTCTTTTTCTTGCTCTACACAAAAATGTTGTGTGTTCTCTTCTGGTTCTTCAGAGGAATTTGTGCAATATTCTATCTTTAGAATTATGCGGACATCTGCTATTCTGATGCACAAACAAGGATGTAAACAAAGAGTCGTGTTAGTTTCAAACTCCAGTAGATACAAAAGGGAAGAAGTTTGCTAAACAGTAGAGTACTTTCTTAGCCTCTTAAAGGGCATAATGAATTAAAAATGCTTCATAATCCTGCCTATTGGACTGGAAGATAAGGATGCAGTAAATTACTATATATAGGCAGTCTCCCATCTTCCACATGGGTTTTGTTTGTAACACAATGGCAACAACACTATTAACCTCTTGATATTAGATTGATCAGAAATTCCATCTAAGATCCTAAAGCCATATTTTCACTAGAGATTTTCTGAAAGTTTGACATCCTTGCTCTAGCACTGATGCTGTTCCCCTGTGGTAAAGCAGTAATGGGAGATGTAATAAGTGTGATATATAGAAGTACTGATAAATACCAAGGCATAAAGACAAAATACACAGTAAACAAATGACGGAAACCAGATTTTTGCTCTTAAATGTGGAGACAGTCACAACGCTATGCAAAGGGGTCCTTTACATGGGGCTGTATGCAAGCACCAGCCCATGAAAATGGTTGAAGAGGTGATGCTGAAACTTCAAAATGCAAGAGTATTACCAGTTTTGCATGCAAGCCGAGGGTTTTGGCAGGTCTGACTTGATAGGAAGTGAAAAATTGTTCACCTTTTAAGTCCCTTTTTTAGTACATATGTTTAAGTGAGTTTCCTTTGGGATTGCCTCGTCACCTTAGGTATACCAAAGGCTCATGTCCCAGATTTTTGAAGATGTGGATAGCGTGGCAGAACTTGATTATCAGCTGCTGATGGGCAAAAATAAACACCACAATGAGACTGAGCAATGTTCTGTAGCATACCAAAGAAGATAATCTTAAATTGACCGTAAACAAATGCCAGATTTCTTTGACTAAAGTTAGTTATGAAGGGCACATGCTAAGTTCAGCTGGGCACGAGATATAAACTTTTATGTATTGAGGCATAAGCCAGCTTCAAATTGCTGAGGGGTTAGGGAAAAATCTTTAAGAAAGTTGGGGGCAGTTATCTAAGCAAATTCATGCCATGATTAACACTGTGTAATAAAGAAGTGACATACAAGAGTGCTGTATGAGAGTGGTCATTATTTCTTATCTCCAGACATATGACATGGGTCAAGGTTACAGTTTCACTCCATCACATGACGTGGATCAATATCCACTGACACCAGTTGTCACTGTGGCAGAAGTTTTTTTAAAAAACCTTTGTATAACTGCAGCCCAACAGTCAGAATGTCTCACTGTAGAACCCGCTGATAATATATATTGTGTACAGAAAACATAAAAGGTGAGAGTTCATATTTACATTGCTAAAGTTAGCTTTGAGATCTGAACCAAATTACTCTGATTTTTTCCTTGCAGCTTCAAGGAAAGAAGCAGCATATTAGAGCCTTGCTAATTGACAGAGTCATGTTGCAGCATGAGGTAATGTACATTTCTGTACTACCAATTTTTACTTGCAGCTATACTAGGAAATGTTAATCTGTAACATCTTATTTAACTAAAAGCATTCTCAATCTCTACAATAACTTTCCCCTCTTAGATTTGTAAAATTGCAAATAGAGCCTGTGTCTAATTGGGATTTTTCTACTTCCTTTAGCTGAGAACTCTAACTGTTGAAGGCTGTGAATATAAAAATATACACCAAGACATGATTAGGGATCTTCTGTGTTTGTCTACAAGTTCCTATGGTCAGGTAAGAATATTTCTTCTGTGCTAAAATAATTCAGTCATCAGTTACATTTATTGAGTTTATTTTCAACTTGATATTTGCAGTGAAATGTAATGTAATATAGCTTTTAATTCGTTGGTAAAATTCAGTGTCACAGTATCTTTGTTTTTTATTTCCATTTCAGTAATGTATGAAACATTTAATTACTCACATAATTCTTTCCAGGGCTCTGTTCAATCCTGGTTAGGCCCAAAATTTGACTGATTTTTTTGAAATTTGCAAAAGTGTGTTTTGTCCTATGAATTAAAGACTTGCTAAAGTCAATAGCAGCCGCACACACTCATCCAAAACCAGAATTGGGACCATAGAATCTTTGGAGTTATTTATTAAACTTTAATCTCATTTGTATTAAGTGCTTAGCAAATGTGCCAGATTGACAGTTGTGGAAACTGAAGTCTTCAGGTCACAGAACAGATGCATCCCATGGCAAGACAAATGCACTGACTCACCTTCCTAAGACCTGCACGTTAGTAATTGAAGGGAACTAGGATATCACTGCTTTGTATATTCTTTTGTGTACTTGTAGATCTGTGGTAATGCTTATCTTTCTACAGGTCAGAAGTAAAGCTCAGCAAGCATTCTTCACAGCACTGGGAACATACAACTTTTGTTGCAGAGATATCATTCCTTTGGTTTTGGAGTTTTTGCGGCCAGACCGACACGATGTTACTCAGCAGCAGTTTAAAGTACTGTCTCAGTTACTTAATTTCAGATCTGTCTTTAGTTTGTGTGTAAGATTTTAATGGTTAAAATACATGTGGTATGGTGTAAAGATTTTATTAGCGTAACTTTGGGATGGTTGAATTACTCATGGTTAGCTAACCCTAAAGTGACTTAGGCAGTCATCCCAAAAAAGTGCTCATTAAAAATATTTTTATACCATACGCCACCTTCATGAATATACCCCATTTCATCAGGATCTCAGGAATTATGAATGCTTTATGCTAATAGCAGTTCACTTTTATATCCTAATTAAAAAAAAAATAGTACAAAGCAATAAAATCTCAGCATACTGTTCTTAGTTCAGTAGTTTTTTTAGCAATCCTAGTAGAGCAAGAAAGGAAGAACAAAGAGCTGATCAACAAAATGTTATGCTAAGGCTATGTGTGCACTGCCCCACAATTCAGGCTACAGGGGTGTGAATAGCAGCGCACACCATTAGTGTAATCCTGTATGAAGAGGATTACATTAATGCGAACTAGGAAACTTTTTTTGTGTGCCTGCAGTGTCCACACAACGGAGTTACAGCGCAACACTTTGATGCTCACTTCTGTTCATGCCACTCAGAGGCCGAATTGCAGGGCAGTGTAGACAAGCCTAAGAAACACAAGTTTGTAATTTAAACTACCATAAATAGGTTTGTAGAAAGGCCAGGTGTTTGTTTATTCATTGTGGTTATTGAAATGTGTTCTGTGGAAATAGTTCCCTCACAACCATTCTATGAAAGAGAAATCCAATTAGTCAATTAATCAGCACTACTTGCACATACTACTGAAATAAATATTTAATATGTCAGAATTGTGTGGAATATCTTGTATATATTAGAGATAAACTGGATGGTTTAATTTCAGTTCGTGTTACAATTTAATAATTTGTACAATGCAGAGCAACACATTTTTATTCTATATGAATGACTGCTTTATATAACTTTTAATATTACAACTCTTGTTTACTGTAGGGTGCCTTGTATTGTCTTCTTGGAAACCACAGTGGGGTATGCCTGGCAAATCTTCATGATTGGGACTGTATTGTACAGACATGGCCAGCAATTGTTTCTTCTGGACTTAGCAAAGCTATGTCTCTGGAAAAGCCATCTATAGTGAGACTCTTTGATGACCTAGCAGAAAAGATCCACAGACAGTATGAAACAATTGGATTGGACTTTTCAGTAAGCAAAAAAATTACTTAAAAGCTAACATCACATTCAGAGGCTGTTTGACTTATATTTGATAAAATGAGTCAGTCGTTTAATAAATTTTACATGTTTCGGTTTAGCTTTGACTACTAATATTGATGTATTGATTTCATTCTGATTTCCAGTATGCATAAATATAGACAAATATATCTAAGACTGGAATATTATAGATTTGAGTTTAAGATTATTAGAATTTGACACCTTCCCCCCTCTTCCCCACTTCCCCCCCCCACCCATTTTTAGAGGCCAGGTATGCAATGGGAATGAAAAATAACTTATCTTTTGGCTCTTGTCAGGTGTGGGCTCTCCAGATCAAGGTCGCTGTGCACTTGCAGGACAGTGTGGGGAAGCTTGCACTGTCAGTACTTGTGTTGTGTCTGTTCTGTTGTTAATCTAACAACTTTCACAATACTAAATTTACTTAATAAATGAAACATGAGGACAGAAACCATTATCATAAATATTTTACCATTTTTGTTTAACTATAAAATCACAGTTTGTGCATGGTTTACTCCATGCCTTAAAATATAGACATGTAATCATAGCTCTATCAGTATTTTAAAACTACTAAATTTTCCTCCATCTTATCATAACAAGACTACTGAGAGCAGTGATTCCTGTCAAATAACAAAGGAGCAACCTGAATTGCCTGTGTAGGCAATTTTGTAAAATATAAAGGGAGGCTTAGTCATATCTATGTGGAAGGGACAGTATGAGCACTTCATTTGACTGCCTTTCTGGGTGTCTCCTTTTCCAAAAGGATGGCTAGCATTCTTTGGCTGCTATTCAGTTAGAGATGTTTCCCTTCTCTCTCAACAGGTTCCAGACAAATGTGTCGAGATGGCCATTCTAATGCAAAAAGCAAAAAACCCAAGCGCCAGCGGGATGATGCTTAGTTCAGAAGAGATTCAGTTAGGAATTCAACGACAGAAAGAAAAGAATGCTGAGGCCTTGCAGTAAGTTAGATTGGTCTATGTAGACTTCATTAAGCATAATAGTTTTTAGTCGATAAACATATACAGTTCATGAGTGATGATGTAAACTTAACCTAAAATTGTTCATTAAATGTAGTATTCCAAGAGGATGTGCTATTTTTCGTCTGAGTTTTGAGGCTAATAAGAAATCATTATTTGTGACATCTATGTGTAGGGTTTTCTCTAGCAAAAATGAAACTGTTTAAAAGTAATCTCTCTTTCATAACCTTTTTTTTAATACGTTAGCCTACACGTGACACTGAACTCCGACCATCTTTCCTTCCATTGTTGCATCTTTTTAATTTCTTATTGTAGCTGTCTTTCTGTAATTCTTAACTACATTGGAAGGGACCCCATTGACTTGTATGAGAACCTGTATAGAATGGAATATTCCATATTCTCATCACCATAGTGCCTGAGCACCTTCCAGTAGTGTGTTAACAAAATGGCACTTCATCTCAAAATTTTGTACCAGTTATAGTTACTAGTACTTATTAAGATAATACTTCAGACTAATGAACGATTTTTTTTTCAATTGATTTACTTTGTGCATTTGACAGCTTTGTTTTCAGTCACTTTAATGTGTTTGTGCTGGTGTACCCCCTTCCGTGAGGTCTTCAAGAGGGTGCTCACCAATAACAGCAACAGTGCAGCTGAAACAGAAAAGGCAGCAGTGTGCCTGAGTATGAGACAACACAGTAATAAGAGAATATTGCTTACTTCTGGGGGCATTCTGCATGAAAAAATTAAAAATTCTGCACATAATATTTTAAAATTCTGCATATTTTATTTGTCAAAATAGCACAATATAATCACACCAGTTTCAATTACTTTGGTAATTTATTTCAAAATACTTGTCAGCAAGTATGTCTGTAACAATACAGACAACGAAAAAGATTCAGGAAATGTTTTTTGACAAATAGATTCCTTACTAGGCATATTTATGCAAAACTTTGAATAATTCATTTAAACTACAATACAGAGCTGTATTTCCCACCCCTCTCAGAAGCAGTGCAAAGTCTTGGGGGAGTCAAGGGTAACGGAGGAGCTGAGGGGGAGGAAAGGAGCCGGGGAGTGAACCTGGAAGATTGTTGGGTGTGGGTGGGGGAAGTATGGAACAGTTTTTTTGGGTGGGGTGGGGAGGGATTGTTAGGGATCCTCCCCCGTGCAGACCTTGGCAGACCCCTAGCCTCTCCCATTCAATCAGGCACATCTGCCCCTGTCCCCATGTGTCCCTCCAACCCCACTCAGGCACCCACTTCCCCCCCTTCCCATGTGGCCCTGCACCCCCACTCAGCCACCCCCATGTGGCCGTGCATCACCTCAGCCAGCCCCAGCCTGTGTGTCCTTGCACCCCCTCTCCCCGTACTCTCATATCTCTGTGCCCCCACTCAGCCACCCCCCTTCCCCGATGTGGCCCTTCACCCTCTCCCATGTGCCCATGTGTCCCTGTGCCCATACTCAGCCATCCCCCTTTCCCACATATGGCCCTGCATCCCCTCCCCTATCCCCATGTGGCCCTGCACCTCCACTCCCATTTAGCCCCTGCCCCAGTCTGTCCTCCCCCATTAGCAGTTATGAACCCCAGTCTGTAACCCCCCAGCAGTCCCATGTGCCCCATTCTGTCTGTTCCCCCATATCTCCTTTCTCCTGACCTGGCTTCACTGACAGGGCACTGCCAGGAAGGCAGCCTCTTCTTTTTCCTTATCCTAGCTGGGGCTGGCCTGGGAGCGGCTGCTTTGTTCTAGTACCACAGCAGCCCTTGGTGGTCAAAAGGCATAACTGCAGGAACTTTCCGGCAGAAGTTATTTTCTGTGGGGGGAAAAAAATTATGCCTGGCACATGAATTATGTGCACGCTCAGTGGCTCAGAATTCCCCTGGGAATAATTGCTGCAAATAGACAGAAGAGAAGGAATGGATCAGCCTTAAAGCAATGACATTGACATCTGGTTTGGAAATTCATTTAGAGAGTTGATGCTTGGGGGCAGTGTGGTATGGAGGGGTTGGAATAATGGAAACAGTTTCCCGGTCCCTCCATGTCAGACAGCCTTAATGGTGGAGTGTTCCCTGTCTCCATGGCAACTGGGAGCAGATGAGATCTTTGCTCAGGGCATGGGCTAAGGATCTCCCCATAGGAAGATGCTTCCAAGAAGCACACACTGCAGACTCCGGGTCTCCCTTTCTAGCAGAGATTTCACAGGATTTGTTAATTTTTTTTTTTTTTTTTTTTTTTTAACTAAATGCTCTGTTCCTTCATTGGTTTTGAGGTTTTTATCCTCAAAACTGCTAAATCTAGTCCCAACATTTTTTTATTTTTGGCTTTCTGAGGAGAGTTTGAAGGACACCACCTGTCCTCCCTTTTCCTCTCAGAAACGGGAGACAGAACGCCTCGGGAACCCAGCTCTCAGCTGGTATGTTGGCAAGGTCCACACTGAGACAGTTGAGTGGGCCACATGGAAGCTCCCTTCACTGAGACGAGGCCTGAATGAGTGGCATGGAACGGGGGATAAGTTTGTTTGTTTTTTTCAAACTCCCCTCCCCCTTGCACCTCTCTCCCCTTAGCTCTCTCCTAGGAATGAGGATTGTATTTCCCACAGCTTTCAGAGCAAGCAGGAAAGGTTCACTGGAGCCTCCTGAATCTTGGGGGAAGAGACACCCATAATAACCCCAAGGAAGAAATTCCTGTTCCCAACCAGCGTGTAAGTAAGGTTCATGCTGAGATGGTTGAGAAGGCTGCAAAGTATCCCCCTTCCCACAAGCTGTTTTACCTGCAAGGGCTCAGCTGCCATGAAAGGGGGCAGCTCCTGGGACATTTGATACTAATGAGTAGGGCCCTACCAAATTCATGGCCTTGAAAAACACTTCACGGACCATGAAATCTGGTCTCACCCCATGCTCACCTTATTTCTGCGCTGCCTTCGGAGCTGGGTGGCCTGAGAGAGGTGGCTGTTGGCCAGGCGCCCAGCTCTGAAGGCAGTGCCCTGCCAGCAGTAGCACAGAAGTAAGGGTGGCAATGCCATATCGTGCCGAGATCCAGCAGCAGGGAGCATGGGGTGAAGTGATACAGATCCTCTTCCAGCCATCCCACAGGAGGGCTACTGTTTTCCTTAGGACGACATGCAGGATACATGGCTGCAGATTGTTCTTTCAATCTCTCTGATAACACACTTTCCCCCTCCTAGAGCCTCGTCACCATTCTCTCAGAGGTCTGGCCCAGGGACTGGTGAAGGCTGGTGCTCACAATCAACTCGTAAAGGAACAACACAACGTCTTAAAACCTTTCATGAGAGAATCTCCCTTCTAGATTCTCCAAAGAGAAGTAGAAATATCTAAAACTGGTCTATAAGCGAGATACCTCAGACTCTCAGCTAAGCTTCCCAGAGTTTAGCATGAATGGAGATCTAACTTAAGAGGTGCTTATGTTTTTAGAAAATGAAAAATCCAAAAAAAACCCTCAAACCCTGCAAAGTTTACTCCTGGAGGAATTCTGCGCCATTGCACAAGTGCAGAATTTATGTCCCCTGCAGATTTCTTTGGTTCCCTGCAGAAAAATGACTTTCCCATAGATGAGAACTTGGATATAGCAGTGTCAACCCTGGACTATTAACTGCAGTCTCTGATTGTGCAGTTCTGTGTTCATCTGGGAGGCCATTGGGGGGTAGATAACTCCCACCTAAAAAAAAAACAAAGAAAAAAAAAACCCATATATAAAATCTACCTTAAACTAGATTTCCATAACAGCTTTTATGGGACTGATGCTTCCCCTGACTGTTGTTTGCTGCACATTCAAAACTTCCAAATATGTGTTGTTATCCTTCTAAATGTTTTGTTGGTAAGCTCTTTGGAGAGCATAGAGACAAAGCAGTCACTGAGGCTTTAGACAAGGAAATTGGTCCATCCCTTGTTCCAGTGAGAGAATCTTCAATCTACCTCATCTCAGCAAGTGTTCCCTTTTGAAGCTGCTGCTCTTGCAGGTTCCACATTAGGAGGAGGCTTTTTGCTACATTTCCGGAGTCGAAAGACTAAGGCCACCATTTCTTGGAAAACCATCCAACTCCAAAAGCTGCTCTTGATTTTTGGGTTTCCTGAGTCTGGGAAGATTCTCTCTTGCAACATCCCTCACCTAGATTTCCTATGAGGGGCATTTCAGGGTGGGCTCCCATCTGGGAGTGAACCACTCAGAAAAAGGGTGCTTCAGATAATATTTATCATGTCCCCAAAGTAAAATAAACCGGCACTGTCTCATGCTATGGACCATCAAACTCACTCTTCCATTTCCAGCAGATGATTCTTCAGAAATCTGGTATTTGTGAACAATTGCTAAGAAGTTAAATGTTCAGCACTACTTACAGAAGTAGCCTTGTTCATGTCCTGGACATAAGCCTCTACTCTGTTACTCAAAATTCTGTGCCAAGAAGGAAAGTCAGTGTCGGCCAGCTCACCAAGACACATGAAGAACCAAGGGAATGCCGTCTAGATCAGTTAGCCTTTCAGTGCGTTGCAGGCCAGTTTGGAAGCCTATTGATGGCTCTATTTGCATCCCAGTCCAGTTGGAATATCAAGAGGTGCTATGTGAGCAAGAGATACACCGAAGTGTAGGTTGTGGTCCCCTTATCTCAGAAGTGGGCTAAGTGGCCTCCTTTATGCTCTCCCCCCTGCTACTGATAGTAAAGATGGTAAATCAGATTGTGGAGGAGCAAGATCACAGTAATTGTAACTGCCTTCTCATTAACACTCAGGTCTTGGTTCTCAGACCCAATTTAAATGTAACTGGAACCTCCTCTCAAACTTCACACAATGGGGGGCTGATTCTGAGTCAAAATCCAGTGCTGTCTAGCCCATCACCTAGAAAGGAATCAGTCACTCTTTCTGAGAAAGTGATAAACATCCTCCTAGTATCTTGGAGGAGATTCACAGATATCTGTATATCACTTGAGGTGTAGATGTTGATGTTACAAGAGAGACACATCAGGGGACAGTCTGCTAAAGCTAAGGATATTCTGGTATTAGCCTGACCAGTGGACAGGTGGACAAGTCAGTGACTTCAGGCATATTGCACTGTAAAGAAATCCATGAGAATCTCTCCTCACCAGCACATAACAGATGGCTGAGGACCACCATTCTTACCAGTCCTCAGTCAAAACACAAATTCCTGTCATGATCTTGAGCTGCATGCTACAAATCCTAATAAAATTGCCTTACATCTTCACATTGGTAGGTCTCTTCCTCCTCTCCCTGAAAGTATTTTGTCTACTTGCCCCCTCCTGGTACCAAGGGGGTTTTGGAGCTTGGAATGCTCTCAATGAAGTCTCGGTTATATGCTCTGTCAAACATGGTAGTTCTGTAAACTAAGCAGGCCTCTGTCCCCAAGGTAACAGCAATCTTTCTTATATAATAGGAAGTGGTATTTTTGTCCTGGATGAAGCCAAATATCCTAAGGATGTAAAATTCATAAGCTCGAGGTAAACAAAGCCTACATCGGAATAAAAGTTTATATAGCAGAGGCATTTGGAGCCTGAGGTTCAACTCCTTATTACCACGTACCACTCACTCTGTGGAAAGAGCAATGATTTTTTGGAAAGATCACACATATCTTACTAGAAGGTCTGTAAAGCTACTACAGGACCTTCCATCCACATTTTTTTCAAACACTGTAGTCGACATTCTCATCCTCGCCGAGGCAGCATTTGGTGAAAGGGTGTTATAGAACAGCATTCCCCAGTAACTCTTATGTTCCTTTTCATACCTGCATGGGTAAATTAAACCCTTCCCTGCCTCCCAGGGATGAGTTACTGTTTTCTACATTCCACTGGGAAGATTATCTGACATGGAGGGAACTGAGGGAAAAGTCGGCATTAAATTCACAGGAAAGGCCTAAAACTCTAGGACATGCCATGTTATACAGTCTGACCCTTCCTTGGAGGACTCTGAATGGCATAAATTTTTCACTAAAAAGTGCTAGAAGAGCATTAAATTAAAAAGGGGGTTGTTAAATGAAGGGACACAAGAGACGAAAACAGTTGTATAGCTCATTTCTCCCTGGTGCCAGGGAACAGTGGCTAGTAGGGAGCTGATTACAACTCTTGATTGTGCATTGGTCCAGCATCTGGCACTGACTGACTCCCATTACGTCCTATACCTCCCCCTGGCATGGCTTTAAGCCAGGGCTGGGATCTGGCAAAGGAGCCTCATCATCAAGGGTTTACACACCAGCAGAAAGTTCCCCTTCACATGGGGAATTGTCCATAGTCCATGCGAAGTGGCCAGACAGGACTGAAGAATCTAAAATAGAGCACCTTTTATTGGTATGGTAAAGCATAGTGTATATCAGAGGTGGGCAAACTACGGCCTGTGGGCCACATCCGGCCTCCTGCCCGGCCCCTGAGCTCCTGGCTGGGGAGGCTAATCCCCGGCCCCTGCCCCGCAGTTCTCTCCTCCCCCACAGCCTCAGTGCACCGCAGTTGCAGAGCCACGGCCTGACCCAGTGCTCTGGGCGGCGCTTCTGTAGCGATGCCAGCCACCGGTGCTCCAGGCAGTGCAGTAAGGGGGTAGAGGGGGCTGGATAGAGGGCAGGGGAAGTCGAGGGTGTGGATAGGGGTCAGGGCGGTCAGAGGGCAGGGAACAGGGGGGTTGGATGAGGCAAGGGTCCCGGGGGGCAGTCAGGAATTGTGGGGGGGTGTTGGATGGGGTGGCAGGGGGCAGTAAGGGGTGGGGGGTCAGGGGACAGGGAAAAGAGGTGGTTGGATGGGGCAGAGGTCCCAGGGGGCAGTCAGGAATGAGAGGAGGGGTTGGATAGGGCGGCGGGGGGCAGTCAGAGGTGGGGGGTCTGGGGGTGGTGGATGGGGCAGGAGTCCCAGAGGGGCCGTCGGGACAGGGAACAGTGGGGGTTGGATGGGGCAGGAGTCCTGGGGGGGCCATCAGGGGGCAAGAAGCAGGGGGGGGTCAGATAGGGGGCAGGGGCTGGGCCACCCAGGCTGTTTGGGGAGACACAACCTCCCCTAACCAGCCCTCCGTACAATTTTGGAAACCTGATGTGGCCCTCAGACCAAAAAGTTTTCCTGCCCCTGGTGTATAGCCAGGCAGATTATAAAGCACATACAACTTCTCTCTTATACCAGCTTTAGGCAGGAAACTCTGCTGACCCTATGGAGTTACTCCTGGTTTCTACTAGTGAACATGAGGGTGAATCAACCTGCGAGCTTGTCAGTAATGTCAAAAACCGAGACTTGAATATTTTGATGATATGCAAGTTGATCTAATTGGATAGAGACCAACTGGTGCATTCTAGGGAAATGATACCCTGATTTTCACACCTCCAAAACACAGTGCAGAAAATGCCACTCAGCTGGGCAGACTAGCTGCCTTTTAAGGCCTTATCTGGACAGAAATTTAAAGGTATTATGTTGGATCACGTTAGTTAACTTACTCTAAAACCTAAACTTCTAGTCAAGACAAGACAAATTAAAACTTAAACTCAACCCTTTTAGCATATGCTAAAGTATAGCTTGCCATGTCTTGACTCGAGTTTTTAAGGGTTTTAATTAGACTTAGCTGACTAACATGATCCAACATCACACCTTGAAATCCTAGTCTAGACAAAGCCACAGTGTGGAGGAATCACCGTAATATTCCTCCCTTGACTCAACAGCGATTCTCTCCTCTCCACCCCTTCCTCTCAAAAAAATTAACATGACATATACACAGCATCTGCAGTGTTATTTTAATTACCAGACATTGTCTGTAGTATTTATATTTGTTGTGAGAATGAAGAGAAAATATAATGCCTTACTTTGTTTATGTAAAGATTCTTTTAAACACTTCTCTCCATGATGTCTAGTTGTTGACAGTACACTTCAAGTCTATATACTCATTTTACTTTTGTTTTTTCAGAAACTATGAAAATTTGGTCAACATGCTGTTAGATTGTGTGAATCAAAGAAATCTGTAAGTTTGCCTTTCTCTGTGAACTTTTTTGTGTGCTAGTTTTTCTGAATTAAAAAAACGCACAGTAAAATAGATAGCTTAGATAACTGGAAATAACACATGCAGCCTTTCCTGTACAGGACTGGTTAAAATGCAGTTTAGATCAGTAGTGATCAAAAAGTTGTACTGTCTAACATCTCATACATGAAACATATTTGGCCTTCGCCTACTTCTGGTGGACAAGAACCAACATCAATTGGAATGGATATAGGGGGACAGAAGGGCCATTTGTAGGGTTGTTCAACTCTCCCTCCCAATGGAACAGGGAAGTGTCAGGTCAACATGAGGAATCTTGCATTGCTGCCATCCACCCGATTCCTGTACTATAAGTAAATGTAGCCTTGCAGTAATTAGTAGTTGTTGTTTTCAGTATCTCTTTCCATTTCTAACAATTTCTGAGTACAATTATTTATCTAGCGTAAAGATGGCAATGAAGTGCAAGTACTTTTAAATTACTGTTAACGAGGTATATTATTTTTAAAATACTACTAGCTAAATAAAGATATGTGAGGTCTAATTCTCAGTTGCATTAAGGCAATTTTACACCAGTCTAACTGTAAAGAGCTTTCAAATGGATGCAATTTGCATGCACTTCAAGGCCCATTTTCTCTCCCCAAGTGATGTAGACAGGCCTTCTTTTAATAAGAATGATGCCCGTATAGTGTGGTTGTGGAATAGAACATTAGTTTTATGGTGGTTAGATACACCTTCTTAACAGATGGTTTTTTGCTTTTAGGTATATTTTTATAACCTTTTTTGAACAACAGCATTACATACAGCACTCCACTATTCATTGTATATGTTGTTTTTTAGCCCCTGGAAGTTTGAACACATAGGCATTGGCTTTCTGTCTCTCCTCCTGAGGGATGATAGGGTACTACCTGTCCGTGCCATAAGATTCTTTGTGCAGTGTCTCAACCACGACGCAATAGTGATTCGCAAGGTAAAGATGGCAAACTGATTAAAATTTCTTTTGCTATTTCAATCCCTGATCAAATGGTGGTGGTGGTGGTTGTTTGTTATTTAGAGGCTCCAGTTGGGGAGCAGGGCCCTGTTTACCCACATAAAAGTACATCCCTCAGATTGCATGTGATCTTGGGAGTCCTATGACAATGGCAGTTGATCTGAGGGCTTTTGAATGAGCAAAAATGTGTACTATTAATTTTGTTTATCCTGCTTGTCAATGAGACTTGGACACACTTTCAGCATTGTGGGAGGCTGGGGGGAAGAGGAAACTAGACGGCAGACTTCGTACTATGCACACCATGCGAAAGAGGTTTAATTCTATGTCTCATGCAGTGTTCCCTCTAATTTTTCCAACGTATGTGCAGAATGAATTTTGTTATGTGCACCAGTGTGGAGGTGATGTGTGACACACAACAAAATTCATGTGGCGGTGGGTGGGGCTGAGGGGTTTGGAGTGTGGGAGGGGGCTCAGGGCTGGGGCAGAGGGTGGATTGGGGAGGTGAGGGCTCCAGATGGGGATGTGGGCTCTGGGGTGGGGCCAGGGATGAGGGGCTTAAGGCTGGGGCAGAGGGTTGTGGTGTGTGGGGGGGTGAGGGCTCCAGCCAGGGATGAGGGGTTTGAGATGCAGGAGGGGTCTCTGGGCTGGCACAAGGGGTTGGGGTCTGGGGGGAGTGAGGGCTCTGGCTGGGGATGTCGCCTCTGGGGTGGGGACAAGGGTTGGGGTGCAGGCTGCCTGGACCTACAGTGGGGAGAGAGGGCCTACAGCGGTAGCTTCGGGGCTGGGGCCGCGGGATAAGCACCTCTCCCCCAGCCACAGCAGGTCCAGGGCTGGGCTGGGTTGAGGCCGGGGGAGGGGCACCTCTCCCCTCTGCGGCAGGTCCGGGGACTGGGGGAGAGGCATCTCTCCCCACCGCAGCCCTGAGTGCCTGCATGGCGCTTAATAGGTTGCTGCGCGGCCATGCAGCTTAGAGGGAATTTAGGTCTCATGTTCTCTGTGATGAGGGGCCTGAGATGACTGTGGAGGAATTAATCTCATCTGCTGGTGTGACTAAGTGCCACATGATGATGTTGACTGACTTTTTAAAGGGAGTGCCATTCACCTGGGAGGATGAGTGACTATGTTCTGAATGACTAGACAAATCCTTGCACTGAAAATGTGAAATGGATGAATTAATCCTCATTCTCCTTTTCAGATGGGTATCTCAGCTGTTGCTGGCATCCTCAAGCAGTTGAAGAGAGCCCACAAAAAGGTGTCCCTCTGCCCTTATGAAGTCAGTAAGTGTTTAATAAGAGATTTCAGATCCTAAATACCTAAATTTATCCTGAAGCTTTCAGGAAATATATTTTCCCACCTACCTTACCAATAGAAAACACATGTTCTCTGTTATTATGGTATAAACAAAATGGGTAATCTAATTAAAACATTTTTCACTTGCCTTTAAAACAAAATGTGTTCACATCTCACAAGTAGATGTGTACTCGTAGTTTATTCAGCTGGTTGTAGGGAGGGTCGTGTGTGTGTACATATTTTATATATAGACACAGGGCCTGATCCTTCTCCCTTTGAAGACAGTGGGAGTCTTGCAATTAACTTGAATGAGAACAAAATCAGACTTGCATATACTAATAGGTACCTCTGCTTTCTGTTCATTCCTTATTCTTTTTATGATCCAGATTATGATGAACACTATGTATAAACAAATATTAAATAACATTCTTTTTATATTATTTCTGAATTTGTCAATGTGACAGATGACTTTTCTTGGTTCCATGAGTCCTATGAACTCAACATTATTTATTGTAAAGGTAAACATTTTAAACCTGAGTTCAAGATGTTCTTTCCCTTTTTATGCATGCATACATTACAAAAAGGAACAGGCAGAAAAACTTCACCTGTCCCTTAAACATGACCTCACAGGCTCGAGTGTTGTTTAAGTCATTTTCACTACAGGATTTCAGTCTGCTGTTTTGGCTCCTCTCAGTGGTGCTTCACAGTACATCACACATGAAGGAAAAATCGAATCTCTTCTTAATATTGGTAGGGGTTAGTTAAAGTTGTAAATCTTGTGATTTAATAGTATCTTTGTAACAAATTTTCTTGGTTTAAAAAATTGATGTGTGAACAAGTTGTCTCCCTACTTCAAACTATATGCTTATCCCTTTCTCTATTGCACTACCTGTAACCAAAACCTTCCTAAAAACTAGATATGGAAAATGAACTGGAAGCTGGAAGAGAAATGTAAGCAGAACTCCTGGAGGATGAGCAGCATTCAAAGAAGTATTTGAAAGAAAATATGTTTGTCTTTTAAACTAAACACCCAAACAAGCTTTACAGATACCGGTCCCGTCTAGACTAAACTTCTTGGTTGTGTTGTACCTTGATTGTAAGCACAAGTATGTGCTCCATGACTAAGGTTGCCACTGTACATGTTTTCCCAGGGTCATCAATTTTTTTTTGATGTAGCAGTTCCAGGCAGTTTAAGTCGTGCGGCTCTTGTAGGCACTCTCTGCCAAGTTGTGACCCGCCCACGGATTGTCTGCGTTGCTTGGGAGAAACCCATATCAGCGAAAGGTAAAAGATCTGCAAGTCTTTCAAGCCCCGGACTAAAAAAGAAAGGGACATTAGGCTCCGGGCCATCCTATGGAGTTGGCGCTGGCCCCAACCCCGGCACGCCGCTCCGAACGGGTACCCAGCACCATGGCGTCAGTACATGGAGACCTTCCGGTACCATCATCCAGTTGGCACCACTCCCTGTCCACGGGGCACGCCAAGAGGACCGGAAAGACTCCCTCTTTGCAATGGCTCCGAGGGAAGTCTGGGACAGAGGCTAGGCCCATGTTGGGTAGTCCTCGATCCCCATCGGGCCCTAGGCCTCTGACTCATGTTGAGCAGAGTAGCCCGGCCCCTTCGGAGCAGGCCTGTCCAGATGTCCGGATGCCATCTACGCCCGAAACCCTCCAGGCAGCCAGAGATGTCATGTCCATGCCGGTGCCTGGAGCTCCGCCGACGTCAGCCCCATGCTCCAGAGGCAAGCCGCCTCTGGGATCACCACAGTCGCCACCGGCCCGGTACTGGTCTCAGTCGAGGGAATGTTCCCGACACTGCTCACCGCCTAGCAACCATTCAGGCCTCAGTCCATGTGGATCGCCCTCAACGCCAGCCAGACTGTCTGGATGGGTGCCGTCCGACTGGGACTCCCATCACCACTCATCTAGGTGAAGCGAATATCGACGGGACTGTGGCGGACGTCGCCAATGGTCCTCGTCTCGCAGGAGGTACCGCAGTTGGTCGCTGCACGATCATCAACACTGTTCCCGCTCGGACTCCCGTTCCAAGTCTCTGCCAAGGCACCATAGCCCCAAGTGTTGATCGCCCTCGTCTCGCCGACACGGGTCCACCTGTTGAGGCCATTCGCAGAGCAGCTACAACCATCTGTGCCACTCCTCCGCATCAAGATCAAGGTCCCGTGGCCGACGTAGATCCCGGCACCACCGATGCTTCTGGTCCAGAGGCAGCAGCGGATCATACGCCAACCCAGCCTCCCCTCAGAGCCGCCCCTCTACAGATCAAGCTAGCCAGCCCGAACAGCCGGCTGGCTGGACGCAACATTGGCCAGGGCTTCTCTCCCACCAGACAAGTTCGACACCCTGAAAGGGCTCATTGACTCGGTCACAGGGTTCCCAGTAACAACAGCCAGGGCTTGCCCGCAACTGCTGGGTCACATGTCTGCGTGCACATAAGTGGTCCGTCACGCCAGACTCCGAATGAGGCCTCTCCAGCTCTGGGTGGCCTCGCAATTCTCCCAGGCCACGGACAGAATGGACAAAGTCCTCACCATGCCGAACTCAGAGATCACCTCCCTGCGGTGGTGGTCCTCCCCAAATAACATGCTCCAACGGGTCCCGTTCAGGGACAGGGCCCCATCGTTGGAGCTGGTGTCCGACGCGTCGGACCTGGGTTGGGGGGCCCATGTGGGGAACTTTCAGACCCAAGGCCTGTGGTCTCTACAAGACCTACCGCTTCATATAAACATCAAGGAACTCAGGGCGGTGCAACTGGCGTGTATGGCCTTCTGCTTGCACCTGGAGGGCAAGGTAGTCAAGGTCCTCACAGACAACACAGCCTCGATGTTCTATATCAACAGGCAAGGCGCGGCCCGATCCTCTGTCCTCTGCCACGAAGCCCTTAGTCTATGGGACTTCTGTATAGCCTATGACATCTACCTAAAAGCCTTCCACCTGCCGGACGCTTGGAATGTGAGGGTGGATCGCTTGAGCAGTGATTTTTTCCTCTCAGCACGAGTGGTTTCTACACCCGGAAGTGGCTCGCCAGGTCTTCTGAAGGTGGGGTACTCCCCAGGTGGACCTATTTGCGACATGGCAGAACCGACGATGCCCCCTGGTTCTGCTCTGGGGGGGCCTAGGGAGGGGCGCTATCTCTGATGCCTTTACCCTGTCCTGGTCAGGCCAGCTCCTCTATGCCTTTTCCCCATTCCCTCTGATCAGCAGGGCCCTGGAGAAAATAAAGACAGACAAAGCCAGGGTCCTTCTCATTGCCCCGGCGTGGCCCAGGCAACACTGGTACGGGACCCTCTCGGGGCTGGCGGTAGCTCCACCATGGCAGTTGCCACTCCGCCTGGACCTGCTCTCTGAGGACCAGGGCCGCATCCTCCATCCCAACCTAGCAACGCTTCACCTCACGGCGTGGCTTCTCAGTGGTTAGGTGGCAAGGAAAGAGCGTGCTCAGAACAGGTTCAGTGCGTCCTCCTCAAAAGTAGACAGCCCTCCACTCGCAGCTCCTATGTGGCAAAGTGGTCTCGGTTTTTGAGATGGGCGGCAGACCAGGGTGTTTCCCCGATGGCCATCCCAATCCAGCTTATCCTTGATTACCTCCTCCACCTGAGGGTCCAGGGACTGGCGCCCTCGTCAGTCAGGGTACACTTGGCGGCCATATCAGCCTTTCATCCCCCAGTGCAAGGGCACACGGTGTTTTCCCATGCTATGACCAGCCGGTTCCTTAAGGGTTTGGACCATCTCTACCCGTATTCCAAGCCCTTGGTTCCACAGTGGGACCTAAACCTGGTGCTGGCTCATCTCCCGGGGTCCCCGTTTGAACCACTGGCCACTTGTTCATGGTCTCACCTCTCGTGGAAGGTGGCCTTCCTGGTAGCTATCACGTCGGCCAGGAGGGTCTCGGAGCTCACGGCCCTAACCTCCGAACCACCGTATACAGTCTTTCATAAAGACAAGGTCCAGCTCTGCCCACACCCTGCGTTCCTCCCAAAGGTGGTCTCCGCCTACCACATGGGTCAGGACATTTTTCTGCCAGTCCTCTGCCCCAAGCCTCACGCAACTAGCGAGGAACGCCGTCTCCACACGCTTGACGTGAGGCAAGCTCTGGCTTTCTACCTCGAGCGGACCAAGCCGTTCAGAAAGTCTTTGCAACTGTTCGTCACCTCGGCTGAGCACACGAAGGGTCATCTGATTTCCACTCAGCGGCTTTCTAAGTGGATCGCTTTGTGCATCCTTTCCTGTTATGAGCTGGCAGGGGTTCCACCGCCGCCCATTGTGAGGGCACACTCAACTCGGGCGCAGGCCTCGTTGGCTGCCTTTGTGGCCCACGTCCCCATCCAGGACATTTGTAGGGCCACCATGTGGTCTTCAGTTCACACATTCACCTCGCACTATGCGATCGTCTCCCAGGCCAGGAATGATGCCAGGTTCGTCAGGGTGGTACTCCGTCCCGAGAACTTGTGAATTCCTACCCACCTCCAACAGATATAGCTTGGAATCACCTATTGTGGAATACACATGAACAATCACTTGAAGAAGAAAAGACAGTTACCTTTTCCGTAACTCGTGTTCTTCGAGATGTGTTGCTCATGTCTATTCCACATCCCACCCTCCTTCCCCTCTGTTGGAGTTGTCTGGCAAGAAGGAACTGAGGGTGGGGGGAGCGTGCAGCTCCCCTTATACCGCGCCATGGAGGTGCCACACCAGGAGTTGCTGGGGCGCTCCCCCCATGGGTACTGCTAGGGGAAAAACTTCCGGCACCGGTGCACGTGGCGAGCGTGCACACCTGTTGTGGAATAGACATGAACAACACATCTCGAAGAACACTAGTTACAGAAAAGGCAACTGTCTTTTCTTGAAATGGCTCTCTCATGAAAAAGCTGATAGTAAATTATAACTGTGTGGGTATGTTAACAAATATGGGCTTGTGAACAAATCTAATATAACATTAATACATCTTTAAAAATAGGTGGCGTCCCCAAGCCTTCCAGCATTCAGGCTGGTGACAGACCTGATAACCAGTGGCTGCATTTCGATTGTGAAAGTTTACCAAAGACTAAACAAGCTTGGGAGTCGTGTTGTTTTGTGGAGAAAACACACTGGGGATACTATACCTGGCCTCAGTGAGTACTATTAAATTATGTGCATTGTGGGCAAAATTGTGTAAGAAAAATAGAAAGTTTGACTAATACTGTTGAAGTTAAAGGGACGCTATTGGGTCAAAAATAATATTTTTAATTTTCTTAACTATAATTAAAACTGAAAATTTTAAAAATCCATTTTCCTTCTTATTTGTGCTACTTGTTTACTTTTTGCACTTCTCCTGGCTTGGACAATGAAAATAGTCTCCATTTCCATGTTTATTGCAAATCAGTTTCCAGCCAGTTGTGATGTGAGCTTTTTGTGTGCTGCAAACATTGTGGGGAATATTTTTTGTTTAACTATTTCTGTTGGAATTGCATCTGTTGGTCTTGGATTTTGTAAAAGCTTGTTTTACAATCAATCATTAAAAAAATATTGGGGGGCTAAATTTTCCCCAATGATGCCCTTTTTTAACGCTAGGTTTGAGAAGTGTTTATGATTGTCATCAAATTAAGCTTTTGTCACATGCTATGAAAGTATAGGAGAAGATTACTGAAAAGCGTGTATATGGAATGGTTGAAATGTGAAAGGGTCAGGGGATTCATGCTGGGAGGAACACAATTAGTGACATATTTGCTCTATTAATCCTCATGGAGAAGTTCAGAGAAAAGAGACAGCAACTGGGTTTGATCTTTGTGGACTCGAAGAAGGCATACATTCGTCTGATTAGAGTAAAGTTTGTGACAGAGGTGTGCCAGAAAGTTTTATGTCCATCTAAACCACGATATGTATGATGAAGTGATTACCGTAGTCAAAACTAAATGGGGCTACCGTAGAGAATTTCCAGTAAACATTGGCCTACACTGCGCATCAGCATTGAGCCCCTTTTTATTTGCAGTTGTTATGGACTTGATGAGAATATACAAAGGGAACCGCTTTGGAACATGCTGTTTGCTGATGACATAGTAATATGTACAGAAGATTGTGAAACCTGGCAAGCCAGTTTTGAACAGTGGCAGCATTGTTTTGAGCAGGCGGGGCTTAGCGTCAATGTCGGTAAGACTGAGGATATGATGAGTGGGGGAAAAGGACTCAACATAGAGGATATTGCAGGCAGAGAGATTAGAAGAATAAAACAATTTAAATACCTAGGATTACTTGTTGTTGACGATAGTGCCCTCATGAGTGATGCCCAGCATTACACTAAAGCTGTATGGTGCAAATGGTGGGAGCTGACCCCAGTTCTCTGTGATAAAAAAATGCCATTAAAGTGTATAAAACTGTATTTGACCCATCTTAATGTAGAGAAGAGAAACTTAACCAGTCACAAGAAGATAAATCAGTATGCTCTCCATCACAGAAATGAAGATGTCAGGATGGTCAGATGGTTGGTCACTTCAAGATAGAGATCAGAACGAGGTTGCAAGTGGCCTAATGTGGGTTGCTCCAATTGAAGACAAGTTTAGGGAGGCTATTATACATTGGTATGGGCATATCAAACAGATACCAGAGTGTTAAAAAAGTATGATGGCTCTTGCAGTGATTATGGATGGAAGAGATCCGAAGGGGAGACCAAAGACTCTTTACATGGGCTGGATATCAGCAGATGTCAAAGAGATCAGTCTGCACAACAGCCTGGTTTACAATCATGTGTTTTGGAAGAAGGCTATAAGTGTCACCAACCCCAAATAGTGGAGGCAAGAGAGAAGAAGGTTTCAAAAATGTTTAAGATATTAGAAATTTGCTTTAGATTTTGGTGTTCGAGTCCACAGATTTAATTTGATATCAGTATATAGAATGTCGAGAATTAGCAGAATTGTTTTTTGTTCTTTCATTTATTTTGGAAGTAATGCTAATATATATTTCCTCTAATATTTAGAAATATGGTAGTTTATGCTTCTGCTGAGCAACAACCAAAGCTCGGGAGGAGGAGAGAGGAGTTGGTAGAGGTAAGCATGCTAGGATTTTTTTTTTTTTTTTGAGAGTCTGGATTGTTCTGATTCAAGACTGGCACAGATTATTTGTGACTTTTAAGTCATTAGAGCACCGAACAATCATCAAGATAATGTTTGAAATAAGTTGATGGCCATATTGAATGGCTGATTACTAGGGCTGTCAATCATAGTGAATGCATACAATTAACTCAAAATAAATTAATGCTTGAATCACACACCAGGGCGCTGTGCTTAGGGAGGTGCCGCTGCCTGCCTTCTCCCCCGGCCGCCCTGCTCCACTGCTGCTCCCACCTCTTCCTTCTCTCCCCCATGGAGCTGCCCCTGGCCAAGCTGCTCTGGACCGGGAGACTGCCTTCTGCCTGCTGTGCAGAGCAGAGGGGTTGGGGGTGGGAGCTGATGTCTGGGTGTCCCTGTGTACCCATTTGCTGCTGATCTGGGGCCAGGGAACATGGGAAGCATGGCTGCTGCTGCTGCTGGCCTTAGGGGTGGGCAGGCTGGGCCAGGGCACCAGGGGCACCTCTGGAGCAGGGGTGCTCCTCCTCCCCCCACTTCTCTGCTCTGCAGCCACCTCTGCTTCTACTCCGCACACCCAAGGTGCTCAGCACCGGTACCCTCCTCTCTGCTGTGCAGAGTGGGCTGGGGGCTAATGTTGGGGTTCCCATCTTCCTCCCCATGTACCCAGTCTCTGCTAAGCTAGGGTGGGGTGACAGGGAGCCTGTTTTCTGCTGCCTTTGGGTCAGGAGCGGGAGCCACCAGCGGCTGCTGCAGTCTGAACAAGCATTCAGGTTGGAGAGTGCTCTGCTTAAAGAGACAGTGCGCTGAACATACTCACTTCCCCAACACACACACTGTCTCTCACACATACGCAGTTTGTCTCTCACACACGTACACACTCCCCCAACACACACCTACTCTGTGTCTCACACTTCCCCCCAACACACACACACTTCCCCCAATCCAGAAATATTTAAGTGATATTCTATTATTGTTTAATAGTGAAATTAAAACTGCAATTAATCATGGTTTATTTTAATCTCACAATTAATTGTGATTAATATTTTTAATCATTTGACAGCCCTACTAATTACCAATTTTGCTGATTGTAGTTGATAGTGTCAACAAGGAGGTGAATATGGACACTGAACTTTCTACCCTAAAGGTGACTCTTCCAGAACAGGATTGATGCATAATGGCAACATGGTGTGGGAAGGCCTGCTATTCCAGTTCTGTGAATAAACAGGATTTCTGCCTCAGACGCTATCAGTCCAGCGCTTTCACAATCATTACTTTTATCTGAAACTAACGTTTCTTAGTCTTTCGTTATCATGCTAAATAAGCCTTACAATTTGTTTTTAATTCAAGTAACCAAATATATATTTTTGCAGCTGTTGCATCATCTCTAATCTCCTCCTTTTGAGAAGGGTTAGTGAGAGTCCTAGAGCTAACGTGCAGTACTATCATCTTGATCCTTCCAGTCTGCTAGTTTGGTGGTCGATCTCCTCCTGATGTAGAGCAAAGATCAGATAGATCTGAAAGTCAATCAGTTGCTTTTGATGCCTCTGCCACATTGTGGTGTTTGATGTACTTGCTGATGCTGGTGTGGACTGGTGGAGTTTCCTTGGAATGCAAAGACTTGATTGAATTACTGATGACATTGTCATTTTATTTAGATTTTTAATATTCTACCATAGGTGGTGGTGGTGCCTATTTAAAAAAAAAAAAAAAAAAAAAAGTAAGGGCACCTAGAACTATGTAGTGGGTTCACAGCAGTAGATACATTATGAAAAAAAATATTTCTGAGACGTTTTAATCCTTTCCAGTCAGGCATGGCTGGATTTGTAGAGGCATATAGAATAGGAATATAGAATTTGACTTCCAGGTGTATGCAATGCGTGGACACAATTTTAAACATGTGAGCTAAAATTGACTTAATTTGGACTCACATGCTTAAAGGTAAGGGTATTTTCAAGTGCCTTACTGAATTGGAGCGTGTTTGAGGGGAAAGAATGAAAATGAGAAATGACTGAAAGTGTGAAACCAAAATAAATTTTAAAAAATACTATGGAAAATTGCTATACAAGGGACCCAATTTTCAGATTAGTTGGGATACATTTTGCTTAAAAATGTGTCCGTGTCAGTGCTTCATAGTTTCTCTAATGAGTGGTTCGTGAAATGATGATAAAGATTTTGAAGTGATCAGGAGAGTAATCATGAGTACAGAGCTGGTGTCCATAGTAAGTGCCATTGGAAATGACCGCTTTGAAAGCATTATATTAGTGGAAGGAAAGATGGCCCAACATCACTATAGGACTAAAAACCTCTGGGCACTAAGATGTTGACCTAGTGCTTGTCTGCGGAAAATGGAGACTGTGGGCATGATTTGGATTCCTTTTTTGGCAAAAGTAGAAAAAAATAAGAATTAGGACTTGGAAAGATCTTTTCCCCCCAGATGAGACTCTTGTGATAGCTAAGCACCTTGAATTTAAACTAAGGCTTATCACTGTTTTCTTTTACAGGCAGAACAAATCATATATGATCGCTTTTCCGATCCAAAATTTGTTGAGCAGTTAATAAAGTTTCTATCTCTAGAAGACAGAAAAGGAAAAGACAAATTTAATCCTCGCAGATTTTGCCTTTTCAAGGTAACTAGATTTTTATGGATAAATTAATTTCCTTATATAGATAATTATCAAATCAGTGTGAAAAGCATTGCATTCAGTGACCCAAGCTATCGCTGTTGTTAAATGTTGAGAGAAGATATGCCCTAAGCGCCACTATGACTAACTTCATTATACTGTCTTCTGAATTCTCCAAATATATTTTTCCCTTATAGTGGTGATATAGAGAGGGTATATACATTTGGGGATAATTCTATTTTGAACATATGAGAAACATTACCTAACTATATATTTAAACTTTAAATTTGTTTCTCAATCTCCTATGTCTCTTACGGAGAAAATATAGTTAAGACTAATAACACTATGTTAATATATATAAATTTGGTTAAATAATTAAAAACCTGTGCAACTGAAAATGATGCAACATGTATGTGTACTACCTATATTTGTATATTGTATCTCCTACAGCAGTAGGTGGATCCAGTTCTGACGTGTTTAGGACAATAAATAGGAAAAGGAACATTCCATACAGAATTAACATTACTACTTTTTCAGTGACAGTGGCAATACAAACTGCTGCTCTTGTTAGCCTGGGAATATTAATATAAATTGCACGCAATGTTAAAGGTTAAAAATATTTTAAGTGAAACATTTTTAAGTGTAATCTTGTTTAACAGGGCATATTCAGAAACTTTGATGATGCCTTCTTGCCAGTTCTAAAGCCCCACTTGGAACATCTGGTAGCAGACTCTCATGAAAGTACCCAGCGATGTGTAGCTGAAATTATAGCTGGTCTGATAAGAGGCTCTAAACACTGGACATTTGAAAAGGTGTGTATGTAACATTTTAAGTGGTTTGCAAAAGTAAAGGAATCAATTCCAGCTGTTTAATCAGCATGTGCTCATCAACTGAATGGCCAGGTTGAAGGTCTTTCAGCATATTACTTAAAAACTAACTTTCACGTGCTACCTTAAAAATTCATTTCTACTCTGAAAAGTGACTCTCTTTAAATATCAGAAGGGTAGCCGTGTTAGTCTGGATGTGTAAAAGCGGCAAAGAGTCCTGTGGTACCTTATAGACCGACGTATTGGAGCATAAGCTTTCGTGAGTGAATACCCACTTTATCGGATGCATGCATGCATCTGACGAAGTGGGTATTCACCCACAAAAGTTTATTCTCCAATACGTCTGTTAGACTCTAAGGTGCCACAGGACTCTGTCTCTTCAAATAGTATTGTGGAATCCCAAGTTTATTGGGTCTCAATGATTTTCAGATTTAAATGTGCTCAGTATACAAGAAAAAACATATTTTTTTTAACTTCCAGCCCTGTAAACTCAGTCCAAGATCTGAAAGTCAAGCTGTGTTCTTTCCATATTATGAATCATCAGCAGTAATGAAGATTCTTCTTCGAGGGGTGTCCCTGTGGGTGCTCCACTGTAGGTGTCGGTGCACCTCTGTGCAGCTGTTCGGAGATGGTTACAGCAGCACCCGTATCGGCCGCGCATGTGCGGAGCCTGCCTCACGTACCAGTCTTGTCTTAATAGTGTGCGTGCGTGGCCGAACTCCTTAGTTCCTTCTCTACCATCCCTGGCCAGAGTTGGACTTACAGCGTACTTGTTAAAACTTTTTCTCTTACCCATTCTACATCCTTTTTCCCCTTAGTTTAGCACTCTAGTTACTAGATAAGTTCATCCCTTTAAAAAAAAAAAAAAATTCAAAATGGTGACTCTTGCAACCACAATTCCAGCACCGAAGCAGGGAGATTGGTTTTCAGCCTTTCACCTGCAGGGTGCTTATGTTCCATACATCCTGCCCACAGACGTTTTATCCTCTTCGTTCTGAGCTCGCAACACTACCAGTACAGGGTCCTACCTTTCGGTCTCTTAATTGCGCCTCATGTCTTTTCCAAACTCCTCGCAGTCGTAACAGTTCATCTCAGAAGGCAGGGAATCATAATTTTTACTTACCTCGACAACTGCCTTTTCAAAGCCAGGACCCTCAAAGAAGCCATTCAATCCACACAATGGACAGTCCAATGTTTCCATACTCTTGGCCTGCGAATGAACAAAGAAAATCTACGCTCACTCCCACCCCACAACTGGAGTTCATAGGAGCACATTTCGACTCACGCAAAAAAATAGCATCTCTCCCACTCCACCTTCTCAACACCATCAACCTTTTGGTTAGCAAGGTGTACAACAGTCCACAGGTGACTGCACGAGATTGCCTATAGCTCCTAGGCCACATGCACTTTTGTAGTCAGGAATGCTCGCCTCTTCATGAGATGTTTCCAAAGTTGGATGACCACTGTCTACTGAACAACCTTTTATACATACCTCCCAGAGTCAAGGACTCCCTCCACTGGTGGACATTGCCCCACAACCTTTGCTCTGGGGTCCCCTTTCTACAGGACGTCCCGCCGGTTATCATAACTACGGACGCATCCCTTACGGGATAGGGAGCTCACATGCCCTAATACACTGCCCAGGGGCTTTTGTCTCCTGCCGAGAAGTCCCTTCACATCAACGTGTAGAACTCTGAATGATACTCAAGGCCTGCCTCCAATTTCTCCCCTTCATACAAAACCAACATGTCAGGATAAGGACTGACAACATTGCCTGCATGTTCTATGTAAACAGGCAGGGGGTGGGGGTGGGGCGATCCCATTCACTTTCTACAGAAGCACAATGTCTAAATATCAGCTGCATACTTACTTGGCTCTCTCAATTCCACCGCAGATGACCTCAGCAGAAGATTTCCCATAGACCATGAATGGGAACTAAACAAGGATATAGTATTAGACATATTTCACACGTGGGGATACCCAACCACAGACCTTTTCACAACTGCAGCAAACAAGAAATGCCCACGGTTTTGTTCTAGGCAAACACTCCTCGGGAGATGCATTCATGAACTAGGCAAACACTCCTCGGGGGATGCATTCATGTTCCCATGGAACACCAACCTAACGTATGCATTTCCCTGATACCACTCGTACACAAAGTACTGATCAAAATACGAACAGACCAAGCCAGGGTCATAATGATCGCCCCCACGTGGCCCAGACAGGCATGGTACCCCTTTCTTGCCAAGATGGCGCTTTCCGCACCCATCCCACTACCTCTCCGCCCGAATCTCTTGTCCCAAGAACACGGTCTACTACTCCACCCCAGTTTAACCATGTTACACCTCAGGGTTTGGCTCCTTCATGGTTCTCTCATGCAGAGTGAACTTGCTGGGAGCAGGTTTGAAATATACTCCTTCATAGCACAACAAATTGTACACACACCACCTACCTTCATAACTGGACAAGATTTACATACCCGTGGGCTGCCACAGAAACCACTCCTTTTTTCCGTGCTTCTCCCACTAATCCTTGACTGTCTGTTAGAGATTAAACTCTCTGGACTCTCTCTGAGTTCCATCAAAGTCCACTTGGCTGCAGTTACAATGTTCCATGATGCCATCGATGATAGGCCTATCTTTGCTCACCCAATTACTAAGCGATTTCTTAAGGGACCCTAAACCCTATACCCAGACATCAATCCGCCTAATCCACCTTGGAACTTTCTCCTAGCCTTAACATGCCTAACCCAAAAACCATTTGAACCATTAGCCACATGTTCCCTCCTACATCTCTCTATGAAAACTGCATTTCTAGTAGCAATTACCTCTGCGAGACGCACAGGAGAAATTGCAGCACTCATGGCAGATCTGCCATGCACCATATGTTTTAAGCACAAAGTCACCCTACACTTACTCCCCAGAATTCTACCGAAAGTGCACTCATCTTTCCATGTCAATGAGCCTATCCATCTCCCTACCTTTTTCCATTACCACATGCAAATTCCTTTGAATCTACGATGCTCACTTTAGACGTGCGCAGAGCTTTGTCCTTCTACTTGGACAGGACTAAAACCTTCAGGCGTTCCAACAAGCTATTCGTCCCCATTGCAGAGCGCTGTAAGGGCTCATCTATCTCTAACCACAGACTTTCCAACAGGATCTCGAGTTGCATTTGTCTCTGCTATCAATTACAGAATGTGACTCCCCCTACTTTTATCAGGACTCACTCCACCAAATCCCTGGCAGCCTCAGTGGCTTTTCTATGTAACGTCCCCCGTAAGGACATTTCCAGAGCTGCCATTTGGGCTTCTGAAAATACATTTGCAAAACATTATGCTCTTACACAGGGACCCATCACCGATACATGTGTGGGCAGAGCTGTTCTATCTACTGCATTCCTTCCAGATTCAAAGTCCCTACCTCCTTGAGAGATACCTACATTGGAGCACCCACAGGGACACCTCTCAAAGAAGAAGAGGAGAATACTCACCTGTGCAGTAACTGGCATTCTTCAAGATGAGTGTCCCTGTAGGTGCTCCATTCCCCACCCTCCTCCCCTCTACTTTGGAGCTGGGGCGGCCTCCATTATAGAGAAGGAACTGAGGAGTTCGGCCGCACATGTGCAATATTAAGACAAGACTGGTATGTGTGAGGCAGGCTTTGCGCATGCTCAGCCGATATGGGTACTGCTGTAAAAATCTCTGAACAGCGGCGCAGGGGCGCATCGACACCTACAGTGGAGCACCCACAGGGACACTCATCTCGAAGAACATCAGTTACTGCACAGGTGAGTAACCTCCTCTTCTGCAGACCAGATTATTACTTCATTTATACTTAGGCAACTACATAGTTTGCTGATTATACTCCATGACACCTGCACAAACCCATAGCCTTGAACTTTTCCATAAATATATACATTCATGCATAGCTTTAGACATTGCCATTGATGTGCAAGGCAGAATAAAATCTAGGTTGCCGAATCTTAGCTGTGTTGGTTCAGTAATACTAAAATAAGCACTGACTTATTTGTTGTTAAAATAAACAGAAATAACTCTGGATACACAGAGCAAATATGAATTAGAAGGTGTCAGTTTCACTTTTCAGAGTAAACAGCATTTTAAAATGTCAAAGAAAAATAATGTGCTGAATAGTGCTGGGTGATTTTTCAGTTCAGCCAGAAAGTGGAAAAGTCAGGGGAAAATATTCAGTTTGGTTCTGAAAATAATTCAGAATTTGGAAAAGTCCATTTTGGGCCTGCAAACTTCATGGGTCAGAGGGTGTTCCTTTAGAAGCTGTAGCCCAGTGGTTTGGGCACAGCCTGGGATGTGGGAGATCCAGGTTTGAATCCCCACTCTGGAGCAGGGATTTGAACTCAGATTCCACAAATGTCTTAGAGGAGCATCCTAACCACCAAGCTATAGGTGTGTTGCTTTTATTTTTTCTTGTTGAAGCTGTTACACTTTGTAGCTGTAGATGTGCCTGATTCAGAGGAGGGAATTAAATCCACAGCTCCAACCTCCTAGGTGAGTGCCTTAATCATCATGCTATAGAGTTGCGCTCTCTCTTCCCAGTGAATATTTAAGTGTTTCTATAAACTGGAAGAACTTCAGCGGGAGAGATTAAGAACAACAGTCCCATAGCGTGGTGGTTAGGATGCTCAGATGAGGTGGGGCCATTAAGGGGGCAAATCTTTGTTCCAGTCCCTGCTCCAGAATTAGGGGTTCAGACCTGGGTCTTTCACATACCAGCCAAGTGCCCTAATCAGGGCCTGTGTTACCTAAATGACACCCTGAGTGAGGCTGGGGGGTGGAGCTGGGTGAGGGATGGAGCTCGACTGGCGGTGGAGTGGAGGTGCATGTGGATCAGGGCTGGAAGCGAAGCTGGGAGTGGAGCAGGGGACGGGGTTGGACCGGGGCTGGAGGCAGAGCTGGGAGGGTGGCGAGGATGTGGAGTGGAGGTGCAGGCAGAGCAAGGGATGGGGGGCAAAGCAGGGGTACAGGCGGAGCGGAGGATGGGGGCGGACCAGAGCTGGGGGAGGAGCTGGGGAGGAGGCAGGATGGAGAGAAGATGCAGGTGGCGCAGGAGTTAGGGCCAGAGTGAGGCTGGAGGTGGACCGTGAGCTGCGGCTGTGAGGATCAGGGTGGCAGGAGGCTGTTATTGTGACACTCTCTTGGCAGCCCCCCTACCGCAGCACCTTGAGCAGTCGCCCATGCTAAGGTTGGCCCTGGCCCTAACCACTGGGGTAAAGGAGTCAAAGGACAGACTCTCTCTCTTTGCTGAAAAAGTTTTCCCCAGTTGAAACTGATCAGTCAAATTCACAGTTATAGGTCATCTGAAATTTCATTTGTGTGTGAATAGGCTTTTTTTCCAAAAAAAATTCTGTAGTGCTGAATGTATTTTTAGGTTTTTAGCTACTTTTGGCAGCAAAACAAAATCACCTCAACATAAAACCTTTTGTGACAAAGTTAAAGCGACAAAGCATCAGTGTAGACACTGCTGTTTGTTTTGTCGACAGAACTGGCTTCCCCCAATATCCCACAATGCTGGCTGTGACTGCTCTGCTCACTGTTTTGATATCTGCTGTCCGGCAGGCATGTGCCCCTTCCCTTTCAAAGCTCCAGGAAGTATCTGACAGCTGAGCATGCTGCTCCGCTTGGAGAACAAAGAGCAAATAATTGGAAAGCTCCTGTTCTGCCTTGCGCTAGGAACACAGCGGCCGGCCGGCAGACTGCTGCTGCAGGGAGCAAGGCGGGGGTGGGCTGGGGAAGGAGAGGACTTCTATGCTGCTTTGATGTTCCTCAGGACGGAGAGCTCACAGAGCTGCTCAGGATGCCGCTCCCGGCATCTGAGGAAGCTGTGGGAGAACTGAGGGAATCCCAGAACCATAGGCAGGCAGGCAGAATGGGCTGCTTCGGAAGAGACTGCTGTGCCGAGCAGAGCCGGGGGCTGATGTGGGGGGGGGGGGGTGTCCCCCTCCTCCTGCCTCAGGATAGGTCGGTCAGCCTGCTGTCTTCCCCTGCCCCAGACACACCACTCTCCTCTCCCTCCCCCTATACATTTCAGTTGAAAAAGCAGCTGACAATCTACTAGGATGCCCCAGGAAGGGAACGATGGGATTGAGAAACCTGCATCATGTGATGCTGTACCTACCCCATGAGGCAATGCAGACCCTTCCCAAAGTACCCTGCAGCCGGTTGCATAGTGGGATAGCTATCACATTGCACTGCTCTCTGTCAAAGCAAGAGCTGCTAGTGTGGATGCACTCCGCCATCACAAGGAGCTAGTGTGGACATGAAACAGTGGCTTTAATTAAAGCGGCATAACTTTTGCTGACAAAACTTTGTAATGTAGACAAGACCTTAAATTAATGTTAACATAATTAGCTATTCATTGCTTATTACTGCATTAAAAAAAATTAAGAATACTGTGTTGCAAACACAGAATAAAATATCTGAGACGGGAGACTACAAAAGTGGCCTGTCATTTGTTGGGATTTTTCTTTGTGCTCCAAAACAATATGTAGAATACTGAGTAATTCTATTTTGAATCAACTGATCAATCTCTAGAAAGTGTACTAAACAAGTAAAACCTCTTCATGTACACCCAAACCCCAACACCATCTAGTAATAGAGAAAATGAGTCATTAACAGTCTTGAAGTATTGAAGAAATTAAAGAGATTGTTGAAAAGCATATTCAAGTCTCTTAATTCAGTTGAACTGAATGTTGTACTCCACAAAAAGTGTACATTCTAGATTTTGCTCCTTACATAGGTGACTACATTTCAGAGTGCTTTGGGATGAAAGGCACCATATAAATGTAAGATAATTGCATCCACAAGATAAAGGAAGAAGATTTGCCTTGAAGGTTGATCTCCTGGCAAATCACATTCATGGGACTACTTGCGACAGTTTATATATGGTAGCTGGAAATATTTGGAATTATATCTCACTACAGCAAGTCAGGAGATCTGGGTTCTATTGCTGCCTCTTGCACTGAGTGATTTCCAGGGATTAGCTGTGTGACCTTGGGCAAGTGATTTGACTTCTTCAGTTTCCTCATGGAAATAACACTTCCCTACCCTACATCAAAAGTATTATGAGGCTTAAATCACTAAAGTTTGGTAAGCACTTTGAGATCTTTGAACAGAATATATGTGGAAATGCAATGTATTGCTGCTGCTGTTATATTTGCCTTCTATGGCACCTCGTACAAACTGCTTCCCAAAATACTTTGCAGATCTGAACCTGGGGGTTTGGCTGAGTTTGCGAGGCCTTATTCTTAATTTGGTGGCATTTCTCTGTTTAGACCAGTGATACTTAGCTAAGGTTCCTGAACCAGAAGTGGCTCTTTAATGTGTCTCCTGTGGTTCTTTGCAGCACATGATATTAAAACATTGTGTGATTTAATTATTAACCAATCGGGATGCTTTTGCTATGTTGTTAACAAATTGTAGTTGATGAAATAATAATACTTGGTGAGTCATTTTGCTGTGAGAATAATATATATATATATATATATATATATAAAAACTAAATATTTCCCCTGGCATACTGCTTAGATATGAATATATAGTACTATAGTAAATGAAACAGTGTCTTCACACTACTGTGACTCTTCTGGGAGGGGGAGGAAATTCTGCGTGCACAACATTAATTTCTGCAAAATGTTGTGTTGCGCAGTGGTGCAGAATTCCCCCAGGAGTAAATAATTGTCTACTGATCAAAGAACTGGTTGATGACAGCCAATAACACCTTTCAGTGTAACAAAACCCCCATCTCAGCTCTGCCCATCTTCCCAATACAGTTTTTAAATGTAGACATCCTGAAAAAGAAAAGATGGAAGGGAGAGAAAATAATAAAAATGGTGCGGAGAATAGAGTGAATGGGGATGACAGAGCCCCTGGCACAGGAGGGAAGGCGGGATTGCGGAGCACATTGAACTTTTGGCATAGGAGGACATGGGGTGAGAATTGGGGGCACACAGAGACCCAGCATGGAGGAAGGGGTGGCTGATTGCAGAAGTAGAAGGGGATGGGAGGGTGGCACACAGGGAACGTGGGGAGAGACTAGATGAATGCAAGGAGTCCCTGGTGTGTGCAAAGCACTCAGCCTACAGAAGCAACAAAATCTGCAATCCTGTAGTAGTATTGTACTTAAACTGAAAAAACCCAAGAGGCTGCATATCTATGAACTTGACTGAGCAGTACTTCAGAGCACCCTGTAAATAAAACAGAAAAAGATGTTGGCAGTTTGAATTGTTGCCTTTCCTGGTAATTTTTTTTCAGGATTCTAATAATTTTGAGCTACTGTACGAAGCAAATTTCTCTTTGAGGGGTTGGGAGTTAGAGAAGTTAAGTAGGAGCCATACATGGCAAAATCCATAATCTCACCTTTGCTTTTCTGTTGAGTAGGTGGAGAAACTTTGGAAGCTTTTGTGCCCACTACTTCGAACAGCTTTATCCAATATTACCGTGGAAACTTATAATGATTGGGGAACATGTATAGCAACTTCCTGTGTAAGTTCTCAATATTGCTTAGCTTTGCTCGTTATTCATGTTAAAATAAATTAAACACACACATTTTTGGTAATATGTAAATAACAATTTTATGAAGAAAAATATTTAGATTTATTCTATTAGGATTAAATTCAGAGTAGTAAATACAACCTAAAAATTGCATTATATACTAATTCTTGAAGTCCTACAGAAAACAGTAAAATACATTTTCTCATTCACAATTGTGGATGCTTTTTCTTTTGGAAGTATAGTTCACACTTTCATCTACTTTCTAGTTTTGTGATAGCTATGTAAGAGCTAGCTATTGATGACATTAATCTCTGCACTTACTGTAAAATCTTTTACCACTAGTGCTGAATTTTTCCTTACTCTTCTTTTGAAGCTCAGACCACAGAACTGTCCTCAGTTTATAAAATAAAAAGTGCAGTTTAATCATGAACATATTGAAAAGGATCTGGAAAATATATAGATACAGATTAACGTAACCAGGGTGGCCTGTTGACCTTTAAGGGCTTGTCTACGCTTGAAATGCTACAGCAACATAGCTGCACCACTTCAGTGTAGAGCAGTGGTTCTCAACCAGGGTACATGTACCCTTGGGGGTATGCAAAGGTCTTCCAGGGGGTACATCAACTCATCTAGATATTTGCCTAATTTTACAACAAGCTACATAAAATGCACTAGCAAAGTCAGAACAAACTAAAATTTCATACAGAGAATGACTTGTTTTATACTGCTCTATATACTGAAATGTAAGCACAATATTTATATTCCAATTGATTTATTTTATAATTATATGGTAAAAATGAGAAAGTAAGCAATTTTTCAGTAATAGTGTGCTGTGAACACTTTTTTGTATTTTTATGCCTGATTTTGTAAGCAAGTAGTTTTTAAGTGAGGTGAAACTTCGGGGTACGCAAGACAAATCAGACTCTTGAAACAGGTACAGTAGTCTGGAAAGGCTGAGAACCACTGGTGTAGAGGCTCCCCACAATAACGGGAGGGGTTCTTCCGACGGTGTAGTAAGCCACCTCCCCAAGAGGCAGTAGCCAGGTCAACAGAAAAATTCTTCCATTGACCTAGCACTGTCTGCACGGGGGGGCTAGGTCTGCTTAACGCCGCTGCTCAGAGGTATGGATTTTTCACACCCCTGAGCAACGTAGTTAAGCAAACTTAATTCTTCTTCAAGTGCTTGCTCATGTATCGATTCCATTCTAGCAATGTGCATGCCCACGTGCACAATCATTGGAGATTTTTGGCTTAGCGGTATCTGTAGAGTCGGATGTAGCTCCCTCTTGAGTGCCATGCTCATGCGTTGGTATATTAATCACTGCCGACCCTACACCCTCTCAGTTCCTTCATACCGCCCGTGACGGTTGGTCGGAGCACCTTGTCTTACATCCCAAGAGTGTTAGTGGTTCTTACAGTCCATTGTTCTGTCTCCTTTGTTGTTAGTCGATAGGTACTTAGACCTGTAAGGTAAGTGTTAGAGTAGTTGTTTAGGAGTTAGAGTCCCGGCTGAGACTTCGCCTCGAAGCGGGGCATGCCCCATTCCCCAGGCTTTAAGCCATGTTCATCGTGCAGCCAGCCGATGCACATTAGTGACCCCCACAAGAGCTGTTTAAAGTGTTTGGGAGAGTCCCACAGAAAGGATAAGTGCAGGATCTTCAAAAACTTTCGTCCTCGAACTCAGAAGGAACAAGATATGCACTTGAGGGTCCTTCTCATGGAGGCTTCGCTTCATCCTACCTCGGAGCCCTCTCGATTGGACTCCATGCCTGGCACCTCAGCATTGGCGTGCAGTGCACCACAGCACCGGAACCCACCCAGCACCATTCCCCCTCCGCAGTGCCTAAGAAGTGGTTGAAGTCGATGGGCCCGCTAGCACCACAGAAAAAGGGGGCTTCGGGCAAAAGACCTGTGTTAGGCCACATGCCCACCCTGGAGCTGCTTGGGGTCGGACCCCCTAGTTCAGCCAGGGACCCGCCTCTGCCAGGAGATTGAGGGACGTGATCTTTCCCCTCTATTTGACATTGGTAAGGCCTCATCTGGAGTACTGTGTCCAGTTTTGGGCCCCACACTACAAGAAGGATGTACAAAAATTGGAAAGTGTCCAGCGGAGGGCAACAGAAATGATTAGGGGGCCGGAACACATGACTTATGAGGAGAGGCTGAGGGAACTGGGATTGTTTAGTCTGCTGAAGAGAAGAATGAGGGGGGATTTGATAGCTGCTTTCAACTACCTGAAAAGTGGTTCCAAAGAGGATGGATCTAGACTGTTCTCAGCGGTAGCAGATGACAGAACAAGGAGTAATGGTCTCAAGTTGCAGTGGGGGAGGTTTAGGTTGGATATTAGGAAAAACTTTTTCACTCGGACGATGGTGAAGCACTGGAATGCGTTACCTAGGGAGGTGGTGGAATCTCCTTCCTTTGAGGTTTTTAAGGTCAGGCTTGACAAAGCCCTGGCTGGGATGATTTAGTTGGGAATTGGTCCTGCTTTGAGCAGGGGGTTAGACAAGATGACCTCCTGAGGTCCCTTCCAACCCTGATATTCTACGATTCTATGATTCTGACTCCTGGGAGCAGTAAGAGGTCCCATCCCCTAGTAGAGACATCTTTGCCCGAAGTGGCCCCGGCGGCCAAAGAGCAAGTAGGCCAACCGGCACTGCAGATGCCAACCAAGATGATGGACCTGGCCAAGGCCCCGGCATCTATGGGCAAGCCGGTTATGGGACTGCTCCCTAAAGCAGTGGAGCATCCCCAATCCCCGGACTATAGGTGTCTGTCCCCATCACTGTGGCCCTAGCACCGCAGCCTCAGTCCCCAGTTAGAAGGCACAGGTCCCTGATGCCAAGGTCTCCTCCTGCAAGGCACAGGACACCTGAGTCGCGACACTGATCTCAGTACCCCTAGTACCCTTCAGGTCTCCCACCAGAGTTCGCCACGGTGCAGATCACCATTGCCTAGGCGATCTCCCAGGTGGTGATTCCCCCAGTGTGGGATCGTTCCTGGTCATGGAACCGGTCTCCAGCTTCCCAGTACTGCTCTTCGGGCAGGCACCGGTCCTTGCCTTCCCCTTACAGTCGCCAGCAAGGATCAGTCAGCAGACTCAGGCATCTACAGCTCTGCCCTAGTCACCGGAAGGGCAATGATCTGAGCCTGAAGGGGTGTTCAGCCCCTCGCCTATAAAAGGCGAATTGCCACCGGCCCACGAGACTGGCATGGCTCCTGTGGCGTGGAGATGGGGCAAGGCCCCTCTCAATGGTAGTACTGGAACTTTTGAGGTGTACCTGTTATGCCAGTCCCGTACTCCCACTGTTACTCCCAGGCCTAATCGGACAAACTGCACCTGGCACAGCCAGCACCCAAGTCAGAGCACGGTGCCAAATCTAACACGAGGGTGACATAGTAGGTACTGACACCCAAGGAGCCATCCCCAGACGAGCAAGGGGAAGCTGCACCTCCCCCTGCTATGCAGTCATCTTCATTGTCTCTGGACGAAACAGTGGCGGGCTCCTCACAAATGAGCAGTCCCCCCGACAACTTCAAGGAGCACCAGGCCCTGTTTAAAATAGTGGCTGCCAACCTGAACTTGGAGGTCAAGGAGCTAGCAGAGGAGTCTGATGACCTCTTTAATGTTATACTCTCCTCTACCCTGTCCCAGGTCACATTGCCCGTCCACCCAAGGGTCCTTAAAATTGCCAAGTGTATGTGGCAGACCCCCTCTTCCGTTCCACCTACCTCCAAGAAGGTGGAAGAGAAGTATTACGTCCCCACAAAGGGGGTTGAGTACCTGTCACCCACTCTCCAGGGGGATCCCTGGTTGTGTCTGCTGACAACAGAAGGGACAGGTGAATAGCACACTGGAAAGTAAAGACACCAAGAGGCTGGACTTGTTTGGCAAGAAAATTTATTCGACAGCCGGCCTGCAGTTTTGGGTATCTAACCATCAGGCCCTGCTAGGCAGGTACAACTTCAACCTGTGGGACTCCATCAGCAAGTTTAAGGAGGGCCTCCCACATGACCGAGCCCAGGAGTTCACTGCCTTGGTGGACGAGGGCAAAGCAGTGGCGAGAGGCACCCTCCAGATGGCCTGGGACGCTACAGACTCGGCGGCCAGGTAGTCACTTCTGCAGTGGTCATGAGGCTCAGCTGGTGGTTACAGTCCTCTGGGCTGTCCCAGGAGTTGCAGAGTACCCTTCAGGACCTTCCATTTGAGGGAGCTGACTGACGAACAGCTCCACGGCCTTAGACTCACATGCCACCCGCCGTTTCTTGGGCCTTCAGACCCCTTAGAAGGCTAGAAAGCCTTTCCATCCCCCTCCACCTCCATCGAGGTTCTGTGGTGTCCCCCAGTCCAGCTTCTCCAGGAAGGATAGGGACAAAGGATTTCAATGGTGTCACCCATCGTCTTCCCATTCCTCCCCCCAGCCTAGTTCTTCTAGAGGCCAAGGAAGCCAGAAGCAGGTGTTTTGAGGATGCACCCAAGGACGGCGCCCCAGTCACTCCCCAGAATCCACCTCCTGGGTCTTTTCTCAACCTCCTGCACCCCTTCTGGTCAGGCTGGTCACGGCTCACCTCGGACCATTGGGTGCTCGACATAATATCTTCAGGCTTAACCCCTTCAAGCCTCTGGCTTTCTGCTCTCTCCTTCTCTGGTCCTGGAAGGTTACATTCCTAGTTGCGATAACGTCCGCCCACCGGTTCTCCGAGATTAGGGTGCTTACCTCGGAACCACCCTATACGGTCTTCTACAAAGACAAGGTCCAGCTGCAGCCACACCCAGCTTTCCTGCCAAAGGTGGTCTCACAGTTGCATACGGGCCAGGACTTTTACTTACCTGTCTTTTTTCCAAAGTCGCATAAGTCGGAGGAGGAGCATAGATTCATTCCTGAGATGTCAGGAGGGTGTTAGCCTTCTACACTGAAAGGACCAAGCCATTCCGCAAGTCAACCCAATTCTTCATCGTGGTGGCTGACAGGATGAAAGGTCATCCAGTGTCCACTCAAAGAATTTCTGCTTGTATCACTGCCTGCATTCACTGCTGTTCTGATCAGGTAGGGGTGCCACCATAACTACCCATTCAACCAGGGCACAAGCCTCCTCAGCAACTTTCCTAGCCCAAGCGCCTATCCAGAACAGCTGTAGGGCGGCCAGCTGGTCATCTGTCCACACGTTCATGTCCCGTTATGCACTTACCCAGCAGGCCTGGAGTGATGCTGGCTTCGGTTGAGCAGTACTGCAAGCCTCTAGACTGTGAACTCCAAGCCGACCTCCGAGGATACTGCTTGTGAGTCACCTAGAATGGAAGTGATATGAGCAAGCACTTGAAAAATAAAAAACTGTTACCTACCTTTTCGTTCTTCAGGATGTATTGCTCATGTCCATTTCATTATCCACCCTCCTACCTGAGTTGCCAGCAAGAAAGAACTGAGAGGGCTTAGGGTCAGCACTAATATACCAACGCATGAGAGCAGCACTGAAGAGAGCAATACAGCTGATCCTATGGATACTGCTAAGGCAAAAATCACCAATGACTGTGCGTGTGATGAGCACGCACATACCTAGAATGGAAAGGACATGAGCAACACATCTCGAAGAACAACAGCTACGAAAATTTAGGTAACCATTTTTTTTTCTAGTGTAGACCAGGCCTTGTATCCAGTAAGATTTCTCTGCACTAAATGTTAATAGTTTTTCATAACTAGATTACATCCTTTAAAATGCCATAGAAATAAAAATAACACTGTTTTTAAATCACTGTACTTTACTAAGTAATTGGTAATAAATCTCTTGCACTACTATCCATATTAGAATGCCGCATTTCTGTATGATCCTGATTGTTTTTTTTTACTGGACCCTAATTTTGAGAAAAGCAAAACACTGTCTTCGTTTATGTAATAATGCATACATAGGAACCTCAAGAACATTTAATGCAAATATTTAATTGTCTTTCTTTTTACATGGCTTAAAGTAGAATCACCAAATTCCTCTGTTTTCCAGTTACTGATTTATTACTTTCTTTATCAGGAGAGCAGAGATCCTCGGAAACTGCACTGGTTATTTGAGCTGTTGTTGGAGTCTCCTTTGAGTGGTGAAGGAGGATCATTTGTAGATGCATGGTAAAATGTTACCTTCAAACTGCTTTACAGTTGATGGGTAAAGCATGAACAAATGTAAGAGATGTGGATAAAGTTCACTCAGAGTATATTGTGACTGGCCACTGCAAGGTGGAAGAGCCAAGAGTTTAATCATGTACCTGCACATCCCACACAAGAACCTGTCTTAGTTGTAGTTCCTTGTTCATGCCCTACCCCCTCCTATCCTTAGTTCCCCAGGGGTAGAGTAGGGCCCAGAGGGGAAAAACATTGCTTAAAGCACATCACTATGATTAATTGGATTCAGTTAGGACAGCGGTTCTCAAAGTATGGGGCGTACCTCCTGAATGTGTCAAGGGAGGTGCTAGCTTTGTGCTCTTTTGAGCTCTGGCTGTCAGCCCCTGGTGGCTGGGACTCTGCAGAAGGGCCGCGCACACCCAGGAGGCGGGGATAAAGAGGTCAGCCCCGGAGCGGCAGTAGCAGCACAGAAGGGTGGCAATGGGACGCTTAGTCTGCTATAAACAGTGATACTGACACATGTCACTTTTCACATTTCCTCCCTTACTTCTGCACTGCTGCACCCTTACTTCTCAATCTGCTGTGAAAAGTGATATGTGTCAGTATCACTTTTCACATTGCTGTCCTTACTTCTGTGCTGCTGTTGGCGTGAAGCTGCCTTCAGAGCTGGGCATCTGACCAGCAGCTGCTGCTCTCCACTCTGCCTTCAGAGTTGGGTAGCAGTATATGTAGTGGGGGTGGGGAGGGGTGTAAATGACTACAGACACAAAGAAGGGGGGTCCTATTAAGTAAGTTTGAGAACCATAACTATTGTGGAACTATGGTACTGACATAACAGCAATACTGTAATAGTTACTCTCATTTTGTGATTGAAAAGCTTTTATACTCTTGTGTATCTGTAGTTCATGGATATATGTAAATCATTAAAAACAAGACTTGGAAAAAATAAGTTGCAGTTGTCAATACAGTAAAGCTAACTAAAGCCTTCATGTTCCAATTTCTAGCCGACTCTACGTATTGCAAGGTGGCCTTGCACAGCAAGAATGGAGAGTACCAGAGCTGTTGCACAGGTTACTAAAGTACTTGGAACCTAAACTCACCCAGGTTTACAAAAATGTCAGAGAAAGAATAGGAAGGTTAGTGTTCTCTTCTGAAGAATTTTCTTTGTTCTGTTCATGTCCATTGAATACTCAAGTATTATTTATTTTCTTTGGATGATTGTCTTCCTAGGTATGTGAACATATACATGTAGTACCAGAATAGAAATAAATAATATTTTCCAAAAAATAATGTACCCATAAATTGCTATTTAACAGGCACTTTTTGTAAACATAGGGTGATGTCTTGATTCTCATCCTGTTGTTTCATGTGACCTCTCATTTTCACACTGGGAGAGCTCTAAAGCTCTAGAAACAAATGAACTGTACCCAACCCCTGCCAGACCAAGGTGAAATTTTCAAAACCACCTAAGCTCCTAAGTGCCATTGAAAGTCTATCAAATTGTAACAAGTTAGAACCTATAACTAATGAATAATTACGGTCTCAGATGTGGTAGAGTGGGTTTTTCTAGAAATATTTATAGTCAGAGAATAATCTGGAATCATAGCGATGCAGGGCTGGAAGGTACCTTCAGAGGTCATCTAGTCCAGCCCTACATGGTGAAACAGGACCAAATACACAGTCCTAGACTATACTTTTTGACTAACCTGTCCTTAGAAACCTCCAATCATAGGGATTCTACATCCTCCCTTGGAAGCTTATTCCAGTGCTTAACTATCCTTATGATTAAAAGGTTTTTCCTAATATCTACTTAAATCTCCTGTGCTGCAGATTATGGTGATTATTTCTTGTCCTACCTTCAACGGCCATGGAGAACAATTGATCACCATCCTTTTTAGAAAAGCCCTTAATATATTTGAAGATTATCAGGTTTCCCCTCAGTCTTTGTTTCTCAAGACTAAATATGCCCAGTTTCTTTTAACCATTTATTATTGTATGATTCATTTTGTGTGTCTACAGTTTGCAACCTTCAGGAAAGAGTTATAAGTAAACAGCATATCTTTTCATGTACAGTATGCAAAATAGCATGTTTGTCAGAAATAAGAAAAATAATTCTACTACAGGATATCAAGTTACCTACACGCCAAATAAGATTCCAAATGCAATAGATAGACATTGTCAAAGATGAAAAATGTGAACTCATTAAAAATAAAAGCCATAGCATTTTCCCCCCTTGAGTCTTTCACTTTCTCATTAGGTGAAAACAGTTCTTAAGCCCTCAATTAATAGTTTTCCTCATGTTCTCACTGAGGTTTAGATGTGTGTATATATAGTGAAGCAGCTCAGTGAACTGAGGTTATTTGTCTTGGTGCATTGTACTCTTATGGTGTAATGCCTTAAATTGAGGTAAAGACATGAATCACAATGATGTTGCATTCTGTTTCAGATAGCATTTGGTTTTATTTATTTTATGTGGTCTACAGGAAGAAATTTTAAATTTCAGAAAAGTATTAAATTTCAACTAGTAAAATGCAGCAAATAGCCACTGAACACATTTAACTGGTTTCTTCATGTTAATGTATAAACTTGCGTTATTTATTTTTAGTGTTTTGACCTACATATTCATGATAGATGTTTCCTTGCCAAATACTGCTCCAACAAAGTCCCCTCATGTCCATGAGTTCACTACGCGAATACTTGAAAAGCTCAAACCTCTTATGGAAGTGGATGAAGAAATTCAGAACCATGTTATGGATGAGAATGGAGTTGGTGAACAAGATGAGCGAACTCAGGGCATTAAACTCTTGAAAACCAGTGAGTTGCTGAATTTAACTTGTGAAAACAGACAATATGTTTGGCTGCACAGAATTATGATTGAGTACTGCAAGTGGCATACTTACAATGTGCAATTTTGCCTGTTACATTAGCTTTATACTAAAGAGGTGTCTGTACCTCTTGTAGGTTGGACTGTGTTAATGTATAACTTATTCCAAATTACATGACTATGGCTTGAGTAATAATTATTCTAATGAAAACTCATGGGCTCTAACATAAGAACACAGGGCCAAACTTACTGTTGATGCAACTCCACTAACATTAGTAGAAATCTGGTGAGATATGCCAGTAGTGAATTTGGCCTATACATTTGTCATTTTGCTTGTTGATCTTGTTATTCAGTAAGTATTTCTGTCTTTTTATAAACAGTCCTGAAGTGGTTGATGGCAAGTGCAGGTCGGTCCTTCTCCACGGCTGTCACAGAACAACTCCAGCTCTTACCTTTGTTTTTCAAGGTACCCATTTTAATTACTGAGCTTTTAGTCACATTTGGTTTAAAAACAAGTTATAAAAATAAATGAATAAAAAGTAATGTTATGATTGATTTTAAAAAATGTTTTTTTTTTTAATAGAAAACTGTGCATATATATGGCTAGCCAAATTCTGCCCCAACATCCTCCTTTGCTTATGTGTGAAATTGATAGTGTACTTATAGAAGCTGGAACCATTGGTCTAGCCTTTTTCTAATACGCCCTCCCATTCTTGCACATAGAAATGTATGATTGATCTTATGGAGGAATCCTGAGCTGTTTCAAAATGATGAAAGGGTGCAGAGAGATCCAGATATTTTTCAGGTGTATGCTCTTACAGTGAACAGGCAGAACTTGGCCAGAGTTTCTGAATGCGGAGACTTAATAGTCACACTTGGTAAAGGAAGTAGAGTAGTGTCCAGCAGACCACCATTCGGTTTCATACTTCAGAAACTCTTTATGCAGTGCTGTTTAGCTGCAGTGTTCTAGAAGATTATAGAGTGTAGTCACTTAAACTGTTTTCTTCTGCAGTTACTCCAACACCATAGTGTTAGCAGGTGTGAGACCCTTACATTTTCAAAGATGGAGTTACTCTGTAGGTCTTGGTAGGCTCCTGTAGTCCTTCTACCATTCATAAGTTGAGACAGCTCATTTCACCACTACTGCATAGAATGGGACAGCTTGCTTTTCACAGCAGTTGGCCTTTTGGCCTAAAATATGACTGATATGAGGAAAGTATTATTCTTAGCAGGCGTTCTCTAGATTATACTGTCCACCCTAACCCAAGTCACTGTGAATAGACACGAGTACCTTTAGACTTGGAATATCACCATCTTCACTTTTTTTTCTCTCCAGTGGTGGAAACAGCCCCTATAGTTATATTAAGATCAAATTCAATTAATAGACAGCAACAAAGCAGGCTTTTTCACAACTGTTAAGGCCATGAAAAAGAACAGCAAATTTCATTCAATTTAGAATTCACAAGGGATTCATCATTAATTCCTGCATACTGAATGTAAATTAGACAAAGTCTTTTTAAAAAATCCTGTCAAATTTACATTATGATGAAAGACTACTGTTGTTCTATGGCAATGGAAAAAATCAAAACTTTGCTTAGGCAAACTTCGTTACTTTAATCCTTGGTTACCAATTTTGTCAGTTTATACTGTTTTTAAAACAACATACTCTCGCTCACTTTTCATTTAATCAACTGGGAGTTCAGGATCCCTTGTGTTCTATATCGGCCCATCATAAGAACTTAGCAAGGCAGAATAGCATCCATTTCAGTTTAAAGTACAGGTTACCTTTGTGGGAAGAGTCATTCTTACTTTAATAAAATGTCAGATCAGCTAGTTATCTAAAAATAACTTATGTCCCCAAAACACACAAAAGGGTTACTGATACAAAAATATATTGCTAATATTTCCAGTTTAACTTTTCTTCTAACTCAGTGGTAGACCTGGAATTCTTTGAGTAATGTCCTATGGGTTCTCCACTGTAGTTGTGTCTATGTCCCTAGACTGCTGATCGGAGAACTTTGGTAGCTGTGTCCGTTGGGCCAGCACATGCGCTGTCTCACCTTGTACTGCACCACGAGGCTAGCCAGCGCTCAGGGGCTAAGGGCTTGTCTACGCTACAGAGTTTTGTTTACAAAACTTATGTCAAAAAGAAAAGGAGTACTTTTGGCACCTTAGAGACTAACCAATTTATCTGAGCATAAGCTTTCATGAGCTACAGCTCACTTCATCAGATGCATCTGATGAAGTGAGGTGTAGCTCACGAAAGCTTATGCTCAGATAAATTGGTTAGTCTCTAATGTGCCACACATACTCCTTTTCTTTTTGCGAATACAGACTAACACGGCTGCTACTCTGAAACCTTTCAAAACTTATGTCGACACCCAGAAGTCGACAAAACAAAAATCACCAAAGGCTGTTCACACTTGCTCCTTCTGTCGATAGATCATGCCCACATTGGGGACACCAATCATCAACAGGGTGAGCAATTCACCAGGGGTATATATCCCATAGTGCAGTGTTGTGGGAAGGAAGAGCTGATCGCTGCGCATCTTGGGATTCTCTGTGAGTTCTCCCACAGCCCCCTCAGCTGCCAAGAACAGCATCATGAGCAGCTCTGTGAGCTCTCCATGGTGAGGAATCCCCACCCCCTGCAGCAGCAGTCTGCCTGCTGCTGTGTTCCTAGTGCAGGACAGAACAGGAGCATTCCAATTATTTTCTCTTTGTTTGTTCCCCAAATGGAGCAGCACACAGATACTTCCTGGAGCTTTGAAGGGGGAGGGGCGCATGCCTGCAGGGCAGCAGAGATCAAAACACTGAGCAGAGCAATCAGGGCAGGCATTGTGGGATACTGGGCGTTTTTCGCGACAAAAGTCCCATTGTAGTGTGTACGCTCTTGCTGTTTTGTCTCCAAAAGGCAGTTCTTGGCAACAAAACTTGCCAGTGTAGACAAGCCCTAACAGTCCTGCTTTCCTTCTCAACTGCCCCAGCTAGAGATGGAGCTTTAGCTGTCCATTGTGGATTGTTTATTCTTTTACAATTGCTAATTTTTAGCTTCCTTAGAAGCCTCTTTTGTTTCTTTTCCTCCTTCTACTGTTTATTTGGCCATTGCCTAAAAGAAGAAAAATGGACTTTGTTCTTCTGTCAACCCACAGTGGGGGAGACCGCCCTGGACAAGGCTCTCTGGGCTTAAAGAAGTGCTGCACTTACAGTGAGGCGGTCCCGGTTGTGGACAAGCACTCCCAGTGCATCTGTTGCCTTGGCGAGGGCCATATCCAACAAAAGCGTTCTCTCTGCCAGTAGCCCAGCTCTTTGCTGAGACGACTTGACACCTCCCTCCACACCTTGAAGGATTCCAGGGCCACCCTCCGGTTGCTGAGAATCTACACTCGGGGACAAAAGAGATCTTTTAGCCCCCAATCCCAACACATAGATTATTCATCTCAATTCCCATCACAGCACCATTATGAGCCACAAAGAAAAAAGGGAAAATTCCCAAAACATAAGGCATCTGGTCCACAATCTTCAACCCAGCCCCTGCCTCTCAGCACCACTTTTTTGAGGGGCAGGTCGAGGCACCATAAGACTACTCCCCAGTACTGTCTATGACCACGCACCCATTTGGCCACCATTTGGCAGGGTTCCACAGTGCCTGGGAATGCATAATGTCGAACAGATGGGTCCTAGAAATCATCTGATCCAGGTACTCCATCCACTTCACCTCTCTACCCCCTCCACAACACTCTTCCCTGTCACTCTTCAGGGACCCTTCTTATGAGAGTCTGCTACAACTGGAGATAGATTGACTCCTCCAGTTAGGAGCTACAGAACCAGTTCCTCAACATCTACAAGGCAAGGGGTTCTATTCTTTTTACTTCCTAATACCCAAAAGGGAGGGAGGTTGGAGACCCATACTGGATCTCAGAGCTCGCAACAAGTTTGTCAAAGCTCAGACATTGAAGACGGTCACCTTATCGATGATCATTCCATCTCTGGAACAGGGAGACTGGTTTTCAGGTCTTGACCTACAGAGCGTCTACTTTCATATTTCAGTACTATCAGCTCACAGACAATTTTTCAGATTCACTCTGGGACACACCATTACTAATACAGAGTCCTCCCCTTCAGACTCTCATTGGTCCCTATTTTCCGAAGTTCTCTCAGTGGTAGCCGCTCATGTATATTCACAAAGGATAATGATCTATCCTTACCTGGATGATTGTCTCCTCAGAGCCTGATCGCTCTAGGAGGCTCATTGAGCCATCAACACCATTATACATTTGTTCACAGAACTGGGCTTTCAGATCAACACCCAGAAGTTGACCCTCACGCCAATGCAACACCTGGAATTCATGGCGGTCGACCGGAATGCTCTGCAGGCCAAACCTTCCTACTTCAACACAGGTTCCTATCCCTGGTCTGACTCATAGACACGGATCAATGCAGTCCTCAAGTACCAACCAGACTCTGCCTCCCACTGTTGGGGCATATGGCAGTGGGCACAGCTGTGATACTGCACACCAAACTCCACATGCAATGCCTCCAACTATGGTTCAGTTCAGTTTACAGGCCGAACAAAGACAGTGTGGACAAACCCCTGTCACTACCTACCATGATCAAAAGCTCCTTGGACTGGTGAAAGAACCTAGCCAATGTATGCAAAGGGATTCCCTTCTCACAGAGGACGCCATCATCACTGCTTACCACCGATACATCACTCAGCAAATGGTTACCTCTGGAGATATCTCAACACATCAATCTCCTTGACCTGAGAGCGGTCAGGAATGCCTGCACCCATTTCCTCCCGCTGACAGCAGGATCACATACAAATATCCTAACAGACAACATAGCCTGCAGATACTACATTTGCCAGGGAGGGGCCAGGTTGCCCTCCTTATGCACAGAAGCAATGAAATTATGGAACTGATGCATCTCTCACAACATCACCTTGTCCACGGCTTCCTTCCTGGGCATGCAGACCTCAATAGCAGATGACCCCACTTGCTAATTCACGCACGATCACAAGTGGGAGATGCACCCATCAGTATTCCATGACTTTTTCACATGATGGGGAACACAATCCACAGACCTGTTTGCTGCATACCAGAACAAGAAGTGGCCATGCTGATGCTCAAGACAACACTCTCTGAGTGATGTTCTTCTCCCCTGGGACAAGGACCTTCTTTACACCTTTCCTCCGTTTCCTCTACTGCCGAAGGGACTAAGCTCACGGTCCTGATTGCTCCTACTTGGCCAAGATAGACCTGGTACCTTACCTGACACAGCTCACAATGTGCCTTCCAGTTTCCCTTCCAACCATTCCACATCTCCTCTCATAAGATAAAGCGTGTACCCTACATCCCTACTTTGGGATTCTCTGTCTCAAAGCATGGCTCCTGCATGGTTCCAGCATCTAGAAAGTTGATGCTCAAAGGAAGTACAAGAGTTTCTAATACACAGTAGAAAGTCCTCCACATGACTTATTTACCTGCAGAAATAGTCCAGGTTTCAGATTTGGTGTACATCGTAACAAATCTCTCCAATGTCAGAAACTCTCCCACATATTCTGGAATATTCTCTGACCCTTAAAGTCAGTATTGTCTCTAAACTCTATTAGGGTCCATCTTGCAGCTGTCACAGCTTTTCAACAACCCATAGAGGGGGACTCGGTACTATCACACCCAACCACTAAAAGATTCCTTAAGGGTATAATGAATTTCTTCCCTCAACCTTGACTCCTACCCCCTCGTGGGACCGAAACCTGGTACTGAAAGGCCTGACTAGGCCCCCCCTTTGAACCCATGGCCACCTGTTCGCTGATGTACCTATCAATGAAAACAGCCTTCCTGACAGCAATTACCTCAGTTAGAAGAATAGGGGAGATAGCTTTGATGGCACATCCCCCCCTAAACAGTATTCTTTCCAGGCAAGATTACACTCAGGCCTCATCCAAAATTCATCCCTAAGGTAACCTCCCCTTTTCACATGAATCAGTAAGTCCACCTTATAATCTTCTATCGCAAGCCTCACCAAGACAATAGGGAGGCTATACTACATACCTTAGATGTTAAGAGAGCTCTAGCATTCTACAAAGGCCTTCAGGAAGTCCCCATGACTTTTCCTCATTGTGGTGGAAAGATTCAACAGCTCAGCAGTATCAGCCCAAAGACTCTGTAAGCAGGTCTCGAATTGCATCAGACAGTGCTACCAAATTTGTAATGTGACACACACACCCCGACTCGATCCAGACATGTTCCTCAAGATCGATTTCCTCATCTGTCGCTTTTTTCAAGGATGTCCCTGTCTCAGAAACCTGCAGAGCAGAGACATGGACGTCAGGCCACACTTTTGCAGAACACTATGCGATCTCTTGGGACTCTGCCTCTGATGCCATCTTCGGCTCCACAGTACTGTCATCTCTAACTGACGCCACTCCGAAGTCCCAGGCCTCCAAAAGGGGTACTGCTCAGGAGTCACCTGCAGTGTGTTATGCATATAAGAAGCACACGGGATCTTTTTCAGGGGAAAATCCTTCATCAACTCAGATTTCACCATTCCAAGTATTGTTCCAGGGATTTGAATTCCCCATGCCTGTACTTACTTTTTTATATATACGTCTGCCACTATGCCCTCAGGGCTTCCAAGCTGTTTTCCAATTTTTTTATTTGTTGCCTGCCTGCTTGTCTGGGCCCTATTCTGCTTTCCTCATTGAACTGTCCCTTTTTGTGGACACAGGCTTTGTTCCACTACCAATTTAGCAAGGAGGGTGGGCTCCTCAACGAGCCCCCACCCTTCCTGGTCTCTTTCCTAAAACATTTCCTTCAAAATTGTGAAATCACCACAATATCACTCACAAAATATACTACACTGCCCAGACACCTATATCCTTCAGAGTTTGGTTTAACAGAGCAAGATCTGTTTAAAAGGAGTAATCTCTTGAACAAAGTATCATCTTTGATTGCTTCCTTTTAAACATTTCCTACACAGGTGCTACCACTATTTGCCCACACTCCTATATCCTTCAGAGTTGGGTCTCACATAGAAAATACCGCCTAAACATATTTCTTTATGAATCTCTTTTACCTTTATAACTCTTCCGCGCCCACGCTCATGCTGGGACTTACAAAACACAAAAGTCTATACCCACTAAAAAGAACTCTGCCTGACAGAGCAGGAGGGGGAAACACTAAGCCCCCTACCTTTTGGGCTCGATTCTGCTACGACCAAGAGTATATCATCTATGCAATTTTTCCCCGACAGATGGGTAGGAGCGAGGACTCTAACCCTCCCCCTTATGGCCCAGCACTTCTATGACCGGGGGTGTATATAACTAGACAGTTTGTATATATCTTATCTATATCGTTTTCCCCAACAGACGGGTTGGAGCGAGGGCTCTAATCCTCCCCTTATTGCCCGACACTTCTACGCCCAGGGTTGTGCACACCTGAATGATTGATCACTTTATACGTATGGTATACTTTTTAACAATATTTAGCAGTATGTTCAACAATCACAGTGCATGTCTTCTCCCTTTCGCAATTCTCCACCAAAAATGTTGTGCTTATAAGAAGCACACGGAATCTTTTTCAGGGGAAAAGGCAATACGCCGCGTTTATTGAAGATACAACAATTAGCATATGCATTCAGTCACACCACACACACAAACACACACACTGTCCTGCCGGTCGATGTTATAGTTACCAGTCCAAAGTCCGGATCAACCTAATGACCAGCTAGGTTGATCACCAGTAGGGAGGAGCCAGGTTTCATCGGTCGCAACACGATGCTTCGGGGAAGTCTTGGCAGGATGAACCCTAAGTTTCATGGCAAGGCACCCTGTTTATATAGTGATTTTCCTTCATTGGGATCAATGAGTTTTGCACTATCATGCTGTAATCAATTGTTGTTTGACGAGTGCTTGTTTGTTTTTTTTTAACTTGTCCTTCTTATTCTTTATCTTGTTCTTTCATCAAGTTCCTCAGGGAGTTATCCCATGCTGGTTTTGATCACAGCTATTTTGTCCCCATTGATAGGTGCCTGTCTTATTTTTAGAGTCATTAATTTGCCCTCCTCTGACATTTCAATAGGAGCGTGTTGCAGCCTCCTGGCGCCCTTGCATTTGTTTCTGGTTTCTTTCTTGTACATCTGGCTCAGCGATGGCCTTCACACTTATTTCTTTACACATACATTCCTCATTTGCACACAAAACAAAATTAATTTACACAGAACATTTTGAACAGAAACATCCTTCTACTCTGTATCCAGCAATCACTCACACCCCCTGTAGTTACTGTTCTTTGTTCCAGTTTCTTTCCGGTATCCTTGGGGGTGGAGAGGCTATCTCTTGTGCCAGCTGAAGACAAAATGAAGGGGTCTCCCAGGGGTTTAAATAGACTCTCTTGTGGGCAGAGACCCCCCTCCTCTCGTCTATGCAAAGTCCAGCTCCACGATGGAGTTTTGGAGTCACATGGGCAAGTTACATGTCCATGCATGACTCCGTTTTTACAGACAGCAGCCATTGTCCACATGCTACACCTCTACCCCTATATAACACGACCCAATATAACACAGATTCGGATATAATGCAGTAAAGCAGCGCTCCGGGGAGGTGGGGCTGCGTGCTCCGGTGGATCAACGCAAGTTCGATATAACGTGGTTTCACCTATTACACGGTGTGATGGGGTTGGGACTCACCACCGCAGGGCTTCCTGCTGACTCGTCAGGGAATTAGCTCAGTCCAGTGTGGAGCGCCCTTCACTGGTGGTGTCCTGTCCGTCTCTCACTCTCTCTTGGACCCGTGTTGCTCCTTCCTTGTGACGTCCTCTTCAAGACACTGTCCTCCAGCAGTGCCTCCTAGTCCTCGTTCACCCCCTTTCGGGGGGGGGGTTATCAGCAGTCTTTCACTTTGCCCAGCCACAGCGGCCAACCACACCCCAAAGTCTAACCCCTTTTGCCAGGGGTCCAGTGCAGTCCACTATCGCCACATCCAACAGCTGGGTGTATGTGCCATGGGGAAGGGGGGGGGACCCAGGCCCGCCCTCTACTCTGGGTCCCGACCCAGGGACCCTTTGGCGGCAGCCTTCCTGCCCTCCTTCTCTCCCCTTGTCTGCCTCTCTCCCTGGGTCACTTCCCCTTCATCCCCTTTGCACCGGCCCGGCCCTTCCCTCGGGGCCTGCAGCCTGGCAGATACTGGGCTGGAGTTCCTTCTGCTCCCATCGCCTGCTCCGGACTGCGCTGTCCCTGGTGCTAGTCCCCTTGCACAGGAGACAGACCTTCGCCCTCTGAAGGCCTGGGAGAGACTGCCTGCTCCCTTCCTGGGCAGCCTTTATATAGGGCTGAGCCTGGCCCTGATTGGCTATCTCTTACTCAGCCTCTGACTCCCTAGCAAGCCTTCTCTGAATGGCCGCCCACCTGCACAGCCTCTCTGGCCTGCTGGAGCCCCCTCTAGTATAGGAGTGGGGCAGCCACCCCACTACACACAGTAAGATTTTTTTGGCTCCCAAGGACAGCGTTATATCGGGGTAGTGTACCTTGAACGTCCTCGTGTAGACTTCTTATGTGGATTGGAGCCTTCCAAGATCCATTGTGTGTTAAGTGCTTCTTGATTGGGCTTCTTGTACTTGCAAATTCCTTTCTAAAGAAGCTGACCAAATACCTTACTATGGCTATTTAAAATCAAACAAGCATACAGCCAGTATTCATACCTTCGAATACAACAATGACACATGCATACAAATAGGATGAACATATTCAGTAGATGGTAACCTTTACATAGGTATGTTACATGGCATATGCAGCATAAAACATATTCTAGTTATGTTGTATATACAGTCATAAACATATTTCTATAAAGCCTTATGGGGTGCACCGTCACAGGACGCTGCTACCAAAGTTCTCCGATCAGCAACACAGGGACGCAGACACACCTGCAGTGGAGCACTCATAAGGACGCACATCTCAAAGAACCATCATTACTGCACAAGGTGAATAACTTCTTCTCTATCAGAGATCTTCATTGAAAGATATCCTCCCCATGTCAGAACAACCTTTAAAACATTGTCATCTTTTCTCAATCAAGTGAATTATTAGTGCATCAGTTGTTTAGCCAATGGTACTGCAACCAGCAGTTGTCAAATTCAGCTGTTATTTTCATTCCAAACCTTGTACAAAGCAAAAGGAGAGAGCCTCTGAGGGAAATAGCCTCGTACCTGAGGAGTTTGAGTTAGTTCCCAGAGGTTGGAGTAGGGCATGTTGAACCTCTCAGCAGACAGCCTAAAAGGGAAAACCACACACATGGATGACCCAGACTGAGAGAGTTCTGCAGTCTCAGGTTCATTTTTCATCTTCTTTCTTCTATCAAACCGCAAAGGACTTCTCTACTGCTGGAGACAGCAACAGCTGCCCTCTGTGGGCTAGCAAACCCTTCATATACAGGGGGTGACCTGGATAAAAAGTTCTTGTGTGCTTATCTACTGGCAGGGTGGAATTATACCCAAGTGTCTGGACTGGCTTAGAGGATATGAAAGAGAAACTTAATTGGGTATGGAAAACTTTCTGTTTAAACAGCCATCTACTTTATATCCTTCCTTAGAATGTTAAAAACATTTTTTCAAACTTTTGCCTAACACTCATTTACCTTACTTAACAAATTTAGGCCAGTTGAGCATTTATAGGTCGATAAATCTTACATGTTCAAATACAGAAATTTTAAACTTTCCTAGACACATGGTCCTCTAAAATAAGTAGGACCCGTCTTGATGACTGACCCAGTTTTAATCTTTACTACTGAGTTATTAAAACGAATAGTTCCCCCCTCAGATAACACATTAATTTCATGCAAAGAAGTTTTTCTTTTTTTTCTTTTTCTTTCTTTCAGGATTTTTTTTTAGCAACAAATATTTAACGCTTCCTGTTTTGTTCTTATTTTGTAGATTGCACCAGTAGAAAATGACAATAGCTATGATGAACTCAAAAGAGATGCTAAGATGTGTTTATCATTAATGTCTCAGGGATTGCTATATCCTCAACAAGTGCCTTTGGTACTCCAGGTGCTAAAACAAGTGAGTGTGATCTAAATTGTTTTAATGAATGTACATCACTTTAAAACCTGTTGAGCTTGTTATTCATACAAGGTAACTTGAGTTAACAATTTTGAAACTAAGTATTTCTTATTTCCTGCCAGTGCTACATGTGCAAAGGTCTTCTGCAGTTTTTGAAATGGTTTGCTGCTTATATTCTTTGAGTCTGTATAGTGACACTGTTGTTAGTGTAACTACTTTATTCATTCATTTCTATATTGAAGTGGCATACATCTCACCAAAATCATGAAGAATGTTTAAGTACTTAGTTAAACTCTTGATTGCAGTAATTCGCTGTACACCAGCCAAAAAGGCAGCACTACTGAGACTGCTGACTTCCTTTGCTTTGTAATAAATTCCATGTTAGTGTTTGGTCATCAGGAACAATAATCTGAATTAACTTTGTAAAATGGCTTTTGTATCAGCTTCCAATTTTTATTTGATTGATTGATTGATTGCCAAGCAGAAATACATACTAATAAAGCATTAAACTCTTTGTAAAGAAAGGATTGCCTTTCTTCTAGTTTGTTCACTAAAAATTATACCCAGTGTTTGAAAGTATAGTTATCTTAAGCGGAAAAAGGATTAAACTTACATTTAGGTTCCTATGAGTATAAATCCTGTAAGGGAAAAATACATGAACGTTATGAATGTTTCACATTTTGTTTCTAACAAAATACTATCTCAAAAAAGTTCTGTTTCCAGTTTTATTTTTTACTTGTCAAATATTTGCCCCAAATGGGATGTAAAATTTATTTTAAGGAATAAAAATAAGTAAGGGTTTAGTAACAAGTCGGCTTAAAATAAAAATGTCACTTTGAAAGGGACGTAGTTACGGCTAAGATTTAGTAATGGGTATTTTTAGTGAAAGTCATGGATAGGACACTGGCAACAAACAAAAATTCACAGCCCCGTGACCTTGTCCATGACTTGTACTATACACCCCTGATTAAATCTTGGGTGTCCTGGGAGGCTCTGGGGGCACTCTGGGGGTGTACTCCAGGAAAGCCACCTGCCGCCGCTCTGGGGGAATGCTCCAGGGAATGCTCCCTCTATTCGACATTGGTGAGGCCTCATCTGGAGTACTGTGTCCAGTTTTGGGCCCCACACTACAAGAAGGATGTGGATAAATTGGAGAGAGTCCAGCGAAGGGCAACAAAAATGATTAGGGGTCTGGAACACATGACTTATGAGGAGAGGCTGAGGGAACTGGGATTGTTTAGTCTGCAGAAGAGAAGAATGAGGGGGGATTTGATAGCTGCTTTCAACTACCTGAGAGGTGGTTCCAGAGAGGATGGTTCTAGACTATTCTCAGTGGTAGAAGAGGACAGGACAAGGAGTAATGGTCTCAAGTTGCAGTGGGGGAGGTTTAGGTTGGATATTAGGAAAAAAAATTTTCACTAGGAGGGTGGTGAAACACTGGAATGCTTTACCTAGGGAGGTGGTAGAATCTCCTTCCTTAGAAGTTTTTAAGGTCAGGCTTGACAAAGCCCTGGCTGGGATGATTTAATTGGGGATTGGTCCTGCTTTGAGCAGGGGGTTGGACTAGATGACCTCCTGAGGTCCCTTCCAACCCTGATATTCTATGATTCTAGGGTGCCCGCCGCCACTGCTGATGGGGGACCACCCAGGAACACTGCTGCTGGCGGGGGTGGGGCAACCGAGGACCACCAGTGTTGCTGTGCGGCCCAGTGCGGCTCGGGTATCCTTGCGGTCAGGCGCACTGGAAGGCTGCAGAAGTCACAGAGGTCCCGGAAAGTTACAGAATCTGTGACTTCCGTGACCTCTGTGGCAGACTCACAGCATTAGACATAGAACAGATTTCCAGTTGACTATCTCAAAAACAAGTTGAAATGTAGTTTCAGAAAGCAGCATGTTCTGTTGGGTCCCTCTCCTATTTTTTGTGGTTTTACAATGGTATTTTTCTGTTAAAATGTATGTCTGTCCTATTTGTAACTTTGTGAAAGACCCACACAAATGAAAAGGAAAACAGACTATACAGAGAAATGGAGAAACTGATAGTATACAAAGTGCTATCAAATGCACAAAATAAAAAAATTGAGCAAATGGATTTTTCCTTTAATCTTTCAACCTTCATCTACTCTAGAAAAATTACCCATTACTGAAAATGGGTGTCAGCAGTGGATGCAGTCAAAGTGGTGGTACTAGTTCAACTTTCACCCATTGCTTACATCTTTTGTCAGTAACAAGCATTTTTTTCACAGTTAAAGTCCACTATACAGACAATTTCAATGCAAAATTGAGCATAACTAAACTTTTTGGCCACTTAGAATAGGCTGGTATCTGAGGTCATGAACAAATCAAAAGGTGTGATCTGTTTAGTTTCTCAGTTATATATCCAGTACTACAAATATTAAGTATTTAGATGCTTTGGAAATTTAGCCTAAAAGAACATAAACAAAACAAAGCTAACTATAAGGTGGGAAACCAACTTTTATGCGTAACTTGCTGCAGCAGCACAAAAGGTTTAAGTAATGGTACATGACAATATTTAGAGTAAATCAAAGAGCTTGTCTACATGCCCTTGTTTTTAATTCCAACTGTTTAATCTTTGTTGCTTTCAGACAGCAAGAAGCAGTTCTTGGCATGCTAGGTACACAATACTGACCTACCTCCAGACTATGGTATTTTATAATCTCTTTATCTTCCTCAACAATGAAGAAGCTGTCAATGACATAAGATGGTTGGTTATAAAACTTTTGGAAGATGAACAGCTTGAGGTAAACATGAAGTTATACCTATTCCCATGTATTTTAACTTTCAGTGAAAGACATGGAATGTGAATAAAAGAAGCAGAACTAAAGTTTTTTTATATTTATCTTTATATATCTAGTTTCTTGCCTCTTACTGTGTAACTTCATACAAAGAATAGAAAGTTTGCCATATTTAGCACTAATAGAAAATGCATTTGTGTTTAGTTTCTTGAATATATAATAAAAATGCTAACTTGTATAGAATTGTATTCTATATAAAATTCTACTTTCAGCAGGAAAACAAAATTGTTCCAGAAAGCATTTCATTAGCAATAATAAAATGGCACAAGCCCCCCAATGTTTTCTGTCCTGTTTTAAATACAGTTGGAAGAGAGGTAGTATCTTTACAGTACTAAGTACATAATGGGTATTAGTAGAAAACCCAACCTTCAGATTTAAAATGCATTTCTACTCTAAAATCTGATTATGTAAAAATAACACTTTCTTACTCAGCAGAGGTTACCTGTGTGTATTCATTCACAGCAGCTGATTTTAGTGACAAAAGTAAGTTTTTACTTCATTTGACTCAGATTGGCAATACTGGTTCTGCAGTATTATGAGCAAGTGAACTGGACTCTGTCTAGGCTAATACATCAGAAATAAGTTCCTATTGCAGAACCAAATTCTGGCTTCAGTTCTGAATGTCTTCAGTAGAGTAGCACAGATATAATTTGAAGACAATGGAGTTGCCCACATCTGAGGGCAGAATTTGTCTTGCAGAGCCATTATTACTGATGTGATGCAAGAGTAATTTAAAAAACAAAAACAAAAAACCTAAGCCTGACTCAGATTCTAGGTTGAGTCTGCAGGACTGACTGTTAGAAAAAACATCTTTTTACTTTTTAAATTGAAAAAATTTGCTATGGAAGCCATCAAAATATAGAAACATAACTTTACAATGACATTTTATTCAGTTTCTTTTCAGAGTAGAAATGCATTTTAAATATCTTCCATTTATCACCACTGTTGAAGTAATTTTTAGTTTTGTGTCTTTGAGAGATTATCAATGTTACTAGGATTTTCCAGAAGTTTAGTCGGACTAAGGCCATGTCTACACTACAAAATTAAGTTGACATCAAGCCTCCGATTTAAGCAATTTGATCTTGTGTGTCCGCACTACGCTCATTGTGTCAGCGGAGTGTATCCTCACTAGCAGGGCTTGCATTGATGCACAAAGTGCTGCACTGTGGGTAGCTATCCCACAGTGCAAGTAGCCAAGTGGAATTTTGGGTTGGGTTTGCAGTGCCTTACGAGACCAAAACATTGGCATGGGTGGTTATGGCAACATGGCGTTAGCCTCCCATGATGCACTTACGTCCCTCCCTCCCTTCCTGAAATCAGCAGCAAACAAACCAAACATTTTTCACATCTTTTTGCATAAACCTGGGTTACCCACGAGGACACCATAGCACGATAAGCATGGACCCTGCTCAGTTGTACACTGTTGTTGTGAGCATTACAAACACCTTGAGCCTTATCGTGCAGTATTTACATAGCCGATACAAGAGCCGCCACATGGAGTAGTGTGATGCCACACAACCAGCCCTGCTGGAAGACCTAGAGCGGAGCAATTCACAGTTGCTGGTGACAGTCACGCATCACCTTGACAGGGTTTAGCGCCATTTCTGGGCCCGGGAAACAAGCACTGACTGGTGGGACTGCATCGTTATGCAGCTGTGGGATGATGAGCAGTGGCTGCAGAACTTTTGAATGTGTAAGGCCACTTTCCAGGATCTGTGTGAAGAGCTTTCCTCAGCCCTGAAGTGTAGCAATACTAAAATGAGAGCTGCTCTGACAGTGGAGAAGCGAGTGGCGATAGCTGTGTGGAAGCTTGCAATGCTAGACTGCTACCGGTCAGTGTTGCATCAATTTGGAGTGGATAAATCTACAGTGGGATCTGTTGTGATCCAAGTTTGCAGGGTCATTAAAAGACTTCTGCTAAGAAGGATAGTGACTCTGGGCAACGTGCAGGACATAGTGGATGGTTTTGCCGTGATGGGGTTCCCTTACTGCAGTGGGGCGATAGACGGAACACACATCCCTATCTTGGCACCAGACCACCTTGCCAAAGAGTACATAAACTGAAAGGGGGACTTCTCAATGGTGTTGCAAACGCTGGTGGATCACAGGGGTGGTTTCACCGACACCAACGTGGAATAGTCGGGAAAGGTGCATGACACTCCTATCTTTAGGAACACAGATCTGTTCAGAAAGTTGCAAGCAGGGACTTTCTTTCCAGACTGCAAAATAACCATTGGTGATGTTGAAATGCCAATCATGATCCTGGGAGACCCAGCCTACCCCTTACTCCCATGGCTTATGAAGCCGTACACAGGTAGCCTGGACAGCGATAAGGACTGATTCAGCCATAGGCTGAGCAAGTGTAGAATGGTGATGAAATGTGCCTTTGGACCTTTAAAAGATCACTGGCGTTGTTTGCTTACTAGGTTAGACCTCAGTGAAAGCAGTATCCCCATTGTTATTGCTGCCTGCTGTGTGCTCCATAATATCTGTGAAACAAAGAGAGAAAAGTTTCTGCTGGGGTGGGGGGTTGAGGCAGATTGCCTGGCAGCCAATTTTGAGCAGCCAGACACCAGGGGAATAAGAAGAGCACACTGAGGGACTTTGCATCTCCAGGAGGCTTTGAAAACCAGTTTCAGCAATGAGCCAGAGTAATGTGACACTTACCTGTGTTGTTCCTTACCAAACTGTCCCCTCCATTGCATTTTCTTCCCTGTAAACTCCACCCCCACCAACCACCGTGTGCTGAATGGATAAAGAGCCTTTTCTGCTCAGTCCATTAAGTTTTACTATGCACACAAACACACAGAGAAAGCTAGGAAAAGTAAGATAACCTGGAGCAAAAAGGGCTGATAACACTGTGGGGGGAGAAACAAGGAAAGCTTGCTTACAGATGCACTGCAGTAACAATCAAAGGTGTGGGAATGGGCTCCTTCTGGTCCTTGTGCCCTCCACTGGTGTTGAGTGCAAGGGATACCGAATACCCCCCCCATCCCCGCCTCATAGGACGGTTGTGGGAGGAGGATGTAGAACTTGGTGCTGATGGCAGCAGGTTCAGCATAGGCTGCAGAGGGACTCTAGCATCCAGCAGCCTTTCTTGGACCTCCACATGTCTGATTGCTTCTTCATAATCCGCAGCATCTCTTCCTGACTGGCATGCTCTTGTTCCCTGCATGCTCTCCTATCCTCCCCGTCCATATCCAGTTTCTCAGACAGTGTAATCCTCCATACTCTGAGCTCCGTCTTGTCACTCTCAGAGGCGCGCATTAACTGATTAAACATGTCCTCCCGAGTCGTCTTTTTCCGCCTTGTAATCTGGGAGGTACTCTGCAATCCTTTGCAGAAAGTTTCTGGGAAGGGCTACCTTATTTTGTCCACCACTGTGCCGTTCCGCTATGGGCTGGGATTCCTAGCATTTACACTCATCTCCATTGCCAAGGAAGACAACTCCGGCACGGGACTCTCGGCACTGCTCTCCATCACTAATGCAAGAAAGAATCAGAGAAAAACTGACCGGGGAGCATTCCCCAACCCCAAGGTCTGCGGGGCATAGAGATGCTGACAGTGTGTGACTCGTGCTGGGCCATTTGGAGATGCCAGCGGTGCATAAGATACTGTTGACTCCGACCCCGGGAAGGGCACCATTGAATCCAGCACCTTCGGACTCTCCACCAAGAGAGAGCCACCGGAGTTTGACAGCTCTGGTGCTACCATCCACACCGGAAGCATTTGAGGTAGCGAGGGAGTTAATGTCAGTCCCAGTACCACAATCTCCCACCATTCAGGAGCTAACACTGACAGCCCGGTGGAGGAGATCTCCGAATCTTTCCATGCCCTGGTAGACATCTTAGCAGCTTCAGGGCCATCGTGGGTAGCTCTGCCTTTGAACGATGCAATTTTGGACCCCATCAGGGCCTTATGGCAGACTCCTGCGTCCCTTCAACCTATTGCAAAGAGGATGGAGATAAAATACTTTGTCCCTCCCAAAGGGTATGAATTTCTACACATTCACATACCACCGGGCTCGTTGGTTGTTTCAGTGGCAAATGAGCAGGAGCAGCAAAGTCAGCAAGGGCCGACTCCCAAGGCCAAAGATGCCAAAAAACTGGACCTTTTTGGCAGGAAGGTGTACTCAACTGGCGGCCTCCATCTCAGGATAGCAAACCAGCAAGCACTCCTGAGCCAATATGATTTCAACTCCTGGAGTGCAATAGCGAAATTCAAGGAGCTTTTGCCTCAGGAGTCAGGCGAGTTCTTGGCCCTAGCTTTAGAGGGGAAATCGGTGGCAAGGAAGTCCCTTCAGGCAGCTTTGGATGTGGCAGACTCAGCAGCCCGATCCATGGCTTCAGCTGTGATCGTGAGAAGAAGCTCATGGCCTCAGTCCTTGGGGTTGCCCTCTGAGGTGCAGCAGACTGTGCAGGACCTTCCATTTGAAGGCAAGCTGATCTTTTCTGAACAAACAGACTTGAAGCTGCCTAGTCTGAAAGACTCCAGAGCCACCCTGAAATCCCTGGAGTTGCGTACACCGGCTCCTGCCAGGAAGCACTCTAAGCCCTAACCGATGGCACGCTTCTACCCCCCACAGCAGAGACAAGACTATAGCAGAAGAAGGAGTAAAGGCTACAAGAAGTTCTCCATCCCAGTCCTTGTCTGCCCCGGTGCCTGCCTCCCTCTCCGCACTCCCGAGGCAATCTGCAGGGTCTAAGCAGGCCTTTTGTTGGAATGCATCAGGACAATGTGTGGATCTGATTTCTCCTATATTTGTGGTCTGGTTATCCCACTTCTAGTAGGGATGGGCCCGCATTACCTCAAATCGCTGGATGCTACACACGATAGAACTGGGATACACTCTTCAAGTCAGTTGTTCCCCTCCTTCCCAACCTCCCTTCCCATCCCTCTTCAAGGACCTTCTCACAAGCAACTTCTGGACCAGGAGGTGCAGTCGCTTCTAAGGTGGGAGCAGTGGAAGACGTTCCACCGGAGCTAAGGGGGTCAGAGGTTCTAGTGCATTCGAACTGCTGACAATGTGCTCTCTGCTCTATCTGTTCTGGAAGCTGTCCTCCCTGGCCACCATTACTTTAGCCAGAAGGGTTTCAGAGATCCAAGCCGTTACTTCAGAACCACCATACACAGTCTTTTTCAAGGACAAGATGCAGCTGCAGCCCCACCCGACCTTCCTGCCAAAGGTAGTCTCACAATTCCATAATAACTAGGTTATCTTCCTATCCTATTCATTATAAGAAACCACATTCTAACAGGGAGGAACAGACACACCATGTGCTGGATGTTTGGCGTGCACTAGCGTTTTACATGGAAAGGACTGAACTCTTTTGGAAATCTACTCGGCTCTTTATAGCCATTGCAGACAGAATGAAAGGCTGTCCACTCTCAGCTCACAGAATCTCATCGTGGATCATTTCCTGTATCCGCACATGCTACAACCTAGTGAAGGTCCCAGCTCCTCCACTGAGAGCCCTTTCTACAAGAGTCTCAAGCATTATTGGCTGCGTTCGTGGCCCAAGTTCTGATTCAGGACATCTGTAGGGCAGCAACATAGTCATCAGTCCACACTTTTGCATCCCACTACGCCATCACCCAGCAAGCTAGAGACGATGTGGGTTTCAGCCAAGTAGTGTTACAGTCAGTGTGCCAATGAACTCCAAACTCTCGAGTGGTGCAGCTGCTTGGGAGTCACCTACATTGGAATGGACATGAACAAGTACTCGAAGAAGAAAAAATAGTTACTAGCCTTCTGTAACTACTGTTTTTCGAGATGTGTTGCTTATGTCCATTCCAAACCCGCTCCGCACCCCCCGCACCCCGGTCTGCCCTTCTGTTGGAGTTAGGCAGCAAGAAGGAACTGAGGGGACAGCAGGTCGGTGGGGCCCTATATACCACCGTTATGAGGGTGTGACTCCAAGGGGTACCAGAGCCAACCCAAACAATACTACTCAGGGGAAAACTTTCCAGCAGTGGTGCTCGGAGCAAGTAGACACATCTTGAAGAACAACAGTTACAGGAAGTTAGTAACTGTTTTTTTCAAGTTCCTAAGTAACTTAAATGCATCCAACTTAAAAGCCAGATGTTGATTTGAGAAAACCTAATATCTCATTGGAGAACAGATAGGCCATAAGTATTCTGACCATCAAAGCAGTATTCTGTGTATTAGAAATGTTGAGAAATTTGGTTTCTAGGAAACTACTAATGCTCAGGATGCACAAATCAAAGCAATTCAAATCCAAATGGTGATTTTAATGCATGTGTGCTCTTGAGAGCACTCGTGGGCATGAATGCGAGGTGCATTACAAAGAGCGTTCATGGGAACCTCAAATGTTTATCAGCAGGGCTTCTAATTTGTGAAATTCTTCCTTTCAGTAAAGCTTTTTAAATTAACATTATACCAATAATGTATTGGATATATTAAAAAGGGTTTTATGAAATCACATGGGTTTGATTGTATATATATAATGTATAATATATAATGTACAGTGCAGAATCATAGTGAGAAATGTTAATGTTTCAGCCAGAACTGAGCCCTTTTACCTCTGGTCCCCAAATACCAGTTTGTTCTGTGTATTATTTGTAAAGGACAACTTTTCCATAATGCCTAACTAAAAGTTCATTTTCATGTAACATGTTTCTCTTCTTTGAAGGACAAGAAGTCCCTCTTGTGTCATGCTTTTGTATAAAATCTGTTTAAAATTGGGCTGAAAAGTCTCACTGTTATGAAAATCTAAGCTGTGAAAGGTGAATTGCAAGTAATTTAAAAAACATAAATATAGAATTAATATTTCAAATTGTGCGAGATTGTAGTTTGTATTTAAAGAACAGCACTTTAACCCTCTGCTCCCAATGCACTGGCTCCATTCTCCAGCAGGTCTCTTTGGTACCAGTCATGTCACTGCACGTTATAGTATTACAGTAGAACAAGAGCTGTGAGCCTGGATAATTTGTTATCCATACTAATCAAAGCATGCATCACATAATCCCACATTTACAAAATTTACAAAAATTGATGTTCACTTTTAATAGTTACATAGATTTGCAAATAATTAGATAAAACGTATGTCCTTGAACTGCCAAGGTAGATATCAGCAAAAGCTATTTTGTGTAGTAATCTCTTGCAATCATGTTGTTACCATGGAAACTTTACTTTACTGTAGCAGTAATCTTGCTTTTTCATTATAAGAATTGGCAAGTTCCAGTATGTTTCAGTAATTATCATAGCATTGCTTTCATCGTGCTATATTTAATGAGAGGGTGATTTCAAGTCTATATACCTTGTCTCTTTGTTCTGGGCTGAAACGTGACAGACAAATTCTTAATTCTGAAGTGGATTTTCAGGTTATTTTAAGTAAAAATGCTAAAATTGATGGTTCTCCCCACCACTTCTTTTGCCTCTCTCTTAATGGACTTTTTAAATTTCTAGTATTTCTCATGGGTTCCTCAGGAATCAGTTCCACAGTTCTCAGCCCAGCCCTCATGTTTGCAGTTTTGTTGTAGCTGTGTTGGTCCCAGGACATGAGAGACACAAGGTGGGTGAGGTAATATCTCTTTTTGGACCAACTTCTGTTGCTGGAAGGGACAAACTTTCAGGCTTCATAGAGCTCTTCCTCAAGTCTGGAGAAGGAATCTAGAGTGTCCAAGCTAAATGCAAGGTGGGACAGACTAAGCATAAGCATGTTGTAGATGACCACTTAAAATGAAATGGGCAATGAACAGCTCTGCAGTTGTAGGACAATGGCGGGTTCCTAGGCAGCAGGGTGTGTTACAAGTTGTTGTAATGGGCCATAAAACCCATGTCCTAGGCCTTGTCTATACTACACAGTTCTGTTGACAAAAGTCAGGTTTTGTTGGCAAAACAGTGGAGGTATACACGCTACAGTGCTACCTCTGCTGACAAAACTCTCCTGCTTTGCTCACAAAATAAAACCACCTTGACAAGAAGCGTAGAACTTTTTGCGACAAAGTTACATCAACAAAGTATCAGTGTAGATATCCCACTTGATTATGTCACTGTAAATGACCTCCAGGAGATATCCCACAATGCCTAACCTGACCACTCTCATCAACACTCTGGTGTCCTACACCCAGGTACGCAGGCATCCGCCCCTCCCCCTTTAAAGGCCAGGGAATTTTTGAAATTCCACTTCCTATTTGCTCGGCGTGAACAGCTCACATTGCATCTTCCCAGCTGACCATGGCAGCTCCATGAAGCAAACGCTTTCCCGCTTGGAGCACACCTGAATTGTTGGATCTGTTTGCACTTTGGGGAGAGGAGGCTGTGCGATCCCAGCTCCACTCCAGTCATAGGAACTTAGATACCTGCGGGCAGATTTCTCGTGGCTTGTTGGATAAGAGCTATGAACGGGACACACATCAGTGCCATGTGAAGGTAAAGGAGCTGAGGCAGGCGCACCAGAAGGCAAGGGAGGCAAACCGTCGCTCTGGTGCTGCACCGAAGACGTGCCTCTTCTATAAGGAGCTGGGCCCAACCTTCACTGCCAAGAGACCTGGGGATACTGCGGGGGTGGCTGGAGACAGCAGACAGCAGACTCAACCCCAAGGACAAAGTGGTGGACAAGGCTGAACTCACCAAGTTTAGGGTTTTCGCTAAGATGTACACTTGCCAAGGGACAGTGAGAAAGTGATTGATATATTAAGAGGTATATTTTACTATAATGTTTCGTTGTTGTGCGTGACCATCATAATTCTGCAGAAGCACAAGAAACAATACACAGATGTGACATTCAGGGGTACCCCTACACACTGGCAGAGCGCCTCTGCCAGATAAGGAAGTGACCAAGGCGGAGCAGGAAGGAGACGTTCCAAGAGGTGCTTCAATCCTCAGAGGCCATAAAAAGTGAACGCAGGGAGTGGAGAGAGACCCTGAAGGAAAAATTTAAAATGGAAAGTCAGGACAGAAAGGAGAGTGAGGAGTCCATTGTAAAGGACCAGGAGCGGATGATAAAAGTGAAGGAGGAGCAAATGGAGATGTTGAAGTCCCTAACTCTCCAGGCAGAACACATGCATGCTTCCCTCCCATCCCAGCTGATACAGAACTGCTTTCCATGCCCTCCCCAAACTCCTCCCACACATTCCTTGCAACTTCCCGGAACATCTTGGTACCCCATTCATGCCACCCCTATCGGACAACTTCCAAAATGATAGCTGGACTTACACACAGCTATGAGAGCCTATACTGCCCTTCATTGTTATCTGCCTTCCCACCAAGCCTTTCATGTGTTGTTAATTAGTATTTAATAAAAACAAACTCTCTGAAAGATAACCAATCTTTATTTGTCTCCTACATGTGGTGGTTGCTGTTGGTAATAATACATAGTGGTGATCATTTGCTGACTACAAATCCCAATCGGGAATCATCACAATTTTCATGCAAGGCGGCAAGTTAACAAAGCATGGCAGAGTGCTGTATAGAAAGACTTACATTACTAGGGCTCGTTATCAAAATATCACCTCAAAACCTCCCTGATTCGAATAGCCCCTCTAATAGCGCTGGTATCTGGCTGCTCCACCCTGGGGGAAACTTTTCACTCTGAGCCTCACAAATATTATGGAGCAGTACCAGCGTACTTTTAGTCTGCCAAAGTCGTATTCCACAATCCACTGTGTTCAGCTGCTCCGTGAATGCCAAAAGTAATCTGGTGGTGTTTCTTTCCATGACATACAGCAGGTCAGGCAACTCTGATTCCTGTTCAGATTGGGTGCTCATGATACACTGCATGACCATCTGCAATGTATTCATAACAATGACTACAACAGTAGAGAGCGGTGCGGGATCCATCCTTTCACACAAAGATGGCAGCTACACAATAAACAGGCCATTGAAAAATGCCGCGAAATGCAGTCAGAATCCCATGGAATTCTGGGACAGAAAGAACTGCATCATGGGACGACCCGCTCCACAACTCTTAGCTGCAGAAGGTGTCAAGTAGGACAGTGGGATGGCTGTCCACCGTGCTCTGCTCTCATTGTCAATGCTACAGTACCAAGTGTGGATGCACTCTGCCGACAGAAGGAGTATACTGTGAACATGCACAAGCGATGTAATTATACCAATTTTGACTGTCGGCTTAACTTGTGTCGACAAAACTCTGTAGTGTAGACAAGGCCCAAGATGGTCTCTCTGTGAAACTTGAAAGCTTGTCCCTTCCACCAACAGAAGTTGGTCCAATAAAAGATGTTACCTCATCCACTGTATCTTTTTTAGGTATCATGGTAGATGATCAAAGGAACATAAACTGTAGTGTAATACCATGGCTCATGATCCTTGGAAGGATCCTTGGAGAAATACAGAGTAAAAGTAGGGAGGTGATATTGCCTGTAGCATTGGTGAGACCACTACTGAAATACTATATCCACTTCTGGTGTCCACACTTAAAAAAGGATGTTGGGAAAAGTTGGAAAGGATTCAGGGAAGAGCTACAAGAATTATTTGAGGTCTGGAAAATGCATCTTACAATGAGAAGTTAAAGGACCTCAGTCTATAGTTTATTGAAGAGAAGCTTAAACATGACTTGATCATGGTCTCAAAGTACCTACACCGAGAAAATATCTGGATTCTTTAATCTATCAGACAAAGGTATTAGAAAAAAAAATCTAGTGACTAGAAAGATGAAGTAAGCTAAAAAAATAAAACTGAAAATTCAGCACAGATTTTTAAGTGAGGGTAAGTAACCATGGAACATCTTATCAAGGGATGTGGTAGATTCTCTATCCCTTGAAGTCCTTAATGGTAATTTTCAAATGATTTTAGTTCAACCACAGGTAATTAGGCTTGATATGTAAATTAGCATTTGGAGTCCTACTGCCTGTGTTATGTAGGAGGTCAAACTAGATCATTATCATGGTTCATTGTCAAAGACTGCTCAAGACAGTCTGCCGGCCTAGGCAAAAGTTCAGTCTGCCATCCCCTCCTGTTCGCAGAAAAGAAGTTCTCAACTGGGGTGGGGGGGGGGGTGCAGTGAGCCCAGCCACACCCCCATCATGACGGAGGGGCAGATAGGCCAAATTTGAGTTAGTAGCATTGTAACCTGACATGCGGTATTGCGGTGCCACTCAGGTTGGCCCCGTTTCCCTAGGAAGAATATACCGCCTAGGCAGCTGCCTAGTTTGTTTATAACTTATCCATTCTGGTATTAAAATCTGTGAAATTGAAACATCTAGTCTGGGTAAATGGTCCCTTAAAGAGTTAAGATGTTTTGTTAGTTGTTCATGGAGTCAATGTTAAAACAGCTGTTAAATCAACCAAAACACATAAAAAGTACATAATTTACTGTAAGACAACATTGAATCTATCTAATTTAGAGTGTTTTTTAATGGGACTTTAATTTTCTCAGTTCTGATCTAATTTAGGAGACTGTCAAAATGGCAGCTTCATACTTTTCTTCTTTTTTTTGTACTTTATATACTACAAAAGTTCTTCACTAATTTATTCTTTATGTAGTTAAATATACTGCTTAAAATCTTTTTATTACACTGCAATTTCCCTTTTAAGAAACTTGAGTGTCTTTAGCTTCTTACAGCAAATAGTACATTGAGAGTACTCCACTTCAACTTTTCCTTGTGGTCTGAATTTTTTGTTTTAATTTTCAGTGTGTCATTAAACACGTATTACTTGCTTTTAGATACAAGAAAGCCAACTGCTACAGTTTGACTCCTCTACAAAAAAATGTAGTTAGAAAATCCTGATGCATGGGAAAGTATTCCACTGAATATGTTTCTACTCTGTAGCTTTTAGATCATCATACAGGCCTAATGGCTTATAAATTCTTAACTATGAGAGATATTAATGGGCATTGCAGTACATATGTATAAAATTATAATTTATTAATGTGATTTTTAAGGACTTTGTTTCTACGTGTTCGTTGCAGCAAAATATTGCCATTAGTAAGGTTGATTTGACAATATTGAAAATGGATTCTAATACAGTGAACAGTGATGTAAATGATTAGGTACCCAGTGAGCCCGCCCACTTTACAGCCGGGCTTCAACCTATTCTGGGATTTGCATTAGCACTTCATGTTTCATTTAACAGCTTAGTCCTTAAGAGACTCATATATTGCTGATAAACAGTACTGGCAGACTATTTCACTTCATACTTTCCACTATTAATAACGAGGATCACATTTGAATAATATGCTGTGGAAATGTAAATGGAAGGAAGCCTCAAGAGCCTATTGTTAACTTACTATGTTTAATTATTACAGCACTTGCTGCTATACTTTATTGCTTTGTGGAGGTTCAGAACATTATGTTCAAGGATATAATTTATTATAATCTGCTACATTGGATTCAGAGCGTGGGTAGGTGTTTGTACTCTAGATAGATGTGCGTTCTGTTTAGTGTAAGTATAACAGTATGTACTTATCAGTAAATGAGGCAACTGCTGACCACATTTTAATAAGCTAATTGGGCTTTCAGATTTTTAAATGTTAAAATTTTCTTATGGTCAGCCCATACACCTCGATTTTTAATAGCAATGGGCTTGTTACGACAGGACCAAATTTGAGATGACAAGAAAGAACCTGTGTTTCTACAATTTGTTAATTTTTTTGTGTATTTCACTAATTTTAATGGCTTATTAGGAGTGATGTAGTAACACTGAGTAGGCGAAGCTGTTTTTGTAAGTAAAGAGTAATTTAATTGTCTTCAGATATAATTAAACCCAGTGAAGTTTTCAAAAAGATTGTAGCATTGTGAATTTGTGGGTAATTAGTTGAAATTGATTTGGCTAGTACTTTTGGTAACTTAGTTACAAAAGAATGGTGCATGTCTCTCATGTCTATTTTTACAAGTCAATTTTCTGATGGATTGACCAAGGCTCAAGGCAGTAAAATGAATACTGGAAGGCTATACAACTGAGTCAGTGACTGCACACTACTGACATACTATTATTGCCTAATAACCCAACATTGCTTATAAACATCAGCAAGAGTTACAGCATTATGAAGAGTATTGTCATAATTCAGCCTTAATACAGGATGGCCTGGTAAATTTCCCAAGATTCAGCTAGGATAATAGATATCATGAATATAAACATTCTTAAATTTGCATATCTCCAAGATATTCATCCTAAACTGTGGATTGTAAAGGTTTCATATGTAGCAAGGAAAGAAATGAAACACTTTGGATAAGTATATTTTCCCCTGTGTAAACTAATCTTAGTGTACCGATTTCATTAATGGACAAAGCAGGTATCTCTGTAATAGTTGTACTATTTATATATTTTCTATAAAATCACAGTAGCATTATTATGAATTGTTCTGGATTATATATTTATCACACATGACTATTTTTCAAAATTCAAAATCAGTTGCTGTTTTAGCTTACAACACAAGTTTGACACTGAAATTTTACTGTTTGCTGCAGTCGTGGATCACTAATTTTGTCAATCTGTGTAAAGACAGTTTTAAAATTGTAAATGAATATTGTTTATTGCTTTATATGTGACACTTTGATATACTAATTGTATTTAATGACCTACTAAGATGAGGTGATAAAAACTTGAAAGCCCTTTGTCAAGCACAGTATGGCAACGTGATCTAACTGATCAGTCCAACAGGGCAGTAATAAAAGTCAGCCATGAGTGTTTTCTGTAGTAATTGATGTAGCTGATGTTTCTGCTCCTAGGTGAGAGAAATGGCTGCTACCACACTTAGTGGCCTGCTACAGTGCAACTTCCTCACTATGGATAGCCTGGTGCAGGCTCACTTTGAACAGCTCTGCAAGACAAGACTACCAAAAAAGAGAAAGCGAGACCTTGGCACAGTGGTGGATACCATTCCTTCTGCAGGTAAAGACACTGCCTTGGAGAAGCAAACTGTAAATTAAAAAACTGGTTCAGTTACTTTATTTACATTGTCCTTAGACAACTTATTATGTGAGCAACCCAGATGGCTAGAACAGGCCCTGCAGTTACGGAGGACTCTTCAAGCAGTATACATAAAGAAACGGAGCTGTTGTGTATGCAAATATTTATAATACTTAAATGTTTATAAACCATCATGACAAAACATTTTTGTTTATAGATCTGACTTTTTTCCTGTATGTTTGTATTGCTCCTAGCACAATGGGGTCCCAATCCCAATTAGGTACTTTGGGTGCTGATACAGTATAAATGTTAAATAACATTATACTACTACAGGGCAGAGTTATATGACGGTTAATAGGTTTTTGTGGTTTATTCTAGGGTGTACTGCTTACCAACTTCCATGAATGTACATGTATTCAGAGACTCGTCAAAGAGGAAATGGTTATTTTACCAGTCAGTGTAATTCTTTGAGGGTTGTCTTAGCAGTCACACGCCTCATCCACCTTCACCTGTGAGGCGCCGGAGAAAGGAACTAAGTTAGAGCTTGCCCTCCCTAGAACTGTCAGTGCCATTAGACTGTATTTACATGAGCCCCAACAGGAACAGTTTACCAAAAAGTTACAGAACACTGGTACAGGCATTTTTGAGTCCATTGCAGAGGCAGCCCTTGAACTGGTAAATAACCTCTCCTTTTTGATTCTTCACAAGAGCCTGTAATGGGTAGAAGATGTGAAGATTAAGAATTCCCCTAGTATGGATGTTAGTTGCGCTTTACTGCTCATGATAACTTACGTTTAATGTGTATTTATTTTAGTACTTTTCATAAGTTAAAAATAGCTGGAATTACTGAAAATGAAGTTTCAAGCCTGGCTGTGTTATGGAAACATATTTTGAAAGATTTATATCCTGCCACATGTATATTACAGTCTTTTCATTGCAGACTTGGTTAAGCGCCATGCTGGTGTGCTTGGACTTAGTGCATGTATTTTGTCAAGCCCTTATGATGTACCCACTTGGATGCCCCAGCTTCTGATGGACCTCAGTGCCCACCTGAATGATCCTCAGCCTATTGAGGTAAAAATAGTCTGATCCTATTTATTTTTTTCTGTTTACTCTAATCTAAAACATGTCTATCATCCTTACATTAGCTTCCTGAAGAAAGACTGTGAAGGAATATATGTCACGGTGTGACATTTTTTCTTCAAAAGCTCATAACTTTGCTAATTCCAAACGTGCTTTAACTCAAAGGCACCTTATGAAAGCATGCCAATTCCTTGCCATATTTCTTTTCTGCCTCAGTCATTTCTACACTAGAGCCAAAAATAAATAAAGTAGAAAGCTGAGAGAGCTTTATTTATAATGGGGAAATTCCTTCACTCTCCTTGTACTCAAAAATGACTAACATAGTTTTTACACAAACTAAACAAAATAAAGCAAACAAAATCATTGGGTAGAGACCAGGGCCTATAAAATTGCAGCCTGATAGATGAAAGTACTGGAAACTTTTGTGAGCACCTCAAAAAAGGGGCTTTGAATGGAAATACTTAAGCATCTTTACCTGTAGCTGTTGCTAGCAATTCAACTATATTATTGTTATTAACTATAGTGTTTAAACTTTGTGGAGGGGAATTTCCTTGAAAGAGCTAACCAGTTCTGCTAGGGCTGACTTTTACTGGATTACAAAAATTAAATCTGGAGAATGCATATAATTATTTTGCCTTTGCGGTGCACCAAACGAGATATACTAAATAATAATAGGAGACAATATCTCTGGAATGTCCCCGTAAAAGTTTGATCTCCCACCCACTTTGCAAGTTATATGTGACTGAACAAAAATTATTGTTTCAACCTTTTACCATCTGTCTGTCCAACACTGAAAAACCCAGCAGAGCCTGAGCCCCTACAGCAGGATCAACAAGATTGAAAACTGAGAGGAGGGAAGAAAACTATTTTGATAAAAATTAATAAGAATTTATCATAGGTCTCCAAAGTTTGCAAAACAAAACAAAAACCAACAAGCAAAGGTTCTTTCAC